>NC_134455.1:135285574-136615574 GCF_047948215.1 Lycorma delicatula
GTGGGTTCCTCAAAAAGGCAGCCAAGACAATCGTCGAAGTTATCTCATCACTGGAAGATTTTGGACCACCAATACGTCGCCTGTCTGACACACTTCCAGTTTCCTTGAATTTGGATATGAGACATGCAACAATGTTATGCGAAATTGGTGGTCTCTTAGGGTGGCGCTTGTTGAAATCTGCTGCAACGACTCGACTGTTTCGTTCATCTGACATCAGGATCAACTCAATTCGCTCTTCTTTCGTCAAAGCCATCTTGTCACCTGCAAAAGAATAAGATTTACAAACTTTTGGATGCCAATAACTCCTACACCGTAACAGTTATATGAAATCTGATTGCAGAAGTGAATTCCTGGTAAACTTTCAATCTGTTTTTATATGTCACATGACCCCCTTCCCATTTTAATAAATGGACGGCGATTCAAAATGGCGGCCATTGTTGTGTTATGCCTCAAAGGTGAGCCCTCATATCTAATTTACGTTGGTATATCCAAATGTTTCATTTTCTTTACAACTTATGAAATAATAGGCTGTACTACAACTTTTGCACTACTATGTATTTCATCACCTTGGTCATGACGTATACGACATAAAATCAATAAAAAACAAGTGCACCATTTTACGTTTAGATTGTAGCTCATCTCCCGCCTGCGGAGGAAGCTTTACAGCCTTGCGATGGATGCATGGCAGCAAGAATGGCACGCCACGACTAATGGTAGGTCCTTGTACAGGACTAATAGATTTATACAGGACTTGGAGGGATGGTACGCCTCTTGTTCGTTTATAAGGGCAACGGGAGCACAAGTGCTCTCCAACCACATGAATTAAAACCAATATTTGTTTCGGTTCTGCCTGGCAGCTGATGAGCTGTGCGTCTGCAGGGAGGTCCAGTCGCACAAACACATGTTATTCGATTGCCCAGCTCTTGCGGGGGCTAGAACTCAGGCCACCCTGGAACTTACAGGTCAAGGGGAAAATTGGCCACTCACAAACGTCGGGTCAGTATGGCGAGAACCGCACCGTCGGACCGTGTGGGCGTTCCTTTATGCCGTTGCTTTGTTGAACCGGCATCAGTAGTTTATCTAAGGGAAAAACTACTACCTCACTGCTGTGAGAAGCTACCCGAGAATTACGGCTGGCTACCAGTCAACTAAAGCTCCAAACGCTTTAAAATGGTGGACATGTAGTTGTTGGCTTTCAAGAACATAGACGTGGTAGCGAATTGCTGTCTTGACAATAAAAATTTATTTTTTATTCTTTGTCTTCAGTCATTTGACTGGTTTGATGCTGTTCCCCAAAATTCCCAATCTAGTGCTAAACGTTTCATTTCGGTATACCCCCTACATCCTACATCCCTAACAATTTGTTTTACATATTCCAAACGTGGCCTGCCTACACAATTTTTTCCTTCTACCTGTCCCTTCAATATTAAAGCAACTATTCCAGGTTGCCTTAATATGTGGCCTATAAATCTGTCTCTTCGTTCAGCTATATTTTTCCAAATGCTTCTTTCTTCATCTATTTTCCGCAACACCTCTTCATTTGTCACTTCATCCACTCATCTGATTTTTAACATTCTCCTGTAGCAGCATATTTCAAAAGCTTCTAATCTTTTCTTCTCAGGTACTCTGATCGTCCAAGTTTCACTTCCATGTATACTACACTCCAAACATATACTTTCAAAATGCTTTCATGATGTTTAAATTTATTTTGATGTAAACAAATTATATTTCTGACTGAAGGCTTGTTTCGCCTGTGCTATTCGGCATTTTATATCGCTCCTGCTTCGTCCATCTTTAGTAATTCTACTTCCCAAATAATAAAATTCTTCTACCTCCATAATCTTTTCTCCTCCTATATTCACATTCAGTGGTCCATCATTGTTATTTCTACTACATTTCATTACTTACGTTTTGTTCTTGCTTATTTTCATTCAATAGTTCTTGCGTAGGACTTCATCCATGCCATTCATTGTTTCTTCTAAATCCTTTTTACTCTCAGCTAGAGTTACTATATCATCAGCAAATCGTAGTATCTTGATATTTTCACCTTGTAATGTTATTCCGAATCTAAATTGTTCTTTAACATCATAACTGCTAGTTCCACGTAAAGATTAAAAAGTAACGGGGATAGGGAACATCCTTGTCGGACTCCCTTTCTTATTACGACTTCTTTCTTATGTTCTTCAATTAATACTGTTGCTGTTTGGTTCCTGTAAATGTTAGAAATTGTTCTTCTATTTCTGTATTTGAACCCTAAGTTTTTTAAAATGCTGAACATTTTATTCCAGTCTACGTTATCGAATGCCTTTTCTAGGTTTATAAATGCCAAGTATGTTGATTTGTTTTTCTTTAATCTTCCTTTTACTATTAATCTGAGGCCTAAAATTGCTTCCCTTGTTCCTATACTTTTCCTGAAACCAACTTCTTCCACTCTCCTCTCAATTCTTCTGTATAGAATTCTAGTTAAGATTTTTGATGCATGACTAGTTAAACTAATTATTCTGTATTCTTCACATTTATCTGCTCCTGCTTTTTTTCGTATCATGACTAACACTTTTTTGAAATCTGATGGAACTTCCCCTTTTTCATAAATGTTGCACATCAGTTTGTATAATCTATTAATCGCTTCCTCGTCTGCACTGCGCAGTAATTCTACAGGTATTCCGTCTATTCCAGGAGCCTTTCTGCCATTCAAATCTTTTAATGCTGTCTTAAATTCAGATCTCAGTATAGTTTCTCTGATTTCATCCTCTTCAACTTCCTCTTCTTTCTCTATAACACCATTTTCTAAATCATATCCTCCTTATAACTCTTCAATATATTCCACCCACATATCGACTTTAAAAAAAAAATATTATTAAATTTATTTATTGAACTCATATATATTTTTAGTAGTTGACGGGGTGCACCTATCCATTTTAGTTATAAATGACAAGTGAGCGGTTGGGACACGTAAGCCGGTGGCGTATGGCACCGCGCTTAGTCGGCTCAAACTGTTAGGAAAGCTCTAAGAGATATTAGGACAGTGGTCGCTAAACTGTTTCGAGGCTCAGTAGCCGTTTGTTGCACAGCCATTCGGTCTTGTGCTTTAGGGCGACCGAATGGGGTGGTGACGGGAGAAATGCCAAGCAAATCAATATCTTTTAAATTGTAGTTGTTGATTTTTCCCGACAAACCATTTATTTTATTTATGCATGTTATTTAATAATTTGTATTATTTACTAATGAATATCATATGTGTATTATTTCCATTTAACTGGTAATTCCTTATCATACACCAGCTTATAATAATTTAGCTGTAATTTTTATGTTTAACTTTATCATAATAATACATAAAAAATATAGCAAATACGTTTGTTATTATTTGTTAATTCTATTTCATTTTATACAATTGTTAATTGTCGTTTCAGTTTAGACAATTTATTTTTTTAATTCAAATTCTATTATATTTATATAAATAATTTATTAAAACATTATTTTCATAATAACCTTTTGTACATTCTTCTTAACCGTGATAGCTTGCACCATCTGACGGAATGTGTACGGAAAAATTAAGGTTTGAATTTTTTTTTATGAGAAAAGAGTAAAACATGTGACTGTGGGGTGCGCCATCTGATTAAATATAGATGAAACATAATTCTTTTTATAAAGCCAACGTAAGTTGGCTTGCTGTCTGAGAATAAAAATGGCAGGTTCATTTTGCGTGATGAACAGTATTAAAAACGTGTCAATTAATGAATTAAACATGATAATAGTTTTTATATAAAGAAAATGCTCAACAAAGAGGTTATCATGTCAGTGTATGTTTTTATTTTAATGAATAAAAAGTCGCGATCTTTCATAAGACCCTATACCGTTACAGTGAATAACACCCGTTTGTCGTTTTTTTTTTTTAGCGTAGATTACTCGACTCCCATAGGGAGTCTAGATGAGGTGTAAATTTAAGACTAGAATCAACGTGCAGAAAGCACAGTTTTAGTTGTGCCATGCGTTGATTGATTCCCTAAATTTCCATTTGATAGCGCCACTAGGTAAGATTTTGCAGCTTCCTAAATGTGAATCTGTAGTTACAGTTCAACGTGCGTTCTGTAAAAAGTTTTAATTGTGATTCTACAAGTGATAATAACATTTATCGATAGCGTAATCAATTTGAAACGACCGATGTTTGTGTAAAGTATTCGTTCTCACAATGTGCGATAACTCTTCCTTGTGAGCGCTGGAGCTGTTGAGGTGGTCTAGAAGGCGAGGCCTGATTAAAAAAAGGCAAAAATTATGTTTTCCTGATATTCCAAACTAAAATGTAAGTTTCAACTCAGAAATAGGATATGCCCCTTTTAAAAACAATAATTGTAATTGCTATTTTTAACAGATTGTTGATTTTAAAGTTTTGGGGCGTTAGAAAATTTTTGATTCTCAATGTGGGCGGTGGGCGAAAAGTTTGAGAATCAATGGTGTAAAGGGAAGAGTACGGAACGACCGAAGATTTATGAAGAAAAAGTTTATTGTGTCAGTTAGTGTTTCCTGCGTAATCGTAAAAAATAGGTTAGGAAAACCAACCGCGGATGATGCCATTAATGACAGGGATATTTTAAGCAAACGTTTACATATGCATCCATGTCGTTTACAGGCTGTGAAGCCTAAGAGAAATTGCCCTTTTATAAGATAATAGTTAGATCCTTCATCAGTAGAGTCACTGGAGGTACGATTGTTAATGGTACTGTAATAAATTAGTTAAAGAAATATTCCTAATCAAATCATATTGATCAAGAAAGGAAATTAAGTAACAGTTAACTTTATTAGTCATTGTTTTATTATTAATGAACAACTTGTTAAAATACTTAATGTAGTCTATGTAGTGCAGCAATGATGTTTTTAAATATTTTATTATTGTTAGCAGGAGAGCATATGGTTATGCCAAGGAACATAAAACCAGAAGAGATATAAATAACTACATACATAATCCAATTAATGCTTTCAAAATAATAAAACTTCTGACTGTTGACTGGAAAAGGATTGTATCAATAATAAATAATATAAATGAAGGTATCTTATTTTTTGATACTAGAAACCAAATAATCTTAAGCTAAGATAAATTTTTATCTTTATGTATTTATTTCATTTTGCTTGTATTTTTTGGGCAACAATAATAATAATTTCCCTGATTATTTCCTCATAAAAGTTAAAAGGAGTGGATAAAGGAGAAGTTCATCAATCAAGAAAACCAGCTCCCTTATAGTCATTACATCTAGCCTATCACAACCACCTCACTCATTCACTTTATCATTCCCTCTTTATACATTCCATGATATAAAACTTCATGATCTGATAGAAAATTGATCAAATACTTGAATACAGTAACTGAAATAAAGCATATACACTACTTCAGTGATGGTTTCAGCTGCTCAATACAAAAACTTCAAGAATTTTATCAATTTGCGCTACCATGAAGAAGACTTTGGGATAACAGCTGAATCCAAAGAACTCTGGTACTAGACAGGGAAAATCACCTTATTGTAGAATTGTAGGTACTACAAAACAATTAGCAGCAAGTGCCAGTCTTCAGTGGTATTGAAAACAAGATATTGACACCAAGAGACTTATTTGAATTTTGTAAAGAATATATACCAGGATTCAGGTTCTTTTTTATTCCAAGAGAAGTTGAGAGAATCTGACTTGAACAGGAAAGCCGGTTTAGTACTAGTTACAAAATTCACAATTGCTGAACAAGAGAGAACCACCAGGTTAAGTTAGTTAGCAAAGCTAAAATCCAAGGTCAGCAGAGTCTCAAATGATACTTTAGTATTTGAATCTGATGTTTATGAAAATTATAAACCTACTCAAAGCATATCACTTACCAGCTTGCAACCATGCCGATATATGGCTTACATGTATTACAATACTTGATGGATTGGAAATATATGTGATATATCTTTTGAAGAATATGATGCTCTTCTTAGTTTTATGCACCCCCATGGTGCAGCTTGTTCTTATCATTGGCCCCCTAGAAAGGACACCTGCTGGATTCCAGAACAGCACATTTTTAATACTCCTGAAGCCCCATCAACGACATCATCAGGATGACAATATATGTATCAGTAATAGCAGATATAGAGCTACAATTTGGTAAAATTGCATTTAAGACCACAGTGAATGTCTGCGCAAAATTTGATGAAGTTGAGAGATGGCTGACTGGGAACCCCCAGTCCACCTGACATGGAATGA
The DNA here is from genome assembly GCF_047948215.1 of Lycorma delicatula. Classification (NCBI taxonomy): domain Eukaryota; kingdom Metazoa; phylum Arthropoda; class Insecta; order Hemiptera; family Fulgoridae; genus Lycorma; species Lycorma delicatula. The sequence goes on from NC_134455.1 coordinate 135,291,797, forward strand.
CCCAGATATTATTGTTAACAGCAAATTATGAACTTAATAATATAATGCATCATTAAGTTTCACAGCTCTTTTATAACCACTATGATTAAAATTATTAAAAATTACTAATAGTTCTGTGAACAATAAACTTTCACTTATTTTGCAACAAATTGAATAAATTAAGCTCTACAATGAAATTAAATTTATAAAATAAAAATATACTATAATCGTAAAGTAGAATTGTTGATCATAATTAAATCTTTAAAAAAATTTTAAACTTATTTTATCAGAGTCAAACATAACACTAAGCTTTGAATGTTAAACAGAACAAATCTTTTATTCAGATCTATACAAAATAATATAATACATAGATCAGATCATTATATGTTGAATTATAAATATAAAAACAAATTATATAAAAAAGCCATGTTTTGTCATGTTAATTATTTAAAAACAAACGCAAGAAATAATATAAAGTTAAATACATTAAAAATAAAAAAAAATTGCCATTTGTTTTTTATTGAAAATGACAGTGAAGTAATTATAACTGATAATATTAATGCAATTTCTCCATTCGGAAGACACTATTGAAAATTATTTTGACCACATATTTATTTATATGTTTAATGGGATGCAGATAAATCAGGTATATTTAAAATAGGTAGTATTTTTTAAAATTTATCAACAAAATTAAAAAATTTCCATTAAAAAAACCCTTTGATTGTATTTTAAATAAATAAATGGGAAGATTTTTAAAATGGTTTGGTAATTTATTAAAAATGCCAACAGAAGCATAATGTGGCCCTTTCTTGTAAACCGAAATATTGTATTTTGTTCTTTGTCTGGTTTGGTAAATGTAGATATTGATATTCTTTTAAAAATAAGAAAATATTTTTTTGGTAAAGACTGAACATTCATATAGACAGGATTAGTTAACATATTTAATTTTCTAAATATTGGTATACATGATTCATACTTACAGGAGCTAGATAATTATCTGACAGCCCATTTTTGTATTTTAAAAATTTGTTTTAACTTTTTAAAGGAACCCCAAAAGATATTGTTATACTGGAAGATATGTAGGCATAATAAATATTTAATAATGATGACAGTTAGCGTTTTATTAAGAAGCTTCAAATCATAACAATACAATCAGTTGAGCATCCCAAGATACATATAGTTATATCTGGGTATAACACCCAGAAATTTCAATTTATGGACAATAGAAACGCCATTGTTATCATTAATGAGAGTTCTCACCACACAAATAGCAAAGTTATGTCTACATGAGAAGCACAATGCAGTGGTTTTTCTTATTTAAAATTTGATAATTACAATCCATCCATGAATAATTGTTTGAACTACTATTGTAGGATTTCCAATTTCTTTTAAATAATTATCTTCAGAAAAAGATATAGTGAGTTATCTGCAAAGAGGGTTACAATGAATGGCTCAAGATTTTGAGGCAGATAATTAATAAACAATAAAAACAACGAAGGATGAAGAGTACTTTTCTTAGACACTTCCACGTTCTACATCTTTAAGAGAAGGCCTAAATTTTACATGTTTATTCTTATCAAAAGATAAAATTTTAATTACTTTTTTTAGTTTATAAGATATGATTTTAACTAATTGTAAGTAGTTTCTTTTATACTATAGCTACTAAGTTTTCATCAATAAAAAATATGCAACTAAATCTATTGCTTTACTAAAATCACAGAAAATTGAAAATTAAATCTTTTTATTATCTACACAATTTAAAATACTCTCCAAAAACTGGGAATGGCTGTGTGTCAGCAGACCACTTTTTCCTAAAACCACTCAGAAAGTTTGTTAATATGTTATGCTTTTCAAAAAATCTTAAAACAGTTTTTCATCATTTTATCAAATATTTAAAAAAATGGACAATAACAATATTGGTGTATGATTTTGTAAATTACACTGGGAAAAGCACTATGATAGGAGAATGGGGTCTAAAAGACAAACACTTAAAGTTGCATTTAAACATGAAGATTAAGGTATTTAATTCATAGTTATGGAGAGACAAACTGGAGGCAATGTGTGACAAAAGGAATATTGGGGAGACTGTGCCTGCTGCTGTGATGACTTAACAACAAAACTTCACTCCACTGAACCTTACCTGTAACGTATGTTTAAGAAAGATAGAAATTGTTCTTCTGTAAAGAAAATTTTATGAAATTGTTACATATTTTACGTTCTGTATAATTGCAAGACACCTTTATACTGTGTTTCATATAAAAAAAAACTTTTCTGTTGCTTTGGCCCCTCCATCTCACTTTACTTGGTATACAAGACTACTTCAATTAATTTTATTTCATTTCTGTTGTGAAATTTCACAACTTAACAAAACTGAATATTTTGTTAAACCATTTTCTTGTCCAAAAGACGTGCTACAATTCTCACTATGTGGATATCAACTACTTTATTTTTATTTTTATTAATATATTTATATAAATTGTATTGTATAGTTAACCCCAATGAAAATAAAAAGACATCATAAAATATAACATCATAAAAATATAAAGACACAGTGAAATCAATAGAAGAAGAATTCAACAAAATGCAGTTTAGAGACTTCCACAAAACCTTCAAAAAATAACTCCAAAAATACAAACCCCCAACCCTACTCTTGAAGGATGAAAACCATAATCTGATCCATAAACAATAGATAATGCAGAAATCGTAGCTAAATATTTCAACAAACTTCTAAATTGCGAAGAACCGACAGAGCTCCTAAAGTGGCACCACCGGAAAATATCAACCATCCCATAATAAAAGAAGTCACCAATTATTGGGTGAGATGAAGAATTACAAAGCCACAGAAGAAGATCAGATCTTTGTAGAGAGCTGAAAACATGCAGGAAGACCAGCAAAAATCACCCGTCAACAGCTGGATCAATGAAGAACTATCAGAACAATGGACGACAGCCCTCATCCACCCACTACCCAAAAAAGCAGACAAAACAAACACTAGCAACTACAAGGGAATCTCACTCCTAGACACAACATACAAAATTCTTTCAAGAATCATCCTCAGATTTAAAACTCAAGAAAGCACTAGGAGAATACCTGGAGGTTTCAGACCCTAGAGGAGCTGTCCAGACAGATCAGGTGTCTCAAGCTAATAATGGATTACAACAGAGAAAGAACTAGAGACATGGTGATAACATTTGTAGACTTCAAGAAAGCATACAATTGCATCCACAGAGAATCCCTACTAAAAATTCTAAGACAGCTTGGACTACATCCCAAATTAATAAACATGATAAAGCACACTCAACAAAACAAACACAAACACTAATCAAAAGTGAAATTCAGAATTAAACTCTCGGAACAATTTGAGTTCAAAACAGGACTGTGCCAAGGCAATAGACTCTCACTGCTACTATTCAACTGCACTCTGGAAATGAAAATGAGAGAATGCTGAAAAAAATACTTCCCAAAAATAAAAATAAAAAAAAAAATTAAAAAATAAAAACAAACTGCCTTGGCAGTGCTAGTAAATGACATTGATGAAGCTAAAACGTAGATATTAACACTTCAAAACGTCAAATAAAATTGGCCTCAAAATATAATTCGAAAAGACAAAAATTATGCTCCAAAACACAGTTAAAAGCAGTAAACATAAATGGTAATAAAGTCAAAATAATAACCCAATTTGAGTACCTCAAAGAAATAATAACAAACAACCTAAACAAAAAAACCTCAATCCAAACAAGAACAGACAAACTAGCCAAAGCACAAAAATTAATCTGGTGTGGTACACCTACAGTAAAAAAGTCTATCCATAAACGCAAAAATAAGACACGACAACACAGTTATAAACACTCATTCATCTGAATGAATTATCAAAGACCGGCAGACATCAGAAAATCAAAAGAGGAATAGGAAGAACCTGTATCAACAATGAGTACCAGAAAGATGGGCAGTGTGGATTGTGCCCAACAAAGTTGTGTACAAAGTGTTAGAACCCATCACTAATGTTATGCGTAAGAGAAGACTAGGATTTTTTGGACACATCATAAGGATGCAAAATCACGAAGCCAAAATAAAATTTCAAATCTTTGTTGAGGCACGTAAGCAAAACTTTTTTGTACTTATCCAATGCCGCAGAAAAAATCAAGGACAAAAACACTTACAAGAAAGAAACAACACAAACATTTTCAAAATCAGAAAGGGCACAGAGATCAGAACGTATGAAATAAGTACTGGTAGAATCGCACGACCTGAATGAACTGACTCCATTAAAAGTGATCCTATAAGGTCACAAAAGGTGGATAAAAATGTATATGTTTAGTTATATGTAATATATTTGCTTTTAATATAATTCACACGTCTATGACTTTTTCAAACAGTGTTAATGAAGTATTTTTTTAATGTATTTTTATTAATATTCTCTATTAAAATATATTTGTATCCATTTTGGTTTGCTATAAAAAATGTGTTTTTTTATTTCTTTGTATGATTTTTTTGTTATTGTGTGTGGGGGTTGCCAGCACGTGTGTGTGTGTATTTATATACTTTATGTATCATAGTACATATATATATATATATAAAAATGTAAATGTTTGTTTGTTCAAAATCTTAAATCCCCGAAAGTTCTTCATTGATTGCTTTTAAATTTTGACACAACGTTGCATTCAAATACGCGCATATTTTTACATATCTTCTATTTATACTCCTAAAATGACACCTCTGTCACAGTTAAAAATTTGCATTTTTTGAAAAACAGCCCTATCTCTTGGATGTAAAAGTAACACACACTATACTAAATATTTTACAATTCCATTTCAATGTTCCTCCACATGTTATGTGTCTCCACCGAAGACTAAAAAAATACTGGACCGATTTATGCGTGGGTAGAAAGGGAAAAATCGAAAAACGTAAAAGGGAAAAGGAAATGGAAAGGGATATATGGAAAGGAAAAGGGGAAGAAAAACAATGGAAAGGGGGAATGGGATATGATAAAGATTAAAATGGGAAAGGAAAGGTTAAATTTTGTGAAGTTCTGAAATGTTCATTTTGTCAATGTTCTATTAAACTTTCAATTGTGTTTATTTAATCTGTATATATATATATATATATACTCAAATCTAGCAATAGAAAAGCATTGCCAGGTCTGCTGGTATATTTAATAAAATTGTATACATTACATTAGGCTATTTTTGCATATGTATTTTACTAACTAGTAAAATAAAATTCTTTTATTTTGGCAGAATTGAAGAATAATTTAATATATTATAAAAGTAAATACCAGTTTCCTACTGATGAAGATTTAAATGGAGCTGCAGCTGCATTATTAAGACTCCAAGTTGTTTATAAACTGAAAACTTCATCAATAGCTAAAGGAGAACTTGATGGGGTTCAGTATGAAACACAACTTTTTAGTAAGTTATTTAAAAAATATATATACATGTTTGATGCAGTACTTAGATTATTAAAGCAAATTATAATTAGTGAATATTTTTACTTTCCTAGCTACAGCAGCTATAACTAGAAAGTATTTTTTTTTTTAATTTTATGCCTTAAGGGAGATACTGAAAATATTTTTTTAACAAAAAAAGAAATAGATTGTAAATAATTTGCGAAAAAAATGTTTATTTCAATACTCCCAAGTCCAAAAAACTAATTTTCTCAGATGGATGTTTGAGTGTATGCACATATATTGGCCTGTAATTGGTCTTATAATTCTGGATCCTGTTGACTTATTTTCCCTAAACTTTGTTGACAGGTATTACCTTTCGCGGGAAAGAATATATTAAATTTTTGCAAAAATTCTAAAAAGAGTTGGGGGAGTTTTGGTCAAAATAAAATTTCAGATCAGATCTTTAAGTAAAAATTGTTTACTTAAGTGAAGATTTTTCTGTACTTATCTAATGCTCCAGTGTAAATTATTTTTGACATTCTTTATGCCATCAAACTGTAATAAGATTTAGACATTTTTAGAGGAGACTGGTTTTAAATACTAAGAAAACTAGATAAAATATGTTTCTTGCGGTTCAAACTTAGTAAACCTTTTTACAGTATTTTGAAATATTGATATAACAGTACAATTAGCAGAAAAATATGGATTCAAAATTTCTGTTAATCTTTGTTTTCTTCAAACACTGTCTGTTCTATTGTTCATAGCAAAAACAATTTCTGAACAATATTCAGATTTTGTTTAATTTATTTCATGAGTCTGGTAATTTAGATGAATATGTTAATTTCAAACCAAGTAAAAGATCAAAAAGAGAATTGATCGATGTATTTGGAACCATTAACAAATGGTTGTTTAGAACTATGGATTCTAACGATAAAAAAATTATACATGATCGATTTATGATGTAGATGATAGAATTGATATGAAAATTTTAATGGGAAAAAGAAATTTCAAGTGCAAAATTTGGTTTTATTAATTACAGTGATCAGTTAAAATATTATGAAAAATATTGTAATAAAATAATATGTTTAATTTATGTAATCAATCATCATTTCAAACAAATAAATGAATGGAATTTGGAAATGTCTTTTAGTGAAATTAAACTAGATTAAGTTGCGAAATTCCTTTTGATATGCAGAGTGCTGTTGATTGTTATTTTCTATCATTCCCTTTGTACTCATAACATTTGTATTTGATGTGTACCTACTTTCTCAAAGCTACTTGAGCTACTTTCTCAAAGCTCTGAGTCTTCCTGAGTTGGGATCATTGAATAAATAGTGATGTTAAGCAATCTTCCTCTATATAGGGGAGGGTATAGAAGGACAATAGAATAGAATTTCATTTTATTAAATGAAATTAACAAAATATATAAAAATTCCATTTTTAATTTAATTTAATTTTATAAAATTTTATTTAATTTAATAAAATGACATAAAGAAATACATAAAAAACTGAAGTTTACGATGGAAAAAGAAAAAAGAATACAATAAACTTATTAGATTTGAAAATTTGAAGAAAGCCAGAAGAATTAAAATTTTACATTTATAGAAAATCCACATGCACAGATAACATTATAAATTCAAAATCTAACTATCCATGGGAACATAAAGTAGCTGTGTTCAGACATATGTTCAAAAGAACGGTAAATCAGTTTACCGTTAAGTAAGTAGAATACAAAGAACTAAATATTATCTTTCAAATAGTAGCGAATAATGATTATGAAAAAGGAATAATAAGGAAACTATTTCGAAAGATAAAAATAACAAAAAAGTTATGACAATAGGTAAAAAGAAGAAAAACAAAAATGGGCAAAATTTATGTTCACAGGAAAAGAAATAAATAAACTAAAGGATTTTTTAAGAAAACATAAATATAGCATTTACCACAAATAATACCATCAGCAGTGATGGTATTATTTGTGGTAATAAATAATACCACAAATTATTATTATAAATTAATTTAGAGTTTTTCTTTTCTACAACTGAAGTTGAGATTTAAAGCAAAAAAACTAATTTTAAATTTTAAAAATTAGTTTTTTCAACCCTCAAGTAGAAAAATTCCAAGACATAAACTTTATTTCAAATACAATCCCAATAAAATTCTTTGAACTAAGGGCCGCATTGTTAATATTTGCAACTATATTTGAACTGTGGCATTGTTCATATTTTTTATTCTATTTTATTTTTATTATTTTTAAACAAGCGCCCAGTATTCTAAAGAAATATTATTATTAGAATTGCTTTCTCATTATTTCAGTTAAACATCTCTAACAATTTATTTATTATAAATTCGGAAAATTGTATTACAAAATTTAAATTAATTTTTTTTAATTGTTTCATTATTTTTAACAGTGGAGGACTGCTTTGAACTTGGAATTCAAGCATATCACCAAAACCACTTCTATCACGCAATGGAATGGATGAATGAAGCTTTGAATAAATATGATGCTGAAGAAAATGATACTTTCATTAAAAAGTGGGAAATTTTTGACTCTCTAGCGAATATTTTATATCAAGAAGGTTAGTAAAATTTTTCATTGTAAAATTGTCAATCTCTATGGCAGAGTGGTAAAGATTTCAGGTTCAAATCCCAGTCAGGTGTGGGTATTTATCATACAATACAAACTTTACACAGTAATAAAAAAATATCGTTGAAAGATGATTATTAAAAATATTGACTCATTTATACATCACTGGTTAACAGTGTTATCACTGACATAGGCTAAATTATTATTTGTATTAACAAATTTTTCTCTAATTTAGATACCAACCGTTAACATAGTTACACCATGTCAAACTTTTATTTTACTATCATCACACCTTCTATCACAATTTAGTATTATTGTCATATCACAGTTGGCAACTCTGCATGTTACTGGTAATTATCTTTGTTTTCAGTTAGAGATAGTCTTTATTCTGTTATAGTTACATATGTTATTTTAAACGCAGTTTACTTTCAAAACATCAAGTTTTCATGATAGATCTTCTAAAAATTCATTAGTTAAGTTTTGTTATGTTCCTGGACCTTTTTGTTTCAAATCACAAAGCAGTTCTGTAACAAAAGAAGTGAAAAAGCATATTATACTGTAATTTGGTTGAAAAGATAAAAATTGAGCTAATGTTTGTTTTATAAGCTGACTTTAGTTCAGCAGATAAAAGACAAAAGATGCTGCATGCCATTTGCTGATAATTGTATTAATTTAATAGAAAATTAAATAACAATTTTTTAATTTTCCACTGGATACAAATTAAATAATTTTATTGGTCAATCAGGATAATGTCATCAATGTAACACAAAAAAAGTTTTGTAGACCACTGTAATTTATGACAATTTTTACTATTTACATAGAGTAAATGTAAATAACAGTTTAATAGAATAAATGAGATATTTGTATGATACATAAATAAATATACAATAATTATAAAATTGTAATTAAAATTAAATGAAGTAAAAAAGTAACCAACAAAAATTAAATATGTGTAAAAAGAAGGAAAAAATACAAAAAAAATATAAAAAATAAACTAGAAGAAAATAATACACTAATTACTAAAGTGGATAAAGGAAATGCAGTAGTTATCATTAAAAAAGATTACATAAAGAAAACAGAAAATTTTATAAACAAAACACAATATACAGTAGAGAAGAAAGATAAAACCAAAATATATCAGAAAGAAATTATAAAAAAATTTTATTAAAGAAAATGATTACAAATGTATTAACATGAATCCTGGTATACCAATTATAACACAGGATAAAAGTCACAAAGAGAATCTACTGATAAGACCTATAATAAATTACATGAATGCACAAGCATATAAATTAGCAAATATACTAAAAGATACAGGAATATTAAAAAACCTATATACACTAAAAAATTCAATCTAAGTAGCAGAAAGATTAAAAAATATAAGAATAACAGAAGACTGCAGAATTGTATAATTTGACGTAGAACATTTTTTTTAGAGAAGAGACTATAAAATTTTTAGAAAAGAAACTAAATGAGGAAAAGACAAATAATAGCCTTAAAACAGAAAGTTGATTAAAGCTTTAGAAACAAAATCAGTTTTTAAATTTAATAATAAAGATTATAAAATGAAGGATGGATTAGGCATGAGCTACCCACTATCAGCGACATTAAGTAAAGTATTCTTACAGAACATGAAAGAAGAAAATATATCAGATATCATGAAAAATGCAAATGTTTAGAATACATTTGGTATGTGGATGACAGTGCACTAATATTTAAAAAAGAAATAAATAATATTGAAGAAAAGATTCCACCATAAACGTTAAATATACAGTGGAAACAAAGAAAGATGAAACTATTAATTTTCTACACCTAACAATAAAAAAAAATAATAATTTTGATTTTGAAATATATGGAAAGGGAACCTTTACAGATAACACCATAACTTACAATTCAAATCACCCAATGGAACACAAATTAGTGGCTTTTAGTTATGTGATAGATAGACTGTACAAATTACTATTAAAGAAACCAGCATATAAAAAAGAATTAAACACTATTTTTCTAATAGCAGAAAATAACGAGTATAAAAAAGGAATGATCCGAAAAATGAATAAAAATAGAAATAGATTAAATGAAACTAAAACAACAAACGATAAAGAAACCTTTAAATGGAGTGAATTAACATTTACTGGGAAAGAAATTTACTCAATTAAACAATTTTTTAACAGATATAATATACAACAGATATAATGGCTTTACATACAAATAATACACTGAAAAAATTTTCAGTAGCAACATAGAACAAAAATATATATACAACAGTAATTATATATACAAAATAAAATGTAAATCCAATCCAACATACATTAGATAAACGGGAAGAAAATTAAAATTGAGATATAATAAACACATGATTCAAAAATCAAACAAAATGATTCAATTATCCAACACATTTAATAAAAGAACATACCCTAGTGAAAATGAAAGAATCAACAAATTAATTCACAAATGTGTCAAAGGAAGAAGAATTATCATTTTAGAAAATCTAGAAACTTTTAAATTAGAAAATAGCAATTAAATGATCATAAATGAACAGATCAATAATCTAGCAGATATCCTTTTCAATAACCTCAATTTATTGAAATCAGGAAATAGATAAAGAAAATTAAAAGACAAGTATAACCATTAATAATAAATAAACAAGAAGACAACCAGATAAGGCATGACAAATAGATGAGGGACGTTGACAAAACACTATTATAAAGGACAACAAAATTGAATGAAATTTAATTATCATTTTCATTTATTAAAAGTTCCAGATATTTTAATTTTCTTGAATTTTTCTACATGAACATTATGAAAAATATCATAAAATTTACAGTCATATCTACAATAAAGATGTAATTTTTAAGTGTGTCAGTGCTCGACAGACAACTTTTTCTTTATAACAATATTATTTTATTATTACAACTATATTGGAAAATTACTGGAATATAAACCACCTACTGGATTGACATTAGACATTATGAATTACTGATACTAGAAGGTGAAAGGTATCAGTTACAGTAATTTCTGTCAGCTCTTTTCAAAATTGGCTTTATCTGTAGAAAAATTCAATGAAAACTGGGTTAATTTAATTCTGAATGAATCATATTCCAGTAATGTTTCTATAAATTATATTACATTATTTATTACTTCCATTAAATGACAAGTAAAACAGTAGAAATAATTTTTTTTTTCTTTGTAGTAAGAAAAGCATTTCTTAATTATTTTTCAGGGGATTTAAAAAGTGCTTTAGATATCACTAATGAAATATTGCACCTTGTACCAAATCATAAAGCAACACTTCATAAGCAAAGTGTGTATGAGAAGGAAATCAGAAGCAGCACTACATGTCTTGACTCTGAGGTATAAATTGTACTGTAAAGGATATTATAAATAAACCAAACACCTTTTTTAATGGTATAACCTTTCCATATTAGACACTTGCTTGATATTTGCTGAAATCCTAACATAATACAGAATGTTGCACATTTTCAAAATCTTAACTGTTGTTAAAATCTTAAGTATATATATTCTTTTCAAAATCTTAAGTATATACTGTTGTTACAATTAAAATGAAGCACTTTATTTAACAGAATGTTTATTCCTTTTATCTTTGTTAGGTGCTATAACTAGATGATAATATAATTTTATATACCTAAAAATAGTAAAAAGCAGTATAAATCTGTTAATTTGCCCATTCTGGTTAAAATGGAAAACTATTGAATTGGAAAAAATATCAGTCCCAATATTGATTCCAATTAAGAAAGATTTTGCTATATTTATAAAAATTTTCTATCAACATTAGAATTAAGACTATTATTATTTTTTTTTGTCTTCAGTCATTTGACTGGTTTGATGCAGCTCTCCAAGATTCCCTATCTAGTCCTAGTCGTTTCATTTCAGTATACCCTCTACATCCTACATCCCTAACAATTTGTTTTACATATTCCAAACGTGGCCTACCTACACAATTTTTCTCTTCTACCTGTCCTTCCAATATTAAAGCGACTATTCCAGGATGCCTTAGTATGTGGCCTATAAGTCTGTCTCTTCTTTTAACTATATTTTTCCAAATGCTTCTTTCTTCATCTATTTGCCGCAATACCTCTTCATTTGTCACTTTATCCACCCATCTGATTTTTAACATTCTCCTATAGCACCACATTTCAAAAGCTTCTAATCTTTTCTTCTCAGGTACTCCGATCGTCCAAGTTTCACTTCCATATATACTACACTCCAAACATATACTTTCAAAAATGCTTTCGTGATGTTTAAATTTATTTTTGATGTAAACAAATTATATTTTTGAATGAAGGCTCATTTCACCTTTGCTATTCGGCATTTTATATCGCTCCTGCTTCGTCCATCTTTAGTAATTCTACTTCCCAAATAACAAAATTCTTCTACCTCCATAATCTTTTCTCCTCCTATTTTCACATTCAGTGGTCCATCTTTGTTATTTCTACTACATTTTATTACTTTTGTTTTGTTCTTGTTTATTTTCATGCGATAGTTCTTGCGTAGGACTTCATCTATGCTGTTCATTGTTTCTTCTAAATCCTTTTTACTCTCGGCTAGAATTACTATATTATCAGCAAATCGTAGCATCTTTATCTTTTCACCTTGTACTGTTACTGCGAATCTAAATTGTTCTTTAACATCATTAACTGCTAGTTCCATGTAAAGATTAAAAAGTAACGGAGATAGGGAACATCCTTGTCGGACTCCCTTTCTTATTACGGCTTCTTTCTTATGTTCTTCAATTGTTACTGTTGCTGTTTGGTTCCTGTACATGTTAGCAATTCTATCTCTGTATTTAAACCCTAATTTTTTTTTAAATGCTGAACATTTTATTCCAGTCTACGTTATTGAATGCCTTTTCTAGGTCTATAAACGCCAAGTATGTTGGTTTGTTTTTCTTTAATCTTCCTTCTACTATTAATCTGAGGCCTAAAATTGCTTCCCTTGTCCCTATATTTTTCCTGAAACCAAATTGGTCTTCTCCTAACACTTCTTCCACTCTCCTCTCAATTCTTCTGTATAAAATTCTAGTTAAGATTTTTGATGCACGACTAGTTAAACTAATTGTTCTGTATTCTTCACATTTATCTGCCCCTGCTTTCTTTGGTATCATAACTATAACACTTTTTTTGAAGTCTGATGGAAATTCCCCATTTTCATAAATATTACACACCAGTTTGTATAATCTATCAATCGCTTCCTCACCTGCACTGCGCAGTAATTCTACAGGTATTCCGTCTGTTCCAGGAGTCTTTCTGCCATTTAAATCTTTTAATGCTCTCTTAAATTCAGATCTCAGTATTGTTTCTCCCATTTCATCCTCCTCAACTTCCTCTTCTTCCTCTATAACACCATTTTCTAATTCATTTCCTCCGTATAACTCTTCAATATATTCCACCCATCTATCGACTTTACCTTTCGTATTATATATTGGTGTACCATCTTTGTTTAACACATTATTAGATTTTAATTTATGTACCCCAATATTTTCCTTAACTTTCATGTATGCTCCGTCTATTTTACCAATGTTCATTTCTCTTTCCACTTCTGAACACTTTTCTTTAATCCACTCTTCTTTCGCCAGTTTACACTTCCTGTTTATAGCATTCTACGTTCATCCATCAGCTGCAATATATCGTCTGAAACCCAAGGTTTTCTACCAGTTCTCTTTATTCCGCCTAAGTTTGCTTCTGCTGATTTAAGAATTTCCTTTTTAACATTCTCCCATTCTTCTTCTACATTTTCTACCTTATCTTTTTTACTCAGACCTCTTGCGATGTCCTCCTCAAAAATCTTCTTTACCTCCTCTTCCTCAAGCTTCTCTAAATTCCACCGATTCATCTGACACCTTTTCTTCAGGTTTTTAAACCCCAATCTACATTTCATTATCACCAAATTATGGTCGCTATCAATGTCTGCTCCAGGGTAAGTTTTGCAGTCAACGAGTTGATTTCTAAATCTTTGCTTAACCATGATATAATCTATCTGATACCTTCCAGTATCGCCTGGCTTTTTCCAAGTGTATATTCTTCTATTATGATTTTTAAATTGGGTGTTGGCAATTACTAAATTATACTTCGTGCAAATTCTATAAGTCGGTCCCCTCTTTCATTCCTTTTGCCCAGCCCGTATTCACCCACTATATTTCCTTCCTTGCCTTTTCCAATGCTTGCATTCCAATCTCCAACTATTATTAAATTTTCATCTCCTTTTACGTGTTTAATTGCTTCATCAATCTCTTCGTATACACACTCTACCTCATCATCATCATGGGCGCTTGTAGGCATATAGACGTTAACAATCGTTGTCGGTTTAGGTTTTGATTATATCCTTATTACAATGATTCTATCGCTATGCGTCTTGAAATACACCACTCCACCCAATCTTCTTGTTCATCACGAAACCTACTCCTGCCTGCCTGTTATTTGACGCTGAGTTAATTACTCTAAAATCACCTGACCAAAGATCGCCTTCCTCTTCCCACCGAACCTCACTAATTCCTACTATATCCATATTTACCCTATCCATTTCCTTTTTAAATTTTCTACCCTACCAACCTTTTTTAAGCTTCTAACATTCCACGCTCCGACTCGTAGAATGTTATGTTTTAGTTTACTGGTGACCCCTTCCTTAGTAGTCCCCACCCGGAGATCCAAACGGGGGACTATTATTATTTTATACTTGTATAAGCTAACCTAAAAAAGGGCTTCCTGCAAAATAACTGAAGAATTAAATTAACCTAACCAAACAGAATCATTATTACTTTATAATTGAATATACCCACATATCTGTCACATATTCACATATCATCTGCTTGTGATATATTAAGGATTAGAGTCACATTCTCTTTCAGTTGTCAATCAATATGCTTACCCCTTTACTTCATGTTATTCATTTTTTTTTTTTTCTAAATATGGGTAACGTGGTTGTAACCTGTACTTGTATTTTTCTTTGGTACGTAATAAATTGACTATGGATAGCATATTGGTAAGTACTTATGAATCAAACATAGATCCAATAGTTATCAAGCAAAAACATTTTTTGACTATTTATGAAATGGGGAATATAGAATCATCTCAGCCTTTACTTATTACGCAAACAATCTTTAATTAATACATGTTACATACAAGCTCCTGAAGTTATTCAACAGTACAGGAGAAATTTATGTAGTCATAAAAATAAGTGTAGAGGTGTGCTTAGTAATCCTGATTGTTTGCCTTCTTTTTTCCTGTTTAGCCATCATGAATTACCATTCAGGTAATACTTCAGAGGATAAATAAGGATGATTCGTATGAGTGTAAATGAAGAGTAGTCTTGTACAGTCTCAGTTCAACCATTCCTGAGATGTGTAGCTAATTGAAACCCAACCACCAAAGAACACCGGTATCCACGATCTAGTACTCAAATCCATATAAAAATAACTGCCTTTACTAGGACTTGAACGCTGGAACTCTCGACTTTGAAATCAGCTGATTTGGGAAGACACATTCACCACTAGACCAACCCAGTGGGATTGATTATTTCCCTGGCCTAAGCCAGATTGCACATAAAATGTTATGGTTTTTTTTACCACCTAGAATTTACAATAAACTTCCAAATGGAATCAAAACATAAGAAATATACATACTTTTTTTAAATAGTTTCTTTTGTCACTACAAAGAGTAAGTTTTTTGATAGAAATGTTACAGTTATTATAAATAAAGTAAAATTCCCATACAATAGATCTTTATAGAAATTCTTGAATAAACATGACATAGATTAAATTAGACTCAAGATTATGTTCTTCATGTATTCATATGTTTATTATATGTAATACATTATCCCTTTTAAGGACTGAGGTTTAGTTCTGCAGTAGGATTAATTTTGGATAATATATAAATCTACATGATTTTATTTATATGTCTAATAATCAGCCTTTTAACTGAAGATAGAACTCTAAACAGGTTTTACCTCAGAGATCCTACATTTTCTCAAAATTACAAGTGAATGTGATAGTTAAATCATTGAATATTATGGATAAGTTCAAAACTATAATTAATTATTTATAAAATAATTATAAAATTCTTTGTAATAGTAAGACAAAAATGTAATGTTTATTTATAAATTATGCCTGGCAAAAGTGTTATGGACAGATATTAGTGTGTATATCTAAGTATGTATTAATGACAATAATGTATTCTCTTTTAATTAATTGAGAAAAAAAAAATTTAATAGAAATTTCCATCAATACAGATTTCTCTGATCTGCCAAGCCTTCTTATCCTTATATGGAGAAAAGAGAGAAAGATAGAAGTTGCAATATTACAAAATCAATGGGTATAATAATCAAACCAAACAGATCATTCCACAATTAATTGTACAAAGTAACATTTGTTACTCTGCTGAACTGTACATCTGAGTTAATAGATAAAATGATCCCTGTGCATTACTTCCTATGCTACAGACATTACCATCTGTTTGTGTTATATTAGGGATAAGAGTCACATTCTCTGCCAGTTGTCAATCAATATGATTAGCTACAATTTTTTATTTTAAGGTTTCTTGTGTGAAGCTGTGAGAAGTTTTAAAAAAGAAAGGCGTTCCTGGACATTTGATAAGGATAATACAGAGTTTGTATTATAGTACTTGCATTGGTGTAAATCTGAGTGAGCAAGTTGTTGGGAGAATGTGGGAAATAGACCAAGTCAGACAAGGGTGTCTGTTACTCTCTACATCATTTAATTTTTACACTGACAATGCTGTAGAAAATTGGCAAAAAGTTTCAAAATCCCATTTTATGATCAACAGTTTCCCTCTGGACACAATGCTGTTTGCAGATGACCAGGTTAGTCTAGCAAATATGCAATTGGCAGTTTTTGGGTTTCATTCCATACTACGTCAATATAACTTAGAAATATCTACTAACAAAACAAAAGGTTTGGGGCTTCATAGGTGAAGAACCCTTGTAAACAAAGATAGTCGTTAATAATGAGATATTAGAACAGATAATGACATTTAATTATCTGAGCTGTCATTTGTCCTTTTTTAAATCAGATGATGTAGATAATAAGCTGCATAAATTTTAGAGGCTGCTGGGTTCCATCCAAAGAATGTTGATTAGTAAAGAAAGAAAGGAAATAATAATTAAATTGTATAAAACCATAATGAATTGTATAAAATCAACATTGTTGTATGGATCTGAGACATGGACTCTTACATCACATCAAAATCGTAGAATTGAAGCTACAGAAATGAGTATTTCTACATATAGTTTTGGGAGTTTCATTGAAAGATCATATCAGAAGTAATATAATATGACAACAGTTGGGAGTTGACAGTATTGAAAATATGATTGCAAATTATAGGTAGGGGTTGATGAGTCATTTAGATAGGATGGATGGGACTAGGATTGTAAAGATTATCTGGAACTACAGAGCAGTTAGTAAGAGAAGGAAGGATAGGATGGCCAATGAAGAGATAGAAGGAACAACTGCAAAACCAAGAGTCTATGGTTATGGAACAGGCTGAATCTACCCATAACATTCATGATGACAAATTACTATAATATATGTAAATAAACTAATGGAAATATTCATATTTCAGACATTGGAACAATTATTTTATAAATCAGAAGCAGTATGATTGAAACATGTTATTTATTAAAACATTACTGCATATATCTGACTTATTAAACAATTCCTTGTTTTCATTTTCTATATATATATTTTTTTTTTATCAGAGTTGTAAAAAAAAGTGGATACCAGACATATATAACTATGAAATGTTATGTCGAAAAGAATTATTTTTGTCATCAGTTATATCATCAAAAATGAAATGTCAGTATGTTCATAGGAACATTCCATTTTTAAGGTACTTATAACTTTTATATACTCATATTATAAGTATGTTATAATTAATTATAATCAACCTTTTTTCTGTAATAAGGAATAATAATACAAAAAAATAGAGCTTTTATTCTGATCAGTACATAATATATTAGTAAGGTAGAGTATAGATATAAAAATATTAATTATAAGGTAAAGAGTAGAATGATTAAAGTCCATATTAATATAAATATTAATATTGTGTTTAAATATAAACACAATAAATAATGTTAAAGTAAATATATTATACAAAAAAAAAATAATAATAATTTTAAAAAATACATTACAAAATAATTCATACTCGGAAGGTACTACTGAAAAATATTTTGAGCATTTATTAATGTACATGACAGAATGCAGAAAAATAATGTTGTTTTTTCAATTAGCATTATTTAAAAATTCATCAAAACAGTATATTGATTCTGTAAAAATCATTTTTTAATTATATTTTAAATAAATTGGGGGGGAAACTTTTTAAATGGTTTGATAATCTATTAAAAATACCATGAAAGCATAATAAGGCTCTTTCTCATAAGCTTAAGTATTTTACTGAGTTCTATGAAAACAGTTGTGTAGTCTGGGTTGTTAGGGATAAATCTTTTTTTCTTTTTATAAAAGATTGCTCACTCATAAAAATATTCACAAGAAAAAGTTAACATATTTAATTTTCTAATTATTGTAACAGTATGGATTGAAAGAGAATTAAATTAGTTCTTAAGATAATAATTGTAATAAATGTTTTAATGTGAGTTAAAAATGATGTAGATAGAGAATTTATATAGGGCACACATGCAAGTGTGATAAACACTTGGAAATTGTCATTTCACAATGGATGATAAATTCCTGGAGAGCATGCAGTCATATGTGTGTAGCGCAAGAGGTAGTTACATCGTGATGAACTTTTTTCTTTTTTTTTTTAACCTCTGGGTCCATCGTTAAGTATTGCTTCAGAGGATGAGATGAATGATCTGTAGTGGTGTGAAAATGCCATGCCTGACCGGATTTGAACCTGGGACCTCTGGCTGAAAGACCGACACGCTACCACTTGTGCCACAGAGGCTGGCACATCATGATGAACTAGAGGGAAATGTTCAAAACTGATTCTATAGTGTAGTTTTAAATTCGAAGTGTAGCTGGGTGTTATCTGAGTGAATAGTTTACATTCCATCTGAAGGTAAACTGCTAACCAGAGCAATTTAGGTGAAGTTATGCCATGGCAGGCAGTATCCAGACCTGTGTAATTCTCTGTAAGTACCCCAGGGCAGTCATATTCGTAAGTGAGGTAGCCTAGGATTTCTACCCTTTCCAAAATTAAATTATAATGTTCAAATTTAAATACATTACATAGAATGAGTGGTAAACATGTCACTTAGTAGATACCCACCTTCATATGGGGGCACTGCATTCCTAAAGGTTACATTAAATTTTAATTTTTTCAGTTAAGGTAGTTGAGGGGCGACCCATTTAAGTTTTGTTCTGTATACAAACAGTGTGGTACTAGTTAGGGTTAGTTTTTATTCCAATTAGTTGGGGCGCACCTAATTGAATATTGTAACCTGACAAAATTGATTGACTAGTGAACTAATATTTAGGTAAAACTAATTTATTCTTTTATTGCATGATAGAGGATTTGGAGTGTATACTGCAAATGGATGAACCAGTATAATTATGTTAATGTATCAGGTCTGTAAATAAAGTAATGACACTGGTTCAGAAAAACATTTTATTTACAATCCAGTTATACATGGACTCTACCACCTTCAAAATAGTTCCCTTGGGAAGCCATGCAATGCTTCAAATGGTTCTTCCACTCTTCATACAAGCTCTGACACACATACATACAAACATGTGGAAGAGATCTGAGACATGGATCTGAGTCAATGTTATGTCAAGATCCAGTGAAAACCACATATTCCCAAATTGGACCGATTACAATACTTTGCTTTCTAATACTATAGCGCTAGACAGGAAAGTTAAAATACATTATATCTTTTGCAATAGAATTATATATATAAATGTAAATATAAGCAGAAAAACATTTAAAAGCATAACAGTAATATCATACACTACAATATTACAGTCTGACCTTCTAATTCACGTTTAAATTTTACATGTTTAATTTATTTTCTTGATAACTAGTTGATTTCAGTTATTATCAGTGTAATACTTATCAATAATTTTATTGATTTAAATCTGCAATTGTGGTTGTTAATGGGAATTCTGTTTATTTTATTATTCTGATCTTGAAACATACAAGACTTTTAATTCATGAATCCCATTTCATATTCATATTTTTTGTTTGACTAATTTGCATGTTTTACATTATTGTTAAAATGAACAAAAAGAGATAATTTGGGACAGTTTGTAATGTGCAAAGTCATATAATTAGACCCTGACAACTGTCTCAGTATTGATAAAGTGAAAAAAAAAAATGATTTCATAATTGCAGAAATAAGCTGGTACAATTCCAGTCAGTTAACTAGCATAAAAGTAAGTGAATCGGTAAAACTGATATGCAGGTTATGTTGTAATTTTACTTAAATTATGTGATGTGATTTGTAACTTCATATATCTTTCACAAGGGAGTGACTGGTAAATTAATCTGGCAGTTTAAGTGTTTTTCCTGAATTTTGAAAGGATCTTTTCATAAGACCTCATATATTTAATATGATTAAATTTTATATCATCATCTCATGGATTTCTTCTCTGCAGGTTTAGTTGTACAAGGGATTGCTAAAATGTAATGCACAGTTGGTCATAACTCACAAATGAAAAGAAGTAGTCAAATGAAACAAATATGGCATAAAAGAGCATTTTATTTTCTATATTAGCTTACATTTATTTTTTCACAGTTACCGTTTACAGCTACACATTTCTCCTGATGGGATCCACTTTTCTCATTCCATCAATAAAGAATGTTGTGGTCTTTCCTTGATCCATGACCTTACTGCATCCTTCAGTTCATCACCTGTTAGGAAATGAATATCCTTAAGATCCCTCTTTATTTGCAAAAAAAAATAAAAATGCAGGAAGCCAAATGTGGTGAGTAT
The DNA here is from genome assembly GCF_047948215.1 of Lycorma delicatula. Lineage (NCBI taxonomy): Eukaryota > Metazoa > Arthropoda > Insecta > Hemiptera > Fulgoridae > Lycorma > Lycorma delicatula. The sequence continues at coordinate 135,312,667 of NC_134455.1, forward strand.
GAGTATGGTTCAAATTTCTACTTCACAAGAGCCTTGGCGTTTGTATGCAATGGCGTGGCCAAACCTTATTGTGTTGCAGAATTACTGACTCTATAGATTGTCAAATACAATATACGTATCCCCTAAGCTGTTTTAATATGTGTTTTAAAAGCATCAAAAGGAGGTACTTCCATCTCCTTTTAGTGTTTGATTCTCAATATTTGCTTTAATAGCTTCTGATGGACAAAATTTTGTTACACACCTACTCATAGTACTTCAATCAACAGTTTTATTACAGCTTCTAAACAGCAATGAATGTCACTAGTTTTTGCTTTTAAAAATTCAATAACTGCACATTGTTTTAGAGTATTGATGAAGTAGGTGTTCTCAACTCCATAGCAGTGGTAACTGAAAGAAAATGAGAGGGCATGAGTCAACAAGTTTTAAGATATTAGTAGTAGGGGACTGGAACTATAAGATGGTAGCACTTTTTGCTTTGTTTGAGATTTTTTTCTTCTATTACACTCCAGTATGTGTTACCTTTTAGCCTTCACTTCTAACTCTATGATATTATATCCATATTGCTGTTCTTTTCATTATTGATAAATTTATACTTCTTTCTCATAATCTACATTATGCAATGCAATTAATACAAGATATTATTTATACAAGTATAATTAATACAAGATTTTCATAAAAATTATTAGAAAATAATTTTATGAATGTAATTAACAGTCAATGAATAGATTAATGAGACATTTTTGCTTTAACAAAAAACATTTTAAATAACAATATTTGGTAACAACTGTACTCCATGTATTAGTATAGCAAGTATAATTATTTGGAAGCTTTGGAAGAATTAAAGATTTAAAGATAAAGAGATTCCAAAAGATGTTAATTACTACCAAGAATACTCATTCCCAAAAAGGTGCTTCAATGATGTTAATATTTTTTAAACATTAAATAAATACATTCATAAATTTTTAATATAAAAATTATTAATGATTATTTGATTTTAGGCTTGCACCTTTGAAAGAAGAAGAAGCTTACCTGGAACCAAGAATTCTATTGTATAGAGATGTTATGTCAGATAATGAAATAAAAACTATTCAGAAGTTAGCTGAGCCTCGAGTAAGTGTCTTAAATTAGTATCTATTATTATTTGTAATTACCCACAGGAAAGTAAATGTATTATTTACTGGAAATAATTCAAAGTAGAATATACTGTACAATTAATTCTTATTTCATTATTTGTAAAAACTTTTTACTTTTTTTAAACCTACAGTAGTTTTTATTATGAATTATGATCAAATTAACGACTCCTGTCGGTTATAATCTATAACAATGGTAATAATATATTTATATAAATGCAAGGTATTTCAGAAAGAAATAGAAAGAATTTCGGGATATATTCTACAAGTGAAAATAAATAAAGCTTCACATTAGCATAGGTTCCTAAATGCTTCATTTCTGAGAAATAACTTGCAAAAAATTACGCTCTCAGATTTCTGCTCCTAAAGTAAAATGAAGTGATATTGGAATTTAAATTAAGGAATAGATTTGGTGGTTTCATATGGGTTTGACTTGAAAATTGAATAAAACCAGTTCCAGAACTGTATCTTTTATCATTTTTGAGAAAATTATTGTAAAACAAAAATCTCATGCAGCAAAATGACATTTTTTAGGTTTGGCATACAATAAATTTGTTAACTTGCCAGTAAACAAATAAAATTTTTACAGAAAAAATTGTAAATAATTTAGAATTATAAGAAAATTTTTGTAGATAATGTCAATAAAACATGACTAGGAGTTTAAAAAAAATTGACTTTTATTAAAAATAAAATTAACCAAAATATGGTAGAAAATATTTTAATTATAATTTTAAACTGAAATGAAACATTTTTCACAAAGTATAATTAAAAAAATAATGAATATTTTTCTTTATTTTCTCTTGTAGAGAACATGGCCTGAAAATTCTTTCCATTTGTTTATGAGATTCTCTGTATCTCAATGCTTAAAGCATTCATACTACATTTGAAAATGCACATTACAGATATAATGTATTTATTCATAGAAACAGTTTATTATTTTCTGGTTTTTTCAAACACCATAGGAGTACCCATAAATCAATTTTTCTTGAAATTAATATACAAAACAAAATAATTCCAAATAAAATGGAACCTCCCATATGTACATTTATGTAGTATACATATGTATAAGAATACGTAGTCATGGAGCAATTTTTTTAGATTGATTCTGATAAATCTCACATTGAAATTCTGAAAAATCTGATAACAGCTCATAAATTTAAGTCTCTGTGATCAATTTTTTTTTTGTCATATAGTTGGTAATATGACAAGTAAATTTAATTACAGTCAATTCAATGTAAAATTGGCCAAATATATAAATAGAACAATTTTCCTATTAAAGTCTAGAAGCAACAATGTATTTTCTAAATTTATGAACTTCCAATTAGGTAATATTGAACTGGAGTTAAGGATAAATATCAACAAATTTAAAAGCTTTATGTACATGTTTAAGAGGAAATTATTGAATTTATTAATTAATGATACTATTAATAAAGAAAAAAGGTATTGCATAAAACAATTTTAAAGAACAAAACAAATTAAAATTGGTTTTGCCACTAAACGTGTATGAAAAATTTGTTGTGTGTGAAGAACATACATACGAAGGAATGTTCAATAATATTTGAGCAGTAATGTTAAAAAATTTGACAATATAATATGAATGAAATCAAAACCAAAATTTAAAGAATTTAATGAAAATTGGGTATAAAATTTAGCAACTATTAAAATACCAAAGTAAATAGTTAATATTTTGTCATTAGGAACAAAATTTACTTAACCCTTCCAATTTAATAATACATAACAAGGTTAAATTGGATATTAAAAAGACATAACCTGTTAATATGGCTAGCATTGAAAAAGGATTAAAAATGGTAGATAAACCCAAGAAAGTTAAAAATGATATCAGAGATAATGTTTGTAGTGCTATAAAAAATGTTAACAATAAACAACATAATATTTTACATGTAAAATTATTTAAGGATGAATTCATTAATGTAGAAGCCAAATTGGCAATTAATAATATTAACAAGGAAAAAATTTCTAAAAAACACAAAGATTCAATTTTGAATCTTCTACTATCAATTTTCAATCCACCTCTAATTGACAGTTGTCAGTTAAATGTTTATATTTATGTCAATCATAATACACTATAGTGTACAGTATTTAGTGCTAATTTTAAATACAATTATTAACAATGTTACTCAATCAATTATGAACAAGTAGACTACTGAATTATTAGAAGCAGTCATTTTAACAAATTTTTAAGGAGGTAAATAAGTCATTTACATAAGGAATTTTTAATCTAATTCATAAAGAATTTATTGTCTAACTCAGTATGGATAATTGACATAATTAGTGAATGGAACCTTAAAACTGTTTATTTTAGCTTCAGCGAGCTAAAGTTCAAGATGCTAAAAATGGTTCAATCACAAGTAACTATCGTACCAGTAAATCAGCCTGGTTATCAGATTATGAAGATGATGTTATTGCCACAATTAGTCAACGAGTTGAAGATATGACCTCTCTGACAACAGCAACAGCAGAAGATTTACAAGTTGGAAATTATGGCATTGGAGGCCATTATTCAGTACATGTTGACTACTTAAAGGTACTTTTATCATTTTTTTTTTAGGTAGACATAGCTATTCTAAAATTATTTTATTATGATAAAATTTAAGCCTGAATTTAGTAGCATAATTGTTCTTTTAGAAGGTTTAATATATGTAATAATTTTTTCCTAAATAATTTTATTTTTTTGTGCTGTTAAGTAAATGCAAACCATAAGAAAGACTTCTTTTCACTGTTTTTCAATCTTATGAAATAAATAAAAAAGTTAAATGTTTATGCATAATCAAGGTATGTATTAGTATTCTGACAAAAAAATAATTCTATATGCTACAATTTACAGCTTGTTCAAAACGTCTTCTAGATCCTTTTTACTTTTTAATAATTCAACATGAAAAATTTTAATTTTCATAGTACTTACATAAACATAATAACTATTTTTTTTTCAAACAATATCCAACTTCCCTAATTTTTGGGAAGTTGTAGGTTATGAAGGTGGCTCAAAAGTATTTAAAAAGTTAAAAAAAAAGGCTAATATAAGCTCAATAAATTGATTTTAAAAAAATGGGGGCTAGTTAAAGTTTTACAAATAGGAATGTATTAAGTTATTGGTAATCTGACTGAGTTTCCAGCATTATTTATGATATTTTGATAATCAGCCGATACTAAAAAAAGCTGACAACACCGTTAGGACTTTTCCATCACAAGGATATTTTTCTGATGCACGTCTTACACACGACTTAATTAAAAATATTTATCATTTTATTTAAAAATAAATTTTTTTGTTTATTTAAGTCAATCATTATAACTAAAACGCGTGTGCATACCATATTTCATTTGCGTGGGCCACTTTAAATACTTTTTTCACTTTAAATATTATTCATTTATTTAATTCTACCTCTCACCTATGAGGTTATAAACATAGCTGGTGTCGGAGGCTAAACAGAAAAAGAAAGAAAATGACTACAGCAGCTGTATGTCAGTACTACACTAGTGCTCCTTGTGATGAGAGGGAATACTAATGACACTGTACCCGCTTAGCCTCTAATTTATTTAGAGCATTTTTTGGAATGGAGATGCAATTTTTCAAAATGTTTTTCAGGAAATATTATTATTTTTAATTGTTAACAAATTTGCCTAACAAAAATAAGATCTTAATTAGGCGAAACTTTGAGCCTCATCCCTTGACCTTTTAAGTTGAAATTTAATGGCATCAGTGCCCAATATGTAGAAGTAATCTGACCAAGTTTGTTCAAAATCGGCCAAGTAGTTCTGGAGATATAAGGTGATTTAGAGGCTAACACTGAAAACCAAACACACACACACACGCATCTGGTTTTTTGGGTTCCTTAGGAGTCAAAACCCCTAAAGATCCAGTGAATCCACATATGCACAAACTGGACCGATTACCATATTTTCCCTTATATTGCTATAGTACTAGGTGGGAAAGTAAAAATGTATCTAAAAACAAACATTAAAAAAAACTAAAAAATGCAAAAACTTTTTCTAGCTTTTTTTAATTTATCTGTTACTTTTTTAATTACACCTTAAATCATTAAAAAATTAAGAAAGATGTATAGTGTTATTTACTTCTTTTACAGTAAATGTTCAAATTTTGCACCCATATTTTCCTAAGAGTTATAGATGTTTTTGTAAAACTCTCCTTTCATAATGTATCATCATTACATGTCATTGCATGACATATATTTACAATCCTCTGCCTCAGTTCTTCATGATTTGCAAACTTATTTATATTTTTCACATACTCCCAGAAGAAAAAATCTAAAGTAGACAAGTACTGTTAAAGCAAGACCATTTAATATTTCCTCTTTGTTCCTGTCTTCCTTCAAATTTACTACTCAAAAACTCTAATGAGGAAGTAATAATAATGAGGAGGATGGTGGTTCCCCATCTTGTTCAAAAAATAAGATGGTTTTCTTCAGTTTGGCCTTGATTGGCATCCATAATTTCTGGAATAATATCTTCCCTTAACATGGCCAATCATTTGGAAACTTCTAATGACTCATTAATAAAAAATGGTACAGTGACACAATTGAGTAAATTTCTGCTCAAACATTTAGGATTTATAAATGCTGACTATGTATTTATGAAATGACAAAGGTTTGTATTTACCCACTATTAGAATGATTAACTAGTTATCATACATAGGAAATAAATATTTATCATTAAAACATAAGTGTCACAATTCTATCCATTACATTGTTAACATTATTTTACAAAATTCTAGCTTTCTATATAGTTTGTTTTCATAGAGCTCTTGAAATAATTTTATTTTATATGGATGAGACATATTTATTTTGAATATTTTACATGCAGACTTGACAGAGCACAACTTTAAAATCGTATAAATTGATTGATGATGATCTATTGTAATTATTTAATAACAGATTTGATTTACCCCTCTCATTGTTGTTGGGTGTCTATCACTTAAAAAAAATCTACCTTTAAAAAACTTATTTGTAAATTTCTTGTCAACCTGACAAGTAAACAGCTGATGTTAGCCTATGTGGTTATATTTAATTGAACAAATGAATATGAGAATTATATCTAAGAGCTTAACCATGCAGAAAGATCATTTCTATCTTGATTTAATCAGAATGATTCATTTTGTTGTGCTAAGAAAATCTACCATACAATATACTGTAAGAGAGACTTTTCTTTTTCTGTTTAGCCTCTGGAACTACCGTAAGGTATTAATTCAGAGGATGAATGTGAATGATATGTATGAATGTAAATGAAGTGTAATCTTGAAAAGTCTCAGGTCGATCATTCCTGAAATGTGTGATTAATAGAAACCCAACCACCAAAGAACAGCAGTATCCATGATCTAGTATTCAAATCCATAGATTTCAACCTTAGAACTTTCAACTTTGAAATCAGCTAATTTGCATTGATGAGTTCATCACTAGACAAACCCAGTGGGTTACTATAAAAGAGACTAAGCAAAAATGATGATAGTGTAGACAATAATGAATAGTTCACCAGTAGACTAATAGAATTAATATTAAATCATATATTAATGATTCTTTTACTTATTTAGATAAGTAAAAAATTGTTTAATTATTAAATTATTTATTAGTTTCTCCATTAGATTAATTTTTGAAATAAATAAAAATTATTATTTTTTATCAATTTATAGCACTTCTTGATATTAACAGCTGATTTCAGTTTCATCAGTAATTATTAGCCAATTTTATTTATCAGTGAGTTTTTAGTGCCAGCTGACCATTCCAAACAATACTGGAAACAATACTGGAAGAATACTGGAAACAATACTGGCAGTAGTTTGCCAGCTACTTACTTGCCTCTAATTTTTCAAACACTCACTTTTTTAAACTACAGTAAATAGTACTTTTTTCAAACTTTGACTAGCCACTGTTTTTTTAACACATCAGTTTATTGAAGTCTGATGTGATCTTTTTTTTAATCTTTAAATAAGCTTTAAAAATTTGTTTGCCATATATTTATATTTAAACTTTTTAACCTCCTCTCATCTACAGCTCCCAAAAAACCAGGGAGGATTTTGTGGTAACCAGCATCTTTTTTTTTTACAAAACTTGTTTCTTAGTTAAGGTAATGAAATGTAGAATCATCAAGATATGTGTGACATTATCAGGCCTTCAAATGTAGCTTGCAGTAAGCGCATAGAGTGTTATGGGGCTGGGGCTGGGGCTGTAAAATAATGCATACAGTTTAGACAAAAAGAATATTTTCTGTTTGTGACTCAATGCATTCTTTAATAGTCCTTAAGTTTTTATGCTTGAAGTTACTGAGCAAAATGTAAAAATTCATGAAATATTTAAAAAGAGAAATCAGTACTGAATTTAATATTAGTATAGTTGATTCCACTGATTCTGTATCCCAGATAAGTTATTAGAATGTTTGTATAATTCACTGGTGAAAGATTAGTGTATGATTTCGTAGACAAAGTACATTTCTTAGTAAGATAGTATTTTTCAATAATTTTTATTTTTTTAAACTGTTAACAAAAAATATTTAGGATCGGTTGATGGTAGAATAACCAGTCCATCAAAATCTAAATTTGTTTAACTTAAACTGATTCTTATTATTCACATTAAAAATAATTAGTAGCTTTATCTATGATGTTTTCATTTACCATAAGCTATTTTTGTAGTTCATTAATATACTCAAAACAAAATCTCCAGTTGTTAGTGATAAAGGAACCAAAAATTTCTCCCTAAGTCTTTTAAAAATTTAAATGTAAAATTAGCATTACTTGTTGCAATGCGGGCTTTCAAGAAGCAATGAATATGCTATTTAAAAAAGTAGTTAATTAACTTTTAATACATTTATCACTAATCAGGATCTGAAAAAATTCTAGTACATTCTAATATACACAATTTTACAGCAGTTATTTTAGAGCAAGTTATTGGAGCATCTTCAGATGACATTAGGTATCCATGCATTAATCTGTTGTGCTCCAGATGTAAATAACAAAAAGCAACTTCTTCTCAGGGACAGTCTTACACTGATGATCTCCATGACAGAACACTATCTTTAATTGGTGCAGCTTACTATTAAATTGTCTATCATTCATTCTACCAAGTTGCTTTCAGCTGGTGTTTGCAAAACATAATTGGTTAGAATGAAAAACATTATATGTGCAAATTGATTGAGCACAAGTTAAATTACCTTATTCATTTCCTGGGATCCAATAGGTTTGGAGTGTAGCAGAAATAAATAGATGTATTGCATATCTAACAGAAAGACAGATGCGTCAGTGTCGATAGTATTGAATGATACCGGTGTTCTTTGGTGGTTGGGTTTCAATTAACCACACGTCTCAGGAATGGTCTACCTGAGATGGTACAAGAGTACACTTCATTTACATTCATACATATCATCCTCTGAAGTAATACCTAACAGTAGTTCTGGAGGCTAAACAGAAAAAGAAAGTTTGATAGTATTGAATGAGATGTAAATATATCAGGCAGTGTTTGAAGACCATTATAAATATAGTCATAAGTTCTTGTATTCTGTCACTGAATCATAGAACACAAGCACACAAGAATTTGATAGTGTTCATTTTCAGTATAATAGGGGGCTAAAATAACTATGGTCATAATATACTTTTAAGTATGGCTACAATGTAGTAAAAAAATGTTAAACATGTAAAAAAATGACCAAACATGAAACTACATAACCAAACAATAAAGGAACAGTCATCCAAATCACCTCATAAATTCATCAGTATAAATTATTATTTCTGGATTCACCTGGGAAAAAAGTGGAAAATTCCTGTCTTGGACATCAGTTAATTTGATTTTTATTGGTTTTCTTATTAACTAAAGATGACAGTGAAGTGGTAAAAATTCCCATGATAGAAAAGCTCACAGGTAGTTAATACAGCTGGTATCTTAACAACTAGTTTGTTAAACACTCATTGAGGCTATAAGTTGGGGATGTTCCACAAAATGGTAACTCAGTCTACTTCAAAATAAAATATAGCGTAGGGGATGAGGTCATAAACAGCCACAACATAATGAAAAACAAATAAAATTTTCAATTATAATATATAAGATTCTTCTTAAACATGTATGTTGTGCAACTTTGCATTGTAGGTTTAGAACTGCACTCAAGATTGGTAGTTGTTTACATGATATGTTAACAAGGTTTTAAGTACATGATATCTGCTGTACTTTTGACATTTTATTTATTTTTAATCAATCCATTATAATGGGAAGTTACTTTATATTTCTACCTTAAATATAATTTACATAAATATTATTATAAAAATTTACAATTAATATAAACTGTAGTGATATTATGAGGGATACAACCAAAAGAGGTGTTCATCTTAATACATATATTATTCATCTTAACAATCTAGTGTTTCTGGTTTTCAGTTTCTCATTTTTTCCTACAGATAGGTCTTACACTTTTCTTAGTAACGTTATTTGATTCTTTCTCTTTATGTAAGTGCCTTTGCTACTGCACATTTTTTCCATTTATTATATATTCTAATTAAAAATTTGATTTTATTATGTTTCATGAGTAGCCAAGAGAAAACTCACATTCTTCATTAAAATTCTCTTTGTTGGGTTAGAATAAAATGCACCAGTTGCAAGATAAAGAAAGTTGTTATAGAAGGGAAGACTTCTTAGGGAATAAGGACAAAACTTTTTTTAATTTCTATTAAACCTAGAGGTTATTTCAGAACAGTAAAGAAGGACATCCCAACCCCGTAGGGGAAGTCACACCACCACCACCCCGTACCTAGCCCTGATGGGCTTTAACGGGAAGTGCACATAAATGTATCTTTTTAGAACAATTATTATGGCAGATAATAAAATGTAAAAGTATGGCAAAAGTATGATGGGTGGATAGTCTGATGATGTGTTAAGGAGAGTTGATGTGGTGAAACCTTACCTTTTTAAATATTTTAAAGCAAAGAATAGATATAAGTAGGTTGGCAATTTGTTAACGCATGATGAGTTAATTAACACAATAATAGAAAGTGCTGAGGAAGGGAAAAACACTAGAGGTAGGCCAAGGCTGAGGTACATCTTTCAGATTATGGATGATATGAACTGTGGAACTTACATGGAGTTGGAGGGCTTGTAGAAAATCGTGATGTACATAAATAAGCTGCAAATTATACAGCTTATTGCACCAAAATATACATTCCCTTGGAAATCTAAACTGCTAGTTAAAATGAATTATTCAACCAAATATTTTTTTTAAATTGATTATTTTCTAGAACTACAATTTCCAAAAATACTGAACATATGTAGTATTGAGTTTGATGTATATCGCTTAAAATATTTTATAAGTTAAAGAGAATATTGTAATGTTTGGAACACTCTTTGACTAATATTATAATATTAAAATTAATTGTATGTTATAGTGGTACTAAAAAACAGTGTGTATTACCTTAAAGTAAAAAAGCAATAACAAAATAGTAGAATGCTGCACCCTGTATTCCCTCTCAGCCATAATAAAATTATAAAAAAAATTAAATTTTAACACTTTATTCACTTAGCATCATCATTTCCCTTTTTTTTATTAAGAAAAAAATTGTGACTTGCCCATGATGAGTATTGGTGATGAAAACTATTTAAAATCTAATTTTTAACAATAAACCAAATTGTTGAAATAAAATATTTTAATAACAATTTTTGTCCTTTCAGTCCACTTGTTCCTTTCAGTCATATTTACAAGTATCTACAGTGAATGTTGTGCTGCTGTTTTTCATTCTAATGTTATTTCTGATTGATTTTAAATTGCAAAAGTGCATACTTAAATGTAGGATGTGAAATAAATATAATTACATCTCTTCACTTAATTTATTATTCTGATTACAGCCACAAAAGTCATTGAAAGTAATATAACATACTATATTTTTCAGTGTATAAGACGCTCGCTCCTATGTGTAAGACACACCGAAGAAATTTAATACATTTTTTTGGAAAAAAAACTAAAATTTAAAGTATGATTAAAAAAAATTGATTAAATAATAAACTAACTTTTCAGAAACTTGCAAATCCCATGTCACTGTCATCTGAATCTTCTTTCTCATCAATGTCTTTATCATCATCTTCTTCATACAAGAAATGATCTTCATTTCCGTCAAGGGTGTTGCTAATTCCACATTTCAAGAAAGATTTAACCATAGTTTGTTCATTCACTTTTGATCACGGTGTCTTAAGCCAATTGCACACTTGATGGCCGTTTCAGAACACCCTTTGGTGTTAGCTGATGCACAACAGGCTTCATCATCCACTTGTTTCACTCTTCCCAGATGAAGACTTTAAAGGGCTTGTTTAATGATACATAAAGTGGGTGTAGTTGTGATGCAAGTACTCCTGGTATGACAACCAGTTCAGTATTGCACTCTTGGAATTTTTGTTTGATTGTTTCCTTCAGATGAGATTGGAACTGATCAAATACAAGAAAAGCTTTCTTCTTTAACAGTGCCCCATTCATTCTTTTCCATACTTTTTCTATCCACATTTTCATGCCACTTTCAACCATCCAACCTTTTTCATGAACATGTACACCCACTCCTGTTGGTACTTTTTCTTTAGGCAATGTCTTCCACTTAAAAATGATCACTGGCAGCAGCTTCGTACTATCAGCATACTGCAAGAACTACAGTGTAGTGTGTTTTTTCATGTCCACTGGTTTTGACTGTAATGCTTTTCTCACCTTTCTCAGCTTTTGAGGGTACATCAAAAGTTAGTGGTGTTTCATCCATATTGGCTATTTGTCCTATTTCAAAATTGTAATTTTTTTGTTGTTGAATCACATATTTATGAAAGGAAATAATTTTGTCTTCATACTCTTTTGGCATTTTTTGACTGATTTTTGTTTTTTTCGCATACAAAGTCCACTACGTTTCATGAAATGGTAACACCATGACGCATCACCTTTGAAATCGTCTATGTTACTACTACAGGCTACTTTTGATTGCATGTATGCAAATCATTTTTGTTGAAATGGAAATGTCATTTTGCCGATTTTCTTGCACCCATTTTATAACTTCGGTCTCGAGTTCTGGCCATTTTGCAACTTGACCATGTTCCATGCGCTTTTCTTTATGCAAATTGAACATTTCTTCTGACCACACCAAGTTCTAATCATTTTTCGGTAGGTGGAGGTCAAAAATGTCTTTCAGCTTCCGTGTTTCGTGTTTTTCCTCATATTTTACAACCTGCAATTTGTAACTTGAAGTGTAAGAATTTAGTCTATTTTTTCCATCACTAAAAACTATCAAACTAACACGAACTATCGCAACACGTCAAATCAATACTGATAAACGTCTGTAACTGATTACTTGGGTAAGAGATTATGCAAGTTAAATTGGGACTCCCCGTTCTGAGCCAATGACGTACTAGAAGTCACGTGAAGGTCATGTACAACTCAGTCGCGTCATTTACCCGCTATAAACATCTTGGAACATTAAATGGAGTTCGTATAACTTTGAAAAGAGGAAATAACCTTTACCTTCATTGTATAAGACGCACCCCATTTTTAAGGTAAAAAAGTGCATCATATTTACCGAAAAATACAGTAAATCTATAAACAGAATATAAAAATAATGTGGTCCTATTAATATTTTGTTTTACAAAGCATATGTAATTCTTTCATATAAGAGTAATCAAATCTCGCCTGCAAAAAAAAATTTATTTTTTTTATTTTTTCAAAATTCTTCAGTTAATATGTTGTTACAAAATTTTTTGTAACGAAATGAAATATTTACAATTTGTTCCTTGAATAATAAATAAATATGGTGAATGTTTTTCTAATTAACTTAAAGATGAGAAGGCCAACAACAAATTAACTCACATGTATAACATTTATTCTGAATAGCAGTCTATAGTAGCTACCAATGCATAATAATGAAATGAGTTCTTTAGCATGTGAAAAAATGCCTTGCATGACCAGGACTCAAATCCAGAACCTTCAAATCAAAGTCAAAGATGCTACACCATTTCACCACAGAGATGTAAATTCTTTACAGCAAAACTTAAATATTTTCTGTTTTTTAAAAATCTTCAACATGCATTTAAAAGAATTTGATTTAAAATTATCTAAGGGACTTATCTTTAGTTCTAATAATTAGTTATTCTAATACAAAAGTCATTTATATTTTATTTAAAGGAAATAAGAGTTAGTTATATCTATCATACATCAAATAGTTCAACATTTTAAACCAGCATTATTTTCACTACCTGGTTGGAAAAAGTTTTTATTCGTTTAATATACTTGTTTATTTTCAGCCTGAAGTAAAGGAAAAATTTAATGCCAGAGGAACTGGAGATCGAATTGCCACTGTTTTGTTTTATGTAAGTAATCCATTAAAAATCACTTTTACTAATATAACACGATATTTAGATAAATTTATTAATATTATTGTAGAAGTTAGGAAAAACATTGATTGAAACTTTAAGGAATTGCTTAGATGAAGAATCAGACCCATGTAACTGCCTTGCTTAATAAGCATTAGAATCATCAAAGAGGAGAAGAAAAAGTGTGTAATCCATACATACATTTATACATTAAACAACACCTGCATTAATACTGCTAAGCTACCCACTACTGACTGATCTATACATGTCAGCCCACTATCAGAATATGAGATTTGTCTACCCAAAGTAAACATGTTTCACTTTTAGTTTATTTCTTGGAAATAAACAGAAAGAGAACTTTTGACAGGCAGTATGTAAGGTAGGTGGGAAGAGGTAAGATGTCTTTATGCTAGTAAAATATCTGTGTGATCTTATACATCGTAGTTGTTATTTGATATCCCACTCCTTTGACATCCTCTCTCTATAGGTTTATTCTCTTTCCAACCATAAAGCAGTTACCTGTAGCTACAATTTGTTTAAGCATACAGCAAACCAGAACTTAACAGTAAGATGATACTAATTTAATTTATTGCAGTCCATTTGAGAAAAAACACTTCTATTTACTTTTAACATAAAAATGAAGTGAAAATAACTTGTAATAAAATTAGAAAATTGTCACAAAATTATATTTACTTTAAAAATAAAAATTGTAAGAAAGTACATTACACTATATTAAAATTTCATCAAGTAAAACAAAAAAATATTTGTTACTTCAGAGTATTTCTTCAATATCCAATAAGGTACTGTCTGTTGAATTATTTCCCAAATTTATCACTGTGTCTTCAATAATATTTTCATGTAAACTGTCTGCTCGCTTTCCATATTTGTTTTCATTTCAATTACATGTTGAATACAATTTTTTCAAGCATTTGCATCTGCTATATTAACTTCTATCGATAAATCTTTTACATTATTTAACTTTGTTGTGTTATTAACTATGTTGTATTATTACTCCCAATGTAGCCTTTGACTATCAATTCTATTGAGTTAAAATTGCAGTGGAGTAGAGGAATACGCAATGCGACACAATTTTTTGATTTTGCAATTTCATCTACTTGTTAATAAATATATTTTTGTTTAACTGATTTTACTATTTTTAATATGTTTTCAGTGTAAGCAATTTTAATCATTCGAAAAATTTTGATTTTCAGGTCAAAGCATTTGGAATTTTTTTCAGTTTTCAGGCAACGGTACAGTGCATTATCCATTACTATGACAGATTCTTCAGCAACAATTTTTTTAAACCACTGCATAAAATTGTCTCCATTCATTTCATTGTGATACTCTTAGGAAGATCTGGAATACCCATAAACCGTCGTACAAAAACCCATTTTCTCTTCCAACATGAGTTACTATTAACCATTTACCTTTTCCAGCCAGGATTTTCACCTCAATTAACAAACCTTTTGACCCCCTTTTGAAAAACCCGAGTGACAGACAATTCTGTAGTTCTTCAATAATTTTCAAAACCATACGTTAATGAAATTGAACTCAGATAAATTATAAAAATACTTTAGCAATAATAATACTGCTTTCCAAGTTTAGGCTTTAAATTCCTTTAATGTATGGACAATAGTATATTTCATCTATATTGTATTTATACTTTTATAATTTTTTTTGGCCAAATTTAGTGAGTTTAAAATTTAACAAAAAAAAAACTGATCTTTATTTACCAAAATATATGATAACAAATAAATCAAATTTTTTTATGTCGCACATCATTCACAATAAAAAAATTTAATTTCATTTGGTAAAAACTACTAGAGAAACATGCTCTTGCACTTGCAGCATAGTTTAGCAGAATTAGAAAAATAAGTTTTTTTTTAAGTAAACAAGAAAATCGGAACAGAGATACAAGAGGGTAAAAAGACAAGAAAAAATGAAAAGAAAAAGAGAAAAGCCATTCAAAAGTGCTTAGCCCTCATTTAACAATTCAAGTAAAAATTTCTTTAATTTACTCCTCTTAGTTTTAATACTTGATTTTGTTAATCAAAAATCAGAAAAAGATTACTAGGAGTTAAATTTACTAATTAGCTTCTAGAGTTTACTATTTGTCTTCTGGTGACTATTAAAGAAAAAAAACGTTTGGAACAAGTTATTTACATATAACTTGTAGTTGGTTAAAAGTTATAATTATTATGATAAGACTGGAATTTATTTTTATTTCTTAATATGTGATAAATTAAACATTGTACATGAAATTGAAGAACTGGCAATATTTTGAAAACGATTCTATTTGGAAGGATATGATAGACCAAAAACCGCTTTTAAAAGATATTTTTGAATAATTAATCATTTATAAATGTGAGTATTAAGTGCCATTCTAAAGGCTGTCATACAGTACTGGAATAAAGTTTCAGCATACTCAAACTGAATTTGTTTAATATTTCAGTCATCTTTAATTTTGCTTATTTTTCCAAATTGAATGGTTAAAAACTTTGATTTTTGCACATAGTAATCTGTGTGAGCATATCACTTGAGTCCATTACCCAAAGCAACACTCAAATATTTAATATTGTTAACTCTTTCTATAGAATCGGATAAACACTTATTAAATAGATAGATTTATTGCTGGTCTACAAGTGATTTTTAATCTGATATGTAGTATTTGATAAAACACTAAAGAAGTTTTCTAAGAAATTCAAGACTGGCACCATTAACACTAGACTTCTCATAAAAAATAATCAATAAAAGACATTATATAATAACCCTTAACTGGCATTATGGGGTCTTTTTTGACCCCAGACGAATATTTTTCATATTTTTTTTTAGGTTAGTAAGCCAGGAAGCTGACTCTCCAGGTATTCTCCTAGTTTGGTAGTCTAGGTCAGATGGTGGCCAAATCAAATACACGCTGCGTCCTGCTACCGAATTACAGACCTCTGGGCCATGCTACTTACGTTACCTTTTTGCCTAAGTTACTATTATTGCTTCAGGTATTACATCTTGCTGATTTGTGAATTAATTGTCAAGTGAATATGGATACAGACAATTTAAAAAGTGAATTAAGTGGAATTGACAGACTATTAGATGAAAGTTTATCCAATATTGATTTTACATCTGATTTTTCTGATACACTGAAAAATAAGGTTTGACTTATGTTGGTACCATGAAAAAAATAATAAACTAGAAATTCCTTGTCTGATAAAAAAGTAAAACTATACACCAGTGAGTTTGCTTTCACAGCAGGTAAAACCCTTGTATCTGACATGCCAAAAAAAAAAAAATCGCACTAATATTGATTTCTTTAATGCACCACGATAAATCCATTCTCCAGAATTGAGAAGATAAAAAACGAAAAATAATAGATTTTTATAATATGACCAAAGTTGGAGTAGGTAGTTTAGATCAAAAATGTATTTTGTAGGTCATTGCACTAGAAGGTTGTTTGGTGTGCAGTAATGAATATTGGGGGAGTCAATTCCAGGGTTGTATTTGATGCTGTCAATCCAATTGGTTGTATGGAAAGGCGGGAATTTCTCTTATCTCTTGGAAGACAACACATAAACAGCCATTTGATTCTGCGATTTCAAAAACAGAACCTGCCCCGAAACGTCGATCAGTAATATTAAAGAGTCCGGGAAAGGGTGAAAAGGTTACAGAAACTTACAGGTCTGAAAGCATCCAGGCCCTTCAGAAAGGCGAAGGTGTCATCTGTGTCCAAAAAGTAAGGACAAAAATACACTGAAAGGTGTTCTAAATGTTTAGGAGGTGTTTGCAAGGACCACAGCACTAACGAAATAGTCTGTATAAACTGTAAA
This sequence comes from Lycorma delicatula, assembly GCF_047948215.1. Lineage (NCBI taxonomy): Eukaryota > Metazoa > Arthropoda > Insecta > Hemiptera > Fulgoridae > Lycorma > Lycorma delicatula. The sequence goes on from NC_134455.1 coordinate 135,329,953, forward strand.
AACTGATGAGAAAAGATAATAAAAAAAAAATTTTACTGCTGTCTACCAAAGTTTTCATGTCAGATTTCAGCCTGTTAATTGATATTTGGTTTATTTTTTTAACAGCAGTCAAATAGTATGTTTAAAATTTACAAAAATATAGAAATTAAGTTAGTAATAATTTTAGTTTTTTTAAGAAAAGGTGTTTTACTTAGGGTATACAAAAAAACTTTTAGTTTTAATTTATACTAAAAAATGTTAATTGAAATAAGTCAAAAATACTCTGACTTGTAAGATTTTACAATAACATATTGTAAATAATCTATAAATAAATAAAAAGTATTAGTAAACAACTTTTATGGGTGGAGGAAAAGCTTGGGAGGGGTCAAAAAAGACCCCACCATGCCAGTTAAGGGATAAGTAAAGAAAGAGTTTATGGAGGACTGAGTCGGATGTTAGTTAAAAGTAAGCAAAATAATAATATGCATATTTACTATTTTTGTTATTTTTACAACAATAATAATAAAATTGTATCCTGTTTACTTTAGATGAGTAATGTAAATCAAGGTGGAGCAACAGTATTTCCAAGCTTAAATATGTCTGTATGGCCAGAAAAAGGAACAGCTCTATTTTGGTATAATCTGCATTCTAACGGTGAAACTGATTCAAGGACCCTCCATGCAGCATGTCCAGTTTTAGCAGGTTCAAAATGGGGTAAATAAATTTTTAAATTGTTAAAAACAAATACAACCAAACCTTTCCAAATACAATTCTAAATTAATGAGAAATCTCTTCTAACGAATATATTTGCTTGAACCAAGGAAATAAATAAAGAAAATGCTATTCATAAAATGTAAATCCTTTAATGAGAAAATTTAATTCATTTTTGCTTTCATATATTATATTTAATCCATGGAATAATTACATTGATTATTGGGAAAATCTTTGCTGCAATTTAGTTCTAATTTATTTTTATAAACATATATTCAGTAGCATGCATAATGATTTTTTTTCAGATATTAACAAAATTTATAAAGAAATAGTGCATCAGAAACAATTTACAAAGAGGGGAAGAATCTCTTGATGTAGAAATTGCCACTGTTTTCCTAAATAGTTTTGTTTCACATTCATTCTTTAGATTAAAAACTAAACTTACATAAATTGGATTCTTTATCTTATCCACAATTATTCATATGGAACTAGCAGAAGAGTAATTATTAAAATCCACTTCAACACCTACTGCAGTTCCCCTGTTATTTTAACAGTCACCAGTTCTACTGACTCACATTCAAATAGTGACTGTGTCCCAAGATTTTTCTCAGTGATAAGAAAAATGACATCAAGGAATTTTACAGGGTACCTTATATTGTAAATGATCTTCTGCCAGTGTCTGTAATACTTTCATAACAATGATGAAATACTACTGATGGATATCGTAGGCTTTTAGTAAGAATAATCAATCTGAATATGTTGTGTAATGAATGTCAATATAACAATAACTTATACACTAACAACTACATAAAATAGTTTGTTTTTCTATTTTTATTGTTTAATATATATTTTTATTATATATATATATATATATATATATATATATATATATGCATCCATATAAATAATATACAGATACTTAAAAGTAAATGTCACATGCTATTAAGTTTTTGTAGAAAGTAATTTAATCAAGAATGAGATAGTGAATTGAAACAAAAACAAAATAATTTGGTTTTATACCTTTCGCCTTCTTTTTCCTGTTTAGCCTCTTATTAATTACTGTTAATTACCTTTCAGATAATACTTCAGAGGATGAATGATGATAATATGTATGAATGTAAATGAAGTGTAGTCTTGTACAGTCTCTGTTCGACCATTCCTGAGATGTGTGGTTAATTGAAACTCAACCACCAAAGAACACTGGTTTCCATGATCTAGTATTCAAATCCGTGTAAAAATAACTGGCTTTACTAGGACTTGAATGCTGGAACTCTCGACTTCCAAATCAGCTGATTTGGGAAGACGCGTTCACCACTAGACCAACCCAGTGGTTTTATTTCTGAAAATAGAAAATATTCAACAATAGTTTGGCTTCAGAAATGAGAAAGGAACCAAAGATACCATAGGGTTTCTAAGGATGGTTAAAGAAAAATGTTTAGAAAGAGGAAGAGGTGTGTATTTCATAGATTTAGAGAAGGCAGTTACATGGAATAATAATGTTACATGGAAAATGATGGAACATCTTAAGGAGAAAAAAGTAGAATGAAAATGTGGAAGATTAGTTAAAGAATGATACACGAGACAAACATCAGCAATGAAAATAAATAAGAATAGTAACTGGGTTGAACTAAATGGAAGTGCTGCAAGAATGCTGTCTCTCACTGACACTGTTCAACATTTGCATTGAATATATGACAAGAAATTTATTAGAAGAAAGAAAAGAACAAATAAGTAAACAATAAAGAAAATTTTATAGTAAAAGACAAGTGAAGGAAATGTAGAAAAAATAAAAAATTACATATATTTGTGGACTGTAGTGATAGAGGTTTGGAAGGGCATAATATAAATAAAATTAAGAAGAGCAATTTCCTTTTATTACTAAAGGTTTCTTTTTCCTTCAGTAAGAAGAGGAAAATAGTATATGGTAAAAATCTAGACTTAAGATTGAAGAAGAGTATAGCCAGATGCTACATATGGGTTGTATGGAAGTTCAACATGGACAATGAAGAAGAGGGAAAGGATTAGATTGAGGCTTTTGAGATTTGGATATGAAGAAGAATGGAGAAAATATACTGACAGATAAAGTGAGGAGTGATGAAATAATGAACAGGTTTAAAGAAGAAAAAGCATTTATGTGGAAAGTATAAAAAAGGGAAGAAAACTATGTAACTTTATGAAACTCTAATATATTTAGAGGTAGTAGAATTTTCACAATTGCATTGGAAGGGTCAGTAGAAGGAGGAAGAAGAAGGATGAATTTCATAGATAAGGTGAAGATTGGAAACTGCAAGGGGACAAAGGAGAAGGGAGAGATACAGATGGAGGTAATGATGGCGCAAGAGACCTACTGCCAGGTAGAACACCAGATAATGATGAAATTACCACTGGATCCAGTTACAAGAGATCTAAAAGTACATATGGTAAATAAATGATTTCAAAAATTATAATACAATAATTAAAAATTATTTTTTTACTGCGATCTGACAGCTCAGTAATATTAAATTAAAATTTTGTAGCAATACATTAAACCAAATTGTATGATAATACATATTCAGCCATTTTTGTGACCATTTTCAGTGATTTGCAATATCCTCAGAGTTACTGAGGATGGTCTCGATCACAATTTTAAAATTTAAAAAACTTTAAATTTCAAGTTAATGATAAGTAAGAAAACATGTAAATAAATGTAGGTGGAATATGAGAAATTTTCTTATAAATATATAAACAGCATCAAGGATCATCATTAAGGATTAATATTTTGAACCTGGTTATGGATGTTTAGGCATGGAAAACTGGAAAAGCAGTTTTGTAATCAGGACTTTGTGATGATATATTAATGGATGAGAGGAACTAGAGACAAGAGTAAAGGCGAGTTGAAAAGTGTTTGAAGACAGAAGGTTGAAAATATGGAGAAGAATATGCTTAAATGTACTGAACAAAAAATAATAATACAAATTTCAGATGAGAATGTAAGAGAAATAAACTGAAATGTTTGTTCTCTTATTTTGTGGAAGATGACGAATTGTTTGGAGATAGCAAACAAAAAAAAAGAAGAAATGGTGAAATTGAGATAAGGTCTCCATCATTCTAATTGATAGGAGAGTTTTTGCTAGATTAAAATGGAAAGTACATAAAACTATGGTGAGGGCCCAAATTGATTGGTGCTGAAATATGAACAATGATAAACAAGAGAATGTGACACTAATATAACAGTTACCCACAGAGCAAACTGGAATGTTACAAAAAGGTATGCAAAATATGTGCATTTACCTAGCGTAAGTGGAGAAAATAAGAGTTAGAAATAATCAAAGTAGTTGATGATGGGGCTGTATAAATAAAAATATCAATGAGTAACAATTCACAGGGATGAGTTTCATTAAAGAAAAAGAAGGGTAAGAAACAACAATCTCATACAAACAAGTGAAAAGTTGCTAAAGAAGAAAAATACAGAATGTTAAGCCTTGGCCATTAGCATTCTATCTTGGTTCATACTATTCAGTTTCTAGGATGCCACTTCCAAGTCTTATGGATTCATCAGATGTAAAGAATTCAGGAAATATGGAATATATATTATTATTTTTCATTATTAACATAATATGTTCAATTATTTCACGAAAACAAAGTGTAATGGAACCCAAAACAAAAATAATAATTTACTACAAAGAAAACAGGATTTTTCTAGTTTTTAGTATCACTTTATCCTTGTTGAAATAATAGTTATTTTTAATGACTACAGACAATTTCCAAAAATGAACATTACAGGTTTTTTAATTATCAAATACACCCATACTGACCATAATTAGCTTACTTGTAAAATTACTAATGATAATCAAAGAACTGTTCTTTTTTTTACATAGAGCTAGGACTGTGAGAAAATACGCAAGTTATATATAAATTAACCTCCAGTCAGCCATTACAAACAAACCAGCTCCATAGCAACAAAGTGCATACACACTAGACATCAGCTAAGCTTAAATATTGTCAAATATAGTCTGCCACTATTTTGTTTTATATCACTTGAGTAGTAAATGATGAATTCTGCTTCCTGCCAGTTACAATACATAACCCATTGGGTTGGTCTAATGGTGAACGCATCTTCTCAAATCAGCTGATTTGGAAGTTGTGAGTTCCAGTGTTCAAGTCCTAGTAAAGGCAATTACTTTTATTCAGATTTGAACACTAGATTGTGGATATAGTGTTCTTTGGTGATTGGGTTTCAATTAACCACACGTCTCAGGAATGATCAAACTGAAACTGTACAAGACTATACTTCATTTACACTCAATATATCATCCTCATTCATCCTCTGAAGTAATACCTGAATGGTAATTCCCAGAGGCTAAACAGAAAAAAGAAAGAAAGTTGCATTACATAGTTGCAAACACAAGTAATATCTGCAGCTGAGATCCACCATCGGCTGTGCATTGTTTACAATAATAATGCAATGGGTGATGTTTCTGTGAGAGAATGGTGCAGTAAATTTATTAATGTGGACAGCTAGGAAGAAAGAGAGTAACATTTCACTGTGAATGATGAATTTTTTAAAGAAAATTGAACATGCCATTTGTGATGAATGCCACAATTAATGAACATTTTCCCCAGATTTCAAGGTTTACTCTTAACAGAATTATTACAGACAGATTGGGTTTCCTAAGTACTGTGCATGATTGGTACCTAAACAACTTAGATGCCAAAAAAAATAAAAACTATAGATAGGAGCATCTTTGATTTTTCTTCAGTAATATCGGAATAAAGGATTGGAATTTCTTGTCAGTTTTGTAATGAGGACAAGATGTGAATTCAGTTTGTCAATAGTGAGATAAAGTAACACTTCAAACAATGAATACTCAGTCACTCTGTGAACAAGCCCAAAAAATTAAAATAAACCAATTCAAACAAAAAAAAAGATGGCTACCGATTTTTACAACCATAAAGGAAATTTTTGGCAGAATTTGTGAAGCCAATAATAACCTTACTTTTATAATGAAACATTAACAAAGTTTAGAAGAATTATTCAGAATAAACAGCAAGGTATGCTAACAAATGAGATTGTTTTTTTTTATATGACAATGCACAACCTCACACCATTAATAATAGCACTAAAAGTATATTAAACAAGTTAAGTAGCAAATTTAATTTTTTTACCATCCATCTTTCAGTCCTGATTTAGCATTTGATTTTCATCAGTACACAAAATCAAAGAATTAATTGGTTACTCAACACTTCAGAAATAATGATGAACTCATGGACGGAGTCAGTGAATAAATGAATACTTTAAACGCACCATTCTTTGAAGAGGGATTAGTTAAGTTGGTATCACAATACAATGAGTTTTTGAATTTGGATAGAGCTTCGTCGAGAATTAATAAAAGTATATAAGTAAATTTTTTTTCTATTTATTCTGTTATTACTCAATCGAAGGTTAATTTATAAACAGTCCTTGTTTTAATTAATAATAAGGCATTAGACAGGGGACATATTTTTAGAACTGTTTTGCACGTTACACACATGTTAAAAAAATTAAGAATGGAACTTTTCTTTGGTTTCATTCATTTTTCTACTATAAATTTTCAATTATGAAATAAAATTGTGTAGGTTAACCTCAAACTGATCAGGGAATAAAATAATACCACCTTTGATTTTTGCAAATATTTTGAAGAGAATTATTGAGCATCATACTTGATGGCAAAGACATAACATGAAGAAACCACATAAGATCACATCTTAGCTGGGAAATGGAAGATAAGAAAATGGGTGCCCCATAGTTTGACATGTGAGAACAAATTGCAATTGCTTACAAGATGCATTTCTCATCTCACTCAGTAAAAAATTGAACCTTTATTTGATTTAATTTTACTGTGCAATGAGAAATGGGTCATGTACTTCATGACCCATTACCAGATATTGAATACCAGATATTGAATATTTGTTATTAATAAGATGGTCGAAAACATTATAAAAACCTAGTTTTCTGATTGGTTTTATAATATCTAAAATGTTCAGAAAATCTAGTTTAGAAAGATCTAATAGTTTTTCCTACATAATCATGAAGTGGTCTCCTCACTTGCATTTCCAAATTACTTTCCAAATTCTCAACAAAAAAATCCATATGCTTTTGATGCACTCCACAGAAATCATTTATAAAGTATTTAGGAATGAGAAAGACTATCACTGCTAACATCTATTGTGATCAGTTTGAAAGTATTTTGGAAAATTATGAGAAAAAATAAGCAGCATTGGTAAACATTAAAAATTTAAAAAATTTTTTAAAGTAGAATAATAAATATGCGTGTGATCAAGCAATGTTACAATGTTACATTACTGTACAGATTTGAAATAGATTGATTTATACATTAACAATGTATGATAAAGTGCTGCCATCTACTGCAGCTTTTATAATTGTGCCATCCTCATACCCTGTAGGTTGATTAAATTAAATCTACTTCATATATATTATATATATAATATATTAAATTATATATTATTATATTAAATCTATTTGCATTCATATTATATTTTTTGATTTCTAATATTTCCAGATTTGTCTGAATACCAGATATTGAATATTTGTTATTAATAAGATGGTCGAAAACATTATAAAAACCTAGTTTTCTGATTGGTTTTATAATATCTAAAATGTTCAGAAAATCTAGTTTAGAAAGATCTAATAGTTTTTCCTACATAAATATGCAATTTTAATATTATAATATGAAATTAAAATAAATGAACATTAATTAAAATATGAAATTTTACATACATCCATCATTTTTGTTCACTAGTCAGAAATTATTGGTCTCAGTTTCTTGGAAGTATTTGCTGGAGTACTGCAAATCAATAGATTTAGTTTTTATGTATATATATATATATATATCTTTTGAAAATTTAAATAATTGATCAACATATTGACCACTGTGCTAATATATTAGGATGACCCTTAGGTATACATAATTTTCCAAAAGTTAAAATAGTGTTAATTCCTTCTCGTAATCCTGTTCTAATCAACAAAAAACTGGGCTGCGCAAAATTTTAGATCAATCAGACAACTGCTAAGCGACCCTCAAATGCCTTCAGGTTGGAATATAATATAAACAACAATTAATTCCATTCAAAAGTGGTATACTCTTCCCTATCTGACCAGTTTCTTTCTTTTTAGAGAAATTTATGTGGACACATCCAGGCAACCCCAACCATCGTTTAAAAATATTCTGATTAAAGTTTCCAAAAGTTAATTTGAAAAATTCCTGAAGTAACATAACAAATTTAAGAAATATTAAGTTTTTTTAATTATGCACACAACGTTTAAAAGAGAAATGCATTTTTATTAACAATAATTTCTATAAAATCAAAACATAATGTGAACTACAAACATTGAACATTATTCTTTGAGAATTCTTTCTAAGAAAGAAACCTATTGGCTCTCTTAAAGATTAATAATTAATGACATTTTCTTCATTTTTTTATTTACGAAGCAGTAATTAATTATAAGCAGATAGATTGTAAAAAAATGTACTCAAAATTATAACCAAAGAAATGGAACCAGAAGGTTGGTAGAAGTCCAGAGAAAAGTTTATTTGAATGTAAACCATTTTAAGTCCAATCAAAGTTTATGGAGAATTATCTTTGGAATAGTATTCTAATACGTAAACTTTTATAATGAATTGAAAAATTAATTTCCCTCTCCAGCCAAAATTAAGTTAGGTAGTTGTATGTTTAATACTCAAGTTTAACTTTTTACTCACTCTAAACTCAATACTGAATCACTGGGAGATTGCTGTGTGATTTTTTAAAATACTTCATTAGTTTTTCAAACTCTTGAGAGAAAAATTGCAAAGTTAAATAGCTAGGATTAGAACTTTATTGTGTTACCTTTCTATCTTCTATTTTTTCCAGTTAATATTGGCAGAAGTTATGTCCCTAAAATATAGATGAGAAACTAATATTCCATCTAATGTTTTGTATTTAAATTTAAGATCTGATACTATTGAGTTGTTATAAATGAGTTAATCTGTTGTGTAATCAATGTTGAAGATATGTTCACTTTTTTCAGAGCTCCTTTATCAGGGTAAGACACATCGAGCTACTATGACACTGGCATTCATAGCCAGTTATAGCACCTTTATCTTTTTCGTAAGGTTCTGGGTTCAAATTTCAGTCAAGGATCGCATTTTTATATGCTAAAAAATATCCATTTCATATTCCCACACACATGCTTCAGTCTTATGTGGTAAATTTATCATTGACCAAAACAAACAAAAGAAAGGAAAATAGACATATTCAAAGGAAGTGTGTTGAAGACACACTTTGATACCTAAAGGTGCTCTTTGATTATTTTTAAGTATTTTACAGCTTCTTCACTAAAAATATAACAGGTTGTTGTAAGAGGAAATTAAAGAATAATTATTTATTTTGTTTTAGTTTCTGGTTAACTTACTGCTGATATAGGCTGTCAAAAATAGATAAATTATTAAAATTAATTATAAGAGAATTTACATTACAATACATTCTCCGCAAAAAAAAAAAAAAAAAAAAAAAAATATATATATATATATAAACAATATATTATTATATTACATATATTATATATACATATATAAATATATATATATATATATATATATATATATATATATATATATATATATATATATATATATATATATATATATATATTTATATATATACACATATATATTATATGTATAAATATATATATATATTTATACATATATTATGTATAAAACATAGAGTGATAATAAAGCATGTGAAAAACTTAATTACTTTTCAATCATTAAATATTGAAAAATCAAATTTATCACAAATGCTCCTACCTCAAAGAAATCTATTTTTCAGTATGAATTACTACTTTGGATGTATTGCAGAGAACATTTAATAATTAAGGACAAATTGATGTAGAAATGAAACAGTTTGTAAGAGTTTTGTACTTTAATGACTTTTTGTTGGTATCACTGGGATGAGCTGAGAACAGCTGACAGATAAAAATTGTTCTGTTTATAACCTCAATATTGCATTTAACGATGACATGTCCACTTGAAGTTTCCACCTTAGTTGAATAATATTCAGCGCGATCTGTTTTTTGCTTTCTGAAAAACAGATAAGATTAGGTGAAAAACCAGCTAAAATTTGTCTCAAATGATTTTACAGTATGGTGAAAGTTGTATGAACCACAAAAATTTTTATTAGTGGGTAGAACAGTTCAAAACAGTCGAACCTCAGTGACTGACGAGCAACGTCCTGGCCAGCCGGTTGAAGTGTCAACTTCTTTTCTTGAAACCTGCATTGATGACATTATTCATGAAGACCAACATATTACAGTTGAACATATAGCAAAAACAGTTGTAGTAAGTGTTGGCACAGTTCATATAATGTTATCAGTAACAAGCTCAAGTACAGCAAAACAAGTGCAAGGTGGGTCCCAAAAGAATTAACGCAATAACACACGGAAATAAGACTCAAAGTGTGTACAGACTTGAAAGAATGCTATGAAAGGGAAGGTGACTCTTTTCTAAACAACATTTTAATGTGTGATGTAACTTGGGCTCACCATTTTGAACCAGAGTCCAAAAGACAAAGCATGGAATGGAAGCACACCAGCTTACCTGCCCGAAAGAAATTCAGAATGTAATCAACAGCGGGAAAAGTCATGTTGACCATCTTTTGGGATGCCCAAGGTGCTGTCTTTTGTGATTATTTGGAAAATCAGCGTACAATAAACAGTGTCTACTACTCGGACATGTTGATGAAAAAAGTAAAGCCAGCAATGAGAGAAAAATGTTGATAAGAAAAGGCGTGATATTGCTATACAACAATGCTTGTCCTCACACTGCCCAGGTGACCCAAGAAACCATTGAGAAAATGGGTTGGGAGATACTACCACATCCTTCCTACAGTCCAGATTTGGCTCCCTTGGATTTTCATCTGTTTGGTCCACTAAAGGAGGTATTATATGGAAAAAAGTTCAGCAACAATGAGGAGGTCAAGGAATTTGTGGGAAAGTGGCTCAAACAACAAAACCAAGATTTCTTTGCATCAGGTATAAAAAAACTAGTTCATTATTGGGACAAATGTATTTAATATTAATGGGGTTTATGTTGAGAAGTAGTAAAAGTCTCATTTTGTAAAAATACACAGTTTTTTCCTATCAATTTGTCTCTTTAATTATTGAATGTCCCTCGTATAAACCAGTTAAAATGATGGTTTACGATCCTACCCTTACCATTTAAAACCTTTGGGTTGCCTTTGTCACCAAGGATCCTCCTTAGGTGCTTAAGGTGTGATTGTCTCATACCAAAAAATAGATTGTTTGGAGGTAGGAGCATTTGCTAAATTTTATTTTTCTATGTTTAACTGTTGAAAAGTTATTTAAGAGTTTCCCATACCTTATTAATACTAGATTTTCCTTGCATGGGTATTTAAAGTAGATAATATGCAATATTAAATCTGTGATTTAGCAAAAATGGAAATGTGAGCAAAACAGTTATAATCTACACTATAGTTATTTTAATTAACATTATAATTATGTACTATAATAGTACATTATGAAACAAGCTTATAATGATAGTCATTAATACATGAGTGCAAAGTTACTTAGACACTCACCATAACTTGTGTCATAAACTTTGCAAGAGTGCACTAGTGGCCATTATTAGAGTTACATACTGTATTTTTTGTACAGCTGAAAAAATATTGGAATTATTGATTTAGATCAATGATAAAACAAATTGTTTACGGACTATTTGTTTTTAATTTTTCAAAAAACACATTAGACAATACATTTCTGTGGCAATAGATTACTAGTCATAAGTTCTGCCTTTTCTTTAATATCTTTATGTGTTAAGAAATATTCTTCCTCAGAATCTGATATCATTACCAAAGGACAAAGAGTATAATATAGAAACTTTGTTACCTATCAGTGTACCTCCAAATTAACTTCTGCTTGCTAATTACTAAACTGGATTAAAATCAAAGTAAAAAAGCAACTGATACTTTAAACACCCACCACTTCTGATTAGTCAGTTGTTGAAAAGAGTAGACTTTTGATCGGTTGAACACCTGTATCGTAATGAAAATCTGTTTCATAATTACCCTCATTGTGGTACAGGTACCAGCTGTAGAAAAAATAAATTAAAACATAGTTATAACCTATACTAAAAATATTTTAAATAACTTTTTTATGTACTATAATTTTATCATAACAGCAAAACTTCAAAAATACTGTGATTAAAAATGTACAAAGAGCTGTGTAATTAATGAGTTTTTGTTTTGTAGTCTGTAATAAATGGCTTCATGAAGTCGGACAAGAGTTTAGAAGACCATGTTATCCTGATAATTGAAATCAACTGGGAAGAAATTAATTTTCATTTGGTTCTCATAATTTTTATAAAAAATAATAAATAAATAAAAGAATAATTTAAATTTATCGGCTGTACAACTAAAAAAAAATAATTTATGGGCTTATCAGTTTATTGATAACAAGTTGAATTACTGAAATTAAAAACAACTTCATTGTGCAAGAAGTCAAAGTCAGTCTTACATTCACATCTATTATACCACATTAATTCACAACAAACAATGGTCTACATTTCAGCACTTTGAGTAGTATGCTATTATCTTAATAAGCACTGAAATAAAAAATTACATTAAAGTGCATTAATAAAGCGGATGTTGTAAACAGTTAACTTAATTTCATAAATAATTTCTTGCTATTTAGAACTGCTATATCTTTGGAATATGATTATTTAAAAGAAAAAGACTTTCAGAAATACTGTGGAACCATTTTAAAGGAAATTATCATTTTTATATGGCTGGTTATATAATAAATACAGTGAAGATCAACTAGATAACATTTTTTTCATCAGGAAATGATATTTATATTTTATATAATTTATTTAATGAATTATTATGTAAAATTCAGAATAAAAAATATTTATTTATAACAAATTCATAGTTTTTATATTTAATTTATGCACAATTTTTAACGTGAAAAATATCATTATTTCCATTTAAATATTACTATGAATAAAGTCCAGATTTATGAATACTTAATTATGTATGTAATTATCTAGCAATGTTCCTAATCTGAACCCTTATGTAATCTGAATTGCAAATCACATTAAAATTGCTGCAAAAATTTATATCACTTCTTTGAACATCAAAAAAAAACTTTGCCATAAAAATTCATCTTTCTCTTTGTTGGTAACTTTAACTTATCCATATGTATTATAAATGTTAAATCTTTGCTAAAAAAGGAGTCATTTATCTTAAATAAAAAATAAAATACCTACTTGTATGGCAGCAGACAACAGAAATGTTTTCATGTAAAACTGAACTCTTTACATCCATTTTAAAAGAAAGGGCCTTATTATTCTTTCATTGCTATTTTTAAACAAATAACCAAAAATTAAAAAAATTTGTTTATTTTTATCTTTTAATTTATTTAAAATACAATTAAAGACTTTCTTTTACAGAAACAACATACTCATTCAATGGATTTTTCTATAATAGTAATTAATTTAAAAAAAAAAGAAAACTTAAGTTATCTACATCTCTATTGAACAAAATCAGGGCGTTTAACTTAAAGAGGCTCCTTCACTCAGTATTTTATACTAAATGCATATTTTTGTTAAAATGCATATATTGTTGTGTGATGGGTAAAATAATATGGAAGATGTTGGTACAACTGGAGCTGTTCTGGAGAGGACTGTTTATTGTCTGCACATTTAAATATTATCAGTCTGTGTCTTGCATTGGTTTTTGAACAAAATTGTGTAATTGTGTGTTGTTTGTTAAAATGTTGTTAACTGTTGAAGAATGTATTTGTGATGGAAACTCATTTACAGATTAAATCTTATGTTGTGTATCTATGAAGGTTCAAGGAGAAATTTGAAAGGGAAGCATCTGTGAAAAGTATTATTTAGAAGTGGTTAAACAATTTTGTGAAACAAGTTCGATGTTGGACTGAACCTGTTCCCCTTGGTGCTTATGTGGCGTAGTTTCCCCTTGGTGAGTGTGTTATTAGTCAGATGTACTGAAAACCCACACTTTTTTTTTTAATTTTCACTACACCCACAAAAAATAGATGTATGGTGTGCAGTTTCAAGGTGACAAATAATAGGATCCTTTTTTTTTAAAAAAAACTCTGGATGCTGCTATCTACCAAGAGATTATCCAACAGTTCATAGCCTTTCTGCATCTGCAAGAGAATGAGCGTGACTGCTGGTTGCAACAGGATGCGCTACTTGCCATACAGCTTGCTCTTGTACAGAGATGCTATAGGATTTTTTTGGTGGAAAAATTATTTCTAATGGATGGTGGCCATGAAGATCCCCTGATCTGACTAGTCCAGCCTTCTTTCTGTGGGATTACTTAAAAGAAATTGTTTACTGGAGCAATCCACACTCCCTGCAGGAATTGAAGACAAACATTACAAATACCATCCAGGAAATAGACTGGGTAAGAGTAGCCAGGAACATGGTTAAACATGTTGACAAGAGCATAGAAGTGGATGGACATCATTTTCAAAACCTTCTCTAAATTATTATGTAAGCATTTGTCAATAAATAAACTATTATTTATAGACTAAACTAAGTGATGGTGTTTCTTTTAAGCTGAACATTCTATGTGTAAATATGCACTCAAATAATTTTTTTTAACACCTTCTGAATTATGAATTATTTTGTAGTTACTTTTTATATTTAGTATCTTCATGTATTTATCTTAATTTAAAATGTTTACATTTTAAATAATTAATATCCAAATATTCGACTTGATTTATGTATCTATTATTAAGTGCCAATCAGAATAAAGCTTTTATTCAGTTTATTGTAGCCGAGTTTACAACTTGCTATTATTTGAATGAATAAATAGATTAAAAACACACAATAATTTTTATTACAGAGTTTTATTTCAATCAAAAATAGTGCTGTTTTCCATTAATTATATTTTATTCAAGAATTCTACAAAAAATAAATCTGAGGAAAACTGAAATATATGAAACTAGATGGATGCATTGTCAAGTTTTTCATAAACTGTTATCATATATTTGTCTTATGATTAAGTTTATCAGTGTTATTGGTTTTTATTTATATATTTGATAATAAAAATTACAAAACAATTTATAAAATTAAATAAAACAATTGAAAGAAGTACATATATTACAATCATCAACTTGTGTCATGAACATCAACAGTAGAGGCATTTCAGAAATTAAATCTTTCAATATAAGAGAAAAAATGAAATACTCTTTCAAATCAAAAATTACAGCAAACAATTTCAAAGTGTTATACATCAAGAAAAAATAAATTTATATTCATAACAGAAAACAAGAGCAAAAAAAAAAAATAACATTATTGAACTGCTATGTCACACAATAATAATCTGACTAGTCATTATTCAAAAACAAATTAATAGATCAGTTCACCAATCAACAGATATTAAACATCAAAAACTTGTCAAATAGGCTGTTACAGTATTTAATTGATACACTGCATAATGACCATCCAACAGTAAAGTCATTAGTAATAACCAATCTAATAATACAATAATAATAATAATAAAATTAGTGACAAATAGTACATGTTATGTCGACCTCATATATATTTTCAATTATAAGATTTGAGAATTTTTAACAATTACTAATAGATGAAAAAGCTTGGATACTTTTAAACAATTCTGTTTCTAGTATTGGTAGACTATGCTAATCTTTTTAGAATTAGTTTTTGTTTTTATAAATGAAATAACAGATTTATGACAAAGAAACATTTTAAATTATTAACGCAAAATAATTAATAAAATGATGCAGTCAGAAAAAGATACGATTTACTTAAATATATTCTTAACAAAGAATTTATTGACATAATTATAGATAATGTATACAATTATAATAATTATCACACTCCATATGATAATAAAAATTTTTCTACAGCATAATAAATAATTCTTAGTTGCACTCTGGTAAAATTGATTTAAGAATTTTACATTTGTAGAAATTATCCTGAATATACGGACAGACTAGTTGATTAATATGCATATCGAATTTCATATTTTTATCAAATGTGTTACTAAAATATTTTATACAATCAGGTTGAGAAATGTCCAAGGTACCATATGATGGACAGGTAAACCAGCTATAATTATTATTTTTAAGATGGGGGATGACTATTTTGAAACCTGATACTTCAGAAAGTTGTCCTGTGTTGACCAAATTAACCTTACCTTAAGTGTAATGTAATCTGAAGAAATTACAATATACTGATCAGTATTATTCTTACAAGCATGAGAATAATGAACACAATGGTGATATCCAGGAGGGCAACTGCTCACAAAATTAATTACTTAAATTAAATTAAAAAAAAAAAAAAATATTGTTTAACATTCATATAGCCAAACCACTTAATACATTAAATAACTTGCAGTTGTGTCTAGAATATTAAGGATGTTTTTTTTTTTTTTTTAAATGATTCATTTAATTATTCCAACTTATCATTTAGTGTTAATTAACTTTGTTGTGATGTGATATTTATAATTTCCTTCAAATTTTTCAGAAAATTTCTGTAAAATGCTTTTTCTTTTTCATTTTTAATGACTTCTCCTTCCTCAATTTTAGTCTGTCTCTGGCTCTTTTTTATATATATAAAAAATTATTATATATATATATATATATATATATAAATATTTTTTTTTAAACTCTACTATTTTTTAAAAGTAAAAAGTTTAAAAAATTTAATTAGTTTAAAAATATTTTTAACATGAAATTATAAAGTGAATGGGCAGTATATTGTCATGGATTGCAAGTTTGATGGTTTTGTAACATATATATATATATGTGTGTGTGTGTGCACCTGATGTGAATTAAATTCGTGAAAGCACTTTTATTATATAATCCTTTTTTCAATTGTTCTGTACTTAGTGTTGATCTATTAAATATAAATTGATCTGTACTGGTACAGAGGAATATGATTATTAAAAGAATTGCTTTTAAAAAAAGCATATATATATAATTTTAACAAATAAAATCTTATTTGTGTTTGGAATTAATAAAAACTTCAAAATATCATTTTTAGATAAGTATTTCATCTTACCATTAAAATTGATCTAAAACCTTACTCTGAAACCTAACTAACTTTTGTTTCCAGTAATGTGAAATTTTAATATATTTTCATTGTATATAATGAAATTCTTTTTTTTATGTTCATCACAAGTAACTTTTATTTACTTTAAAATTAGAGGATGATTATAGTACATCAAGAAAAATTAGTAGCATCTAATCTTGTATTTATGTCTCTTGCAAGAAGAAAAAGTGCTATTGAACTTTCAATAGATACTATTATTTCTGTGGGGGGAATATTATATACATTTAATGTTTGCTTGGCATTTCTCCTGCCACCATCCCATTCAGTCGCCCTAAAGCATAAGACCGAATGTCTGTGCCACAAACGGCTACTGAACCTCGAAACAGTTTAGTGACCAGTGTCCTAAATAGCTCCTAGAGCTTACCTAACAGCGTGAGCAGACTAAGTGCGGTGCCATATACCACCGGCTTATGTATCCCAACCATTCACTGGTCATATATTTAATAAAATGGGTAGGCGCACCCCGTCAACTACTAAAAATATATATGACATCCATAAATTAAAATTTACTTCGTCTCATTTAATGTTATAAATATCATAAATTATAATATTATATTATAAATACACATGTATCATTTCTTCAAGAAGGTCCAGATTTGACCCAAACAGGCATGGCATTTTACATACACTAAAAAATTCAATTAAAAAACCAAAATATGGTTAAATTGTTCATTATAGGTAATTATTGTTATCTGATGCCAGATTATTATTATGGTATAAATAAGTTATATGTAGATAGAAACAAATGGCAAGCACTTGAAGTAATCTACTAATCTACATATTAACATATCAACATATTAACTCATTATTCCATAAAAAAATTGACAATGGCGATTGTTTATCCTGGAAAGATATTTATTAATTCATCTTGTGCTAATAACCAGATTAACATTCTCTTGTGTAGGGAAAAGAAGAGATTTTTTTCTTTTCACCTATTTCACTGCATAGTTTGGCAAACTATCGACTTTTAATAAAATTAACCCTTTTTACAGCTTTACAAGAGTTTGAGATTTTCCAGCATATTTTTTGTGGAAAGAGCATGCCTGTGAAGGAAGCAGTGCATTCATTTTACCCTTGGTATAAGACGATCTTTTAATTTTTTTAGAAATCCACTGTTTTTTCCTGTTACTGGCTTTGCACCATCACCACACATTGCAATACATTTTATCCAATCTGTAGGTAATAATTTTTAATAACTTCAAAAAGACATTGTCCTGTTGCATGACCAAGTATTGGTTTGCAAAACATATTTTCTTTGATAATCTGTCCCTATCGTATTCATAACTCAAAAAACATAAGAACTAAGGAAAGTTTTCTGCATTTATGGATTCATTAAATTGAATTCTAAAAAATTCACTTGAACTTACTGACTGAATTATTTGATCACGAACATGGGCAGCCATGTCATCAATTTGCCTTGGTACTGTGTCATTGGAAAGTGTTATTTTTTTTTTCTTCTTCCATGCCTATTAAAACACTGATCATATCAATTGCAGCAGGCAGTATGAGGGTTTGGACATCTTAGCTACTCTTAATGCTACAACATAAGATGCTTCATGTGTGCTTTTATCAGTATGATTTGATTTACAAATATAAGCTTGTTGATTTCTCAAAGTATGTAATTTTCTTTTGAAATATTCCAAGGGTTTGCTTTTTTGATCCATGTTTAGTTTTCAAGTGTCAAATTAATTTCTGATGACTTCATGATTTCATCGGAGTGGACTTGAAAGCAAACGATGCACTGCAGCTCAGTAGCGACTCGCGTATAGGCACTATGGAACTGCAGCACCCCTATTTCCTCTTGATATCGATAACATTTAATATAATGAATCCTTTTTCCTTTAATTCTTTCTTTATACTTATACAATATTTAATCCTTAAGCTTAATGTCAGAAGCCATCCCCCAGTTTATGAAAAAGATAGAAAAATCTTGGTATGGAACTGTGCGCTTCACAGTTCCAGCAGCATGGTGTTTGGCTGTTGTGTGCATGCACACAAGGCTGCAAGGGAGAGAAAGCACTGTCGCTCCCACAGTGCCGATCCTGTCCTGCTGGTCGAAGGTAGTTTTTTTTTACTCCATGTGTTTTGTGCTTAAAAATTGTGTACCATATTCTTGAACATGATAAAGTGTATAATTAGATTATTATCCTGCTTCCAATTATATTATTTGATTCATTTTTTTTTTTAAACAAGAAGAATGGATTTCATTTTTAAATGAATAAATGAAGCTTGAATTGTAACAATTTAGGTTACAATAAGTAAAAAATGTTTTATTTTGTTTTGTTAGGATTTTATCAAGTTTCTGAATAAATTTTCTTTTTATGCTTGTTTGTTTCCTTTTACATAATTTTAAAACAAAGGCTTAAAATTTTCTGGAGTAGCACTTTGTCCAACTCAAAATAAGCGGTTGTGTCAGCTTGATCCTCATTATTTGAAATGAACCTTGGTCCAGCTGCCATTTCTTCAAGTTTGAGAAGAGGAAATAATCGCCGAGAGCCAAATCTGGTGAATATGGTGCATCGGAAAAGCTTCTAAGTGTAGGTCGTGAAGTTTTTCAGCAAAACTTCAGGTTTATCCTGAATAATACCCTTCAATCGGTTTAGTACTGCAGTGTAATACTCCTCGGAGATACTGCTGTCTTTTTTCAGGTAGTCTATATGCACCACGCTTCAAGAATCCCAAAAAACCATAGCAATGACTTTTACTGCAGATGGAACCGTTCTCGCTTTCTTTAACGCACTCTCACCAGCTCTCACCCACTTTTTGGTCTTGAAACTATGTTTAATTCACTTTTATAAAATGCTGAAAAAACTCAATGGAATCTTTCGTTTAAATAAATATAAAAACACACCCTTCACACATTTCAGTCAAATGCATTTTGAAACGTAACACCCACCAAGCAGAAAATTTTAATACCAAAATTTCATGTAAAATGACATGTCTATCGATATGTTTGCAATATCAGCAAGCTCATGTACTTTCAGTCAGCAATCATTCAATTCAACATTGTGGATTTTTATCACAATTTCATTGGTTGTAGCGTTTTTAGGTCGTCCTGAGATTTCATAAGCTTAAATGGATGTACAGTCACGTTTAAATTCAGTGGCCTACTATTTTACCGTCGACATAAGGGGAAGAATCGTTTAAAGTGGACTCTCAATTCTTTTTGTATGTTTGTATGTTTGTCAAGATTAGACCTTTTCAAATAAAGTGCTTCTAAGAGCTCAAACTTTGCAAATTGAATTAATTTCTAAAAAAAAGTAAAAACATTTTTGCTTCACTCAATCGCTACAAACAAGCAGTTAAATGCACACATTTGAAATTTTGCAGCATGTGAACTAGATAATAGTAATTGACGAACATCATAGTTATTTAGACATATGCGTACTTGTGCCATCTCTGTGACAGGTTGAATAACCCTGGTATAAATATATACCTTTCAGTTTCAATACAGTTTATAAAAAATTGCTCCATTATTTCTGTTGTTCAGTTACTTATATTTTTGCCATTATGCTTAAGGTTATCATGACGGAAATCTTTTTACTTCAAAAGATTCGTTTTTCCGTGCTCTTTAAAGAAATCTTCCGCAATCCCACACATTTCATTTCAAATTTTTGAGTTACCTCCACATGGGGGCCGGAATAGTGATGATCTCATACGGAAGGAATAGACCATTTTCAGCAAGGAACAATTGCTAATTTTATTTTTTTTTTAGTAAAGTACAGCAGACCACTTTTGAAACTAGTTGGGAAGACCAAAACATGAATTGCCTGCTGCTATTTTGGCTGAGTAGTGTCCAAAGAGTTTACATCATTAATTATGAGATTTTGAAAAAAGTTTAAATCAGGCATGTTGAAATAAGATCAAGTTGAACTCTATTTAAGAAAGTCTTAAATAAAGTAAGCCTAAAAACTGAAATTAAAAGACAGAAAAAATGCAGTCAAATTCTCCCAAACATGAACAAGTACTTCAAATTTCACCATTTGATAAGAATACACATTCAATATTTAAGTCTTCACTTCAAGATGTAGAACACAGAGCGCCTCAGAAAAGTGTTCTTGGTCTCTTGCTTTTTTTATATTTTAATGATTCGCCTCAAAATCTTGAGCTTTTCATTGAAACCCTTTTTGCAGACAACACAAATGTATCTATATCTGAAGATGAATATTTAAAAATGAATTGAAAATTGTAAAATAGAAACTCAAAAAATTATTCACTGTTTGGATTGTAACAAATTAACTTTAAATACAGTATAACCGCATAGTGCTTCTCGTGTAGATAGAATTCCTCTAATTGATAATAGTATTTCTGTTATCTATGAAGTGAAATTTCTGGGTGTTTATTAGATGATACTTGTGGGTTAAACTGATTTCATTTGCAACAAAATCAATCTACTGTTTTGCTTTGTAGCATCATAATAAAACAGTAAGCTTGTCATCATTATTAAAGACTCATTATGCGTACATTTATCCTTGTATAAAGTATATGTTAGCTCAGGGCTCCCTCAAAAAGTCAGAAAATGTTTTTAAAGTAGCAAAAATGGAAAGTCAGCTCATTATCTGGCACCCCTTAGTATACATAGTGTAATCCTTTTTTTTTTTGTCTTCAGTCATTTGACTGGTTTGATGCAGCTCTCCAAGATTCCCTATCTAGTGCTAGTCATTCCATTTCAGTATACCCTCTACATCCTACATCCCTAACAATTTGTTTTACATATTCCAAACGTGGCCTGCCTACCCAATTTTTCCCTTCTACCTGTCCTTCCAAAATTAAAGCGACTATTCCAGGATGCCTTAGTATGTGGCCTATAAGTCTGTCTCTTCTTTTAACTATATTTTTCCAAATGCTTCTTTCTTCATCTATTTGCCGCAATACCTCCTCATTTGTCACTTTATCCACCCATCTGATTTTTAACATTCTCCTATAGCACCACATTTCAAAAGCTTCTAACCTTTTCTTCTCAGATACTCCGATTGTCCAAGTTTCACTTCCATATAAAGCGACACTCCAAACATACACTTTCAAAAATCTTTTCCTGACATTTAAATTAATTTTTGATGTAAACAACTTATATTTCTTACTGAAGGCTCGTTTAGCTTGTGCTATTCGGCATTTTATATCGCTCCTGCTTCGTCCATCTTTAGTAATTTTACTTCCCAAATAACAAAATTCTTCTACCTCCATAATCTTTTCTCCTCCTATTTTCACATTCAGCGGTCTATCTTTGTTATTTCTACTACATTTCATTACTTTTGTTTTGTTCTTGTTTATTTTCATGCGATACTTCTTGCGTAGGACTTCATCTATGCCGTTCATTGTTTCTTCTAAATCCTTTTTACTCTCGGCTAGAATTACTATATCATCAGCAAATCGTAGCATCTTTATCTTTTCACCTTGTACTGTTACTCCGAATCTAAATTGTTCTTTAACATCATTAACTGCTAGTTCCATGTAAAGATTAAAAAGTAACGGAGATAGGGAACATCCTTGTCGGACTCCCTTTCTTATTAGGGCTTCTTTCTTATGTTCTTCAATTGTTATTGTTGCTGTTTGGTTCCTGTACATGTTAGCAATTGTTCTTCTATCTCTGTATTTGAACCCTAATTTTTTTAAAATGCTGAACATTTTATTCCAGTCTACGTTATCGAATGCCTTTTCTAGGTCTATAAACGCCAAGTATGTTGGTTTGTTTTTCTTTAATCTTCCTTCTACTATTAATCTGAGGCATAAGATTGCTTCCCTTGTCCCTATACTTTTCCTGAAACCAAATTGGTCTTCTCCTAACACTTCCTCCACTCTCCTCTCAATTATTCTGTATAGAATTCTAGTTAAGATTTTTGATGCATGACTAGTTAAACTAATTGTTCTGTATTCTTCACATTTATCTGCCCCTGATTTCTTTGGTATCATTACTATAACACTTTTTTTGAAGTCTGACGGAAATTCCCCTTTTTCATAAATATTACATACCAGTTTGTATAATCTATCAATCGCCTCCTCCCCTGCACTGCGCAGTAATTCTACAGGTATTCCGTCTATTCCAGGAGCCTTTCTGCCATTTGAATCTTTTAATGCTCTCTTAAATTCAGATCTCAGTATTGTTTCTCCCATTTCATCCTCCTCAACTTCCTCTTCTTCCTCTATAAAACCATTTTCTAATTCATTTCCTCCGTATAACTCTTCAATATATTCCACCCATCTATCGACTTTACCTTTCGTATTATATATAGGTGTACCATCTTTGTTTAACACATTATTACATTTTAATTTATGTACCCCAAAATTTTCCTTAACTTTCCTGTATGCTCCGTCTATTTTACCAATGTTCATTTCTCTTTCCACTTCTGAACACTTTTCTTTAATCCACTCTTCTTTCGCCAGTTTACACTTCCTGTTTATAGCATTTCTTAATTGCCGATAATTCCTTTTACTTTCTTCATCACTAGCATTCTTATATTTTCTACGTTCATCCATCAGCTGCAATATATCGTCTGAAACCCAAGGTTTTCTACCAGTTCTCTTTATTCCGCCTAAGTTTGCTTCTGCTGATTTAAGAATTTCCTTTTTAATATTCTCCCATTCTTCTTCTACATTTTCTACCTTATCTTTTTTACTCAGACCTCTTGCGATGTCCTCCTCAAAAATCTTCTTTACCTCCTCTTCCTCAAGCTTCTCTAAATTCCACCGATTCATCTGACACCTTTTCTTCAGGTTTTTAAACCCCAATCTACATTTCATTATCACCAAATTATGGTCGCTATCAATGTCTGCTCCAGGGTAAGTTTTGCAGTCCACGAGTTGATTTCTAAATCTTTGCTTAACCATGATATAATCTATCTGATACCTTGCAGTATCGCCTGGCTTTTTCCAAGTGTATATTCTTCTATTATGATTTTTAAATTGGGTGTTGGCAATTACTAAATTATACTTCGTGCAAAACTCTATAAGTCGGTCCCCTCTTTCATTCCTTTTGCCCAGCCCGTATTCACCCACTATATTTCCTTTCTTGCCTTTTCCAATGCTTGCATTCCAATCTCCAACTACTATTAAATTTTCATCTCCTTTTACGTGTTTAATTGCTTCATCAATCTCTTCGTATACACATTCTACCTCATCATCATCATGGGCGCTTGTAGGCATATAGACGTTAACAATCGTTGTCGGTTTAGGTTTTGAATTTATCCTTATTACAATGACTCTATCGCTATGCGTCTTGAAATACTCCACTCTCCTCCCTATTTTCTTGTTCATCACGAAACCTACTCCTGCCTGCCCATTATTTGACGCTGAGTTAATTACTCTAAAGTCACCCGACCAAAAGTCGCCTTCCTCTTCCCACCGAACCTCACTAATTCCTACTATATCCACGTTTACCCTATCCATTTCCCTTTTTAAATTCTCTAGCCTACCAACCTTTTTTAAGCTTCTAACATTCCACGCTCCGACTCGTAGAATGTTATTTTTTACTTTTCTGGTGACCCCTTCCTTAGTAGTCCCCACCCGGAGATCCGAACGGGGGACTATTTTACCTCCGGAATATTTTACCAAGGAAGGTATTATTACTCCATTATTGCTTTTGAAAATGCAGAGCCACATTTTCTTGGAAAAAAAAACAGCTGTAGTTTTCCATTGCTTTCAGCTGCGCAGTACTCAGAGGACTGAGTGATGTTGATATGGCCGTTTAAGTCATTGTGACTTACGCCCCTAACAACTACTGAAAGAGCTGCTGCCCTCTTTCAGGAATCATTCCTTAGTCTGGCTCTCAACAGATACCTCTCCGATATGGTTGCACCTTCGGTCCAGCTACTCTGTATCCCTGAGCACTCAAGCCCCTTCACCAACGGCAAGGTCTCATGATTCATAGAGGAGGAGTGTAATCCTATATTTATAAAATAGTTAACTTGTCCTTGTTTGTTAAAAAGAATGGTCACTTATATAAATAAAACAAAAATCCATTGTTAATTGATTTTACCAAACCAAACAATTTCTTGTATAATTCAACACGAATAATTTAGCTTACAAAAAAGAGCCTTATTATTCTTTTGCCATTTTTAATACATTTCCACACTATTTGAAAGTTGTTTAAAAATACAATTTTTAAAGACAATTATTCT
This sequence comes from Lycorma delicatula, assembly GCF_047948215.1. Lineage (NCBI taxonomy): Eukaryota > Metazoa > Arthropoda > Insecta > Hemiptera > Fulgoridae > Lycorma > Lycorma delicatula. The sequence goes on from NC_134455.1 coordinate 135,354,905, forward strand.
CTTCAATATTTCTCTGTTGATTAATTTTTAAATAGTGCTAATTAAAAAAAAAAACTTTATCTGCATTCAGTTTCTTTTTTTGTCTTCAGTCATTTGATTGATTTGATGCAGCCCTCCAAGATTACATGTCTAATGCCAGTCGTTTCATCTCATTGTATCTGTATATAAATATGTATTCAAAATAATTTTGCCTTAACATTATTTCATGTGCTTATATTTAAGTAATATGAATTTTAATTACTTCTACTTTTTATCTTATAATTTGTTTTTATATTTGTAGTTTTTCTTAAAGCAATATTACATTCTAATACAAAGATATTTATTTATTATAAATTTTGCCATTGATAAAATGCATTATAAAATTAATTTTTATTCCAGAGAATAAATTTAACTTTTAGAAAACATAAATTATTCCTAGACTTTAAAAAGTTTAACAAGTTATTGCATACAATACCTTATTATATACTGCATTTTTCTGAATGCAATGTTTGCAATTACTTTCATTTAATTTTTTTAGAATAGTTTAATTAAAATATATAAGCATATTTGTTTTCAATAATGTTTAAAGAAGATACGGGAAACCATTTTGATTGGTAGTTTTAAAATATTAAAAATGTTCATCAACACGATGAATAGTTTTTATCCGTAATAACAGAAAGAACATATAAGAGGCAATTAGGATACACCAAATTAACTAATAATGCTGTGTGTCTGTATGGTGTTTAAAAACTTATCTCGGAATGAATCATTCATGTTCATCTATTTAATTCTTGCACTTCATATGTTTAACCAATGACTAAATGTAAATTCCTTTATCGAAGCTTTCAAACGTCCAAAGAGGATTCTTAACAAATTGACTATTAATATATCTAACTAAATGCATCAGATTAGTTTTAACATCAAGAAAATAAATTAAAACTTAAAATTAACTAATAACATTCGAATGCGATTTCTGGAAATAAAAAAATCTGCTTTTCTTCTATTTTGAAAACTGTAATGAGCTCATCATATAAAAACGAATATATTTCTCAAACTTGTAGTTTATCATTAAATATTGTTTTGAAAAGAAATTAAAAATCACGTATTAAAGTAAAATTTCATTATTGTTTTACGTTAGAAAACATTGTTACGGTTTTCATTTGGAAGAAATAAAACAATTTGGAAAGATCAAGATAGCCGAGGACTTATCTTTGATTTGACAAGCAGCCAGTGTTTGATCTTGTTTTGGTGGTAGACCTATCGTGTAGCTACTATCAGTACAACAAACCGTGATTAGTATTAGTTAAATGTGATTTTGATTATTTTATAAATAATTAATTATTTATTTCTGATAACTGTTTATTTAGTGACACTTCGTTTGTTTACGGTATGTTGGGCAATGAATAAAACCTTGACAGTCAATGTTCGAGGTAGATTTATTGAGCAATAATTAGATGACATATTATAGCTTCTGAATCGAAAATGTTTACAGTCTTCCTTATTGTTCATGCATTTTAGATTAGTTTATTACGAATATTTGTTTTTCCAAATGTTTAAAGAAGATAAAGGTTAACATTTCTCTACAATGTTATAAAACACGTGATACGTCTTGCTGCTATAGATTGCGAAAACAGGTGAGTGGTAAAAATCTTTAGGTTCCAAGAATATTTATATTTGGGGAAACACTTTGTAATTATTATATATTTTTGGTTTCACAACGATGTTGACTTGACTACAGAAAGTATTTGAGTTTAGGGAATATTGTTGTTGTCAAAGACTGGTAAAGGGATATAAAAGTACATTTATTATTTTAAATATTCATAAAAAGACGAAGTTACTATAATAATTTCCATAATAATAGCTTGATAAAGTTACAAATTTGAACTACAACTAATAACGTTAGTAATATCTTAGTTTATTATAAACTATGATAAGACATTATTATTGGGAAATTTCACTCTGAATGGAGGTAGAATAATTTTAGTGTAATAATTTAATTGAAATTAATGTTAACTAACGTATAATTAGCTAGTTGAAATGTTTTGTATTTTAGGTTATTTAAAAACAGATTGTCCATTAGTTTTTCCTTGAAAGTTTCGGATTACCAAAAATATTGAAAGTAATTTTCCAACATTGCGTTTCATGCAAAATTTGTTTATAAAAAACCCCATAAGTTGAAAATTTTATTATTGACCATTTGACAAATAATTATAAATTATCTTGGTTTTGGATTTAATAACTTTAAATATTTAAAATATTTGTGAATAAAAATTCTTGAATACCTAATTGATTGATGGAAGAGGACTTACAAAAAATTAAGCTTCTTTATTTTTTCAAAGACCATGAGCACAGGGTAGATAGCAGTTTGCAATAAATGGATTCAGTGGTGTTAAAAAAAATTGTTGTTTTTAATCAAATTAATTTTTATACTGAAATAAAAATTACAATATAAAAGTTATTATACTGGGAGTTGTAATAGTAATCTATTTATCAATGTTACAAAAGGTTGTAGTAAAATATACTTAGTTTTGTTAATTATTTAATTAAGTATAGCTTTCTCTTGTCTTATTCAATGGATTGAGAATTTCTTTAATGTTGTCCAAATTCATTTAAAGGTGCTAGTTTATTATGTTTGTGTATTGTGATGGTGCTAACTATTTTTCTGTCAAATTTTTATATATATATATATATATATTTTTTTTTATTAGATGTGTCAAAAATCATAATTTTTATAATTGATATCTTATATTATCTTTTAACCCAAAAATAACAGAACTAATGAGTAATAATGTAACGTTATTTAAAACTGGCTGATACAACTGTACTGCATGACAATTTGGGTGCAATTAAAAGTCTTTTGTTTTGACTGGAGGCATAAATTTAGTACTTTAATTGCTTTGATATATGTATGTGTGTTTAGTAGTGTAGCAGTTATTACTGAGTATAATTTAGAGTTTTTGATGAAATAGATTTTTTTGTTACTACAAATTTGATGAATTTTTTTGTTACTACAGTACATTGGTACTTCAGTATAAGAAAATAAACATATTTCTTCTTCTTTAGCCATTTATGTTAGTTAGGCAACAAAATTTATTATTTTTTTATGCTTAATGAATTAATTCACCACAGAAGCTCTGAAGTTTGTACATGGAATATGGAAACTGGATTTTGAATGTTTGTAATAATTGGATACTATAATTCTTTACAGATTTTCAAGAATGAAGTCATTCCTTATAATGACCCTGAATACATATTATTTATGAAAAGCAAAACGGGAGACTGGGTTCCATTTTTTTTAATACTGAAAAATCAAAAATTTTTAAAGCCTCCCTATTAGATATGCAATATTTATCTTCCTTTTCTTTAATTTTAATTATTAGGTACTTAATCATTTGTATGTTGACATTATTTAGTACAAATAGTTAACAGTGTTAATAAGTCCTCGATTGCTTTCTTGTGTTTATCTTTTACAACCTACTTTGAATTTTTTTGATTGTGTTAGATAGATTTATAGGAATTAATTTAATACAATTGCTAAGTGAATAGTCAAGAGTTTTTAACTTAATTAGATTAATCTGTGAGATAGGAAACTTGTTATCTGAGGGTCATTCATAATTACATATCTAATAATTATCCAAGAATTAACATTTTGGTGTGCTCCATCTTTTTAAAAAACACCTTATTCTGGTAAAAACGTTTTCTCCTGATGCTGTTTCTGATTTTATACCTAAAGTTTTTCCTAGTCATTCCCAATCATAGCATGAGTAGATCTAGTTGATGAAAATCACAAGGTGAAAAAGCTGGATTATTGTCTGATTTTGGAAGGATTTACCAGTTGGCTTCTTTAGTGTTTGCTGTGTTAGTAAAGTAATTTGTGATTGAACATTGTCTTGCAGCATCGAGACCTTTTAAGATTGATTGATACTTTTCTGGAATAATGATGAAAACATAATCTTTTGAAAAACGCTTTTTATATAGCTAATATACAGGTGAATAATATAAAACTGAACCTGTAATGTAACCGCTGCAGAACTGGTAGGGTATATTGGAATGAAATTTTATGAATGATACAGATAAATTAAATAAGAAAAACATAAAAAATAATTTAAATGCTGCATTTATTTACCTTATTGTTACAAAAGATGTTCAAAATGACCATCTGGGCATTGATGCACTTTTGTGCTTGAATGGTCATATTGAGAGTCATCTGACTAAAACGTTGTCAATTGCATTGATTTCTTGTTATTTGTTCACCTTCAGTTCATCAATATTGTGGGGATTAGATGCATAAACTCTCTCCTTTAAGTAGCCTTAAAGGAAAAAGTCACTAGTAGATAACTCTATCTGTCCACCAACAGTGTTTTCGAGAAGCCAATTGCAGTAATCAAGTCGTTCCGGTTGTCTGTCTTCTTCAATTGTTAAACAGTTGTAATGCCATATGGTTTCATTTTAATTCATGAAGAATTTTTCGACAAGATGTGCATTTAACACCAGTTTGTTGGGATAACTTGCAAAGAGATTTTCTTGGATTGGCAGAAATTCTCCTTTCAGTGTCGGCAGTGGCCTGTGGAATCCTAATGGAAGGTTGCTAATCTTGTTTTGCATTTGAAACCAAACCTGTTGCACACCATTTTTTAACTAAATCGTGTATGCTACTCTTCGCTGGGATAAAGGCATTTGGAAATTTTTGTATGAATACTCGATATGGTAGCTCAGATGTTCCAGAACGAATATAGGCCTCAACTATAGTTATCCTCTCCTGGATTGAATAAGGTATTTTACACAAACATGACTGCACTCACAATACTGCACAGCAACAAAACATATGCTGTACTGCTGACATGTAACTTCCTTTCTTTCTTTTTCCTGTTTAGCCTCTGGGAATTACCGTTCAGGTATTACTTCAGAGGATGAATGAGGGTGATATGTATGAATGTAAATGAAATCTAGTCTTGTACAGTCTCAGTTCCTGAGATGTAACTACCTGACAAATGGCAGCAACAATCAGTAATAACATAAACATACACTGGTCGTGTGAGAGTTTTTCATAAATAGTGTTGAGTAGCAGTTTCATTATGGGTTTGGTTTTGTGTTGCTCACCCTATATATGTAGCTTCCTTTTTGTGTTATTCTCTTTTCCCAGTGATATTCAGACTTTGTTATACCATCAGCAGAAAAAAAACAAAACCTTCAAAATATGGATTTGTTTAATTGATTACTTTGTTGTTCAGTGCAGATCTCTTTTCAGCAGACAAATCTTCTTCATGTTTGGAAACATTAAAATCACTTGGTGCTAGATCTGGAAATACAGCTAATGTGGAAGCAGTTGGTAGTGTATTCATCTAATTTTTCTTGTGCAGTTGCTTTTATATGAGCGGGTGCATTGCTATTATTAAAAAGCTCTTTTTCATTGTCAAATTTTTTTTTATCATTTAGTTAATGTATCTGTATTACATAATATTCTCGATGTTGGTTTTTCTTTTTCAGGTTAATGATGGTCATTCATAATTATATACCTAATTATTATTTAAGAATTAACATTTTTGTGTGCTTTCTCCTGATTAAAAGAAAAGTTTTCTCCCGACTCCATTTCTGATTCTATACCCAAAGTTTTCCTTATTCATTCTGCACCATTTAGGTCACCCAAGAAAAGGGTAGCTTCATCTAAATTGTGTAGGGAGGAAATTCCTTTATTTAGTGATTAGTGTGTAATTGTTAACTTATTTTGTTTTTATTTTTGGGTCTTTTCTTTTTTTTATTAATTTAGCGACCAGTTGGCGGGGGAGCTTCATCTAACTTGCTTGGGAAGGAAATTCCTGTATTTAGTGATTAGTTTGTAATTGTAATATGTAATGTGTAGTTTGTAATATTATGCCTTGGGGTTCATCCCTGCAGTTCCTATAATCTTTCTAGTTGATATAATGACATAATTTCTTCCGGAGTAAAATCATACAGTTCTTTCATAGTTATTTCTCATAAGCTTTCTTAACACATCCTATTATTTCAGTTTAATATGTACTTTTCTGCTTAAGATTTTCTCATATTTTTGCATTTCTTATTCTCTCTTCTCATTTTCCTTATTATTCCTGAAATTTAATTTTCTGTTAAATTTCTCCAGCCTGGAGGTTGTCCAATTCTTTTCTATTATTTTACATCTCTCTGCCATATGATATTATGTTATGATGTAAAATGCATAATAACCTTGGGCTTTTCCCATATCTCTCGATTCAGGTCTCTTGTTTTTGGTCAAACCCTGTGGTAAATCTGCTGGTGGACAGTGGTGAGTTTTCTTGTAATAAACGGAAGCAAATGATATGCTCCAATGTGGCTCGCAGTAAAGTGCAATCAAATCATCCAACCTAAATCATTCAACCTTCAGTGTGATATTCTCCAGGAACAGCGTGATATAATGTGATAATCATTACCAGGAAATATAATCTGATAATTGTTACCAGGAACAGCCTAGATCTACTGCTCTACTAAGCTTCAGAGCTCAGCACCATTTCTCAGCAGTAAATATACAATTACCTCCAGTCCTTAATAGTGCTCCATATTATTCCCCATGGTGGCCTTCTCTCATTAATTACTGCTTTGATCTTTGTCATAAAGAGAACACAAATCTGGTTATCTTACAAAACGAATTTTATAATATTATTAACAGTGTGAATCCTTATGCTACAGTTTATATTGATGACTCTACAAATGTTAATTCTGTTGGCTGTGCTTTTGTGGTTGGCAACAGAACATACATGTTTGGCCTTCCTAGCATCATCAGTATTTTCGTTGCAAAGCTGTTTTAAATTTCTACTAAAAACTTCTACATAATGTCTTAAAAGATCTTTTAACTGAATAGTAATAGTCTACTTTGAAATCTTTGTTGTAATTGTAGCTTTCAAGTTTGTTATTCTCATGCCTCTTGGATTTTTCATTTTTAAAAGTTTCTCCTAACCTCTTATCTGGACAGTGTACAAAATTTATGATGTGGTTATCTGGTATTTTATTTACTCCAGCAGATGTTTAAATGATAAATTAACTTGTCATAAATCTTAGTTCTTGTGGTGGAATTAAGCCATGTTAAGCAATTTAGTTCTACAATGCAGTAATTTTTAACAATTACTTTTGTGGTGTTTTAATTGAACCTATCACTAGCTACGGAAAAATTGTAATTTTCGCTGAAATATGTTTCCATTTCTCTTTTATTAAATATCCCTGTAAAATCCTGTGTTAACATCCAAAACAAAAAAACATAATAGTCTCTTTTAATTTTATCTAAAATTCCAGGTAAATCTAAAAGTTGTTTTATTTTAACATCTGTAACTTCCACTTTATATATAATTATAAATTTGTCTCTGTATCCCTTGAAAACAGCTTCCGGTTCTCTTAAAATTTGTTTTAATTTTATACGTTTTTACAGTAAATTTAACCCCATTCCCTGTTAACTTGTACTTGGAAAACTAACCACGTAAATACATGTTACATGATCCACAAATTTCATTTTTAACCATTAATTTTCCATTTTTAAGTTCACCATCTTTTGCATCTAAAATGTTAAAATCATTATGTTGTCGCAAAAAAGGTCTGTTATGACTTAAACAATCCTTTTTGTGTATGGTAGTTATCAGCATAGTTTAGATCCTTATATCTGTAACAAGATGTACCATATTTTCTGTAAAAAGTCTCTTAATTATTTCAGCATTGGTTACTCTTTTTAAATCCATTCCAAAAAAATCTTTTATTGTTGTCTTTGTAGTTGGAATGTTACTGTGTAGTTCTACAGTTGGAATGTTATTTGTAACTACTTTTTATTCATTCATATTTTTGTTTCTGTATTATGATAAAACATTTCTTTAACCCTCAGGTGGTCACATGTATCAAAGTTACATGAGATGAGAGGTCCTGTAGATGACAATAGTCATCCACTAAGTATTCTAATTTTAAACCCTTTTTTTTGTTTCTTTAAATGTCATTTGTATTATAAACATAATATAGGTTAAAAAAAAATTATACATTAATAGTGTTTTTAATATTACCAAAAATGAAAATGTATAAAGAATTAGACTGTATTTACAATGTTTTTTATAAAGAACATTTGTCAGAACTATAATATAATTACACAGATATTAATAGATAACAATAGTAAAATGTAATAAATAAAACTAGACTAATAAATATATATCCTGCCCCCATAGGGGAAGACACCCTCTGCCACTCCCCTCTGTTCTGAGCCCTTATGGGATTTACTGGTCATCTTTGAAACCTTGGCTTTTGACATATTCCAGTCCACCTTGGCCAGGATGCCACCGATGCAAATGCCATAAGTGAAATTCCCATCGGTATACTACTATTTAATGGACCATGACTAAATACATATGTCACGAACATTAGATCAGTGACCAGGGCATACACAGTTCTGGCACTTACAGCAGGCTCTTCTTGTAATTTTATTTTTAGAGCGGCCACAGATCTGGCATCTTCCCTTTGGTCTGTTTTCTGGCTGATTACATTTTGGTACATCTACCTTGAATAATAATGCATCTCTTCTCCTGATTTTGACTGGCACCTGAGGAATTTGTATGTGTCTTAGTATTTGAGATCAAATTAGTTCCCAAAAAAATGATTCGATAAATTTGTCTCTTAATTTATTTGTAATCATTATTCGCCAAGAATATGCACATCGCATTTATTCCTGGCAAATTTAAAAGGTTAAAGAATAAAACAGCAGGCCACCTCCTTGTATTTCTGGCAACAGAATAATTAGCACAAAGTTGGTCAACTACATCAACTCCGACTTTTGAATGATTATGAAAACCGACTATTTCAGGTTTTCTTTGTTCGCCAGTAGATATGTCTATAGATAGAACTATCCTCATGCATAGAAGATACCAAAATTGTTGCTTTATTTTTCCTATGACTGTATCATACGAGAGTCTTATTTTTTTGAAACCCAAAAACTGAGGTTTTTAGTTGCTTGTTTTTGCTCGGAAGGAACTCTTTCGGCAGTTGCCTTTTGTTTTTCTTTAGGGTTCCAACATAAGTGATTTTTTTCAAACAATGCTTTCACCAGAGGAATGCTGGAAAACCAGTTGTCCCCCGTTAGATTTCTATTAGATCCATAAATTGGTTTGGCTAGATGAACAAAATCTTTTAATGCATTGCTGACCAAATATGGCCCTGATTCCTGTTTTTCCTAATAAACTTCTAATTTTATTGTGTACATCCTCCTGCAATCAATTAGTGCAAATAACTTTAACCCATATTTGACAGGTTTGCGTGGGATAAACTGCTGAAATGAACACTTTCCCCTAAAAGGAAGCAATTGTTCATGTGTCCGTGAGGTATTCCCCTGGTGTAAAATATTGTTGAAACTTCTTTATAATTTCATCAAAAATTTTGCAAATAGGAGCCAGCTTGTCCGATTTTCTCCTTATTTCTCTCATACGGTAGGTGTCGAAACAGAGACATTGCATCAGAAAATGAAATCTGTGTTCACTTATAGCGAGATAACGGGTTTCTATTCCACACCCTTTGGAATTATGCCAAATTTTATCCCAAATTTTTTATGTACAGGTTCTGCTATAATGGCGCGACCCGATAAGAAACATTCCTAAGAGGACTCTAATCTCAGTTTCGTCAGTTGGACGAGCATCTCTTTCCTGAGAGTAATTTTCCTTTATTTTGTGAATATAGAGATTTTTACTAACTGTGATAATTTTGACTATGTCGTCATCAACAAAAAGTTGTAATGTATCCATTTCTGTTTTAGCATCTTTAGCTCTATCTTTAGGCCCCGGTATATGGCTTATGATATTGTGTGAATGAACTTTCACATTTTTCTGGGGTGGTTTTTTTACTCCACTTAGATGTTCTGTTAATTCCTACAAATATATCTGAATCGCTGACCTGGCCTTTCTTCATTGTCACTTGCATTCTGTTCTGTCTCTGAATTATTGGTATCTGCTACTAAATTATTGTTGTCACTGTCACTGAGGTCACTATCGCCATCGAGAGGTTATCTTCTAAATTGCCCTCTTCCAGCTGCTGTTTCCAAACAGAAGGGTCTGAACTCTTCTCCACTATAATGGAAATTACCAGAATCCCTACTTCTGCAATATAAAAACAAAATAAATTAAAAGAAGGTAGGCTAAGGTGACAAAACAAATAAATTAATAAAATTTACCTTTGTATGGGCTACCTTTGAAATAATAGTCTTAAAAATTATAAATTTGCTACGTATAAAATAATATAAGTAAATCAGAAGTGGTTTTCAGACATAGACAAAAAAAGTAAACCTGCCAAATGCAGAATGAAAAGTTACAGGAAAGGTCACATGGATGAAAAATTAATTAGATCTCACAAAATAACAAAAGACAACAAACTGACGATGTATGACTATAAATGTACGAATTATTCACAAATTAAAGAAAAAACAAAAACAAAAATACATGTGTGGAGAATGATTGTCATCTACACAAAACAAAGGGTCACTGGACATCAGTGAGGCCAAACACCAACTGACGGATGGGACCTCGCTTGCAGACTCATGGTGCCCTAACCTCATTGTCACTAAAACAAATACACAGTAGCAAGTTATACAGGTGTGGATGACCATTGTCATCCATGTGACCACTTGAGGGTTAACTCACCCCTATCCATTTTCCAACTACTTTCTCTTTTTTCTCCTCTTACTTTATTTTATAACTACTTCTTTCTCTTATTTTTATTCTGTTTGTATTGTTAGTATTATTAAATTTCTGTGGATATTCTGTATAAGTATTTAGCAGTTAAAAAGTGGTAGTTCATTTCAAAAGTAAGAATAATTTTTGATCTATCTGATGATGAAAATACAATAGAAACCAGATGTTTGGTGAATGGACATATGAATTAGGAGGTGATGATTATATAATTGAATTTGTTTCAATGGGTCCTAAGAGTTATGGTTTCTTCTTTAAAAGTTTAATTGTATAGGAGAAAGCAAAAGAAACCTTTTTAATATTATTTTTCAAACTAAGAAAAGTGGTTTTAATCTGGTCTGTAACTGCCTGCATTGAAAGGAAAGTTTTAATTGTGCAGTTGTTTGTAAAAACTAAATTTATAGTAGGCACATGGTCTAAAATTGGTTGATCCTTTAAAGAAAAAAGTAAGAAATTAGTTTTAAGGTCTCAGTAAGGAAAAATATGGAAAAGATAAATTACTTTTTCAAAAATACAAAGCAATAAAATTGACTCATACAGGTTTACCCTTACTTCCCAAGGCTTTATTCTGGGTATTTGACACAGTCCCCAAAAAGGTCTTATTTCTTGGTAATATTACTGGTTTGGGCTGGAATAAATAAGAATAAACTTTGATAAACAAGCATAGCATTTATTGGTCTCTTTTTATTGAAAGTGGCAAACGAAAAATGTTTCATTGATAAAATCCTGCTGCTAATTTAGAGATCTGGCTGTCTGCTTAGGCAAATTACATAACACATTTTTCAGTTAATTAAATTGATGGCTACTGTAAATTTTGAATGTAAACAAGCTGATATAAGTATAAACAATAAAAATACTTGAATAACAATATATTAAACAATAGCAATACTAACTTGAATAAACAATATGTCAAAAAAAAATTACCAGGTTCTTTGAAAAAAAAGTTAAGTTTTTTAGTTAAAGAAAATTACAGAACTTACTTATTGAACGTTGATTGTTCACTAGACTTTTCTTAATGAAAAAATTCTTTCTCTGTTTCTGAATGAAAAAAATGTGCATAATAACATTGTATTCAAGAAAAACAGAAAAATAAAATAACGGAAATAAAAAATTTTCTCCTCCACCAACAATAGAACTGCATAAGAACAATTTGGTGAATATACAGTTTATTGGTATTCTTGAACATAAACTTTGCATAGCATGAAGACTGAAAAAGAACATCTTTTTATTATAAAGCTCTTAAGGGACAGAAGATAACAGTACTTGTGAAACTGCTATCAGTGAAATTATACTATCGCTGCAAACTCAGATCTTATTCACCAGAACAGTTTCTTGTTATAGGCATAGTTCGTAAATAACAGCAGCCAACAGCTGCTTCTTCTTTTGGTTGTTTTTTAATGACAGTTTATCAAAGACATCCACACCTCATTTAGTGAGATTGTACAATTCAAATAAGTTCAGGTTTGAAGTTTGAGGTTCTTAGTTTACATATCTGGTAGAATGGATAGAAGACAATAGAATTATTTAGTTATTCATAGGAGTATAAGAAAACAAAATTTTGTCTGGCTCATACACAAATTGGCATGAGCCAGGTGGGGGTTTACCGCTCAACATCAAAATAGGGATCTCTCTTGTTCTGACTAATGTGAGTTTGTTTTCTGTTAGTTTTCAGCCCACTTTCATGATGAAAAGCAGTTGTCAGTAAAGTGATGTTACTGTTTAAGCCTTCAATGGCTCATTTAGAGTCATTATGTGTTGAGTTGTAAGTAAAACAGGGATTTGGTCTTTTCTTTCTTCCCATTGTGTGGGATCCCTCAACAAAAATAAAATGTTCTTAAATCACACATGGAAATTATTTTTAGTCTGTATTTGTCTGGTTTTTAGGAATATACATTTTTAATGGGCACCTTCCCTTGAAACTCAGGAAGGTTTCATCAATATTTTTATACTGTACGGACTGTAGTGTTGTTTACAGTTCTGTTCAATATGGTCTAGATATCTCAAAATATAGAGAATTTCTTTTTCTTCCTTGTTTCTTGAGTAATTTTAGAATCAAAACAAAATGCAATCAGGAGAAATTTTAATCTTTTGTATCATTGCACACTGATAGATTGGCAGATCATAAATAGAAGAAAACATCTGTGTTAGAGTCAGCCCTGAGTTTTCTTAGAATTCCAGGCATTATCAAAAGGTCTAATAATCCCTTTATTTCTGAAACATTTGCTTTAGAATTGTACCATTGTTTCATTGTGTACTTTGCTGTTTTTCTCATCATTTCTTCATTGGTTTATAACACAATACAGTCAATAATGGCATTGCTTATGAACAATAAAAATATTTTAAGTTCTTGAGTAAATCCTCATGCAGCTTCTTTTGGTCCTAGAATGTGAGAAATAATGTTCTTCTTTTGTGTTCTGGAGTAAACACTGATGAAATGTTTATCATTCAAAATAGTTACAGAAGTATGAAATTTCTGTCACCATTGTCCAACATAACTTGTTCTGTCATATTCATAATCCTCTTCCATACCATGATTATCATTACAGTTAATATTCGATAAATCATCTGCAGAATGTGAGACACAACTGGAACATAATTATCATTTGATAAAATTTTATCATCTGTTTCACTGCAGGTATCATTGATATCATTATCCTCATTTTCATCTAACACCTCTCGCTGTAATTTGCAACTAATTTCTTCATTTGGTATAAATCTACTTGGATAGCCATAATACTTAGAAAGAAAATAAGCTGTAATAAAATCGTCCTTGAGAGAACTGGAAAAATTGTGATGCTTACTATAAGATTGTGTCATGTATGACAGTTTTGACCTTGTTCTGTAAGAATGCAAATTAAGAATGACACTATCAAACGAAACATGCCTCAGTTCTCCAGTATGTTATGGATGAATGTCAAATTGGGTAATTCACACTGCCTCCTCACTAAGCCTCTGTTGGCACGCACAGTTCAAAGAGAGTGCCTCATTGATACAACCTTGTGGAAGAAGGATTAAACTGATATGAGATGACTTCACTGTTGTTTCTCAATTTTTAGAAATTATTTAAATATAGATAAAAAAAATACATTCCCTTTTTTAAGCAGTCTCCATAAAATAATTTTATTTTAGCACACCTTTTAATGAAGAATTTTAGTAATTATAGAACAACTGCTTTCAGCTAAAGTTGTAAATTACCAATCATAAACAAATGGTTGAATTTAATAATGTAAAGTTTTTTTTCTATTTAAACATTTTTTTTTTAAGAACCGATTAAGATAGGCTTTACTTTAGTTTGGAATGTTAGGATGTGGAGGGCTCTAGAGAAGTTCTTTCATTCTCTGCTCTAAGTATTGTCAAAATAACAGTTATTAATTGTAAATCTCTTAGCTGCCAATATCCCTGAATATATAGTAGAAAATAGTAATTACTTTACCGAGGAAAATTTATATTTTCTGTTCATTAGTTATACAACTATCTATTGTTTAAAATATGCAGTGTGCTTTGCAGGTAAACCTACTGATAAACTATTTACATTAATAATAATGCTAATTAGTCTATAGCCAATGAAATTGCATTTCTAGATAAGCAATTCATTTTTATGGAATGACTAGCTGACCCAGCAATGCTTCCCCATTGCTAGATTTGAGTATATATATATTTATATAGATTAAATGAACCTAAATGAAAGTTTGATAAAACATTAAAAAACTGAACATTACGGAACTTCACAAAATTGACCCTTTCTCTTTTCCCCTTCTTCTCTTTGTCCCTTTTCACCTATTTCCCTTTTTCCATTTTTTGTAAAAATATTTATTTGGAATATGAGCCAAATCTGATCATAAATACAATTTTTTGAAATGTCTTGACCTCAGTGCCACCTAGTGGGTCCAAACTAATTCAGAAACCTTCACAGGCGTGTGCACAACAATTCACCAGAGTTTCATCACAATTAGATGAATGTAGGAATGCATACAGGACAAACAAACATATATATAAAGAAAAGATAAAATTGTTTTTGTGCAACAAGATCAACTATATTAATTCACTTTAAATATAGGTTTGTCATCATAATTAAATTTGTATTGTGTGGTTACTCCCATTAGAAGCATAATGTTATATAAAGATGTTTTGTCAGAGAGTTAGACACGTTTTAATGACACAAAAATAGGCATTTAGATATTTATTTGGTGGCTGTAAATATTTGTAAAGACCAATTTTTAGTAAATTAAAAATTCTGTTTTTTTATTTGTTCACATTTAAAAGTGCATTTTATTTTTGCCAAAATAAATCATTAAAAAAAAAGAAGTGTTGAATTTATCTTGAATCAAACCAGACAACAGAATTATATTCATGATGTTCTACTTATTAATTTGGCTATTTCTTGTTTTGTATATTTCTTGTAGGTTTACAGGAAAGGACTGTATGCTTCATTACCCTTAACATATTATTTAGTAATCCAAAAATATATTCTGAAGAGTTTACTTAAAATTTAGTTAAAATATTTCCTTTTATAGAAACTATGTGTTAGACCTAATCTGTTAGTTTTATTTTAAATAATATTACGTACCCAGAATTTTTTCTTATGCTTAATATGTTCTGTTTTTAATATACTTCAGTTTTCATCAGTTAACATCTTCAAAGTTTATTTTTACTTTCTTGGTTATAATTTTATTGCCATTGCAGCAGTACACAAAGGGAAAGTATACCAATTTTTCTAAATTTTGGATATTGATATTTGCAAATGTTAGCATTTGAAGACTGTTTTAGTCCAAAAAATAAAAATAAAAAATTACAAAAAAAATCATATACAATTTGTAAATACACGTTTGTGTTGGCCTGTATTTTCATTAATATCTTCGAACTAGCTCAACAGCAGTTCTTTGGAAATAGCTAAAAAATTGTGTATACATTAAAGACATTAAATTTTTGACAAAATAAAAAAAAAGATGAGGAGTTTTTTGAAAGTTATAATTTTTACTTTCTGTATTATAATTGTATAAAATTGAGCTTTATAAAATGAAAGTATATTAAATAATTTGATTTTTTTTTTGTCTTCAGTCATTTGACTGGTTTGATGCAGCTTTCCAAGATTCCCTATCTAGTGCTAGTCGTTTCATTTCGGTATACCCCGTACATCCTACATCCCTAACAATTTGTTTTATATATTCCAAATGTTGCTTGCCTGCACAATTCTCCCTTATACCTGTCCCCCAATATTAAAGCGACTATTCCAGTATGCCTTAATATGTGGCCTATAAGTCTGTCTCTTCTTTTAATTATATTTTTCCAAATGCCTCTTTCTTCATCAATTTTCCGCAACACCTCTTCATTTGTCACTTTATCCACCCATCTGATTTTTAACATTCTCCTATAGTACCGCATTTCATAAGCTTCTAATATTTTCTTCTCAGATACTCCGATCATCCAAGTTTCACTTCCATATAAAGCGACACTCCAAACGTATACTTTCAAAAATCTTTTCCTGACATTTAAATTAATTTTTGATGTAAACAAACTTTATTTCTAACTGAAGGCTCATTTCACCTGTGCTATTCGGCATTTTATGTCGCTCCTGCTTCGTCCATCTTTAGTAATTCTACTTCCTAAATAACAAAATTACTCTACCTCCATAATCTCTTCTCCTTCTATTTTCACATTCAGTGGTCCATCTTCATTATTTCTTCTACATTTCATTACTTTCGTTTTGTTCTTGTTTATTTTCATGTGGTAGTTCATGCGTAGGACTTCATCCATGCCGTTCATTGTTTCTTCTAAATCCTTTTTACACTCAGCTAGAATTACTATATCATCAGCAATTCGTAGCATCTTTATCTTTTCACCTTGTACTGTTACTTCAGATCTAAATTGTTCTTTAACTTCATTAACTGCTACTTCTGTATAAAGATTAAAAAGTAACGTGGATAGGGAACATCCTTGTCAGACTCCCTTTCTTATTACGGCTTCTTTCTTATGTTCTTTAATTATTACTGTTGCTGCTTGGTTCCTGTAAATGTTAGCAATTGTTCTTCTATTTCTGTATTTGAATCCTAATTTTTTTAAAATGCTGAACATTTTATTCCAGTCTACGTTATCGAATGCCTTTTCTAGGTCTATAAATTCCAAGAATGTTGGTTTGTTTTTCTTTAATCTTCCTTCTACTATTAATCCGAGGCCTAAAATTGCTTCCCTTGTCACTATACTTTTCCTGAAACCAAATAAATAATAAGAAATAAATAAAATAAAATAAATTATTTAATAAATACTTTAAAAACTTAATAAATTCCAAAGTTTCAAGTCTTATCATTAATTCTAAACAAATTTTGCCTTGAACCTCAAAAATCCATCTTTAAAAGAAGTTCAAATTTTGTGTAGATATTTGGCTACATTTATGTTGCAGCTTTGGTTTCACTTTTGCTTCCATCAAAAAAGAGGGCAGGCATCGTGATAACATATTTTTTTTTGTAAATATAATTTTTTTTTAGTTTTGTGGAATAATATTGTGCCAAATTGGGCAAAGTAATTGAAGTAAATAATTACTCTAATAAATAAACTTTTAGCCTCACAAAAACAGGGGGGTGGGTGCTGAATGGGAACCATTCTTAAAATCCAATTTTTTAAACTATCATTTTCAATTGAAAATTCTAGTTTAGCCATAGCCAATATGAATTTTGACACATGGGAACTTTTTAAAAAAAGGGGTGTTCCAGTTGAGTCAACTTCAGAATTTTGAAGTCTTTTTTTAAAATTTTTTATTAATTCTGATACTTTATCTGTTTTGCAAGTTGGATCCGTTATTAAATTGATGTTGTAGATGTCGAGCATGGGGATCAAATGCTTCCAAATTTTTTTTGTTAAATATTTTGTTTTTTTAAGTTTTTATTCTGTAATTACAGGTAATTTTGATAATAAAAACATAATTTGATCAAGGTCAACACAAACCCATTGTAGAATGAAGGTAACTAAGAATTAATATTTTTTCTCACTTATTCTTTTAATACAGCTTAATTTCAGGTAATAAAGACATTTAATCAAGGAAGCCAAATCAAAACCAAATGATCATAACCAAATATTGCTTAATAAATTAAATTATTAAGTCAATAATATCTGAAAACTCTGTGGTGTATTTAAAATACAAAAACTGTCAAGGGCAAAACTGGGAAGTTACGCTATTTTTCTTTATCAATTTCAATTTGTTTTTTTATTATCTTCATGTAGTTCACGTCATTATTGCTTCATATTAGGTATGAAAATTTGTATTATTACTTATCAAGATTCCGTCATAGTTTTTCTTTGATCCTTCCAGATAGATACTGCAGCATATTATTATTTTTTTGTTGTCTATGGAATAGATTATCTACCATTTCTGATGCGATTTTAATTTTCTACTCGTATAATCGTATTCTGCATATATTCTGTATTTCCAGTTCTGGACAGCACAAGTACATGTACTTTTATAGTATTATTTTAATTATGACAATGGGAATATATTTCAGTTTCCAAAACAACATGAAAAATTATTAAAAATAGTAAATTTTAATGTTATAAATCTAGAATTTAATACTACTGAATATGCAGGATACCGCAAAAACTTGTTATTGAAAATTAATAGGGTAAGTTTAACTTACGAGGTCTGTAAATAAAGTAATGAGACTGGTTCAGAAAAACTTTTTATTTACTATCCAATTATACTTGAACCCTATCGTCTTCAAAATAGATTTCTTGGAAAGCCATGCAATACTTCAAATGGTTTTTCCACTCTTATAGCAGTGTTGGAACTCAGAAACCAGATATTCTTCAGATGGTCGGTTACATTTTTTTTTTTAATGTTTTCTGCTGATCCATAATGGTGTCCTTTGAGGTGTTTATTTAAGTCAGAAATAGGAAAAAGTTGCAGGGACTCAAGTTAGGTGAATAAGGTAGTTGAGGAACTACAGGAATGTTTAATTAGAGTGCAGTATAACAAGGTGCATTATCATGAATCAAATCAAAACCATGCTAATTTGTTTCGTTGATAGTAATGGCATTGTCCATAAGGAGTTTTTGCTTACAGGACACTGTAAATCTATATGTTTCCCTAGAAATTCTTGAAAGACTATGGAAAAGAGTGGCCCATGTCAGACCAGCCATCAAAGACAACTGGATGCTGCATCATGACAATGCACCTTGTCACACTGCACTTTTTCCTGTTTCCGACATTAAAAAATACCTTAAAGGACACCATTTTGGAACAGTAGAAAACATAACAAAAAATGTAACCAACCATCTGAAGGATATTCCAGTTTCTGAGTTCTAACACTGCTGTGAAGAGTGGGAAAACTGTTTGAAGTATTTTGTGGCTTCCCAAGGGAACTATTTCAAAGGTGTAGTGTCTGTGTATAACTGGATAGAAAGTAAAAGGTTTTTCTGAACCAGTCTCATTACTTTATTTACAGATCTTGTATCTAGTTCCTGAGTTTTGGTGGTTTGTATTTTATTTAATTTAGAATCATATTCTAAGGTGAATAAATTATTTTTACTTCCTTGTACAAATTAAAGGAAGTATTGCGATCGCGAAAGAATTTGGTTTTCAGATTTCAACGGAAATATCCATTTTGACCATCCCTGAATCCATTTTGACTAGTTTCAGCTTGATGTTTATACGTACTTATGAAATTATGTATGTTTCTCTCATAACTCAAAAACAATTAGCCATAGAATTTTGAAATTTTACATTTAGGACTATTGTAACATCTGGTTGTGCACCTCCTCTTTTGATTGCATTCGACTGGACCAAGAGTGTCCAAAAAAGCCCAAAGTCCAAAAAATTTGGATTTTGGACTTTTTCTTAACGGCAGTAATAAGCCCTCATTGAGCATTTTTTAATGTTTTATTATAAGTGGTACTTATTTACATTGGTTCAAGAGTTATAGCCAAATAAAATTCTAATTAATGAAATATTTGGATCTTACAAGAGGAATGCACATTGGTTCAAATCAGACTTCAATTCCATTTTTTTTTAACTTTTTTTTTTAATTTAAATATATTGATTTATTAATAATTATTAACTTCTAATTGTAAAAAAATGTTTACGATAAATAATAATTCAATAATAAAAATAAAAAAAAAATATGATAAAATATTAGAAGTTATTAATGAAATAAAATTTTATGTATTTCTCATTTAAAAAAAAAAAATGTATATGTAATTTAATTGGCTTAAAAGGTAGTCATGTGGTATCCAAATCAGATTTTTTTGTATTCTTTTAGAAAATAAAGCTTTTTATGTATATGTTATTAATGTGTTTTGAATTATATCAAAATACATCCCCTAATATATTATTTTAAAGTAAATCCCTTTCATTTCAAAAGCTGACAGCTCTTGCTGGGAATTAAATTAATTTATAGCCTCTTGTCAAAGGATACAAAAGAAATTATTTATTTCGTGACAATGTAGAAACAAAACTTAGAATAGATTATGCTTGCTGCTACTAATAAAAGTAGATTATTAAATAGTAATAATAATTGTGTGTTGTTAATTAACTTATTAATGATTTTTACCAATGAGCCAAATTCTTGTCATCAGTGTACAGTACGTAACTGAAAGTATAATTCATTTGACACAGATGTTAGTCAATATTGCATACAGAACCATTTCATTCTAAGAATATGAAAACTATTGATAAAATATAGATTTTCATAAAAATTGACTTTATTAATCACATATTTTTATTAAATATGTAAGTTACTATTAATATTAAATTTTTTGTAAATGAATAGATCTCTTATTACAATCAGTACATAATACATTCTATAGATCACATAAGGAATGGTAGGTGAAAAAAAAACGCCTGAATGGACTGAGGAACCAATGAAAATACTGTAAAACCTTGAATAGACCACCATCACAAAATATACAATTAATTGTAAAATAGAAAGTAGTTGTGGTTAAAGTCCACGTTAATTTAAAATATAAATACATGAAATAATTATGTGAAAAAGTACCAAGCATTAAATGGATATGCTGTCTCGTATAAGCTTATACCATATGTATTCTAATTGGGCTGTGTTTTATTTTATTGTTTTACATGCCTTTCAGTTAAATTTTTACTATATAATATTCAAACAATTCTTGAGTTGTATTATTACAAAAATGAAAAATGATTGTGTTTAATTAGCTACTCGTATCGGTTCATGTTTAATTATTTATAATTTCACTAAGTAGTGGTTAATTTAACTTGTAGTATATCAGTACTTATTGTTGAGCTAAATTAACGAGAACTTATTTTAAAATGATGTTTGTATTTTTATAAGTTAATTTTTTTGATTTAGGTTTTATAACGGTTTTTTTAACCCGAGTAAGTGCCAAAAAACTTTCTTATGTTTTGGGTAGATAATATCATAAAAGTGAAGTTACTTTTTTTTTTTTGATGTGTTATCATTAGTAATCCTCATTCCTATAAAAAGTATATAGTTTTAAAACATGTGATGGTATGTTACTTGGAAGTAAAAGACGTAAGATATGAACTACCATACATTAAAATGGAAAGAAGGAAATTGTCTTTTCTTGATAATAAAGGATTTCCTTTACCTTTATTGTTAAAAAGTTCCTTATCTATATAAGGAAATAAGTTGGATGCCAAGATATCTGCATTAAACTCTTTAAATTTCAGCAGTGTATTTACTGTGTGTTTGTTACAGGCTGTGGGTTAAAGCAAAGCAAAATGTGCACATTATGATGTTTTGCTGGCTACATTTGACTCTGTCTGTTTCATTTTTGAAAGGTAAGTTTTAAATTACATTTTTTGTACTTCTATTTACAAGGTTTATAAAGTAAATTGTTCATTTGTTATTTAAAATTTTTGTTATTTTTTATCTGAAAACTTAAAACTATTCAGCGTAGCGGAGAAGTGAATAATGTTATAATAGAGCCGGTAATGAATTGCATAACTTTTTCGACTACATTCTGGTCAAGTTATGTATTGAAAATCATTTCGGCAAAGCCAGAGTCGGAAAGTTTTTTTTTTCAATTCAATCGTTTTAAGTTCTTCTTGTATCTTTATGATAAATAATTCCTTTTTATTGAAAAACAATAACCAAAATTATGAATTCTTTTTTTTCACATTTTTATATTAAAATATTTATTTATAGTTTCAAATACAAAATACGTTGATTGGTGGGACTAAAGTTTTATATTTTTGAAAAATGAAAAAAAAATTCTTTTTCATTTTGGGGCTCTCATAGTTAAGAAGATAAAATTAATTGTTAATAAAATAATTTTTAAGTGATTGTAATAAATTTAAAAAGAATTGTTTAAAACTGATTAAAAAGTACAAAGATGCTTAAAATTAAAGTTTTAATTTTCAAGGAATGGCAAACATTTTAGGCTAATTTTTTTAAAAGAAATATTAAAGAGTAAGGGCTATCAAAAAATTATTTTTTAATTAAAAAAATATTTTTTGTTACTGCAGATCATTGGGAGTGGGATGGACAAAAAAATAGTTTTATAGTGGTTTCGATGTAGGAAATGTAGATGCAAAAAACTCTCATTAACCCATTTGCTAAAGCAAGATATAGTTAAAAGAAGAAGAATATATAAAATCATTTTTGGGGAGTTGGGTGAACATTAAATAAAAATGTTTGGTAAAATAAAAGTAATAAAAACTTCAACTTATGTAAGACCAACCTTTTTTCAAGAGTACCCTAATAAAGATTTGAAATTTAATTTCAGCCAAAACACCTTCACTCATTTTTCTAATTTTTGTACAAATTTAACACATTCTTTCTCCCTGAAGGTAGTACCTGCCTACCAAGTTTGAAGAATATCGTTTAATGGGTCCAGAGTTATAAGACCAAATACAGGCCAACATACATACATATAAGGTCTGTAAATAAAGTAATGAGACTGGTTCAGAAAAACTTTTATTTTTACAATTAAATTATATGTGGATTCTATCATCTTCTAAATAGTTCCCTTGGGAAGTCACGCAACGCTTCAAATGGTTTTCCAACTCTTCATAGCAGTGTTGGAACTCAGAAATTGGAATATCCTTTGGTTACATTTTTTTTAATGTTTTTCTATTGCTCCAAAATGGTGTTATTCTAAAGTCGGAAACAGGAAAAATTTGCATGTACTCAAGTCAGGTGAATAAGGTGGTTGAAGAACTATAGAAATGTTTAAAACTCATTAATTGAGATTGCAGTATAACAAGGTGCATTGTCATGATGCAGCATCCAGTTGTCTTTAATGGCTAGTCTTATGCAGGCAACTCTTTTCTGCAGTCTTTCAAGAATTTCTCTGAAAATATATTAATTTATGGTCTGTAATGTAGGCAAAAACTCCATATGGACAATGCCATTGCTATTGAAGAAACAAATTAGCATGGTTTTGATTTGCTCATTTTTGCTTTTTTGGGACTTTGTTTGACATTTTGTTTCTGGGTTGTATTCAAATATCCAAGATTCATCATCAGTAATCAAATTTTTATAAAATCAGGATCAGTTTCAATTCGCTGTAGAAGATCGCAGCACACTTCCATCCTGTTGTTTTTCTGTTCAACAGTGAGATTTTTTGGGACCAATTTTGTACAAACTTTTTTCATGTCCAATTTGTTTGTCAAAATTTGATGGACTATTGTGGTGTGGTTCCAATTCAGTTGTTCTGCAATCATTCTGACAGTTAATCACCTGTCATATTGTATCAAATCTCTAATTCACTCAACAGGTGAACTTTTTGATAATGGTCTTTCAGATTTTGGATCGCCTGCAAGTGATTTCCAGCCATCTGAAAATAGTTTAAATCACCTGAAAATTTGGGCTATTGACAGAGGGTCATCTTCATACATCCTTTTCAATTTTGAAAAGTTTTAGTTGTATTCTCACCGAGGTTAACACAAAACTTGATTGCACAATGTTGTTCATAATTAGTATAGCTCATTTTGTTATTCACAGCAAAAACTCATTTCATGAAAAGTTTGTTTACGTCTAATGTCCCAACAATAGACTAAAAATATTAATACCTAATTTAAATCAGTTGTTCATATAACCATATGTTTACTAGTAACTTTACAGTACTGCCACTTTGGTGGAAAAAAAACTAGTCTCATTACTTTATTTACAGACCTCGTACATACTTGCTACAAACATCTTTCTGACAAAAATAAACTTATTTTAAAACAGTATGAAGAATTATTGTGCATTTCTTTATTTTCATAAACAATTTTTTTTTTCTATACCAATTCCA
The DNA here is from genome assembly GCF_047948215.1 of Lycorma delicatula. Taxonomy (NCBI): domain Eukaryota; kingdom Metazoa; phylum Arthropoda; class Insecta; order Hemiptera; family Fulgoridae; genus Lycorma; species Lycorma delicatula. The sequence continues at coordinate 135,378,793 of NC_134455.1, forward strand.
TATGTAACGGTTAATAGTAAAATTAAGTCTGCATGCTTCCTTTTTTTTTCTACACTTTTTTTTGTGATCAAGCCATATTATTTACAAAATGGATCTATTTCAGTTATTCTTTTGTTATGTTATAGAGATAGTTGGTTTAGCAGTTTCATTGCAGGTGTTTCCCATTAAGTACAAGATTTTCTCTGAGATTATATATATTTATTTATTTATTTATCATAATCATTATATAGTGTTAAAGTGTCAGACTGTTATACCATAATTGTACAGTTTAATGCATTGTGATATACATAATATTTTTACTCAAAGCTTAATGAAAATTATTTAGAAAATTTGAAGTAAAAAATAAAACTCATATTTTTGGATTTATTTATTCAGTGATTAAAAACTGGTTGTCCTGATTGAAGTGACTGTAGTCACTTTTCTCTTTTGTATGATAAAATATAAAAAATAAATTTTATTGTGTTCAAGAAAGTTTCAAGTCTGACCAGGATATAACCCATAACCTTCTAGATGAAAGAATGTGTTGTCACGGAGGATTGTGTTTCTCTTATTCTTATTTTATTAGTTTCTTTCTGTTGGTTTTTTTTTTATGAACTATGTTTTTTTCTTTGTTGGCCTATACCCGCATTTTAAATAGAATGAATGAAAATAAAATTGATGTAAAAAAAGAAAATGAGATGTAAACAATAATATTATTAATTTCATTTGTAAATGTTTAACCTTGAAGTAATGCCAAATTAGAAACAACTGATACCCTTAATTTGGATTGTAAAAGGTTGAATTTTAAAGTATATTAATATTATACTTTATATTTGTGTGTGTGTTCGTTCTATCAGTTACTGCTTGTTTTTTGTACAGATTATCTGCAGTACCTAATTTATCAAAAATAGTTTTAGTCATTTATTGTTCAGCGATAAGAAGCAATCTCCAGGGAAGACCTGACTGAACAGTTTATTTTCTTTAAATATTATCTTAATGCCCAGTTACTTGTAAATAAGAGCAGATAGATGTATAACCTTTTTTAAGAAAACATTTTATGATGCTGCAGAATTCTGGTTGAAGTTATTTATAGTGCTTTTTACTGGATTTGAATACCTGTATTACTGTGATCATTAACGGTTCAATTATTAATGGTGTGTGAGGAATAGTTAACCAATCAATATTGGATAAGTTAAACTGCTGATCTGACTGAGTTATACAATGTTTATTGAGACCTCATGTTTTTGGAATAAAAATAATAATTTTAATAATGTTAGGGGTGTAAGGGTTATTAATGTTTTAGAAGATGAACTTTGTGTGGTTCATTATTTATACTGTTCATTAGTTATTACTGTTACTGTCTGTTTTGTTTATGTAACAAGAGAATCAAATGTTTATTTCATTTGAAATTAATTTTATTTTAACATAATTAATTTTATTTTAAATTATTTATTGAACAATTGAGACCTTCATACTGACGTGACGGTTAGTGTTGACATTATTTTACCTTTTGATGATTATTGCTATATTTATAATTTTTCTTTTTAAAATTCAAGTTAATATAATTAATAATATGTGAAGTAAATAATTATAATTATAACACATCAATGTTCCTGAGTAGGGATTACTGATCTGAAAGTGCTCGAACATACTATTAAAGATTGTTGGTAAGTGGAAACTGTTATATAATTTCATTTTGTTTAGAGTGTAGGTTATTTAACTAAGAAATTATGTGTTTATTTGTTTTATTGCATTATGTTAAACTAGGTTGCTCAACCCTAAGTGTAGTTGAGGGAGTAGAAAGTGATATAACTTAAAATTGGATTATACATTTGTAAAGCTTCTTAGACAGAAATAATACATTGATATTCAGTACCGTTCTAGTAGTTGAGACAATTATATTGTCAGTGGTTAGTGTTCAAGATTTGTTCTCTCTAAAGTCATTTAGTTGTGTTATAGATTCATCCCATTTTGTTGTAATTAGAAAATGAGATTAATTTATTCTAATGGTTAGTATATATTTGGCTGATTAATATTCATTTTAATTTTTCTATAATTTATGGTAAAAAAACAATACTTTTTGTAAAAAAATCTGTTACACAAACTTGATAGGGAAGTACCCAGTTATCTGAGTAACAACCACTAAAATTACTAAGCGATAACAAATATAAGTCCTTTAGTAGCAGTTGGAGATTAATTAACACTATACCAAATGCACTGGGCTCGATGATTCCGTGTCTGGGTTTAGAGTTTTTTATTAACCATCATTCATCCAGTTACCTCTATGCAAAACAAAGCATGTGCAAGAATTGCCGTCCCCCAAAACTTTATATACTGAAGATTCAGTCTAGTAATAATTGTAAGAAACTAATCTACTACTGATAGGAAACTTTACATTATTTCATTATATTGTGTTGTTCTTTGTTAAAGTAAACTGTAAAATGTTTCTTCTGACATTTGAAAAAGAGTGGTAAGTGGAATCTGAAAACTTGAAGTTTGAACTGTTCAATTTCTAAAGAGTTTTATTTGTGTTAATTTGTTGTTGTGTTTTTTTTTTTAATTATCTTTGTGTTGGTTAAGTTATTTTTATAGGGAGTTTTTCAGTTTTGGTTTTTTTTTAATACTATGCTTGTTCGCATTGTAAATATAGACAAATTAACCATATAATAATTTTAGATTTTTAATTGCGTAAAGTTACAAATGTTAGGATGGTTTTTTATTTTATTGCCTTGTTTTTTTTTTAAATTGAAGAATAAATTTTGTGAGTATAATAATAATATTTTCTAAAAATTGTCTAGTTATCTAACTTAAAACTGTCGCCCTCAAACACCATGTTGTACTGGTTTTTACTTTGAAGTAGCAGTTTAGGGCAGTTTCTTATATATTCGGCATTGGATTTTAGTAAAGTTTACTTAAAAATGAGGATTGAAGTTTTTACTATTATTATGATGTACAGGAATGGTTATTTAGAAATCTTTAACCTTGAATATGAATCTTTCGTAGAATGTTTTGGTCACGATGCCTTGTAGTGTGATAAAGTACGCATTACGTAGACCATGGTTGAGCTCATGAGTTGTAATATTGCTTGTTGGAAAAAACTATTTTAAAGTAGTTCATTACTACATATTGTCTAACATTAGGGCTGTTTTTGCTCTAAATTTTAACATTTTATTTACTTAATTAAAACTTGCTTTATCAGAATTGTAAAGCTTATAAATTGGTGTAAATCTGTCCTAGTGAAAAATATTGCAAATTTAAGTATTATATTAGTAACTGTTTAAAAATTGCTATGTAACAGTAAAAAAAAAAACTTTTCTTCTTTTAATATCAGTAAATGTTTAAGTAGATACTTGAAACTTTTTTGATGATTGAGTCAGTTTTCTGGTAAGACACCTCTGTGAAAATTACATTAAGTGTTAATTTTTCCAAAACTTCTGTTTTCTCTGCATTTATTTAAGCATATGCTTTTTGTGTTCATGCTCTTAGTTTTTCAACTCTAAATATTACATTTTTGTGTATGTTTTTCTTACATGTCTGTACTTTACATAATAAACTATCGAGCATTAACTGGAGCATACACAACTCAATAAATTGAATGCAAAATTTAGCAAAAAATACATGAAGGGATTTTCCCTTTCCTAACATGTTAGAATTTAGTCATATTTATCTCAACAATAATGATTATTAGTATTAATTGGAGTTAGTGAAATTATGAACCCCGTGCTCTTCTCTTTTCCTTACTACTACCCTTAATTATATCCTGTTTTTAAGCTTCTGATCTGTTATAATTTATCATGTTCAAGAGTCATTATAATTAGAGGTAAATAATGACAGCAGAGAACTATTTAATAGAATTAACTGAAACAGTGATGTTTAATTTGGCATCCTTGCAATAGAAAATATCAAGTGTTTGAAAAAAAAATTTCCATTATTATAACCGGTTTTGTTTATTAAAACTGTTGGCTTCACTTGAAATATGTTCTGTGGATGTAAAACTGTAAAAAGATTTTTTTTTATTTTCTGAAGATGTAACATCAAAATTTACTCGTGGATGTTAAAACAATATAGTAAAAACTGTATTAGTTGTGCAAATTTTGTAAGTGGATTGAACAGTTTAAGTTGGGCAGAACAGGTGTCACTGATTTTTGCCATAGTAGAAGACAGGTGGAAGTTTGAACCAACATTTTGCAAAATTGCTTTAATTATCTTACTCGTAAGGATAGACAAATAAAAATTTGGGAAATTGTTGATAATTTTTAGTGTGATTATCAGCACTGTTCATTCCATTATCTCTAATAATCTGAATTATCAAACCAAGATGTGTTCAAGGTGGGTTTCAAGTCTGTAAGCTAAAAACACAAAGATACCTGAATTCACATCTTTATGGAACTAGTGTTCTAGAATGTCTACAGAAGTACAGTTTTTAGCAGAAGGTTCTTCTTTAGAACTCATAACAACTCATGATGAGGCTTAGATATATCCTTTTGAGTCTAAATCCAAATGTCAGAGTGTGAAATGGAAATGTCGGAGTTTGCTTGGCAGGAAAAAATTGAAAACCTGTGGATCAGCTGGTTAAGTGGTGCTAACAGTGTTTTGAAACTATAAAGGTCTAATTTTTTTTGTGATTATCTAGAAGAACAATGTAGAATCAACAACAAATACTACTGTTACGTGCTAGAAAATAAACTGAAGCCACAATAAGGAGGAAATATCCTGGTTCCCTCTCAAAAGATGTAGTTCTTTTGCTTAGCATGTGCCCTCATACCACTCAAAAAGTGTTTGAAGCTATTCAGAAGTTGGGTTGGGGTTTTGCCATATCCACATTAACAGTCTTGATCTCGAACTATGAGATTTTATTTTTGTTTTTTTCTCTCAAAGAGTTTTATATGACACCAAGTTTAGCATCAATGAGCAGGTCAAAAATTTGGTACAAGAATGACCCAGACACCAAGATGGACATCACATTATTACTGAAATAAGAAAACTCGCAGAAAGATGGGACACATGGCTAAATTTATCCAGGGATTATGTTAAAAAGTAGCATTAGTTTAATAATAATTAATAATTATTGAATTAATAATTTTTCTACAGCCATTTGTCTGTTTAGTTATTGAACAACTCGAGTTGTAAAGTCTTCTTCATTTTAATATTTATTCACATGCTGTAGATGAGGATAATTCAGTTACTGTGACAGAAGTATGTTAATAAAATATCTTGTTGGTGTAAATTATCACAGTGATGTATTTCTCTAAATATTTTTAACAAATTCTTTACATATCAGTGACTATATTCATTGTTAAATAGATGAGTGATTGGGAAGGTGTTAATGAATTTATTTTGTTGAGGATTTAACACCACCTTTTTATTGAAACGTACCATCTGATGGAAAAGTTTTATTATATTTTGTTGTTCATTCTTGTGAAGATTCTTTAATTTGGTATTGGATTTTTTGTTACTCTGTACATGGTGAGATATTAATTTCAAGTTTAGTGAAGCTGTATTAAGGTTTTGGCTGTTTAGCATCTTACATATGGTTCAGTAATCATTGATTAAAATTTATTGTAGCAATTTCCTAGAAAAAGAAAAAGAGGAGAATAATACATCTGATATTCTAATCAGGAGACTCCACCTTATTGGAATTATCATTTACTAAACCTAGTACTTGAATCATTTTTGCCTTCCTAATCCTGAATTGTTTAATCAGAGTTCTAACATTTCCATGCTCACTTAACATTTACTTGAGTTATTCACCTAAATTGCTGTCAGGATGTCGCTGATGCATATACTGCAGTCACATAACTGATTTTGTTTCATCTTTTTTATTTTATCAAGGTTTTTGACATCTTTCTTCTTAAACCTACTAATCCAATCATTTGTTCTTTGATAGACCTGATTAAGTCAAGTGGTATTAAAATTTGTTGTTCCTTGTAAGAAATTGTTTTTCAAATTTATTATGTCTAGTAAGAAATTAAATAACATATTAATGGGGAGAGAACCATTTGGCTAACCTCATTACTGTGACCAAAACTATTATGTGCTTATCAGGTTTGTCTTATCTGGTCCCATTAGGCTTGAAACATGTATTATTAATTTTATGCTTGTGGTTCTAGTTGATCGGCCACTTCAAGTGATGGTCTACATCAAATGACAGTTATATCAATTTAACTGTAATTACGTGACTTCCTTGATAGTGTTTGTACGTTTCCCAAGTTTTAAAAATATAAAACAAAAGCTGGTCTTTCAGTACAATGCCCTGGTTTTATGAGCCCATTCAGGTGCAGTGTATAATACCAGGTGTACAAAGAAACTATTGGAGTTTTAATTTGTTAAAATATTTACTGGACTAGGTGTTCAGTGTTGATTTAAGGCTGGAATCAAAACGTATGGCCATAAATTGATTCCCTTTCTTTGCATTTTGACAGGCCTACTACCAAAGATGGTGACTCCTGAACAGAAAGCCTTCTTTGTTTTTGCAGTTTGCTAAATGTGAATTTGTAGTTATAGTTCAACTTGTGTTCTGTAAAAAATTTAAATGTGATATGTGAGTGGCAGTAACATTTGTCGATAGCTTAATCAGTTTGAAACGACTGGATGTCTGTATAAAAGGGAAGAGTATGGGATGACTGAGGATACCTGATGTCTTTCCTACGTAGATTTAAAAGGTCTGTTAGGATGGCCAACTGTGAATTAGCAGTGGAAGTGATAACAATATGGAATGATTATAAATGCAGCCATACCATTTACAGGCTAGAAGCCTAACGATTACCTTGTGTTTGCCAACTTTCTTGATTGTATCGTGTTAAATGGCGAGTTACATTTCATCTTAGCGGAAAAATTAACATACATAATATCAGTATATGGGAATCAGAAAATCCCTGTGAGCTGTTACAATGTAAAAGGAATTCATAAAAATTTAATCTTTTCTGTACACTTTCCTGACAACAAGTTTACCAGCCGGCCGTTCTTTTACACTGAAGCTAGCCAGGAGATGTTTACTAGGATGTACACAGTTCTTTGTTCAACTGCAAAAGGGACCAGAGAATTTTATTTGGCAACAAGATGATGAACCTCCTCACTGGGATCTCATTACATGGTCGGTTGAATGGCGTTTTCCCTGACCGAACCATCGTTCAAGGTGGATCCAGTGTCAGAGCTTGTTTGCAGTAGTGTCCAAGGTCACCTGATCTGATTTTCTGATGTGATTTCTCTTGTGGTGTTTTATAAAGGGTTTGTGTATGTGTGTCCACTACCTACTGATCTACTTGATTTGAGGCACAGGATTGAAGCATCTGTCACTTCCATTACTCCAGACGTGTGGGTTAAAGTATGGGAAAAATTCTCCTATCGTGTTATATGTGTCACATGACAAAAGGGTGCTCACATTGAACACGTGTAGGGAAAAACTGTAACAGTTACTCTTTTATTTTATTTGTGATTAATAGCTGTAGTTCAAAGTTAATAGATATTAAATAGCTTTAATATATTATTTTTTGTACACCCTATATGATTGCTTCATAAACAACATTTACAGTATTGCAATATGTACAGTATTTTATTTAGTCTGCAATTTGATTGAAACCACTCTGTTAATGCCATAGAAAGTATCATCTCCTTATTTATCTGAAATTACGAGTGCTCCTTGAAAAGTAGATATGCATTAAAAAAAACTTACAGATTTCTTGGAAGAGTTATTTACCAAATACATTTGTGATGACAACTAATGAGCCTACATTTCACTTTTATTGTTGTCTGCTTGAAACCGAATGATTACATAATCCTGTTTTATTCTAAATATATATTTCATTTCAAAATGTGTATTTACTGTTAAGATTTCAATTTGTGTGACTTATTGCATTACAATTTTTACTCTTTTCTACAGAAGTGAAAAGTAATGCGTTGTGTTGTAAAGTTTGGGCTATTTTTAGACAATTCTTTTCTTTATTCAAAGTAATGTAGAATTCTGTAACTGAAATTGCTGAGGTAGACTGAAAGTGAAAAATAAGTAGCCACCAGATTTTGGAATATTCATATAAGTCGATCGAATTGTTTAAAAATCAGTTATCAATGATGTATCTTCTAATTAATTTTATCATAAGCACTTAAATTGTTTACCTTTTAAAATTCCACCTATTTTTAGTCCTTGCATATTTACGAGTTTTTTTTATAACTCTTGGTCTTAAATTTTGTAGTTTTGAGTTATCCTGCTTGAAATCCAAAATGGCAGCTTCCAATTTGGCTCCATTTTGCAGTAAATTCCATTAAAAAATTTTTTTATTGGTTCAAGTAGCTTTTCCGTATAACTACAATCATAGCAGTAGCAGCTGGTGTTGAGCATTTCAATATCATAATCGAGAAGTCTTTAGTTTGAGCTTCCTTGTTTTTTTTTAATTTTAATTTTTTTTACTTATTTGCTAATGAGACAATTTTTATTTATTTCGGAGTGACCTACTTGAGACCACACCATATCATTTTTTTTTCATCTTTTCCATATTTTTCTCATTTTCCCCAAGTGCACCTGTTTTTATTATTTGTCAATTTTATTATATAGATGAATTTTTATATTGTAGTATTTATAATAATAATAATAATAATATTTATAAAAAGTAAAATAAATTTAATTTAATTTTTACCTTTTTACAATTTGAAAATATTTAAATTTAGTTTCTTTTTTGGTTTTTTATAATTATTATTATGTAACTGGCATACTGAAAGCAAAATGGATTTATTTCATATAAACCAAACATGAATTCATATATATATATATATGTGAAAAAACACACACACGTTTTTTCCGTATGTTTTTTCCGGATTCTTGTAAGTATTATTATTGTTATAAATATTTAATAAAAATTTATCTACATTAGTGAAAATGTAAGAAAAAATAAAGTTATATAAGACATGGAGGCTTGAATATTTTAGAAGATTCAGAATTACTTTAATATCATCAAATATATAAAAAAAATAAAAAAAAAATATGAAAAAGTTTAGTTGCAGCATTAATTTTTCTTTTAAGGTAAAATATTTTAATAATATAAATATAATTAATTTTAATATAAATATAATTTAATAATATTAAACAATTTATAGCTATAAAAATAACAATTTTTGTTAAAAGATCTATATAAGACTACAACTTTTTTTTATAAAAAATTATTTATTATGCATATTCAAATTAATTTTATGATTTTCTGAAAACAAAGGAAAACTTTAAATGTTTAGATTACTGAATAATAAAATGAAAAAATTGTAATTAATATTACAATGATGTTTGTAATAATGTTTATTAATTATGTTGTCTAATTAAAATACTAATTACAGTATACATACATATTATGTCAGTTGACCAATTTTAAAAAACCGAACTGAACTGAGCCAAGCCAGTTCAAACTGCAGTTTTTGTGTGACTTTAATGCTCTTACTATTACTACTGGTTGTGTGTGCTTCTACTTTCATCTGTTATCAGTTCTAAACTGTTCATGCTTCAGTGCAGTATAGTTGCATTCTTTGCAATTGTGTTTTTCTAAAATGCCTTATTAGAATGAGGAAAGGGTTGCTGCAGCATAAGCTTATCTGTGTTCTGAATTCTTTCAAGAAAGGCATAAAATATTTGCAGAAAAATTTCCAAATGTTAGTATCCGAGCAAAGAGAGCATTACAAATTTGGTTAAAAATTAATATAACATGGTCGATTTCAAACGGTACTCAAAGTAGTTGACTTTTTGTTAGGACTCCAGAGGTCGATATTCAAAGATATTTTGTCACCTCAAAAAAATCTTTACATAAGTTATCACAAGTAATGTAAAATACACATCTTGCCATGAGATTCTTCACAATTTAAATTTGAAACTATATTGTGTAACAATATCAGAAAACTGATCTGTTAACAACTGTGAAACAAGTTAAGAATACAGACAAACCAAAATGTCTTAATTATTACGAGTGGCTTTTCAAAAACATTGTCGATGGACCGATAGACTCGATGTTATATTTCATGTCACATGAGGCATGGTTTCATTTATCTTGGCATTTTAATTCGCCTAACACCAGGTATCTGATGACCAGAAATTCTCGCTGGGTGTTTGAATTTCCACTTTACACCAAAAAAGGGTATGCTATTTCTTTTAATCATATAGTGGCGCTGATGTCTTTTGACTGGACTGTCAATACAGAAGTGTACCAAACAATTTTCCAAGAATTCTACGCTCAGTTATCAGAAGAAGAGTATGGCTTCCTCAAACTAGACTGAGCATTGTAATTATTATTATAACGGAATATCTTGCACATTAAACGATTCACTAGCAGACATTCATGCAGATTTTATAGAAAAATGAACTGTCAACAGAGTGTGGTGCCCTCCATGTACCCCAGATTTTTGTAATTGATTTTTTTGGGGGTTATTTGAAGGATTGTGTTTATGGATTAAATCCCCACTTCAGTGAACTGGAGGCAAACATTCAACAAGAAATTGACGACATTGATGCATTGTTTTGCATCAGGTGAGTGTCACTATCATCACTTGAACACAAAAGTGCATTCCTATGCAGGATAGTCACTTTGAACATCCTTTAAAAAAATGATTTTCATTTTTATAAAAATGAAAATCAACATTTTTAAAAATATGGTAAATGTATAAAATCTTTTTAATTTAAATACAGAATGTAATTTAATTTGTATTTTCATTTTATTCATAAAATGTCATATGTCACAACTGTTTTTTGTAGTGGTTCAGTTTTAAGTTTCTTACTCGTTAAATAAACTTATATAGTTAAAAGCTGTCAACAATAGTAATGTTAATATTGAAATTATTTTTTTTTTTAATAAAAAAATTGTCTTTTAAGTGAAAAATAAAAATTAATAAAAGGAAATTTTTTTTCTTTTAGTAGTCTTTTCTGTTACGATATAACTTATGACATAAGATACAATAACAACAAAATAACAACATTTTCTTTGTCCAGAAAAAATATGTTAAAAGTATATTGCTATTTAGTTATAAAATCAACTAAGGTAATAATAGAACAAAATAAAAAAACTATTCCTATGTGCCAAAAAATAACTATTTTAAAAATTAATAAGTCATAGAAAAATGTAAAATGCCCAAAGTAAATTTAAAAAATTTAAATATCATAAGTAAAAAGGTTGTCTTAAATGCAGATACTTACTCGTAAATATAGTTGCAGTTACAGTGAATGTTATGGGAATAGGGAAATTGGAAGACTTATAACGCACAAATGTAATTTAAGATGTATAAGATATATACATAGCAGTACAGGACCCCAAGGTTCTTAAATATAACCATTGTCATTATTTAACTGCTATATAAACAGATTGTTAATTCTGCAAAGTAATTTATTATACAGATCATTTCAGGAATGGGCAGGTATGGTGGATTAAAAAAAAGAAACTGTCCTAGTATTTGCCTGAATATATATCAAGGAAAACCGTGGTAAGATTTTATCAGCATTAAAAAAGTCCACAATTATAAAATAAAAATGATTAAAGTTCATGTTAATTATTTAACATAAATTCAGAAATAATGTTAAGGTAAATATGTAAAGAAATAAATGTAAAAAAAATTTAAAGTTAAGGTATTCTGAAAATTATTTGAACTAGAAGCAGAAAGTTAAGGTTTTTTTTAAATTGTTTTATTTAAACATTCATCAACAGTCATATTATATTTTAAAAGAAAATCATTTGTTTTCTAAATAAATTAGTGGAAAGATTTTTTAAATATTTTAACGATTTATTGAAAATGCCAATGGAAGCTTAAGGCATTTTCTTGTAAGTCAAAGTGTTGTGTTAAGTTACACAATAACAATTCTGTTGTCTGGTTGGAGGATGGATATTAGTGTTTTTTTAAGCAACTAACCTTTTAGAAAAGATTTCACATTCACAAATAAACTCAAAGGATTAATTTACATTCTTAATTTTCTAAATATTGATCTACATAATTCATATTTATTAGCATCAAATAATAATCTGACATCCCACATTTCTACTCGTGAAAATTTGTTCTGTTTTTTTTTTTTTGAGAAAGTTCCAAAAGATACGAATGTCATCAATATGACATCTTTTAGCGAAGTTCCTCTTTTCTTTGCTTTGACATCAATGAAGTGGTGTTTGAAACTAGATGAAGAAAAATGAATGGATATAAAGAGACTTTTCAGTACGTTGTCTTATTGTTCCTTTATGGATTCGAATGTGATTCTCCTGTACAATGTGTACTCATGACTTGTATGTTGTGTGGTTGCATTTAAACAGTGCTTGTAAAATTGTTCTGGTTGAAGCTTTGTCATTGGAAATTTTTGTAAATGATAAGAGGGATTCTTTTTCTGTCTCTGAAATAACTCCTATCTTAAAATTCTTCATATACCTCTTTTTAAAATTGCAAACCCGTTTTAAAATTTCTAATAAATCTAACATAATGTATGGCAATTTTAATATTAACTTCAATTCCAATCTTATGCAAATGAACTATTAACTTAGCTTGAGAGAGCGAAACTTATTATTTCTATCTTCGAGCCGACCACAATTACAAGTACCTTGGTTTCTATATTGATGTATTTTTACTGATAAATAAGTGTAGTTATTGATTCATTTTTGTAGATTACAGTCTTTCAGGTCATACTTGCACTCACATTGCAGTATCATTATTTATTAATGATTGTCCGATGGGACATTGATTATTTTTATTTATTCTTTTAACAAGGCCAACAATACAAATTTAATTGTAACTGATGAAAAATTTACAATTTTCTTAATATTTTTCAAGACAAGCTTTTTTCTAGCTTGCCCTTTAAAAAGTAATATGCCATAGATTACGAAAAGATTTACAAAATCTCAATTTTCAATAAGCAATCTCCTTTAATATCTAAATATATCAATTTGTTTGATAATATCCAAGACTATTTGAAAAATTATGAACAAATTTATGTTAAAGTTTGTAATTCTAACATTGTATTATACCTTAACATTTAATTCAAAAAATAATTCTAAAAGTGTGTGAGCAGTTAAAAAAAAAAGAAAGTAGATTTGGAAATGAAACAGGTCAAATATCTTCACCAAAAATACTAGGAAACTAAACTTCTGCAAACTCATCCTCTGTTTAGGTAGCAGAGGATTATTAAATTCTTTTCCAGTATTTCAAATAACAATAATATTGACTTGGACAAAGCCAGTCATCTGAAATGGTTTTATTAATGAATTAAGGAGTATATGTTAAAAGGTATTTTTTTAAATATAAAACTTATAGTTACAATTTTTTGTCATAAGTTTACAACAGTTATGAGTAGTGTGCAGCATAATTTTCAACTCCAATACTTACAACCCCTGACATAGGGGTTGAAGTGGCAAAAACAGTGATTTGCTGGAGAAATTATAATTTCATTAGTACTGAACCTATAATAACAAAACTAGTGTCATTTAATAGGCCTCTCATGGTTTTATGAACTCTAAGAACAGATTAAAAATATACTGCTTCTAAGCAACTATTTAATTTTTTTTTTTTGATGAAAAGTCAAGTTCATTGATATAACTGTGTTTTTTTTTTTACAAAAAAACACTATAAATGGTTCTATCCGAACATAATCATGTAATTTTTAACACTTGGAAAAAAAATTATGTTTCTACCAAGTACAGAACCAAAGATATGATTGATCTATCAAATGAAAACATGGAAAAAATAAATTTGTGGAAAACAACAAAATTATATTAACTAGACAAACAGCAATTAAAAACTAAAATTCACTTTGAATCAGAAGTGTCCTGCTCCATATGTTATGTTACATCTTCCTGCACATGATTTTTATCTTTTAAATTCGTTAAACCTAACCTTCTTTTTTTCTTGGTGTGTGTTTGACTGTATTTTAGTGATTCTCCATTTTCTTCTCCCAATCATTTTTCATACAAGAATACTGGATGAACAGCCTGGGGAAACCTTGGCTCTGTCCATCGCTAATAAAATAGATATATTTCCATAATTGTACTCACCAACACCTTCTGCTACAGCCACCTCATTGATTTTTCGAGAAGCACTTCAGGTTTTGTTACATCTTCAGTATATGCAATTATTCAAACTTTCATTAGTGCTTTGGGTTAGTCCTCTAGTGTCTTGAAAGCAGTCGGCTGTTAATCTTTCATATATAGGTTCAATATGCTGCAAAACAAACAGACTAGACTGATTGGTTGTTTTCATATTATCTTTATGTTCCGCAGGAGTTTTACCATGTGCTTGCACTCTGTTATAAAACCACCAAGATTCCTCTCCTGTTAAGTACTTATGATGTGTAGGTTTACCATCAGTTGAAGTGCAATGTTTTAAGTGTAGCTAAAATTGACTGCTTCATTTCAGTTGCACTTTCATTTGTGTGTTAGCCAAAATAGTATTTCCATAATACTTAGCTTTTTTAATTGTGGTGTCTGTAAGGGCACCATATTATTTTCTGTTATGACTTGTAACATACAGCTTTTGATCACTTTTTGGAAAACAAACTTGTTACAGCTAACAATGCTACTACCACAGAGAAAAATGTATAAACCAATATAACAAAAAATTTCCTACAAAATAAAAAAAATGTACTTCTAGCTTTTTTTTTACCTTAAGTCATTTGTCTGGTTTGATGCAGGTCTCCAAGATTCCCTATCTAGTGCCAGTTGCTTCATTCCAGTATATACCCCCTACATCCTACTTCCCTAATAATTTGTTTTATATATTCCAAACGTTGCTTGCCTGCACAATTCTCCCTTATACCTGTCCCCCAATATTAAAGCGACTATTCCACTATGCCTTAATATGTGGCCTATAAGTCTGCCTCTTCTTTTAATTATATTTTTCCAAATGCCTCTTCATCAATTTGCCGCAACACCTCTTCATTTGTCACTTTATCCACCCATCTGATTTTTAACATTCTCCTATAGCACCTCATTTCAAAAGCTTCTAATCCTTTCTTCTCAGGTACTCCGATCGTCCAAGTTTCACTTCCATATATACTACACTCCAAACATATACTTTCAAAAATGCTTTTGTGATGTTTAAATTTATTTTTGATGTAAACAAATTATATTTTTGAATGAAGGCTCATTTCACCTTTGCTATTGGCATTTAATATGCTTCGTCCATCTTTAGTAATTCTACTTCCCAAATAACAAAATTCTTCAACCTACGTAATTTTTTCTCTTCCTATTTTTATATTCAGTGGTTCGTCTACATTATTTCTAATACATTTCATTTCTTTTATTTTGTTCTTTATTTTCATACGGTAGTTTTTGCGTAGGACTTGGTCCATATTGTTCATCGTTTTTTCCAGATCTCTTTTACTCTTTGCTAGAATTACTATATCATCAGCAGATTGTAACATCTTTATCTTTTCACCTTGTACTGTTACTCTGCATCTAAATTGTTCTTTAATTTCATTAACAGCTAGTTCTATATAAAGATTAAAAAGTAATGGTGATAGGGACATCCTTGTCGGACTCCTGTTTTATTATGTTCTTCAATTATTACTGTTGCTGTTTGGTTCCTGTAAATTTTAGCAATTGTTCTTCTATCTCTGTATTTGAACTCTGATTTTTTTTAAATGCTGAACATTTTATTCCAGTCTACATTATACATTATACAGTCTACATTTGGCATTATAAATGCCAAATATAATAGTTTGTTTTTCTTTAATCTTCCTTCTGCTATTAATTTGAGCACTAAAATTGCTTCCCTTGACCATATACGTTTCCTGAAACCAAACTGGTCTTCTCCTAACACTTCTTCCACTCTACTCTCAGTTCTTCTGTACAGAATTCTAATTAAGATTTTTGATGCATGACTAGTTAAGCTAATTATTCTGTATTCTTCATATTTATCTGCTCTTGCTTTCTTTGGTATCATGACTATAACACTCTTTTTCAAGTCTGACAGAACTTCCCCTTTTTCGTAAATATTACATATCAGCACTGTGCATTACTTCCTCACCTGCACTGCGCAGTAATTCTGCAGGTATTCCGTCTATTCCAGGAGCCTTTCTGCCATTCAAATCTTTTAATGGTCCCAGATCTCAGTATTGTTTCTCCTCTTTCATCCTCTTCGACTTCTTCTTCCTCTTCTAATTCATTTCCTCTGTATAACTCTTCAGTTTATTCCACCCACCTATCGACCTTTCCTTTCCTATTATATATCGGTGTACCATCTTTGTTTAACACATTATTAGATTTTAATTTGTGTACCACAAAATTTTCCTTAACTTTCCTGTATGTTCCGTGTGTTTTACCAATGATCATTTCTCTTTCCACTTCTGAACACTATTTTTCATTAAGCCACTCTTTTTTTGCTAGTTTGCACTTCCTGTTTATAGTATTTCTTAATTGTCGATAGTTCCTTTTACTTTCTTCATTAGCATTCTTATATTTTCCACATTCATTCTTACTTGTATGTAACATTATTTACATTTGTTAACGTACATTTTTTTTTTTAAACAGAGGAAATTTTGGTGACATGCTACGATATTTAAAAATTTTCCATTTACTTAGAGATAACTTAAGAAAAAATATATCAAAGTTTTTAGGAAATTTTAGGGAAAAATTACAGCAAAAACATTTTTGGGATGAAAATTTATTTTTAGTATTTGTTATGTATACTCCTGCTTAATATTTTTATTTCCTGTTGACTTCCAGGGAGGTAAAATTTGTATTTAAATAAAAAAATTTAGCAGGTATTGGAATTCCTGCAAACTGTTTGAAAAATAGGCATTAAATATTTCTTGAGAAGTATAACACATGTTTATAAACTTTCAGCCTGGTTTTAGGAAAATATTGTCTATCGATAGCTATTTCCCAGTTTATAAAGAATATTCTGAATAATGTTGATAAAAAAATCCTTTTTTCAATTTTTTCCAATCGCTGGTAAAGGATTCGATTTCATTCCTCATCTTTTACTGATGAGAAAACTTAGTTAACTATGATACTGGAGGAGCTGCTTATAATTGGTTAAAGTCATATCTTCCAAATGTAAACAGGCAGTGGAAATTTCATTTCTTGATAAGAATACTAATGTAAAATTTAGGTCCTTGCTTCATGAGGTAGAACATGGAGTGCTACAGGAAAGTGGACTCCGTCCCTTGATTTTCTTATTGTTTATTAATGATCACCCTCAAAATCTTGAATCATTCATTGTTACCCTCTTTTCAGTGGAAACAATTGTATCTATACCGGAAGATAATTATTTAAAAGAGAACTTAAAAATTCTTCATTAGCAGTTAAAACATTATTTTCTGGATGGATTGTAACCATCTAGCTTCCAAATTGGATAAACATGTTGCACTGATCTTCTCAAATAGTTGTAAGATTGTGAATCATTTGAACAAAATTCCCATTATTAACTGTAGTATTTATGTTGCCTATATTGTGAAATTTTTGGTTTTTTTATTAGAAGACAAATTATCTTGGGATAATCAAATCGATTTTGTTTCCGCAGTCGATTTTCGCAATAAAATCAAACCGTACCGCTTTGCTTTGATGCAACTTAATAAAATGCTAAGCTGGTCCATCATTATTAAATATGTATCATGCTTATGTATATTGTTGTTTATCAAATCAAAAAAAAAAATGTTTATTTTTAGTTAACACAATATTTTAACGTACTAGAAAGAACTTTATTATGCTTCCATTTTTAAGAAATTATTGAGCTACTTAAAAAAAAATTTCATCAGTTTATTGAAAAAGATTTTCTTTTAAAATTATAAGTAAAATATTATTGTATATTATTAATTTTTAAATAAAACAGTTAAAAAAATCTTAATTTTCTGTTTCTAGATCAACACGTAGGCAAATATTTACACAAATAATTTTTATTAACGCCTTCTGAATTGTGAATTATTTTTTTATATTTATTGTCTTTATATATCTTACCTTAACATTATTTCTCAGTTCATCATATATTAAATAATTAGTATGGACTTTAATCGCAACTATTTTTATTTTATAATTGTGAATATAACATTTAAAGTTGATCTAATCAACATCTTACCACGATTTTCCTTGATACATCCAGGCAAATGCTGGTTGCAGTCTTTATTAACCATTTAATAGCTTATTTACCCATTTCTGATGTGATCTCTAAATGTATTATTACATACTTACCCAAATAAAAGACTTGACTATATCTGGTATCTTTATCACTTGTAAACCATCTCGTTCATATATTTTGTACTCCTGTCAACTCTATGAATCATATAGCTCACAGAGCTATATGATGTAATTATGTACTTCGCAATGATAAAATTATTATAAATACATTAAAAAGGATGAGATTAGAAAATGTGGAGACAATCCAGAATGAGAAACATAATGAATTGCTGCAGTTGGTTAGCCAGGGAGGATATTTGGGTAGACAGATTTGGCAGATGCCAAATATCTATGTAAAAACCTCAAACCTGGTTTAGATTGACCATTGAAAAGCTCTTTTAGGGTTCTTAATTCTGGTAATATTACAATTTTGATTGTGAATATCTGGAATGGTTAAGTACCACAAAATTTCTTGCAATGCTTTGTCTTTCTTTTTTAATTTTACTCCTAAAGAAGCTGAATTACTTACATCTAGTGTATTTATGTTCCTTCTTTTTCCTCTTGTTAAATATTTATCTCAAAAGACTGTTTTCCTTTCTTTCTTCTTAAGTTTCTTCTTTTTTTTTTATTTATTCGCATATTTTTGTTAGAGAGTGTTTTTCAATCTTAGAACGTACAATTATCAGTAATTTAGATTAATTGAACCTTTAAATTTAAGCATATTAACATTCAGTTGAAATTATAGTTGTTTCAACCTTGGAATATGAATCTCACATCATCATTGAATGGTTGTAATATTAGGTGATTGGTGAAAATTCTCATCACTTACTCTGCTGATGAATTAATTTAACTTTTCTGTAATTTATGTTTAAAATTATTTATTTTGTTTTAATTTTTATTGTTGCAGTATTATGGGTGGTAGTGGCAGCTGCAGCAGCAGTCACATCAGATTCTTCTGATTCAGGAAAGGAGAAGGATATTACTGTTGGTGATAATAAATCATCTGTACCTCTTGAAGGAAATATTGCTCTCTTGCCAACATTTCGTACTTTAATTTCACCAGAATTTCCAAAAATGACTTCATTTGCTAATGAGGATTTAAGTGTACAAAATAATAATAATAATAATAATAATAATGATGATGATAGACAGTTAGAAAGAGTTGAGTTAAATAATTTTAAATTTGATAAGAATGAAACAGTTAATTCTAACGATGATGGTATATTTGTGAATAATGTAAATAATTCTGATGTCAGCAAAATTGAAAATTGTGATAAATACTGCTTAGAAGCACAAAAAAATAAATTACATTTAAATATACATGATATAGGTTTAAAAAATGAAGATAAAGATTCTTTTAAGTTATCTGCTATCGACCATATCAATGATCATGTATCGTCATTAGAAATGCGACAAGAAGAATCAAAATTATATCACCATGGAAGAATGGGTGCATATGAATTGGATAATCATAATACAAATTCCAATAATAATAATAATAGTAGTAGTAATACATTTGCTGATATACCATATTTAAAAAGTACACAAATAGATCAAATCTCTTTGTTACAAAATAAAGAGTATAGGTCATCAACATCAGTTGATGACTTAAGTTCATTCCCTTCATCTCCTATAAATGGGGACCAAAGTGCAGATTATAGAGCAGGAAGTGTTAGTAATAATAGGACTGTTGGTACTTACGTCAGTGCAAGTCTTAAAAATGGCAATGATTCATTGAAAGATACTGATGAAACAGATGTCAAACAAAAAACAAATTCCAATGTGGATATCGATATACCATTAAGTCCAGAAAAAGTGGGAAAAGATTCATCTATAATCTTTAAAAATTCATTAAAATCAAATAAAAGTAAAACGTTACAAGAGAGTAAATCATTCACTAAAAATGTTTCAAATCCAGTTGTAAAATATTCTGATGAATCAAAAAAGAAAGCTCTCATTAACCATCTAAGTGATGATATCACAGAAAACACAAAGTCACAACAACTTGGAATTGTACCTAATGATGATACAAGTTTTTTAATGAGTGATGAACCAGAAGACTCTGCTGGCAGAGAAAAAAGTCATTCTGCCATTGCTGTACCTGAAGTTGTTTCTGAGGAAGAAGACATATTTCCTTTACATGACAATAGTAAGTCATTTCTTTTAATTCTGTAACTTCTCATATATAAAGTCATATCTGTAACAAAAGTTTAATTGTGATGAATGTTACTTAGTAAACAGTTTTAAATTTTTTCTAAGTTACTGTATATATTAATTAATATGTGTAGCTACTGTTTGGCAAATTTTAAAACTTACTTTATTTTTAAAGATTAACTGTCAAGTCGTTAGCAAAAAATGCCAGTAGTACCTTAATGAATTGAAAACTATGTCTGTTATTATTTATGGTGTCTAGTTTAGTAAATATAATTTCATTCATTGACATCTTACCCTTACTTCATATCCTTTGTTACTATCTCATGAGACATTCCAGTTGTTTTGGAACTGCCAGGTGGTTAGGAATGTTATGTACTGTTATACCCAGGAAAAATGTTACTTTCTTCTTGATTGGTAGTATGTTGTATTATTTCTGTTTTTCATCAGTAATATTATTTTTTAATAGAGCTTTGAATGTACAATTCAGAGTATTTATGAAGTAATTATTGATTTGTTATGATAAATTAACTTTTAATTATTATAATTTAACACAAGCATTTGAAGAATTACTTTGTGTTTGGAATGTGCAGTCCACCATTATGTAAATTATACTGTACCTGCATTTATAGATATACAGTGAAAAACTCATTAGAGAAAATAATTGGGGTTATGTATTTTTGTATTTACAAGTATATTTTTCATTAAATGAAATTATAAAAATAGAACATGTTACGTTAGGAAATGAAATCATACCAGAATGCTTCTAAAAGTGTATTCATATTTGTTTGGTATTCTTGAACGATTCTTTGATTTTTTAAAACATTTTTTCAAAAATGTTTACCATATCCTCCTGCTCACAGCATGATTTTAATTTTTTTTTATACCCCTCAAGGCCCGATCCATGATCCCGTATAACATGGCCTTGAGGATGCCACTTTCCTCTACTCCCCTGGGAGGCCATTTCAGACCTAGCTATGTCGTTCCTGACAGCACCCTCCTGTGGCTGGGTCTTGGGTCTTTTAATAAGCGCCTGCCTCTAATCCGGTGCCCCAGACTGGGTTTTGGTGTTTCTTTTCCTCACCTAAGGACCCCAGGAGTTCCCGTTCAATCATTGAAGGTGGGAGCATCCTATCCCTCCTGAACGGGGCTGTCCTCCCTGCCCTAACACTAACACCCCTCACCCATCTTTCACTTCTTCCAGGGTCTTCTTTCAGATGATGTTCCCTATTACCTCACTGACTATTAACCAGTTCCACTCACCATGAAGCGTTACTTCCACTATATTATCTGAGGTAACCTCTCCCAGCCGCATCCACATCATCATCATCCTGGCTTCCTCCCACCTTGGGCATTAGAAGACAGTATGGTATGCGGCATCCCGCTCTCCAAAATAGTGGCAGCTTTCAGACAACTGTCTCCTCCTGCCGCATAAATAGTTATTAAAGCTACCATGCCTCGATGAAAATTGGGTTAGCGCAAACATGAGTTCCCCGTGCTCATGTCTGAGCCAAGGCCTGATATCTGTTATTAACTTCTTCGTCCAGAGACCCCCCTGTGATCCGGTCCATATCTTCTACCAGCGCTCTGTCGTCTTCTTCCTGGACATCCTCTTTGTCATCCCTTCTCTTCCTCTCACTCATTTTTTCTGCCAAGAGCTCCATAGGGGGAAGCAAAGCAATCACCAGAACTGCTTCTGTAGAGACCATTTGGTAAGCCCTAGTAACGCCAATTGCCAGTCGGTGCTGCAGCCCTGCAAGCCTCCAAACGGCCACTTTTGTGCACAACACCCTCTTCCTCACTGGCATGCCATACAAGGCAACGAACCGATCCACCACCAGCATCCTCCTCTTGATGAGCTTGGCCCACTAACCTTGCTCATGAGCCTTGAGACAGCCGACACTGTTCTACCTGCCTTGTCGACTGCTTCCCTGGTATTTGGCTCTACTGACCGGCTCGATAACGGACCCCTATACCTGTAGCCTGACGGGGAGAGTCCCTTTCTCCCGGCCATCACCAGCAGCTTTGTTTTCAGCAAGACCATGGCTGAAAATAAATAATGCCGTGGCCTGCCAACCATCTATTGAACAATAGAATGGCCCATTCACCTTTCCTGATTATCTTCTCTGTTCTGTTCAGGAGACATCATTGGCAAAACCGGAAACCGAAACTCCCTCAGGATACTGCAACCTGAGGACACCATTATGTGCTAGGTTCCACAGGATCAGTCCAATTACCGAACCCTGCAGGACACCGTGCTCCATACTGGTCATAACCTCCTTGCCCTCTGCATGACCCAACTATCCTCCTGCGAGTCCTGAAATGACTCACACAAGATAGGAGCTGAAATCTTTCCAAATAAACTTATTCATGATGCACCTGAACAGCAGTGAGTTGAATGCATTCTTGATATCCAACATCACCACTGCTGGGATGCATCTTGTCCTCCTAGAACCCGCTGCAACCTCATCAACAATCCTCATCACCCTAGCTATGACACCCTCTCCTGAATCCATATTGACATTCACTAAGGCCTCCCTTCCATTGTATTTCATCTCGGAGACGCTTCACCAACAGCCTCTCGAAGAGTTTGCTTAGGCAACTAACTCAATACGCAAAGAGGTCGGTATCTGACTGGCCCTCCTACCTCTCCTCCACCTTTCCACAGTAGACCACCCTGGCCTCCTTCCATTCTGGTGGCAAACAACCATCCAGGAGTATTTGGTTGAAGACCGCCAGCACTTGGTTCGCAGCAACTTCCACCATTGCAGCCACAACCTCATTAGTGACCCGGTTGAGGCCGGGACTTTTTTTAGCTTTCAGTCTCCCTGCTGCCTGTCGCAGCTTGCCCATTCTGAATACAGGGATATCCGCTGCAGTTACCTCTTGATGGATGACCCAGTCACCTTTAAGGAACAAAACATCAGTTTGGTTCCTAAGAACCTCCTCGGCAAGAATGGGTAATGCCCTACCAAATCTACCATTTACAATTTGGAAGGCATCACCCCATATGTCATTCTCCAACCTGTCTAGGAGCTCTCTCTACTTCCTCTTTTTACTGTGTAGTATTTCACTCCAGTAAGCGTTCCTTTTTTCAGCCAGCTCCTTTCTCATCATAGGATGTCTGTGATACCCCCTTCTGGCCTGCTGTAGCTGTTTCCTGGCCATAATACAGCATCTTCTTGCCTCCATCAACCAAGCAGTCCACCAATATACATTCTTTCTTTGCAGACTTCTATGGTCCAGCGACTCTTCTGTTGCCTTTGATACCACCATCATCAGGTAGCTGGGGAAGACGTTTTCCAGATGACCAAAGCGCTCTTTCACCAACTTCTTAAGCCTAGCTAGGCTCTTTTTTGAACATAATCTCCTGTCAGCTGCCACGCTATAAGACCCATCGTCCCCAATCTAAAACCAGTTAGCACCTCCCACCATGACCCCTCTGCCAACCTCAGCGAGGCAAACGTGATATCCATAAACGAGCATGCATTTACCCTCTCCAGGGTAGGAGCTGTCCCATTATTGAGCACCACCAAACCCAACTCAGTTATATACTCCTCTAGAATCCACCATCTATGGTCCATGACATGTTCTTTGCATTAAGACTACTACCCATGACTATATCCTTTTGAGAGAGTTAATCAGCCGGCCAGATCCTCCAAGCATTGCTCATAATCATCCAGACCAGAGTTCGATGAAATATAAACAGAAAAGATCGCAACATCTGGAAGCTCAACCCATACGAATCCATTTGTCTTACCGGTAGTTAGGATTGGCACACCATTCTCATAAACCACTGCACTCCTCAGCACATCCACTGTTCAGCCATCTTTCTCCACCTTCCTCGGTGCTTCCACGGCTGCTGCAACCATTTACTCGCTGCTCTGTTCACTATCGCTTTGTCAAAATACACAACCCTATTACCACCATTCCTTCTACCATGGTACTCTAGCATTTTCTTAAGAAGTACGCCTACCTTGTTCACCACTGAGCGATATATAATCTTGGCATTAAACTCCTGCATTTTCTTTACAACTCTATGTAAGTCCTCTGCAACTACTCTCTCCAACCCTAGTGTCCACTACCACTATGTACACCCTGCCGTAGATATCTTCTTCGATATCCCATCAACACTTCTGCTAGGCCTTGTTCCACTACCAGCTGACCCCTTTTCAGCTTAGATTGCCTCACCAGCCTACATATGGTGGCGACCCTGTCCAGCAGTTTCCTACTATGGCTTGTCATGCCATCCTCCGTTACATCATATGTGGCTAAAATATCACCACTGGCCTCAAAGATGGACCCCTTTATCTCTTCACAATTTTTAAAGCACTCCCCTGACCACCTCCTGATAACCAGGTCCAGGACTTCCTCGTCTGGCACACCCTCCTCTATCTGTGACAACTGCTGTCTGTTGATGGTTCTCGTAGTTTGTGTGGCCGCATCCTTCAGCGATTCACCACTACTGCATTCCCCTATAATACTGGGATGCAATAATGTGTACAGCTCTTTTATTACAATTTCCACATACCTCACTCTCACTGACCAGAACTGTGCACTTCTTAATTTCTCTTTTGGTGTTTGTGTACCAGCGACAAAGTTCTACCAATCTGGTAATGGCCTCCAGAAGGCGGTCCATATCTGTCCCTTCTGTGAGATCCCCTTCACTACGAGTTTCAATGACCTCCACCTTCCTCTTGGGACCCTCACCACTGTATTGTCAGTTTTTACTGTTAGATCCATCATACTGGATGCCAGTGTCAACTTAGGCGACCTAGCTGACTTTCGACTTCATTGAGAAGGAAACTCAGACTCCTTTTCTGCTTCTTCTGGCAAACTTGATTTAGACAACTATATTTAAAATAAAATAAATTCAATATACTTCAATTCAAATCACTTAAATTAATTACAACAATAGCTTTACCAACAAAGCTATAAAAGTCTCTTATCAAGCTATGATAAGCACCTATCTTCAGTTATCAGTAATCAAATTAAAATTAAATTACCTCTCACTGTTTTATGTTATCAACTCAATGTTCAATATTATCAACGTGGATAACAAATTCCAATTCTTAGAAATAAGATTCTAATTGTCCACTGCACAACACGTGCACAAATAAACTCACACACACACACACACACACACACACACTAACACCAAACAAGTTTAAACCTTATTCATTTTTTTTGGCTTATGTTATTTTTATCATAACTAACATATGAATGTTATTTTCTGTGAAAAAGTAGGTAAACCAAATTTTTGTGTAGTATTGGTATTTGTATTTAGTGTAGACAGAAGCATATTAATTAAATATTAATGGTAACACACATTTTTAAAAATGTATTCATCCAATAAACACTATTACATAATAAAATATTCAAAATTAGTAATGAATTTGTGTTTTGAAATAGTAAAGTATATTAATGAGCCAGTGTACTGAAATCATACTTTTTATTTTCTTATTGTGAAAATTTCTGATGGTTTTTAGCAACTTCTTAAATAGGTATATCTTCTATGACTAATATTTTATGAAAATATCTTTTTCAACCATGTTAATTTCTTTTAAAACATAAGGTAATTTGTGATAGCAAGGTTTATTAGTACCCCAACTGTGATATTGTTCAGTAATATTTTTAAAAATTTTTCTATCGGCAATTGGCCCAGAAGAATGAAATATCTTATTCAAGAAATTTTTCTTTGCGACTGGGCTTGTTTGAGTTTTTTCAGTTTAGGTGAACCAAAATGACGCTCACTGCATAGGTTGCTATTTTATCTCAGCATTGCCATATGAAATTCATGTTTCTTCACCAGTGAAGAAATGGGGAAAAATTCATTGCCTTCATGGTTTAAAGCAGTTAAGAATGTGCAGATGCCCTCCGTGATCTTTATGAGCACTTTTCAACATTTTTTCACCAATTGTGAATGCAGTTTACAATAACATAGAGTGTCAGTCACAATTCTCAACAATGTTATCTTTGAAACTTCTGGAAATTCTAGTAAAAGATTGCTAATCGTAAAGTAATGATTGTCTCTCTTTTGCATTCACACGTTCAATGAGATTGTCCGTCTAGACACTAGGCCTGCCACTTCTCTGGTTATCATGAACATTTGAATGGCCTTCCTTAAATTCACATCATTGCCTCACTTTTCTTTCAGTTATTGCAGTAGGCCCATACATTCCACACAGTTGAATTTTAGCAGGATTGTATCTTCATATGTTTAAAAATCTAATCACTGATCGAACTTCACAACTGGTGGGATTTGTTATTACCACACTCATTTTAACATACTGTCTTGTGTAGGCAAACAACAATCTGTTGTTAGCAATCTGGCAGTTACATGCCTAACAGTCCATTTAAAGTTACTGTGCATGACCAAACAGATTAGTGTTGCCAATCCCTATTTACAACTCATCAGCCCCTACTTTTGGACTGCGCCTTGTAAATACTAGCTTATGCCCATAACAAATTTGAGTTATCTGTTTATTACTTTAATATTTAATGAGATTTAATTTTATGAAGAGGGGGAGGGAAATGGAAAAAATATTGAATAATCAAGAGTAAAAAAGTTTGAGTAGCAGGTTTAACTGCACATCTTCTTTTGCTGACATGCCTTGATTGGATAAACGTTTGCCCAATTATCTACTGTTTTAGTTTCAATTTATTTCTCTTTCTATTGTATTTGTTTCTCCCTCTTTCATTCCCCTCTGTTGCTCCTTTTTTCACTATGAACAGTTTTTTTTTAATTATTACAAAACTTTTAGGAGGATGTAACTATGTATTATGACATTTTTGTTATTAACTGTTTGTTTGACTGGGCACATCCTGCTCCGTTTTCCAAAAACATTTCTTTGGTTATGCAATACTTTTATTTCAAAATTCAATGATATAGGTGGTTTAAATATCAGTATCCTGATTAATAATAAGAAAATAGTTAATAAAAAAATATTTTTATTGGAAATTTAATACACATCAGAGGAAATGTTGAAAGTGTTATACTTTGACCTTATGCATTTGTGGGAATGACATTTAACCACAATTATACTTTTCTTCAATGAAGTTATGTCCCAACTTTTAAAATCATCAGATTTTTCAATATATCAGGACATTCAAATTAAAAATAATATTGCAAGTTTTTAAAAATGTTTAAAAACTTGCTTCATACATTTTAGTCATACATTAATCAAATTATTATCATACATTGCATGACTTTAATTAGTAGGTGAATTTGGATTTAAAATCCTGCGTAGCTGTTTTGCAGATTTTGCAATTTTTTTACACCTGCATCCTTAATTTACTCCCATATGGGGGGATTTTTGCAAAAGTAATGGCGAAATATTGTATTGTCACCTGACCTTAGTAACTGTGTAAAATCTCATCAATAGGCAATATGAGGAAGTATGTTAAATTAAGAATACAAAATTTGAAGACAAACATGAAAAAAAATTTTAATTGAAAAAACATGTGAGTTAAAATATAGCAAGTAAAAAAAACAAACCATGTCTTTACTATTCCCTAGAAAAAAAAACTGCAAAACATCAAATCACTTGATGCTCTGCGTATTTAAATTGTTGGCATTAAATTATTTTTTGGTGGTGCCCTAATTGTTGAGGTATTAGGAGGTGACATTTCTAGCTGTCAAACATAAGAATGGTAAACACAGACTATTTAATAGCTCAGGACAGCAAGTCATAATATATTGAGAAATGAATTTCCTGTTTCACTTTCATCAAATAAATAAGTCCAACAGTTTTTTTGTGATTTCATGCTAATGATGTCCTCTACGTATATTAAGCAGCTTCTCCATATTTCTTGAAAATTTTCATCAGACCATTTAAATACAATTATTACGGTTTGTTAGACCCTTCAATTTGAAGCGTGTTTCGTCAGACCGTATCAGCAAATATGAGAATCGAGAATCTGTTTCACAATGAATATTTATTTTCTCAGAAAATTCCAGCTTTTTACCAAAATCATTTTTAGGAAATACATAAAGTAATCCTGGTCAGTAACAAATTTCAATTCCTTTAGAATCTTTTATAAACTTGTTTTGGGTATTTACTACCTAACAGATGCCTTTCTGATCATTATTTGAGGGATTTTTTATTAGTGTTTCTGCAACAAGTTGTTTGTTTTCAAAAGTACAACAAGGCCTACCTGACCTGGAGCATTGTAAGTGTCTCCAGATTTTCAGATTTTATATTTAACTTACTTAAATGTTAATAAGTCCATAGTGGATAATTAGTAAATCCCGAATGGAATTTTTTATGGATAGTAGCAGTATACTAATTATTTTTTTTACCAACACTAAAACATAAAAGGAGTTTTTGATTTGGTTATCTAAATGCCATTATCCTCAAACGTAGATGAAAAAATGAAGTGAGCAATAAATGATTGCTAGTTATGGCAGTTACATCAGTTGATTATAAAGACTGCAAAACCAAAATTTCATACATGTTATGGAATGTTGCATGATTTAAATCTGCTTCGAGAGGAAACCCACAATGTAAATGTTTTGAGGATCCTTTAGTTGGGAAAAAGGATTTTAGAAAATAATCATTGCACCACATGTTTGTGCATTACTTTTGAGAACCCTCAGTTCTACTAAAACTTGAAATAATAAGAATTAAGCCATGAATAGGTATTTAATAAAAGTTAAACTGTGTACAAAATTATTTGAAGAGAAGCTTCCAATTATTTGTGATTTTTCCCGTATTAATGATAAGGGCAAGGTTAATAGTAATTGAAAAATCAGGATAATCCACAAATTTGTTAAAGCACATACTGCTTAAATTAATATATACATATGTAAACAAATAATGTAGTTACAAACCTTATTCATCATTTATCAAGTAAATAGAAATACATTTTAAAAATATTAGAATTTAAAAAGGGTTAGTAATAAAATAAAATTAAAACCAAATGTTAACAAATTAGTTTACAAAGGCTTGTTTGAAAATAAAATTTTGTATTTAGCAAAAATAATTGAGAATAATCTTTTATTTGTATTTGTTCTTTTTAATAAATGATTCCAGTTAGTATATCATTAATTTGTCACTTAATAAAATTTATTTTTGAGTTGCCAAGTATTAGAGCAAATTCAACATTATTCATAAAGGAGACCTCTATGATTATATTGAGGTCACGATTGAGTTTTCAAAACCATTTTTTTTTTCTCAATAAATTTGTCCTCACCCCAACCATTGTTAACAACTTCTTCCTTTACTTTATTAGTACAGATCAGTGTGATCTTATTTTTGCATTAATTTGTTCACTGCCTTAAACACTATCTGCTATGATACTTCATTTGATTGTCACATTAGTTGTTGCATGTAAATCATCATTCTTGTTGATATGAAGTTTCTTAAGAACATAAGAAAGAAGCCGTAATAAAAAAGGAAGTCCGACAAGGATGTTCCCTATCCTCATTACTTTCTAATTTTTTCATAGAACTAGCAGTTAATGATTTTAAAGAACAATTTAGATCTGGAGAAACAGTACAAGGTACTGTTAAAGATAAAGATGCTACAATTTGCTGATATACTAATTCTAGGCGAGAGTGAAAAAGATTTAGAAGAAACAATGAACGGCATGGATGAAATCCTACGTAAGAACTACTGCATGAAAATAAACAAGAACAAAACAAAAGTAATGAAATGTTCTAGAAATAATGAAGGTGGACCACTGAATGTAAAAATAGGAAGAGAAGAGATTATGGAGGTAGAAGAATTTTGTTATTTGGGAAATAGAATTACTAAAGATGAACGAAGCAGGAGCGATATAAAATGCTGAATAGCACAGGCAAAATGAGCCAACAGTCAGAAATATAATTTGTTTACATAAACAAATTAATTTAAACGTCAAGAAAAGATTTTTGAAAGTACATGTTTGGAGCATAGCTTTATATGGAAGTGAAACTTGGACGGTTGGTGTACCTGAGAAGAAAAGATTAGAAGCTTTTGAAATGTGGTGCTACAGGAGAATGTTAAAAATAAGATGGTGGATAAAGTGACAAATGAAGAGGTGGTGTGACAAATTGATGAAGAAAGAAGCATTTGGAAAAATATAGTCAAAAAAAGAGACAGACTTATAGGCCACATTTTAAGGCATCCTGGAATAGTCTCTTTAATATTGAAGGGTCAGGTAGAAGGAAAAAATTATGCAGGCAGGCAATGTTTGGAATATGGAAAACAAATTGTTAGGGATGTAGGAGGTAGGAGGTATACCGAATTGAAATGACTAGCACTAGATAGGGAATCTTGGAGAGCTGCATCAAACCAGTCAAATGACTGAAGACAAAAGAAAAAAAAACCCTGTATAAGAGTAATACTTTTTTTTTGTATATTTACTCTCTTTGTTTAATAATATTTTGTGGGATTTTTTTTGTTAGATATTTTATTTCTTAATTTGAGTAACGTACATGTTTAAAATTTAGAATAAAAATATAAAACTATTTAAGTATATAAAACAAAGAAAATTAATTTCATTTGAAATTTTTCTTGTATCTTATGAATTATATTATGAACAGAAAACTTATTTTCAAGTTTTATCAGTATGCTGGCAAACTAAAAAAAATTTCATTTAGTTATTGGCTAACAAGCATTATAAGTACGTAGATAATTTTGTTATCTTTTTAACGCTATTCATTAATTTTTCAAGTATTACCTTTTGTGTTAGTTATGTTACATATTAATTTATGTTTTGCTATGGGTTTAGAATTGTTAATGAACTGTTATGAAACATGTCAGTGCAATTTTTGTATACTAATTTTTGAATTCATAATTTTTTACATTAATTAATTTTCTTACATTTGTATTTCTGTAGTTTCATAATTATTAATAGTTATTTTGTGTTATATGTCTTATTGTAGTACTTGTGTCAAATTAAAAATTCTATTATGAATAATTTATGAAATATTTAATATATTTCATCATAGTTAAACTGAATTCACTATGATAAATTAAATTTTGTTATATTTTTTAAAACTCTGTGGTATATATATATATATATCTTAATATAAAATTTTCAACCGTATCAGTTCTTTTATTATTTTTTTTTTTTTTGTATTTTAATTTTGATTTTATATTTTTTACGGTTTTTTTAAGTTTAAAATTGAATTAATAGATAATGATTGTTGAAAGTGCTCAAAAAGTTGAGGCAGCATAAAAAGTCTGACCTTTTGCAATTATAATAAGCTAAAAATGAATATAATTTGGTTATGAAGATTATTTATATTCATCTTTATGCTCTGAACTGGCCAACAAATAATCCTCAACAGTTAAAAAACTTAAAATTAAAGACATTATTGAAGATGACTCCACTTTTCGCTCTGATAAATTTATCATTTCTATCTCTTATTTTGAAATTCTTTAAATATTGATCAGGCTAGCCTTATATTATAATATTGATCTTATTAAAAAAATGTTGAGTGACTGTAAATGAGTGCTAGCCTATATTGCCAATAAAAAAAAAGTTTTTTTTTGTTATATTAGTAATATTAATTTCTATGTTTAGTACCGCTTACCTTTTTTCACTTTTTTGTCTCTTGTTGAGTGTTTCAGAACCACTTCATTGTTAAAATTTATTGTACTAGGAATACAATAAGCTAAGAAAAGTAAGTGGTACTAAACATAGAAACTGTAGTGATCTTAGCAAAAAATAGTTTTATATTTTCAAATATCTTAACAACAATTTTAGTAATATTAACATTTAAGTTACCATTTTATTTACACTATTTATATATAATATTTATTCTAATGAATTAACCTATATGAATTAGAAAAAATTAATTTAAGATAGATGTATAAATTGATCCACTGATTTTTAATTATATTCTAAGTTTCCAAAATTGTAGCTTTTAAGCTGGGATTTATAGAAAACATATGTTATACATTTTTTTTAAATTTTCATAATTAAATGTGTTACAAGAGGTTATCCAGAATTACTCCATAAAAATGAATTATTAAATTAAGTGCATAATCAATTAAATTTAAATAACAATATCTGACCACAAAACCAAACTCTATTGATGATTACATGTGCCGTCAGGAATGTATGCTATTATATTTGTAGTAGTAGATTGAGTTTGCTTCTGCTGTTTCTATCACAGCCATGAATAAGTGATAAGTATTTTATCAGTACAATTATTCCAACAATTTAAATATGACTGCAGCAGATTGTTCTTTAATCCTCTAAATTGAAATTTGATAACTAATATTTCTAACTAATATTTGATTAATATTTCAGGATTTATGATATTTATTAGTAGTCATAAATTGATTACTACACTGATTTGTTGATTCTAATTTACCTTGATGTTTTTTATTGAAAGATAAACAACAATTGGGAGGGGGTTGGTCTAAGGAAAACTTATCTTCCTTTAAATGTTAATTTATTGAATAAGTAAAAACATACTATAAAAATGTTCAGTTTAGTTTGTATAAGAACTAATGAATTTTATCTAATCAATACCAAATTTTTACCAGTTATTGTGAATAACTAAAGAAAAGTTTTTATTCTTGATTGTTTTATTTTCTTTTGGAACATATTTGTATAAAGAACTAGAAAACAATTATGTAGTTAAGGAAACTTTTTATCAGTTAATATACATTGATGTAGATCTTATCTGTAACCCACTGGTTGGTCTAGTGGTGAACTCATCATTGCAAATAGCTGATTTCGAAGTTGAGAGTTCTAAGGTTCAGGTCCGAGTAAAGGTTACTTTTATATGGATTTTGATACTAGATTGTGGATACTGGTGTTCTTTGATGGTTGGGTTTTAATTAACCACATCTCAGGGATGGTCGACCTTAGCCTGTACAAGAATATACTTCATTTACATTCATACACTTCACCCTCATTTATCCTCTGAAGCTGAAGTAATACCTTATGATAGTTCTGGAGGCTAAACAGAAAAAGAAAGCTGATATCTGTCGAAGGTATGTATGCTTTTTATTTACTTTTACTATTCTTCCAAACAAATTGCTACTATTTTCTACCTCCCCTCCATGACTCTGTTTCCATTTAAGGCAGTTCAGTTTTAGTGCCTAACAGTTTTTTTTTTCATATTAAAAATGCATATAAAGAGTTACAATAGTAGATTTCCATTCTCTTCATTCGTGACAAATTTGTCAAGCAGATGATTTCTCAGTAAGATCAAAAAAATTTCTTAAATGTTTCATCCAACAATTAATTAATTTTAAATAATAAAAAAAAAACAATACTTCATGTAAATGCAATTATATTTTTCACTTCTATATCTGTTGCGTATTAAAGAAGTACTGGCCATATTTTTTTTCTGCTACAAGCTGAGATCTTGCAGCATTAAGCCCTGATGAGGAACTTTGCCCATAGAATGTCAGATTTTTTTTTTTTTTTTAAATACCAAAGAAAAATAAAATAATCCTAAAAAGAAAACAATTAAAGAATCTGAAACATGAGTAAATATTCCTATTTGTTAGTTAATTGGAAGTTGGTATATCCAAGTCCTTTATGTAATGTAGTTGTTTTAATTCTTGTGACCTCTTTCTTCAACCCTTCACAAAAAAAGTCTTTATGTTTTCCAGTTCGCTAAATAACTATAGTAATCTAATTGATATAACCATTTTAGGTTTGTGTTAATGTTATAGGCTTATTAGTTATAGTAATGTTATAAGTTACAGCCTAAACTGGTGTTACAAGTAGGGTAGATTGGTATAAAAAATTACTGGAATATCTGATGTGAACTGCTTCCTCCAAACCTGTTTACCAGTTTAAGGTCAATTATTAACTATTAATTTAATGTTAATGTTTTGTTTTATCTTTCAGGTAGTGTTAATGTGGGAGGAGTTAATGGAAGTTTAGTAGAAACTAATGAAACATTTTCTACTACTAATGCAGATGGTCATACGATGAAATCAATTGAAGGAACATCAGGTTTTAATATAGCAATCATCAGTGGAATAGCTGTTGGCATCCTTATTATCTCAAGTGTGATTGGTAAATAATTTTTACTCTTTATTCTTTTGTTTTATGTATTTGTTTTTTTAGAAAAATATTAAATTGTATCAAATGTTAAGCATTCATTTTTAAATGCGATTGTAATTTAATTCATACATTGATCTTTTAAGATAGGGTTAATCACTGCAATATTTTTTCCCCCAAAGCAGAACACATTTCACCAATACATACCGTGCTGTATCTCTGATTCGTTCAACATTGTCATCATTATTTTTTGATGTTAATGGTCTTCCAGAGCATGGATTGTCCGCAACTGATTTCCGGCCATCTGAAAATGCTTTAAACCAGCTAAAAACTTAGGCTCGTGATAGAGCATCATCTCCATTTGCTCTTTTAAATTTAAAAAAATTTTCAATAGCATTTTCACAGAGTTTATTACAAAACTTGATTGCACAATATTGCTCATAATTAGTAACACTCATTTTTGTAACGCACAACAAAAACTCGTTTCACGAAATGTTTGTTTACATCTCACGTGGCAACAATAGACTAAAAATATTAATACCTAATATAATTCAGCTGTTCGTATAACCATATGTTTACTAGTAACTTTTTATAGTGTTGCCACTTTGACTGCCAAAAAACATTAGCCTCATTACTTTATTTACAGACTTTGTTTGTCACTGAATGTAATATTAATTATTTATAATCTCTATAAATATATTGGGTCTCTTCTGCTGCATAGTGTCTCTTGTGACTCCCTTAAAAATTCAGAAAAAATTTCCAGGATACAAAAATGGGGTGCCAGCTCATTGCTTGGCACCTGTCACTGTGAATCACTTTGATGAGTGTTTTCTGTATATTAGCAAGCCTGTTAAATGAGCTAGCTTGATTATTTTGAAGAATAGACTATTAAGATGCAGTGCCGTTCATCCAGTGTCGTTCATTTAGTTGATGTGTGACCATCATCTTGTACGGATAAAACTTCACGTCTGTATGTAAAATTCTTCTCACAGTTTGAGCTCTCAATTCCAAAGTTGCAATATGTTTAAGAGTCGAGTATCATGGAGATTGTGTATGTCTTTCTCACTCTTTAGATTTTTTTTTTGGGTGTTTGAATGCTGCAAGGCCTGTTTGGTGGTTTATTCTTCAAATCCAAAGTTGTAGCTCTAAGATTTGATGCCAATAATAACAGTATGTTCTTCCTTTCATGAATTGTACAATTGAAATGCAAGGGTATTCTCTAAAACACGGTTTGGGTTTGCCACATCTTACTCTCCACCTTAGTAACAAAGGGGCAAGTCCAGGAGTTATTTCGTTTTATGCTTGTTTTTTTTTTTGTCCAGTCATTTTACCTCCCAAATAACAAAATTCTTCTACCTCCATAATCTTTTCTCCTCCTATTTTCACATTCAGTGGTCCATCTTTGTTATTTCTACTACATTTCATTACTTTTGTTTTGTTCTTGTTTATTTTCATGCGATAGTTCTTGCGTCGGACTTCATCTACGCCGTTCATTGTTTCTTCTAAATCCTTTTTACTCTCGGCTAGAATTACTATATCATCAGCATATCGTAGCATCTTTATCTTTTCACCTTGTACTGTTACTCCGAATCTAAATTGTTCTTTAACATCATTAACTACTAGTTCCATGTAAAGATTAAAAAGTAATGGAGATAGGGAACATCCTTGTCAGACTCCCTTTCTTATTATGGCTTCTTTCTTATGTTCTTCAATTGTTACTGTTGCTGTTTGGTTCCTGTACATGTTAGCAATTGTTCTTCTATCTCTGTATTTGAACCCTAATTTTTTTAAAATGCTGAACATTTTATTTCAGTCTACGTTATCGAATGCCTTTTCTAGGTCTATAAACGCCGAGTATGTTAGTTTGTTTTTCTTTAATCTTCCTTCTACTATTAATCTGAGGCCTAAAATTGCTTCCCTTGTCCCTATACTTTTCCTGAAACCAAATTGGTCTTCTAACATTTCCTCCACTCTTTTCTCAATTCTTCTGTATAGAATTCTAGTTAAGATTTTTGATGCATGACTAGTTAAACTAATTGTTCTGTATTCTTCACATTTATCTGCCCCTGCTTTCTTTGGTATCATTACTATAACACTTTTTTTTAAGTCTGACAGAAATTTCCCTTTTTCATAAATATTACACACCAGTTTGTATAATCAATCAATCGCTTCCTCACCTGCACTGCGCAGTAATTCTACAGGTATTCCGTCTATTCCAGGAGCCTTTCTGCCATTTAAATCTTTTAATGCTCTCTTAAATTCAGATCTCGGTATT
The DNA here is from genome assembly GCF_047948215.1 of Lycorma delicatula. Taxonomy (NCBI): domain Eukaryota; kingdom Metazoa; phylum Arthropoda; class Insecta; order Hemiptera; family Fulgoridae; genus Lycorma; species Lycorma delicatula. The sequence continues at coordinate 135,415,204 of NC_134455.1, forward strand.
GTTTCTCCCATTTCATCCTCCTCAACTTCCTCTTCTTCCTCTATAACACCATTTTCTAATTCATTTCCTCCGTATAACTCTTCAATATATTCCACCAATCTATCGACTTTACCTTTCGTATTATATATTGGTATACCATCTTTGTTTAACACATTATTAGATTTTAATTTATGTACCCCAAAATTTTCCTTAACTTTCCTGTATGCTCCGTCTATTTTACCAATGTTCATTTCTCTTTCCACTTCTGAACACTTTTCTTTAATCCACTCTTCTTTCGCCAGTTTGCACTTCCTGTTTACAGCATTTCTTAATTGCCGATAGTTCCTTTTACTTTCTTCATCACTAGCATTCTTATATTTTCTACATTCATCCATCAGCTGCAATATATCGTCTGAAACCCAAGCTTTTCTACCAGTTCTCTTTATTCCGCCTAAGTTTGCTTCTGCTGATTTAAGAATTTCCTTTTTAACATTCTCCCATTCTTCTTCTACATTTTCTACCTTATCTTTTTTACTCAGACCTCTTGCGATGTCCTCCTCAAAAATCTTCTTTACATCCTCTTCCTCAAGCTTCTCTAAATTCCACCGATTCATCTGACACCTTTTCTTCAGGTTTTTAAATCCCAATCTACATTTCATTATCACCAAATTGTGGTCGCTATCAATGTCTGCTCCAGGGTAAGTTTTGCAGTCAACGAGTTGATTTCTAAATCTTTGCTTAACCATGATATAATCTATCTGATACCGTGCAGTATCGCCTGGCTTTTTCCAAGTGTATATTCTTCTATTATGATTTTTAAATTGGGTGTTGGCAATTACTAAATTATACTTCATGCAAAACTCTATATAAGTCGGTCCCCTCTTTCATTCCTTTTGCCCAGCCCGTATTCACCCACTATATTTCCTTCCTTGCCTTTTCCAATGCTTGCATTCCAATCTCCAACTATTATTAAAGTTTCATCTCCTTTTACGTGTTTAATTGCTTCATCAATACACACTCTACCTCATCATCATCATGGGCGCTTGTAGGGATATAGACGTTAACAATCGTTGTTGGTTTAGGTTTTGATTTTCTCCTTATTACAATGATTCTATCGCTATGCGTCTTGAAATACTCCACTCTCCTCCCTATCTTCTTGTTCATCACGAAACCTACTCCTGCCTGCCCATTATTTGACGCTTTTTTTATGCTTTATGAAAGATCTTTGTAAACTAATTGTACACTTTTTTATTAAATCTTTATTAATTTCAGGTTGGATTTATAGAATATTATAATTAGTTGTTGTTACCAACTTGATTAAGTATTGCTTGCTACGTTGTTTTTATACTGTTGGTTTCTTTTTTTCAAGGTGCTGTATCGTTCGTGGTATACCGACACAGATACTGGAACAAACCACAAACATTAAGTGATAAATGCAGTAATGCTGATTCAAGCGGTTACATTGATGACAGCACCCTTCGAGTAAGTATATTGTTACTGGTTATGGGTAATATGTATTGATGTTTTATAAATCTAAGGGAAAAATCTTAATATTTCACTTTTTAAAAAATACAATCATCTTTTTTTAGAAAAGTTAGAGATGTGATAAAAATTTGTTTTTTTGTTATTTTGTCCTGCATTTTATTTAATTCTGATTGATACTTTATAGTCAGATAATATAAATTTTTTTAAGATGTACAAGTAAGTCTGATTTAGTGATAATTGCATAGAAATTTCTTATCAAAGGATTTTAATTACGTTTGAATATTATTTTTTTCTGACCAGTACTGAAGGTATTATACCACTTCTCTAAGCATTTCTAGAAGTATACTTACACATTCAAAGTTTTCCATAAAAACATTTGAAGTTTCCCAAAAAAACATAAGCTGGTTGCTTGACCTATTCAGAAACAATTGAAACTTACCCACTTTTTTCTCACATGTTTCAGGACCATAGAACTTTTTTTTTAATTTTTAATTTAAGAAGTTTACCTGTGGTGGCCATTTTTGTTATGGTGCGCACACCTATTTTTGTGATTGTAAAGGTTTACAGAAAAAATTATAACTAAAAAACTATTGGTCCTGGAAGGATGAAACAAAAAATTATTTAAATTTTTTTTAAATTTAATCATATTTTCTCAAGGTAAATGGTTATTCCAGTGGTTTTTTATGTATCTCTTTTCTTTCCATGAGAAAATTACCAATAAAGTTGAACATTAAAAATGGTGAAATTTCACTTTTGGTAATTTTTTTCAAGAGACAGATGGCATACACAGTTTGAATTATTTTTTTATATATAGGTATATGTTAGTAGTTTTACTATAATAATATTAATGGTGATATACATACTCCTAAATTTTTATGAATTTTTTAAAACTAATTTTAAAAAAATAAAATTTTGACTTCAAATAACTATGATGGGGCTGGTGATAAAAATCTCAAATTTGCACAGTTTTGCAGTGTTTTTGTAGATATTTATGATAAATATAAAATTTTCTTATGTATTGTACTAATAAAGTAACTAATATTGTAACTAAAAAAGTTATAATCTCTCAAAAATCATGAAAAACTGGTTAAAAGCAACACCATTTTAAATACTAAATAAGTACCCCAAGGGAGTTTTTTGTCTTCTTTGCACTTTATATTTTTTATATTTAGCCCCTATGTTGTTGAAGTTGACATTTTCAATATTTTTAAAGTAGTTTTTTTTTTAATTATTAATTATAGATCGTAATTTAATGATAACTTTACCAGTACCAGCAACCTAATAAAATTTTGATTCAAAAATGCTTGGAAAATTTACATTCATATAGTTCTTTGTTCTGCTGAGAAAAAATACTTTTGAAACAGTTAACACAAAGAAACTTTCCAGGAACTAAATTTAAATTTGGAAAAATGTGTTCTTAAGAGCTTGCTCTAATGTTATTTGTCTTAGGTTTTTCTTAACTGTTTTCCATGCAGGTGACTGAATTTTGTCAATAAACTTTTTTCACAATATTTACAAACACTAGTGATATTTAAATTAACACGTAAAAAAATAAGTTTGTTTTCATCACTAAGTTCACAAATTGAGTTCTTTTGGCACTGTACCAGTATAATATTTTGACACTCTTCATTCACATAAATTCTTATGGAATATTGTTCTTTCGTTGTTTTATATGAAATTAGTTGCAAATAGTGTAAAAATGTAACTGATTTTAAAATTTGCAAGTATAATATTATTAAATAAAACTTATTTATTTAATAAACACTTCCAAACACAGGATGAAATTTGAGACACTGTAAAGATGTGAACTGGTCACTGAATAATGTCAGACTGATCAGTCTGTAACTGCAAAGCTAAATGATACAATAAGCATAAAGGAGCATGATGCAACATGAATAGCTTCAAGCACATGTTATAACCTGATCACTACAGTTGAATGATTCAAACAAGACTATTTCAACTATAGTAATAAGTATAAAAAATATTAAATTGCCAAGAAGACAAGAAACCCCCTTAGAGTATTTAATTAGCGAGTCAAAATGGTATCTATTGTAACAGGGTTTTCATGATTTTTAGAGGTTATAACTGTTTTATTAGTACAATACACAAGAAACTTTTTTATTTGTAATTCATAAAAAATTAGGTGTAAGTATATCACCATTAATATTATTTGTGGTAAAACTGCTAACATCTACCTACATATAAAATAATAACTCAAACTATGTATGCCATCTATGCCTCTTGAAAAAAATGACCAAAAGTGAAATTTCACAGTTTTTCATGTTCAACTTTATTGATAATTTTCTCTTAGAAAGAAGAGATATAGGTAAATTAACCACTGGATCAATCTTTGACCTTGAGAAAATATGAATAAATTGCTTTTTGTTTCATCCTTCCAGGATCAATAGTTTTTTAGTTATAATTTTTTCTGTTAACCTTTGCAATCACAAAAATAGGTGTGCACACTGTAACAAAAATGGCTGTCACAGGTAAACTGCTTAAATAAAAGATTTAAAAATAGTTTTAAGGTCCTGAGACATGTAGAAAACAAGTGGGTAAGTTTCAATCTTTTTTGAATTTGTCAAGCAACCACTCTTGGGTCACTTCAAGTGGGTTGACCCTTTGGCAAGTTGAATATCTGCCTTCTAAAGTAATGTAGTAAAGTATTAATTAAATTTTCAAGTATGGAAATCGTGAAATAATATTGCAACAAAAATGTTTTTGTTCATATTTTCCTTGCCAAAAAAGATTAGCAATGGTAAACCTGTAATTGTATTCCTAGGCTTGAAATAACAGGCATTACACTTCATGTTAGGCATCTTTGATGGTAATGATTACAAATATTTTTTGATTAATGTTAATTAACAAATGAAACGTAAACAGCAAAGATTATTATTACTATGCGTATCTTTATTCTTACCAAACATTACTGTTGCTATAAATTGCTAAATTTTAAATTTGCTCATGAAGAAGTGTAATGTTTTACTCTATCCTTTTAGTTTTAAGTTTTCTTTCCTGGAAATGAAAAATCCAACATGATCATTAACAAACATTAAAAGGTTGTTTTATGATCAAGTTAAAGTTGTTCTATGCATGAAATCTTAACTATATTCTTATAGCTTTTGAAGTTAAGGTGATAAATATAGTTACAATTGAGAAATAATTACAACCATTAACACTGAAAATGTGTTTTATTGTATAATGTGCAATATCCTGATAACTAGAATGTGAGTAGAAGAATATTTCCATGTAATTAAAGTTACTGACCATTTAAATTACTTCTCTCTTAGACCAGTTTAATTTACTAAAAGTATTTTAAGAAATTGAAGGAAGTATTTTTGGTGAGCTTATGTTTCCTTACCTTACCTTTTTTTTAATTTTGCATGAACTTCTGTATTGATGGTCTACTTTTAATGAATATGATATTCAATTTCTTCATTTATTCCCATCCATTGTAGACTGCCAACAATTGATCGTTTTTTAATCGAATTAAAGGCTTTCTGAAAATAATATATAAAGAGGAACTGTGTAATCTTCTAGATTTCCTTCTCAGCTGCCTTATTTTAAATATATTGTCAATTGTATTACGTCTTCCAAGGTAACATCATAGAAAAAATCAATCTAACAATTTACTTCTAATGCCTCAGCTAGCATTTATTCAAATAACTCCTTATTAATATTTTAAAAATTTTACTTTGCACCTAAAATAGATTTCATCTTCCTTTCCTCCTTGACTACATCATTCTTAACACTGTGTCTACTGGTCTTTGGTCACTACAAACATCCAGCTTCAAAATAACCTGTACATTTTTTACTGTGCTTCTGTTGAAATTAACACCTTCCGTCTTTTAACAAACATTTTACCATATTCTGTCCAAGACAAACCCAGTTGCAGTAATATACATAGATGGGTTGAAGCAGAATGATACCAATGGATGTGCTTTTGTTGTAAATGACAGAACATATATGCTCGGACTGCCTGGCATTATGTTTACAATGCAGAACTGTATGCCATCAGTATGGCTTTGAATATTATTAAGTCAAAACACTGTTGCATCCTTATCTGCAGTGATTCATGTAGTGCACTCCAAGCTTTAGAAAATTTGTATTCTAGACACCCTAGTATCACCGAAATTCATAACTCTGAGTTGAATCATAACAACATGCAAGTAAATGTCTGCTGAATCTCTAGCCATGTGGTAATCCTGGGTAACGAACATGTGTATTCAGCTGCTAAAGATACATGTAGCCAATTGTCTTTCACCATTCATGTTATTACGGATTTTATTAATTTCATTAAACATATTCTTCAAAGAAGATGGCAATGTGACTGGGCTGCTATAGTGGATAATAAACTCTTACACATCAAATATATGGTGTTACCGTGGGACTCTTCATGTAGAAAAATTCACCAAGAGAAAGTGGTCCTGTGTCGCTTACGATTAGGATATATAAGAGCTACTGACAAATACCTGATGTCAGCAAAAAGCGCAGCACTGTGCGTTTGAGGTTTAATGGTGTGTACAGTCCATTTAACGGTGCACCACACCCTTGTGGAGTGTATGTGTTATGCGGCCTTACATTGCAAATTCAAATTACAGAGAGACAGACATTCTTTGCATCCTAAGAAATAATAAGAATGTACTACACCAGGTATCATAACTTCTAAGAAAATCAATATCTTCATAAAATTTAATGTTTATTTTGTTATTAGTGTTATATATTTTAACGTAATGGTCACATTTCTTTTATTATTTTATTTTTAATCTTATTATTATATTTGTTTCCATCTTTGTTTTAACCCGTGTTTTATTAACGTCCGAGAAGGGGCTTTTTTTATTATTTTTTTTGACCCGGGTGCTGTAACACAAAAGCATTTTTTGCAAAAAAAAACATCTGTTTATAATTATAAAATTTATTTTATTTACTTTCATATTCTAGAACCTCCAAGTCAATTTTTTTTGTTAACACTTCTAAAAAATTAAATTAATTTTTATTTATTAAATATAATATATTAAAAATATATATTGATTATATACATTATATAACTGTGTTTATTATATAATTTAAATGATGATAATTTATAAAAAATAAATATATATGAGGAAAATATTTTAAAACTTACAAAAGTTTAAAAATTACTGTGGCTATCCTGTCTGTTTTTTAAATTTACTTAAGTATGGAATGTGTAGTTTCCTAATTGTTATTTATTTCTTTTGATTGTTAAGTTTTTAAATAACTGTAAGCTTATATAATACCATATCTTCATGAGATTTACTGTTTTATGAGCATTTGACACATTTTGAGAAACTAACATTTAATTAATTGCTTTTTTTTAGGTATTTGAAGGTAATCATAAATATTTTTAGTCAATTAAAATATTTTTAGGATTTTTTAATTTTACTACGAGTGGCTGAAATGCAATGCACAGTGGAATGTAACAGAACAAAGTGTCGCAAAAGCAACATGTGCTGTCATTTTGTAGTTTCATTTCCTTAGCATTAAAATTCCAAAATTATTGATATATGCCTTTTCATTTTCTCTCAGTTGCTGTTGTTACGAAGTTGAGTGCGCTTGCTGTTTGCAGGCAATTGAAATTTTAACTGAAAAATGTGAACGCTAGTGACATTCATTGTCTAAAATCATTTATTGGTGATGAAACTGTTGATCAGAGTACTTAGAGTAAGCGGGTAGTCAAATTTTATATATCATAAGCTTGTATAGCGACCGTTGAAGATGAATTTTGCAGTGATCGATCAGTTTCTGTGACTGATGAGAAGCATTGAAAGGAGGGAGAAGAATTGATCCAAAATAACCAATGCATCACACAACTTTACCATCACCCAGAAAGGCATACCAGAATGATTAGGACGCATTATTGCACAACTGGGCTAACATAAAACATAAAATCTGTTTACGGTTGTGCCATGCAAACTAACAAAAAAAAAAAAAACAATAACAAAAGAAAATGTTGTGTTCAGCTTCTGAAAAGTTATCATGATGAAGGAGATGATTTCTTTTTCACTATTGTGACTGAATATAAATTTTAGGTGCATTACTAACACTTTTAAGAAACACGGCAGAGCATGAAATACTAGTGCTTGGTTTGGCACAAACAAAAAATTCAAAACATAACTCTCCTTAAAAAAAATTTTCCTGACAGTGTTCTGGGATTCTAAATATATCTATATGACTTGACTTCTGGAAGTGTGTAGGCTGTAAATTCTGTGTAATACATTGAGACATTAAAACACCTTAGGAGATGTATATGTTTGTTCAACAATCCATAGAGCCAGTGATTTTACAGGATGATAAAGTTTATCATCTCTTGTGAAGTTGAAATTTTGAAATTTCAACATATTCAACCCCTTCCACAGTCACCCTGCTTGACGCTCTATGGTTTTCACTTAATGGAATTAAAGAGTGATATTCAGGGAATTCATTTCATCACTGATAATGATCTAAAGGATGCAATAAGATCACGCGGATCAACGAAAGACCACAGCCTTCTTCATTGAAGGAATGAGAGAATCTGTGGGAGAAATGTATAGTTGTAAAATACTGACTATTCAAAAAATAAATTAAACGTTTTTGTAGCAAATAAAATGTACTTTTATGCCATCTTTGTTTCATTTGACTGTCTTTTTATTTGGAAGGTATGGGCAACTGTGCATTACATTATAATCACCTCTCTTATGTATGAAGTAAGTATCGATGTGGTTGTAATATACTGATGATATTCTAAAAAACTAATTAGTTGTCTGTTCATCTCAATCGGACAACTTCACTGATTAGATTCTATCCCAGCAAATCCACATTTGATGCTGAGCTGTACACCATATTCTAAGTATTTATACCATTTTAACTTTTGTGTAATAGGATATAGCTCAAGTCATTTTTGCTGGTGTTAACAACATATGCTGTAAGTGAACTTAAAGTTTTATCCAATATTATTTATTCTGATTTTTCTTAAGTACATGACCAGGTTCAGGATTATTCTTCATGTTCATATTACTGGCATGCCAAAGTTTATACAGTAAGAGTAGGTATTGGTCTATTTCCTACTGAACAGAAGAATGAAGCAGGAGATAGTTTATTTACTGTAGGTAAGGAACTTCGGACAATAAACAATAGAAGGAGATGCTGTGAATGTTTTGATGTGGTTTTGGTGTGACAGGCTGTGCATCTCTCTGTTGTTTCAAGTGTTGCATTAACTAAATTAGATATCCTTGATTCTTGTGACATAATTAAGATGTTCACTGAATATATACATAATAATAGTAAGAAGTATGATTACCATATAATATTCAAGATAAGGAATCTTGGAGAGCTGCATCAACCAGTCAAATGATTGAAGACAAAAAAAAAATTAGTATTCATACACCAAAGTATAATATTTAACTTTGGTGTATGTATATGTGTCTGCATGAGCATTTGTGCACTCTCTCTCTATGTATGTGTATGTGCGTGTGTGTGTGTGTGTGTGTGTGTGTGCATGCGTGTGTGTAGAGATTGCTTATATCAGAATGAAAAAAAAACAACTGTCAGTGTTACCAGAGAACTGGAATTGGGAGTAAAAGTTATGCAAGTTTAGAATTATATTAATTTGTTTCAGTTTCTTTGAAAATATTAATATTTTATCATTTTCACTGCTGATTGCATAGATAATTTTTACAAAACATATTAATGTATCTGATAGACAGATAAGTAATTAAAATGTTAATTTATTATTAATTATTTTTTTTCAGGACAACTCTGAAGAAATGTACAGCCTGGATAATGATTCATTCTTAAATAGTTTAGAAGCGATGACAATTCAGAATTATTGGACTGATAACGTTAAACATACCAAACTGTGAAAAAGATGTTTATAAATTTCTCCTCTTTTTGAACGGGTGAAATTTTATTCGCTTAATCATTCCATAATGATAATAATAATAAGTATAACTGCTTATTTCAGAATAAAATGTAATTTTATATCAAGTTTTTATCAAAATAAAAATATACTTTTTAAAGGATATTTTTATAGATGACTGTAGTGGTAATATTTTGGGCAGTATAGAATATCAGTATTTTGGTAAGTAATAATTATATTTTGATGTTTAAACAGTGTTTCAGTTGTTAATGGAGAATGAAAGAAGAATGACTTACTCTATATTTTTTAAAGTAGAGAGTGGTGCTAGGTCAGTTAATGAAAAATTACCATATGGATGCAATAATAATTGTTAAATTTTTATCTCTTAGAATTAGCTTATTATCCATATCATTATTAATCTTAGTTGTAATGAAGTGTGTATTGTTTAATATTTAAACTTTGATGTGTGTATGTGTGTGTGTATATGCGTGTGTTTACTTTTATGTAATTTAGAGGTTGTTAAACATTACTAAAAGAAAGTTATTATATAATGCATTTATTATAGTGTTACTTATTTTTGTTTCTGTTTAGTTTATTTCTTATTATTGATTATTTGTTTCTGGTTATTCTATTTTCTGCTATTATTCATTATGATATTATTTCTGCGATTCACTATTTTGTTAATGCTTTCACTCCCATCTAATTGTTTTCTGTCTCTTACTATTGATTTATTTTGCAAATACACTTTTATTAGATAAATTAAATTTTTTTTATTATAAAAATGACTTTATAATGTTATATTTTTCCCAGTTTATTACTTAAATCGGAGAATATCACAATCAGCATTGTATTCAAGTTTATTTTGTGCCTGAAAATTATTTATAATGTAATGGTTATTTACATTTTTCCAATATCAAATTATAATTTTTAATACCATGTGTTCTTCTTAAAACGTAAATGTACTTTGAGATACTTTGAGTAAATGTATTTTTGGTACTTGGTGTAAAAGGTATACTTCTTAATGTGCTGACGTAGTGTAGATATATTTGCTGTTGAATATGGTTTTCAAGCATTGTTTTGAAGTGTTTTAACTTTGTAGTCGCATAAAATGTAAAAATTAGTTAAATTATTTTTGTCTGGCATTTTTATATCACTATTCACAGCAGCTGATCGATTTGATAATATGAATTTTGATCAGATTAAGACTGTTAAACCAAACAGAGATGAAGAATAAATAAATATTATACTTACATATATATAATTTCTTAGGTGTTTGAAATGGATAATAATAGTTTTTGGGATGAAATGTAATTGTTCTGTCCTTTTTTTTATAGTATTCATTATGCAGATTTATAAAACATTTTACTTACCTAAGTGCTCTAATGTTGATGACTGATGATGTTTCAGATAAGATTTCTTTTTTTCTTTCACCGACTGGTATTTAAATATATTTAAAGTTAGAAAGTACAGTTTCTCTACCTTCTTACAGTAGGTGTTCTTGTATTGTCTTTGAAAGGACAAGTGATTTTCTTATAATGTATTCTTTAGTCAGTAATTTGTAGATTTCTATATTTAAATAGTTAAGAATTCCTGTTTTTATTTAAATGTGCTATAAAGCGATGAACCTTGAAGATTTGACTGCTATTTTCATATGCTTCTTTTTTTTTTTATTTTTAATGAGCAATTTAATTTTCTCATGATAGTATTATTAATTTCATAATTTATGTATGTAATGATGTAGTATCACACACTGCCATTTTATCTTTTTTGTAATATTTCATTTTAGGGCTTAATCTTTGGAAAATGGTAACTTTTTTTTTTGTAATTAAACAGTTTTTATTAAACGATTATTATTGTATATCTATGAGCTTCATTATCATCATGTACCATTATAGGACATTAGAAATTTATTCAATCTTTATTAGTTTACATTTTCAATCCCACACTATTTAATGTGTATGTAAACAAAGAATACCAACTATTTTTTGTAATGTTCTTATCATTAGTGTAAAATTACTTCTGCATACATCTAAATTGTTATCCCATATAAAATTTTTCTAATATCTCCTTTATTTTATAAATAGACCACGTCTTTGTAAAAATTCAACTTAAGAATACTTTTAAATAAAAATTGATATGAAAGTATAAAAATAAATTCATTTATAAGTATATGATATTTTATATAACAACTGAAATTTGTATGTCCTAGTTAATACTGTTGACTGTCCTATGCATCTGTTCTTTGATTCATTGTAGTTTCTAAACTTTCAAACATATATAGGTAATATTAAGTATACTTGATCTTGGGTATTAAACAATTGTAAACTTTAGTTTTTTTTTACAATGACTAAGTAGAAATAAGTAAACAATACACAGGCTTGGGGCTGAAAGTATTCACTTTTAACTTATGATCCAATTATTTTAAAAACAAATTTACCCAATGTAGACTGAAAATTTATTTTTATATACAAAGATTAATCTTTTGTCAGGTAATAAAAATAAACAAAATACATACTTATTTACATTACTTCTCTACATAATCTCCATCCAAATTCAAGCACTTTTGTTGTGACACCAGCTTGTCTACTCCCTTTCTAAAGAATGGTGTCGCCAAAATACCCATTTATATGGAGCTGCAACAATCACCTCCTTACTTCACCCATACTACTCTAATAGTACAGAATGAAATGTAACTGACTGAAAAATAACAATATTTTTAGCTTAGCTTATACTTTGCTACAGAAACCAGTTTGTAATGCCCAACCTCGAAAGGTTAATTTTTTTTTAATAGCCTATGTTCATTAACAAATCTATGCTACCGCTTTATAACTTGTGTTATTCTTTAAACATATTTGCTTATTATTTTAAATTAAAATTTATATATTTAATTCATTAAATACTTATATATTTTAAGATAAAGCAATATCTCCTATATTATTATAAAGAAATTTGGATTTCAGTAATCTATATATCTGGTACTAAAGATGAAATAACATTCAAGATGTTTTTAAAATGTTAAAATTACTGATTTGGAAATGTTCTTGTAAATTAAGGGATGAGCATTGATTTGGTTTCTTTATATATATATTTTAAACATGTCCTGTGTGTCAAATCACAATTAATTATTTATAGTTTAAGAATCACTGTATACGCACCTATGTAAAAAATAAGATTGATCTCACCTTTAAGTGTTAAAATCTTTTGTTATTCAAAAAGGCCTTTTCGGACCCACTGGATCTATCATCAGTTGCTATATCAAGATATAACACAAATGATAAGACATTAGGTATTTGGTCACTAAGGTAAAACTAATTAAAATTGTAATGAGATGTTAAAAACAGATGTGAGTGTGCAGATGTTATAGCCAACTTAAATAGATTGTCATGTTCGAAATGTGTTTGATGGTTCTTTAAATTGGAGTTCTTATATGTATAAATTTAATAGTTTTATGTTTCGTTCACCTGCAACTCCCTGAAGCTCTGAAAGGGAGATCCTCCTAGTCTCATTCCAAAGCGGTGTCTGCCACTCTTCACTTGGTAGTATAGGAAAGAGCAAATCCACTATGTCGCCGATGCTATTGATTGAAATGATCGGCAACCTCCTTCCCAGCCTCTAGGTGACAAGCTTGTAAGCTTGTCCACAAGGGTCATCCTGTAGCTCCTGAAGGAGCCTCTTCCAGGGCTCGTACTTTTCCTTTTGGATCTCCTTCTTTAAGCAGTTTCTCACCTGTTTCACATCGTGAGACAGGTGGGGCACATCCTGTCTCCCCCTGGCTAAACTCTGCTGTATCCTGCGCCGTAGCCTGTGCACCTCTGCCCTTAGTCTTCCAATCTCTGCCATCCACCAGTACACTTGGCGCCTAGGCTTCTTCTTCTTCTGCCTCTTGGCAGGCCGTCTGTATGATTCTGACGAGCTCTTCGGGTTCTCACAGGTCCCCCTTGTTAAACTCGACTGCCAGCCTCTCCTTAAGCCGCCGAAGGTACACCTGGCTAACATGCCAAGTAGCAGGTCACTCATCTTGATCCAGATCCCTCTATGATCGCTACCTAGTTCCTCCTACAGCACTACACATGATGTAACATGAGGAGCTAGCACCTCAGAGACATAAATGTGATCCAACACCGATCCCTGATTTACTCGCCAGAAAGTGGGCATGCCGTCGTTAAAGCAGATTATGTTAAGTGAGGATATTAGCTCTGACAATTCCTCACCTCTCTCGTCCGACATATTGCTCCCTACTTCCATGTTCTTGGCATTAAAGACTCCCAGTATCAGAGCAGGTGTCCTGTTCTTCTGATGTCTTCTCCAATTTCCATCAGGAACTCGGTGAATCTCGCCCTGGTGCAGTAGGGGGAAATATAACAGCAATAGAGAAATATTCCCCTCACACACACACCCTGACGAAGCCCTCTCCCAGTTTTCTCTGTGATAGGGCAAACCTGCCTGTAAGATCCCACAATGCCATGTCTTCCCAGGGATCGACCAGCCAACCATTGTCTCTGACTATCCTGCCATTAGGTTTCGAGACCAGAGCGAAGTCCGCCTTTCTGGCCAAGGCAGCTTCCCATAGGAGATCATGGACCAACCCACTCCTGTTTGCATTGATGTAGATTAATTTCATACACTAGCTTTTCCTTGTCCACATCCAGCGCTACCAAAACTGTACCTCGTCTGAGTGCATTTACCACATTTGGGTGCCTCCCTGTAGTCCTTCCTGAAATGCCCCTCTTCATTGTAGTTGTAGCAGACCCTGGTTCAATCTCGCCCCTGCATGCACTCGTCATGTGCCCTTGTTCCCAACAACGGTACTACCACGGGGCCTACTCTCACAGGAGAACTCTGCAAGATGCCACCCGATTCGAATCCTTCCCTTTGCGACCAATGTCGTTGCCGCTCTCCTTGGGAGAATTACAGTGGCATTCTATGATTGGCTGGATGCCAGATGCAGAGAGGTCACCTGTACATCATGCTAATCTTCCTGTGGGAGTTCCTCCATTACCGCCCGTAGCACCTCTTCCCCAGAGATTTCACAGTCTAGATATTTTTACATGGACTGCGATTGGTCTGTCCATTCTTTCCCCAGAGGAGATCTTCACTTCCTAAAGGTGCATCTATACCTGATCGATTAAGGTCTTCGTTTCTATCACGTTGTTTTTAACCTTAATCTCAAGGCCCTCTCCTTGTCCTTTCCTTGCCGAGACCACTGTCCCTGTAAGAACTTCACCTTCCCCAGTTCTCATCTCCTTGAGAAGCTGGGCATACAACACCCCAACTTTCTTAAAAATTAATCTTGGTAGCCTCTCTTGTTTCCTGTACCTTGCCAGCTTGTAGTAATAGTGCTTATAGTTCACGAATGAGTTAAAATTGAAATAATGTACTATTATCCTTGGGAATAAAAAATTCCCTCAGAGAACACACCTGTGAACAAACTCCCTCAAGGAATAATATTAGACTTAAATTAAAATTAATATTACTGCTAGAATAGTTCATTTGTCTGTTTGAAAGAACGATTCACTGATTACTCTCCTTCTGGAGCAATAGTAAGAGTCAGTCACTAGCCACTGTCTATATCTTGCTTTACTAGTGTTCCACCACTTGTACTTTAAAAGGATGTGGCAAGTACTTTTTTATTTTCTATATTAAAATCTAATTACACTATTTACGACTAAAAAACTATTACTACACTGTTTATTTAAATCACTATTAATGATTACTAATAAGTTTATCCGTAATAACCCTTCTAAAAGTTTAAATTAACCTAATTGTCACGTTCACGTGGGCGTATAGGTTAACCCTATCTATGTACCTAAAAGCTTAAAAAAATTAAGATTTCACCACGTTTGAGCTCACACTCTAAATAATTAAATTAAAAGTATTCATACTAAATCACTCCACGTGTTTTTTAGATAAGGTTGTAGAAAAATTGTTATAACTTATTCTACACTTACTTAGAACTCAGTCCCTATTAAATCAGTAATTGATTGATCTACATATCTATCTAGTTTATCTTCTAAATTTTCAATCATTCCTTGGATTTGACTAAATGTGTTGAATCACTTAACCCCCAGAGAAGAGTAACTATTTCTGGTGGTTGAACTTTAATCTCTGTTTTTGAACCAAGATCAATTTTTCCTAATTCTGATTTCTGGTAACAAACATTTTTAGTTGAGGTAATTTTTTCGGTTATTAATTACAAATTTGCCAGATTGACATCTGTTGATTTATCAACTTGTATTGCTGAAATTTTATCACTAAAACAGGGATATGTAATTCCAATAATTTCAGTTTTCCGATAGTAATTATGAATACTGTCTGCAATCTCAGTTGGACATTTGTCTGAATTGATTAGGTTCTGAATATTCAAGTTCCAAATCAATTCAGATTTTAAATGAATCGATTGCATCTTTTCAATTAATGATCTATCTTCAGCATACTTTGATTATTGAATAAGTCGTCATGCTAATCTGCTACAAAAAATTCTTCCGTACAAGATAAAGATAGATCTTGAACTGTGTATTTCTCAAGAAATTCCATCTATTTATCCATATGCTCAGGCTGAGAACAATGTAAACAAAACCTTTGTGGACACTTATCACAATTTGTTAATTCATTAACATATTTTCTCCGATTACTCTCATTAAATAATTTTCATAACTACTTAAAGTTTACATTTTGTGTGATAGTGTTCATTGCCTTTTGTAAATCTGATTTTACTGTTGAAATTCCAAACTGTTTGGTTTTGAGTGGCAATCCAAACGGATTTGGGATTAGATCACCTTTTGAGTTCACCAAGTCTAGAGTCTACTGATAATATCAACAATTTGACGATAAAGTTTATGCTTTTCATTTTTAAAGAAAATAAACAACGAAATCCGAACTGTTAACAAATCACTATCACCTTTGAAAGATATCTATAATATGGTAAAATTGGAAAGCCAATTTTTCGAAAGCCTCATTATTCATGAGGGAAAAAGAGGATTAATAGTAAATCATCAGTTGAGAGACTTTCTCTCTGTTGATTTTCAAGTAATTTGACATTTTTCGCTGGCTTATAAACATAATGCAAGGTTTGTAAGCAAGCTAATAAATAGGGAATTCTATGATTAACACTGCATCCAGAGTTTGATCATTCTTCAGAGAAAGCTCCTTTTATGAACTCAGAATAGAAATTACCTGTTAGGTTGGCCAACCCATGTATTTGAGCCCTTTTTTAAAGTTGAAGTTATCCATGTATCTTGAAAGAGATAAACTTTACCAAATCCAGTGAGGTCCTTACTGTAATATATTTCATCCAACTTAAGATTAAATCAAAATTCATAAAATTTATCTTTGAAAAATTTAGCAATGCAATCTAATAATACTTTCTTCATGTTTCATTAGACTTTTAGGAATCAATAAAACTATCCTGAGATCATCTCCATTTAACATTAAAAAAAATTTATATCCAGTTAATCTAGCAGTTTTTGAAGCGATTGCACTGTATATCCAGCTCCAGAATTTTTTGCATAACTTTTAAATAACTTCGTACTGTCCGTTTCATAACCAGACTTGAATCATATTAATCACATAAATTAAAGCATCTAAAAAGATATCCATCCTAAGATCATAACAGTTTGATCTGAATAAACAACTGAAGAATACTCTTCTGCATGCTGAACACATATCAGGGTTGAACATGTTATTCCAGGCTTCAATATCAACTGAGAAAACTATGTTCCAATGAGTTTCACGATGAAGACTTTTTAGTGCCATGATTTTTAACATTTTTTGATTTTCCATCAGGATCATCATTTGATCCTTGTATCTCATTGCCCTTGACACATTTTGTTCCAGTAAGCACAGTCTAAATCATTCAACATATGGGAATTGACCGAACATTCGGCCCTTAATTTTAAGTTCCTTCTCCTTTTGAGATAGTTTTATGACACAATTCATCAGTTGTCTGGTCTTCTTCATTAAACAATTGGAAATAAGAATAGAATTCACCATATGGGTCTTTATGAGTGAGGAAATAGAGAAGAGTTCGCCGATCATTCACGGAAGGTTTAAATTATTTAGGAGTTGGTCCCAGGTTGTTGCCAATAATGCTGTATCCTTTAGGAATAAAAACTTAGATTCAACAAAATCAAAAATCCATGTTTTTTGGGAATTTCAACATTCAGAAAATCATCATCTGTCACTTCTTGAAAGACTTTAGATACTGATGTGAAAAATACTGAACAATTATGTTCATATGCCCACTAATCCTTAGATGAACTAATGGGTTTAAATGAACATTGGGCCAAGTCTTCTCTTTACCGATAAATTGTTCAATGAAATTCCTTTTCGTAACATTAATGACTTCACAGATTTTTTCATATGTCAGAGGATTTAATTTATGGGTTCTGATAAATAATTTTTCCATTCCAACTTCAGTTTCAATTTTCGGATGACCCACGACCTTATACAATCCTGACATTTCAAGTGCTTCCCTGGTCTTTCAAATAAACCAATTAACCTTGAGAACTCATGGTGGGAGATTAATCGTTGATTAACTAATTCCTTCACAATACTATTTAATTGATCAATATTCCGGAATTTTTTTCCTATTTCAAAATCAAAGCAGTTGCAATTCCATCAAATATGCAATTACCCAGAGATAATACTTTCCCTCTCATAAATTCAATAATCGCAACCACTCTTTGGAAGAAAACCTTTATTCCAACACACAGTATCAAGGAAATATGTAAGAAATAATTGATTATATATTTTGATAAACTTGTTATGAATGCGTTTTTAGTTGCTCTCCTGATATTAAAAATTTCATATTTCTAATTAAAATAAAACAATTTTGAGATAATCCTACTTTAATATCTGAACTTAAATCTATCAACAAATTTGTAGCTGATAGCATATATATATTAAATTCATGACTAGATTCATAAACTACTTCAAATTTTACCAATATCTCATCTAATTTGAGCATATTTTGGAATAATTGAAGGATTTCTGGAATGTTGAACAACTTTTTCTCACAGAAAATGTCCTAATGTAAAATTAACTGTATGCGAACATTTTGGCTGGTTCCTACTTGTAGATGTTGTTCTTGGATCTCTAAACTTTCAAAATATACACTGAGCCATTAGTTATGAGTGTATCAATAAAGTGATATTTGAGATCCTGATTTAAGGTAAAATTAAGGTGTCAATTATTTCAACCCTGTAATGAAACTGAAATTTCTTCTATGAGGTTTGGAAAATTTCTTGCAAGATATTTTATACCAAAGTTTTTTGTTAAGTAATCAAGAGGTTGAGTATTGAGTTGTTTTAGGGGATTAAGATTTAATGCAACATCAAATTTTATATCAAAGGATCGAATAGGGGTCCTTCCTGATTTTCTTTGGGCCATGGTAAGATTAGCATTGGGGATTTGACATTAAATTCTGATTTTTAATGAAAACATCACACACAAGTATTCTTGTAGGGGGATGGGAATGTGTTTGAACTCTAAGATCTTTAATAATGTGATTTGTTTTAAGAGAAGTTTGTTTGTATGTCGCTGTTCTAGGATAATATTCCTTAATAATTTTTGTGTTGCAATAGCTTCCTTGGGTTTTGGTTTTTGTTTTTGTTTGTTTGTTGAGGACAAACAAACTTTCTTGATTGGGGAACTTTGCTTTTGTTCTTAGTATTCTCCTTTTCTTTTTTCTGTGTGTGGGTTGGAGGAGGATGATGACTGTTAGATGGAAGATCAGTAGCATTTAAAAGATTTTAAGTTTTATCTAATTCTGAACTATTCCTGAAACAGGATAAATTTGACATTTTAAAAAGAATGTTGGTTGGTTTGTAACCCGTAATTTCTTGCCTATTCAAAATCAAGTGATCTGCCATGTTTGAAAAACA
This sequence comes from Lycorma delicatula, assembly GCF_047948215.1. NCBI lineage: Eukaryota > Metazoa > Arthropoda > Insecta > Hemiptera > Fulgoridae > Lycorma > Lycorma delicatula. Next base: position 135,434,404 of record NC_134455.1, read on the forward strand.
TATATATATATATATATATACACACAGCCTTGTGCAGATTAATGTGAATAAGAGTATATTTTAAAAAATAATCAAATTTATTACATATAAAGGATGTACAGTGTTTGTTACAGTATTTTTTTAGTATTTTATATCTCCTCCTCGATCTTTAATTACTATTTCAATTCTCTAAGGCATTGAATCTATAAGTTTTTTACATATTTCTCTAATTTCTTGATCATGAAACAACACAAGTCGTCTCTTGGGTAGTGCAGTTCATTTTTTTTTCTCTATCTTTTCTTCACAGTTATCCATAAATTTTCAATTGGGTTCAGGTCTGGTGAATTTCCAGGTCAGTCCAAATTCTGAATCCTTTTTTGTCGTGAAAAGCTTAACTTTCTTTGATGAGCAGCAGGGGGCCAAATCTTGTTGGAAAAAGAGCGTTTTTGAAGTTCTGGTAGAGCCATATTTTGTAATAATGCAATGTACTTTTCACTGTTCATCGTTCCAGAAATGGGTACTAAAGTTTTAGGTCCGAAGAAGCTGAAGCATCTCCAAAATATATTCTTTAAAGGATGCCTTTTGTTTGAAGTGTTTTGGTGAAACCCGCTCATCATCGTTTTTTTGCACATGTAACACCCTTACACCTGTACTAAAAAATGACTCTCAGAGAAAAGTACTTTTCTCCAAGTCTCAGCACTTCAGTTTTTGTATTTTTTGGCCTAAAGAAGCCTTTTTTTCTTCTTGGAATCTGTAAGAAGTTGTTTTCTTATAGTCCTTTGTACCTTGTGACCAATTTCCAGAAGTCTTCTGCATACAGCAGAATCGTGAATTTTCATACCAGCTGATTCTAAGCCGTTTTGTAACTCAAAAATATTTTTCTGAGGATTAATTTTACTTATACTATGTGAAATAGCATCATCTTTTAACATAGTTTTACGTTTTCTTCTACAGTGACCTTTTAATCAGGGTGAAATTGTACCCATCCCAAGTTTTGTCTAATTATCATATTAACTATACCTAGACTAACCTTACGCATTGCTGATATTGTCATTGAGTCATACAGGTATGTTCATAGAGTGTTATTATCTTGCTTCTTTTTTGAGAAGTTAAATCTATATTGCTACTTTTTGCTAAATATTTATTTTGCTAAATTGCTAAATTCATTAATGAAATCACAAGATCATTTACACTAAAATAAACCAAAATAAAATAGGTAAGCAATACACAGAACTTCTTAAAACAAACAAGATATGAGGACTATTCAGAAAGTAAGGAACGTTTCCACCTGATACTACCAGGCGCACGCCAATCGCGTATATATTGGTGTGCTTGTGTTCGGCACCTCAGTCAGCGTCCAGCCGTGATAACGGGAACATCTCTGCACTGCCCGTTTTTTTTATATATAAATTTGAAATGTGTACTGCAATCGAAAATCCCGCCAGTTGTGAGGTGCGGTCTGTGATTCGTTTTTTGTTGGCAAAAAACTTAATACCAATAAAAATTCATCAAGAACTGTGTGAAGTGTACGGGAACAACGTAATGAGTGAAAGTTATGTCAGGAAGTGGTGCATTCAGTTTAAAAATGGCCAAACAAACGTTCATGATAAAGAGAAGATTGGACGTCTGAGCATTGTGACTGCAGATCTGGTCTCCAAAGTTGACGAAAAGATTCGTGAAAACCGCCGTTTCACAATAACTGAGCTTTCTCTATGTTTCCCACAAGTTTCACGGACTTTATTGTTTGAAATTGTTTCACAGAAGCTAGGCTACCTCAAATTTTGTGCAAGATGGGTGCCAAAATCACGTCACTGAGTGGTTGAGATCACAGGCGGCAGAATTCTATGACACAGCAATTTCAAAGCTTGTCCACCACTATAAGTTCCTGAATTTGTATGGTGATTATGTTGAAAAGTAGTATTTTAGCCCCTCTTTCACATGTATATAATAAAAAGTTTTTCTTGTACTTGGTTTTTTTAAAATTCCAAAACGTTCCTTACTTTCTGAATAGCCCTCGTATTTTCAGGCATTACTTGAAATTGAGGGAAACAACTGAACTACATCTGGAATCAGTGATACAACATAACTAATGAAAAATTACTTGTTCACATTAATTTTGTGGTTGATATCCTGTTAGTCTTGTTCAGAATGTCCTGTAAAAGTCCCTGATGTAGTTTCCATTCTCCTCTATGCTTTCCAATTGGCGTTTTCAGTGTTTTTTTTTTAGTGTGTTTCTAATCATTTTAGCTGTTTGTTTTTTTGTCATTTGGAAATGTTGTAGGTTACTTTGTTTTATTGTTACTGTATTTCCGGAAGGCGAGTTTCCTGTTAAGGATTGCATTTTCACAGTCCTCGTTCCACCATGGGTGTTTCTTATTTTTCTTTAGTGAAATGAGTTCTGCTTTTTGTACTATTTTCTTATGAAACTTTTCCTATATATCTGCTGTTCTTTTTCCCACTGTTCTCAGATTTTGGATGTTTTTAGTCTACTTGTGTCAAACTTAGAGATTATTGTCATTCTAATGCTCCACTTTGGTGTGAATCCAATTTTAATTCTTATCAAGAAGTGGTCAGAGTCATGTTAGCCCCTCTTTTTACTTGTACATTGTGGATCTTACTGCAATTTATATGTATATATTTTTAACATTTAAAGTTATATTGTAGATAACTCAAGTAGAAAACTGAATTATAAACAATTAATTTATTAATCATTTCATCTGAAGTAAAATTTATAAATTCTGTTGTTTGCATACCTGCTATTATGATGCTCACAATTTTTCATATGAAATGAAAAATAAAAACACAATTTTGTATTATTTTTCAATCTGTGATACTGCATTTTTTTAATCTTTTTTCTCTAAATGTTTTTTATGTAAATGAAGAAATACATATAAACTTTATAATCATTCCTGGCTTTGTAAATAAATACACTTAATAAACATCTGTGAAAGTGAAGTAAACTTAGCAGACATATTGTTAAAAGTACATTTTTTTAAGCTTTGAAAGCTTGTATGGTGAAATACGTTTTATAAAAACAGTTTCTAAAATAGTCTAGAAGTAATAATATAATTAAGCAAAACTTAAATATATATTTTTTTAAATTTATTAACTAAACAGTCATTACATTCCATTTCCATTTTTAAATGATTTTCTTTTTTTTTGTATGTCTGTTTTTTCTTTGCTTACATCTTATGAGGATTGAGGAGGAACTTGTGTTAACATTCTGAACTTATTAAAAGAAAAAAAAACAGTTTAATAATTAACCCTTCAACCTGTTATTTAAACTTATAAAGCCCTACCCTATTGGCGGTAATTTAATGTTCAAGCAGCAGCTATGTTACAATACTGAAAGTAAAAAATTATAGCTTCAAAACTATTACACCAATTTAAACCAGATTTTCAGGACTTGCAGGATAAATAAAAACCCTTCGGAAAAAATACTAAAACATTTTATTAATTCACCTAAAAGTTGACTTGAGTGTGGTAAACTTGGGAACAGGCATCTACACAAAGTCCAACACTGCATTACTTGCACCAGAACGGGGTCTCTTTTCTTTTTCTAATCCTTTTTATGCACACAACACATATTGCAGGGTTTTCATTTCTTCTCAGTGGATAGAATCCTTTTTATGAAATGCCATCCAGTAAGCCTCACAGGTGGGGGTGTTTTAGAAGGACTACCAGGTCCACAAGAAACTTCAACTTTTCCATGTGTTTCAGTGATTCCCTGTGCTAATTGAAGTCTGTAATTTAGGTAGCCATATTTTTTTACATTTTGTGATGTATTATATATGATACATATTGTATACTTTCATCGTTACTACTGCCATCACTGAGTTCTGAATTATCCTTATTTTCGTTGCGATTTTCCAGCACAAAAACTTCATCACTTTTGTTACTATCAAATTCACAGCCACTATCAAATTTTCTAATGTTACTGTCATATGTCTCATTTGATAATTTGTTCTGATGTAAGATTATGTACTTGGCCCGGCCATGATCATTCATTCACTGCCAGACACAACTGATTGAAAGAAGGGAATTCAACTTCATAAAGCAAAAAAGTATTTCATCAACGATATTCTACCCTACACAGTTACAAAAACATGAAGGGGGAAGAGCGAAGCCTCGTGATAACAAGCCTCGATACAAATATCAACAGATGGCAGAGTCATAAAATTTTAAAACAAGTACTGCGTGCTGTGAGACTGTCACGTTCACCTGTCGATACATACAACTTAACACACATGTGACAGTCTTGTACTCCTGGCTTGAAGGTTTAATTTAAATTAAATAATTGAAGGTTCTGTGTACCAAAATAGCTGTTATGGTTTTTTTTTAAATTGTGAAAATCAAATAACATATTTTGTTTATTTTCTTTTTTCATTAAAAATTAGTGGAAAAAATAAGTTTTATTTGCAAATTTGTAATATCGATGATTAAGTTTTTTTATTTAATATATAGGGTTTTATCTGTTCAGGCTGGCTATAGATATTCACAATTTTAGCAAATAACTGTTGCACCTGATATTAATATAACGAATGTATTTATTACTGATGAGTAATACATGTTATGACAAATACTTAAATAGAAAATAATAATGAATAGGCTCATGAACATTTGAATTCTTGTCTTTTTAACCTCACTCAGTCACTGTTTTTCATCAACTAACCAGCTACACAACAATACAGTTCGTTGCCACTAAATCTCACTTTCACTCCATCACAGCTGACTGAATTAAATGAATTTTTATTTTCAACATTATCCAATACACTTTTATGTACTAAAAAAGTCAACTATATGTATCATTTGATCCTTCTGATCCAGTAGCAGTGTCCAACCCGCAGAAGGTCCAGGCATGAGCCTTGGTTTATACTACAGATGGCCGGAAAGTCACCGTACTCCATAAAGTTAAACTAAAAATTTGTTAATTTTTTCTTCATTCATTTGACTGATTGATGTAGCTCTCCAAGATTCCTTATCTAGTGCCAGTCGTTTCATTTCAGTATATCCCTATATCCTACATTCCTAACAATTTGTTTTACATATTCTAAACATTGCCTGCCTGCACAATTTTTCCCATCTACCTGTCTGTCCAATATCAAGGTTGACTATTCCAGGATGCCTTAATATGTAGCGTATAAGTCTGTCAATTCTTTCAACTATACTTTTTTTTTACTATACTTTTCCAAATGCTTCTTTCTTCATCAATTTGCCACAACACATCTTCATTTGTCACTTCATCCACCCATCTGATTTCTAACATTTTCCTGCAGCACCACATTTCAAAAGCTTCGAATCTTTTCTTCTCAGGTAGTCCAATCGTCCAGTTTCACTTTAATATAAAGCTATGCTCCAAACACATACTTTCAAAAATGTTTTCCTGACCTTTAAATTAATTTTTGATGTAAGCTAATTATATTTCTGACTGAAAGCTTGTTTTGCATGTGCTATTCGGAATTTTATATGACTTCTGCTTCATCCATCTTTGGTAATTTCACATCCCAAATAAAAAAATTATTCTACCTCCATAATCTTTTCTCTTCCCATTTTTATGTTCAGTGGTCCATCTACATTATTTCTACTGCATTTTATTGCTTTCATTTTGTTCTTGGTTTATTTTCATGCGGTAGTTCTTGCGTAGGACTTCATCCATCCCATTCATTGTTTTTTCTAAATCTTTTGTACTTTTCGTTAGAATTACTCTATCATCAGCAAATTGTAACGTTTCACCTTGCAGTGATACTCTGGATTGAAATTGTTCTTTAATATCATTAAATGCTTGTTCAATGTAAAGATTAAAAACTAACGGTGATAGGGAGCATCCTTGTTAAACTCCCTTTTTTTAATTACGGCTTCTTTCGTATGTTCTTCGATTATTACTGTTGCAGTTTGTTTCCTGTAAATGTTAGCAATTGCTCTTCTATCTCTAACCTGAACCTTAAATAACAAAACTTCCCCTTTTTCGTAAATGTAGCATACCTGCTTGTATAAATCTATCTATCGCTTCCTCACCTGCACTGCGCATTATTGTGCAGGTATCGCGTCTATCCCAGGAACCTTTCTGTCATTTAAACCTTATAATACTCTTATTAAATTCAGATCTCAGTATTGTTATCTCCCTTTTCATCCTCTTTGACTTCCTCTATAACACTAGTTTCTAAATTACTTCCGCCATATAACACTTCAACATATTCCACCCACCTATCGACCTTTTCTTTCATATAATAATCGGTGTACCATCTTTATTTAACACATTATTAGATTTTAATTACCACAAAATTCTCCTTAATTTTCCTGTTTGGCTCAGTTTATTTTACCAATGATCATTTCTCTTTCCTCTTCTGAACATTTTTCTTTAATCCACTCTTTCACTAATTTACGCTTCCTATTTATAGTATTTCTTAATTGTTGATAGTTCCTTTTTATTTTCTTCATTAGTAGCATTCATATACTTTCTGCGTTCATCCATCACCCGCAATGTATCCTCTAATATTCAAGGTTTTCTATCGGTTCTCTTTGTTCGGCCTAAGTTCACTTCTGCTCATTTAAGAATTTTCTTTTTAACACTATCCCATTCTTCTTCTATATTTTCAACCTTATCTTTTTTATTCAGAACTCTTGCAGTGTCTTCCTAAAAAATCTTCCTTACTACCTCTACCTCAAGCTACTCTAAATTCCACCGATTCATCTGACACCTTTTCTTCAGGTTTTCAACCCCAATCTACATTTCATTAACACTAAATTATAGTCATTATCAATATCTGCTCCTGGTTATACTATGCAGTCAACAAGTTGATTTCTAAATCTTTGTTTAACCATGATGTAATCTATGTGATACACTGCAGCATCACCTGGCTTTTTCTATGTTTATATTCTTCTATTATGATTGTTATTTTGAGTGTTGGCAATTACAAATTTATACTTCATGCAAAATTCAAGAAGTTGGTCCCCTCTTTCATTCCTTTTACTTGCCCTGTATTCACCCACAATATTTCCTTCCTTGACTTTTCCAATCTCCAACTATTATTAAATTTTCATCCCTTTCTGTGTTTAATCGCTTTGTCAATTTTTTTGGATTTGAATTGTACCTCATTGTCATCATGGGCACTTGTAGGCATGTAGACATTAACAATCGTTGTTGGCTTAGGTTTTGATTTTATCCTAATTACAATGATTCTATTGCTAAGCTTTTTGAAATATTCTATTCTCTTCCCTATCTTCTTGTTCATTATGAAACCTACTGCTGCCTGCACTTAGACACTGAGTTAATTATTCTAAAATCACCTGACCAAAAGTGTTTTCCTCTTCCTACCAAACTTTGAAATTCCTACTATATCTATATAAAATCTATCCATTTCCTTCTTTAAATTATAAAATTATATAATGTATTAATTATAAATTATAATAAATGCAGCTACTCTGCATCACTGAACACTCACGGCCCCTCAACATGAGAAAGGTCTCATGATTCATAGAGGGAGAAAAATTTGTAATGAGTTATAAATGAAAAATGAGATAAAATAATGAATTATTTAATTTCCTCACTTGATACATGTGTTAATATTAATGGTCCATTGGGTGTTTGCCCTCATGTTGCACGTACAATTCTGTATGTTGCCACGTCCTCTATGATATGTGATGGAGCATTTCTGGTGTTTACGTTATTGAAGGTGTCCTTCACAATGTCACACAATTCTTCATTTGTAGTGTAGTGATGTGCAGATAAGTGTGCCTTGATTATTCTTCATAATGAATTGTCTGGCATGGTGAGAGACATCGTGGTGGCCATGATAATGGGCTGGTGACACTGGAGTACCGCGGCCAATCTAATCTCTTTGTTTTCATTCAAAAATGTGTGGACTGATAGAGCAAGATTTCTTTCCTTGCCTTTTCCGATTCTTACATTCCAATCTCTAACTATTAGTAAATTTTCATCCCCTTTTATGTGTTTAATCGCTTTTTCAATTTCTTCATATATTCATTCTACCTCATTGTCATCATGGGCACGTAGACATTAACAGCCATTGTTTGCTTAGGTTTTGATTTTATCCTGATTATAATTATTCTATCGCTAAACTTTTTTAAATACTCTATTCTCTTTCCTATTTTCTTGTTCATTATGAAGCCTACTTCTGCCTGCCCTTAGACACTGTGTTTTTTCTAAAATCACTTGACCAAAAGTGGTATTTCTCTTCCCACCAAACCTTGATGATTCCTACTACATCTACATAAAATCTATCCATTTCCTTCTTCAAATTATAAAATTATATAATTTATTAATTATAAATTATAATAAATGCAGCTACTCTACATCACTGAACACTCAAGGCCCCTCATCATCAGTAAGGTCTCATGATTCATAGAGGGAGAAAAATTTGTAATGAGTTATAAATGAAAAATGGGATACAATAATGTATTATTTCATCTACTCACTTAATAATAATAATAATGATGATGATGATGACGATGATCCACAAAATAAACAGATTACAAATGAAAATAAAATTATTTAAAGTTATAAATTCTTAATACATAAGCAGAGTAGACATACAACCAAACTATATACAAGAATAATAAAACTAAACAAATATTACATATTCTTGTGGAAGTAGGTACCTCCTATAGTAATAACTGTATTGGAGGTTACCATCCATTATATTTCCATAACCAAAATAATAAACTAACCATTTATTGAATAATGGTCAAGTGAGGATTTCTAAGTGGATTTAAAAAATAATTACTCGATACAAGTCTTGCAGTACAAAAATGTCAGCTAGTGACAATATTATATGTACATACATGCAGATTAAATAAATCAAAATCATAAATACAATACAAGAATACAGTGATAAAATTGAAAAAGATATTAATCCTAGATAAAAAATTGTAAGAGAAAATAATAATAACAAAAATTAAAATTAATAAAAATATGAAAATTTTAGTTGATTCCACCCACAATCACAGGGCAATCAAGTAAAAAAAAACTCTACATCTTCAGTCGATAACAACCAATCATAAATTGCTAGTGAAAACCTTTTAGAGACTTTTATGGATTTAAATTTCCTTGGTAAGTGATTAAATAATTTTAGAACTAAATATGAATAAAAACGTTTAAATAATTCAATTCTTTGGTCTAGGAGAAACTACTCTATCCGCTTGCTGCAAACCTGTTTACAGCCTTCATAATACATCATTAGTATTCTGTAGAAATACATATGATGCAGTGGTAAAATCTTAGGCCTCTGAATATGAGAAGGATTCATGTCGTCTACTTTTACCCAATATTATATGTACTACATGCTTCTGAGCAATATAAACAGATCTAAAAACACAGTAGTAAGCTCCACCCCAATATCACCCCATACTCTAACCTTGACTCTACAAAAGCATAACAGCAATTTCAAAACTATAACAGGGCAATATTTTTTTAAATAATAGAATTTATTTATACAAACATGTAATTGTTTTATACTGTCCAAAGTAATGCCCAAGTATTTCACAGATGTAGCATGTGAACTATCCTCACATGAACAACCAGTATTCACATTACATCCCAACTAGTGATATTTAATACATTCAACATCTTTTGCCATACTTTGCAAATTGTTGTTCATGAAATTTGTCTTATTTACATTTAATGAAATTCCATTCATCACAAGCCACCATCTTATGATCCTCAGGTCAGTCTCTTCGTCATTTTTAATTCTAGACTGAGAGGGTGACTCGTAACAAAGTGCTGTATCATCTGCAAAGGTGGTCATGTGCCCTCAAAAACAGCCTTGACAAAAATTATTAATATATACAAGAAACAGCACCGGTCCAAGTACAGATCCTTGGAGACCCCATAAATTACTTCACCCCTCCCCTTACCAAGTACATTATTGACTCTAACTTGTTGGTATCTACCACTCAAATAAGACAAACCAGTTATTGCCACTAATTTCAGCCGCCTAAAACTTTTCTAATAACTCCTCCCATTCAATTACTTAAATTGCCTTTTTAAAATTCAGGAATAAACCTGCTGTCCTGCTGCTATCATTTTTATTATGAGTCAAATTAGATATAAAGATCAGTAATGCATTTTCAGTACTTCTCCCCTTTCTAAACCCAAACTGATTCTCACTAAAAAAATTTATATTTTCTAAATAGTTTACTAACCATTTTTTAATAAGTTTCCCCAATAATTTTGAAAGGACTGGCAAAAACGCAATAGGTCTATAGTTACCTAAAATTTTCCTATCCATTCTTTTAAAAATAGACACTACTATAGCTTTCTTCATTTGAGAAGGGAATACTCCTGATTCCATACTTAAATTAAATATATAGACCAAAGGATGATGTATTATATCCACCACATTTTTTATTGTATTTACTGCCAACCCATCTATTCCTGCTAATTTCTTATTTTTCATAGATCTTATGATATCAAGTAATTCATTAGCATCATTTGGATAAAAAAACATAGAACTCTTAGGAGACTCCTCCCTAAAAAATTTCTTAAAGTCACTTCTGTCAGAGTCATTTATGTTGTCTAGCTACGCTTTAATTTTGTGTGGTATTTCTATTAAATACTTATTAAAACACTGGTCTTTCAAAAAATTATCACTTACAATACTCAGATATTATATCCCCTATATCCTTACATTTATCTATATTATTATTATTAATAAGTTTATTGATTATATTGCACTGGGACTTAGAATCCTTATAACTATGTAGTATTTCATTAAAATACATCTGTTTAACTTTTTTAACTGGTCACCTAAAGATCTAGTGTATTTAATATAATACTGGAACAACCTATTATTCCCAGGTTCATTCATTCCTTACTTTCCTATAAAGAATATTCCATTTTTCTATTTTTCTAACTAAACTAACATTTATCCAAGGTTTCAAAATTTTATATTTATTAGAGCAAAGTAGTTGCCGTAGAGACACAATCAGAAAGATTAAGATTAAAAAAATCATATGCAGCGTCAACATTTGTTTGCTTATATGAATTATTCCACTCTATATTCTGCAAAGCTAATCTAAGTTTAGTAAAATCTATTTTTGATTTAATTACATATTTATCAGTTATTATCATTTTCTTATCGATTATGCTTTTATCAATGTATAAAACAACCATGCAGTGATCAGTTATCGTGGTGGCCATGATAATGAGCTGGTGACACTGGAGTACCGTGGCCAATGTGATCTGGTTTTCATTAAAAAATGTGCGGACTGATAGAGCAATATTTATTCGCAGTATTTCCTTTCTTGCCTTTTCCAATTCTTGCATTCCAATCTCTATTATTAAATTTACATCCCCTTTTATGTGTTTGATCGCTTTGTCATTTTCTTCGTATATGCATTCTATCTCATTGCAATCATGGGCACTTGTAGGCATATAGACATTAACAATCGTTGTTGGCTTAGGTTTGATTTTATCCTGATAACAAATATTCTATCGCTAAGCTTTTTGAAATACTCTATTCTCTTCCCTGTTCTCTTGTTCATTATGAAACCTAATTCTGCCTACCCTTAGACGCTGACTTAATAATTCTAAAATCACCTGACCAAAAGTGGTATTTCTCTTCCCACCAAACCTCGCTAATTCTTACTACATCTACATTTAATCTATCCATTTCCCTCTTTAAATTGTAAAATTATATAATTTATTTATTATAAATTATAATAAAAGAGGACGTGGCGACATACAGACATTACATCTCATGTGATGGAGTATTTCTGGTGTTTATGTTATTGAAGGCGTCCCTCACAGTGTCACAGAATTCTTCATTTGTAGTGTAGCAATGTGTAGATGGCGTACCATGGCCAATCTAATCTCCTGGTTTTCATTCAATAACATGCGGATTGATAGAGCAAAATGTGCAGGTGCTCCATCCTGCTGCAACCAAACTCGTTCCATGAGATCCTTCTCTTGAAGTTGTTGTATTATTTATGCCTCCAACGTCTCTGAATAAATTTGTACATTCACTGGCCCATCAAAAAAGTAAGGACCAAGCAAATTATGAGTTGTCATTCCAGTCCATATCATGACATGTGAATTTCTTTCTAACTGTGTCGTGTAATAAGGATTTTCTTTTATCCAAAATAACACATTTCTAGCACGTCAACTGCGATAGATTGCACGTTCATCAGTAAAAAGCATCTTTCCATGGTATACTGCAATAGGGAATTTTTCTAATAAAGCCTGGTGGGATGAAGTACAATGTTCCATGTTTGCATTTGACAGTTCATTGATGAATATCGAACGAAATGGCCTAACTTCCAAGTCCTTTTTCATATGGTCTTTCATTGTCATCTACAGTAGACAAAATTCAGCTGACCATTTAAGAGTTGATTTCATGGGGGATTGTGCAGTGGAAACACATGCAGCAGCACATGTTTTTAACCACATTAACTTTCATCCACTCCGTGGCCTATCTATAACACTGCCTAATTCAAATGCACGTTTTTCCCAAGCCAACGTTGTTGCTTTTTGTGGTGGCGGCGGCTTATTAAAGTGTTGCCGAAACATATCACTAATTAGCTTCATTGTTTGATTCATTTGTTGTCATTCATGAACTCATACACTTGTCACTAACCATTCCTCGATGCTATAACTGCTTTTGTCAGCCATTTCAGCACAAGTGTCTTTTACTCAGAGCGTGTTACATAAAAAACTGTTGCCAACCAACCCAATGAAAATATTGTATGTTCTAAACACGTATCCTAACAAATATTTTTTGATAACTTAAGGGATACAGTGACTTCCTTGCCACACTGTAGAATTGTTTGGTCATTAAACTTAATTTTTTTTTTAGTAATTTTACAAAAGAAAAAAATAAATTTATTTTGCTGTTCTTTTCAAAGTGTTTAAAAAATACTTGTTCAGATGAATAATAAACTTGAATAGAATTAGTAAACAGTAATTTTTTTAAGACAAATTTTATAAATAATTGTTATTATAAAATTAATTTTTATATACAGAACTTGATTAGGTAATAAAATAAAATCAAACAAAATTGTAAGAAAAGTAGAATTATTACTAAATCTTGAAAAAACAATTATTTAAAAAAGTTAACTAATTTGTATAGAGGTTCATCAGATTTTTTTTTGTGATTAGTTCACCATATTAACTAGAAGCTTGTGGATGATAAAATGCAATGGAAATTTTGTATGAAATATGCCATTGCTGACCGGAAATCAAACCTGGGACTTCCGGATCAAAGACCAAGACACTTCCTTTGCACCACTTTAAATATTTTAATAAATTTCAGAAGAAATCTGTACAGAAAAAATTTAATAAATAAAATATGAAAAAAACATACCAGATGCTTTTTAATTTCACCAAAATTCAGTGGAGACTTGAAATATAGAACATTTTAAAATGTAAGAATGAAATTAATCACAAAACAGAAACTAAAATTTGACCATTATACAATGTATTTTGTAATACTTTAAATATTTCTATTTATAATCATGTAACAATTAATAGCAGCTCATCAATATCTGCGTGAATGTACTGGTAAATGTGTAGTCTTAAAAAACTCAGGCTAACCATTCTTGAGGTGTGTGGTTAATTGAATGAAACCCAACCAATAAAAAACACTGGTATAAAATACACTGGTCTAGTATTCAAATTCGAATAAAAACATACCTGACCCACCATATAAACTAAAAGTGATACTTTTTGACAGTGCAAAAGTGTATGATGTGAAATAGTGGTTTATATTACTCATCATTTGAATCCATATGATTCAGATGAATGTATTAAGTGAAACTGAAAATATAGAAAGAATAAATTGTGTAATATCAATTTCCATATAATATGTACTAACACTTTTCCTCTCATTGCCATTGCATATTCCCTTAAACTAAAATGTATGTGTTATAATTTTGTTTATTTTTATGTTAAAATTAAAAATTGATACCAGATAACTTTATTAAATCTTATATTATTTAGTACATGTATAAAAAAATGTGAGATTTCAAACAGTCATTGTTTCAGAACATAGTATGACAGAGACATAGAATATATGACAAAATGAAGAGATATTGTTCAAGATTATTAACTGTTCAATAGGTTTTGACGTGCACTCCTTTAGTCGCTCTGAAGTCATCAATATGATATTCAACCTCCTGCTGTACTTTACAGAGAACATTTCATAGACACACATAACAGCTTCAGCATTCCATTCTTTTAAACGGTTCAAATTCCTTATTTGAACAAAAACACTTACGTAATCTCAAATAAAAATTCATAAGATTAAGATCTAGTTTGGAGATCAACCTAATCATCATCTGATGTATGTAATTCATAAATAACATCTCCATCTTACTGGATAATTCCATCCTCCAGTATTCAGGGTACTCCATACCTTTCTAATATATCCAGGAAGTTTCCTATTTATTTTAGAAGAGCTACCCAAATGCATAGTTATCTTTTAAACAGTGTTTTATTATATTTTAATAATTAAATCTAAAATCTACAGGTTAATTTCATTTAAATTTAACTACGTATTTGTAAATATCTTCATGTACAAGACTTTGTGTTATATTTTTTATTACAGCATATGTGTAATTAACCAACTATTTTTTTTCTTTGTCTTCAGTCATTTGACTGGTTTGATGCAGCTCTCCAAGATTTCCTATCTAGTGCTAGTCGTTTCATTTCAGTATACCCCCTAAATCCCATATCCCTAGCAATTTGTTTTACATATTCTAAACATTGTCTGCCTGTACAATCTTTTCTTTCTACCTGTCCCCCCAATATTAAAGTGACTGTTCCAGGATGTCTTAATATGTGACCTGTAAGTCTGTCTCTTCTTTTAACAATATTTTTCCAAATGCTTCTTTCGTTATCAATTTGTCACAACACCTCTTCATTTGTCACTTTGTCCACCCATCTTATTTTTAACATTCTCCTGTAACACCACATTTCAAAAGTTTCTAATCTTTTCTTTTCAGGTACTCTGATCGTCCAAGTAGTTATACTTCCGTATAAAACTATACTCCAAACATATACTTTCAAAAGTCTTTTCCTTACGTTTAAATTAATTTTTGATGTAAACAAATTATATTTCTGAGGCTCGTTTCACCTGTGCTGTTAGGCGTTTTATATCGCTCCTGCTTCGTCCATCTGTAGTAATTCTACTTCCCAAATAACAAAACTCTTCTACCTCCCTAATCTTTTCTCTTCCCATTTTTACATTCAGTGGTCCATCTTTGTTATTTCTACTACATTTCATTACTTTCGTTTTGTTTTTGTTTATTTTCATGCAGTAGTTCTTGTGTAGGACCCATCCATGCCATTTGTTGTTTCTTCTAAATCTTTTTTACTGTCAGCTAAAATTACTATATCATCAGTAAATTGTAGCATCTTTATCTTTTCACCTTGTATTGTTGCTCCAGATCAAAATTGTTCTTCAACATCATTAACTGCTAGTTCTATGTAGAGAAAAAGTAATGGGGATAGGAAACAGTCTTATCGGACTCCCTTTTTTATTATGATTTCTTTCCAAATATATTTTATTTAAATATATCAAATATATATTTTTTTAAATATTATGATATTCATGATACAACATGCTTTTGATTGATCGGTTCTGGGCAGTACTATGATTATTGGCAAGGATTTGCACTTCATTATTAATATTTATCATTCCAAACAATAATTTTATCCGTTTTAATTGTTTACTTGTAATTGAAGATTATATGCTAGTTGTATAACTAATTTCTGTTTTACAGCTTAATCCTTGGATTTGGTTTTTTTTTTTAATCAATAGATGTATTTATTGTGATTTGTTTTTTCCTGTTAATAATCGTGATTGTTGATCGTAGCTACATGAACAATAAATGTTTAATATAAACTAAAAGTGAAAATGTTATCATTCCTGTTGAATATATTTATATTAGCAAATATTAAGAAATAAAAATAGTTAAGCCTTTATATTACGTGAATAAAGATTATATTATTTATTATTAGTTCTCCACAGTTAATTGACATTTTTACCAATTAATTGTCCATTTGTTTTGATTTCTTAACATTTTTATTAATTTCAGTATTATTTTTTTCTATCTAAAATTTTAATACAGTATTAGTATATTAAATACATAAACATAAAATTGTTCATCCTTGAATAGTTTTCATGGTAATTATTTGTGGAACAGTCATATTTTTGATAGCAGTGGAACATTTTTTCTTGTATAAAAGTTGTTAATAAAATAAAATGAAACAGGATAGTTGTATTTTAAATGTAATATATTATTACAGAGATTAATGTCTTCAGCTTAAAAAAGGTTATAAGTTATGTTAAAATATTTGTAAATCACTGTCTGGTAATTTTATCATAAAGTTAGACCAACTAAGGATACGATTTTTAATCCATTTTTTATTATTAAGTTCAAACATCATTATAACATTTTAAAGATTTGTAAAATTTAATGTTTACCAATTCATGCAGTAATTATCCAGATATTTTACCACTTATTGAGTGGAAAGTTTTGCTAAACTCTTTAATTTTTTTAATTCATTTTCTTTAGTTTTTATTTAAGTATTATTAATTTACATATTAATCAGATGACGTATAAAACATCAGCATATGAATTATAGTATTAATCTGTATATTAGTATTAGTAGTTTTAACATAGAGAAAGTTTGTATATTTTATTATTGAATTTATCATTTCATTGTTCCTTTAGATTAAGTTTTATAAGAAAAAAATAAGATGTTGAATTTACAGTAATGTGTCCGTCCTATATGTACTTAAGTTATAAATCCTGAAATTTTTATATGTAAATAAATGATTATTATTTGTTTTGTTTTAATAGTATATACGAGTAGCATACATGTAAGTATGCTTATTTGTTATAGTTATATTATTATTTTTCATTCTTGGATTATTTTTTTGAGTAATCGTGTAAGTTAATATAAAAGTAGATTGACAATATGTACTTTTTTATTTTAAAGTATTATTTTGTTGATATTTCTCTTAATTTTATTTATTTTTTTATTAATTATTCGGACTGCATTATTTTATTTTTAATAATTAATGTTTTTTCCTCTTTTAAGTGTTATATTTTATAATGTAAATGCATTATTTCTATTAATTGTTTTGTAAGTGTATTAGTGATGTCTCAAACTTTTTTATAACCTTTTTATATATTTTTTATTTTTTTTGTATATATTTACAATTTTTCTTGAAAGAAGGTTTTCTGATAAGATTTTGTATTATTATTTTTTTTTTTGTTATAAGTTGTTTTACACAGATTCTGTTAACATCAACATCCAACCCGAGATATTTTGCAAAACAAGTAATTTAGTGTTTTGTTCTTATCACTTTCCAGATTTTACTAAGTTCAAACTCTATGTTTTAGTAATCATACTGTTTTTTTTTTGGTTTTTTAATTTACTCATGATTCTGACAGCAATTAAAAAGTAATCCTACCTAGTATTAGGTTGTTTTTTATGCATTAAACAAAAAAAATAATAACTTTTATCAGGGTATATTTTTTAAGCATAATTGTTGATCTCCGATAGGTCCTGTTCTATAGTATAATGTTCTATAGTATCTAATAGCACCTTGATGTGAACCACACTGGTTTTGGTATAGCTGGTTCTTTTATAACGAATACTGTTGTAAAATTTTTACCAATTCTAGCCATATCTTGTTTGTCGTTCCAAGTTACTAAGTATTTGATAGTATGCTTGTATGTATACCTACCTGGTTGGTCTATTGGTGAACATGTCTTCACAAATCAGCTGATTTCAAAGGTAAAGAGTTGCAACGTTAAAATCCTAGTAAAGGGTTTGAATACTAGAGAGGGGATACCGGTGTTCTTTGGTGGTTGGGTTTCAATTAACTACACATCTCAGAAATGGTCGACCTGAGACTGTACAAGACTTCACTTACACTAATACATATCATCCTCATTCATCCTAGAAATAATACCTGATGGTAATTCCTGGAGGCTAAACAGGAAAAAAAGAAAATATGCTTAGATGTTATTTGAAATGCAACTATCTTTTAGCTGCTTTGGCACTCAAATCTGTAAATTTTTATTATTCAATAAGTGCTATTATGAAACAGTTATTTAAATTAATAAATAATTTAGTCTAGAAAATAAAAATATTGTATTTGCATTAGGTTTTCCTGATATTTATGTCTGAATTTTTTATGAAATTCCAATGTATGTTATTTCAAAATAATTTTGAACATGGAATGAGAAAGTATTTTCATAGTTTACCATTATGAATCATAATTTATACAAACATTTTATACATAATGCTGATTTTCTTAATCGGCCACAATATAATGATCATTATAAAATTTGTGAGGCACCAAGTAAAACGGTACTTAACTTCCATCAGACTTTATTTAAGCTTTTAACATATTGTTATTAGGAAAGTAAAAGCTGAAAAATAAGATATTTTAATTATTTTATTTCGTGATTAATAACAAACGGCTGAATATACTCAAGCAGACAGCTTATTTGAATTTTCCATCTCTAATTTGTTTCTTTTCTTAAAATTTTTAATTAAATTATCAGTTTCGTATTAGTCAGTAATTAATTATTAGTCAAATTTGAAAGCACGTATTAAATATTTGAAGTAATTATAATTTTTGCTTTTTTAGTACTTAATGGTATTCTTTGTAAAAAACCGTTGGAAGTGTAATAATACCACCATTTTGAATTATTTATAATTAAATTAGAAAATAAAAATAGTCCTTAATTATTTTCAAAATAATCAGAATCTGTTTTCGTTACACAAACTAGAAATCTGATTCTAACACTGAATTTCATACTCCACATAGTTCAAATCACTTCTTGAGCAGAATTATACCATACCAACGTGTAATTTTGCCGACTTTTAAAGCAGAACTCTACATAATAAAACTGTTATCTAATAGAAAAAAAACATTTTGAATTGTGGTTGAATTTGACGAAAAATTTAGCAAAAAAGAATTGATAGGTGATGACCCATCTTAACTTGTACCCAACTCAGATCTCTGAAACTTTCTAGCAGTCAGATCTGACAGAATTTGTTTTAGCCTAAAGTGATATTTATTTGAATTGTAACTTTGTCAGAATTTAATTCCTTTACTTTAACAGGATAGAAGTTATTGTATAATATGTTTAAGGTGAGAAGGCTGTATTCTATCCCAATTGAATGTGTATTTTTATTAAACTTTTTGCAGCCTCTTTATACGAAAGGATGTTTTTTTTCTTTTTTTTCATGAACATGTAGTGTATTTCTTTGTAAATTTAGTTACACTTAAATTAATTATTAATTTATATTACAAAATGAGCCGTAGTAAAAGTTTGAATAATGTTGCATAAAGAATTTTTAAATATATAGATTAATGCCAGTTATCCAAAATTACAGTCAAGGTTATGTTTATCAATATTTTTGTTTCAAACCATGAAATATATCAGGAAAAAACCAATGTTTGATAAGGCTAATCATCAAAATGTTTTCCATAATTCATATATAACATTGATATATAAGATTGTGAAAAAACTTTTACCTTTTTGACATTCTGTTGTTATTAATAAATAGATAACAGTAAATCTTTGGTCGCTAAGTTGAATCTTTGAATCAGTAATTAATTTTTTCTATAAGTCAGGTTTGACAACAACTTTCCTTTTGAAACAGAGGCAATAATTATTTTTCTGTAACATAAAGCTGGTAATTGTTAAATTTATTTTAATGCAGATGGTACAAAAGTTGTTTTCTATTTACAAAATTATGATTAAATCATAAATGACAGAATTATTAATTAAAAGGCTAAAATATTTTTCACCCTTTTTAGTTTTTTTTTCATTAATTATCTGCTGCTTTGAAATCCTTTCCTCTTTAAGATGTAAAGTTTCACTTAGTAATGTTGACAAATATAAACTTACCTATTGAGAAGGCCAAAATTGCTAATATCATGTAAAATTTGTTCAAAGGGATTTATTGGAGGAAGATGATGGAGGTAAAGAAATTCATTTAAATAACCACCTAACATTACATTTACTCTGTCATTTTTTCATTTGTAGAGATTCGGCACACCTCCAGAATCTTTCAATAATTAATTTATGTTTACCAGAATAGGATCAACAAAATTTTCAGGATGATTAACTGGGTTATGTTTTAAGTATGCAGTTAATAAGCACACGAATCCACCGGGTTGGTCTAGTGGTGAATGCGTCTTCCCAAATCAGCTGATTTGGAAGTCGAGAGTTCCAGCATTCAAGTCCTAATAAAGGCAGTTACTTTTATACGGATTTGAATACTAGATTGTGGATATCAGCATTCTTTGGTGGTGGTTGGGTTTCAATTAACCACACATCTCAGGAATGGTCAAACCGAGACTACAAGACTACATTTCATTTACACTCATACATATTATCCTCATTCACCCTCTGAAGTAATACCTGAACGGTAATTCATGGAGGATAAACAGGAAAAAAGAAAAAGAAAAGTTATAAGCACACCACTTACTGGACACTACTGTTCCCAGATCTATATCATCGTATATTAATGTGTCATGGATATGATCTGGAATCAAAAATAGGGAACATTTTTTGTTCATCTATTTATAGCGATTTATCTCTTTCAACGACTTCACCTCTCTTTCTTTTTCCTGTTCCTCCAGGAATTACGTTCAGGTATTATTTCAGAAGTTGATATGTATGACTGTAAATGAAGTGTAGTCTTGTACAGTCTCAGTTCAACCATTTCTGTGATGTGTGGCTAATTGAAATCCAACCACCATAGAACACCAGTATCCATGATCTAGTATTCAAATCTATATAAAAGTAACTACCTCTACAAGGAATTGAACGCTGGAACTCTCGACTTCCAAATCAGCTGATTTGGGAAGACATGTCAATGACTTCACCTGGACTTCCATAATTGCATGATGTACTGACAATTTAGATGTGCAGATCTTACATAAATAATTGTTATCCCATCTACAGTTATGTTATGTTATGTTTGAAACCAAATTCTCTTTAATAGAAGTTAATTGTTTCCATTTCAAAGAAACGTGCATATATAATATTAAAATGATTGAATACGGTAATAGATAGACATCACACAAATAGACACTTGTAACCATAAATTTGAATGCAATTGCACATCAACACGACATATGCATTTACCACATTCTTTCTACTTCTACAGGTAAGGTCATTTCATGACCTTATTACATTTCTTTATTATAAGATACTGAACTGTTGCAAAACTTTCAGAACTGGTTTTGTAAGGCATAAATCGTGGAGTTTGAAAATTGTTGACAGTAAATTTATTGCCATATTCTAATGGTAACTTCAAAATTACAACCGATAAGCAATATATAATTTTTTTAATCTTACAAAGTAAAATGGACCTAATTTTTTTTTCTGATTACAGTAATAACATTAATCATAAAACAATTTATTTTAAGCCATATGACAGGTTCAGGGAAAGTTTTCATGTTTGGTATAACTAATGAAAAAATACAATTTTTTTTTTCATATTTGTTTTCAGTTGTTTATTTTTTAGTCAAGATTTTTTTTTCATCTGCTCAAAGATTCAATTTATTAATTTATTTTTAAAATTGTTTTATTAAAATTATTGGTTTACTACTATTATTATAGTGCTTTAATTTTTATATTGTTCAATTTTAAATTTTGGTTCATTGTTTTTTAGTAATTTGATTTACAAGAATTATTCATAGACCTGTATTGTCTATAAACCATCAGTTTTTTCCATAAACCTATAGAAAAATAATCTGGTAGTACAACATATCATCTTGGGATGAAAACAGTATAAAAACCCCCATTAGGCCATTCAAATTAAGAATAAATTCAGGTTTTATAAATGTTTTTGACCCCAGTAAACCTATTTATTGTATATTTTATTGGTAGTTATTTTTATGTGTTGAAAAGAGCAATAAACACCTGGTTATAAAAATCTGAAGGTATGTAATTGTGATTCACGTTATAATAAAATCTAAGATAAATGAAAATTATTATACAAGTTTGTAGAAGTATGTATAAATTTCATGATAATTTCTATATGTTTACTCTTTTACAAAAACCCATAAAAAAAAATATTTTATTAGTTTAAAAAAAAAAAACTATGCTGAAGAAGATATTCATTTTTTTTTTTTTTGGTTTACTAATTACACAAAGGATCTATTAAACACTTTTAATAACTTGCACAGTATAAATGATTGATTTTGTTAGTTAGAAATATTCTATTTTCATGTTATGTGTAACAGAAGGCACCAGTGTAAAAATTAACGTTATGTTAAGTTAAATAATCATTTTTATCTTGTAAACATAAAGAATGTATAATAGACAAAATAAATGCATAATAAAATTAATGGGTACAATAATTATAATGTATGTGAAGTATCTAATCTTGTGACACTATGAAACCAGCCACGTATTTATAATATAATCAATTGTGCTTGTTCATATACAGAGATTTAAAATTTCTATTAAAAGGCTAATTGTGTTATTGGGTTTTAATAAAGAAACAGATTTTATTTTCACTAAATTATTCCTTCTTAAAATTATGTCACTTAAATAAATTTAAAGTGATATTATTTAAAATTATTCATTTTTCTGTTCATAAAATCTACTTTTGAAAATCAAAATCGTTTCACTGTACAAGCAGACGACCCTTTTGGCTTTGGATGGATCCATTCATTTACATTTTCTTTTATCTGAATGTGAAGAGATTATTAATATTTATTTAATCTTTGGTGAAGATACAATAATTTTTTTATTTATTATCAATCACAGAAATTTTTATAAAATAATGGGCAAACTATTGACTCCATTAATCTATTGCAATTAGCCCTGTGCAATTGCAAAGTGAAAAAAAAGTTACAGAGTATATTTTAGCAAATCTTTGGTTCAATAAACCGTTTCTTCCATGCCACATGTATTAATTGATAATACCAATGTATATGTCATTGATATTACAGTGTCTAGTTTACATAATGAACTGATCTACTATATATTGTGCATCTATGATTTCTACTGAACATAGTTAGTTTTTATTGAAATAATAATATTTTGATTTAAATGCAGAAGATAAATATAAAATACATCAGTATAAATATTTTACCTTGTTAGTAATGACAATTGATCATTCAAAATTTTTACTTAGAGAAGCGCTAGTAATCTATACTGATATTTTGCATGTAACAAATGAAAATATGCTATGAAATTTAATTTTAACTTTCAACTTTATTTTTCACCATTTTGTAAATCTCTTATTATTTATGTATATTATTTTGTACGTAGTTCTGTTATTCACAAATAATATTTATATAGTTTTACTATATTTTTTCCTCTGACCAGTTAAGTTACTTTCACAAAAAATTTGATTATATACATATCTATAAAAATTGAAGAAATTCTTTTTAGAATAATTATTTATTATTAAAAATATTTAAAATGATTTTAGTACTACAAAAAATTTAGTGTTAAATCTTATTTATGTGTTTCAAGTGAAATACGATTTACATCATGAGAAAACTTTAACGTTAATTTAAACATCAAAGTTTTCTCATGATGTAACTTGTATTTCATGACTATAAAAAAAATCATAAATAAAAGTAAACTGATAAAAAGTTGAGTATCAATTTAATAATATAATAAGTACCTTTTACATAATTATTTATACAAAAAGTATGGTATGTAAGATATTTTCTGAGTGGATTGCTTTAATTCCTATAGCCATAATATCGAGGTCATGTATAGGTCAGCATCATCTGTGTCCTATAAAATCAGCAAGTTTACATTATTCTTCATGTACTGTTATTTAAAATTTATAATAATTCAAATTAATTTGAGATGAAACTAATTTTCTAATATAAATAAATAAATGTATATCATATAACAAATATTTGTCACGTATAACATTAAATCAAAAGTTTATTTTTATGTAGAAGTTTCACTGAAAAGACTAAAGGAATTTATAAAATAATAGAACACATACTGAAAATAAATATTTCATTAGATTTTTAAAAGCTATGGTTGTGCAAATTTGTTATCAACTGGTACATTAGAATATAAAATACGTAGTTTCAGTTTATATTTTTTATACTTTTTATGAATTAAACAAAAATAGTACGTATATAGTAGTAGAAAAAGAAATCTCTTGATATTTTTTTAACTTATATTTTTTAATTTAGTAAACTTATCATAAATTAGTATTTAGTATTGTATATTATTGTGTATAAATTTTATTTTAAAAAATCTTATAAATATAATTCTATTTTTACATAATATGTATTGTTTAGAAATGTATTATTATGGTTGTGAGGTGTTTTGTGTATTGTAAATAAAGTACTAAGATGTTTACTGTGATGTATTAATGTCATATGAATTTAATTATGTATGTGTTAAGTACAGTAATCCCCTACTTTATATTTATACATCGAATTATTATTGTGCTAAATAGATAGTTAAATTTAATTTTTAAGAAGTGTGATGCATATGTTGTTTTTTTTTTATAATCTTGAATAATGTTTTCAAATTTGTGCTAACAGCATCTCTTTTATGATCTGGTATAACAGCATAATTTTAGCATCTGTTTAGCATAATTTTAATTATGCTATCTAAATACTTCAGAATCCACTTAAAAACTTCCTCTATTCACTAACTATTCTATTCACTACCTCTATTCACTAAGTGCATGGACTTCTTTTCTCTGTGGATATGCAAAGAATTTTTTTAATTAAATTCTACCATACAGCATTTTTCCTTTGTTTTAAATTTGTGAAATTGTTTGCCGATCTTCATGGTGAGTGGTAGTGTCTCACCTTTTACCCGGAGGTTCCAGGTTTGAATCCCAATCAGGCATGGCATTCTTCATGTGCTACAAATTTCTATATTCATATTCCCACACAAGCTTTTTTTATAAGCTTCTTTGGTGAATTAAGTCATCAATCAAAAAAAAAGTTTTTTTCATTAAGTTTTTTCTGTTGAAAAACATGTTTCTTCCTAATATCTGATTGCAACACTTCTTTATCTCCCTACTGTTATTGCTGTCGTTCGATTGGTTGCAGGTTCTCTTTATATCCACATGTAAATTGTAGAACAAATTTAAGTGCTGTTCACCCATCACCATTCCCCAGCTACAAATCAAAGTCCTGCATACCTTCAACATTTCAACTCTACTGACACGCATTCAGTGTTACTGTAGTGAGTACAAAAGATTTTGATTGGAGACCTTTTCATAGACACATGGTAGTTTTAAAATGGATAAAAACCTCATAGAATAGGATGTATAATAATCTGAAATCCAGCTAGCTCATTACACATTAGTACTTTATGCAATGAGGATTGTTGCTGCATCTCAACCCTATAGGGGAAGACACCCGTCTTGTGATGTTTCCAGTCGCCACACAATCCCCCCCCCCCCCATTCATAGCCCTGATGAGCTTTAACAGGAGTTGTCTTTCACCCTCTAACTTTTTACATCTCACAGTAATAAGCCAGGCCTCGTTGCCACCAATGTAAATGCCTCATTAGACATTTGCATCTGTGATTTTCAAACTAAGCTTTTGCCTTTGCTGTAGGCCTCCTCATCTGGACATCTTGATTGTCCTACATCGTTGCCCTCTGAACGAGCTAACCTAGTTCGTGGAAGCACAAACCCCGCGCTTAGTTCTACTTTTACTGAACCAATTTCTTGTAAATGTATCATAATTCAAGGCAAATTAAACAACAACATACCACCAAAAATGTTGTTCGCAAAAACTAAATTTAGTCCTAGTTCCCTTAGTGAATTCAACTTCAGTTCATAACCAAGACTTGGATTGTTGCTGCAGCAGAGAACCGACCTCAGGGACCTGACCCAAAATGGAACCACTTATTTCGTACACTTATGTTACAGAATGAAAACACAAGTCCAGCCAGATGACGGTGTAAGGGTGTGAGGTAGAGACAACCTTAAAAAAAATTAAAATTTAAGTACAAAACACTAAGAAACAAGATTACGGAAACCCTTACTGACGTAATCTAGTTCGGCCATTCGGTTTCAGTTTGGCTTCAACCGGTTACAACGGTAACTTAGCATTAACCAGTTGGTTAATACTCATTACCATAACTGTTGTTTTTTAAAATATTTTATCAAAGTTCTCCATGGATGCACTTACTGACTTAGATACAGTGTTGTTCTTGTCCATTACTCCTTCCATAAGGACGAACTATCTCAGTTTATCTTATATGAGGGGTGGCTATTAAATAACGAGACTAATGCTGTAAAATATTTTATTTTAAATTTATACATACAGTGTAACCCCGCTATAATGCAGTTATCGAGAGACTTACGTGACAACTGCATTATAGACTAACCATGTTATTTTGAGAAATAAATTTTAAATCACAAAGGGAATCAATTAAAAAAATAGGCAAAAAATAAAGCAATAATGGCTTAATAGAAAAAGCCAATATAGTCTAATGTGTACTTACATAGAAACAAGTTTAGTGCGGAAGATACAATATATATATATTTTTTTTCATGTATTTTTTAGGGGGCAGGTTATAATCCGCGTTATATCTGTATCCACGGTATATAGAAGTGCATTATAGCAGAACTGTATTGTATTTAATTATTATCCCCTTTAACATACAACCCTCTTCTATCCCTACAATGCTCCATGTGAATGTTCCATTGTTCGAAACAGTGATGAAAGTCTTCTTCTGTGAGCTCTTTCATGACGTGTGCTGCTTTTTCTTTCACAGCTTCAACGGTCTGAAATCTTGTTTTTTTTAATGTATATTTGACCTTGGGGAATAGGTAAAATTTATTTGATGCCAGGTCAGGCGAATAAGCCGGATGGTCTAACACTGAGATGTTATACTTGGCTAGAAACATCTTGACAGACAATGCAGTATGAGCCTGTTTGTTGTTCTGATGAAGAGTCTATGACTTGTTCTTCTATAATTTTGGTTGTTTTTGTTTTCTTTCTTATTTATTCATGGAGTTAGCAAGGACCCCAAGGTAGTAATGTTGATTAATAGTTTGACCTTCAGGAACCCACTGAAGGTACACAATCCCATGAATATTGAAAAAAACAAGTCATCATCGCTTTGAATTTTGATATGCTCATTCAAGTATTTTTAGCTCTTGGTGAAGTTGGGGCTTTCCAATGCATGGATTGACACTTAATTTCTGGATCATAAGTGAAAAACTAAAATTCATCACATGTTATCACTCTTTGCCAGAAGTTTGGATCATTTTCAGTGGCATTCAAATTCTCAGAATAAACATTTTCATGAGCTTCTTTTTGTTCGACTGTGAGAATTTTAGGCACCATTTTTGCACACTTTTTTGTATGTTAAAATTGTTATGTAAAATTTGCTTTACACATTCTTTGTCAATTTCTACAGTTTCAGTAATCGCACGAATAGTTAACCAACAGTCAGTTTGGATCAGATTACCAAGTTTTTCAATATTTTTATCCATTGATGTGGAAGGCCAATCTGAGCGAACATCATCTTCAATGACTTCTCAGCCATCTTGGAAACGCTTAAACCACTTAAAAACCCACGCACATGATAAACATTCGTTGCCTATACCTTTTTTAATAAAAGATAAGTTTTAGTAGCGGTTTTTCCAAGTCTCACATGAAATTTTATGACAATTCTTTGCTGTAATAAAAGATATAATTTTTTCGGCAAAACAGAAAAACAGGTGTTATCCAAACGAAGGCCACGGCCAAACTAATGTGTCTACAGAAACTGGAGTGCCAACAATCGAAAGAGAAAGAGGTTTCATGCTACACAACTGTCGGTCATAGGAATTTGGCGCATGCACAGTTCTGTAGCAGCATTAGTATTCTCGTTATTTAATATCCACACCTCGTACTGTCAATTCTATTGTATTTATTTCTTTATCCATTTAATCCATTCAAATATTAATTCTCTATATATTATTTCATTAAAATTTACTCAGATATCTGTATCGGTCAGTTCAAATTATCTGTCAGCACTTTGTTCATTGACATTGGGAAAAACACTATAAGTGAGATGTAATTGTTAGAATTATAAACTGTTGTGGGGGATTCACTGTACTGTAAATATGATTAGTATAATTGTGAGTGTTAAAATTGTGGAGAATAAAGGTAACTAATTCATTTTTAATTATAATTATCTATAACTGTTCTGGTCATAACATATTAACATTTGATTTTTATAAATTAATATTTATTTTGCTACAATAGCTAAATATAATTATTGTATTGATGCTAGCTGAGTTCTGAGAAATTAAAAAAAAAAAAAAAAGTTAATAACCAAAACACAAACCACATCATTTATCAGTCCAACAATAGAAATTACTTTAATTAGCCCTGGGTGATAGTTGTCATCATAAATCTTATTTATGATGTCTTAAGAAAAAAAAAGAATTATAAGAAATTATTTCATTATTCAACGTTGTTTTATTGCTTCTTAAAAGACTTGTAAGAATACTTTTTTAATTTCAGCAATTTTTGCTGTCCAATTTAACTTTGTAATCAGGATGTGTTTTCAAAATGCCTTGTGTTAACTATTATGCACATATTAAAAGTAGATTAAGAATAGTTGGGTAGTAAGTACCTGAAAGTTAGTTGAACTAGCATTGCCTAAATCAGACTCTTACATTAAACAGTTTAACCCCTACTTCCTTCGCATTTATTCAATCTATAATGTTGTATTAATCTACAAGTTTATTTAATTTCTCTCAGTTTATCTGAATATTTGATGCTTTTTAACAATCGTATTTTTTACTATTATTTTCTTAAGGGCGCTCTTCATCATCTTAAGTTAAGACCAATTTGTGTACATCTGTTCCAGTTGTTTGAACATTGAATTAACATTCTACTACTGTTTATGAAAAAGAAGCCTTGTTTTCGTAAGTCAAGTCTAATTATCCATTATACTCACAAGGGCAGGTGGTCTGCTTATAACACTGTTTATTAATGCCCTCTTGCAAGATGATGGGAGAGAGCATCTACTTTAAATTCAATCTGACATTCTAAAATGACAGCACATAAAATAGGAGATTGAATTCTTGCTTTAAATTCAAAATGACAGCTTCCAACTCAGCTCCATTTTGGTGTAAAGAACATTTAAAAATGTAGTTTTAAGTTTTTTGAGTGGTTCTTTTCTGTTTTTATATTTCCTTCATTTTTTTGTTGTGTACCAATTTTTCTTCTTTGATTTTATTATATACATTAGTATCTATAATAATATTCTAAAAATCTGGAGAAAAAAGCCTGAATTTAATGTTTGCTGATTATTTTATTGAATATAAAAATTATTATCCTAACATACAATGTCAGCTTGCCTGTTAAAATCCAATTATTGTCTTACAGATTGTAACAGGCATACTGAAAATTAAACAATTTTTTTTTTCAAATTTTATAAAATAAAATCCTCAAAAATATGCAGCAGAAATACTCCACCTGAACAAAGATTAGCTGACTCCAGAAAATCAAAATCAAAATTGTAAGAACTTGCGTTAACAAAAAGTACCAGAAAAACAGGCAGTGAATCGGGCCAACAAAATCGTGTATTAGGAGTTAGAGTAAGAGAAGCCTAAGGATTCTCTGGACATATCCTGAGGATGCAAGATTTGAGTCTTTTCAAACAGCTGGTGTAGTACAATCTCTACTCAAAAAACACCAAGACAGGATGCAGATGGATCAGAAAAATAAGAGAAGATCTGAAGGAAATTGGCCTTACACCAGAAGACACCTCAGATAAGATAAAATTAAATGAAAAAAATCAAGAAAAATAATACTCGCAGGAAAATTTTCAACACTAGAAAGAGCATGAAGATTGGAGCATATGAAAAAGTATTGGGAGGACCCCAAGGCCCGAACACTCGCTTCGAAGAGACTTTGATATAATGGACTGACTAAAGTGGTCCTATGCAGTTATAAAAGATGAAAAAAATAAAATATGTATGCTGTATATTTCTTAATCCTTCATTCTCTGTGACTCATATTCCGTGTTCATTAAGGTTAGCAAATGTTATATTAAAAAAAAAAATAATCAGCAAACATGAAATACAGATTTTTCTCCAGTTCTTATAAATACAATATAATAAAAAATCATATGCATTAATATAAAAAAAAATTTATATTATTATATAAAAATATTTTCAGAAAAAAAGATTAAAAAGAAAGACACAAGACTAATCCAAGACCTTAAAGATCATGAAACTGGACTGGAACCTTCTGCACTTTGCTAATACTACTGATTTTCCTGTGGATGTATTAATAATAAACAAATGAGGTACTTGAACTACTCAAAAATTGAAGTTTATTTCAAAATAGATCAGAGTTGGAACCCACCGTTTTATATTTACAATAGGAACAACCCTCCTCCTACCACCCTGCAAAATGGCATCAGTAACTCTGTTTTAAGTTGACCACCTGCCCCTATCAGTTTCAATTTGTTTCAAGACTATTTATAATGAAAATTTCTTAATGATTATTTTTTTTTTAAATTTGTGTAAATTAGAAGGTTCAGAAAATTATAATCAGTATTACTTTATATGAGAAAATCTATCAATACATCAAATGCAATTTTTTTTTTTTTCATTTATTATTGCATTTATACCTTTTTTATCGATTCTTTTCTAGATAATCTAAAACATTTTTAATTATTAATAATAGACTGTTAAAACAATAAAATAAATGAAGAGATCTATTACTTAAGGAGCATATGTTAGTGGATGACTTTAATGATCTTTCATGAATGAAACATTGTTAGATATGTAACTGGCTATTAACAGGAACACTTACTTACATATTTAGAATAGGTTTCTTTAGTTTAATTTGAATTTTTTTTCTGTTATTAGTAATTTAATAATTAATTTGTACTTTGAATACAGTAGTATCTATATAACACAATTTAATTGTTTTAAATACATATTTCTTTACCAGTAAGTATATTTTTAGAACCAGTTAAGTTGTTTAGTTAATGTAAAACATTTCATCAAAATCTCTCTATATTTAAAAATTATAAATAAGCATGCTTATTCACATACATATGAACATAAAGAGAAGTGATCGATCCTATAAGCCTTTTGGATTCTGTTTAGTGAGGGAGGAGATAAATTCAGTAACAGTTTCTGTTTGTAAAACATATTCTTTATCATTGAACGAATGTTACATAACAAATAATATAGACTTTTTTCTAGATTATTTGAATTTAATTAGCTCGATGTAAAAGTATCCATTAAATTTGAAATATAATGTTTTGATTTAATTTAATAAGCATATGGCACTGTTGGTATTAATACAATTGTATAAATTAAATTCCCACTTGCTAACAATTTAAAAAGTGTAAATCCTAGTATTTTCAGAGCTGTTACTACCTCTAAAGAGATTTTCAAGGATGTTAATTTAAATTCAAATCAATAATCGTTTCTAAAATTAAACTGTTATGTTTATAATAGCCAGTTGTCAAGAATTTGGTTAGTTGGTTACATAATAATTCTTGATGACCAACTATTACATAACAGTTTAGTTTTAAAAACGATGATTATTGATTTGAATTTAAATTAACATCCCTGAAGATGGAATAGCGGCTCCGAAAGTTTAGGTTTTATACTTTTTAAATTGTTGGTAAGTGAAAATTTAATTTATACAATATGTTATTTCTATTTAAGAAAATCTCTTTAAGTTTGGCATCAATGACTTTTAATATTTTTTTTATTTATATTCTACAGGGGTTATAAAGTAAAAAGTAATATATAAATTGTAAACTTTGTTGTTTTTTTATTTATTATTTATCAGTTTGATATGAAACTTTTTTAAGTTAATAAATTATTTAAGTTATTTATACAGTTACTTTCTATCGTAGGTTAAGTACTGTACTAATGAACTATACAATAATATGTCATCACCTCACATAATCTAAAATGTTATTTATAAAATTAATTTTTGTATTAGTTAATAGTTTCAATAGTAAATGTAATTATTATAATAAGAAGAAATCTTAACAATAATGTAAAGTTCAAACATGTATCTATGGTACAACTAAAAAGTGCTTTGTCAATGTAGTTTTTTCACAAGACCAAATAAACTTTGTGTTTATTTTTTGTCTTTTTTCACTTATTGCATATGATTTACACGAATTAATAATATATTTAGAAAATTTACATAATAATTATTGCACAGAGCTTTTGAAGTAGTTCTGTCAATGAAAATATTTTTAGTTTTAGATGAAGAAATGTACTGAAATTTTTTTAAACAAAATGAAGAAAATAATTTGCTTAAAAAACATGTAAAATCTATGCAAATTCATTTTACTCATGGCATAGATCAGTAGACTGTACTGTATATAATAAGTGTAGTATGGCAGATATTTTATACTTTTCTAGCATTTGAATTTATACTTAACATATATATTTTTACATATAAATTATTAACATAGTTTCCACTAAATTTATACATTAAAATTATCCTTATACTAAACACTTTTCACATTATTAATTAAATAAGATTAATTCCGTAGAATTCTCTGTTTTAAAATTAATTTATTAATTCTGTACAGTTCAAATTGATTTTTTTATGGACTAATGTATGTGGTCATTAGCCACTTATTTATATAATCAGTTAAAAACTAACAAGCTGTGGGTTCAAGTTTTTGTTTTTATTAACAATTATCACCTAAAATTTCACAGTTTCAAGAATTTAGATTCCTTGTAGAGGAAATAATTGTGAATTAAAACAAAAAAAAAGTTACTCAGTCTTGTCTATAGATAAATTTTTTGCCTTCCTAAAATAATATCCATTTGATTCAGCTTTTAATAAAATTACAAAAAAAAAAACAGTTTATGTAGTAAAAAAATTTGTAATTGTGAGCATGAACATCCTCAACCTTAATCTTTTTCAAATTGAAGTGTATTGAAAAATATGTTATATAATTAATAAAAATACAAGTTTCATAAGTCGGAAGAGTGAAATTACCTTAGTATTTTTTCTCAGAATCTGTAATGGCAGTAGCATCAGAATACAATGAAGCTGTCCACTGGCACATATATATATATATATATAATTTGTATATTTAACATTAATTAGATGAAGTTAGTGAGCGAAGCGAGCATAGGATATGTTTGGTTAGGTTATATTGATATAGTGCGTGACAGGTCATTATATAGAATCAATATAATCTAATCAAACATAACCTACGCTCGCTAACCTCGTCTGATTAACATTAAAAATTATATTCAATAAGTTATAAAACATAGGTGATTTTATTTTTATATACGCAAACAATTGGATTTCAGTAGGGGTTAACAACGCTATTGCCATTACAGATTCTGATGAAGAATAATGAGGTAATTTCATTCTTCTGACTTTTGAAACTTGTATTTCTATTAATTATATAACATACTTTTCAACATACTTCAATTAGAAAAATATTAAGGTTGATGATGTTCAGGCTCACAATTACCAAAAAATTTTAATTATGGTTAATTTAAATTCTAAATGACTTTAAAAAAACTGTTAAATACCTGTTTTAAGTGTTAATTTATTTTTCTCTAATCAGTTTTTTGTTTATAATGAATATTGGTTCGATTCCTACCATTACATGTATTACATTGATTTCAGTGTAAAGATAAAAAGTAATAAATTATGAAGTCAAACTTCAATTTGCGTTTTTTTTTTTATAAGATTAGAAAGATCTACCAGTGGTTGTAAGTTATTGGAAGAAGTTTTTTATGAGTAATAATATTTACAGTACATTTCTGACAATATAAATTATTTATCTCAATGTAAATACGTAAAGCGATTTGATGTTATTAAATATTAGGTTTTTTTCAATTTAATTTGTTTCTATACTTTTTTTTGTATAGACGAGACTAAATTCCTCTAATTTTTTCTATACATTACAAAATTATTGATTGATAAATTTCTCCCGGTGTTATTATTTATTTAATTAATAATACATTGGTGTTTTAATTATAACTCAGAAAATTATAACTTATAAAATTTAATTTATATGTGATTTGTTCATAAGATTATATCAAAATATAGTTCTGCTGGTATTTCTCCCAGTAAAAATGGGGATCTACAAATAATTGTATTTTAATTTCAATAATGTATACAAACCATTTCTAATATTTTAGTTCTGAAAAATTTTCTTCTGTAATATATTATGTGCATCTACCACCTAAGGAATATTCTTGCAAATTTACAGTGAAACATGTTTTGTTTTTTTTTAATTTACGCATTGATCAAATATATAAAATAAGATAATGTTCATGGCATCCTTATTTTTCTTGGTTAATTATATAGTATAAAAGGAAGAAAACATGAATTATTAGGATGGAATGAGATTATTGGGAGATAATGTGACAATATTACTAGAATAACATAAGACCCGTTTGACAAGTTCTTCAGTATATAATTATATGTGTCGAGAACCCAATTGAACAGTTTATGATTTAAAAGTCCTGTTGAAAATGTAAATAGTTTTATGGTATCAACAAAAATTTAGAAATATCTTTTTTAGTGGATACTAAATCAATTTCATTGATCTATTTGGATTGTACAGATTAATAATCTATTAATTATTATAAAAAGAGAAGAAAGTGTAGTAGTTATAGTGAAAATACAGCAATTTTTATTGAAAATTCATTTATATTTATGGTAATTTTGAGCCAAGGGCATTTACAGAGCACTTTTCACAGTTTTTTGTTGCAAAACTTGTACTCTTTTTCACAATAAAATAATTATCACTTTAAGATGATGTACTTTAAAAACATATTTACTGTTCAGTTTTTAGTGACTAGTCACATAAATAAATTTCATCAATATCTGGAGTATTTATATTTTTTTTATATGATTTTCACAAATGTATATTTTGCAGTTATATTTTTCCAATTTCTTATAAAAATTCCTCTTATTGAAAATAGGAATAAGTAAAGGTATACTTTGGTGTAAGGGTATTCTGTTTTGGTTATGTAAATCTGATGTTTATGTTTATACATATGTGAGGTATATCTATAAAGATAACAAGACTGTATTTCTATCTCTTAGAAAATGCAATAAGAACTGACTATGAAATTTGGTAGTTTGATTCAGTTAGCCCATCGTTTAACGTAGTTGTCTTCTAAAATAATGCTAAGTTTAAAGGTTGAGCAACGTATCCATTTGAAATTTTTAGTAATACTGAACGAAACGCCTATGGAATGTTTTCAAATATGTACTTAGGTTTATAGCGGAAACTGCATGTGTATTATAATAATCAGTCAGCCTTAAAAAAGAAAACTGAAAAAATTACTATTGGAATAAAAAGAAAATTAGAATCATGGTTTACTGAAAAATGTAAACCTAAATGAAAATGAAAAAAATTGAGAAATCAACTCAAATACATTACCAATTGAAAATAAAAATATAATTGAGGATTTGAAAGAAAAATGTATGATAGCTAGCAAAGAAGAGAAAGTCAGTCATTAGACTTTTACCTATCTCTTGTTCTACATAGAAAATCAGTGAAGTATTTAATGTATTAGAATACTTAGTGCATTAACTATGAACTTAATGAAATCAATATATACTTCCATACTAGCAAAAAGAGGAAATAATAGATTAAATAAAACAGTTGAATTTTATCAGAAAAATGATAATAGATACGTCTGTTAAAAGAATGTATATTAGGGCGTTGAAAGTATACAAGTGAAAGAGAATGATTTTGTTCAATAAAAAAAAATACTATGTGTTAATCTAAACAGGAATATCTTTTTTTTTAAATTGGTAGGCCTGCTTTCTTTGCACTGACCTTTGTACTTCCCGGTGCATTAGGAATATACTGTGTTTTGAAAGTTTTACTTGCATTGGTAATTTTACATGAAAGAGCAAATCAAACAGTTTTTCCTATAATTGCTCAAAGTGAGCGCCATTCATCACATGGCACACATCCAGCTGATAGGAGAGTTCATCCCATACTTTTATCAGCAAGTCTGGAGTAATTGACGTGACAGCTGCTTCAATCCCTAATACACTTGATCCTTTATAAACCCCCAATGAAAAAATCACATGGAGTCAGATTGGGTGAACATGGATGCCGCGCCAAACAAGCCCTGTCATCTGGTCCCACAACCAATTCAGTGGTCTGGGAGAATTTCATTCAACCAATCGCGTATAGTGTGTTATGCCAGTGAAGAGGCACACCATCTTGTTGACATATAAGTTCTGTGGTTTGCATTGCAGTTGTGGAAAGAGCCATAGTTGTAGCAAATCAAAATAGTTCATTACAGACACGCTTTTGCGAAAAAGAACAGCCTGTAAACTTGCTGTTGAGATGTGGCACAAAAAAATTCAGTTCGGGGAGCCTTATTCACACTATAAAATTTCATGAGGATTCTGATCCCCAGATAAGCACATTTTGAGTGTTTACTTTTCCATTTACATGAAATGTTGATGCGTCACTAAATACAACTCTACAAAGCAAGTCATCATAACGGTGCATAATTTCATTTGCAAACTGTAATCTGTAGGCTTTAGAGTTTATGCATAGCTAAAACTATTTGAATTGTTCTTTCATTTCATGTATAATTAATTAATCATTGTACGGTATGTGAAACTTTAGAAATATAGCTATAAAACCCCGATATTCATTTTGAAACACTGTATGATGTATGTGTGTACAAATGCCATCGAAATGTGAAACTAATGAAATTGAAAAAACTCTTAACTTATTAGATGTAATTCTTTTTGTGGATATCATTTCTGTACACGGAAAGATTTCCTACTTATTAAATACACAATGAAACTTAAAGAAATAACTTTCACACAATGGGTTAGTACTGACAGAGATAAGATGTTGGTCCTGCCAAATGATAAATTTTTCAGACTTCGGTTGAAACATTTTTAATTTTGAAAAACATAATTTGATCTCAAAATCCCAATAAAAACACAGAAAATTTAACAAAAATGTATGTAGGCAACAATTCTGAAAATTTCTAATTTATGGTTGGAATGAAATTAAAAATTTCCATAGGAGAGCCATCTTACATCCTTATATCTACTAATAGAAAAACAACTACAAACAGATCTGTTGCAGAAGTCTTTGTGTTATGAAAGACCATTTAGATTTCAAAAACTTCTGGTTGAAGATGTAAAAAATTTGGCTCCTGGTCAAAAGAAAATAATTTATTTAATTGAAGTAGCCAATATAAGAATATAAAAGAAAACTTAAGTGTTTTTGCCACCACTTGAATGATTTAGTTGCTATGCTAAATAGTACTTTTTTAACTTCTTCCCACAGAAAAAGTGCCTGTGATGGAATTGGTGGTACAAGAAACAGAGCTAAACTAATGCAACATTCATATAGTGGCCAGATTTTAACAGGCAGAGAACATATAAAAGTTTTTAAGTATCTGATGAGGGATAACTTTTCTGTACATTCAACTGAAGGTACAAGCAAACAGCTTGAAACTGGGGAAGAAATTTGATGCTTGTTAAAAAATTCCGTAAACAAGGTCTTATAATAGATTCATACCTCTAAGTCCAGCATTTTAAATGTATGAGGGTTATTCAGTATCTAAAGACAAGTAGCTGTGGAGGCAAGACACTTTGTAAGAGGGTTATGATACTCTTAGTAAGTTGGTAACCCTGTGATGACATTTAATCTGCTTTTGAGTAGAGTTATTTTGTTTAAAATCTCATTTTACATTTGTGAGTTCTCTTGAAGTTTGCAGATTAATTGAACATCCCAACCCCGTAGGGAAAGACACCCAATTTGTGACAATTCCAGTTGCCACCCCTCCTGCCATTACTTCCCATGATGGGCTTTAATGGGAGTCATCTTATAGACCACCAACTGATTACACCTCACAGTAATAAGCCAAGCCTTGGATGGGATGCCACTGATGTAAATGCCTCTGTAGTCATTTACATTGGTGATTTTTTTTTAACTCTGTGTTTGCCTTTGCTGCAGGCCTCATACGGACATCTTGAATGTCCTACATCATTGCCCTTTAAACTAGCTAACTGAGTTCGCAGAAGCACAAACCCTGTGCCTAGTTCTACATTTTACAGAGCCAATTTGTAAATGTCGCTTTGATCAATAGAAAAAACAACATACCACCAGCAATGAAATTAATTGAACAGTACAATGATACATTTTTTTCTTTTCAAAGGTGAAAAACTGGTTAAAATTCACTCTCGTATGAAACAATACAAAGTTCTTATTAGAGCCACATAAAACTTTACAGGCAGGTAAAAAAAATTAAAGACTGTCAAACTTCAATAACTAATGAGCATCAATCTAAATGGCCAATTGAAGTTACAATTACAGCGATTGAAATTTGCAGACTCTCATCCAAGAAGACTGATGAATTACAGCTGAGAAATTACAAGTAAGTGATATAACAAGTAAAGCTTGTAACATTATCGTGTCTCAAATACCATAAAAGAAGCGTAAGATTTCACATGTGTGCAGAGCTAGAACAATGGTGTCAGAAGCAAAATGATGCTTTTTATACAGTATTCTAACCTGTGTTGAGATATGATCATTATAAACTGGAATCAAAACGACTTTTAAGTGGAAACACTAATTCATGTCAAGAAAAAATTCTGAACCCAACCGTGACGATGATAATCAAATATTTTACATCTACAGAAATCTGCATTTCACCTTTTTGTTTTTGCACGTAATATATATTTTGAGCGTAGAGAGTCAACCAATTGAGAAAAATCATTATTTAAACATAAAGTATAAAATAAACCAAGATGGATCTCTCATTCAGAAAAAAACAATGCAAAACTTTATCATTTCTAACATTTTGAGAAATCTTAAAGTTGTTCATATACTTAAATGGCATTTAATTGTAAAAACAGTATTTTTTTGTCTTCAGTCATTTCACTGGTTTAATGCAGCTCTTCAAGCTTTCCTACTTAGTGCTAGTAATTTCATTTCAGTATATTCCCTACATCCTTCATCCCTATCAGTTTGTTTTCCATAATTCAAATGTTGCCACAATTTTTCCCATCTACCTATCCCTCCAGTATCAAAGCGACTATTCCAGGATGCCATAAGATGTGGCCTACAAGTCTGTCTCTTAACTAGATTTTTCAAAATGCTTTTTTCTTCATCAATTTGCCGCAAAACCTCTTGATTTGTCACTTTATCTACCCACCTGATTTTTAACATTCTCCTGTAGCACCTCATTTCAAAAGGTTCTAATCTTCTCCTCTCAGGTACTCTGATCATCCTGTTGTAATATGGAAGTTCACTTCCATATAACCACTTTAAAAAACATTTTCCTGATGTTTAAATTAATTTTTGGTCTGAGCAAATTATATTTCTGATTAAAAGCTTGTTTTACCTGTGCTATTCAGTTTCACCCCTCTCCTTCATCCATCTTTACTAATTCTACTTCCCAAATAACAAAATTCTTCCACCCCATAGTCTTTTTCTCGTATTATTTTTATATTCAGTGGTTATCTTCTTTATTTCATTACCTGCATTTTTTCTTATTTATTTTCATGCAGTACTTCTTGCATAGGACTTCACTCATGCTATTCATTGTTTCTTCTAATTCTTTTTTATTCTCAACTAGAATTACTTTATCATCAGAGAATTGTAGCATCTCTATCTTTTCACCTTGCACCGTAACTCAGATGTAAACTGTTCTTTAATATCATTAACTGCTAGTTCTATGTAAAGATTAAAAAGTAACAGGGATTGGGAACATCCTTGTCAGACTCTTTTTTCTTATGCTCTTCAATTATTACTGTTGCAGTTGGTTCCTGTAAATGTTAGCAATTGTTCTATCTCTACACTTGAACCCTACATTTTTTTTATAATGCTCAACATTTTATTCCAGTCTATGTTATCGAATGCCTTTTCTAAGTATGAAATAAACCGACATAGGTTTGTTTTTCTTTAATCTTCCTTCTAATATTAATCTGAACACTAAAACTGCTTCCCTTGACCTTATACTTTTCCTGAAACTAATTGGTCTTATCCTAACAATCTTCCACTCTCCTCTCAATTCTTCTGTACAGAATTCTAGTTAAGATTTTTGATGTACGAGTAGTTAAGCTAATCATTCTGTATTCTTCATATTTATCTGCTCCTGCTTTCTTTGATATCATTATAATAACATTCTTTTTGGTCTGACGGAACTTACCCTTTATCATAAATAGTACACACCAGTTTGTATAATCTGTCGCTTCCTCTCCTGCACTAAGCAGTAATGCTGCAGGTATTCCATCTATCCCAGGAGCCTTTTTGGAATTCAAATCCTTAATGCTCAATTAAATTCAGATCTCAGTATTGTGTCTCCCACTTCATCTTCTTTGACTTCCTCTACAACACCAGTTTCTAATTTATTTATTTTGTATAACTCTTCAATATATTCCATCCGCCTACCAACCTTTCTTTCGTATTATATATCGGTATACAATCTGTATTTAACACATTATTAGATTTTAACTTATGTACCACAAAATTCTCCTTAACTTTTCTGTATGGTTCATCTATTTTACCAATGATCATTTATCTTTCAACATCTGAACACCTTTATTTAATCCACTCTTCTTTTGCTAATTTGCACTTCCTGTTCCATCATATTTCTTAGTTATCGATAGTTCCTATTACCTTCTTCATTACTAGCATTCTTATACTTTATAAACATTAACAATCGTTGTTGGCTTAGGTTTTGATTTTATCCTGATTTACAATGATTCTACGCTAAACTTTTTGAACTACTGTACTTTCTTCCCTATCTTCTTGTTCATTACGAACCTACTCCTGCCTGTCCTTTATTTGACACAGTGTTAATTATTTTAAAATCACCTGACCAAAAGTCATTTTCCTCTGCCCATCAAATCCTGCTAATTCCTACTACATCTACATTTAATCTACCCATTTCCCTCTTTAAACTTTCTAACCTACCAAGCTTTTTTAGACTTCTAACATTCCATGCTCCAACTCGTAGAATGCTATTTTTTAATTTTCTGATGACCCCTTCCATAACAGTCCCCATCCAAGATCCAAATGGGGGACTAGTTTACCTACAGAATATTTTATCAAGGAAGGCACCTCCATCTTTGTTACAAGAAAATGCAGAGCTAGATTTTCTTGGAAAAAAAATAACTGTAGTTTTCCATTGCTTTTTGCTGTGCAGTACTCAGAAGATTGAATGTTGATATGGATGTTTAAGTATTCCTGACCTACATCCTTAACAACTACTGAAAGAGCTGCTGCTCTCTTTCAGGACTCATTCCTTAGTCTGGCTTTCAATAAATACCACTTCAATGTGGTTGCACCTTCAGTCCACAGCTACTCTGTATCACTGAGCACTCAAGCCCTCTCACCATCAGCAAGGTCTCATGGTTCAGAGAGGGAGTAAAAACACTTACAGAACTTGATTATTTGCTCTATGAACAGTAATTTCATACTGGCATAGCAAAAATAATATTCTCAAAATGAAAATATTTTTGATTATTGAACAATATCTCAAACAATATAAAATGATTATGAAATGAGAACAGCACAAATTGGTAGTTAAATAATCAACATTGCTACCAGTCAGTGTTTGTTTTAAAACTTAGCATTGTAATTTGATAAATAAAAAAAGCCATCAATGCTGGTTACTGACTACTTAGGAGGAAAATTATAAATAAGTCCTTGGCTTTCATAACTTTGTGAATAAGCATACTTTTGATTAGTTTTATTATGTATTCATCTTTATTATATCTCATTGATCGTTGATTTTCTTACAAAGAATGATAAATCAATGGTGACTGCACAAGCATAGCTTTTTTATTTGGACCAAAAACATTTAAGGGATTAAGATATAGGCTTTGTGGTTACCAATCTAAAATACTAAATTCCTGATCATCAAGCCAATTTATGACTGATTTCAATGTATGCTTTGGCTCTCAACCTATTGAAAAATTATATCGGTTCCTCCAATTGCATGTTATTAAATGCATATAATAATTTTGTTTTTAAAATATCCAAAAACGAATCTTGATTCATAATCTTACTGATGAAGAGTTTAGGCTTATAGAGCTCATTGACTGACTTCTGTTTTTTTTTTTTTTTAGTCTCCATGCTAACAGGTGAACAAGAGATTATAATTTACCCTTTCATCTACATTTGGGTTATGAATGTTTTTATTCTTTGAAGAGTGTTGACTGAAATTATATTATATTTTTTATTAACATCCTAATCAACATACCATTTTGAATATTTTTTTTTTATTAAAAGCAAAAATATTTAAGTATTTTATCCCCACCCCAAAATGAAATTGCCTGAATACATAACCAAAGTGACATACTCGTAATGGAATTAGTACAAGAAACTTGTACAGATAAAAAAGTTATTTTTACATCCCTCA
This sequence comes from Lycorma delicatula, assembly GCF_047948215.1. Taxonomy (NCBI): domain Eukaryota; kingdom Metazoa; phylum Arthropoda; class Insecta; order Hemiptera; family Fulgoridae; genus Lycorma; species Lycorma delicatula. The sequence continues at coordinate 135,476,726 of NC_134455.1, forward strand.
TTAATGTATGTTTAAATAAGACCAAACACCATCAGAAAGTATATTAGCTACCTAACAGGCATTAAATAATGTGAAACAGATTTACTCAACCTTTGCGTAAAATTTTAAGATACCAGACCCATATCTCTAACCCACCAGGTTAACATGTGTTCGGTGGTGAACATGTCTTCTCAAATCAGCTGATTTGGAAGTAGAGAGTTCCAACATTCAAATCCTAGTAAAGGCAGTTACTTTTATAAAGATTTGAGTACTAAATCGTGGATACCGGTGTTCTTTGGTGATTGGGTTTCAATTAACCACACATCTCAGGAATGGTCGAACTGAGACTTCATTTACACTCATACACATCATCCTCTGAAGTAATACCTGAACGGTAATTCCCAGAGGTTAAAGGAAAAAGAAAAGACCCATATCTCTGTGTCTCCTTGACTGATTGGGACCAAAATTAAATGACATCAATGCTCTGTATACAGAAATTATTGTGCCAAATTTAATCCAAACCAATCCTTCCAGTATGATGATGTCAAGTGAAAAAAGGACAACACATATATTCTTCCAGAAGTTTTCAATGCTTTACTTATAATATAGTTCACTGTATCGCTGGAAAAGTGATATGGAAAATAGAGGATAGCTGTTTACAGGGTGGTTTTTAAAAAAGTAACAACTTTAGAATGAGGTATTCAGTATCTACAGATTAATTAAACAAGATTAATTTAATAAACAATTAACAATTTAGAAGACTATGCAGTTGAAATACAAAATAAATAAATAAACACTGCAATAGAATTAAAACATTAACAATTGATGTCATTGAAACAATAAACACTCACTGATGTATTATTAATAACGTAAATTCACTTTAGATGAAATAAAAATTATAGAGAAACATTGTTGAAATGAAACAATAAATCTACGGTCCCAATGAGTTATTTGTATCTAATTTACTAAGTATTAAATAACAACACCTTTCATCATCATCTTCAGGTGATGTAATATCTTTAGTGTATTTTAATGAAGTGAAAAATTCACACGCTACAGTGTTATGTTTAAAGACTGTAAGAACAACTTTTTCCATTTTATTGTAGAAAGCTATTTTTTCTAATAAATTCATAAACCACTTTCCTAAACCCATTCCACGAACACTTTCTTTTATCTGCAACTCATAGCAATAAAGGACTGGATATTTGTAATCTATATCAAACCTAAAATGTGAAAAGCCTACAATTTCATTGCTGCAATTTTTTGCAATTAGATACCATGCCATTTTATCAGTCATTTCAGTTTTCTTTTTTTCAAAATCCCAACCCCAATTACATTCACTGTATAACTGTTTCATATTCTTTTCTTCAATAATTAACAAAGTATCTAACGTATCATGATCTATGTCACAAATTCTCTTACACTCAAAGTGAAAGTTTAAACCATTATTATTAAACATGGCAGATGAAGAAAATGGTTTTAATGGATCTTTTAATTTATTTGCATTTAAAACATTTTCCTGGGCAATAATCAATCTATTTGTTTTCTTCTTAACATGCTTTTTCAATCCTATTTTGTTATAATTATTAACCTGAAAAAAAAACTAATATTAATTAAATAACAACAAAAATAATTCAACCTAATGAGTATTTGATCATAGCTATATATATATATATATATATATATATATATATATATATATATATACAGGCGCAAGAATGTGTGTGTGAGGTTTGTATGTAAAAGGAATGTAGGTTGAAAGGTTGTATCTTAAGTATGTAAAAGGTGTATATATTTATTTATTGTACTTAAATGTCCACACAAATTAATCAAACAGTTTAGTCCTGCACAGTTTACAAAAAAAAGCAACAGTTTTACAACAACAAAAAAATCTTATAAAAACATCATATAGTGTTAGACAGTAAAAATCTTTCCAACATCATCCTGATATAGAGTTCTCAAAAAAATTTAAACAGATTTCAAATGTTTAATTCCGAAACATTATAAAAGACAGAAACACATATCATACATCAATAAATAGAGGAAGGTTAAAAATTTTAAAAGCCTACCTATTAGTTCCATACAGCAGGACATTTTTGTTAACATGATAATGGTAACACTACAGAAGTCTTTTTACGGTCTAACAATTTGCAAAGAATGAATCCAGTGTTCACATGAAGGTAAACTCATTATCGGTTCAACGAATGATGCCTTTTTATAAACAAATTTACAAGCAGCAAAAAAAAAATATTTAGAAGTGGGATTATCCAAACAGAAAAACACTAATTACCATAGCATGTTAGTTGAAAATTTTGAGTGTATCTGAGCTCCAATCAAACACAGCCCTAGGAAAACCTACAACATAAGTAAGCAATGAACTCTGAATAATCAATTCTTCAACTATGTTACATTGTGTTTTCTTAAAAATGCATCTATATATGATGCTGTAAAAATTCCATTCTGGCAACCGTAATACAAGATTTGACAAATGAAGCAATGTTTTTTATCTTTCTGATAAAGCATACTGGCACAATATTAGAATCTGTGGGAGAGAAAATCCTTGTACTTTCAAACATGAAAGAGAATCATCAAAGCTGAATTTAAACACAATTCCTGTAAGCAAAATTTATGACATCTCTTTTATGCTGACCAAAGTGTGACTAGAATTTTGTATCATAATGAGCTACAAAACTGGCTGTTTTTCGAAGAAAATTCAAATGACTTCATTTTCAATCAATAGTTTGAAAGTCCAAGATTTTCAAATCATGGATTGTAGCCCATCTCGTTTCCACAGGTCTGATGTTAGGTAAACAATACCATTCTAGTACAGTGGATTAGAAGATCCTGCTCATTGCCTGTAGCATTTCTGTTATTTTTCAAGACTTGAGACATCGAACAGTTAAAGCTGTGAATTCAATACCTAGGAACAGTTAATTCATGTTTGGCAAGAAATAATTCTGACAACTATCATGTAACAAATGGTGCTCATATTAAGAGTACACTAAATTGAGGAACATACCCTTATCCATTAATGTGGATGTGTTTCTATTTGAAATCTGTTCCTTCTTTTGTAAACCAAGTACTTTATCAGGATCTTTTTATTAACATTTTGTCAATATTGTTATGTAATGATGTGTTTTACATTGTCACCTGATTAAAAATGTAAATAATTCACAGTATGATTTTAAATTAGGAGGTCGATAGAGTGTTCAATACTGGTAATTTTATCTACATGTCATCTCATCCTGATCCCCACAGGAAGACAACTGCCTTGTGATTATTTCATGAACCTGGTTGCCACACCACCCCGTCTGTTCGTAGCCCTGATGGGTTTTACCGGAGGTTGTCTTTTAGATCCTCAAACACATCACAGTCATCAGTTTGGCCTCTTATCAGGATGACACCAATGCAAATGCCTACGCAGACATTTCCATCAATGTAATTACACAACTTACTATTGCCTTCGTATGGCCCCTTACAACCACAACCACCTACTATAATTTACAACTCTCAACTATCAAATTAATGGATTTTCAGAAGAGTGATACTTGCACCTTCCTCTAACACTGAAGATTTCACACTAAAACTCTTCCCATATCTGTATATAAATCTATATCTACTTCTTAATTTTATTCTGACTAGGTGATAAAACTTAAGGAAATCATCATGAAAGCAGTACAATTTTTTCAAAAAATTAGCAGCCTATATGCAATCGCTTTGTAACACGTTTTTGGGAATAAAATAGTAGAATTGTATAATAATAAGTAATTGTATAATGTAATAGTACAATTGTGTAGAATTTGGTACCATGACAACTTTTTTGATATTAAAACAATCGGACATCAATGATACAGTTCATATGATTACTTAGACTTAAAAAAAAATAGAATTTGAATCTTACATAATCACTCCCAAAAAAAAATCATCATTCAGACTAACTGAAGTAGATAATCAAATAACAGTACCATTTTTAACTCGTCATCATGGTACCAATGTTTGGCGAGGGGTAAGATTCTTCCTGCTTCAACTAATGGTTTTTTTTTATTCTGCATCTGGTGTTTTTGTTACAGGTTAAAAAAAAATAAAAATAACATAAGGTTTATAAAATAAAAGAATTTATTGCAGTAATTTGTCTATTTTAAGTTTAAGTGACAATTCTGCTGAATGGTTTGTAATTCAGTTACATCTTACCAGGTGTGTAAATATGAAACCGGAATTTTTGTATAGAAAATACACATTTATTGTATGAAAATGATAAAATATATTTTATTCAAAATACTTTCCATGATTAGTTCTACATTTTCCTCATCTCTCTAACAATTTAAGAAAGCCACGTCAAAAAACCGGTTGCTCTTTTAAGGCATTTTTAAGTCATTGAGCCATTTTTGTACATTTTCATAAGAAGTGAAGCACTGCTCAGCAATTGCGTATCCCATCGATGCAAATAAATAGTAGTCGAATGGAGCCAAGTCTGGTGAGTAAACCGCATGTGAAAGTATTTCTCAACTGAACACCTGAATTGTTTCCTTGACCGGGTTTGCTGTGTGTGATTGGTGCATTATCATGAAGCAAAATAACTTGTGTTGCCTTTTTTGATATTCTGGTAGTTTTCAAGTAATGCTTGATTCAAATTGATCATTTGCTGTCAGCAGCATTCAGTATTAATGGTTTCCCCAGGTTTTAGCAGCTCATAATAGGTCATACCCTTCTGATCCCACCAAACACAGAGTATTGTCTTCTTTCCATAGTGATTTGGTCTTGAAATTGATGTCAATCGTTCACCTGGAGTTACCCATGATCTTTGATGCTTAGGATTCTCAAAACATATCCACTTTTCATCACCTGTCGCAATTCAAAGGAGAAATGACTTTCTTTTGTACCTGGCGAGCAGCATTTCGCAAGTGGTTTTTCGCTTTGCTTGCTGTGTCAGTTAGTTCATGTGGAACCCATTTTCCCATCTTTGGATCTTTCCCATGGAGATGGCTTCTTGTGTTACATTTAATTGATCTGTGAGTTGTTGCATTTGAGCATCATCCTCATCCAACAATGCTTGCAATTTACTGTCTTCAAACTTTTTCTGTGGTCTTCCACCTTCTTTGTTTCTCACATCAAAATCGCCACTTTACAATTTTTTAAACCACTCAAAGCACTGTGATTTACCAAGAGCATGTTCCAAAAGCACCGTAAGCTTCGACAAGCATTCGATGTAATTCTGCAGCAGTTTTCTTTAAATGGTAACAGAAAATCAATGCTGTTCACAAATCGTAGTTTGTAGGTACAAAACTCGACATGTTCAATGCTAATTAAAACTATGCTATTATATGAAACTTGTATTGTTGGGAGTTGAAAATCTTTTTCAGCTGTCAAAGAAAGAAAATGGCACCAATGATGCGGTTTGATGGTAACTACAATGACAGGTAGGGCCATCTACAGGCCAAATCCAGTTTCATATTTACACACCAACTACTATCACATTTGCCAAGTGATTAGTTACTCATTTAGGAACCCTAATCACTAGGCATATGTGTATCTGTTTATTTTGGAGGAAAAACAATCTTTGTTGCAGTATACTGGTTTTAAAAAAAAAATATTGGGGTTATAATTTGTTATAAATCTTTTAGATGAGATATAGTGTTGAGTTATGGAGAGAATCAAAGAGCAAAAAGGACAGTAAGTTGCATATAAGGTCATAGATCCTTTAACTTTCCTCTTAATAGTACCATTATCAAAGATGATGACTCCTGAACAGAAAGCCTTCTGTATTTTACTAAATGTGAAACTATACTTGCAGTTCAACATGTATTCCATAGAGTAATTAATTGTGATCCTCCATGTGATAATAACATTCATCAATAACATAATCAGTTTAAACAACTGGATGTCTGTGTACAGGGAACAGTATGGAATGACCGAGGATATCTGAAGAAAATGTTGAACATGTGAGGTAGTTTTTCCTGTGCAGTCCTAAAAAATCTGTTAAGAAGGCCAGCCATGAGTTAGTAATGCTGATGATGTGGAATGTTTATGTAAGGAAATGGTTATATGTGTGTTCATACCATTTACAGTTTTCGAAGCCTACTGATTACACTGTGCATGCCGACTATAATAATCTAAATTTTGCAGCATGAAGATGATGACTTCCTTGATGAAAATTGTTGATGTTGTGTTTAGTGATGAGTCAACATTTCATCTTAGTGAGAGTGAGGATGGGATAGAGCAAGGGTTTGGGCAAGATAGGGCACAGGATTTTATTTGGCAACAAGATGGTGTGCCTCCATTGGCATAACTCTGAATGAGATGGGCTAAATGATGTTTACTCCAACTTCTGGAATGGTTGGCATAGACCCTATGACAGAGCTTGTTTATGATGGCTCCCAAGGCCATCTGATCTAATCTCATGTGATTTTTTTTCCTTTGGGGATTTATAAAGGATCTTGTGTATGTGCCTCCATTACCTACAGGTCTACCCTACTTGAGGCAAAGGATTGAGCAGCTATCTCTTCTTAATATTCCAGACATGTTGGTTAAAATATGAAATAAACTATTCAATAGGTTGGATGTGTCCCCCATGACAAAGGGTACTCTCATTGAACAATTGTAAGAAAAAGGTGTAAGAGTAACTCTTTCATTTTATTTGTGATTCATAACTGTAAGTCAAAGTTAAGAAATGTTAAATAGCTTTCAAGCCTAACATCCCCCTTTTATTTAATATCCCTAAAGAGGATATTAAAAATAAATTCCTTCAATAGCAGTCCAAGACACAATTTTTTTTCCAAAATTAAGCAAAATTTTCAATACCACCAGTAAAATATAATTTGTTAAAACCAGTGTTTGTTTCTTTGATTTAATTGCTTGATGTTACCTTAATTACAGCAAGACTTTATTTCATGTTTGGATACAGGAAGTGGTTAGTCCAAATGATGATCATTTTTGCATACACATTCTTCAGTTTGTTACTGAAATTCCACAAAGCGAGTTTTGTGAAGAAATTCTTTAATTTTTTTTTAATATGGTAACTTGGTAAAGAATAATAGTGCTAAAATATCGGCTACGCATTACTAGCCAATCAGAGAGCAGGATTCTGGTCACGTGACCTAAGCCCCCTCAACCGCCACACTAATTCGCCATTTAGGATCCTCATAGACCACCATCTTGAATTCCCCTTCTCCATGGTCAATCATCTTGGATCCCTCAACGTAGTCCATCATCTTGGATCCCTCAACGTAGTCCATCATCTTGAATTTTCCCCCTCCCAAGTCCGCCATCTTGGAATTTCCCTTCTTTCCTGTGAGAAATTCCTTTTCCCTGGTTGTTTTAAGATGTGTAAAAAATAAGTTATAGACGTACCTCGAGGATGGTCCTAATCGTTGTGGCTGTCGCACCGGGAGGCATCGAGGTCCTCTCTCGTCGAGACTCGTAAACCAGGAAGCGGTGCACGCGCAGACGTGCGCATACATCATTGTTGTAGTGCGATGCTTGCGCGTGCATCAGCGGAGCAGAGGGAGTAGATGTATACGGTGCGAGGTTTGGCGCGCGACTGAAGAACACGGCCTAAGGTCGAGCATCGGTTTTTGAACAGCCGTTACAGTTGTACGCGCGAAAAGTTCCACGTCCCGTCGACCAATCGCAGCGCTCGGATTCGAAGCGGCGCATGCACACTAGCAACTCCGTTCCTCCCTCCAACCAGTATATTAATTCTATCTTTATTTTTTTTGCAAAAATAAATTCTTTAATCAAATTAAAATGCAGATAACGTGTTAGATAAAAATATATTATATTATAATACGAAAGCATATTTACACAAAATTTATTTATTTTTAAAATAAATTTTATGGTCTTATTTAAGAAAGCATTTTCTTTAATATACTTAGAATTATTTATGCATACATATCGCCTTCTTTATTGTGAATTGTTTATATTTATTTAATATTAATACCATAAACACATTTATATTTTTTTATATTTAAATAAATTTATATTTTGTAGTTAGTTGTACATGTATAATTTACAAGACATAATAATAACTCGGCAAAGTTAACGAAAACTCTTCATTAAATATTTCTTATTTAACAAGATCAGCATGTACAATGCAATTACTTCATGCACAAAATACAATCCTTCAAATCAGAGAGATAATCCTACTAAATAAAAACATGTTAGATAAACGTAACTGATTTAACTGATATTTTGGAACAGATCCAAACATCAGTCTTATTACGGTAATAACTACGTAATACTCTCCATTAAAGTTTTACATTAAAAATCAATAACACAAATTAAGCTCAACTGAAACATCAAACAACAGAATTACAATATTTATCCGGCGACTAGAAGGTATATAAATTAAGAAAACAAAAAACTTAATTAAAAATAATTACAGAGTTGAATAAAAATAATAACAAAAACAAAGAGTAAAGAACATTGATTACATGTAATTTACATTCACAATTTATTTAACAGTAATAATGAAAGTAATAAATAATTATTTATATGGAAGTAACTGATCAAGGCTCTCTTCGTTTACTCTTCCCGTCCAGCCAGGCACCCTCGCTGTTTTTTTTAATGTTTATTAGAATAATACTGATAAATAACAATTAAAGCCTAAAAACTATCTTTCCTCTGATATTTCCCTCGTTTTTGACATAGAGTCCTGATTATGCTTATAGTGTAAACGAATATATACATTTTGGTTCCCCTTTCCATTACCCTAGAATACCTTATCTCGGAAAGGGGTCAAAATAGAGAGCTGTAAGTCAGATATGTTATGTATTAGATCGTCATCCAAGAAGACTAAGGGCTAGGGCTCCTTTATGGGTTAAAATCTTTCCTTGGACAACACAAATGTATTCTGAAAATTTGAAAGCAATCGGTCGGTTTGTTTTCACATGATTCTGTTGTAAATGAACAGAAATGCTACCAACTTTCGCATTTATGGTTTGACAACCAACATCGAATGTTAGTTATGATACGTCTAATAAATTACTAAGTTAATTCGATTATCGGCAACTATGTAAATTTTTTATCTTTCCATGAAATCTAAACTGTGCTAACAACAAACCCGATTTTATGAAAACAATGTTTTTGCAGTACAAAAGAAATACAAGGTTGTGAATAACTAACCGAAGAAGAAATTAAGGTATATCTAAATTCTAATGACAAAAACAATTATACTGATAAAATCTAAATTAATGAAATAACTTCAATATGTGTTATAAATATATCATATATTATCTTTGATAATAATAATAATAAAGTAAATTACTTTATATAAGCAACATTTAACGATTTTTAAATAAAATCAATAAATTATTGTTTATTTTTTTAAATATATAAAACATATTAAGATAACATTAAATAATTATCGTACTTTTTTTAATTGCAACAATTATACCCAAATAAAAAATAACAATTAAAATATCAACCGTTTTTAATTTATGTCAAGAAAAATTTATTCCAAAACTACTGATTTCTAAGGAAAACAATGAATTTATTCAAAATGATCTTTCTCAAAAATCGTTTTACACTGAGAAAAGATCAAAATATGATTTGGTTTCATTTTTCCCAAAAAACTTTTATCCCTACTTAATTTTCAATCAACAAAAGATTAAATATTAATAAAATTGAGCTGTTTAAAAAAAAAAAAAAAAAATACAACTGAAGATAAACACAATTGGGAAAACATTTTGTAATGATCCAGCTGTCTGTAACTTGAAAATGTGAAATATATTTCAATCTCAGAATTCTATTTTAAAATATAAGAAAAAGGTTTTTCAAGTACTTCTTCATAATTTAATGTAGATGTTGAATACTGTAATTTATACACAACACATAAGTCAGTCTACCATGTTTTTCATTTTCATATGCCATGAAATTAGAATCAATTTCTTCAACTATTTTTTCCAATTCTTCCACGATCTATAAAATTAATAAAAGAATAATTTTATTTCTGTTAAATGTAACATATTACAGTATGCAAGCTGTCATCATTGAAGAGTTCTACATTACTAGTTACAGAAAAAAAAATCATTCACTATTTAACAAATATAACCTGTCGGTTTTAAAACTGGAAGATCCATTTAGAGGCTACATAAAAATATATAACCGTGACTTTGATTTCTGAACTGGCAGTGAAATTAACTTTACATTTTAGCCTATTGTTATTCGGTCGTAAAACCAAGGTTATTTCGTGTTTTTTTTTAATTATCGCTTAAGGGGAGACACCGTCGAAAATGAAAATTTATTGATTTTTATAGATTTTACCATCAAAATATAATTTGAAATCCCGCTTTCCAACGGTACCTAAATTATGTTTATATGATAATTAAAAATATTTTTATTAACTTCTTTAGCAACACATGTTTTTTGGACTTTTTCCTATTTTTATACGATCCGCAGCATTATTTTTGTCCACCAGGTGATACGTCGTGGTGGTAAATTTAACAAAGCCAAAGCAGAAGGTTCTAGATATACACATGGTATTGGATTGAGTGAAGAAATTTTAAAGCTGTCAAACCTATTTATGAAAACCTATCTCATTGTGAATAATTGAAAAAATGTCTTCGTGGTATCATGCAGAATCCAAATGAGTTTTAACAATATAGACTGGACAAAAATTTCTAAAAAATGTATTTGTTACAATAAAAACTCTATCTCTTAGAGTGTATGATGGCTACTACAGTAAGCTTAGTCTTAAAAAAATTCAACTTAACATTTAGTGAAGACACTGCACACGCTTGATTCCATTCACAACAGGAAAGCAAAATATGCACACCAAGAACTAATTAAAGAAAAAAGGAAGACAAAGAGACAAGTAAAAAGAAGACTGCAGCCAGATGAAGAGCTAGACTATGGATCAGGCAAGTTTTAATAGTTGTTCCATTCCACGTCAAGCCGTCCGGTGCTGCGATTTAGTGGGTGCTAGCGCTCACCGATGAGTTCAGCTCGTACTAGTTCGGCGCTCGATCTGATCCAAGGCGGTCACGTCGTACTCTTAGTCCGGATGGAGTCCATTCTTTGTTCGGATGAACGTTAGCTTTAATGTTTTATTTATTTTTATATGCCAAATTATACGTGATGTTACAATTCATTTCATTAACTGACAAGACGACAATCCATTAAACCATTATCCAACAAACAAGGCGCTGTCTTCATTCATCACCTATGATCATACACTCCAACCTCGCTCTAAAATCTATCAATAGTCAACATAAACTTTAAAGCTTATTTCCCATAAACTTGATTTTTTTCATACTTGCATACCTTTTTCTCAAAAATACTTCATATAGGAGCATGAAATTTCGACAGTACCATACTAGGGATATTTTGCAAGACTGGAACTAAAATCATAGCCGTATGTCAATATAAAATAGTTATGATAAAATCAAATGAAAAATGAACAACTTTTTGGGACATTTAAAAAAATTGAATAAAGGTAAATTTTAAGACAGACAGAATATTGTAGTTAGGCGTTTGTAGCTAGTGCCTTAAAATATGTGGTCAAAATATGAGAGTTGTACCTCAAAAAAAGTTTTCTAAAAAAGGAACAAAGTTGGTTAAAATAACATTGTGAAAATAGGACGGTAAGTCTCCCCTGAATGTTTTAGCTATATCGCCCACTTTGTACGATCCGGTCAGTAGTTATCTTCAAGGTCATTGCTATTGGTAAGGGTAATTATGATATGTTATTTAAGATGGCTGCAGTATTCATAATTCATTACTGAATGACATTGTTTCTGTTATTAACAGCAAAAAAAGTAATACCACATACATTATTAATGGAAAATAATATTACTTATAAATCATTTACAAGATATATATGGAAAATAAATGACACTGATTCAGTTATTATAAAAAAAATTGTTATTTACGTTATTTTACTGCTGAGGTTCAATGGTGTGGTTACCCATCACATTTCGTCAATAAATGGCGCAAACTCCAATAATCAGCATTGTGTTATCATCAATATCGTAATATTTATAAATGTGGTTATAGTAGTAATCAAACGTCATAGATTTACACCACGTTTCCCAATCTTTTATATCGAATTTTAATTATTTTTCATTAAAAATCTATATTTAACTGATCAAAAATCATATAATTGCATTTTTCCTCTATAAATCTACTACCCACATTTACATGTGCAGACACTTCTTGTTTTTTTTGTCAAGGCCTTCCGACGCACATTCGTGGTCGTGTGACATACAATCTTCATTGTTGTCATTCAACTGATCCCATCGCCACCATGCCCCGTCATAAGTAATCGTGCAGGTGTTGCAGTTTAACTGTAATACATCTAAACGTGGATACCTTCTGTTCTATTTACCACTATAATCCACATTTAAATACAATAGTCGTTATATAATTTTTGTCATCTAGCAAATACGCTTAAATAAAATAATAGTTCGTTGATTAAATTATCAGTGACTATTCGTTTACCGCAGGCCTTACGCATGTTATATATGCACTTGTGATCTTCACCCCCATATGTCATAGTAATATAAAATATTATACGTTTTTCGCAGCCTAGACTCTTCACACATTAAGTACGGCATTATTACTGCTTCTACGTTATAGTATTCCATATCTGGATTATCGGCCAACATTCGATATATAACATGATGATCACGTTTCGCTTTGATGACGTTTAATACTGTGCAGACGTATAAATGGCAAATGTACCATATGGTACCACGTATCTGTGTGTGGTAACACAAAGGTTATATCTTAGTACATACTCGAATACATTTTTTTTTAATAGATGAAAGAAAACAAATTTATTAGTATTTGATTGAAATATTTATTTCATTATATCTAGTAATAATTTTCTTTTATTTTCTGTTATATATATATATATATATACACACACACACACATACAACAGAACATATTTATGTAGCTGAAAAGAAAACACAATTGTTAGTAGATATAATGAAATATATATTTATTTATTTGCCCACCATTTAACGTTGCCGTCAGATCGTTTAGCCTCCATCTTCAGATGGTCCAGCACGGAGGTCCTGTGCTGTTTGAGAACTCTTACAACGTCAATGAAATTGCAGTACATTAGATCCCACCTGAAGAGGATCATGTTGGCGGAGGGGGGAGTTTGGGTCCGTTAACCAAGCTCCACCTTTATTGAGTCTGGTATTTGGGCATGTATAGCTGTAACCGAGGCTGCTGCTGCTGCTGCGCGTGTGTATAGATTTTGAAATTTATACACCACACACTGAGATAACAATTATTTTATTTGACTTATATATTTTGATAAATAAGGCGTTGGATGTGGGAAGGTCACAATTAACTGACGTTCGACCTTAGCCTGCGCTCATTATTCGCGCACCAAACCTAGCACTGCAAACATCTACGTCGTTCCGCTGATGCACACACGCGCACGCGCACGTCTACAAATTCACCGCCACCTGATTTGCAAGTGTCGACGGGAGAGGGCCTTGACGTGGAGATACCTCCCCGTGCGTGCGACCTCGATGACGAGAATGATACTCAACGTACGTCATTTATGTTATAATATATGTTAATTGCGAGAGAAAATTAATGTTTTATCTTTTTTACAAAACAGATATTTAAATTAATTTATACAATAATTTTTTTTAATAATAAATCATTTATTGATTAATTATGAAAATAAATAATTTATTTTTAATTGACGAAAAAATTTATTATAATTGCAATAGAATAACAAATATTTTATTTTATTTATACAAGAAAATCTTCGAGGCCAAAATCCTGCTCTATCCGGTATTTAAGCACTACTAATAATCTCACTGTGAAAGATTATGCAAATGAGCCAGCCACAGAATTTTTCAACAATGAGAAATAAGATGCTTGGGAAATATTTTCTAAGAATATTCACTGAAGCACTTGATGTACTGGCATTCACTCCATTTTGTTGGAACCAAATCCATCCAGGATTAATGCTAAGTTCTGGCAAGTGGAAGTAACATAATGTAATTTACAAAATTAACAGTTACATTCCATTGAAACAAACTGATTTATTATACTGAAACTGCCTGCTTCATAATACATGGTAACATGTTCAGAATGAATGAAAGGTCAAGTTATTTTGGATGTTAGATGACAAATATAAAAAATTCTGTCTGTTTAAACAAGACATGTGAAAATAGTTGATTTAACATTTAAAAATTCATAACACTTTTCTGCTAAGTTTTCTGTTTTGTTTTTAATAATAAAAGTTGATTTTTTTTTTGTTTTTCATACACTTTATAACATCAATTTTCTCAGAATTAAATTTGCTACAATCTTGATAATAAAATGCATTTTTAGTCATTTAACACAAACTTGTTGCACATCAAACCTAAAAAAAATGTGCTTTTCTTCACTGAATTTTTCTGTTTTACATTAGATATCTAATAAACTATAGGAGATATATTTCTTGAACCTGTTTATTCAAATTTTCAGGTCAAAGACATTAAGAAATCATCAAATTTATCCCTCATATAATCCCTTAAAATTTTCATATATTCTGATTTCACAGAGAGAACTGAAATTCAAACAAAATTTTTCACTAGCCGTAACTTTATAACAAAGCATTTTTGAACATATATTTACAAGAACATTTTTCCTTATTTCAAGTTCTAGAATCAGTTCCCAAATTATTTCCCTTTCCTCCTGAATCATCTTATATATCATTATTTTCCAGTTGTTGATTGTGTTGAGCATGTTAAAATTGTTTGAATAATTAGTATTAGTTCCATTTAAATTGGATGTTTTAAGATTTATATATCAATTTCTCACATAAAGTATTTTATTGAAATTTGGTAAGTTTTTTATCATCATTGATCACATCTTCTATTCTTCCAACTCTCTTTAATTTTCAACCAATTCTGTCTTTTTCTCTTGACCATTTTTATTATTACATCCTCCATTTCCTTTTTGGATCCCTTCATAATCTTGTACCTTCTTTGTGAAATTTGTTTCTGTTCTCTATATCTACATGGAATTTCAAGATCTTCTTTGATTTGTATGAACCACCTAATGTTTGTTTTATCTCCAATTTATTCGTCAAAAATTTCTTGGTTAGTCTGTTAAGGCTTTCATTATTGATAATGTCCATAAAAGGCCAGTTTTAATACAGCGTCTGTGAGTCTTCAGTTTTGAGGAGAATTTACCATTTTGCATTTTCCAATGGTGATCTGTTTACTTTAGCCCAAGTATCTTTCTTACTGTCCTTCTCTCACTATCTGATTTAGTGTTATACATTCTGCTCTATGCAGGACTTCAAGTCGTATTACTGAGGTGCAGTGCCTAATCTTAACCATCATCCATCTTTGCTGCATACACTCTTTGTCAAGGACTTCAGCAATTTGCTAAATCTTACTTTACTTAACCAACTTTGTTAAACGATTTCACCTAGAAATTTGAATTTCTCTATTTTCTTGATTTTTCCAAATTTTTATTCAATATATTTGGGAGATATTTATTTTTATATATTTGGGATATTGTTCTGTCTGATAGGTAATGTTTTCAAAAGATATCTGTAGTCCTATTTTTTGGCTGTTTCCTTCAGGATTTTTAGTTGTTTTTCTGCTGTTTCTATATCTTTAGTAAGTATTTTAAACAGTAAAATATTAGTTTTGGCTATTATAGAGGATTTTCTCTTTACTGATTGTTCTAATGAATTTACTTAAATTTTGGTTTACAAGACCAATGTTTTTTTTTTTTTTTAATTAGTTTGTTAAAGATTACATATTAATTTGGATTTTTTATAAGACAGTTTGGATTATTTGTTTGTAAGTATTTTTTAATATCTTTTAATATTGGAGTATTTATTTACTCTTTCTACTAAATATTTTCTTATTATTTTTTAATAATTTATTTAGTCTGGTGTTTGTGATGGTGTTGGTATTTCATTTTTGATTTTTAAAATGTATCTCCACAAATCATTATCAAACATTTTGAACATGGCTTCAGTGAAAGTTTTAAGTTTCCTCCAATCACTTGGGACATAAATACTCCTTGTGTTTTTGTATTTTTGTTGTAAAGAAGTTATAAACTTTTTAAATGGATACAAATAGTACGCCGTATTCATTGATCCATTTAATGGACCAATGAAACAGAAATGGCATTATGTGTTGAGTAAAACTCCACCATCTGGACGAAGCTTGAAACTCTATTTACTTGTAATTATAACCAATACAAAACTAGGATTTCCAGACTCTGTATTATGTTTTGAAAATTTTACAGAATAGTTATCTACCCTTTCCAGTGAATGCAACAACTTTTTGAAAAAGAATTTTTCTGTTTTAATTGTTCACTGTATGATACTCATTTCTATCAATGGAATATCTGAAGTTTTCTCACAGACTTATGTAAGGGTTAGTACTCATTACATACCTATTCTGCTTATTAAATTTCTGTCCATAGTTGTCAATAATGGCATTAATTTAAAAATATAAACTTTAAAATGATAATCAGAACCAAATTTCATAATAAACAATTTTTAATAACTTATTTCAAAATATTTTCAGTGACTGTGATTGTTCTCATACTGGTAACTGATATTACAGGCAAATTTTCTTTTGATCAAACAAGCATGCACGAGTTTTTAAAATACAGTGTAAAAGTATTCTACTGTATTCTAATTAACAACAGTAATTTAACAGTGTTAATTAAAAATAATTTATACACTAACTTTAATTAACAACAAATGGGATGTGTGGTGGGTTAATTATCAAATCCCCATTGTGTTAAGGCGGTTCAATGCAAAATAGTCACATTAGTAATAATCTGTAACATGTATGATGATAAATTCACATCACTGACTGTTCAAATTCATTAGTAAAAAATAAGTCCTCACCAAGTTGAGTTATTTATCAAAATAGTTGGCAATTAACAAGAAATAGAAACCTTCAGCTTAATATATTCTGCTTTAATAGATTTAAGAACAAACAACCCTCATTGCTTTCAACCACTAGTTTGGAATCTAATCTTACTAGAAGTAAATATAAACTCATAACAATAAGCCAGTAGGGTAATTCTGAATTAACCACACGGATCAACCTGAGACTGTACAAGACCACACTTCATTCACATTCATATGTATCATCCTCTGAAGTAATACCTTGGGGTGATTTCAGAGGCTAAACAGAAAAAAGAAAAAGAGAAGACTTTGATCTTGTACAAGTCCGCAATCTTGCAAACTTTGATCCGCTGTCGAAATATGCTTTCCGGCATTTACATCTTATGTTTTCCTAATCCTAGGCATATCTACTATGATATATTAAATTATAAAAAAATTTAATTATAATTACCAACAGCAGTAGCAACTAATTCTACATTTAAATTCCTAAGAAAATTGAGTACTAATTATTTTAAAACAGAAAATCTTCTTAAATATGCATTTTAAAATACAATTTTTATTTCTTATGTTTAAGCCGTTTATTTAATAACAACCTCTTCATATAAGGGAAAAATATGAGTATCACATTAAATTTAAATGGGTTGTTACTTCCTTCATTTCACAACTTAATCTACAGTTAATTAATCTTTCAATAAGAGCTCTACATTATGACCAGTAATTGGTGGAGGAAATATTGTTTAATGTTTGAAAAAATTTCATAAAAACATTACTGTCTAGTTTTTTGGATATGTGATTAACTAACCATATGAATTGTTATACAATATTATTATTAGTTGTGGTAGCCGCACACTTACACGTGTCTTTTCTTGAAATGGAGGTTAGTTCTTTTCATATACACACAACATGCAGAAAATAAAACAGATACAACCTCACAAAAACAATTCCATCAAATGGAAGATCCTCCACACATATATGTTTACTCTGATCCCTTTCGAAGACGATTTAATACAATAACGGTTTCACAAAATTTGATCATGTCACATAGGGATCTAAATTAGATGATTGATGTCCTAGAAAAGTAAATTTAATTAACATTTTCTCAACGAGTTTAATAAAAGAGAACAAGCATATACGATACATTTACTTAAAAAGGTAAACTCTTAAGTAGCTAATAAAAAACAAGTCACCTTTTTTCTACGCGGAACCATAATAAATATGTTTGTATACAATGTAATATTGTAGAACCAGGTTACTTAACCTTAACAATAATAAAATCACACGATAAAATAACTTCAATAAATCGTACTATAATAACAACCTAGAGTATCTGAACAATTCAAGATATATTGTCACTAAATAATAAACATCCTAAAGTAATGTAGTATGTTAAAGTATTTACAATTCTGAACTAGAAACGAACGTAAACAAAAGTAAACAGAAATGATCTTCGACCTTAGAACCAAGAGTGCATGTTCAGATTGCATACAATTTATTTTTATTAATTTGGATGATATATAAATAAAATCAGAACCATGAGGTAGACATTTATATTATCCAAATGAGTTTTTATTCGAGTATTAAAAAACGACTAATATTGTATTGTAATATTGTAACTTATCAATATTGAATTATATCCCACTGCCCTCCACAAATTATATCATCAATTTTTTGATAAAGTTCTTCAGTTATAATCAAAGAGTGATCCAGAGAGATTTTTATTTTACATTTATCTTTCATTAAATATGATGTCCTATCTTCTAAATCTTGATTAATCTATTTTTTATATTCTTCCCTTATTTTCAGATAAGTTGAATGTCATATTGGGTAAGATGATGTTAGTGCATCTAATACTTATATGAACGCTGGCTTTTCCAGTAATCTATTTATGTACTTAATCGACGCCTACCCATTGGTCGTCTAGGTTCAAAACATTTGGACATAACCTCAATGGTAACGGGCAGATGAAACCTAAAACTTGGCCTTACTTGTGTTTCAATTATGCCACAATTTGATCATTTGAAGTTGTGCTGTAAATATCTGCAATTAAAACGATTTTATCATACCTCTTTTGTGGTAAATTCTACAAACCAGCCTGGCGTTAAAGATACTGCAGTAGATAGCTCGCCAAAAAATAAGAAATCTTTTTTCTCCTCCGGTGGACCAGATTTAAAACATTTTATTAAAAATTCGATCAGTGTCGATGACAAGCAACTAAATATTCAGGAACAATATGAACCAGTTCCATACTTGGATGTTTCAGCGTGGCATGGTTTTAATCGTAAAGGTAATATTTCCAAAACAGTTAAGTCTTGCAACAGTTGTTTTGTAACGACTTATAAGGAACATATTTTTTACAGTTAGTAGAGACGTTTGTAATTTTGACAATGTTAGTTATAAGTCGCCTGTTGAAATAAAAAAAATAATCATATTAACTTAAATTATTTATCTGCTCTCAGAAAGAAAAATTATTGTTAGATCCCAAAGGTATTAAAAAAAAATGTTACTGTAATAACAAGATATTTAGTAAATATAGCGATCTTTGTCCTGTTTTCATCTACATAAAATTTTGAAATAATCAGTGTAACTTATCAATATTGAATTATATCCTACTGCGCCCCACAAATTATATCATCAATTTTTTGATAAAGTTCTTCAGTTATAATCAAAGAGTGATCCAGAGAGATTTTTGTTTTACATTTATCTTTCATTAAATATGATGTCCTATTTTCTAAATCTTGATTAATCTATTTTTTATATTCTTCCCTTATTTTCAGATAAGTTGAATGTCATATTGGGTAAACTTCTTGCACATTTAAAAAACATGAATGGTTACTATGAGTGTTTGTCTTGCATACTATCCCACCTAGATTTATATTAGATATTTCAGTTGTAGATATGGTTTTTTTTAAAGGTGCCAATAAAATTAGCATCCCTAATAATGCTTGTAATTCATCTTTATTCATATCTCATAATAATGATTATAATATTTATTTTGCAAACATATGATACATTCTTGTTTGTATAATCCAAAATTATCTGTAAGAATTTTTCTTTTAAATTTGAATGAAAGTAATCTGAACTCTTCAATACTTCCTGTCTTACATAATCACTAGGTGTGGTGAATTATATCTCATTGACACATTCTTACTTTTATTTAATAGTACTTTTCATTAATTATCCACTCACTATGGAATCCTTTCCTCTTCAAGTTCTAACACTTTAATTTTTGAAATATATGAACTTATCTACCGAGGTTAATAATTATTGCTATCATGTATAATTTTAAATGGGTTGAGGTCAAGAGGTAGTGGATAGCACCATTGAATTTCTATAAATTGCTATCCAACATGACATTTTCTGTGCCATTGTTATGGCTGTGTTTTCATACAACTCCACAATCTTTGAACGATTTGTATATGTTGACCAAATATATAAAATTTTCAGCATGATCATTTGTAAAATATCGATATCAGTTAGAATTACACATTTATCCTTTTGTTTATCATTATGAGTGTGCATTTTTTGCTACAAAGAACTTATTACTAAAATTTAACAATATTCTTTACTCAGACAACAGAAGAACTGGTTTTGTGTAACTCAACACAGTTCTTCAGCTTATGAGAAAGAGCCTTATTATGCTACCATTGCCATTTTTAGTAGTTTACCAAACTAACTTAGTGGGAAAACAATTTTCCCACCAATTTATTTAAAATACAATAAAATTATTTTCTTTTACAGGAATAGTATTATTCCCTTAATGAATTCTTTAAATAATACTAATTAAAAATAACAGAAAACTCACTTTATACTTATCATGATGCAATGTGTCCATAAATATGTGCTCAAAATAATTTTCAATAATGGCTTCTAAATTATGAATTATTTTGTAGTAATTTTTTTAATAATGTATTATTTATCTTAACATTATTTCATCCATTTGTATTTAAATAATTAATATGGACTTTAATTAAAGATCTATTTTTTATTTTATCATTTGTTTTTATATTTATAATTTATCTTATTTTGATGTAATCTGTATAAGTTTAGTGCATTATTATGTTCCAGTCAGAATAAAGATTTATTTATTTATGCCATTATAAGTGTGCCACTTAATATGTATTCTTCTTAGAAGTATATGATCAATTAAAATATTACAGCTACAAACTAGAATTGCAAATAGAAAAAATCGTTTTCCTCCCCCTACTTATTCCATCATACACCGAATCATGTTATCAAATATCTTATTACTTTTTAAGGCTGTGTGTCTGTATTCGAATTTTAGTGTTTTAGATTTGTACTATTTTGCCCGTGATATTGTGTTTTTTGATTTTTAATTTTATTTTTTATGTTACTTTTATTTAGTTTATATATAACTATGATATTTAGCATTTGTGGTTGTTGAGCAAGTTTGTTTATTATAGAAGCATTGTTTCTGGGTGCTAATAATGAACCTTTGTTGTGTTTTTAAAAAAAAAATTATACCTATTGTTGAACAGGAAGCTTAAGTGACATTTTCTTTTGTTTTGAAAAAAATATTGACTCACCTATTTTGATGACTTCACTCAAACCTCTAGTAACTACTGGACATGGTTACAATTTAAACATGAAATGGTTTTTGTGTCATTGTTGACCAGTTTCTCTTTGATGTAATTTGATGGTTGTCAGTTCAAATAAAATTACCACTGGTATACAGTGTATAATTTACATCTTACTTAATAAAGTAGACCTTCTAAATTTGATTTCCGATTACATAGATAATGTTGTTATTTTAAGAAGTATACACATAGCTTTCATCATTTGAAAATCATCACAATTCGTACAAGAGACGTTTTCGTGGTGGGAAACAATTAATGGAAAAATATAGCCAAACAATTATAGCAAGGCAATTGTGGAGGGGAGTAGATATATGGCTGTAAGTTTTTTTTTGTCTTAAGTCATTTGACTGGTGTGATACAACTTTCCAAGATTCCATATCTAGTGCTAGTCATTTCATTTCAGTATAACCCCTACATCCTACATCCCTAACAATTTATTTTACATGCCTGCACAATTTTTGCCATCTACCTGTCTGTCCAATATCAAAGTGACTATTCCAGGATGCCTTAATATGTGATGTGTAAGTCTTTCAACTTTTTTTAAATTTTTATTATACTTTTCCAAATGCTTCTTTCTTCATCAATTTGCCGCAACACCCCATCATTTGTCACTTTATCCACCCATCTTGATTTTTAACATTCTCCTATAGCACCACATTTCAAAAGCTTCTGATCTTTTCTTCTCAGGTGCTCCAATCATCCAAGTTTCACTTCTATATAAAGCTACGCTCCAAATATGTACTTTCAAAAATGTTGTCTTGACATTTAAATTAATTTTTGATATAAACAAATTATATTTCTGACTAAAGGCTCGTTTCGCCTGTGCTATTCAGCATTTTATATCGCTCCTGCTTCGTCCATCTTTAGTTATTCTACTTCCCAAATAAAAAAATTCTTCTACCTTCATAATCTTTTCTCTTCCTACTTTTACTTTCAGCAGTCCAGCTTCATTATTTCTACTATATTTCATTACTTTTGTTTTGTTCTTGTTTATTTTCATGCCGTAGGTTTTGCCTAGGACTTCATCCATGGTATTCATTGTGTTTTCTAAATCTTTTTTACTCTCAGCTAGAATTACTGTATCATCAGCAAATCGTAGCATCTTTATCATTTCACCTCGCACTGTTACTCTGGATCTAAATTGTTCTTTAACATCATTAACTGCTAGTTCCATGTAAAGATTAAACAGTAACGGGGATAGGGAACATCCTTGTCGGACTCCCTTTCTTATTACGGCTTCTTTCTTATATTCTTCAATTGTTACTGTTGCTGTTTGGTTCCTGTACATGTTAGCAATTGTTCTTCTATCTCTGTATTTGAACCCTAATTTTTTTAAAATGCTGAATATTTTATTCCAGTCTACGTTATCGAATGCCTTTTCTAGGTCTATAAACGCCAAGTATGTTGGTTTGTTTTTCTTTAATCTTCCTTCTACTATTAGTTTGAGCACTAAAATTGCTTCCCTTGTCCCTATACTTTTCCTAAAACCAAATTGGTATTCTCCTAAGGCTTCTTTCACTCTCCTCTCAATTCTTCTGTACAGAATTCCAGTTAAGATTTTTTATACATGACTAGTTAAGCTAATTGTTCTGTATTCTTTGTATTTATCTGTTCCTGCTTTCTTTGGTATCATGACTATAACACACTTTTTGAAGTCTGATGGAATTTTCCCTTTTTCGTAAATATTACATACCATTTTGTATAATCTATCTATCGCTTTCTCACCTGCACTACACACTAATTCTGCAGGTATTCTGTCTATTCCAGGAGTTTTTCTGCCATTGAAATCTTTTAATGCTCTCTTAAATTCAGATCGTACTACTGTTTCACCCCTTTCGTTCTCTTTGACTTCCTCTTCTTCCTCTATAACGTCACTTTCTAATTCATTTCCTCTGTATAACTCTACAATATATTCCACCCTTTCCTTCTTATTATAAATGCTGTAAGTAGAGGAAAAAATGCTTTGCTAGGACGGCTCTGTTATACTTGGCTAATTATAACTATTTGTAACATTTAGCTATTTATAAGATAACTGCAACATATTTTTTGAATTGTTTTGTTCTATTTATTTGAATTTTTTTCAATTTTATTAAATAGCATACTCTGTTTTTAATTTTGACTTCAATTTAAGAAAATGTTTATTATAAACTTTTTTTGACAGTTAAATATTTACAGTCAATTCCCTCAGAACAATGAATTGATATGTTGAAAGCTTATAATTAACTGTAAGGAGAGAAAGGGTAATTAACTTCTGTATATTCTGTTTTATTCTGGCTGGCACTCTGTATTCAATTAATGAATTTTTGATAGCATGTGAAAAACTGCCATACCTGACCAGGACTTGAACCCAGAACCTGTAGATGAAACAGAGACAACGCTACCACCCTGCCACCAAAATAAGCAATTATAAACTAAGATAATTTTTCTTTAAATTTTACTTTTCTGTCTGCGTAATTACACTATTATTGATAAAGTATTAATGAAAATGTTTCTACCCTTCTAGTAAAATTTTAATATTTGGTACCTGTAAGGTCCACAAATCCATTTGGCCAGTTGTTACTAAAATTAAATAATATCAGCGCTCCATGTAAAGAAATCAGCATACCAAAATTCATCTGTACTGGTCTATCTAGTCTTGAGATATCAAGAAAAAAACAATCTGTATGTATCATATGCATAATCACTGTATGTCTGTATGTATATGTCAGTATTTATGTCCGTATATAAATCCTTTTGAAAATTTTCAGTGTAAAAATTGTGTTATTTTAGTTAAAAGTTTCATGAATCTTCAAGATCTACAAAAACCTGTGAATGCAAAATTTGATCTGATTAGCGCAGTTTACATTATGTAATAATTTACATTTTATATCTATGATATAAAAATGTAACTATGATTATATAGCCAGGAACATAAAAAATACCTTCCATGGATTTGGTATTTTTAAAATCGAATAATTTATCGTTAAATTTTCTATTGAAGAAAGAGAAATCACACTACTACGGATTAAGTGGTATGCAATTTCAATTGTTGTAGATTTCCATTAAGCATCCCACAACCATCTCTTGTACACTTGATGTAAGCATACATGTACATTTTGTATTATTGTTCAAGTGATAAAATTACTACCTGTATCTTTTTTCAGGGTTTTTAATCATTTTTAGTGTTGGTTAAGTATTTCCAAATATATTATATCTATCAATATTTAAATAACTAATAATCTATATGCTTAATATATTTCAGTTTACTTTGATGTTTATGGATGTCAGATGAATGTTAGTGACACAGAAGTAGTTTGGTCGATTTTGAAGTCAGCTGGTTTTGAAAATACAAATTCTATTTCTGAAGCAGATATCGTGCTTATTGTAACTTGTGCCATAAGAGAAAATGCAGAGAATAAAATATGGGAAAGACTTAC
The DNA here is from genome assembly GCF_047948215.1 of Lycorma delicatula. Lineage (NCBI taxonomy): Eukaryota > Metazoa > Arthropoda > Insecta > Hemiptera > Fulgoridae > Lycorma > Lycorma delicatula. The sequence goes on from NC_134455.1 coordinate 135,501,553, forward strand.
ATATCTGAAGGGAAGAAAAAGAGCAAGAACTAAGAGACCTCTTAAAATTGGAATATTAGGTAATAATTAGTAATATTGGAACAGGTAGCCTTGATAAGCCATAAAGCAAAATGTTGTTAAATTAGTTTATTTATTAATACCATTTATTCATTAGTAGGTTAAATCCAGTAAATGTTAATTTTTTCTGGGCCTTATGCTTCGCTGTAAGTTGTTTATTTTGATTATTGAAATTTGTCGTAGGTATGATGAAAATGAATGCCTTATAAGTGTTAGTAATACATCTTAGGAATGCAATAGAATTAACTAAGAGTAAAGTTAAATGTTATGCAGTTCAAGGAATTTAGTGGAAAGTATCCTGGTTTCTTTATAACTGATGTGTGTGGTTGTGTTGATCATGAAAAGGCTTCCACAGATTGGTACAGAATATTTGCAGCATAAGGTGCATTGGTGCAGAAATTGCAGCATGAGAAACTTAGTGTTAAATTTATAAGAGTAGATTTATATGGCAGATTATATTTCTGATCTCATCCCATTTGTCAACAGCGAGAATGTGAACTCGCAATGATTAGAATTACTCTCAATTTATTTCCCTGTCGATAGTGTTTTATCGAGCCAGATACTTTCAATACCTAAGAAATCTTGTTTTCAAAAAACATGTCTATTTATAGAGAAATTGTATGTATATATCCAATGTTATATGATCAGTGAGATGAAGATTACACAATTATAAGGGAAAAGGTAAGTTTTAATGTACTTTGTATGATTAGGTTTAAAATTTCATTAGAACAGGTACATTGTATGAAGATATATTCTGTAGTTTTATAAAATAATTCATCGTGTAATAAATATAAAAATGTATTCCACTCTTTCTTAGTATGAAAGAAAGGATCAGTGTAAGAAATTTTATTTTTTTATTCCTAGATTGATACCATTGACCGACTTCTGTTTATTTCTTAAAAAGAAAAAATAATTTCTTAACAAAGTTAACCATCATAAGCATAAATAGAATATTCCCATTATTTGATTTACATTTTTTCATCTTAACTGAGTAAATAATGCCAATATAGATAATGGGAAGTAAATAACTAATATAAAAATTGTATGTACATAAATATCTGCCTAGGTACCTATGCTGACCCACCGGGATGGTCTAGTGGTGAACCTGTGGTCCCAAATTAGCTGATGTGGAAGTCAAAGAGTTCCAACATTCAAGTCCTAGTAAAGGCAGTTATTTTTATACGAATTTGAATACTAGATCGTGGATACCGGTGTTCTTTAGTGGTTAGGTTTTCAAAAAATGCTGCCTATGCTGATTTTTACATTTCATTGCTGTAGCATTGTTGGAATTTTTTGTATGTCTGCAAATATTTTACATTACTCTTTGGTAAGGTTAACAGGAGGAAAAAATATATAGGAATTAAACAATTAGATTATTGTTGTTAGGTTAATATGAATGAATCATGATGTTTAGAATTAGAAATAATATGTAAAGAATTACTTAATAAATTTAATTATTTTTTTATAAAAATTATTTAAAAATTTGTTTGGGTCGTAATCACACAAATAATAATAAAAAAATAAATAATTGATACATATGAATCTTTTTTATCATTTTCAATGAAATTATAAACAGTAAGTAAGTAATTACACATACTTAATCATTGGATTTTGTTTTATTATTCTAGCCTCTGACTTATAATGAAACATTTTGTTTGTAGTCATTTACTTGTAATTTAAAACGCATCTATTTTCATAGAGGTGAGTAAATCTTAAAAGCAAAGGTGTATTAAATGGGAAAATATCTAAATCCAGATAAAATTATTCAATATGTGTATTTTAATTCATTTATTACCTTGTATTTCAAATGGTTTTTTTTTATAACAATATTAAGCTACTTAGACGTTATTTTTGTAAGTCTGTAAAATGAAGAACTGAATCTTGACAACTAAAGATTAATAAAAAATCCCTTTTGGCATGTTGGAAGGCGGAGGTAGATTTCACCGGTGCTAAGTAGGGGATAAAAAAGATTTTCACTTTAAAATTAAGAAAAATTTCAAACTTACTCAATACAACAATGGTTGCATGTGAAAAAAGTTTCACATGTTCAGCATACGACAAGCCCCATCTTCCTACAATTTCAGCAACATTTTGGTCATCCCTTGCTGTAGAGGTTGGTCATATCAAAAATTGTTTCAGACATAATGTTTAGAGGACTAACGACCACTTTAAACCTATTCGATAGTGTGCTCATATTAAGGGAGGTATGATTTTTTTAAATTCAAAATCCCATTTTCCCATCCCCTGGGCCAATGGTTGGTGATATCAAAAAATGTTTAAATAAATTTTAGAATCTTATCCAAAGAATAGTAGGAACTTTTAATGAATTTGATATTTTACTTAATAAGATAATTATAGCGATATTTTGCTTTTTCAGAAAGCCCCCCCATTTCTACCCCCATGGTCCAGTTTTGCCCATTAACAAACATGACTGAGATTTTGGGTTGTTATATTTTATTATCAATTTGAAAGTGATTGGCACAAAATTACGCGTTATCATAGCAACAAGAAAGTGAAATTATATATATATAGATAAATGTATAAATAAACTTTTGAACTGAAGGTGGTTTTGGGGTCTCGGGGATATGAAAGGCGAAGATATGTTGAAATTTTCCAGAAGTTGAATCACAGGACCCATTACAATAGGTAGCTTTCTTATGACATCTACGTAAAAGAAAGAATCATATCTTTGATCATCCCTTACAAATGTATTTGTATAGCGAATGAATGCACGCACACGTGAATGTTAATAAAGTCATGCAATCTTCTTAAATAAACTATATTTATATAATATAGGAAATTAAGCAAACTATATTTTCAATTCTTTCCACTTACAGGTCACAATAAATAATTAAGTGCAACCTAACAAATAATAAAGTGTAACTGTCTTTAGAGTTGTTGGACTTATATTAGAGATGTGTTCAGTAGTTTCTTTTGATTCATCCAAAGTGTGCGAGTTGTTCTTGAAAGCAGTACCTTTTAGATGACCCCCATTAATAAGAATCTGGTTTTAAAGTATTCAGGAGCTGTGGAGGCAATAGTATGCACGAGATTACATGGAGTTAAATAAAAAAAAGTAATGTAACAACTCCATAATTGATTTAGTAGTGTAACATTATGCAATGACCTGCAGTTTAGCTGTTCAGTTTCAAGTGAAGGTTTGAAATTTGTGATAATTTCTGAATAACATTCTGGAGTTAATGTTTTTATGTAAAAAATAGGTACAATTACTCTTCATCACAAAATTGAGCATCAAATACAGATTTGAGAATTTTATGATAGTTGTGAGAATTCTCAGAACTCCACATTCCATACTCCACATTTCTCCACATTTTTGGTGTTTTGTCTTCAAAAAAGATGAAATCTCATTTCATCTTAATAAATAACATTGTCCAAAACATGCACACCATATTAAGTGAAATATTTGAATAATCAGCATTTTTCTGAAGTCAGTTGTTAAAATCTGGTTTTCTAAGTTCTTAAACTTTTTGAATTCAGTGTGGGTGCAACTTGAATTTTTTGTAGTCTTTTGAACAACCTTGACTGAAACTTCAGTCTGTGATAAAGTTTTCAGAGTGATTTTCCTGGAGAACATAAAAATCATTTCATATGACAGAACATTTGTTATCATATAATTGACATATGATGTTTACGATTTGCTACATTTCCTGTTTTATGAAATGTAGACACTAAACAAAAATTAGTTGATTTATTTGGTAGTGCATTGTTGGAAAAATTATTCAAAAAAAATATTCTGGTATTCGGTACAAAACCAAGTGATTAAATAATTTTCTACAGTCACTATATGCAGGGCTTGCAAAAACTGGTGTGTTAATTGTACTGCTGACACAGACAGAGAGATAATTAGTCACATAATCTGTTCATTTTGATCCTGTCTAATACGGTATCTGCAAAGTATCAGGAAATAACAACAAACTTACAAGCGTAGGATCATATCAGTGCCCATTTTAGATTGAGAGGCTTTATGAATGTATTGTATATTCATTTAAAGTATAATTTGAATTGAAATTTATTAAATAGTAAAGTTGTCTAAGATCAGTGTACTTGTCATTACAAATATTTAATTTGGTGGTTATCAGCTTCTCAGCAGTAAAGTGGTAAGGAGGTGAAGTTTGATATAACTTTTGGGAGCTATAATTTATTACAGTTACAAGCAATTGATGTGCCATTTAATTATAATAAAGATATGATGCTAATAGCATACACTATTTCGTACCTAAACAGATAATATTCAGTTTTTATTCAGACCATTTTTAGATCATACACTTTGTTTGAAAAGAGGGAAGATTTAAAAAAAGATTATATTATAAAATCTATTTGGGTGCCAATTTACTTCAGCGTTGTATTTTCTATTCAGCATTGTAATTTACTACCTGTATTTTCTATTATTGAAGTCTGAAGTTGAATACTTTCTAATATTAATATTTTCTAAACTTTTTTCTTTTGAAAAATAATATTAAAATAAAGCAAGATATGATTGTTTATTATAATTTGATAAAAATCATGTTTCATAATTATTACTAGTTGCTTGTAGAACAAAAAGCTTCTTTGTAAAAAATGTTACGTGAAGGAGGTTTTTTTTTAATTAAAAGAAACTATACAAAATCTGAAGGAGTAACACCTGAAAGAGTGGTTGGCATAAGTTTTCAGATTACTTTTTAAGACAGCCTATATATAAGATTCCTTGTTTTTTTTATTTCATTGTTTATTAATGATCTGCCTCAAAGTCTTGAGCCATTCATTGTAATCCTTTTCACAGATGACTCAACTAGGTCTATATCTAAAACTATATCTATATCTACTTTACAGCTTTGCAATGGAAGCATGGGAGCAAGAATGGCACGCCATGACTAAGGGAAGGTTCTTGTATATATTTATACAAGATCTGCGGGGATGGTATGCCTCTCCTTCATTTTTAAGGACAACGGCAGCCCGAGTGCTCTCCAACCATGTAAATTTAAACCAATATTTGTTTCGGTTCCGCCTGGCAGTTAATGAGCTGTGTGTCTGCGGGGAGAGGTCCAGTTGAACGAACACATGATGTTCGACTGCCGAGCTCTTGGGGGATCCAGAACTCAGGCCACCCTGGAACTTGGAGGTCAAGGGGAAAATTTGTCACTCACAAGCGATGAGTCAATGTGGCTCTCGCCACATTGTTGGACCGTGTGGGAGTTCCTTGATGTGGTTTGCTTCATTCAACCGACATCAGTAGTTTACCTAAGGGAAAAGACTCCTACCGTGCTGCTGTAGGAAGCAAACCGAAAGATATGGCTGGCTACCAGCCAGATTAAGTCTCCAAGCTCTTTAATGGTGGACAGATACTTGCTGGCATTCAGCGGTCTAGCCATGGCAGCAAATTGCTGTCTGATGAGATAAATTTAATCATTGATAGTCATATATGTTTTAGTAGTTGGTGGGATGTGCCTGCCCATTTTAGTGATATATATTACAAGTGTGAAGTGGGACACGCAAACGAGTGGTGTATGGTACTACACTTATTCCGCTCATGCCTTTAGGTTAGCTCTAGGAGCTAGTTAGCACACTGGTCGCTAAATTGTTTCGAGGCTCTGTAATTGTTTGTGGCACAGACATTCGGTCTTATGCTTTAGGGTAACCGAATGGGGTGGTGGCGGGAGAAATGCCAAGCAAACTAAATATATCTAAAGATAATTATTTACAAGGAATTGAAAGTTGTACAATAGTAGCTCAAAAACCATATTAAACCATATAACTTTAAATGTAGATGAAACTATTTTGTTGTGTTTCTCAGGAAGATGTAACATTGCTGATTGTGACGATAGAATTCCTATTAATGATAACAAGAATATTTCTATTATCCACAAACGGAAATTTTTGATGTTTTATTACATGACAAATTCTCATGGGATGATCATATTGATTTTGTTTGTAACAAAATTGAGCTGTAACCGTTTTGCTCTTAACTGCGTTAATAAAATTCTAAGCTTGTTATCATCATTATTAAGTATTTTTTATGTCCATATATATTCTCATATAAAGTATGTTATCTCATTGAACATAAATTTGAATTGTGTAGACCACCATTTAGAAAGTTAAAATATTTTAACTTACCCATGTGTTTATATTTATGAGTGTTCAACCTTTGTTAAAAAGAATGGTCACTTATTCTTAAAAAATAATAGCATTCACCTTTACTAACCCAGACAATCAACTCTTCATGTATCTCAACACAATACTTTGGGCTATGATAAAGGGCTTTATTATGCTTCCTTTTCCATTTTTTAATAAATTGACAAACTATTTGAAAAATCTTCCCCCCAGTTTAATTAAAATACAGTTAAAAAAAATTCTTTCACAGGAACAGTTATTCTGTTGATGAATTTTTAAATAATACTAATTAAAAGGTTACTTTATCTCCATCCCATTCGCTTATATAAATATTTGCTCAAAATAATTTTCAGTAACAGGTAATGAATTATGAATTATCTTACAGTAATTTTTCATATTTAATGTATTTACCTTAACATTATTTCATTTGTTGTATTTAAATAATGAATTTGGATTTTAAATACTCAATTTTATTATCTTAAAATTTGTTTTAATATTTATAATTTATTTTACATTGACGTGATCTATATTATGTTCCAATGAGATTAAAGATTTTATTTACTTGATTTTGTAATTCTAATAATGCACAGTTATTGCTTATAAATTTTACTTTTAACATATCTAACAAGACTAAAGATTTCCTTTATCTGAAACTTGGATTTAGAATTTTATAAAAATTAAATAATATCTTATCTCGAAGGTAGAAAAAATAGTGGAGGAAAGTATCGGTAAATTGATTTAATTATTATTCTTCAGTAATTTAATTTTGATCATTACAGTTGAGAAACATTATTTTGCAACCATGATGTATTACCCTCCTCTATGAATCATGAGACCTTGCCGTTGGTGAGGGGGCTTGAGTGCTCAGGGATACAGAGTAGCTGGACCGAAGGTGCAACCATATCGGAGAGGTATCTGTTGAGAGCCAGACTAAGGAATGATTCCTGAAAGAGGGCAGCAGCTCTTTCAGTAGTTGTTAGGGGCGTGAGTCAGGACGACTTAAACGGCCGTATCAACATCACTCAGTCCTCTGAGTACTGCGCAGCTGAAAGCAATGGAAAACTACAGCTGCTTTTTTTTCCAAGAAAATGTGGCTCTCTGCATTTTCACATAGCAATAATGGAGGCGCCTTCCTTGGTAAAATATTCCGGAGGTAATATAGTCCCCCGTTCGGATCTCCGGGTGGGGACTACTAAGGAAGGGGTCACCAGAAAATTAAAAAATAACATTCTACGAGTCGGAGCGTGGAATGTTAGAAGCTTGAAAAAGGTTGGTAGGCTAGAAAATTTAAAAAGGGAAATGGGTAGGACAAATGTGGATATAGTAGGAATTAGTGAGGTTTGGTGGGAAGAGGAAGGCGACTTTTGGTCAGGTGATTTTAGAGTAATTAACTCAGCGTCAAATAATGGGCAGGCAGGAGTAGGTTTCGTGATGAACAAGAAGATAGGGAGGAGAGTGGAGTATTTCAAAACGCATAGCGATAGAATCATTGTAATAAGGATAAAATCAAAACCTAAACCGACAACGATTGTTAACGTCTATATGCCTACAAGCGCCCATGATGATGATGAGGTAGAGTGTGTATACGAAGAGATTGATGAAGCAATTAAACACGTAAAAGGAGATGAAAATTTAATAATAGTTGGAGATTGGAATGCAAGCATTGGAAAAAGCAAGGAAGGAAATATAGTGGGTGAATATAATGACTAGCACTAGATAGGGAATCTTGGAGAGCTGCATCAAACCAGTCAAATGACTGAAGACAAAAAAAAAAAAAGATGTATTACAGGGTAGTCGTTTTTTTCCTCAGGAAATTTTAAAGGCAATTTTAAGAATTTAAAAATTAAGAGGAAAACTTGTAATTTTTCTTGGTTTGTAATCATGAGATCAGGAAATCAAATTACGTCTTCCTGCATTTTTTATATCAATGAAGTATTACTTTTAACACTACACTGCTGATTATGAATAAGCATTCATCACTAACATCCATGGCTCTACAGGATTTCAAATTCCATTCTTCAATGCTGAAAATGTGTAATAATGGGATTTGTAAGCACCTATGTAGCATCTATGGTTATCTCAAGAACTAGTTTTCATCTCCATTTTGTAATTAAAAAATTCACTTTCCTTTGTTTTGTCTATTCATGATCAGTAGTTTACTATGAGCAAATACTGTTCTTTTAGTAATGTTAATTACACTGTGAATGAAGTGATGTCCATTTGTTGAAATTAGATCACTTTTTCATTTTTTTCTTTAATTTTATTGTGTTTTGTTAATGTACATATATATACTTATTATTGATAAGTTATTCATTATTTTTAGAAGTGAAGTAGGCTTTAAATAATGGTTAGTACTTCTGGTCATGAAAAAATTGTGGTTAGATTATGAAAAATAACAATTTTAGTGGTAAGGATGATGTTCCTTATTGCAAAGTAATGGAAACTATATTTTTCTAATATGTCAATGAATTTGTGAAAAAGAATTAGGTGATTCTCAAGTTCTGTACAAACTGTAAAAAAGAAAATAAACTGAAAAAAACAGCTAACTCCAAATCAAGCCAATGACAATTGAAGCACTGATGATGTTCTGTTTTCAGTGCATAATTTAATTCATCTGATTGTGTTATTATAGACTAAAACTATTTTTTGATGAAAATAAGGAGACAAGATTATTTTTTTATTTTTAGAAATGTTTCCTCTTGAGTTACAGGAATCAGTTGTAAGAAAGGCCAATTCATGTTTTGATCATTTAATTTCTAAGTGTGAACTATCAGAAAAGTCAAGGTTAAAAGCATGAAAACGTGTTATTATGTTATGAATTCATTGTATTTAGAGCAATTACATTGCTAATGGTTATACGTATTAAAATATCAATAGAAGAATATTATTTCATACATTGAATGTTAATTTTTTCCAGAAATCGAGCAGAGAGTATTTTCCAATCAAACCAGCAGTTTAAGACTGTGATGGGATTTTTCAGTATTTTTTAAAATAAGTTAATGTTTTTTGGTACTATTTCACATTCATTCAACTGAAAATATGATTTTCAGGTTTTTCTCAGTTTATTTTCTTTTGGTCGTTAATCCGGAGAATAGGGTGTCTATAAAATAACATGGAAGCCATATTTAATCACTGGAAATATAAACATAAAAAAACCTATGTGGTAGATTTTCACACACAAACAGGATGTTTTTTGAGGGCAAGTCAAAAAGTAGAGTGAAATTCAGAAAAATCAATGTATTTATTTGTTCTTATATAAATTATACAGCATTATTTTTCAACATAATCCCCTCCTACTTCTATGCACTTTGTCCATCTTTTAACATTTAACGAGTTTTTGAATTCCTTCCTGGAAGAAAGTTTTCGATCTGGTACGCAGAAAATGTTTCACCGCTTCTACGGCCTCTTCATCAGTTCGATAATGATTCCCTCGCAACTCTAATTTTAATGGGCCAAAAAGATGAAAATTGCTTTGAGCAAGGTCTAGACTGTATCCGGTGGTTCAGCAGCTCAAAACCAAGATCTTGCAGGCAAAGGACTTTTTTTGGCCGTATGAGGTCGAGCATTATCCTAAAGCAAAATCACGCCTTCGGAAAGTTTACCAGATCTTTTGGATTTGATCTGTTGCTGCAGTAAATACAATAGTTCACAGTAGTTGTCACTGTACTGATTGACCTTTAGGTGTGAAGTAAACCAAGAGTCAATCTTCCATATCCAAGAATTTGGTCATCATCGCCTTTCCTGTATACATCGGAGTTTTGAACTTTTTTGTGTGGGAGATGAAGGATATTTCCACACTAAACTTTATCCTTTACTCTTGGGTTCAAAGTGATGGACCCATGTCTCATCAATGATTATTATTCGCTTAAGAAATGAGTCTTCTTCATCTTTGTAACATTTCAAAAGCTTCTGGGAAATTTTCAAACAATTCTCTTTGTGGATGCTGGTCAGTTGATGAGGAACCCAGCGAGCACAGACTTTTCAAACGTTTAAAGGATAATGGATGATTGATAATGCTGGGGCATGGCTTATATTCAACTTGCTTGCTTTGTCATAACTGTAATTCATTGATTACTGAGAATCATTTGTTTAATCACTTCAATATTGTCGTTAGTCTGAATTGCAAGGTCTACCTTGCCGCTGTTCATCACAGAGAAATCCTTCTCTTTTTAAAGTGATCAGTCCACTCATAGATCTTGTTTCCACTCAAACAACTTTAATTTAATTTGCTTTAAGTTAACCTATACAAGAAAAACTTGCACTCCAACAAATCAGGAGATCTGGGAGGTCATAGAATGTTACCATTTCTCAAAATGACATGGTTACCAAACAACTGGTATACAGAGCCATTGATATTTGTACTGTGTGTAATGTTGATCCATCTTCTTGAAGTGTTGTCAGTAAATTTGTGGAGATATCTGTAGTTTTTGCTCAACATAGTTTTTCAGCATGGTGATATATTAATCTGATGTTACTGTAGTTATGAAGCCATCCCTGTTTTTAAAAAAAAATAAGGCTATTAATGGGATATGATGACAGAGCGCATACCATACAGTAATCTTTTTGTTTTGAAGCAAGTGCTGGTGTAGCTGTGTAGGATTCTCTTGTACCAAAAAACAAAAATTTTATTTATTAACAGAACTGTTATGGTGCAAATTGGCTTCGTCCAACATCCACAGTTTGTTAACAAAGTCATTGTACTCGTCTATCTTTACAACTGTTCGTTCACAGAATTAATGGTACATTATGTAATCATTTGGCTTTAATTCCTGGACAGTCTGTAACTTTTATAGATGGTAAAGTAAGTCCTGCAGATGTATTCCTCTGACACTTGAACTATGCGACTATAAAGATACTGCATGACAACAAATTAAACATTGTTGGCTTATGACAGCAGCTTGGAACAGTCTAGATATTGTCTGGTATATGAATAGTCCGCACATTATCTGGAGGTTTCTTTTTCATTGCTGAACCTGTTTCCTCAAAATTATATATACATGTGTTAATTGCATATGTTAATAGTTCAGGATGGTGGTGTCCTAAGTTAAACTGGAGGTAAAATTATCTTTTACAAAAAGCTTTGATGGCAAAATCAGATGGTGCACCACTCCATAGTATCCATAACTGAATGGCAGGATGGTGTGGCTAACTTCTGTAGTTATTCAGTCCTGACACTTGCCCTGAACAAATTAAAAATTTTATTTTATTTTAAATTTAGGTATTTCCTTGAATCACCTGTAGAATACTTATGTTAATATATTTTTGTTGAACGAAACTCTTGTTCTTTTTAATTATCGTACTTGTAATGTGTGGAGAAATAATTACTGGTTTCAAATAAATGTTTTCTAGATTGTTATATGTTTTATTAGTAAAATCTAAAAATTAATTCACTAATTGTAGTATTGTCCATACTACTTTGTGGAATAGGTCATTCATTGATGGAATTAATGAGATCAGAAATACTTTTGTGATTATGACTATTAAAATTACCATAAGTAATCATTTGTGATACTGCTTATAATTAATCAGTCAGTTATCTGATTAATCAGTTTTTTCATGTTATTTTTTTTAAGTTTTATTTAAACAGAGAAGGGGACAATGTAAAGCATTATTATTTACTTATTATTTGTTTTCTTGTAATTTTATTTTAAATGATCAAAGAAAGAATATTATTATTGCAAAAATTAGAAAAAAAAATAGAGAATAAGTTTGATTTCCTGTTATATAATTTTCTGAATATATTTTTTAATAGTAGTTACTTTGTCCATTTTATCACGTTAGTAACTGAATTTCTTAATTGTAGGTTGCATGGCAGAAAGACTAAAACACTCACTCATTGAAAAAGAGAAAGCTGTAGATCTGGTTGCTGGCCCAGACAGCTATAGAGATCTTCCACGATTACTTGCTCTTACTGAAAATAATCAGACTGCTGTTAATGTTCTTCTTTCCTTGGATGAAACATACGCGGATGTTGTACCAGTTAGATTAAATGAAGATTCTGTATCTGCTTTTGTGTCAGTATTTTGATGTTCAAATTTACATTCTTATTTTTATTCAAATTAAAATTTTTATTTACATTTTTTTAACTGGATGACTTCTGATGTGCATTCATGAAATTTTTTTATTGAGAAAGTTTATATAAATTAAAATACAAAGTATGTTCAAATAAATACCTATCCTGTGTAATAGAAACTTAATGTATATATATAACTTTATATTGGCTTGTTAGGCTTGTCCCTTCTGCTGGCAATATACCATTCACAATGTTACTTACATTTTTGGAATGTGTCCTGGAACATGTTTTTGGAGATGGCACACAGCTGTTTTATCGTGTTTTCCTCTATCTCATTTAGGGTTTGAAAATGATCTCCTTTCAAGGTTACCTTCAGTATCAAAAACAGGAAAACAGTAGTCTGCGTAACCCAAGACTGGAGAGTAAGGTGAGTGAGACACAACAGTTGTTTTGTGCTTTGGCAGGTAAGAAAAGATGCTTAATGTTGTGTGTGTCTTAGTGTTGCATCCTACTCTGATTTTCCCGTAGCTCTTTCTGTCTTCAGCAGCCTTCATTTGCCATAAAACTTCCACGTAAAACTCCTTGTTTACTATCTGATTGCAGGGAATGAATTCAAAATGGATTAATTCTTCCCATCAAAAAAAAAAGATCCTTCATCTTCATATTTGACCGACTTGTGGGAATTTTGTCAGGGCAGGCCTTTTTCACCCACTGCAATGGTTAATTCTTAATTTCCTCATTAAATTGAAATTAAGGTTTTTAATATGGAAACTAAGAAACCTAAGTTTTATCTCCTATAGGGAATTTTTCAAAAACATTTCATCAGCATTGGTATGTTCAAGAAGTTGTTAATGCAATTCTCTTCTGATTATTGGTCAGCAAATACAGCATGAAGTTTGCAAAGATGCCATGTATGTTAAAGTTTTTCTTTAAAATTGTATGGCATGATACAGATCAATAACAGTTGTCAGTAGTGTAAAATGGACAAGAAATGGATGTATAATTATGTTTTCTGCCCATGATGATTGATGTTGAAAATGATTAAACACATCAACTTCTGAAACAACAAAACAAATAAAATTTAACAAATCTAAAAAACTTGTTGTGTGTCACTCTTACTGCCATCTTCAGTTTCAGTGAATGGTGCTTCCGTTCTGTTTCTACCATCAGCTGATGTTATTGATGTATTTTTTTTCTTAGTTAAGCAGACTGATATTTAGAATGCGATGATTAAAAGGTGTATTAGGTTTTAATTAGGTATTTTCAGTAAGTATTTAATCATTTTTGAGAATTTATATATTTCATAATTTTAAAGTACGTTAGGATAATGGTCCTTTCTTTATATGTAAAATTTCAATATTGATATATTTGTGTTTTGTATTGAGGAGAAAGCTGGCATATGTTGATGTTGATTGTAGGTTGCTGTGCAGAGATTTAAAATGTTCATTATGATGTTGAAAGTGCGTTCCATTTCACAATATATCATAAAGTATTATTTAGTTAGGGTAGTTCAATTTTTGAATTCCAGGGGCATTATTAGTATGAAGTGATTTGTTTTTCTTATTGTTCTGAAGGCAGTTCTGTAACCAGTTTTTTTACATTTTTTTTGCTTATATTTATCAGTGGCTGTTCTGTTATATCCATTTGCGTTTGTTAAGTATTTTATTACAAAGGGAGTACTTTATGAAATTATGTAATTATTATGAGATCATACAAGGGCTGTTTTTTTTTCAACCTCCGATGGGCTATAAAAAAAAAGACACATTTACATAACAAAATTACTTTATTACTAAAAGTTGAGTAGTTTCTAACTTATTTTTCTACATAATTGCAACAACAATTGAGGCATTTGTTGAATCATGACACCAGCTTTTCGATGTCCTCTTCAAAGAAGTTTGCCACAAATGAGGTAATCTATGTCTTGACAGCCTCCTGAAGTTCGTTGCTAGTGAACTGTTGTCCACTCAACCATGCCTTCAATTCTAAAAATAGGTGAAAATCACTTGGTGTTAGGTCTGGACTATACACGGTGGTTGGTCGAAAATTTCCGACTTGAATTGTTTGAAAAGGTCTTGAGTCACGTTGGGACAGTGCAGTCATGCATTGTCATGGATCAAAACCATGTCAGATGAGAGCATGCCTCTTTGTTTGTTCTGGATCACTCTGCAGAGGTGACATAAAGATTCACAATAAACTTTGTTTGTTATTGTTGTCCTCTGCTCCATAAAGTCCACCAACAAGACACCTTTATAGTCCCAAAAAACTGTAGTCATTGATTTCCTGTCACTCAGTGTCTGTTTGAACTTTCTCGGCTTGTTTGGATAAGAAGTGTGCATCCACTGCTTAGACTGTTCTTTGGTTTCTGGATTGTCATACTGGATCCAAGTCTCATCGCCAGTAACAACTTTAAAAACTCTTCCCCATCATTATCGTAACGCATCAGAAGCACTAAGGGTGATGTCGTTCACTGTGTTTTATGATCGTCAGTCAACATTTTTGGGACCCAACGTGCACACAGTTTCCAGTATCTTAGGTCTTTAGTCACAATTGTGTACAGAGAAGATCTTGAAATTTTTGGAATTTCTGCAGAAAGTTCACTTATCATAAACCTTCGTTTTTTATGAACAAAATCATCAATACACTCAACCAGGCATACAGTAGCAAAAACATTGCGTGTTTGCCCACCTTTTTCATGGACATCCTTTCGCCCTTCTTTAAATTTCCTACACCATCCTTGTACACTACCGTCTTTCATAAAGTAATTATCTTACACTATGCTCATTCTATGATGGATTTCAGCAGTGCTTGCTTGAACGTCATTCTGCTTGCTGAAAACATATCATACTTTGCAACTCACACTTGGTGGGACCATCGATTGTAGTGGCCATATTCAATTGCTTGTAGCTTTGCTCAGACTGATGCAATGAAGCCAGCAATAGCTGAGGTTGTGGTGGGGAGTGGCGTAGTGGCACGACTCACAGACCTGGCTCCCACCTACCTCTTGTTTACTTGATGCATGATTGGAGGTTGAAAAAAAAACAGCCCTCGTACAAGGTTATTTTTACAAAAAATAAGCAAACAAAACCACTTGCCTGGTTGAAAGGATTTTACATTATTGATCACGGTTTTAAAAATACAGGTATTTTATTAAAGAATACACAGTTTTTAGAGAAAGATTTCTTTTATTTCAAAACTATCTCCTTCCATCTGTATACTTAGATCCATTCTTATAGTATGATATATGTAACTTTTCAAAATAGGCAGGTGTTTCACCAATAACTTCATTTCGCATAAAATTTTCCAGCAAGCCTTTTTTTTATATATAGAAACAGAAAATAGTCCAGAGGTGCTACGTTTGGTGATTAGGGTGGATGCAGAAGAAGTGTTATAATTCAAACAATATAACTGTTGCAATCATAAGAGTGAGCCTGTGCATTGTCTTGGTTAAAAATACTTCTTTTTATCAAATTTTGTAATTTTTTATTATTTCCTCATTTAGGTGATCCATCAAAGATGTTTAATATTATCTTGTTATCATTTTAGCTGAAAGTCAATAAAGATTATGTCACAAGCATTCCAAAAGACAATGGCCATCACCTTTCCTGCTGATGAAAGGTTTTCGTCTTTTTTGGAATGAGTTTGCTAATTTGTAAGGGATAATTTTGACTGTTTCTTGGTTTCAAGTTGGTAGTGATGTATCAAAGTTCAGCAGCTGTTATGAAATACTGCGAAAATGCCTCTTGATTATATTGAAAACCTATAACCCTGCTTAGAAATGTTTACCTGTTCATGCTTTTGATAGATTCTGAAGAAATGCGACAATCATCTTGAAGACAGTTTCACATATGTAAATATATTTGTGTAAAAAATTAAACAACCATTCATTTCAGATACCTAGTGTCACTTGTGCTCATATGTCTACTCCAAAAATAATCAAACCATTTGTAAACAGTTCTAATCAATTAAGTCGACTCAACATAATTTTATCCAGCTTGACTTTAGTAGTTTCTTGTACAGTTTTATATTTTGGCTTTAGTTTACTGTTTTTTAAAAAGTAATGTTTGATCATACAAAATTCCCTAATTCATCCAGTTTTCACAAATCACAATTTTTGATCAACTCAGATCAACATAAACAACAAAATTATTAATGTATTTGACTGAAACTTGGTTGTGTTCCTAACAGTGTGGCAGAAAAATAAAAAATTACTTTGACAAAGTTCTATAATCTTTTGATTTTGTACAGACTTATGAAGCACAATGGTTAATGTTATAGAGAACTTAAAACTATGTAACTGCTTGAATCGCTATTTAAACTGCTTTAAATAATACAAAATGCAGTTCTTATTACAATAGATATGAAATTATTTTTTCATTTTAATAGATACCCATTTTTAACCTTGAAGAGTAATTTTTCCTTTTTTATCCTTCATTTTTTACTCATAAAAATAAGTGTATTTTATTCTCTATTTCTGATATAGCCAGTTATTTCATCTTTTAATGGTAACGAATATAAATTTTGTTTTTTTTTAGATCGATAATGCGAGGCTGCGATAACATGTGCACTTATTGTATTGTGCCATTTACGAGAGGTCGTGAAAGATCTCGACCAATTGATTCTATTGTAAAAGAAATTCAGAAGCTTTCTGATGAGGGCGTAAAGGAAATAACATTATTAGGTAAGTTGTAGTATTAGTTATTTTGAAAAGTTGTAAAAGAAGTTAATGAACGTTTGACATTTAATTACATTAAATGACATTTTCAAATTACATTAACATTTTTAGTTAATGACATTCTATGACTTTTACTGAAGTTTTCATACTTATTATGCACATTATGTCCCCCTATCTTCTATTTCAATTTTTTGGGTTAAAATAATGATGTATATATATATATATATATCCACCTTTTTTTTTCACGTCAGGTGTCAGAATTTCTTACGCATTTAGCAAACATTATTAAAGACTGGAAATAGTTAAATGGTTTTCTGAATGTGTTTTCATGTTTGTAAATATAGAAAACAAGTGTAAAAATTTATGGAAGTAAAGTTATTTGTGTGGTGAAAGAAAGGAAATATCAAAACTGGATAAAAAATCAAAGTATCTGATGTCAAAAGTGCTTTTGTCTAAAGAATAGAGTATTACAGAATCTAAATTTGAGAAATATGTTGAAAATATTTTGGAAAATTATTAATTTAATAATTCTATTCATGGACTAAGAAATGACACAGACACACATATACATATAGTGTCCTGGGAAATGTTGGCCATACTTAAAGGACTATTTAGGATGTGGAAAACTAAAAAGTTCATGTGCTTAAATGCTTCATTTTACCTCTGACCACCTCAAAAAATGGTGGACAGCGATTTTCAACAAAAAATTATGTTTTAAGAATGGCTTGAGACATTCTATTAAAGGTTGTACCCAATGACTTCTTCTGCAAAATAATAAGTAAATATTATTAGATAAGTAAATTTTTCAAACTTTTGCCTTTGAAAATTACAGTGACAGTCATTAAAACTTTTTAATCATTAATAACTTTGTAAATATTAGTAATTTTTTTTTTTTTTAATCTGTGCTTCCTAATGATCACACATGCATAGTATTCCTGACTTCTTTCTTTTCCAAATTGCTTTTCTTAACTTTACTTTCTTTTCTTTGGTCCATACGCTGTGTTTCCTTTTCTGTTTTTCGGAAAATTTAGATTCATCCACTAGTTTTCTGGATGATTATCTATTGGAAATTATTTCTTTGGATTGCTTAATTATTTTAAATCTTTTTTAATTTCTTTGAACTGACTTATTTTAGTTCCTTTCTTAGAAAAATTTAAATATTTGTTTTGTTATTTTCATCCATTCTGTATGATTGACCATAAAATTTGAGTCTTAACTTTCCTCATTGCGTGTCTTATTTTTAAAATTCTTTTTTTTCCAACTTTTCCTGGTTTTCTTAATTTATAAATATTATCTTTTATGTTTGGACGATGGATATTTCTTAAAATATCTTTTTCAACTTTCACTAGGTTTATTCTTGAGATCTTGTAGGCCCTCTGCATTATATAATGTTTTCAATGAAAGGATTATGTTTTATTGGTGAATCCTTTTTTTATTTATAGGTCAAAATGTAAACAGTTATAGAGATACTAGTCAAGAAAGTTTTTCCCTTGGAAATGAAACAAAAATGGCAAAAGGATTTAAAACTGTTTATAAAACTAAAAAGGGAGGCCTAAGATTTGCAGATTTATTAGATAAAGTATCACTGATAGATCCCGATATGAGGATCAGATTTACGTCTCCCCATCCAAAAGATTTTCCGGATGAGGTAAGTAATTTAATTCTTCTTTTGAGTGTTCAAATTGTTTGTTTTTATATTACTTAATGTATGTAATAACTCTTTTATATAATATTCATTACCTCTTTACCTTAATCTAATAGTAATAATAATGATAATTTGATTTAAATCTAAGTTTTACTATTATTAGTTGGTTGTTTTTTTTAATTTTTAATCTTTAAAGCACAGAATTATACATGATGTAATATTTATTTTTTTTGTCATTAATAGTCATTTAGTAGTATAGACAGAATTATTTGTTTCTGATTAATGTATGTTGAAATGAAAATCACTGATGCAAACATGGTAGGCAAATGTTAATTTATATTTTAATGCTTTTAGCATGGCACTGTAATTTGTGATTGAGCCTTATTTTTTATAAATAAAGAGCTAGACAAAATTTCCATCACTTGTCACTGACAAACTACTTTTTAATTTTTAGCAAAATATTTAAATATACCAACCAATATTAATTAATGATTAGATTTAATTATAAATAAATTTTGTGTAAACTTTACAATTTAAAATTTGTATAGTTAAAATCTGTCTTAAATCAAACAGCAAGTACAATTTGATATTTAATGTTTTCACATTTTTCGTCAAAAAAACATCAGCCAAACAAAAAACTTTCCACACCTTATTCAATAACCAACATTCGTTGTCAATTCGTTTGTGATTTTCTCCTCATTAATCATTAATATGATTGTTATTCTCCCGATTTAAAATTGTGATCTATTTATATCATATAATCATTGTTTAAAGTAAATTATTGATTTCTTCTTGACCATGTTGTACTTTATTTCCACTAGCATACCAATTAAGTTGTTTGAAACTTTATTTCAAGTCTATGACAGTATTTACTGCATGTGGAACATGCATCATCAAACATCGACTAAACAAAAAACTTTCCACACCTTGATTCAATAACCAACCAACATTCCTCGTTGATTCCTTCGTGATTTTTTCCTCATTGAATTTTACCTTTTTAGCATGATTTTTATTGCCACTATATTCTATATATAAAAGAGAATGTCCTAACTGATTCACTGACTCATAATCAACGTACAACCAAAACTATTATAGGTAGAGAATTGAAATTTTCAGGATACCTTCGTATCTTTAAGTAGGCATGAACTAAGAAAGGAGTTTGCAAAATTATGATTTTAAGGGGTTCAAAACGATAAAAAACTAAATTTCGTGTTAACAGCACTATCTGTTGGATGTAAAAGCAATATACGCTATACTAAATATTTTACGATTCCATTGCAATGTTTCTGATATTTGTGTCCGCTATAGACTAAAAAATTACTGGACCGATTTACATGCAGGGAAGAAGGGAGAAAGGGAAAAATTGAAAAAGGTAAAAGGGACAAAGGGGAAAAGGAAATGGAAAGGGAAAAGAGGAAAAAGGAAAGGAGATTATATACATTTAATTAAAATTAAATTAAATTTAAAATAAATAAATAATTAAATTAAAATGGAATTAAAAGATTAGAATACGTAAAGCAAATAATGGATTTAAAAGAATTAAAAGGAATTAAAATGGAATTAAAAGATTAGAATACGTAAAGCAAATAATTGAAGATGTCGGATGCAAAAAATTGGTTGAGATTAAAAGTGTAGGTAAAACATGGAAATGAAGTAATTCATTACATCTATCAAATACATCGTGCGCGCGCGCAGAGCAGCAGAATGAATGTGTGAGTGCTCCAGAAGGATACCATTAAATTTTACAGCTGTATGTCTCTGTTTTAAATAATGAAAGAAAGTTCTTAATAAACATGTGTCTGGAAAAGGCTTTGTTTTTAAATTAGGAATAACAAACAATTTTACCATGATTTCTGCTTAGCGGCAAAATGAACCTGTACCGAAATTCATCGAAGACCAACTGAAATCGAAAACCGGGAAGGAAGGGAGAAAGAGAAAAATCAAAAAAGGTAATAGGGAAGAGGAAGGGGAAAAGGGAAATGGGGGAAGATGAAGGGAAAAGGGACGTAAGGGAAAGAGAAACGAAGAAAACGCGAAGGGAGAGCGAAGCGAGCCATGACCCTCTGATCTTGTTGGGAAGTGCAAGTAACCATAGAGCACGGACGAAGCCGCGATGGGGGGATGCTAGATTTGGGATTGTAATAAATTTTTTTGTTTATCTTAAATTGTATATATTAAAAAAGCATTGCGAGTGAAGCTACATCTGTATTGTGGGCAAAGTCGTGACGAGATACGCTAGTATTTTGTAATATCATTGAGCGACTTCATATTATAAAACAGAACCTTTGTAATATGTGCTTGTTTATTGTAGTGGTCAAACGTCAAGCTTAAGTGTTTGATATACAGATAATAGAGTAATAATTTTATATGGTGTTTCGTTCGTTTATATACACGAGCCGCGACGATATTATCAGATAACTGTGACGCACTACATATATCACTCGGCGGGAAATTTTTACCCGCCACACGAGCAGAATTGGTGGGAACGAAAGCAACCTCCTTACTTCGGATCTTTTCCAAAGATCCAACTTCCGTCCGGCAGCTGACGTAGCTCTCGACGTTGGCCGTTCTCTCCATCTACATTTACGGTGCTAACGGTTTCATAGAAAAAAATGAATTTTCAGTGTTATTTTAAATGGGCCAAAACGTTTTTACGACCTTATGTTCGTAGAATTTTCCAGCCGGATCGCTTACACCGCCTGACGCTGCTCGCTTGACTGTTAGCTCCGTGCCCTTCCTGGGCCGTCTGCTCCGTAACTTCCGATTCTGTTGCGAGCTCGTCGCCTGTCCGGCCGACTCATCCAGCTGCGTTTGGCTGCTAGGCGGAAGGCTGGATCTTTGAAAAAGATCCGAATAAGTAACCAGACTGATTGTTTCCGTTCCCACCAATTCTGTTTGTGTGGTGGGAAACAATCTTTCGCCGAGCGTTATATGTACTGGGTATGGATTATTCTGAATAAAAAGCGCGGAAACTCGCGGTTCTGGTCAGTATGAATTTTCCTGGACATAATTACTTAGGCCAGGTAATTCAATCGACAATGGCGATTTGGTAGACGTAGATAATCAGATCGCTTAGGAACACGATTCCGCCTACGAATCGGCCTCGAATCATATACCTGGACTGGGTATTGGCACAGCCTCGTGGGCGCTGCAGGGCTTGCAAGAATATATGCTGTTGAGTACATCACTGGTGTCCTATATCCGAAAATTTCAGGAAGCCGCATCTCTGATTCTGGAATGGTTATGGACGATCCTCCAGCAAAGGTGGCCAAGTTAGACCAGAACACAATGCCTTGTCCAGCATCGTCCATCAGCCAATATCACAATTCAAAATCAGCCATCTGCAGTGTAATCATCTTTTTTTGTGTGGACTTTTGGCTACCAATTTAAACACCTTAATGAGCAAGTGACATGGGCTGAAGCTATTCCAGCGGTAGTAAAGGTGCCGGCCAGGCCTGTGCCAACAATGAAGTATGGCTACGTATTACACCATTTACCTATGTACCGTGTGATATAATACCCTAGTATCTTTCGCTGGCCGAATTCTCCATTCTGTCTATAACATCGGAAGTGAAGAAGGTTACTACAATAGCAACGCTGATAGGATTTCGTTTGCTGTTCATACCAACAGCGCCCAGATCACCAACAGCAACAGCGAGCAGTTCATGTTGGTTGCAGTTTGTTATGGACTAAACAATAAATATCAGGGTGTTAATTATTCTTACAAATATACTAGTGACAATCCAATGGTGCCGAACAAATTACATCTGCACAATCCTGTTGACAATGTGTCCAGCTGGTATGGGAGTACGGCAACAGAAGGTGACATCGACTATTCCAGCATTCCTTGTTCTATCGGTAATCAAATACTGATTTTGCAAAATTATGTACAACATTATGAGAATATGGCCGGTGAGAAAACACTACCTGAAATAATAAAAGATTTACAGGTATTCACCATAAACAATAGTATGGTGTGCACACCGATAACCTATGAGTACCTGTTTACGCCGTTTGCGTAAAGTCGTTTTATTCTAATGAATTCAAGGTTATGGTCGAGTCTTGTAGTTTACAGGCTTGGTAATTTTTTGCATTTTTTGTATTTTTAAAATAGGTTGTTTGGGTTTGTTTTCGATATCATTTCTCTCAGGCTCCAGCTTGACTGACTGTTGCATCATCATATTGATGTTAGCTTATTTCTATCACACATTATTTCATTGCTGTTTAGTCTTAATGTATATATTAGACTTAGTGTTTTTTTTTATTCTCAACCAATTTCAATATTGTCATAGTTCCTAGAAGTCTATTTCTCTTTGTCGGCCCTGATGTCATTTCTTCAACTTGCGTATTCAGAATTATTTTTTATCTGTCTTATGTAATTCTTTAGTGTTGTGCTTGCTTGTAAATCATTTTTGTTATGTCTTCGTTCTCGAATTCCACACGTTTTCTCTAATCATTCTCATACTAATACTAAGACACTACTCTTGTTGCCAACACACACTCTCTCCTGTCCACTGCCCAGGCTTGGTTTCCCCCTCTTTTCGTTCATGCCATTTTTTCGGCAGAGTAGATCAGACCTTCACCATGTAGAGTCCCCTATGACTTTTCGCTCTCCAACTTTGTGCTAATATATTCATCGCATTCATATTCGCATACACGGTGCGGTATTTCTCTGTCGAAATTATCTCTAGTTCTACCTGTCAGTGGTTCGTTATTTTCACCGATCTCTATGTTTTGTTTTTGCCTCGTTTCTTTGTCAAGTTTAATCTTTAAATTCTGTATATTACGTCTTTGCTGAAAGTGCTTCAATTACTACAAACTGCCAATTCTATCGACGCCGAATATTCTCTAGCTGCTGATTACATTTTTGTCGATGCAGAATCTCTCCAAACTCGTTGCTACATTTTTTGAGACGCCACGTCCTGCTCAATCTCTAAAACACGTCTCACCCCCATGTTCCTGATACACCACTGCGGACTACGCCCAGGATTACTGTATGTATTCATTTACCTTCATTCACGAGTTTGTCTCTTGCTAATATTTGTGTGCTACAGGCAAGTTCAATTTTCATTATTTATTACGTTACAGTTATTTTATCATTAAAATTTGTGGAACATTCAGTTCATCATACCTTAAGTCTTTCAAGTTTCAATTTCATTTCAAGTTTAGGTTAAAAAGCCATTTATTCACGACAGGTGGCTTATATAAGGTTGTGACATCGTTCAGCTGCAACCTATTTTACGTGCTTAATTATTTCAATTTGTTGTTATTGTAATTAACTCTATCATTTAATCTTGTAACTTGTTAATCGCCGAGATTAATTCTTTTCTACTCATGAACTGTATTCATAATACTTCTCTTAAATTAACCTAAAGCAAATTAATCCTGATGTGCAGTTATGTTTTAGGCCTTTCTTGTAATTTTATATTTTCAAGAAAGCTTACTAGTAAAGGAACTCTTATTTATATGTTTATTTATTTCAATTTAATTATTGTAATTAACTCTTTTTGTACTATAATATTATTGTGGCCTTTTTTCTACATTAAACTAGAATTGCATGTTTGAATTATTTAATGCTAAGATTGTTCATAAATCAGGAAAGGCCAGTGCCAATTAAGATTTACTGTAATTTATTTTTCTAAGTTAATGACATTTGCCCTCCTCTATGAATCATGAGACCTTGCCCTTGGTGAGGGGGCTTGAGTACTCAGTGATACAGAGTAGCTGGACCGAAGGTGCAACCATATCGGAGAGGTATCTATTGAGAGCCAGACTAAGGAATGATTCCTGAAAGAGGGCAGCAGCTCTTTCAGTAGTTGTTAGGGGGGTGAGTCAGGACAACTTAAACGGCCATAACAACATCACTCAATCCTCTGAGTACTGCGCAGCTGAAAGCAATGGAAAACTACAGCTGCTTTTTTTCCAAGAAAATGTGGCTCTCTGCATTTTCATATAGCAATGATGGAGGCGCCTTCCTTTGTAAAATATTCCGGAGGTAAACTAGTCCCCTGTTCGGATCTCCGGGTGGGGACTACTAAGGAGGGGGTCACCAGAAAATTAAAAAATAACATTCTACGAGTCGGAGCGTGGAATGTTAGAAGTTTAAAAAAGGGCTGGTAGGCTGGAAAATTTAAAAAGAGAAATGGATAGGATAAATGTGGATGTAGTAGGAATTAGTGAGGTTCGGTGGGAAGAGGAAGGCGACTTTTGGTCAGGTGATTTTAGAATAATTAACTCAGCTTCAAATAATGGGCAGGCAGGAGTAGGTTTAATAATGAACAAGAAGATAGGGAAGAGAGTAGAGTATTTCAAAACGCATAGCGATAGAATCATTATAATAAGGATAAAATCAAAACCTACCTACCTACCTATAGACAACGATTGTTAATGTCTATATGCCTGCAAGCGCCCATGATGATGATGATGAGGAAGAGTGTGTATACGAAGAGATTGATGAAGCAATTAAACACGTAAAAGGAGATGAAAATTTAATAATAGTTAGAGATTGATAGCGACCATAATTTGGTGATAATGAAATGTAGATTGGGGTTTAAAAACCTGAAGAAAAGGTGTCAGATGAATCGGTGGAATTTAGAGAAGATTGAGGAAGAGGAGGTAAAGAAGATTTTTGAGGAGGACATCGCAAGAGTCTGAGTAAAAAAGATAAGGTAGAAAATGTAGAAGAAGAATGGGAGAATGTTAAAAAGGAAATTCTTAAATCAGCAGAAGCAAACTTAGGCAGAATAAAGAGAACTGGTAGAAAACCTTGGGTTTCAGACGATATATTGCAGCTGATGGATGAACGTAGAAAATATAAGAATGCTAGTGATGGAGAAAGTAAAAGGAACTATCGGCAATTAAGAAATGCTATAAACAGGAACTGCAAACAGGCGAAAGAAGAGTGGATTAAAGAAAAGTGTTCAGAAGTGGAAAGAGAAATGAACATTGGTAAAATAGACGGAGCATACAGGAAAGTTAAGGAAAATTTTGGGGTACATAAATTAAAATCTAATAATGTGTTAAACAAAGATGGTACACCAATATATAATACGAAAGGTAAAGTCGATAGATTGGTGGAATATATTGAAGAGTTATACGGAGGAAATTAATTAGAAAATGGTGTTATAGAGGAAGAAGAGGAAGTTGAGGAGGATGAAATGGGAGAAACAATACTGAGATCTGAATTTAAGAGAGCATTAAAAGATTTAAATGGCAGAAAGGCTCCTGGAATAGACGGAATACCTGTAGAATTACTGTGCAGTGCAGGTGAGGAAGCAATTGATAGATTATACAAACTGGTGTGTAATATTTATGAAAAAGGGGAATTTCCGTCAGACTTAAAAAAAAGTGTTATAGTAATGATACCAAAGAAAGCAGGGGCAGATAAATGTGAAGAATACAGAACAATTAGTTTAACTAGTCATGCATCAAAAATCTTAACTAGAATTCTATGCAGAAGAATTGAGAGGAGAGTGGAGGAAGTGTTAGGAGAAGACCAATTTGGTTTCAGGAAAAGTATAGGGACAAGGGAAGCAATTTTAGGCCTCAGATTAATAGTAGAAGGAAGATTAAAGAAAAACAAACCAACATACTTGGCGTTTATAGACCTAGAAAAGGCATTCGATAACGTAGACTGGAATAAAATATTCAGCATTTAAAAAAAATTAGGGTTCAAATACAGAGATAGAAGAACAATTGCTAACATGTACAGGAACCAAACAGCAACAGTAACAATTGAAGAATATAAGAAAGAAGCCGTAATAAGAAAGGGAGTCCGACAAGGATGTTCCCTATCCCCGTTACTGTTTAATCTTTACATGGAACTAGCAGTTAATGATGTTAAAGAACAATTTAGATTCGGAGTAACAGTACAAGATGAAAAGAGAAAGATGCTACGATTTGCTGATGATATAGTAATTCTAGCCAAGAGTAAAAAGGATTTGGAAGAAACAATGAATGGCATAGATGAAGTCCTACGCAAGAACTATCGCATGAAAATAAACAAATACAAAACAAAAGTAATGAAATGTATTAGAAATAACAAAGATGGACCAATGAATGTAAAAATAGTAGGAGAAAAGATTATGGAGGTAGAAGAATTTTGTTATTTGGGAAGTAGAATTACTAAAGATGGACGAAGCAGGAGCGATATAAAATGCCGAATAGCACAAGCAAAACGAGCCTTCAGTCAGAAATATAATTTGTTTACATAAAAAAATTAATTTAAATGTCAGGAAAAGATTTTTGAAAGTGTGTGTTTGGAGTGTCGCTTTATATGGAAGTGAAACTTGGACAATCGGAGTATCTGAGAAGAAAAGATTAGAAGCTTTTGAAATGTGGTGCTATAGGAGAATGTTAAAAATCAGATGGGTGGATAAAGTGACAAATGAAGAGGTATTGCGGCAAATAGATGAAGAAAGAAGCATTTGGAAAAATATAGTTAAAAGAAGAGACAGACTTATAGGCCACATACTAAGGCATCCTGGAATAGTCGTTTTAATATTGGAAGGACAGGTAGAAGGAAAAAATTGTGTAGGCAGGCCACGTTTGGAATATGTAAAACAAATTGTTAGGGATGTAGGATGTAGGGGGTATACTGAAATGAAACGACTACCACTAGATAGGTAATCTTGGAGAGCTGCATCAAACCAGTCAAATGACTGAAGACAAAAAAAAATGACATTTGTTCATTGCTAATTTTTCAATATTACAGCATTTGTCAGTAATGCAATAGTTTTCCTGTCATACTATGTTTATTGATGTTTTGTTTTTCTAATTATATTTGTAAATCTCATTTTAATATTATTATTACTGATATGCTGATTTTAGTTGATATTTCTTATGTGAAATTAAGTTATGTTTATTTCATAATTTCATTTAATTTAAGGTTATGCTTTAACTTAAGTTCAGTTGTTTTCTTTCTCATTAAAGTCCAATTTCTTTTGGCAAATATGAGCTGTGTTTTTTGTTAACTTTACCCAACAGTACCTGTAAATGAGTGAGTATAAACAACTAACTATGAATGACTGAACTATTATTGCTAACAGCTGACTATAGATTGATTAACTGATCTATGCAAGCGTCATCTGTTTACATAATGTAGAGGCAAATTCAAAATGGACCTTACTTTAAAAACATAACTCAAATAAAAAAAACCCCTCTTTTTTTCTTTTCAGAATATTGTCATACTTTATTTGCAAAAACTGCTTAAAATATTTAATTTTTCTCCATTTAAACATGTGAATACTACTGTTTATAAAATTAATTCTTTAATTAATTCTCATTGAACTCTTTATTTAGACTGGTGATGGTACTTTTAGGTGTAGTTACTATCATCACCTAAAATCTTCTCCATTTAAGTATATTTTTATTGCAGTTTTTTGTTTTTAAAAATATCTCCACCTTAGTTCTGGTAACACTGGCATTAATTTTGATAATAAACAATATCTTTTCCTTTCTCTTATTACAAAGAGAATAACATTTGATGCAACAGGGAAATAAATATCTATTTAAATAAATTAATCTGTTCTTACTTTGAAAAACCATTTTTTAGAGTTTAGAAATCCAAAGAATAATAGCTATTTATTCATATTCTTGAAATTAATAGTCAAAAAAATTAATATACATTTAATTATGAAAATATTGCTATAAGTTTCTTGGATATTCTCTTGAGTTTCCTAGCATGTGATTGTTATGATAAAGTTGAGATATGTTTTGGTATAGGTAATCCTCATCTTTTTTTTTCTTATTATTATTGTTTGGTTTTTCTAGATGTTACAGTTAATAAGTGAAAGAAGTAATATATGTAGCCATTTACATTTACCTGCCCAAAGTGGTAATAGTAAAGTCTTGGAAAGAATGAGACGTGGTTATACAAGGGAATCTTATCTAGAATTAGTTAATCATGTTTATGACATCATACCTGATGTTGCACTGTCAAGCGATTTTATTTGCGGTTTTTGTGGCGAGACAGAAGAAGAATTTCAAGATACTCTTACTTTAATTAGAGAAGTAAAATACTCGTCGACATTTCTGTTTGCATACAGTATGAGAGAAGTAAGTAAGTTTATTAATTAATTTTTTTGTTAGAAGTGATTTAATTTATATTAACTTCTTGCATATAATGTTTTCTGTTAATGGAATTTCGTAGATTCCCCTATATAGCACTAGATTTCTTCAAATCCCTTTCTCTAATGTTATTCACTAGAGCAACAGTACCTGTCATTGTCAACAAATTAACTTTTATTTCCATTATTCTCTGAGTATAAACAGTATTCCCATATAATTTTTTCACCAGGTATTTTTAGTGGATGATTTCATTTTTTTATCAGCTTCATTTATGTTGACTACAATTTGCTGCATTGTAATTTTTCTAAACTAGGTAAATGTATAAATTTTGGCCTTTTTTTTTGCATTGAACAAACCAAAGAAAGTCTTAACAAAAATATATGCTTTGAAAGCTACTATGATGTCTTTATCTAGTGATTGTAACAATGGGGGTACTTGGAAAAAATAAAACGTATTTGTTCAGATGACAGTACTTTATTATTGGTTATTTTTCTAAAATTGTTTACAGTACCTTGAAAAAATAAATTTTTTGTAAGTATGTAAAGAAGTAGCAAGTGTTAATTAAGTACGAAAACAGCTTTATACTGCATATCTGAGAGGTATTAAGAGACAGAAAGAAATGGGGTTATATATAGTTAAAAAAAAATCTACATTTTGATTGGTTTTTAATTTTTGTCTGCCATCTTGGATCTGCCATATTGAAGCAAACTTACTTTTTTTAAATAGAAAGTTGGACATATGACACATGATTTTGATTTAAACTTTTACAAGAAAAACAATTGTGAGATCTGATTTTCTGTTAATGCCTTAGTTTTTGAGTTATAAGTACTCAAAATTGCAATGACGGAAAAGTCTTGTTAATAATAAAATGAGGTAAAACGCGCTGCATGAACAATTTTATTGCATAATGCATACAATGTCAAACTTTAAACAGTGATATAATATTGATAATAATAAACAGTAACTAATAATTAACAACACAACAACAAATTAAACAGTTATATCAATCGATATTATTTACTTCAAACATTACAATATTTGTTTTAAGATATTAAATAAATGTTTTTGATTATAAATAACTAATGAAATAAATTATGAAAGCATACCATTCTATAAAGAATCTTACAAATTCTTCCCATCTACAGCTTGGCAGTGTGCTAATCTCAAGTAATATCTATTTATAACTTGTATCATGTCAGATAGTACACAAGCAGATTCGTCAATTATTCTTATTTTCAGTTTGTCAATGTCTGCAGGTTTTGTTTTGTAAACATTATGTTTCAGGTACAACCATAAAAAGTAATCCAGAGAAGACAGGTTTAGGGGACCTAGCAGGGCATTCTACGGCTCTTCTACGACCTACCCAGCAATTTGGAAATTGTTCATTTAAAATTTGCCGTTCCCTTATATAATAATGAAGTGGTGCTTCATATTGCTGAAACCATATATTATTATTTAATTCTTGTCCAACATTTTCCTGGATATTTGGTAAAATCCTATCAGCTAACAAGTTGCAGTAAGCATTTCCTGTTAGATTGTCATCTAAAATAAAAGGCCCAACAATATGATGACTGATGATTCCCACCCAAACATTCACTTTCTGAGGATGCTGTGTATGAGCTTCCAACATCCATCTGAGATTATTATCGCTCAATATCAACAGTTTTGTTTAGTGGTATGGCCATTTAACATAGAAGTTGCTTCATCAGTAAAATATTATTGAATTAGAAAAAATTTGCATCTATGTCTAATTTTTGCATTATAATATCACAATACTCAACTCAGTGGTCAAATTCATGTTCTGAAAGTTCTTGCACCAGGTGTAGCTTATAAGGGTCAGATTTATTTGTTTTAAGAATTTTTTGAAGGGGAAAAGTAACGATGTCATGTTGGACAACAGCTTTCTGAATCGATGAATGAGGGTTTTCAACAAAGGTCTGCAATTCATCTAATGACTTTGCATCAGTTGTGACAGTTCTTGATCTATTGACGCGAAGACAGTTCTTTACAGTACCAGTTTCTTCAAATCACTATACTGCCTTGATCACAGTCGATTTACTTATCAGTTCGCTTTTTGGAAATCCATTATTAAATAAATCACATATCTCTTTTAAAGGCCGAACTCTGTTACTGTACCTGTACATCAATGACAGAGTTATTCTTTTAGTTTCATTTAAAAAAAATCATTGTTGTTTGAAGATTTAATATTACATAAAACTAAATAAATGAATGAGAAAAAATTAATAAAACTTTCACCAAAAAATAAATTTGAACCTCTAGGCATACAACTTTATTTGTGTTTTATTAGCTCTATCAAATGTTACCATTACAAGTATGTTGAAGTAAAAATGTGAAATGAGAAGTTAATAAGTTACATTGTTTCATCGTAATACAAACTGCATTTTTGTAAATTAACAGCTGATTTGCCCAACTAAATTTGTACACATCTTTTAAGTATTTCCAGCTCATTTGTTATTGCATCCGACTTAGTTAACTGTGTGAAACTCACGCTTTGCATAAAGTGGCAAGATAACTGGACGGCTACGGTAGATACCAAACTTCGGCACATTAAAGGTTCTGTGTTGTCATGGGACTACTCTTCATACGGGAAAATTTGTCATGAGGAAGTCATCCTCTGCCGATTGCAGATAGGACATATGAGAGCTACTTACGGGTATCTGATATCAGCAGTAAACGCACCAGTATGCATGCGATGCAACTGCTGCTTGACTCTGCGCCACATTCTTGTAGAATGCATACGATATGCAGCCTTGCATTTTAAGTTTAAATTGCCCGGGAATTTTCATCAAATCCTGGGCAATAATAAAGAAGTTTTAGACCAGTTGTTTTTATTTCTTTGGGGTGCTAATATTTTATACATTTTTTAATCGTTTTTTTTTTTTTTTTTGGTAACTGTATGTTTTTGTGTTTTAACATTTAGTTTAAATATTTGTTTTATTTTTATATAGTAGTTTTTTTGATTTTGTTTTTTAATTTCTTCTTTAAGTTTTCATTTTGTTTTAATTTTTTTTTTATACTATTGTTTTTTGTTTATATATTACATGTTTTGTTTTCTGGGCGTTTCTTTTAAATTTTTAATTGTGAATTTTGTTTTTTTTTGACATAGTTTTTAAAACAAATTGTGTTCGGGCAATGATAACGCTAAAGTGTTTTTCGCCCAGAAAAACCAATAAAAACCTGGTATTACACTGGAAATTAATTTTTAATTGGAAAATAATTTCAGTTGATATCATTTAATTTGTTGTTGTGTTGTTAATTATTAGTTATTGTTTATTATAATCCATACTATAGCACTTATATCCATACTATACAAGTTCGTTATTGTATGTGTTATGATTGTAAAATACAATAAAATTGTTCATGCAGTTTGTTTTACCGTTACACAATTTTTTCGTCATTGCAACTTTGAATGCTAGTAATTCAATAACAAAGGTATTAACAGAAAAATGGGTTTCACAATTGTTTTTCTTATAAAATTTTAAACTGAAATCATGTGTCATATATCATTTACCTTTCTATTTAAAAAAATTAATTTTGATTCAAAATGGTGATCCAAGATGGCAGTCAAGAATTAAAAACCCACCATAATGGAGATATTTTTTAACTACATGTAACCCCATTTCTTTCTGCCTCCAAATTCCTCTCAGATATGTAGTATAAAAAGCTGTTCCCACACTTAAATATAACACTGTACAAAGCACTTTCATGTACTTTATAATATCCATTTTGTTTGGTTACTTGTACCTATTGTTTTTTTTTTTAATAATCCTGCATCCCTAAATATTTGCCCTATGGGTTTGATCTTTCTTTTTACTTCATTCTGCCACAAACCTCTCACTTCTTCTTTGTCTTAAAACATAAGTTTTTTACTCTATCCACCAACTTACGTCATACCTAAGTATTTTCAAAGCTCTATTTTTGTTTTTCTAGGTTCTTTATCACTCATCTTAGTCATCATAAATCCCCACACTCTATAGACATATTTCTAAAAATGTCTCTCTCTCATTCCTAAATGTGCAATAGCAGAAAACAGATTTCTCTTCTGGATAAAATTATTTTGGCTTGTACAAATCTATAGCTACTTTTGATATCTTCATGCTTTGTTCATTCCTTGTAACTTTTCTATTTAAATAACAAATTCCTGTAACTTTTGATTTATTGTAATTACCTATCTTTTAATAAATGCCCGAATATCCTTCTGTCAGACTTCAACTTCTGTTTTCCTTTTATTCGTTTTCAAATTGAACACCTCCTTTAGTAATGAATTCTTACAATTCATTTCTTATAACTAACTCATTTCTTTTTTTAAAAAAATCATTACTGAATTTTAACTTTTTTTTTGTACCTGGACTGTTATTTCACTTTCACATTTTCTTGTATAATTTCCTTTATTGGTTCTACATAAAACATTAAATGAAAGAGGTAGGTTTCATCTTTGTCTAGCACATTTTTGTATTGCAGCTTGTGTTTTTTCATTCTCTATTGTTGTTAAAGCTGATTGATTTGTGTATCATTATAAATCATTTTTGAATCAATCTTGGTTTTCATAAAATCTTAAAAATTCTATTCTATTCTATATGATGAAATTCTTTTTTAAAGAATCACAAATGGCATAAACATAGCCTTGCTTATCTTCAATCTGTCTTCTAAAATTAATCAGTAGGTTAAAATTGTTTTCCCTGACTATTCTTTTACCTGAAACTAAATTATTCGTGACTGGCATTCATATCTCTTCATTCAGGTGAATGAATTCTTGATGGTATGCCCACAGTATTACATTCTCAAGTAATTTTTTCTGTCAGCTCTGAAGGGGAGGAACAGTTTTTGGAATGCTTTTGTTTTTACAATATTACACTTGCAATCAAATTTTTATTTTATTGCATTGTGTTTATGATTTTTGTTTAGTTTTTCTGTATGAATCTTTTAATATTCAGTACAAAATGATTCTTTTAGTCAGATGTGAGTTTTTATTTACTTATTCTTTAACTATTAGGAGTTAAGTTTAATTGTTCATTTTTATTTTATATATTATTTTGTTATTCTTATTGAATACTATTTATTAGTTTTATTTTTACATCATTGAAATTTCATAATAATAGAAAAAATGTAGCATCAACTGAGAAATTAATATAACTTACATTTTCTGTTGTCTACTGTAATGTACTATAACTTAATATAAGTTTTTTTTTTAAATTTTATATCTGATTTGAGTTAAAACTAATACTTTGTATATTTATAACATTTATACCTGTATTTATTTATTTTGAAAAGCATTATTTCTACATTTCTATTAAGTATATTTCTTCAGGTATTTTTTTCTTTTTACTTTCATAAGATTTAA
Organism: Lycorma delicatula; assembly: GCF_047948215.1. NCBI lineage: Eukaryota > Metazoa > Arthropoda > Insecta > Hemiptera > Fulgoridae > Lycorma > Lycorma delicatula. Next base: position 135,535,478 of record NC_134455.1, read on the forward strand.
TGAGTACTCAATACTCAAATTTCCATGTCAAGAAATTTTTTTTTTGTAATATTATTAGCCTGCTACATATTCTAGCCCATTTGACCAGAAAATGTTTAAGAACTGTTTAGATAGTTATGCTGGGTTGATATTATAATGTCATAATTACAATAATTCAACAGATTTTTATTGGTTTGAAACAATTTTTAATTTTATTGTAACTCAAAGGGATAAAAAGAATACCTACAGTGAAATTGAGAGAACATTTGTGATTTAATATATTTTACAGAATGTTGTGTTCAAGCCTTTCTTTATTGTAACAGTATTACCAACAAAATACTCTTTTATGTTTTTTTTTTTGAATCTATCAGAGATCTATTTATTTACATAACTGTATTTAAGACTTTTAAAATCATAATTTTTTTCTTCTTCTTGCTACTCTTCATTAGAAGATTTTTCCTCCTACACAGGATTTCTATAGAAAGTTTTTCATAAAGAAATGGGAAAGGATTTCAGTATATATCAAAAAAGTGAAAATAAGAAAAAAGTTAATGTAAACATGGATTTGACAATTCTGTTTTCAAGTTACAGCTTGCGAAAAATTTCATTCTGATTCTACTCCAAAGTAAACTTATACTGAAATTTTTCCAACTAAGTTAAGGAAATAATTTGATGATTTCGTATGATTTTTGAATAAAAAACTCTTAGAACCTTTCAAGGTTCTAAGAAAATTGTAATTGTAAAGCTCAATTGCCACCAAACACAGCTTTTTAGATTTGACTTAGAGCAGCTTAGTTAAGTTGCTGCTGATCTGAAGTGAAATTTTCTTATAAAATTGAGATAACGTTAAATTAATACTATGTCATTTAAGTTATGAAGGTTTTGATTTTTAAAATATTTGATATGATTTAAAGTATTTAATGAAAATTTAATTTAAATTAAATTGTAATTCTTTTAAAATTAATTTTAATGAAAATTTAATTTAAATTAAATTGTAATTGTTTTAAAATTAATTTTAATTTTAAATTTAAATGAAAATTAATTTTTTTATTTAGAAAACAACTGCTCACAGACGATATAAGGATGATGTTCCTTCAGAAATAAAATTACGCAGACTTAGTGAAATGAATCAGGCTTTCCGGGAAGTGGTTGCTGAAAAGAATGAAACATTTCATGGAAAAGTGCAGCTTGTTTTAGTTGAAGGGGTAACTATGATACATTTATTTTGAGCAATCAGATGAAGTGATTGTAAAAATACTTATTAAATAAAGACTAAAAATAGAGTTGTTCTCCATATTAAAGGAGTGATACATTTCACAACTGTTATTAATACTCATATTTAAAGTTCCTGATAGTAGAAAACTGCTACTATCACCTAGATAAATAATATTTATTTATTTAGGGTGATTCACATAGTGTTTTCTGAGCTTATTCTACTAATGAAAATAATGAAAAGGTTCATATAAACGGGTCTGGAAATGCTCCGTTACAGAGTTATAACTAGCGAAAGATTTCATCCTAATTCCTGGGCAAAGAGTAAATTAAAACAATAATGAAATTCTAGGAATTGAGATAAAACATTCCAGAATCCAGTAGTTTCCATAATATCCAAAGTAAAACAGAAAAATTTGTCTAAAACATGTTTTTTTATGCTTAATACAAAACCTTTGTTAAATGACTAATAAATGTGTGGAGTTTATTGTCAAAACTTGAAGAGAATTTAATTCTGATAAAGTTAATGTAAAATAGCCCAATAAAAAAAATAATAAACACGAGTTTAAGGAATTTGATTTTATTACTAACACTTGCATATGAAAACTGGCAACAATGCTGGAATGAATATCCACCCAACAATGCTCACCTGGTTCAAGATCCAACAAAGAACTTGAGGGATTCTAACTATCACACCAAACTTGGTCGAGGCTGAACTGAATTAGGATGGATCAATGGAGGTGTGGTTATACCTTTAAGAGGTGGGTTCTCCGCCCATCTGCTGACTTCGGTTGCAGAGCGGAGGAGTAGACAATAGAACATGTTGTTATGGAGTGCCCACTTCGAGCATTTGACGGTGATCTGGGGATTCTGCATCAGGTGACTCAGAGTGCTCTGGACTGGTTGTCAGATTTCGACATTTATATCTGATTTTGGATACTTTTGTATGCTTTTAGATTTAAATGTTATTAATTACAGAAAATGAAGTTTACAGTAAATTTTCAAAAATCTGTCCTTTACTTAAGTACATTTGGCTGCACACTTTCGGGTTGCTAACATTGCTCTTTGTAATTCTGCACAACTTTTCTTAATTTGTGCAGTGGCATCTGTAATACAAGCAGTCAACTCTTCACATGTATGTAACCCCACAAAAGTCTAATAGTGTTAGATCAGGTGATCTGGGTGATGGAGAATGTGGCCTGCTGGGTCAATCCAGTGCTCTGGAAATTGCTCATTTATGCATGCTTATATGGTATGTAAGAAGTGGGGGAGGTGTACCATCGTGCTGAAAGTACAAGTGGTATTTTGATGCTAGCAGAACATGTAATAGCAGTGGCAATTGTTCCTTAAGGAATTTCCAGTAAATGTCAGAATTTAGACATTCTGGAAGAATAAATGATTCAGTTAGCTGGTCGTAAACTAAACCACACCACACTTCGATGCTAAATCAGTGTTGGAAATTACATTCTACTGTTGTGAGTGGATTGAATTCTGCTCAAGTGTGTTCATTGTGAAGGTTATTGGTGCCATCCCAAGTAAGCTGAGCCTCATCAGTAAATAAAATGAACCTGTACAATTGGTGGTTCATATTCAATCATTTATAATAATGCAATAAAGAGGAGAATCTCTTGGTTTTGTATTCATTAATTATGGTAAGTTTACAGCTTGTTACAAAATTTCCTCCACACCATCAACGGGTAAAATCTAAAACATTGGGAAAGGCATCGTGTACCAATACCCAAACTGTGTTAAGTAGCCTCGATAATGGTTTCATCAATATTGGCATCATTATGGTCAGATTGGTCATGGTAGAACTAATGCTGGGAAGTCTACCCATTGCTTGTAACATATGGAGTATTTCATTAATTCTTTTAGGATTTGGAACTCTGCAGTTAGGAAAACATCTTTGATATTCTGCAGCAGTGGCAGCAGCAGTTGCATTTCCACCACATTCCCCCAAGGTAAATACCATGTTTATGTATTCCTCAGTTGTAAATAACAAAGGTATTGTTGCACTTAAAACCAGTTAAACAAATTAAAACAAACACACACACTTAATTAACCTGACTGTACTGGCAACAATTCATAGCAGTAATATAGAACATGCAATGCACTGATGACATGGCATAAAATGCATTGTTGGCCAGCTGATTTCTGTTAACAAATTTACAAAATCATAATTTTCTCAAATTTTCAATTTGACAGTGAATTCAAGAAAAATATGCAAATTGTCTGAATAACATTAGTATTTGTTTTTTTTATTTAATTGCTTTTTGAAATTTATTTTTATCTTTAATATAGCACTGTTTTTTTGTGTCATTGCACTTTGTAAGAAAGCAAACATGCTTTGTATTTGTAATCCCTTTGTTTTCATACGGTAAGTGTTGGTAATAAAATCAAATTTCTTGAACTTGTATTTTTTTTATTGTGCAATTTTCTCAGAATCAAATTCCCTAACAGTTTTGATAATAAATTTTACACATTTATTTGTAATTTAACATTCTTTGTAATACAAACATAAAAAACTATATGTTTTTTTATGTTTTATGAACACCAGAACATAAAAAATGTTCTGGTGTTCTGACATTTTCATATTACTCAAACACCCTTGTATGAGACAAGCAGTCTATAGTACATATATATTTATAGTATGCTCTATATTTATGTATTTTATTTGTGTTTTTGTTCTATATTTATGTCTAAATTGTTTGGGTGTATTATTACTAATGTTGATAGAATGAAAGGTATAATGAAATGAAAAGTAAAAAATCAATTTAAAGTTGAGTTGTCTACTGCAAATCCTCCTCCTGATAAGCTTCAGTGAGCATTTGAAAACATTCCATTGCTATTTCATTCAGTATTACTGTGTATTTCAAATTGATAAATTTCTCAACTTTTAAACTTGGAATTATTTCAGCACATTACTGCACTGCACAATGACTGTGTAGTGCAGTTTATGTTCGCCATGCAGATTCAGAGACCCAAGTTTTCTGTGAAGGGCTCACACTGTTACTAAAATAAATTCACAAGACGTTTAGCCATGCAAATTCTCATTCTCACTGATAATTAACAGCATTAATCTTATGAGGAACAGTCTGCCACACACGTAGGCCCAAGCGAATTCTTTTTATTTATTTGCTACTGCTATAGCAAATATTCTGTACTATAGAAGACTATTTAAAGCTACATAAAGTGTAATGTGATAGGTTACTAGTTTAAATTGTGCTTGTGGACTTTCTTCTTAAATCTTGATGGGTTATAGTACTTTCATTCTTTGACTTGTGCTGAGAAGATATAAAATCCTAATTTTTTATTTTATCATCAAGGCTACTTGAACAAAAATTCCAGAACAATTGTAAGAAAATATTTCTAGATAACTAGAGAATATAATTAAAAAATTGATACCACTGTTCAGAAAAAATGCTTTTAATGTATATCCTTCCATTTTTCTGTTAGGTCTCATAACTAAGCAGTTGTAAATAACCTGACACAAGCCATGCCCAAAGGTTACACTGTCATTTTAAGAAAGCATCTCAGCTAGGCTTAGTAGGAAAGAAAAGCAAAGTATAAAGTGGTTTAATTTTGCTGTTTTCACAAATTAGAATATGTAGTTACCACACCAAATTCACCGAATGCTCTTAATATTCAGCTCTACAATAATTCTTTTTCACTTTGTTCAGCTTAGTGATTTGCCATGCATTGATCATCTTTACTCTCATAGAAAGTAAATAAAAGGTTTTTCATTAAGATTTGCTTTTTAAATTAACAAAAAAAGTTCTTATCTTCATTTCCATCAAGTGCAAAATTTATGATAAAATGTGTTATACAATATCTGATAAATGGTTACCTTAGTTTTTATGTTCTGAATGTTATTCCTTAAGAATGTTAGTCTTTGAGATGGTTCATTTTTGTGAACATCTTGGAACTGAGAAACCTGCATTTTCAGCAATATTTTTAGCAACAATAGTAATGTTTTCATCTGACCTGGCACTAACCGATAGATTTACATCTTCATATCTGTAACTCAGCCATTTTTCTCAAATTTAGCGATTAATTTTACAATTTGCTGTATGAGACTGTGCTTCATTACAACCAAAACCACTATGAACTTTATGTACTGTCTCCGCAAAATGTTCACCATATTTGTAATAAATTTCATAATTTTTTGCATTGTTGGAGAGTAATAAACACCAATAAACATTTATTAATTAAACATTAATTAATTATCTCTAATTATTAATAGATTTTATTATATGAAGTTGTTTTATAAAAAAGTAAATATATAAATAACTAAATTCATGCTTTGCCTTTTTTTTGTTGCGGTTAATTCAAGCATAAATTCAAAGCTTGTGCCATAGAAATATGAAATGGAAATTTTGAAGCTCATGAAAAAATGTCATGTCTGACTGGGATTTGAACCCAGGGTCTCTGAATGAAAGGTCGATATACTACCACTCTACCAGAGAGATTGATGGTTTAATTTGTCTTATTTTATAGAAAACAGATGAAACTTTTTTTAAGTATCAAATTATTAAGATTAGTTGCCTGTTTATGGATTGTATAAGTGTTTTCATCAGGAACTGTGTTGCATTCAATATTTAGTTTCAAATGTAAACATTAAACTTTAAACATTTTTATCTTCAAACAAATTTTTACTATCATTATCTATGCTGGAAACATGCAAAATTGATAAGGTGAGATTCTATTAATGGAACATATATATTCAATAGTTATTTGTTCTTTGTCTTTTGAAAAGAATTTATTTAATCTCAAATTAATCTAAGATTGTATTCAGCAAAATGGGTAATATATGTATTACCCATTTTTACAAATTGACATAAAACATGTTTGTACAAGCAAGTTTTGGGGCTGAAAGGGAAAATCATTTAGTTGACATACTTTAATATAGTACCATAAATGCTAAATTACCAATTTTAGATATTGTGAGTAATTGTTTTGATGACAAGTGGCATCTTAGAACCTTGCAATAGCCCTGAAAAGGGCTGTTTGGTATTTTGTAGTCGTGGCCCTGAAAAGAGTCATTTTGTGTTGGAAGAGGTAGTCCTGAGAAGGGCTGTTTAGTCTGGTGTCTGGCAAAGTAGGCTCAGCTTGACAGTAGTAATTGGGAGTTGTGGCTCATCGATTGAAACTAGACTGAGCTTCACAGGCAGTTGGTTCCTCAATACAGCATTCACTAGAGTGGTGGCCCACAATGTCAGGTCTGCAGGTGGACCAACCCACCTTCTGCAGGTGCAGCCAAGGTGGTTCTCACAGAGAGATGCTTGTCTAGCCCCTTCTTCACCGCCATGCCTCCTGGTACTAGCAGGCTTTATGCTGGGCCAGCCAGACCAGCTGCTCCAGCAGGGATGTTGGCATCCTCTAAGAGATCCCCCACTGCATTGGACCAGTCAGGAGGTTTTTTCTTCTTCTTATTCTTCTTTTGGTTGAACAATGAATGCTTTTGCATTGCCATGTGCTGTTTTAAAGCTGCCTGCAAGTGGTAGGGCTGCAGCACCACTGTAATGGGTATGTTATGCGATCAGCTGGTTTGGTGAGAATGTGTGTACAGGTGTGTAGGTGAACTGCAAGTTCCCCTGACATCTACTGGCTAGCGTCATACTTGCTGATATTATGCACAGTATGTGTCAGTAGTTCATACAGCAGAAATAGAAAATGAGATCAAATTTGCAATGTAGTTTATGTGAACATAATATGCAGATAACGAGTATAAAATTAAAAATAACCCTGGTGTTAAAAAATGAAGTAAAAATTACAAAGAATATTGAAAAATAAAATTAAAAAATTCATGACATTTATGGCTCAAAACCCTATGAGGAAATATGACAAATAATTCTGTTAAAGGCCCAATTCGATAGCTGCAGTAGGTATAGAGAAAATCACAAACATAACCCCCATTTTTCGCTTCATTACGGTTGGTGGTTAAAAACAGTTAGGGAATTAAATAATTCTTTGTTTTGTATCATTACTACAATCAGTAGTAATGAGTTGTAACATATGTATAATTTTCAAAATTTTTCTTTCAGAGAAGCAAACGATCTGATAAATTCTTAGCTGGGCGTAATGATGGAAATGTGAAAGTAATATTTCCAAGCATAGACATTCCAGTAGAATTTCAAAGTAAAACTACATCTGTTATAAAACCTGGAGATTATGTTTCTGTGAAAGTAAGCGGTTTTTTTTTTTTATCTAACTATTTCAGTGTCCTTAGCTTACTAATGTCTGGTTTGTTTTACATTCAAGGGGTGACTGAAATATAATATACAGTCACTCATAACTTGCAAATGAAAAGAGTATTCAAATGAAACATATATGGCATAAAAGGACAATTTTATTTGTAACAAAAGCTTATTTATTTTTCCATGTAGTCATCGTTTACAAATACACATTTTTCCATGACCTCACTACATCGGTAGTGAGGTTCATCATCAGTGGTGAAATGACTACACTTAGTATCCATCAATAGTTGTACAAAGAAATGATGATAACAGGGTGCCAAATCTGTTGAGTGTGGAGGGTATGGAATAAGTTCATATTTAAACTTCACTAGAGCCTTGATGGATGCACGTGATGTGGAGCATTATCGTGTTGCAGAATTAATGGCTTCATAGATTGTTTAACACTATACATCTCTCCTAAGGTGTTTTAATGTATATATATATATCATATCGAATTTACAGTGTTTCAGGTAGTCAGCCATATACACGCATTTGGGTCCCAGAACACTGTCGAGAATTTTTTAACGGTATTTTAAAATGTAATTTTGATTTTTTTTATTAGTATTGTTGTTAATATCTTATTAATTTGTTTTTCTTTGCATAATCAGCACCGTCTTGTTAAATCTGATGTGGTATTAATATTACTTTTACTGTTTACTGATTAGCCTCTGAAATCACTGTAAGGTAATACTTCTGAGGATGATATGTATGAATGTAAATGAAGTGTAGTCTTGTACAGTCTCAGATCAGTATCTAAAATTTGTAAAAGTTGGCTGGTTTTCTTTTTTCTTTAATTGATCCAAACAACAAGAAGAAGGAGGTGGAGAAATCAACATGAATATTTCAGTTTAACCCGATATTGTGAAAAGTATACAAAATTTATATCTGTGTAGAGGCAGCATACTGAGACATGATGCTTGGAGTGATCACCTTCAGTGGTGATGATCACCTAGTTGTGAAAGCTTTGTGGTAGAGAGTTGAATCTATTACATAGCACAGTGGTAGTGAATACCAACCACTATTATTATTACTGTTAAACTAGATAAGCATTTGCCCAGTCACTATTTGCAGTAAAATATACTTTCTAAGCATTCTATGTTACTCATATTTACTTCCACCCCAACACACTTGGATCTTCACAAGCAATCTTCTCCAATAAAGAGTATACTCTATCATTCACTAATTTCAAATACTCATATTAATTCTTAGAAACAAAACCTTTTTTATCAAGCCAAATCATCTCAATGGGTGTAAAATGCAAATGATAAAAAGGAAATTGAAGAACAGTGTGCTTTTGTTGGGTAATAACTAATTTTATTTATATCATGCTTGCTTTTATTTCATTTTATGAATTACAAAAATTCTGGTGTACACTATTTATAAAAAAGAATATAATTTTTTTAGCAATGAGTCAGCCATGTTGCCTCTTCTTGATGAAGTATTAATAATTGCATTTAATTTTAACATCTTGGTATAACACATTGTTTTTGTTAACTGATTGTACTGCTAAATTAGATATTAATTTTCCTTTTGATCTAATTTTCATAATTTTTGTTGTGTCAGGTCATTGTAATCCTCTAACTTTTATCTGATTTAAAAGTTAAAAAAGAAGACATTTCCACAGTCATAAATTATAATTTCACATTTCCCTTCATATCAAGTGCTAGCAAACTATAAAAAGGGTTTGAATTATAGAAATATTATATGTGATTTTAATGTTAGAATATTGAGTTCTTGTTGGTTAGCATACCACAATTTATTTTGTTGGCTATCTGGATGCCAACTGTTTTTCATCCTTTTTTTTTGCCAAAAACTGTTATTAAAAATATATATAACCTTAAAAAACATTGATTTTTTAAAAATATTTAATGTTAATTAAACTAAGGGCTCGTGAATAATATTTTTTCCATTTGGATATAAATTGTCTGGTTTCTTCCACTCTGATAACATAATGTTTATCCCTAGCTGGCTGTCTTGTTCGCAAAGAAAACACGTGTACTTAGTATAGCCTAACTGCATGCCTAACAAAATAGCTATAAATTTCAAATCACCTCATATGTTCCAGCTATGTTTTTATAATGTTTTTCCAAGAACGTCTTTCATCATATCATATGTCTCTTTCAAATTAATATCGTAAGCGATTGGTATCGAAGGGTATTTGTTACCATTGTGTAGTAGAACCACTTTTAAACTATACTTGGACGAATATATGAAAAGGCGCCAGTCCTCAGGTTTATGAGCTTGTAAAGTGCAACATAAACTTATCAATATTTGTGCAATAAACCAAATTAGTTTCATCAATAACGTACTGAGAAAGTTCTTTTTGTCGGCTTCGAAAGCCCAAAATTTTTGTATTTAAAAAAAAAATTAAATACCAACGTTGCAGTCTTGATCCGAACGATTCAGCTTGAGCTTTTGATAAATTTAAATCCCTAATCAAGTCATTTAATTCACCTTGTGATAGATGTAGCTTATTGGAAGATAAATAAAATCAAAATCATTGTTGTTTTCTTCAGTACTGCCTGATTCTTCATCGCTGCTTTTGAAACATACATTCACAGGTGGCTGAGGAACTGGAATAATTTCACTGAGGCACAGGCCTGATTGCAGATTGAAATGAATGATATTTTACAGTATGTTTAGATTTTTTAGAAATTCCAGACACGCTTGTTAAACAAAAGTAACTATCGGTTACATGATCCTTTGGTTCATGCCAAACCATAGTTACACCAAATGGCAAATCCTTCCAGTACCTTTCAGCCATCCTCTTAAATATACAGAACAATTAGTGCATATTATATGAAGAGCCCATGTCTTATTCTGATCACCAATTTTACACTGAAAGTGCAAATGATATGCTTTTTTAATTCAAGTTGTAATGTTTTCTATTTGATTTTACAGTAAACTCACCATATACATAACAAAAGATAACCACATCATTTACACAATTTCGGCGCATTATGACACTGCATTGTTTACAAACTTAAGAGAGCAATAAGACTGAAGAATTAATTCATTTATAAACCCAGTGGTTAATACAAACTACACTACTGTGTTTTCAGCTATATGTTTTGACTTGCACAAACATGATTAATCTTGTCTGTGAAGGCTCACTCTTCAGTGTTAGTTGTAATGTCCTAATATGTGACTATGATGTAATTAATTCTTTGTCTAGTATTGTTTATTTATAGCTTACAAATTATGTTAACAAAGTTAACAATAAAAAATGAGCTAACAAAATACAATATAGGAGCTTAAAATGCTAACTATACGTTGAAAAAAAATCCTTTAATTATAATTTAAAAATTTTTCAAAAATGCTGGGCGATAGAAAGATTCTGACTTCATATTCATTTTCAGCATAAAAAACAGACTAAAATCATGTATTGCGTGTTAAGATACAAAAATTATGTTTATCAGTGTAATTCAACTATTGACACTATTTTCTTGACAGTTTTACTTTTATCACTTTAAGCAACATTTTTGACATGCTTGATATTTTTTCCTTTATCTAGTTATAAGGGCTTTCATTACTTCATTACAAATATAATTTCCAACACTTTTATGACCATTACTAAAACACTTTGTCAATTTTAAACCATTGCATTCTTCATTGCCAGTTCTCATATGCTTGTGCTTATTCAAGCAGTCTTAATGTCTCTTATTGTGATTCTTTAAACTAAACACAAAATTTGATATTTGTGTGTTGTTCAGTGCTGATTTCTTTTACTGTGGTATACATGACATATTTCACACCCAACAGCTTTGGTGTTGGGTGTGAAACAGGAAACATTTGATTTAACTACATTATAACATCATGACGTTACCAACATAAAAACCAAAATTTTTCATACTACTTTTGCTATTTTAAACTGTATGAAGCTCTTCCAGTATTTTCACCTATCTTGTATTTTGGTGGTACTAGAAGTACTTGTAGTGGTTGTAAGTACTTTTTACAGTTTGGATTGTGTTCTGTTAGTATATGTTTATATTATTTGTTATTTTTATACACAGTGTTTAGTAAGTATTTCGTAGGTTATGATTTAGTGTTCAGCAATTTATAGTTTGGGTTTAATACATTTTCATATTGTAATTTTTTAGTTATATTAATGACTAGCATATTATTTACCACAAGCCAGGTGAAACCAGACAAATGGGTAGTTATATTTAAAAACAGGAAATAAATCTTAGTTTTACATAAAACATATTTTATTACATAATGAATTGCTCATATCATACAATCAATTATTAATTTATATACAGTCATATTTCATTTAATGAAGAAGGTATGTCCCACATCTTAAACAATTTCATTATCATAGTTAAAAATATTATGGTCGGGATAGGGATAAGTTTCTTAATAAGTAAAATATACATATGCATGTATATAATCTTTAAGAAAAGTAATTTTTATTCAATAAATTTTTGATATGTTAAAAACATCAACATTAAAAAGATTTTCATCAAAAATTACATAATAATTCTTTATATATTTAGGAAGAAATGTTATTTATTGTAAAACGATTAAGTATTACAATTGTACAAATACAACTTTTGAAAATATGAATGAATCTAAAGTTATACACCTTTTCTCTTTCATTTCATAATTGCTTGTGCCGACTTATTGCATATAACATTGATATTTTTACAATAACACTGCTTTCTAAATTTAGATCATTTTCACAAAAAAAGTTTACTGTTATATACATCACTCAAACATCTTGTCAGATTTTTGATTTTGTTATTTACAAGATTCTAATCTTCAACTCTTGAGTGACATTAATAGTTTTAGTTTCTAAATAAATTTTAATATGTTTAATTATGTTCATTGAGTTTATATTTTCAACTAATGAATAATGTGCTTGTTTGTGTAAAGTTCATTGGTCTAGAGCGTTTTATCTTACGAGGGATTTTTTTTCAAGGTTCGATCGGTCACGAAATTAAAATCACAGTGAAAATAAAAAATTTTTTATTTGTAACAAGTACTTACATAGTTACACTATTTCTCTACATAGTCGCCACTCTGATTTAGACATTTGTCGAAGCATGGTACCAATTTTCCAATACCCTCATCATAGAACGGAGCCGCCTGTGTTTTCAGCCATGTTTTTACGCTGGTCTGCAGCTTTTGTCTGTGCCAAAATGTTGTTCTTCTAGCCAGTGTTTCATGTGAGCAAAGAGGTGAAAATCGGATGGAGCCAAGTCCAGGCTGTATGATGGGTGGTCAAACACTTCCCAACAAAAACGCTGCAGGAGGAGCTTCTTTGTTACAGCTGCAGTGTGCAGCCGAGCATTGTCATGAAGAAAGACAATGCCAGATGACAACATTCCTCTCCGCTTATTCTGAATTGCCCTTTGTAGACGTTGAAGAGTCACGCAGTATGAGGCTGCAGTGATGGTCGTGCTACGTTCCATGAATTTCACCAAGTGCTGCAGACCAGCATAGAAACATGACTGAAAATACAGGCGGCTCCATTCTATGACAAGGGTGTTGGAAAGTTGGAACCATGATACGACAAATGTCTAAATCGGAGTGGCGACTATATAGAGAAATAGCGTAACTATGTAAGTACTTGTTACAAATAAAAAATTTTTAATTTTGTGACCGATCAAACCTTGAAAAAAATCCCTCGTATTTATCCTTTAGAAACATTTCCATAAAATAAAATTTTAAAAAAAACCAAAAAAATTGTAAATTATGGACTTTGTTAGGTAACATTAAACGAGGTATGACTATACTGTGTAGTTCACTGAGGTCAGTGAAATTTTGAATTCTAATTTATTATTATAAAAATATGAGGTAGCTTTCTGATAAAATTATACTTTACTAAGCATCCTTAAATAATAGGTTATAATAAAATTACATAATTTTCAAAAACATATGTTTTATATTTTTCTTCTTCACTGGCTCTACTTTACTTAGTTTGGCCAGTTTTGTTTATTATTAGTTTAACTTTAGAAGATATTATATTGATTGTATGTTTACAGATAACTGGTTCTAGTTCACAAGTTTTGAAAGGAGAACCATTGTATCATTCATCAATACCAGATTTCAATAAAAATTTGTGTGAACAAATGGGATTGAATCACTGCAAACTTAGCTTATAATGGATGTATATAGTTTTAATTATATTGTTAAATTAACCAAAAGAGAGATTTCAATAAAAAATTGTATGAACAAATGGGATTGAATCACTGCAAACTTAGCTTATAATGGATGTATATAGTTTTAATTATATTGTTTTATTATGTTTTAATGTAAATCATAGTATTACTGCTTTAGTTTTGATTAAGGATAAGATTGTCATTTAATGACAAGAAATCCATTTAATGCATATTGAAGAAAATATCAATAAAAAATTGTTGCCAAGTTGTGATAATTTGCCTTCTTTACCTGGCCTTCTTTCCTTCCTTTTAACTTTTCTCCGGCCATCTTTTATGTGTAATTAAGGGCCTGTACTTTGATATTAAATGAATAAGGAGCCAAGTTCCTTGGTGTACCTTGGTGTACCTTGGTGTCTGAAAAGAGCTGTGTGGTTTGTGAATTAAAATTACTTTATAACATTTAGAATTTCTCATGTGTATATTTTATTATATGAAAACACCAAAATGTTAAGTTTTTTTTTATCTCTTTATGTTATTCAATATTGTGCAATTTACAGACTTGCAGTTGTCTGTCTTCCATATTCTGACAAGCATGGCTGTAGGAATCGCCTCTACAGCTGCTGTTATTCTTTGGTGCAGATGATCAAATGGCTGGATTTTCTCTTTGTATAGGTTTTCTTTTACACAATCCCGAAAGAAGAACTTCATTGGCATCAAATCAGGTCTTCGCAGTGGCTAAGTGATTGAAGTTTCTCTGATTATCCAGCCTTCTGAGAGGTTGTCATTGAGTGTGCAGTCCACATATCTTCTGCATGATATGGAGGGGCTCCATCCTGTTGGAAAATTAAACCCTCCATATTTTCGATCTGCAGGAACACAAAGTTCTCTAACTTGTCTGAGTACAGTATGACTATAATAGTCTGCTCATAAAAAAAAAATGGCCTCAGAATTTTATTATTCATTATAAACATGACATTCACTTTCAGACAGTTGCAGATGAATTCTATCAGTTTGTGTGAATTTTCTGAGCCCCATTCTGGACAATTATGGTGATTCACAACTCTATGATCATGAAATATCTTGCTTCATAAGAAAAGAAAATCTGCTACAAGTAGTTTGCATCAGCAGAAAGGAAGTTTAACACAGTTGTTACAAATTAAACTCTTTGTGGCTTATTATTAGGTGTAATTTAATGCATTAACCACTTTGTAAGCTTGAAGTTTCATTCGTTTGCAAACAAAATCATGAACAATAATAATGTTAACAAATGTACAACAATTAAAATGTATAACAGTTATAATGTTTAGTTGATAACTTGCACTACAAACTGAATGTTTTGGACTTTGTTGGAAAGACAGTTGAATTCTTTTTGTTTTTGGTACTTATTTTAGGCGTACTTTGTGAATCATGAAATAGGACATTTGAAAGGAGATTCACGAAGTAGGTGATTTATTCATCTATGTGGTTGGTTTACATCCTTGCAAAATGCCTCTAATTTCCAAAAACTGTTCACAACACTTACATTTATTTTTGTTAGTAAGAAATTTCTATGATAGACTATATAATTTCTTTATGTTAGTCGCTGATGTTTCTGCAAACTTTTACACTCACAATGCTTTCTCTTGTGGTGATGCCATGATACTGAAGTTAGGCTTATAACTGCTTGGCCTGTGCAACAGTCTAGTGTAGTTTCTATCTGAATGAGAATATGTAAAATAAAACGTAATTGTTGTTACTTCAAGATTACATGTAAAGCAGTTGGGTGTTGCAAAATAAAAACTGTAGTCTTTCTTGAAATTCCAGAGTTCTTTTTCAGACAATTTTTTCAACTACCTGATAGGTTTTACTTTCAAAATGGTTAAAATAATCAATTTTCTTAGGGGTTTGACATAATTGCCTTGCTAAAGGCTAAAGGCTAAAGGCCTTGCCTTGGATACTTTTTCATTTTGTCATGTTATTATTACCATGTTTCTTTTTATGAAATGTTAGTCTATCCCAGATTTGAATTTGTGTCAGGGAAGTAATTTTTTTTTGAACACCATGATTAGAATTTAGCTTACTGCATTTATTTTTGTTAATAAAAATAAATTTGAACTGTAAATAAATCTTTTATTATGATCGGTACATATAATGTCTTAAGTAGATTATTTCAAGAATGGGTAGATAAAAATGGGACTTTTCCATTACACACCTAAAGCTGCATTCAGGGAAAATCCTTCAGCTGTGGGTTGTTTTTGATCCAAGGCTTACATACACACACACAAACACACACGCGCATGCATGCACATACACACACACACAACTTAATTTATAATATCTATCATTTTATTTAAATACAACATTTTTTCATTTATTTAATTCAGTGATTCTAACTAAAGCGCATGTATTGTATTTAATTTGTGTGAATGTAGCAATACTAGCGGCAACAGTCAGCACTAACTAAACTAATGTGATTTCACAACGTAAATAAAACAAATTTTGCTTGTATGGTCAACAGACTGGTATAGCCACAAGGCTTAATTCACCAGGTTCCGTGTCAACTGGGCAATCAAGTTTAAGACCCAATCAGACTGAGTTACATTTTTAAACTTTAAATATTATTCTTTTATTTAATTCTACCGCTGACCTTTGATGTCACTATGTAGCAGTAGTATAGAGCATTTTTATGGGTGGGGGGTGTAATTTTGCTAAAACATTTTTTTTGCAAATATTATTATTTTTTTTTATTGTTAACAAATGTGCTAAGTATGAACTTAATTATGTGAAATCTTGAGATACTGAGGGTGACCTTGCTCTACAGCCTTACCTCCTTGACCTTTTGAGTTGAAAATTAAATGACATCATGCCCCCGCCCACATATAAAAGTAATCTGACCAAATTTGGTCAAAATCTGTTCAGTGGTTCTGGAGATATAAGGTGATTAGAGGCCAATACCGAACACACGTACATATGAACATTAACATTCGGAAAATCTCCATTTGGGTTTTTGGGTTCCTTAGGTATCAAAATGTCAATATGTGGTGAAAACCACATATCCCCAAATTGAACCGATTACAATACTTTACCTTCTATAACTGTAGTGATATCTAGATAGGAAAGTAAAAGAAGCACCTTTATAATATTTCCCTGGATGGAAAATTTGGTTCCACCTGGAAGCTGATGAATTGTGTGTTTGTGGGGAGGTCCACTTGAATGAACACATGAAGTTCGACTGCCCAATCCTTTCGGGGGGGGGGCAGAACTCAGCCACCCTGGAACTTAGAGGTCAAGGGGAAAATTGGTCACTCACAAGTGACAAGAGCCACATTGTCTGACCATGTGGGAGTTCGTTAATGTGGTTGCTTTGTTCAACCAACATCAATAGTGTACCTAAGGGAAAAGACTCCTTCCTTAGGAAAAGATTCCTAAGGGAAAAGTGTCCTAAGGTAGCACTCCTACCGTGCTGCTGTAGGAAGCTAACTGAGAGATATGGCTGGCTACCAGCCAGATTAAGGCTCCAAGCGCTTTAATGGTGGACAGGTACTTGCTGGCATTCAGCAGCCTTGGCGTGGCAGCAAATTGCTGTCTGACGAGATAAATTTAATTATTGATAGTCATGTATGTTTTAGTAGGTGACGAGGTGTGCCTATCCATTTTAATGATATATAACAAGTGGGCAATGGTACATGCAAGTGAGTAGTGTATGGTACCATGTGATACCAGGCCGCTCCTCCTCTCAAACAACCGCCAGCCCAGTCTGCAACTGACATACCAAATGGTCACATCGCCCCTACTGTCGGCGCACCATTCATCCTTGGCAGCAACAACCTTATTTGGTTCGGAGATCACAATGAAATCGACATCATATCTACTCGCAATTTCCTTGACTAAGTCATGAGAAAGAGAACTATTGGCATTAGTCAGCAATATCATCATTTTGCAGATGTCTAACACTTTGAGCCTCCAGTGCATCGTACTCCGTCTCTGATGTCTTCATGCAGTTGGCCTTAAAGTCCCTGATCTTGCCACAATTAAAACAGGACCTACTCCGGTGCAGACCAACACCTTTTGCGTCCTTATGACCTACAGCCCAACAGTTGTAGAATTTCTTCACATCTTTGCTAGGGGCAACTCGGCATAAGACCCAGCCAATCCTTACCCTATCACTCTGACACAATTTAGCTGCTATCCTGAACGATATCAATAGCAATAGCAATTCTAGTACTTTCGTGTGACGGTCTTAGGGTCAGGTCCTGGAACTGATCTACTTCAAAGTTTGCGTTGGTAAAGGCAAATTGCCTTTACCAAGTTTGTTGTTGTGTTTTTCAAACACAACTTGAGAGGATAAGAAGACTCTTTCTTGGGAATATTCTTTATTAGTTATTACTTAAAAAAAAAAGAAGAAAAAGGAAACTATTCAAAGTAATCGAACAAAATAAACTAAAAACTAATCAGAACCACTAAATAAAGGATTCCCGTTACCAAATCTAGAGCAGTCATTATCTTCTTCTCTGTAGAAAGTTCATCAGTGTCTGTAATGTACAGTTTTTTGGTTCGTACCCTACTCGTACAGGTAACCCTAACACCCACGATTCCATCTGCAATCCTTTTCTCGAGTCTCTCCCCACCTTGCTTCTCATCTTTTACTCTTATTAGCACCTCTCCTCAGCGACAATATTTCAGGGAGATCTCCCCTAGTGCCGTCTTTCACCTGCCTAAACAATTCTGCATAACTTTTGTTCTGAGTCTTAACGGCGACAGTTTTCTATGGGGCCCCACCACCAATGAGGTGGGCCTCTGGGGTCCTTTCTTCCGGATCTCCATATCAATAAGATGAAGTGGCCACTTCCCAGCTGGCTTATCCTCTCTTCCTCTGGTTAGAAGTCCTTGGTACTCTGGGAGTCCCTAAATACAGTCCCTTACAGAATAGACGCCTAAGCATCACCCAAGGTCTTTTAATAGGATGAACATAAGGGGATTTCTTTCATTTACCCCTGGAGACAAGAAACACGTGAGAGTCTTCACCATACACATCTGGGAAACCCCTTGAGACTACCACATTTCTAAAGACTTCTTTCTACCAACGAGCCCCAATAACTTCCTCTAGATCTTCAACATCCCCAGAACGCAAAACCCTCTGCACCTCCTCCAGGGTCATCACAGTCGTGTTGGTGCTCACATCCGTCAACCTACGGATTACACCGACCACCTCTCTGGCCTGGTCTCAAAGTGTTTTGGCCAGGCCCCTCACCTTGTTCTGAGTCATAACTTCACTCTCCGTAAGCAGTATCAAGCTGTTAACAATCTCCAGTAGTTTATCACAACTATTCGTGGCCACCGAGCCCCAGA
The DNA here is from genome assembly GCF_047948215.1 of Lycorma delicatula. Lineage (NCBI taxonomy): Eukaryota > Metazoa > Arthropoda > Insecta > Hemiptera > Fulgoridae > Lycorma > Lycorma delicatula. The sequence continues at coordinate 135,554,337 of NC_134455.1, forward strand.
ATACGCTGGGCCCCTGCTCTTCTTTATTGGAGGGCTGATAGTCGTGGGAGACACTCTCTGCCGCAGCCGGGCCACTCTCACCGATTAGATCCGCCCCTCCGCGGGCAGAGACATGACAGCCCTTTTGGTCGAGGCCTCAATCAACTACATTCTTTCTCCACAGGCTACAGGGAAATCTTCGGCCAGTCCGCCTTTTCAACTCGGCCCGGCCAAGGTATTCCGTGGAACTCCTCAGAGCCCGCCCCCAACCTCGCAGACTGGCCCCAATCCTACTCCCTAGTCCCCTTCCCAGAAATTATGCTTCTCACCATCTTGGAGACGCATTCAACTCTCAGTGCTACCAAGCATGTCACCGATTATGTTTGTGTCTAACGAGTCTGTTACCGCCACACATCGCGTCTTCAGATTCGTCCATCTATCGCACACGAAAATCATGTGCTCTACATCATCAACAGCATTCGGGCACAAATCGTCTTCGCTGCGCCTCTTAGTGTTCGGATACAATCTGAAGCACTCATAACCATCGGAACTTAGTGAGGAAATAATCTATCTCCAAATCCCCTACCAACTCAAGGCACGACACCATTAATTAGACTGTGTACCCATCTTCCCTTATCAGATGCATCTCATTTGGATTGCCATCTGTTTAGGAGAACACCGTAAAATGATGCCCTATCCTTCTCCCTCCCCACCGTAACAGTCGTCTCTGAACTGTGGCATCAAGTATATCGGTGGCGTACTGACGTTAATCAACGCCGCCTCACACGTGACAGTTTTGTAGCCCGAGCAGACTTGCAAAGACATCCTTCTCTGAACGCGCTCAGGGATCAATCGGTTATGTTGTGTATTCAGGGCTCTTAACCAGGCAGGTGTCCTATACAGCAGGATCGATTTCACGGCACTCAAGTATACGCGCTATTTTGAAGATCTTGGGCCATTTATGTTGCTGAGAAGTCTCCTCAGTGCGGTCGTTGTCTTAACCGCGGTTTTGCTCCTATGTCCCTTGAGAAACGTTTCTCGTCCAGCCATACTCCAAGGTACTTCACCGAAGTACCAGAAAGTCAGAGACATCTTATATTCTAAAGGCGATGTTTCGCAGTTTCCACCTTTCGGCAGTGACCAAAAAATTACTATTCTCCGAGACCAGTTCCAATCCTTTATCGAGTAACTAGCCTCTCGTTAACTCGGTGGCTTCGTTGCCCCTGTCCATCATGTTCCGTTCAGTCCTATCCACTATGACTAGAACCAAGTCATCGGCAAAGGCGACCGGGCAACGCCCTCAGGGAACGTTAACCTCAGTACCCCATCGTAGACAACATTATGCAATAGGAGTGGCAGCTCGAATCTGCGGCTCAACCCGATCTACCGTAAACATGGTCCTGTCATTAATGCTAGATGCGATGATAACCTACTGGGAAGATAGGACTGAAGTTTCTCCTCAGGCGTTAACTCCCTTATTTGCAAGCGACTCGAAGATCGACGACTATAACAGATTGTTGGTGGTGTTTCTGATGACGATAGATTATTTATGACAGTAGATGAGTGCCAGGATTTTCCTTCTGTGTCTCGATCCAACAACAGCACTATCGACCGTACTCAATACCCTGTTGACGGCGTCAATCGTGGAGTGCCTGTCTGAAAACCATACTGGTGCGAATCTAGGCCACCGTTTCTAGCGATGTTGTCGCAAGCCGCACGTTATCAGCATCTTCTCGAACAGTTTCGTGAAGTTGTTGATTGAACAAAGCGATCGATAGGCAGAAGGATCATCGACAGGGCGTCCTTCCTTACTGATCAGTAGAAGTTCCTTCCTCATCACCTGTCGTCGTTGACCAGCATGTTGAACACATTTAAAAGCTTGAATGGGCCGCGTCAACAATCCTTACTATTTCAACCGGAAGTCCGTCAGGCCCAGGACTTTTCCCGGTCTTCATCCGCCAGATAGGAGCAAGCAGTTTCTCCAAGGAGAACCGAAGGATATCGTCAGGATAATTTCCTCCCGTCTAGAAAGAGCGCAGCAGTACAACTTTGCAACTAACTATCAATAAGGATTGGCAACCTCCGCCCGAATTTATTTAAGTCGATCTAGTATCCATGGCCCCAGATGTCTCTGTCAATCTCCCTGCACAGCTGCTTCCAACAGTCCCTGTTTAACACTATTAGTAGATTATAACTGATTTCACTGTGTTGCTAGAAGATGAACGCGATTGCTGATTGAAGCAAGACGGCGCATCAGCCCACACAGCGAATAACACTATATTGCTGCTGTGTGTTTTCTTTGAGCAGAAAATTATTTCCTATGGTATATGACCACTTAGATCACCAGATTTATCTCCAGCGAATTTTCTCTTTGGGATTATTTAAAAGAAAAGTGTAGAAATTATCCTCCAACAACTGACAGACTCAAACGGAACACCACGGGCGTATCTGGAAGGAAGCAAGGGGAACAGGTGCTCCCGTTCCAAGATGGGAAAAAATGTTTAAATAAAAAATTTTAAAAAAATGTAAAATTAAAAATTTTGAAAGAAACTATTCACAAAATAGACACACTCGCACCATCTGTAAGAAGATTTAATAACTAATTTTACACGCCGGCGCCATCTTACGTACGGTAACAAGTGTTTCATAGAGGTGTCTCGTCACTCGTCTTATTTCACGACACGATGGGAAAAATACAGAATCTATTTACCAAGCATATAAGAGCGCACGCATTTTTTGCTAGAGTCAGTGCAGTGTTCACACAAGTGTGTAAATAGTGTATGCAATTTTTTACAACTGTAAAGTTTGCTTTTTCGTACCGGTCATCTGCCATCCACTTTATTGTAACGAATGGATATTAGAACATTTTTTTGGTAAGCAGCCTATTGTGATGTTTTTTAAATGCTTTTAGTTAACTTGCAATATATGTACCGTAAATTTACAAAAGCGAGTGTCATGTTTTAAAAGCATGTAACTTAATATTTGTTTGTCTTCATTTTTTTGTTATCATTCTATGCTTGTAGTGTTATGCCACTAGGGATTCTTTTGGATCTTTCAACATAAAATAAAGTTTCGTATTTAAGTTTATAATTTTTGCTAAGTTCTTTTAAATAATCAATACTTTTTATGAGCAGTTAAAAATAATTCAAAACGTGGCCTAATTACCAACATTGCTTTGGGCAGTTGCTCAGTTTTTATATTAGTAAAATCGGCTCGTTTCTAGTTATGTTTAATTCGTCAGTAAAGTAAGGAAAACATTTAACTATTTGGGACAAATTTGTGATTGTGATATGGATATGTAGAAATATCCGTTTTGGGATCCCTGAGTCCAAAAAAGGAGTTTTTAAAAAAATATTTGTTTGTCTGATAAACTTTCTATCGATGATTCTTCTATAAGCTTTCAATATTAATAAAAAGAGTATTAATAGTAATAAAAAATATTAATTAAAAGAATTATGTTTTTAATTAAGCTCAACTAGTGTAGTCGTATACCGTATAAACCTCAATTTGACATTCAGATAGAACCTACCTGCATTGTCAAACCAATGCAGCGAGATGTCACGTCCGCATCCACATTATTGTTTAATCAAATTAAATTAATTTTTTTTGGCTGTGAATTTGAAACGAAGAAAATTCCAGCAGAAGCAATGATGATGAGGATAAGGAAATACAACCACCTTCTGGTTCAAACACTGTTACTGTGGGGCCTTCCACGGTTGAAAAAATGTGCAACACAGTGAAAGTGAAATTGAAGACGACGATTGTCATGAAAATGATACTAGTAAATTTGTCGGCTTGACGAGCATTGGTAGTTGAACTTATCAATCTTCCGGTTGATAAGAAAAAACGTCTCTTAGAAAATGTGTGGGTACCTTCGAAGAACTACGATTTTTTGGCAGATGCCAAACATCTCGAGAGGAAATTCTATCACCAAGGACTGGATGCATATTCACCAAGACTAGCTTATTCAAGACGACTCAATATTGCTTTCTGTAAATATTATGTGTTGTTTCTACCACCAGCCTGAACGATGAGAGGTGGTTGGGGATGTTTTTCCATCAGATCTTTCACAAAGTACAAGGACGTGTACGATTATTGCAAAACACATGTACAATTCCAGAAATATCAGACTAAAATGGAATTGCAATCATGGAGGTTGTTCCAGTGGACATCCAATTTCATCATTCTTCACGAAAATTAATAGAAAACAGTACTGTCCTCAATTGTTTCCTGCGTAATTTTTTCCGGCACACATGATTAACCTCTCAGAGGCAAAAATCTGGATGAAGACGTACTTATCGATTTATGCAATTTATTCATCGAAGCAGGTGATTTACACCTAAAAGACCATTCTGAGCCTGGATCGAAAAACGGATCAATTATCTATCATCCAAAATGAAATAATTGATCTATCTTTATTTTATCAGTAGCATTCATTGCTAAGTATTTTGGTACACTGCAATCGTCGTACACACACTTCAATTGAAGATACGTGACATAGTCAACCAGCACATTCATACTATTCTTGATATGCTACGATTTCATCGGGAAGATTAGGAGAACGTCACGACTGCCGTTTTAAAAGAAGCAGGCGACATTGTAGTGCATCTGAATGTTGATATAACCGCCATTCACATTTCTAGCTGACACAAACACAGAAGCAATCATCCAGCCAAAAATTCAACCGAATGTTATAGAAGGTCTCTCTCTAATAATTCCTTGCTTGGATTCCGTCATATCGTCTTCAGAAGTCAGATTTTCTGTAGACAAATCGCCTGCATTTTCATTAATAAATTTCTATCCGAGTGACTTGAGAGGTGTTTCATTGGTGGAATGGAGTGAAAGTATTTCATGTTGTGCAACTTTCTACAATTGCCAAGAAGGCATTGAAGGGGAAAAGTAATTGTGGTTCAAAATGTGTAATGAGCGCCAGGCATAATTGAGATTTAAAAAAAGAACGAATCGTTTTTCCCGAAAATTACAAAGGCTCTGTTGATATTGGTTTCACAGCCGTGCACAACAAATACTATCGAGCTTTCATTTAGCTCCCTTCATCGAATTAAGACATGGCTAAGAAGCACTACTGGTGAAAACTGATCGAATTGATTAGCTATGTTAAGCATTCGTCGACAATAGGTTTTCGCTCTCAAGGAACAATTGAAGCTGTAGTTAGACAATTTGCATCTATCTACTCTTTGTAAACTACTGTTAGAAATTAGTTTTTTTAAAAATATTTTATTCTTCCTTTTGCTATTGTGTATTATTGCACAGCACCCATTGCATTTTTACTGCAAATAGAGGACATCTTGAACATTTATTATAAGAAAATTACTCTACGTTATGAAATTATTTAATATTTTTTCTTAAAATTTAATAAATATATGTTATTTTTCTACATGAATTCCGGATCATTTCTTTTTATATGGGTACTACGCTGTAGAACTGCAGTAACAATCTTTATTTGTATTATTACATTTACTATGCTTATTACTATAGCAGTAACATTTTTATTGTGTACGAACTGTTGTGAACGGGTCATTGTAAACCTGATAGTAGTTCTGTGGAGATAATTTAAAATATATTTTCATTCGATCAGATGCTGGCGATAGTGCACTTAGATCTATCGATCATAAGTGAAGTAGTAAATGAAATTGTGCTCGTTATGATTGAGTGGTATTGTTGTTTGTTTTTTATCTAAATTTTTGTTTGTGTTTGGTCTGCTTAAATTACATCGAATTGTTTACGATAGTAAGTTTAGATAATGTATTTCATTGTTCATAAAGAATAAACTCTTGTTCTGTGTGGCATTATGTTATTAATACAAAATGCATTCTGAAAATTATACTAAATTATATTTTATTTGCAATATGCATTCTTAAAAATCAGAATTATGGTTATATAACGAGAATAGAAGTACTAAAATCACTCTTAAAGAAGACAATACCATATATTACTGACGTATTGTGTTGCAGATCTTTGTGATATTAATTCATTATTAAAAATAACAATCCAAATTGGTTGTAGTTTACAAAAACTGCACTTAAGTGTGTATTACGATACAAACAATGCAATAAATTGATTTGTCATACTAAATGTTTGTTCGGATGTACATTACGTACATTTACTACCGATAAATGGTTAGAGTTAGGGTGGAGGATGGTATGTTTGTAGGGATTGATTAAATTATTTACTTTGTAAGAAAATTTATATGAAAAATTTGTTATTTGAAAAATTTTCCTATTTTTATCTTAAAAATATTTATAGTGTAACTGTACAATTTTTAATAATTTTAGAGTTTTCATGTTTTGCCATGGTATTTAATGGATTTTTACTTTAGTCTACATAAGAGTGAAAGTTCATTTTTACAAGGGGAGCCTGCGAATATGGTGTTTTAAGTGTTTAGGCCTACTTCAGTAAACACAAATTCATATTATATATGTGCTGTTCAGTTTTACAGATCACAGCATAGCAACAAATCAAATGTGTGGAATAACTCATGTAAAGTCTTGTCTCAAACAGCCAGCTCCTATTGACTATCACAGTGGACGGTTTTTGCTCATGTAACAATAGCCATTCTTAAGGTAAGTTACAGACTCCACGAATTTAGTTTCCTGCATGAATCGGAGTTCCAAATAAGCTTCCACATAAATACCATAAATACATGGCAAAAACATTAAATAAAAAAAATTAACATTAGAACTTTGTATGTATAAGTGTAAACCCAAAATTCATAAAAAAATGGAATCCAAAGTTCCATAAAAATGGAATTGTCTTCTCTACGAGCTTTTTCAGAACTTAACTTCAAGTTTGTTATTAAAAGTATCTGGTCCAATGTAGCCATTTCTATGTTGTACGGGTGAACGTATTTGCCAACAGCCAAATTACATGTTAAAACATATGATTTAATGTCCATTTAAGATAGGCTTTCAAACAAAATCATATGTCCTTTTCTTTTATACTTGAACTATACCAGCAATTAGTTATACAAAATCTTGTACAAATAAAAATATTATTCCAATTACTTTCAGTTAAATTGTAAAATAATTCTTATTTCTTGTTTATTCTTCTATGTAGTGCTTAAGCCAGTTTAAACATTTGTGTCAAGCTAACATTAATCTCAGAATAGCTTCTACATATAAATTTACTTCTGTACAAGGTGAGTTCTTTAAATAACAAGACTGATGTAACCATCCTTATTTTGTATGCGAATCACAATTTTAATGATTACTCCTTCTACATCTACATCTGCTCTTTTCTTGTTTAATACATTAACTGCCTCGAAACGTGTTTCCTCTTTTCTCCAAAGTGAAATGTGGTGAATGTAAAGTATGTTCCAGTGTAGTATAATATATTTTTTTGTCCAAAGATTACTTCACAATATGAGGAGCCCTATTGTTGATGAAAAATAATACCATTTTCCCCACAGTTCTGGTTCTTTTTTCTGACTTTGAGTTTTGTCAAAACTTCTTTCTAATGCTATTCACTGTTGTGACTACTGGAAAACCTTTTTTTAAAATAACATTCTTGATATCAAAAAACCAAAATCGTAGGGCTGAATTTACTTTGGGTAACTTTTTTAATTCTATGTGATGATTTTATTTTCCAGTGCATTGATTGTTGTTTTGTCTTAGGACCATACTGGAAGATAAAGGTTTCCCTTCATTAGTGATATTATTTTTAAAAATAGGTTGAGATCAGCATCTGGTTGCTACATCATGTCAGTGCATATTTCCTTGCAGCATTCTAATTATTCTCATGTGAGAACCCTAGGGATCATCTTGACATCCTGACATCTTGTGTGAAGATCTCAACACACATTAGTTATGTTGAGATCTTCACACAATTTTCCATGCAGTATCTTTGTCGATGTTCTTGGCTTCAGTCATCATTTGAGTCTTTGGTCTTTGACTGAGTCGATAATCTTTTTGAACAATTTAATTTTCTCTACATTTTCTTTGGTTTCTTGAAGAGGAAAGCCATTCAGGGTGTTTTTCAACATCTTGCTTGTTTTGATGTCATTCATTTTATCTTTTGTCACTCAAAACAGACATGAGTGAGACATGCAGTCTTCCCCTTCCCTAACGAAGCTTCATTAATCATTTGAAAACGTTCTGGTGTTCATTTTTACTAAAAAATTTCAAATTAACGTTTCACTTAACACTTAGCCTTCTGGCACATATCAGAAAACACAACTGCTCTAAACAGTGATTCATTTTGAACTAATTTGCAAATAAAAAATAAGATTTATATTAGTATATAAATGGATTAATAAAAAAAATAAATTTAGTTACCTTTAAGTCTTCTAACCACTTTTGTACTAGTGGAATGCATCTTAAGCTAAATAATATAAAATTTCATAAACTAGGTTAACAGTAAAATATTATTAGTGTGTTACAGCATAAATCAATCCTTTTGAACAAAAAATATATTATAATCAATGTATGAAAATTATTGCAATGCACTATTTCCTGCATTTTTTATTATTACTTTTATATCATATATGATTTTTCTTTTTTACAACTGGCTTTGGGCTCAGCTGAAATTATTCATTTATTAAATTATTATTTATTTAATATTATTACTTACTTGCTATATGTAAGTAATGATAGAAAATTTAAATCATATTACCTCAATTTTAAAGGGAATTCCTGTACCATATTCTTTCTTATTGTTCCAATTTTAAAAGTTTAATGGTAGACAAATATCATATGGTGATTTATGGTTGATTTAATAATTAATATATTTCTTTGAATTTATATATTTTGTTTACATTATAAAATTACATATAATTTTGCTTATTAGTTATGTTATGCTGAAAATTTATTATGTATATGTTCAGATACTGTGATAATTTGAGTTATTTTTTATTCAAGTTTACAATATTTTTAAACAGCATTTTAAATTTTCTGTTTGTTCTACCTATGTTTACATCATCATCGTTACATAATATATATGTATTGTAGGGTGTTATGCCGGTATTGTAGGATGTTAAGGAAGTAAGTAAGTAAAGTAATAAAGTAAGTAAGTAGGAAGTTTAAATAAAGTATGGGAACTCGTAAATAACTTTTCATGAGTTAACAAATAAAATTAAATGTAGCAAATTCTTCTACCCTGAAGTGATATATTTTTTCGTATGAGATCGCTGCACTCTTCAAGCCCCCATGAAGGGCTTCTCAGAAATTTTAAATAGAAAGGTTAGTGTTGTTATGCATCATTTTAAAGGACATTGAAAGATAATTTTGATGTAAAAACATTGGCTATGATAGCTTTGACCAAAATAGCCATCATTTTACCCAAGTTAAAAAATTATTCGAATATTATAATAAACATTCATATTTTAAAATATTTCAATAACTTTGTGAATTTTTCCGTTAAAAGTCATAAAAGTTTCCATTAGAAGTATAAAAATACTTTCTCGGATTTAAAAGATCCATTGGTATGAAATATGGCATAAAATATAACAAGACAGAGTTAAGGGTTAAGATTAAATAATGGTCTGCTGAATAATTATTTTTAATAATTATTTTTTTGAAAAGTTTTCTATAATCCTTGTATAAAGAGAAATTTTTTTGTGTGTCTGTGGAGTACACATTTTTGACCCCCCTCCCAACAATACATAGAACTTCAGTCACAACTGTATGAAGATAAGAATTTACTCACTTCTAGGAAGTTTAAACAAAGAATGATAAATTGACTTGCATTGTATTGTGTGTTTTAATTTTGAATAATTGTGGTGCATATTAGAAGTTTAAATTTTGGATTTTACTTTTATTTGATTTTGATATCTTATTCTTTATTTATGTTTATTCTAATAATAGATATTTGATCCTAGTTATATCGTTATATTTAATAAGGTTTTGCTTCTTACAAAGTACAATGCTTAGAACTTTTCACTTTTTAATGAAAAAATTCATTTTCCATGTTTTTGAGATTACTTTTATCACTTGTATGTAGGTAATTTTAATACATCTGTTGGCTAATCATTAAATGTGGTATGGAAATGGAGGCAGACACAATTTCAGTTTATATGAAGGAAAAGATTAATGAAGGCAATGAAGAGGTGTGTTCACATTTATTCATATTTTCACATTATTTTTACAATAATTAGATTATAATAATATAACTTTAGAATTATATTTATTATTTATTTTTTTTATTTCCTTGTTATTTAATTTATTTCTAATTTAATTAAGACGACATATCTATCGACAGGTTTTGATAAAATGCCTCAGGATGTTTCTGTATTTATAATTTTATTTTTACTATTTGATACACTCATGAAGTTCTGTATAATGTGATGTTCATTCCCGCTTTTTTGTTCGGTAGTGAAATAAGGACTTTAAAAAATGTGCAGTGGCAGCCCCTACCAAGTTCAGAAATGAGAATTTTTAGATTGTAGCAGGCCATAGTTGTTCAGACATGTAGCATTACACTGCCATTTGTGTAGATTTGAACACCTACATCAAAAAGAGGAAGAGGTTTAGGCCCCAAAAATGAGATAGAGTGACCAGAAATATAGATGGAGGACCAGGTAGAAAGCCTGTACTTGGGAAAAAAAGAAGACTTTTATTATTTATCTATTTTTAGTGTAATCATGCAATTCTTGCTGTTCTTAACAAAATGATGTTTTTGAAAAGGATATACCTTCAAACTTTTTATCATTGTTGAATATTCCCAAGATTCAGGAGTTGAACAGAAATAGGCTTATGACATCAGAGATCTGCTGGTCCATATAAATGCACATAAAATATGCCTATGATGAAGTGTGCTTTTTTTGTTTATCCCTGTTTTTAATAACAAGGCTCTTGAGGCACATCTTAGATTAAATTAGATTTTAGAAGGAGCGGGTGTTACCTTTCACACCTAGCCTGAAAGATATACTGATATACTCTTGTGTGTGTGTGTATATATATATATATATATATTTATTGATACTTTACCTTTAGCTGTACTGCACTTTATTTTTTAAACTAGTACAGAATTTAAAATGGCTTTGCAGATGTAAAATTAATTTAACTCATCTTTTTTATCTTATATTTATTGATTTATAGTTCTTAAATAAACCATATATCTTACAGTTTTAATAATGCTCTAAATGATAATTTGGTATTACAATGAAATTTAATTTCATATGTATCTTATTTTTCGTTTGATGAACTTCACTTTAGAAAGTAGAAGCTTGTGCCTAGGAATATGAAATGTAATTTTTGTAGTGAGCTCTCATCAAACTGATTGCCCGTTGGGGGCATGATGCCTTTTGGGCGAGTTTGGCAAGGTTTCGTTTTGTGGATTTAAGTCAATGGCCGGATTGTGGGACTGATGATACAGTGACAGTGGACCACATCCTCTATGTCTGCCCCCTATATGAGGTCAAATGTTCATGAGCTGTTTGGGAACTTGAGAGAATACATTCCTTTCTGGATTTCCATATTAACTGGATGATCTGCGAGGAGTGGTCTACAGTGGCTAGTTTTCTTTGTGCCCTTGCGGTGTGTAGGTCTGTAGAGAGAGTTTAATCAAGGTACTCAATCGTGGTAGGATTCCGGGTGGCTAGGGTTCCAGCTTAGGCATTGGATTGGTTGGTTGGAGGTAGGTGCATTGGCATCGTGCCACGGTTATATTAATATTGTTTATGATATTGGGGCTTCCGCTGGTGGGTGTGGCTGCTCTGTTGGGGTATGTTAACCCATACGACCGGGGGCGTGGCTTCCCTCCGCTGGTGGCAGTTGTGATTGTGACTTAGTAATGCCATGCGACTGGGTGGGGGCATGGGGTTTGTCCCTGTCTCCTGCGCAGACTGGAATGAGGTTGTGTTGCCCTTGTTAGGTGACCTAAATTGGTCGACTTAATTGGGCGTAGTTCTGAATTTCTATGTAGCATAAAACATAATTTTGATTGGTATGAGTGTAGCACTGATTTCACTTTAAACTTGTTTGTTTTCGCTTATGAGTGCCTGTGTGGATCAACAAAGTTGTTGCGATGGTTCACTTTTAAATGATTATACCTATCTGCTTGTAGATCTCTGCAATAATAACCTTGGAAATTGTCACTATTACTGAACTGCATTCAGTGCTTTCTTTTATTTTCAAAACTGGTGCTACAGAACAGCCAGGAACAGCAACAGTATACATTTCATTTAGTTGCTTTCACAGACCCCTCCAAATATTCACTTATGGGGCAGAATTGTGCTAGCATCACTTTTCCAGTGTGTAAACTTGCTTTTGTCAATTTTGAGAGTAACAGCATCATCTCCTATTTTATATAATGGCTGTTGATTCAAAGCAAACCTGCATATTTCCTACATATACAAATTCAAAAATTGAAATAATGATTGGTCTTGAACATCAATATATATATATATATATATATATATATATATATATAAAGTTCTTATATGAAAGAGTAAATAAAGCAAACAACTTTTAGAATTGTAAGTTGGTTTTCTGAAGCCACATCCCTATTTTAAATAACAAGGATCTTAAGCCAAACCTTAGATTAAATTAAATTTTAGAAGGAATGAATCATAACGAAAAATATGTTTTCGTTGCAACCATGATCTCTGTACCTTCTCATTATATTATCAGAAAAGTGTAAACTCAGTACACAGTTATTGTAAATTGCTGATTAGCAAACAACATATTGTATTCTTGTAAAAATACTATGATTTTTTCTTCCATGTTTGAAGTTTCCATAGGTTCATGGATATTGTAAAACTTGGTAAACTCACTTGATGGTGTCACAGACAGTGAGCGGTAACATGTAGAATGATTAGAAGAAATGGTTGAGTCAGATGGAATACTACAATGAGAATAATGATTTCAGAATGTGTTTGCTATCACTAGGTTTACTAGAGCAAGATAAGGTATGCCGCAAAGAAATAAATGTTTATTATGTACAGGTAATATAATTTGGTTAAATAAATAAACTACAGCTATTATTATTATTATTCCAGAAATATCAATTTCTGTCCAATCAAATAACACCATTTTGTATTATATATCAACAAAACAATGAAAATTGACTGTGTACCAGCTAATTGGAAAGTACCTGATATATTATACACCTACCCTACCATCTGATTCTTCTAGTATGTCCTTATAAATCAGCACATATTTCTGGAAAAGAGGAAAATTCAAAAGTTGTGACCTTTTTTTAGTTTAGAGCTTCTAATAATGACTTTATTTAGTTTAAAGCATCTAGTTTAGAGCCTTAGGCATAATCTATATTTTGGATTTTTCAAAAAACATATAGTTTTTTAAATGATTTCTGAACTTGTATCCAGTTAAAAACTAATAATAAAACATAGACTTTGGTTTTGCAGTTTTTTTGAGGGTGTTTTCTCTCCTGTCTTCCTATAGTTTTTCATTCATTTGCTTTGTTTTTAATTCTCGTTTTTGACCAGACATTGTTGATTTATTTTTTCTCCTTCTTTTGAAACCCTTGGAATCTTGTACCAATTTTCTAAACATTGTTATTTTGTACTATTTCTTCAGATATTATTTCTTTTAGTTCTTTTTAAACAACTGAAGCCCAATGATTTCTATATTTTTTGTTGTAATTGAGGTTAAAGATTTTTTTATAAGTCTTTTATTCATAATTATATAAGGCAGCCAAAGAAAATTGGTTCTTCTTTTTCTTATTAAATCTGGAATTTTCTAGTTTCTGTGTGTTTATAAAGATCTTAATATATTGCTAATTTATTTGTATTCATTTTCTACTATTTTTATTGGATCTGGAATTTTTTGTCAAAATTTTCCTTTCTTTTTTTCTATTACATTTATTACATCTGATTTTTAACTGAAGATGCATTCTTATGCGTACAGGCCGTTTTATTTGATTACTGTACAGTAATGCCTGATTTTGACTTTTATTTAGATTTTGTTGTAAATATCTTTTGTCACTTGTAGGCCAATTTTATTTTCTTGTTCACTTTTGGTTGGCTTCTTTATCTAAACAATTAATTTCAATTATTTCTCCCAGATATTTAAATTGATTGACTTTGTTGATTTTTTTCATAGTGATTCTCTGAGAAAATTACACTGTCGTCAGCAAAGGCTAAGCAGTTAATTTCAGTTTCTTTCAATTTTGGACCCAATTTTATATGGTAGAGTGTTCCAATTTCTTTCATCTTCTTTTCCCATTTTCTCATTTCTTTTTCTAGGACACAATTAAAAAGAGTTGGTGATAAACCATCCCCTTGTCTTACTTCTGTTTTAATTTAAAATTCTTATGAGAGTTTTCCTGTTAATTTTACGTCGGATTTTATGTTTGCAGTAATCTTTGAGTTTTTTTAGTAATGTTAATTGATTTCTCTTAGGATGTTAAATAAGGAAGATCTGTCAATTGAGTCGCATGCATTTCTGAAATTTACAAGAACAATTAGATAGTTTTTATGCCTTGGGATTACTATACCTTATTATTGTTTTAAGGATTTAGATCTTCCTTTGCTGACTCTCTCTTTGTATTCTCCCAGTTGTTGGTCTATTATTAGTTCTATTCTATTTTTTTTTTTTTGCTTGACATAAGTAACAGCGAAATCTCTCTACACTTATTTATATCTGTTTCATCTCCTTTATGTGTAATTGTTGTAGTAGGATATTTTTCCAGCTTTAAAATTTGTTAATTTTCCTTATCCCTTCTATCTTTCCATAATTCTGCTATGAACAAGTCATCACCTGCCATTTATTCTCCTTTAATTTCTGGTTGCTATAATCTATTTCTATTTAATTTGGTGGTAAGCAGTTTTGGTTTGTGATGTTGGAGTTTGGATGTGGAATCATTCATTGGATTCTAATTTAATAGCTTTATGAAGTACCTTGCTAGGATTTTGCAGTTGTCTTTTTTAAGGCCTAATTTTCCATCTTTGTCCCTGAAGTAAAGGCTGGGCGATTGATATTCAATAAGTTTTCCTTGAATGTTTTGTAGACATTTCTTGTGTCGTTTTTCATGAAGAGCTCTTCTATTTGTTCAAGTGATTCTTCTCATATTTTCTCTTAGTTGTTATGGTAATTTTGGATGTTTGCTTGGAGATTGATCATCTAAATCTTTGTTTTTGTCTTTGAGGAGTTTCTTTGTCTTTGAGGAGTTTTCTTTGTCTTTGAGGAATACCATATTCTCTAGGATTTTAATGTTTTATTTATATCTTTGTCACATGTATCATTCCAACATCTATGTTTTCTGTTTTTTTTTTTAGAGGGCAGATATCTTTGGCTATTTCTCTTTAATCTGCAATTCCTCCTAATTCTTGTCTTTGCTGTCTGTTAGTTTTTCTTTGAAGTTGGAATTAGTTTCTGGGTTATTTCTTAAATTTTCAGTGTCAGATCTGATTTTTTTAGTTGTCGTTTTGTTAACTTTGTTTTATTGAATAAGTGCCATTTTGATTGTTGTAAGGTTTGTTGTAACATTTTGGATTAATTTTTAATGAAAATGAAAATGATTGTTTTGGAATTCTCCTAAATTTTCGTTGAGGAATTACAATGTTTTCTGTAGAGCTTTTTAAATCAAGTGAACATTAATTTCAGGTTGAGTGCTTCATGTAATTTGGTTAGTTTTATCTCATTTTTGTTTATTCTTTTATGGGCTGCGAAGTTTGCTACACTTTTGTGATTGATATTATTCTTTGCCAGTTTTTATATTAAAATCTCCCGATAAAATTTTTAGTCTTTTGATACTTTATGCATTTTATTTTCCAAGCGTTCGCAGAATTCTTCTCTTTTGGGTTTCTTTTATTATTGTGATTTATTAGAGCATAAGCATTGGTTGTGTAATTTCAATTTTCATTTAACGCTTTTAACAATTTTAATGCTTTTTTTAATATACGTTCTGATCAGAATAAAGATTTTTGTTATTTTGCAAACAAAATTAAATAATAGGAATACTGTGTTGCTATCAAAACATCAGGATTATTGTTTTAGGCTTTCATCAAACAAGCTAAGCTTCTGAGCTGTGATAAATAATATGTAATTGTTATTATGGTCTTATAAATCATAAGCTTTAGCTATGTTGCATGTTTAATAAATTAAAAAAAAAAAATAATTAAAAGAAAAGTCAGTTTATCAGTTAGTCAGTTTTTCAGTTTATGTTGTTTATCTCTTGATAAATGGCAGGTAATAGAATTTAAGAGAGTACATTTTTTTTATGTCTAACTTATTTTAATTGATGACTTCATCCATTGTTCTTGGAAAAAACTGGGTATTTAATTTTGTTGTACTTTTATAATTGATGTTAATTATTTTTTTCAGGAATCTGATTTAGCATTGAAAAATTCATATAGTGTAAGTATGGGAGGTGATAAATCACTTTCTTTACTTTATAATACAGATATTGATAGTGAAGTAGGAAAATGTTGGGAATCATTCAAGTTGGACAGTTGGAAAACTGCAAAGGTTCGTATGTAAAAAATCAATCTAACTTAATATTAACAGCTATTGTTTTATTATTTTGAACTTATATTATTATAAATACAGAATTTTCATAAAATAATGTTAATGTTGTCATAATTTTGGAAAATTAAGACATAAAGAAAATTTAAAAAATTGAGACATGAAATATTTGTTAGAATGAGGAGAGAAAATAAAAATTTTTAATGTGTAAATAAGTTCTAGTACAAATGCATGCATGCTGTGTTACAAAGTCTATAGCTGCATACAGCTTATTTAGTCACCTGATTTTGGTACAGAGGAAGATTCATTGTGCTTTGTAATGTGCTAAGTTTGAATCAGTTACTATGAAGTTTGAGTCATATGTTCAATGAAGAATCACCACACAAAAATAACATTCATCAATGTGACAAGCAACTGAGAGCGTACTGAAGTCCATCCAGGATGACTATCAGTAGCTGATGAAATATGAAATCACTGAAACCATGTGAAAAAGCTTTTGCATACCCTGAAAAAAATCATGAGGAAGTGTTTTATAAGTTAGTTATTCCAAAATCAACCGTTCACAACATTTAAAAAAAACTGCTATGCTGTATTGTTTTAAAATTCAGATATTACATAAAATTTATCTGTACGACAGAATTAAACAATTTGAATTCACTATAGACATTCTGGAGTGGTTAGATTATAATTAGGTTTTTAAGCAAATTTATTTTCACATTTGGAATGAGTTGATCATCATAATGTACAAAAATGGGATACTGAACCCCTCCACTTGTCATTATGGAACGTTATATGACAGCTCAAAAGTTAATGCGTGGTGTGCAATTTGATGAGAGTTATTAGTACTTTATTTTTTGCTGCAAAAACTGTTATGGGGAAAAGTTTCTGGATATGTTAAGAAGAGTATGCATGCCTCGATTACTGGAAAATTCCATTCACCTGTATGATGGTGCTGCTTTATGTTTCTGTAGGATTGCCTAAACAGAACCTCATCGTTGGAGACGAAGAGTGGGTAACCTGGCCTCCACGATTCCATATCTTATTCTTATGGATTTCTATTTTTGGGGTTATATAAAGAAACTAAAAGAACTTTTTATTACTTTTAACCACTTTCTAACATCCTTTTTGCAAACTTAAAAAACTTTATTAGGCGATCATTGTTTATCTTTATTTCCTGGCCACATTTCAAAGTAGGTATAGTACATGTTCCTAATAAAATCTATAATCTTTATTTTTGTGTTTTGAATATGATTATAACAAAAGACCACAGTTGAAGTTTAAGTTGAACTCACTGTTGAAGCTAAAGTAAGATCATAACAAAACTCAATTATTATTACGAGGGATATCTAAAGTAAAGACTGCTGGGAAATTTTTCTCATTAAGTTTGGCAAACCTGTGTCATTCACAGCCATGCTAATAATGTACACACTGCATTGTGTGTATTTCACTGACTGTGAAATACGTGGAGTTATACATTTTTTAAACCATCAAAACATTAAGCTGGCTGAAATTCATAAGCATTCGATTGCTGTATATGATGATAATGTAATGAATGAAAGAAACGTTCAAAAATGGTGTGAAAAGTTTAGAAATAACAGAATTAATGTACATGATAATGAACTTTCGAGGATGCCCTCGATAACTGCTGAGGACTTGTTGAAACATGTCGATTATGAAATCAGAAAAGATCGTCGCCCAATGATTTCTGACCCGGTCCTTCTTTTTTCTGATGTTTCAAGAGCTGTTATCGGTTGCATTGTTCAAGACCATTTAGGCTTCAGAAAGGTTTGTGCACGTCAGATTCCGCACTTCGTAACAGAACGTCACAAAAAAACCTAAACAGATCTGCTTTGGAATTTTTGATACATTACATAGAAAAAGGTGATGAGTTCCTTATTCAGTTGTTATCTGTGATGAAACATGTATTTCATATTACACGCCAGAGAAAAAATGGCAGTCAAGTGAATGGCATCATCCTCAATCACCAACCAGACTAACAAAGGTCAAGCCACAGCCATTTGATGCAAACTGATAGCAACCGTCTTTTGGGATTGGTGTGCCATTCAAAATTGGTGACATGGGTGGCTGACCAACATTATCGTCCTGCTGCATGATAATGCACATCCACATGTTGTGAGTCCTACACCTGGTTTACTGAGAACATTTGGATGAGAAATTTACGATCACCCACCATATTGTCTGGACTTAGCTCCTTCTGATTACTATTTATTTGGGAAATTGAAAGAATTTTTGAGCGGTAAGCGATTAGCGGGTGACGATGAACTTAAAAATGCTGTTAATCAGTTGTTAAATGGACTGATGGCAGAAGAATACGATAAGAATATATTGAATCTTGCATATCACTATGATAAATGTCTTAATTCATATGGTGATTATATAGAGAAGTAGTATAAGGTATTAAGTATAAGAGAAATAAAAAAATAAATATTTATATTTTATAAATATAAAATACTTATAGTTAACAAAAAAGGGCCATATTGAGTGCTAGTGATTCATTCAATGCTAATGAATATTCTGGTACTACAATAACAAAAAGATTAATTGTTTGGGATGATTTTAGTAATAAAAAGCACAACAAAAAAGAATGAATAATGAACTGTTAGTGGATAATCTACTACTGTCTGTAGAAAAATTATATGTACACATTTGAAACTTTATAAAAAGCAAACCACCAGATTTCAAAGCAATTCAGACAATAATCTGTATAATCTTATTCTGTGTTTGTTGATGTTTTATTTTTTACTATGAATTTTTCTATTTCTTTAATGAATTTTTGTTGTGAGAATGGAAAAAGAACCATTTTTTGGGTTTTTTGTGACATGCTTGACTTTGATTGCTTTACCATTAAAGAACTACTGCACCAATCCTGTTCAAATTTTAATTTATCAAACCATAAATTTCAGATCTGTACATTTTAATGTTTATGAATTGTTATTCAATTTGTAAAACTATTATCGTTGTGACTGTATAAAATAGAAACTCGCATAAAGACTGCATCATTATTTTAAATCAATGAATATGAAATTTCATAAAAGTTTTCTTTAACTTGAATTTCTTTTTTAGAAATTTTTATTTGATGGTTTAATGTTTAGAGTATGAATCAGAATGAGGGAATAAATATATTCTTTCATCACATGTGAAGAGAATTTTCGTGTGAACATTGAAAGATCATTGCCAAGCCTGTCTTTTACATTACACATGAGCATAATTCATCGACATTGCATAAAATTGAAAATTGAATGTAGTACTTTTATTTATTAATGTATTCTTTTGATTATTGATAATTTTATTATATTCTTGATGTATTTGTCAAATAAAAAGAAATGAATATAAACACTACGCGAACTCTTGTCTGAAAAATGAAATTATGCCATTTTGTGGAAAAAAACTGTTATATAAATTTAGTGTAATTTTTTATAAATCTGCACTCAAAAAATAATTAAAGAAAAGCTAATACCATTCAAAAGATTATCATTTTATACCTATGTAATGTAGTAATATAATTGCCTTTTGTCTTTTTTTAAATTATTTGCTCTTTGAAAATTAAAGTTCTATTCTCAGACATTATTATACTGTTAAATGAAAATTACAGTTTATTCTTTATTAATTTAATAATTTTATCATCAATCCTAGAGAAAAAAATTGGATGAGAAATTGATTGAATTGGTACGGGCACAACCCATCATCTATGATACAGGACATCCACAGTTCCCAGATGTAGATTATAAAGAAAAAATATGGGCAAATATTGGAGAGAAATTAAATGAACCAGGTAAATTCGGTTTTAGATTTATTATATATATATATATATATATATACTGGGTGATATTTAAGAATGGAAACAGCTTAATACTGGATGTCTGAGAGGTATTTGGAGGCAGGAAGGAATGGCGTTCTATATAGTTTAAAAAAATCTGCATTATGGTGGGTTTTTTGTCTGCCATCTTGGATTCGCCATATTGAATCAAACTTAATTTTTTAAATACGAAGATTGACATATGACACATAATTTTGATTTAAAATTTTACAAGAAAAACAACGTGAAACCCATTATTATTTAAATGCCTTTGTTGTAGAAGTATAAGCATTCTAAATTACAATGATGTAAAAATTGTGTTAACAATAAAACAAGATAAAATGCGCTGCAAGAACAATTTTATTGCATTTTACATTCATAATACTTAGAATAATGAACTTTAAACAGCTATAATATTGATAATAATAAACAATAATAACTAATGAATAACAACACAACAAATTATGTTGTAATTTTTTGGCTATATCAACTGATATACTACTTTAAATACTACAATATTTATTTAAACATTTTGAAAATGCAGTCTTTAATAGTCTGCAGGTTTTATTTTATAAAAATTATGTTTTAGACATCTCCAAAAATAGTAATCCAGAGAAGGCAGGTCAGGGGACCTGGAGGCCATTCCATGGCTCTTCAGCCTTACCTGTCCATCTTGCTGAAACCATATGTGATTATTTAATTCTTGTCCAACATTTTCCTGGATATTTGGAAAAATCCTATTGGCTGACAAGTTGCAATAAGCATCTTCTGTAAGATTTTCATCTAAAATAAAAGGTCGTACAATACAATGACAACGATTCCTGCCCAAATATTTACTTTCTGTGGGTTTGTATGAGCTTCCAACATCCATCTGGGATTATTATCGCTTCAGTATCAGCAGTTTTGCTTATATACATGTCCATTTAACATAAAAGTTGCATCATCAGTAAATATTATTGAATTAGAAAAATTGCGTCTACGTCTAATTTTTGCATTATATCACAATACTCAACTCGGTGATCAAAATCATCTACCGAAAGTTCTTGTACCAGGTGTAGCTTATAAGGGTGAAATTTATTTGTTTTAAGAATACTTTGAACTGAAAAATAACTGATGTCATGTTGGAAAGCAGCTTTCTGAATCGATGAATGAGGGTCTTCAACAAAGCTCTGCAGTACATTTAATAACTGTGCATCTGTTGTGACAGTTCTTGGTCTACTAGTGCAAGGATGATTCTTTATAGTACCAGTTTCTTCAAATAGTTGTACTGTTTTGATCACAGTCTATTTACCTATTGGTTCTCTGTTTCGAAATCTATTATTAAATAAATGACATACCTCTTGTAAATGCCGAACTCTGTCAACATACCTGTACATCATTAACAGAGTTATTCTTTCGATTTCACTTAAAGAAGGCATTGTTATTTGAAGATTTAGTATTTAATAAAACTAAATAAATGAACAGGGAAACTAATAATAAAATTTTCACCAAAAAACAAATATGAACCACTAGGCCTACAACTTAATTTTTATGTGCACTTTGAAATTTTACCAGTACAGTGCTAGAAGTAAAAAGGTGAAATGAGGAGTTGCATTTTTTCATTTTAATACAAACTGCATTGTTGTAAATTAACAGGTGATTTACTCAACTAAATTTATAATAACATTTTTTAAGAAAGTATTTCCAGCTGATTTGTTTAATTTATGATAAGTAATAAATATTAGCTGATACTAACAATGGAATTTAATTTTTATTTAGAAAATAATATCAATTGATATAGCTGTTTAATATGTTGTGTTGTTAATTGTTAGTTATTATTGTTTATTATTATCAATATTATAGCAATGTTTAAAGTTCATTATTATATGCATTATGAATGTAAGTGCAATAAAAGTTCATGCAGCGTGTTTTACCTTGTTTTATTGTTAATACAATTTTTCCATCATTGCAACTTTGAATATTTATAACTCGATAACGAAGGCATTAACAGAAAAACAGGTTTCATATCGTTTTTCTTGTAAAATTTTAAATCGAAATCATGTGTCATATGTCCATCTTCCTACTAAAAAAAATTAAGTTTTATTCAATATGGTGGATCCAATATGGCAGACAAAAATTAAAAACCCACCATAATTCAGATTTTTTTTACTATGTATTATCCCATTTCTTTTTGCCTCCAAATACCTGTGATATATGCAGTATAAAGCCATTTCCATATACAAATATCACCTAATGTATATATGTAATGTATAATGTATGAATATGTAATAGGTATATTCATTTGATCACATACTTAATTTTTACCCTTTTGCAAACTATTGTAGCTTATGTTTGGATAAAATTCCCCTTTATGTCGATCATTGAAGATCTCATAATGTACAATATTCTGTGATTGCTGTCTCATTTATTGTCAAAGTACATTGGAAGTTTGATTCAATTACTGTATGAAGATGCAAAAGTTCCTGCGTAAAGAATTTCTTATATTATCTGTACCACCAATCTGTAAATCTAACTTCATTAGTAAATAGTATTTTCAAGAGTAATATAACATATTGCTTTGTATGTACAACTGACCTTTACTAAAGCGCTGATTATAGTTATCTGTAAGATGATCATTAATATGTTGAAGATAATTGAATAAAAACTTCATGATTCAATTTCCTGCTTATCATTTCTGTGAGAATAATGATGTTCATTCTACCAACAGTGCACATGAGAAAAAAAAGAAAATATTGCTTCTATGGAAAAAAGACTGATATCTGGTATATGTCTGTTCAGCTTGGTGAAGAAGTCAACTAGGAACTACAACACATGTCATTTTTCTAAGTAAGCTAGCTTAGGATATTCGTTATGCTTGATAAAGAATGTGATATTTACATGAATGACTTGTGTCCTGTATCTCATAAAATTTTTAGGCCTTAGAGATGAATGATACAAAAAATAAAAATGTTTAAATGTTGTGGGCAATTTAAAGAAAAAAACATTTAAAAAAATTTTAAAAACATGTTTCTGCAAAATAAATACTATTTGTATACTCATATCCTATGTAGTCGTACAAAACTGTAACTTGGGCTAAGGCCATCATATAATACATATTAGAATAATGGGAATTATTTTGAGATGAACTAGAAGCAAATGAAAAATAATAGATAAAAACAACACAAGTAACTGAATTAGTTACATAATGCCGATCATGAAGTGGTAGCGTCTGCCTTTCATCAGGAGGTTGTGGGTTCAAGTCTTGATCAAGCATGGCATTTTTCATGTGCTATGAAATTCATTATCATTAAAAATCAACCAAGTTGTATTTAAAGTCATGCAAAACAAATGAAAAATGTCATTTGCTACCACTTGGACTGAGGGTTATATAATTTTGTTGTAAACCACTTTAAAACGTATTTATATTCATTGAAGTAGTAGCATGTTCTTTCTTTATTGTTTCATTAAGAGTTCATTTAAATACAGTAACCATGATATTTACATTCATTTTCTCCTTTAGATTTATGTAATTCCTATACCCAATGATTGAATAACATAATTATAAAACAATATGGTCAACACATTTAGCTGCCTTAAGGGACAGCCAAATCACCCGGCTTTTGACGCAGTTCTTGGAAATACTTAACTTTCACAGGTATGAGGACCGTCCATGTTCTACTGCATCTGTATGTATTCGTACCCGATGTTTACTGCACCTTATAAATATGGCTGCACCTTCCATTTTTCTTATTTATCTGTGTTCATATCCTCCGTGGGCAATCTCCCAGATACATTTTATGTATGACCTCGCAAAGTACAATAAAGAATCAACACCACCTATTTTCTTTCAGCAAATGTTTCACCATATTCTTTTCAAGGCAATCCCAGACGCAATGGTATATACAGATGGGTTGAAACAGAACGATACCATTGGCTGCGTGTTTATTGTTAATGGCTGAACCTATATGTTTGGTCTACCTGGTATTACTTGTGTCTTTACTGCTGAACTGTATGCTATAAATAAGGCTTTGAATATCATTAATTCTAAGTAACATCGTGTCCTTATTTGTAGCGACTTGTATAGTGCTCTCCAAGCCTTAGAAAATTTTTATTCCACACATCCTGTCATACCGACATCTACAATGCAATTGCCGAGTTGAATCATTGCAACACACAAGTGATTTTCTGCTGGATCTCTTGCCACTTGGGGATTCCAGGTAATGAACATGCAGATTCTGCTGCTACAGAGGCATGTAGTCAACCACCCTTCATCTCCTGTGTTACTGCATCTGACTTTGTTAATTGTGTGAAACTCGCTCTTCACGCAAAGTGGCAAGATAACTGGACAGCTATGGTAGATACCAAACTCTGGCACATAAAGGTTCTGTGTTCCATGGGACTCCTCATACAGGAAAATTTACTGTGAAGTCATCCTCTGCCGATTGCGGATAGGACATATAAGAACTACTCATGGGTATCTGATGTCAGCAGTAAACGCAGCAGTATGCATGCAATGCAACTGCCGCTTGACTCTGCGCCACATTCTTGTGGAATGCGTATGATATGTGGCCTTGCGTCATAAGTTTAAATTACCCGGGAATTTTTGTCAAATGCTGGGCAATAATAAAGAAGTTTTAGATCGGATATTTTTATTTCTTCGGGGTGCTAATATTTTACACATTTTTTAATACTTTTTTTTGTGGTTGTAAGTTTTTGTGTTGTAACATTTAGTTTAAGTTTTTGTTTTGTCTTTATTTTAATGTATTAGTTTTTTTTGGATTTTGTTTTTAAATTTCTCCTTCAAGTTTTCATTTTGTTATAATTTTTTTTATACTATTGTTTTGTATTTATATTACATGTTTTGTTTTCTGGACATTTCTTTTAAATTTTGAATTGTGAATTTTTTTTTTTTTACAATTTTTAAAACAATTTGTGTTCGGGCGATGATAACGCTAAAGCGCTTTTCGCCCAAAAAAACCAAAAAAACAAAAAAAAACATTAAAATATTAAAACATTTTAATCTTTACTCTAATAAAATTTCAGAATGTTTCAGTGATTATTTTGGGAATGTTGTAGCATGTCTGAAATCAAAATAGTAAAATAAAGATTGCATAACTTTCTCCTCTTCATCCTTGATGGATTTTTATTTTGAATTATGCCACTGGGATTTTAAGTGTAAATAACTTTAATATTAAAAACTTAATATAAAAAAATTAAAAATAACCCTATTATTTATTAAATAACCCTATTAATTATTATTAAATAAAATTTATCAAATAACTTAGGAAAATACAAACAGAAAAGTATTTTGGATAACGAATTTAGTAAATTATTTTTTTTAGAAATTGATTTCTACAGAGTATTTCTAGAGGTCTGTAATATTTTATTTGCTGGTAGAGGGCACAAAATATAACATTATTTATGTCGTGTAAAAATTAATAACAAATCATATGAGTCTCTAATAAGGAAATATTTAAATTAATTTTCATAGGTAATATAAAATCACTTTAATGAAATTGGAAGAAAATAATAAAATGTGAAATTTCAGTCTGATAATTTTGTGAATGTTTTTATATGTAATTTTTTTTGCATTCTACATTAATAACAAGTGGGTTGTCATTTTGTCACATAATAGAAGATTTAACAATTTATTTAGTAAAATAATTTGACAAAAGTAACATTTATGAAGCTATTAAAGATTAAGAATTTAAATAACTGTTATTTTGGAATTTTCAAAAGTAAAGTTTTGAAATTTATTTGTTTTGTTGAAGTCATTGGGTATTCGTACACCTAATTTCATTAAAATATCTCAATCTGTTCTTAAAGTTTAAATTTTTATTGGAAAAATATAAAATGGCAGACAGAGGGGAAAATGAAACCATCTAAGAGATGGTTTTTTTTTGCACTTGGTTTTGCCAGCACCTCTTTGGGATAAAAGTATGGGTGCTGTGATTCACCATTGTCCAGTGGGGTCAAAAATCAGGTCAAAGCTGGGGGATGTATGCTTACAAATTTTTATTTTATTTTTTTTAAATATGTGCAAAAACTATTCAGAAATATTGTTGAATATAATCCCGCCCTAAATTTGATAGATGTAAAATTTTTTAATTTTAAATAAATTAATACATACTTTCATCATGCTAAGTTCAGTTTTCAACAACTATTCAGAAAATAAAAATTCAAAATTTTGTAAATTACCCCTCTCCCTTTTTAAATTTTGACCAAGATTTAATGCCATCAATGGTTCATATATAGAAATTTTTTGAATTTTTTCAAAGAATTTATACTTACCCAGTCTGGAGATGTTAATTAAAATACAAGTCAAAAGACTTTGATTATCTATAACATTTTTTGTATTATTTTAACTAAGAGGCCCTTGAAATGTCAACATTTGCAAAATCCCTTATTTTGGTCGATTACTATACTTTCTCTTTGTAGCTTTGGTGCTGCAGGAGCAATAGATCAATGTTCAGGAGTAATAGTGGATACATTATACTAAGCTATGATCTTGTTTTTGTGGTTCTTTATCCATCATTTTTGATAGTTATAAAAGATTTGTTAATACCTTAGAACCGACCGTTTTCATTGTTTGGGGCTACTTGATTAATGCCCAGGTTCATAACCAGGCTTATTTTGTTTGGTATTATCTCTAATGATCTTTTTCAGTTGCACAATTCTTCTCGAATGTACTTGTAATATGACAATGCTGATTTAAACTGGTAATCA
Organism: Lycorma delicatula; assembly: GCF_047948215.1. NCBI lineage: Eukaryota > Metazoa > Arthropoda > Insecta > Hemiptera > Fulgoridae > Lycorma > Lycorma delicatula. The sequence continues at coordinate 135,581,220 of NC_134455.1, forward strand.
TTACTCTTGATGCTTAAGGTACTGACGTGAACAAAAAAAAAACTATTGGTTGAATAAAGATTGATGACAAGTTAGCTAAATTTTAATTTTAATTAATCAATTATCTAAATCCTTGTCTTTTTGTAAGGCTTTACATTGGTACATCAGAAACACACAGATCACAGTATTTAGAAAGATTGCTTAAGAAAATTTCTGTGGTATGGGTCCACTTATTAATAAAAAACTATTACCAATTTTATTAATTCTATTAAACACATTCTTTAATGAAGATGGCAAGGTGACTGGACTATTACAGTAGATAATAAACTTTATACATCAAGGACACTGTGCTGCAATGGGCTCTTCAATCAGGAATAACCAAGGAATGCAACTTATTATTTGCCATTTATGAATAAGGCATACTAACACACGAACACCTATGAGTCAGACCAATTTACCTGTTTGTTTTCATTGAAACTGCTGACTAATGAATGATACACCAATTGTGGACTGTGTGTGTTAAGTAGCATTGCGTTGTAAATTTAAAGTAGGAGCTAACATTCAAGATATTCTAGGAAAAAAAAATTTGATGAAGTTATGGAATATCTTGTTTCTTAAGGCCGTACATCCGTATTTGATTATTTAATAATTATTTAGATTCATTCTTGTTTGTAATATTGTATTATTTTTTTTCGGGTGATGATAACGCAGAAGTATTTTTCATCCTGCCGAAAAAAAAAAGTAAAAAATGATGGTTAACGTTAATCCTACCATATGAATCTAATAATTAAATAAAACTTGTGTTGAATAAAATAACAATTTTAAAGATGTTAATTATAAAGTATATTAGAAAATGTTAGGATACGTTTTAAAATCATTAAAAATTATGTATGACTCATATTAAAACTATTGAAAGTAGTTTTTTCAAAAGTGAGAATCAATAGTCGTTTGAAAGCAAGTCATTCAGTACTTAATAATGGTAAAGTTTTATTACATTAATTCAAGCTGCTTAATCAATTTAAGAAATTGTTAAATAAATGAGAAGAAAATTCAGGTTTATCTGATTAATACTGTCTAAAATCATATAAGTGAAATAACATTAATACTTGGAATCGTGTTACAGAATAATAGTAGATTAGACTATCAATCTGAAGTAAAGGGGGTAATGTTTGAAGTCTTAAGATTGCAGTTCAGTTTTAAAGATTTGTTATTGATTGCAAGTCAAAACATAGACTTTATATTATTTTATTTCATTTAATTATATTCGTTTTACTGTTGTTTAATTTTAAATTTAATTGCTATTCCAGAAGTAAATTTATATCTTTTATTATTTTGAACTCATTTTTTTTTTTATCTTCGGTCATTTGATTGATTCGATGCAACTCTCCAAGATTCCCTATCTAGCGTTAGTCATTTCATTTCGGTATACCCCCTGCATCCAACATTCCTAACAATTTGTTTTACATATTCCAAACATTGCCTGCCTGCACAGTTTTTCCCTTCTGCCTGTCCATCCAATATTAAAGCGACTATTCCAGGATGCCTTAATATTTGGCCTATAAGTCTGTCTCTTCTTTTAACTATATTTTTCCAAATGCTTCTTTCTTCATCTATTTGCTGCAACACCTCTTCATTTGTCACTTTATCCACCCGTTTGATTTTTAACATTCTCCTACAACACCACATTTCAAAAGCTTCTAATCTTTTCTTCTCAGGTACTCCGATTGTCCAAGTTTCACTTCCATATAAAGCTATGCTTCAAATATATAACTTCAAAAATGTTTTCTTGATGTTTAAATTCATTTTTGATTTAAACAAATTGTATTTCTGACTGAAGGTTCATTTCACCTGTGCTATTCAGCATTTTATATCCCTCCTGTTTCGTCCATCTTTAATTCTGCTTCCCAAATTACAAAATTCTTCTACTTCCATAATCTTTGCTCTTCCTGTTTTTACATTCAGTGGTCCATCATCTTCATTATTTCTACTACATTTCATTACTTTGTTTTGTTCTTGTTTCTAGCAAACTCATTTCTAGCATCAGCCAAAATAAAGGGGTGTTCACTGTATTTAACAGTGTTTCAAAAATATTTGTTTTTAAATTTGATACAAATTCAAAAGAAACATATTTTAAGTTTGATATTTTTGAAATATTTTATAACAAGTGTGACATTTTCCATTCGTGTAGGTAAAGTTTTTAAAGAAAAAATCTCTTTTAAAAGATGATCTTAGCAACAGAACATTCACATTATTTGTCTTAATTAAGTAAAACAAGGCTGTACTGATAATTTTTTTAAGTTGTAGTTGTTGTTCTCCTTACTCTGCTGATTGAGTAAGGCCTACTTCCTACTTACTGTTACTCATAACTGAGTTTATCAAATGAATTTTATCTAACTGTACAGATATTATAATATAAGCACTAGCATTTTATTTATCTCTTGTATGCTATGACAGGAACCCAAAACTATTTTTTTTAAAAAATAAATCATGTGTTGCAGATGCCTGAAGTACCTCTCTTCAAACACTATAATATCGACTGAAGAGGAGCTAGGGAAATGAAGTATTTAAACAAATATTTATATTAATTTTTTGAAGCATTTGTTGAATGTTTTGAAATGAATGTATAAATTTCCCTTCAGCTTATCATCAGCAAATAAACATTTTAATTTTTTTAATTGTCTGATAAATCAGTTTTCAAATTTTTATTCTAGTTAAATCATTACTCCTCTCATATACAAATAAAATTTTTGAAAATCGGAATAAATCCTTGTGTCAATCGTTTCTATATTGTACCTTGTCATTCTTTTAATTTTTCTATTACTAGAGCTTTCTAATAAGAAATTTCTGTAAGAAATTAGCTTTTTCTTAAATTTTAATATTTTGTACTAAATAAATGATTTTTTCACAAAATTCAAAGACATGTGTTTTTACATATACAGACATATTTTTATAACCTTGAGAGATAAAATTGTTCTTTTTTGTGTTCCTGTGTTTCTTTCTGAAATTTTATTTGTTTTCATCTACTTCTTATTCTATTCTTCTAATTTAATTATAATTAATTATTTTGGATTTTAAATACATGGAAAAGTGTACGTTCTATATAATATTTCTTACTAAGGTATAGTTTTTCTTTTCAGGTTCAGTTTGTAAAGCAAGATGGATTAATATCAGAGATTTTTATCAAAAATCAAGATCATGTTCCACAATGTCTGGGTGTGAAGGCTCTACAAAGTCAATGTTTGACGGTTGTCCAAAAAAAAAATCTAAACATATTCCTTCATTGTCTTTCCTTGATGATTATCTAGATGAAAGAATTAATTCCAGTCCCCGATTGGAAGAGAATCCTACTCCAGACGAGAGCATGCATCCAGAACAATTGATAGAAGATCTTGAAGCACACGGTGACTGTTATGGGCAATCTGAATTTCGTTCATCTCCAAATACTTATTTACTGGTTGATAAAGTTGACCAAAAAAAATTCTCTAACACTGGGAGTAAGAAAAAGTATGATAATTCACAGGAAGCCACGGTATGTGCTATTATTATTAAATACCTTCTAGAGGAAAAACGGAGAAGGTCCCAATTGCAGTTGACAGTCGATCCTATGGACACATTTTTATCTAGCATACGTACCACACTGAAAACTTTTCCACCATATCATGCACATCTAGCTAAAGGTGAAATTTTCAATATCGTACAGAAATATGAAAGGCAAATTATTGTTGATAAAGTTCATCAACAAGAACAAAGGCAATCATTTTTACCTTCGACTTCATCTTATGTAAATAAAACTATGTCGGGTAGTCCGGCCCTTCCTTATCAGTCCAACTCTTACAGTAGTGGAGTTTGCCCATCATTAAGTATTCTAAATTCTCAATCTCCTGATCTGCTAAACTCCAATTTAATGCATTTTAATATTCAAGCTCCATTATCACAAGAAATTTCAAAAAATGAAATTGAAACGCGTAGATCAAGAAATATAAACCCTCATTATTCTACAAAAACAGCGGAAAAGGAACATAAATGAAGAGAGAGGGTGCATCACTACTAATGAAAAACAAAGATTTGGATTAATGTTAAGATAGATATTTAACTAAATAGCAATTTTTTCAGTTTTTACTGATTAAAAAGCAAATTAATTAAATAAAAATTTTGTTTGATGGATTTATTTATGAAAATTATTTTATTCGTCAGGGAAGGGGGAAAGCTCTACCAGCTGCCATCTTCCCTCACAGAACGGTAGTGTCAGACTCTCACCGACTAACCCTTCCCCCTTGGCATCACGTGAAGACCAAATCCACCAAAAAGCATAACTCAATTTCCGTTGTTAATTGCAGAATCAATAGCAGAAGGAGACTGCGAGATAGCGGAGTCCCATGGGAATCAATGGAGCTACGCCCATCCATGATTGTTCGTGGATGAACACACCGTCCTCACTAATAATGCTCATAATAATATATACATAGGCATACAGAGACAGGCATAATAATGCTCATAATAATACCTGCCTCTTCATCCCACTTTGTCTCCTCCCACAGTTAATGCTCATCGCCATAAAGTGAGCAGCATGGTTGTCAGACTGAAAGAGGCAGTATTGATCCTAATAAGCTGTCTAGTTATTTTGGTGCATTCAGCTTTGTTAAAAGACATAACTCACATCATCTTTGGTCACTCCGGTCACAAACCTAAATTAATCAAAACAAATCTGGCCAACCTTTTCCAAGACAATTACACATTGTCTTGATAGAAAATGTGTAATATGCCGAGTGGGAAAAGCTACCTAACTACTTGCATACTTCTCATACCATCATGGGTATAACGGCTATTGGGCAATTCGTCCACCTGACTTACCATAAATGAAAACCTTGGTCATCTATTTCTTTTATGTGCCCAGAGGTAAATTGTCCTACCTTCTTGGCATCATAACAAATTGGCACTCAGTTGCAAGGATATCAATGGGCTTAATACCAGGAATTACAAAGTTTGCCTCTCGAGAGATAATCCTATAGGCACCAATCACACATAACAGTAGGAGACACTGGGCTCTTAACAAATTATTGCTATTACATTTGTACATCATTCGATGAGCCCAAACAGGACCAGCATACAGAATTATAGCTGGGCATGCACTGTTGTAGGACACTGGAACAAGAATTGTTCTGAAATTAAGCCTCCTGTAGGGGTGAGCTGCTGTCTGAACACCAAAGAAAGCAGAACAAACCTTTTTGGTAGCATATTGAAAGTGCTTCTTAAATCAAAGATTCTCATCAAGGATAACACCTACATACTTCTGCAGCGGGTCATACCTAATTCGATGATCTGTCATTGATACATGAAAAAGTCATGTTAATATCTAGTCTACCCTTGAGCAACATCATTGTTTTTTTCTCTAGGCTAAACACCATCTTATGTTGTTATTTCTGCTTTCATCGCAACTTCGGCATGCCTCTGTCAGCTAAACCCTGTGGTACTTCACTGAAGTAATGGGAAGAAGAGATACACCCTGCACCCAAAAGGCGATAAGCCCAGTTTCTGTTTTTTGGCCATTACCAGCAGCTTGGTCTTCTCTGGGGTCAGTTCCAGCCCTTTATCGAGTTGCCAGCCACAGACTAGCTCGATGGCTTCGTTGCCCCTGTCCATCACAAACAGTTCAGTCCTGGACTGACCAGAACCCTACCTGAATTTCAGCTTTTGCCCGAATTTCTTGGTGATGATCTGGTATCCCTATTCTCAAATTTCTTCACAGAGCTGCCTCCAACAATCCGTTTTGGATCTGGAAATAGCCAGTTTGTACTCTTTTTTGGTCTCAATGAAACAACAGGCCTCGCCTACTCTTTCCTAGTGAGATCACTCCCTCAGTTTAACTTCTGGAACCGCCGCTGTGCTGACCAGCAAGCTGTCCTTCAACCAAAGGAGCCCTCAGCCTTCTGAGGCAATCATCTATTGACACTACCATTCGGTCGTCACCATTCCTTCTCGTGGACAGCAGCGTCCACCTCGAAAAAGATAATGTGGTGATCGCGTAAAGCAATTTCATCCAAGAAAGCCTATCCAACCTACATGGTCAGAAATGACAAGAGTCAGATCAGTTCACCAATTGATTCACCAATTACCTGTCCTCTCAAACGTTGGAAGGTGGCTGTCGTTAAGACAAACCAACCCTGCTGCACTTAACATATTATTCAATGGAAAATCCCAGGGATTTTTAACCGCACCACCACAGGCACGAGCCTTTGCATTTAAATCCCCAGTGATCACGACTGTACGCCAAAGTCGGGGGTGGAGATGTTAGTTGAGCAGTAGCAGCTGAATAAACTAGCTGCTCCACATAAACACATACAAAACCATCGCTTCCACCACTATGCCACAACGGTATACCCGCTGTGACTGTACGAATGGCAGCGCCCTTCCGCACATCACTCAGTCAAAAATCGCTCTCCACTGCGGAGACATTGGGTTCAGACACCAAGAACAAGTCAACACTCCTCCTGATGGCTACCTCTCAACGCGCATCCTTTGTTGCGTGACTCCGGTTACAATTGACTTAAAGGATCCTCATTTCCTACTGTTGCAGACCTTTGTTTTCAATCCATGTTTTACCAAAAGAGTACACATCGCCTGAAGGGGCACTGTTATCTTTTGTGACCTGATTTACCATAATTAAAACATGAATTAGATTGGTTAGGTCCCTGGCATTTAGCAGCAACATGTCCAGGCTCCCAGCATTTAAAACATTGTTCCTACTTTTCCCTCTGTTGAACCCACCAGAGAAACCCACCAATCTTAATCCAGCCCTTTTCGGTCAAAAGGTTCCGAGAACCATCCGAAATGTCAGACGATTTGCGGTGATGAGTTCACCACTAGACCAACCCGGTGTTGAAACCCAACCACCAAAGGATACTGTTGTTCTTTGGTAGTTTGGTTTCAATTAACACACATCTCAGGAATGGTCGAACTAAGACTGTACAATCATCACTTCATTTACACTCATACACATCATCCTCATTCATCCTCTGAAGTATTATCTAACGGTACCGAAGGCTAAACAGAAAAAAAACTCCTTTGTAGCAGTATTACTTATGGTCTTTTTTAATTGCATATTGTGAACATCGAGTAATATCTTTAATACTTTTCTTTCTTGTTCATTTAATATATCTAAATGTATTATTTTTAGGTTATTAATTTGCATTATAGAATTCTTCATGGTTTTACATATACAGTGACATAGATGTATACCCGTTTTCGAATGAACACAACATAGATAATTTTTTACCAAACTTTATTATGTTGGCTGGAACAAGTGGAGAACAGATGCCATTTATTATGTTATATGGAAAAAATTATATCTGAAAGGTGAATCTTCCCCAATTCTTGTTTCAAGTCGAGAAATGAAGCTAACCCACACCCGTTCCAGTGTCTCCTGCGTGATCTGCTGTACCTCTCTACAAATACCTGTCTTCAGTTGCTGTACTGTACGGGGTTTTTTGACGAACATCTGCTCTTTTGAGAATCCCCACCGGAAGAAGTCGCAAATACTCCAGTGTATTTGTGACTTTGGAGTTTGAGGGAGCCAAGTAACATCTCCGAACCTGGAAATTCTAATCGCCACCTCTCACATAAACATCACGGAGTTTGAGGGAGCCAAGTAACATCTCCGAACCTGGAAATTCTAATCGCCACCTCTCACATAAACATCACACATGAACACGCGATGTTCAACTGACCATTCAGGCATGGTAATTGAAATAAATGGCATTAGTTCACACACATCGTACGACAAACAGATTACGGGTTGGAATTATAGTAACAGTATTCAGTTCATTCCAAAATGAGTATACGTCTCTGTTTATATATTAGCGGCTTCGGCCGCGATATATACGTATAGAAATTCAAACTACACCCATCTCACTACTGTACAAATCATAAATAAAAGAAGTATAAATAAATAACCTAGAACCTTTTTCAGTAAATATAATGTCATAGTCAATAAATATATCGATTATCATAATTAATTGTCATGTGAAATCGATTTCACCATTAGAAAGCTACAGTTAAAATTTCTTCATGAGTGGTTTAGTATTTTTAAGATTATCGGAAACAAAACGGGAAAAGATGTCGAAAAAAGACGTCAATAGGGTGACGAGAGAAAAAAATCTTTTATAAAAAAAATTTCTTGTGAATCAAAAATATTTGAAATTTTGAATTTATTTTTCTAGGCTTGGGTGTAATTTACAGTTTGTTCCAAAAATAAAGATCAAATACAGATTTGAATAAAGATCTTGCAACATCTCGAATCAGTTAGCATAATTTATTTAATATTGCTTATAGCTATTTATGATGTATTCATTTTTTGTATTATTGAAATCATTAGAAAATCGTATACAATGGAAAAGAACATTAGAAGGTTTAACTGAATTCTTGGAGGTCGGTGGCGAATATGGAAAGTTCCATTACCCGGGGTAAATTATTGATATACTCGTACATATTTTTATTCATATTATTTTATACGTGTATTTAAGCATTAAAAAGCTTCATTATGTAGTTAAATTGAAATGAAGGAAATAAAAGAGAAATGAAAAGACAGAAACTCCCACACTATTGAAAACACTGAATAAAAATAAGAATCACTCTCGATAAAGTAGTGTACTGCAACATATAAGAGTGACCGATGTCTTCAGTTGAAGAATACTCTTGATTTTTATGTGCAATAAACACTTGATCCCATCTTGTCCAGCAAAGAACTCATGGCCAGAACAAGTTTTTTTAAGACGAAATCGGACAGGGAAAAACATGATTACATGGTAAAAGTTTTCCCAGATAAGACTGTTATCCCAGACTAATGCACAGTTCATCAGGATTTAAAGAAAATTTTATTTTTACACCAAATTAAGTTTACAGGCCTTCAGTATAGTCCTCCCATATGTAGTGTCACTTTGCAAATAGTCTGGTAGCTTTTAGATAACTGTCAGTAACTTGCTTTTGTGGAGATATCGCATTTTCTTGGTCATGGTAGCTGTCAAATCTTTCAAACTGCTAAAACAAATTCCTCAAAGTGGTTTTCTCAACTTTTGAAAGAGATCAGAGTCCTACAAACTCTAATCAGTGGCTCTATGATAAATAGCGAAGATGATATTTAAGACATGTACATGATTAAAGATCTGATGAAAAAATATAATTGAACTCAGACCAATCGAAAAGGAGATGTACTCCTTTTGTTTCTTTAGAATTGATAACAGTTTCACAAAAACTGTTATGCAGTTGAAGCTTAGTTAAAATTTCTTAACGAAATGTATGCAAAAATTAGAGTTTGATATTGAAAATCATATCTACATTTTCGTTGCCGTGAAACGTTAGTATTTTAAATTTAAATTTTGTTGAATTTTCAAGTATAAATAAAACTTATTCTATGACCAAAAATAAATTATTTTATTTAAAATTGTTATTTTACTTAATAATGTTAAAACGACAGTGCTGTTGTCAACGGAGATACTTCCGAGATCAGTCAATTCAGACAGGGTTATCTGAAACTGCTTGTAGTTTACACCCTGATTATGAAACTCAACGGAAAAACTTCAGAGATCAGTTAATTCAGACAGAACTATCTGATGTTACTAATAGCTCACAGTCTGATTATGAAATTCAACGAAAAGATTTCCGAGATCAGTTAATTCAGACAGAAATATCTGATGCTGCTTCTAGCTTACACCCTGATGATGAAACTGAATGGAAAAACCTGCAAGATCAGTTAATTCAGACAGAACTATCTGATGTTGCTAATAGCTCACAGTCTGATTATGAAATTCAACGGAAAAATCTCCGAAATCAGTTAATTCAGACAGAAATGTCTGATGCTGGTTCTAGCTTACATCCTGATTATGAAACTGAATGGAAAAACCTCAAATATAAGTTAATTCAGACAGAACTATCTGACGTTGCTAATACCTCACAGTCTGACAATGAAATTCAACAGAAAAATCTCAGAGATCAGTTAATTCAGACAGAAATATCTGATGCTGCTTCTAGCGTACATCCTGATTATGAAACTGAACAGAAAAACCTCCGAGATCACTTAATTCAGACAGAAATATCTGATGTTGCTGATAGCTCACAGCCTGATGTTGCTGATAGCTCACAGCCTGATGTTGCTGATAGCTCACAGCCTGATGTTGCTGATAACTCACAGCCTTCCAATGAAACTCAACGAAAAAATCTCCGTAATCAGTTAATTCAGACAGAAATATCTATGTTGCTACTAGCTCACAGCTTGATTATGAAATTCAACAGAAAAACCTAGATGTTACCACAAACTATCTGATGTTGCTAATAGCTCACAGCCTGGTTTTGTAACTAGAATCTTTACTTTAACTCAGGAATATAAAAATTAAAAAATAACACTTAGAAATGACAAAAACCAGTTAAAATATTAAAAACAGTTTGGAAATTAAACCAGCTGGTAATCATCAAACTAATCGAAAATAATAATGCATTGAAGAAAAAACTATGAAACACAAAGAAAGCATTTCATGCTGAGGGAAACTGTGATAACCTTACAACATAGGATATCGATTATCAAGAAGGAATTATCAGACACAAAAAGAATTAAGCTACTTTAAATTGATTTTTCTAAATTTACAGCAGGGAACATTTTGGATGAAGTTAGAATTAATTTTGAAGTTAGGAAGGATGAAGAGAATTGTAATGAAATGTTAAAAGTTAATACAGCATGACCTAAATTGAAAAAGAATTAGACACCGCTTATAAATTGCAACCAGAATTAATGCGGACTATGAATTGCCATTAGGAAGGAAAGTATCATGTTTAAACAGAATCATAAGTAGAATGTGTTAATGTAATTGGAAGTTGTACTAATTTAGACAAACATCTAAATGTGAAATTTGATAATGAAATAAAAAAATCTACTCTTTATAATATCTACTTATCGCATAATGATCTGAATAAATGGTGTGTTTCAAGAGAATCGAAGCAGAAACACCATAATCCTTAATGTTCACCACAATTAAATATATCAAAGACTGAGTGATGACCAGTTGTAAATCAGACTTTTATTTTATTAAAGCTCCAAAGAACATCTTCGTAAACATCCTTCTGAGGATGGAAGTAAATTGTAAGCGACTATATACAGTAGAATCTTTTTTAACTGAACTAAAGGAGGTGGAGCATTTGGATAACACAATTTTTTGGATAATCCATGAAGGCTATTGTCATTTGTTAAAAAAAAAAAATAAAATAAAATTCAGTAAAAGCAAACGTTAAAAAATAGTAATAACATGAAAAGTCATTTAAGAAAGTAATAAAACAATAACAAGGAAGGAATCTCACTTTCTTATATTGTTTTTAATAAACAGTTAAATACATTAGTTTACAAGGTACACTTGTATAAATGTACACATGCAAAATCATTTTAATACATTAAATATTTTATTTTCACTTGAAAAAGTCCGTAATTTTTTTCAGAACAGTTTTTTTCACAGCATTTGCATGCTGCTGTATCATGCCATCTCTTTAAAAGTAAGGTATCAGATGGTGTAACCTTCTAAGCCTGTGAAACGTAAAGCTGTCTTTAAAGATAAAAAGTTTTTGTTGAATCTATCATGCATTATATTGTAGTAGAATTAATTGATTATTAGCGTAAGAAATTACATGTAATCTAGAGGATAATTACTGTACATACATTCAAAGCTTTGAATCTGTCTTCTGCTGTCACTCAGTCTACGTCAGTGTCATGATCTTCATGCTCTGTGTCATCTACTTCTTCCCTGTTTTCATACAGCTAATTTCTTCATCAGTCAATTCCACTTCCATATCATCAGACTGTAGCCATTCATTAATTTAACTTTCTTCTAGATCTTCACAGCCTGGTATTTTTGACCATGACTCATGTTTTCATAATTTTCCTCTTCTCCTTCATATTCCAACCCATCATACAATTTATCCATGATTATTTACCTTAGTATCTGCAATCTTTTCCCAGCTCTGTGCGGACCAATAAATTACATGTTTCATATTGATTGATTTTAATGAATCTGTTATGCTTTTCTTGGATTTTTCACAATCTTCTAAAATGGATCTTAATAGAAATCTATGATAGATAGTAGTGCTTGGAAGCTGCCAATACACCTTGATCGATAGGTTGAATAAAATTTGAAGTTTGATGTGAAGTTTTTAGTGTTACATTTCCCAGTAAAAACTTCACAAAAATATCATCACTTTGTTGGCGCATGGTCTATAATCATAATAGCTATTCTTGGTAGTTTTTTGGACTGGAGATATTTTTTACAACTTGCAGAACCATCTTTAAGAAGATCTGTAGACATGCAAGCATTCTTTTGTTCACGATAAAGAACTGGAAGTGCCTTATGAAAAATATTCTTGATAGCCCTGATGGATTTAGATCTTCCAGTGCGCATTAGAAGAAATCTGTGATTTCCAGGTGCATTTGCACACAGTAAAATCATGATGTACTGTTTGCTGATTTTGTGCCCTGGTGCACATTTTTCTTGTGTCAATGCATTATATAGTTCAACTCTTAACTGATCTGGATTAAAAATCTGATCTTTTGTGAGTCCTTCTATAAAATCAAGAAATTCAGTTTTAAATACATTACAGCATTGGCATCTGCAGATAATTTTTCACCACTCAAATTTAGCTGATGTATGCTGTAACTGTTTTTAAACTTGTCTAGCCAGCCTAAACAGGCAGCAAAAATCTTTTCAGTCTCTCCTAATATCTAGGCTAATAATTTAGCCTCTTCTTATAAAATAGAGCCAGACATTGATATTCCTTTGTCTCTTTGCTTTGTGAACCACAGAAATGGAGCTTAATTAACGTTTTCGTGATCTGTGAAGTTCATTGTTTTTTGATTTGGCACTTTACTAGAATACTCAATAACTTTAGGTTTCAATTTTATCCAATCTTAGACCGTTGAGATCTCAAAATCATAATTAGCAGTTTCAGGGCTGTACATCCTGTACAGCCCTGAAACAGACAGGGCTGTTGCCCTTGGATGCACAGTATGCTGTGCGTTATAGGGAATTTTGACTGAAAAATTGTTATATGTTATTATACTTATATACAAGTAGGAACCATATTGATCAAATTTAAAAAAATATATAACTGTTCATGCTCTTCTCATGATTTATAAAAATAAAATTTTGTATTTCTAGTATAGAGGGGTATGAATGATTCAGAAAATTCAAACTGATTCTTAATGTGTATGCTAAGGGGTAATACTGTATGAACCACCCAAGCTTGTACTGTTTACATACATATAATTGTAGAATCTCGATAACAGTGTGCTTTTTAATAATTTCAAAATGACATTGTAATTTGTATAAGCTATTTTATAATATTGCAAATTGGGTTACATCTTTTATATCTAAAGAACAATGTTAAATAATATATTTAATAAGTTAGTGAAACAGGAACAGAATACAAAAATAGTAGGCTATAAGTGTATGTTGACAAGTTTAATGAAAGAAAAAAGTGAAAAACTGTAAAAAAGTAAGATAGAAGGAAATATTGAAATTGAATAATGAAACAAGAAGGGAAATGAGAAAGTTAAGGAAAAGCGGGTCGAGGAAAAATGTACAGTGATAAAAAATTTGAAAAAAAGAAGTGAGATACGAGGTATGTATAAAGAATATATAAATTATAATTCTGTTTACCAACCGATGTATATATCAACAGGCCCTGCTAAATAAAATTATTCTAAATGTTTAAAGAAGCATGAAAAGTAATTTTTAAAGAGAAACAGGGGAAGAAAATGTATTAGATAGAGTTAAAGGATGGGGAAACACTTAGTGAGAAGGAGGAAATAAAAAGGAGATGGGAAGAATACATTGTGGATTTATATAGGTTAAGAGAAAAGTCAAGAGAAATAGATATGGGAGTGGAAGGAGAGTACAGAGTTCATGAAGATCATAAAGGGTATACTATATTAAGAAGTGAAATAAATGAGGCAATTAAAGTGATGAGTAATGGAAAAGCTGAGGGATGTGGTGAAATACCAACTGACCTGTTCAAAGCACTAGGTGAGACAGAATTGTTATTACTAGATTTACGGAATACTTAAAGAAGGAAAGTGGGGATGTGACTTCCAGGATACAATAATGGTACAATAAAAAATAAAATAAATACAAAGAAGTGTGAAGAATAGAGTGATTAGTGTAATATCACATGCTGCTAAGGTACTACTAAGGATTCAAAATAAGAGGATATACAGTAAATTGGATGGAGCATTGCGGAAGAACAGTATGGGTTTAGAAGAGGTGTTGGAACAAGGGAGGCTACAGGACTGCTAAGAGTAATAGGTGAGAGATACATGGAAAGGAGGCGGAGAATATATGTTGCTTTTGTCAACCTAGAAAAGGCATTTGACAGAGTTAGATGGGATAAATTATTGCTAATTTTGTAAAAAGGGAATTGACTGGAAAGAGAGGGACCTAATAAAAGAGCTGTATTATAACCAGAGAATAAAATTGAGGGTAGGAAACGAAATGATAGGAAGAATAGGATTGAAAAGGGAACCTGGCAGGAATGCTACATGTCACAAACACTGTTTAGTATATATATTTCTAGAAGAAATAATTAAATACTCTCTGAATGGGAAAAGAGGAATAAAGGTCAGGGGAAGAAGAATAAAATGTATACATTTTGCTGATGACATGGTGGTACTGATTGATGGAGAGCCCAAATAAATGAAATCGGTTGGTTGATGTCTTAAATGAAGCTTGCAAAAGTTAGGGTATAAGGATTAACAAAAAGAGGAGAGGATTGAGATAGGAAAGGAAGTTTCACAGCAGGTGAAGAAATTTCAGTTCTTAGGGACCTTTGTAACTGATGACTGGTCTTCCACAGTAGTGATTAAAACAAGAATATCAAAAAGTAAGTAAGCATTTAGTAAGAAGGGAAGACACCTGTGTAAAAAGTTAAACTTATCTTAAGGAAGAAATCAATGAAATGTTTTATTTGGAGTGTGATGCTTTATGGAGTCTAAATTTGGACAATGAAAAAGGCTGATAGAAGATGAATTGAGGCTTTTGAGATGTGGGTGTGAGGAAGAATGATAAATGTCTGATGGCAAGATCATGTACCAAGTGAAGTATTAAGGAGAACTAGACAGAACGGGAAAATGCTAAATATGATTGAATATAGGGAAAGGAACTGGCTAGGACATTATATGTGAAGAATGTGTTAATTACTGGATGTGATAGAAGGCTTGGTGAATGGAAGGAAAGGAAAAGGAAGAAGAGATTTCAAATGATTGATAGGATTATGGAAAAGGGAAAATATGCTGAAACAAAGAGGTTAGCAAAGGATAGAACAAGGTGGAGAGCAGCAGCTATGACAAGACCTGCCCTTATGGCAGCACACTATAAATGAATGATTAGTAGATCCAGAAGTGTTATAATTTTGAGATGATATACTCTGGTGATGATCATAATGCTCTTGCTTTGGAAACAATACATTGGATTACACATGAATGTGATAAACGTGTGATACATGTAATAAACATTAACTTTATCTGTTGTTAAAAATTCAGTCATTGCATGTTGCGTTTCAGATGTGTTGAATAGCAGGTGTACTTGACTCTATAAAAATGGCGATTGACAGAATTCAAGAGGGTAAGGTTTAACAAGTTTTAGAATGTTAATAGTAGAGGAATGATCCACAAGATTATAGTACAAAACCTGTCGTTTTGTACTATATTTTGTTCTCCTATTGCGGTACCCATTACATTTCAGCTGTCCCGTATAAATTTAAAAATAAAGCCCATTATCATTTAGAAATTAAAATTTAATGTTTTTTTAATTTCATAATTTTTTAATGTTAATTTAATATTAAAGATCCATATAAACTGATATTTATGCTACAGAAATAAGCATTATGAAGTTTTATTCTGCCAAGATAATAAAAGATTGAGCATTATAAGGTAAATTTAAATATTTTACATCAAATGAGTCCATATATTTTTGTAATAATTTAAACTGTAGGTTCCATTGAATTTCATAAATTAAAAATATTAAATATTTTTTTGAGGTTATTTATTTTTTAAATTTATTAATAAATAATACAAAAACTGACCAATTGTGTGAGAGGTGCTTCTTTTTAATTTTTAGATCATTAAAAATAATTTTTTAGTTTGTATATACTGTTATCAGCTTGGTTATTATTTTATTAGATGAATGATACAGAGTGTTCCATATAAAACGCAACCCATCAATCACTCGTCCATCAAATTTCAAAAGTCACGCTTACTCCCCTACTCGTTACTGAAAGGGACTCGTCCAACATCTGAACATCGCGGCGACGCAGTAGAACACTACCGATAGTAACAACAATGCAATCATAACGTTCAGTGTATTGCTAGAGACAAGATGGTGTTTTCGCTAGATGAACGTGTTTTCATTGTTGAGTCGTAATTCAGTACGAAATCAGTGGTTGCAGTGCAAGATTTGTTTCGCCATAAGTATCCAGATAAACCAGCTCCTAACAAAACATCAGTATTAAGGTTAGTCGCAAAATTTAGAGAGACTGGTTCTGTTAATATCAAGGAACAAATACAGTGTTGACACAATATATATATATTGTGTTGAAGTATTCAACACAATACTTCATCTGTATGTGTTGAATACAGATACAGTCACTGAAATTAAAGACCGATTACTCGTCTCGCCAAATAAATCGATCAGACGTTTGTCTGCTGAAATTAATTTGTCTAAATCAGCTGTTCATCGGGCGACCAAACAATTACAATTACGACCTTATCGCATTCAAACGGTTCATCAACTTCTTGAGCCCGACAAAGAAAAACGGCTACAATATTCTTAATGGTTCCGTCGATTTCTGCGTGAGGGAATTAATGTTATGGATTCGTTATTTTTCACAGATGAAGCACGGTTTCATTTGGATGGCTACGTAAACAGCCAAAACAGTAGAATTTGGAGTGCTGAAAATCCCCACGTTTATCACGAAAAACAATTACGCCCGCAGAAGTTGGGCGTGTGGTGCACGATATCGCGGAAGAAAATAATCGGTCCTATTTTTTTCGAGTACACCATTAATGCAGAACGATGTCAGGATATTTCATTTCAGTTTATTGCACTCTTGGAAGAGGAAGACAGACACCGCTGGCTACAACATGACGGAAGTGCGACATCGCACTACGCAGGTTCAACTTCTGATTTCGTTGAGGAATTTTTTGGTAATCGTGTTATTGGTCGAGGCTTGTGGCTATCAAGATCAAGAGATTTGACTGCGGCGGATTTTTTTCTACGGGGTTACCTCAAAGAAAAAGCCTACATCAACAAACCTTGAACAATTGAAAGTCAATATTAAACAAGCTGTATTAAATATGCAGCCACAAACTTTGAAAAAAGTTGCAAGAAACGCTGTAAAAAGAATTGAAGCTTGTATTCAAGATGGCGGCCACTTCCAACATTTACTCTAAAATTAAGGTAATGGATGGTAATAATAAAAATTACATTTACATTTACACATGCCTTTTTATTATTTCAATACCTACAAATATAAGGTTGGGTTGCGTTTTATATGGGACACTCTGTATTACTTTAATAACTGTTTCCAAGAGGCTCTATTTAGAGAAGGAACAAGTCAATAATAAAAAATATTTAGTTAAAATCCTGAACAATTATTTGTGTTCCAGTCTGGGTAAAAATGCTCTGGTCTCCTGTGAATGGGTACCTGCTTTTCATTATTTTTGATTTTTCTTTTTCTTGTTGAGGTAAATTTTGACCCTCAAGAACTTGTAGAACAAGTCAAAGCTAGGAATAGTGTGGACCAATTTGAGGACTATTTCTTTTTTCTTATTTGTTGTGTGCATATAATAATAATAATAAACCTTTAGCAGAAGTGCTTTTCAGGTTAAGCTTTCACTTATAATCCCTTCTGAAATTAAGTTAATGCAGAAATATATATTTTTAAAAATATTTGATCATGATAAATACAAATTTTTATTTGCATTTATACTTTAATTGTATTTTTACTTATGTCTCCTTTTATGTGAAAAAGGATCACATAAATTACATCATCTTAAAGATAAATTAGTGTAATTTTTTCTCTTTTCAGCCTCTAAACTATTAATTAGATAAGGCAAAAACCAGGTGAGGACAAAGTATAATGTTAACATATTTATTACTATTCTAATCTAACCTTGAGAAACCAAGGTGAATATTACCCTAAAGGGATAATAGGGTAATTGAGTAATGGGGTTATGGAATAATGGGGTTTTGAGGCAGTGGGGTAAGGGAAAGCCTGTCTTGACATGACTGAGCTTCATGATCAATAACCACCAAGGGCACTTGGCTTGCCTTTGTTTTAAGCGTTGTACATTTACATATAAATTTAATTTTGTTTTACTTTTAGTTTAGTTTGGTTTAATATAATTATTTTTAGTTTAGTTGAACCAACTCTCTCTTTTTCTGTTTAGCCTTTGAAACCACCTTAAGGTATTACTTCAGAGGATGATATGTATGAATATAAAAGAAGTGTAGCCTTGTACAGTCCCAGGTCGACCATTCCTAAGATGTGTGGTTAAATGAAACCCAATGACCAAAGAACAGCAGTATCCACGATTTAGTATTCCAATCCGTATAAAAGTAACTGTCTCACTAGGATTTGACCTTAGAACTCTTGACTTCTAAATCAGCTGATGTGTGATAAGTTAGTTCACCACTAGACCAACCCGGTGGGTCTAGTTGATTAAAACCATTTCCTTTCCTTTTTCCTGTTTAGCCTCCAGGAATTACCATCAGGTATAACTTCAGAAGATGAATGAGGATGATATGTATGAGTGTAATTGAAGTGTAGTTTTGTACAGTCTCAGATCGATTATTTCTGAGATGTGTGGTTAATTGAAACCCAACCACCAAAGGACACCTGTATCTACGATCTAGTATTCAAATCTGTATAAAAATAATTGCCTTTATTAGGACTTGAACGCTGGAACTCTCGACTTGCAAATCAGCTGATTTGGGAAGGTAGTTGATTCAACTCGATCAAAATTTTTTTCGTTTTCCTGTTTAGCCTTCGGTAATTACCGTTCAGATAATACTTAAGAGGATGAATGAGGATGATATGTATGAGTGTAAATAAAATGTAGTCTAGTACAGTCACAATTCGACCATTCCTGAGATATGTGGTTAATTGAATTACAACCACCAAAGGACACCGGTATCCACGATCTAATAATATTCAAATCTGTGTAAAAATAACTGACTTTACTAGGACTTGAACGCTGGAACTGTCGACTTCCAAATCAGCTGAGATTTGGGAAGACGCGTTCACCACTAGACCAACCCGGTGATTAACCCCCCTCTCCTTTTCCTGTTTAGCCTCCGGTAACTACCGTTTAGATAATTCTTCAGAGGATGAATGAGGATCATATGTATGAGTGTAAATGAACCAATCCAACCTAACTTAACGCAACTCAATGAAACCCATTACCAGCCAGCCGCTTTCAATTACAGATTGCAGTATCGGGTTCTCACTGACTAAAACTGTTTACACAATGATAACTAAACCCAATTTAATCTTTTTAACCTAACCCATCTATACACTAGGGTCATTTACGTTTTGGTTATTTGAAGAGGATTATTTTTTTATTTTGTCTTGAATTTAAATTATTCCTTTTTAATTATTCTAAATTTATTTATTTTTTAACCTTTTTAACGGTGTGTATTTTTATATAGGTTTAATTTTATTTTAATTTTAGTTTAATCGATCCAACTCAACCAAACACAACCCAAAAAATTCAGCAGCTGCTAGCCACCGGCTCTCTGTACAGAGAGGCTTTAGTCGGCTTTCACTGACTAAAATGTCTCCCCCATTCTTACAACATATCTGATACCTTCCTCGAAGACATTACTCAAACAAGGTGCACAATGATAACCAAACCCGATGTAACTTAACCTAATCCAAGAGTCATTTATTTATTTTTTTATTGACGCAATCACTTCACGCACTTCAGTTACCATCAGTTGTGTATAGCACATGAGATAAGAAAGACATGCACATTTTTTAGAAAAAGTATCATGACAGGAGGTTTATTTTTCCATTAACATATAAATACTTTATTGCCCGAAAAGGCAATAAATAGAAATAAGGCAATAAACCCTTTCAATGTATTTAGCCCAGCATTCGGAAACGTACTTGACTGCTCAGATTCCATGAGTGCCTCGCAGACGATTTGTGACATGTACTCTAGACACCCTGATGTCCGTAAGATATACTTTATTATTTCTGAAATGACTCAGAGTAACACACGTTTGAGCTTTTGTTGGATCTCCATCTACTTTGGAATTTCAAGCTATGAGCGCGCTGATCGTGCGGCAAAAGAAACTTGTTTGCAGCCTCCTCTCATTAATCGCGTTGATTATCAAGATGTTGGCTGTTTTCTATAGAGAGAGGTTCGTGATGAGTGGAAAACTGTCATGCTAGCTTCAATAATAAATTTTGTTCAGCTAAAGACAATGTGTCACCGTGGGGCTCTTTGTATATGAATAACCGATGAGAGGAAGTTATTATTTGTAGTTTGCGAATAGGGTAAACTAGACTCGCTCATGAACATCTCATGTCTCGTACTTATGCACCTGTTTTTGGGTTCGTTGCAATTGCAAACTGACGATACACCCCATATTTGTGGATTCCGTCCGTTATGCTCATTGCGTCGGAAATTTAAATTTGGGGTTAACATCAGAAATAAGGAATTATATGACTGTGTTATCCAATGTATTACTATTTTTTAAGGCTGTGAATATATATTCAAATATGCGATTATTATTATAATGTGTTTCGATCTTCTTTTTGTCATTTAGTGAATACAGATGGAACATGCTGTTTGCCATTACAATGTTCCCGTAGCCCTGCAGCCCGTGGCACGTGACTATTTGTCTAACCGTACGGCTCTGTTGAAGGATGCGCACCTAGTTGTAGAAAAATCAATCACCAGGAGAAGCCCGCAGGGTTCCGTTCTCGGTCCTTTGCTGTAGAACCTGGTATTCGACGGATTTCTGGGATTAACATTCCCAGAAGGGATCACGGCCCAGGCTTTCGCCGATGACTGTCTCCTGTTAGTTCGTGGTAATTCACGACAGGTATTTGGGATGCGGTTTTGAGCTGGGCCTGTACGGGAGCGGAACGGTGATCTCAATGCACCGGTTCTAAATTTCGGACAGTTCCCGATCTCCTGTCTGCGGAGGAGGATTTTCTGCCTCGCGATGGAAGCATGGCAGCAAGAATGGCACGCCACGGGTAAGGTACATCCTTGTATAGATTTATGTAGGACTTGGGGGATGGTATGCCTCTAGTTCGTTTTTAAGGGCAACGGGAGCCCAAGTGCTCTCCAACCACGCGAATTTGAACGAATATTTGTTTCAGTTCCACCTGGCAGCTGATGAGCTGTGCGTTTGTGGGAAGATCCAGTCGAACGAACACATGATGTTCGACTGCCCAGCTCTTGGGCGGGCCAGAACTCAGGCTACCCTGGAACTTGGAAGGAAAGGGAAAATTGGCCACTCATAAGCGACGAGTCAATGTGGCGTGAGCCGCATTGTCGGACCGTATGGAATCAGTAGTTTAAGGGATATAAGACTCCTACCGTTGCTGTAGGAAGCTACCCTCGAAAAATGGCTGGCCATCGTTCAAATATAACTATAATATAGCCTAGCACTATAATATGGTGGACATACTTGCTGGTATTTAGCGACCTAGGCGTGGCAGCAAATTGTTGTCCTTGATTGAATAAATTTTAATTTATTGACAAGTCATATATTTTAGTATGTAGACGGGGTGCACCTACCCATTTTAGTAACATATGACAAGTGAGCGGTGGGACACGCAAGCGAGTGGCGTTGGGCACCACGCTTATTCCGCTCACGAAGTTAGATAAGCTCTAGGAGCTAATTAGGATATTGGTCGCTAAACCGTTTTGAGGCACAGTAGCCGTTTGTGGTACGGACATTCGGTCTTATGCTTTAGGGCGACCGAATGGGGTGGTGGTGGGAGGGATGCCAAACAAATACCTGACGGAAGTTTTGTTGCAAGTAACAATTTTAATATTGTTTTTTATTGTAGTTTTACTTCGATTTTAGCGTTCGGAATAGGCGTTTTGTATCAGTTTAACTTAAGTTAATTTTTAATTGTGTACGATAGAAAATTGTGTTCGGGCGCTTTAATAACACTTCGTTGTGCGCCCAAGAAAAAAACAAATGTACATTTTTTAATGTTTCCCATCCACAAGAAAAACTAGGTAATAAAGTTAAAAATAATAATAATAATTCCTATTCTTTTGAGAAAATATTTATTGTACACACTACACATTCAATAGGAGAAGCATTAACACTCGCATATCCTTTCATTTACTTATGTATGATAAGTATACTGAATTTATAATAAATTTCAACAACATACAGAATGTGTTCACAAAATAACGAGAATTTTTTTTTTCCAGGGAGAATTTTATTTATTCGTCTACATTAATGTTATCCCCTTCAAAATAGTCCCCATTAGATATTATACACTTATACCAGCGCTTTTTCTAATCCCCGAAACACTTCTGGAACTCGATCTTTGGAATAATGTTTAGCTCTTTCAGCTATTCATTTTTGATTTCATCTATGCTTGTAAAACAACGGCTCTTTAAGGTTCTCTTTATTTTTGGGAATAGAAAAAAGTTAACACGGGGCCATGTCTGGCAAATATGGCGACTGGGGTATCATTACAATGTAATTTTTGGCTAAAAATTGACGAACAAGCAATGAAGTGTGAGCAGGCGCATCATCGTGGTGCAAAATCCATGAATTGTTTCGCCAAAAATCCGGGCATTTTTTTCGGATTGTTTCACGCAAACGGCGTTGAACTTCGACGTAATACTCCTTATTGATCGTTTGAATTTGTGGCAAGAACTCATGATGCACTATCCCGTTCAAATCGAAGAACACGTTGAGCATAACCTTCACATTCGACCATACTTGTCGAGCATTTTTTGGTGATCCAGAATGCCTCCCCAGGGAGTCTTAGTTTCGACATCATAGTTTGAGTCTTAGTTTCGACATCATATCCGTAAACCCATGTTTCATCACCTGTTATGACACATTTCAGTAGTTCTGCATCGTTGTTGACTTCATTTAGTGGCTCTTGAGCAACTTCCATTCGCCGCTATTTTTGTTCGAAATTCAACAGTTTTGGAACAAAATTTTGCTGTCATACGTTTCATACCTAAAGCATCCAAAAAAGTTTCATGGCATGAGCCAATTGATATTCCAACATCATCAGCGACTTCTCTCATTGCAATTCGGCGATCATTCATAATCATTTCTTTCACTTTTTCCACGTTTTCATCGGTTGTTGATTGCTGGCGCGTCCGGGGCGCTCGTTATCTTCAATGTCTTCACGACCTTCTTGGAAATGCTTACACCACTCGTAAACCCTTGCTTTACTCATAGCAGACTCACCAAAAGCAATATTTAACATTTTTAAACATTGCTACACTTTATTCCATTTGTATAGCAAAATTTAATACAAATTCTCTGATCCATTATTTATAAAAATAAAAAATTCGCCGATCGTACCAAAACACGTGTTATCCTTTTGACAGCTGACAACAGACTAAACATCTAATATAACTAAAAATATTCAGATACTTTTCTGACATGATTACTAATACAACAACGAAAAAATCCCGAGAATCGGACTAATACAACCCGAAATTAAAAAATTCTCGTTATTTTTTGAACACACTTCCTACAATAAATTATTTTTACAATATCTGTTGTTTTCGTGTTCTTCAGAATTTACAACTTTGATTTTAATAAATATTTGTAGAGTTCTGGACCAAACTGTATTACAACGATTAGATAACTGGCGAATGCTCTGATAAACTGCAAAAGAGAAAGAGACAAATTATTACGTTAAGTATTATCGTTTAGTTAATTTATTCCTGTAGGACCATTAGAGATTATGTTGAGGAAGCAAAGCTTCAGTGAAAAGTTAAACTTGTTGCATGTGACTTTGATTACTTAGAGTTTATTTACTTTCTTCCACTAATAATAAATATATTACAATCTTTTCATGTAAAAAGTTTTATATTTTAAGGTTATGATTTAACGTAAGTTCATTTTTTTTCTTTCCATTTAAAGTCCAATTTCTTTTGGCAAATACGAGCTGTGTGTTCTTTTATTTTTGTTAACATTACCCAACAGTTTGTATAAAGTAAGTTCAAGGAGCAGATATGCAACCTGCAACACAGGATATTTCAGGCTTTTCTAAAGCTTTTTCATACTTTTTTTGGCTAATCTCCGGTTTTTCAATGAGTGTCAAAATTAAATCTGTATATTCTAAAATAATAAACAAGATAAAGATTCCATTCATTTATTCTGTTACGTAAATTTTTTTAATCATAATACAATATCTCCACGTTAAGTCTGCGAGATGTGTGAGAAATACTCTATTTAATTACTAAGATTAAAATTTCAATACAATGGTATCAATTTTCTATTGCACTAGACTAGCATTTATTAGATAATTAACAAATGATGGTTAACAAACAAGATTTTTTCCTAATGGGAATAAATTAAAAATATGAAGTTTAAATTGTAACAGTTAAAAAACCTGATATGTAAAATAACTATTAAATCAGCCCTGAGGTCGGTAATCCCCACGTCCGGAACACAACATCTACGTTCCACGTCCAGGGCGGTAACAGCTGTACTTATGTACAATAGATATAGCTGGCTAACAGGGCTCCGAGTAAATTCCTCGGGTATGCTTTTCTTTTGACCTGTTTCCACCTTCAGGTCCTCACATGGTTTGGATTTTTCGGCTACCTGCAGGATATGGAATAATAAACGATTTTGGAAATGGACTAATACCACTTTTAGAGCTGGCGATGTGGCGGCCAGGGTCAATGTTATTGCAGGTGTAACGGAGACCCTTCCGTTGTCCGCATTTCCCCTGCGATGGCAAGCATGTAGCAATGGTGCTCATGTATGTCGGTGCATGGGAGCTCTGAAAGCTTCGGTGAGTAGGAGCCTGGAGTCAGTGCAGAGATTGCGCATCCGCTCTCTGCCAGGACATATGCCGGTTCCACCGGAGTGCTGGATCGGACCTCCAAGGTTAGTAGCCCTGGAGTGGAGGTGTACCCCGGCGGCTAGCCTTGCTACAGTAGGGATAAACGTTCATGAATATTGAACAAACAAACGTGGGAGAGGGTGCACGTAAACACCCTCATTTAGAAACCTCTGATTCGCCACAAGCGAAGAGGAAAAAGAGTAAGGAGTCAGACAAAATTAAGAGAGATGCTGACAAAATCAGCAAGGAATTGAGAAAGTCTTTGTTTGGAAACATTGCTCCCAAACCAAGATTTTTAATTATTACCAAGGAGAATGGCAACTTTCAAAAAGTTAGTCCATTCTTGATCGCAAGAGAGATAACTAATTGTGCTGGTAGTCCTGTTAAGGAAATTCGTAAAACCTTTAACGGATTACACGTTGAAACTATTAACAACAGTCAAAGTCAAAACGTCCAGGCAATGAAGAAGATCGGTGAATTTGCGGTATCAGTGCAACCGCATAGCACCCTTAATACATCCAGAGGAGTTGTTGTTTGCCGTGATCTTCTAAACTGTACAGAAGCGGAAATAGTACAGGAAATGTCGAGTCAAGGAGTGATTCAGTATCGCAGACTAACAATGAGAAGAAATGGCGAAGTTATTCCTTCGGCCTCTCGTGTATTGACATTTAACAGGCCTACCCTTCCTGAAAAGGTGCGTGCTGGTATACATCGGCTTGATGTACGTGCGTTTATTCCGCAGCCTATGCGATGTTTCAAGTGTCAACGTTTCCGGCACACTGAAGCTAGGTGTGAAGCGCAGGAAATCTGCATATGTGGAATAAAGATACATGAGGGTGAACCATGTAAAGACCCTCCAATCTATATTAATTGTAAAGGGCACCATAACTGTCGATCCAGGAATTGCCCAGTTTATAAATCTGAAACGGCCATTCAGGAAGTTAAAACGCTTCAGAAGGTTAGTTATCCTGAAGCGAAGAAAATTGTTAGTGAACGAACACCTCGACAATCGACCACTTATGCTGAAGCAGCTGCTGCTCCTTTTTCATCCAAAATTAATGTGGAGCAGTTACTTAATACAATGGCAGCAAGCCTTGCAACAATAATAGAAAAAATCATTGACGCTAAGATAGAGTCGATTCACCGCACAGAACCATCTAAACATGAGAAGGCTCAATCCCGCATTGACATCGTTGATAAAAGAAACGTACCAGCGCAGCATAAAAAACTAGCTAAACCTGCGATCATAACACCATCACTTGAAGTAGTAAATAAAAATCTTGATTTGTCTAGAAAAGAGGAAAAGATCACTCCGTCTTGTAGTTACAAACCTAAGCAAATAGTGACAAGAAAATCCAAGTCTACCGAAATGGAGGTGCAAGTCGTTATTGAGAAAGCACCATACGTAGACGATATACAAACTGTAACAATGGGGCCTCCAAAAGCTCAAACAACAGCTTCAGCGAGATCATCTATTTCAGCTGGACCCAGAACTGCTGTAGAGATAGAATACAGCTCATCAGCCGAGGAAAGTGCATCGCTTGCTAGTCTAGATTCAATTGCAACGATGTTAACAGCACCAATGAAGCTTTCATCACCTGATGTAAGCCGGCGAACGTCATTGGCTACAGAAAGAGAAGACGATGCCATGTCCGAGGCCTCAGACACACTGTCATCGGAAGTTGAGGCCGTTCGCGGAATGGAAAAACGGTGCAAGAAAGGGTGGCCGAAAGGAAAGCCTAGAAAGTAATTTGTTGGATCAGAAGTTATAAGAAAATGTAAACTTTTGATCATTTTTTGACTCATGAAAATGTGAAATATTGAACCCTTTTTTTAATTTTTATAAGTGGGATGGGGCTAATGACCAAAGTAGTCGATGCCCCTAAAAACTTAAAAAAAACTTAAATCAGATAGTATTGACTAACCCCGGATCAACTAGACTTTTGACATTTATTACCAATTTTCTATGCTCTTCTTCCTCTTCTCTTTGTCGAAATAAATGAGCATACTCAATCCCACTACAATCTTTCTTCCGCACCCCAAACTGAACTGGAGATGGGTCATTAGGAACATCGATAAACCCTTGGGTCTAACCACTAGGTATTTTAACTCGTTCAAAGGGTTTATCAAAGTCGAGAAGTTCACGTAAGACACTCATACTGAAATTTCAAAAAAATAAATGCAATAAGTTTTAATATCAGGTTCAATAATAATTAAATAAAAAGTTATTCAGACTATGGAACAAATATTTAATAGTGATACATATCTGTTAACAGACCTGCTAACAAAGGTTTTATTTGCTACTGATTATATAAAATCTATTAACTGAAATTACAGAATAAAAAACAGTTTTATATAACATTACTGTACAATTCATAAGTATTAAATTATTAGGGATATAATATGTACGTATTATAAAATATTGTTTATATTAACAATATTTTATAATACGTACATATTATAAAAACCTGAAAACCTCTTAAATTGGATGGTCTATAGTGACGATAACTGGGATTGGTTCCGTAGGTTTGCTGGGGAAATCTTACGCACCAAGGAAGAAGAGGACAGAAGAAGGGGTTTGTGAATTTAGGGTAGGGAGGACAGTTCCTTCGTGGAGGGCCCGTACGCCGTGGTGTGTGTGTTCATGAGAAGGGGTGAACTCCTGGGGAGTGTGGGATAAATAAAAGACAGAGTCCCGGTTGGCGGTGCCGCTCCTGCGGGTGCCTCGGCGCTTAGTGGGGTCGGTGCCGCTGATTAGAGGCAAAGACATAATGACCGAGACCCGGTTCCCTGGTGAGGGGATGGGAGGTGGCGTAGCCATACCCCGTCTCCGAGGCAGGGGATTAGAGGCAGGCGAATAAAATACAATTAAAGATCCGAGACCGGGGGAGCTAACCTGCCGTGCCGGGTGTACAACTGGTGGGCGGGGGACGCTCCCTTAGAGTAAAAGGACACTCTTCCCGACTGAGTATACTTAAATGGATATCCGGTCGGGGAGAGTAGGAGAAAAAAAAAATAAAAAAAATATATATATGTATTATATTATGTAATTAAATGATTCCATTTACCACTCTATCGATATTAATTTTGTTTACTAATAGATTAAACCAGACTTAAACAATAACTATATCAACGTATTAATTCTACAAATGTATATAACTATTAACTATTACTGTTGGATAAATATTATTTTAAATCATACAATTATATATATATATATATATATATATATATATATATATATATATATAAATATTGTACAAGTACATATATAATTATTGCTGGAATTAAACGAACACAATATCAATTAAAATGCATAGTTACTCTAACTATTAACATTTAATATATTTTTGGAAATTTTACAATTACTTTTATAATTATTGCTAGAATTACACAAAAATAAAATATTATTTTATATTAAATTATTAAAATGACGTTTCATTTACCTTAAATAATAACGATGACGACGAGACAAATTAAATAGAAGAGCAACACAGTAAAACGTAATAAAAATTCGTTAAAATTTAGCGGGATTTAATATAAAACCGTAATCCTTGTCATTGAGATTACTTTTAAATAATGATGGTGGCGTCAGCAGATTGTTGGCGGGATTTTTTGTTGAAGACGTCAGCAGATTTTCTTTTTGATGACAGCAGATTTATTTCAAATTTATTGTTAAATTTTTTAATTTGTTTTAATTTTTGGATGACGTCAGCAGATTTTTGGCGGGATTTGTTTTTGGCCTTTGACTTTGTCCCAGAATCGGCATACCTATACTACACCTATTAATTACTAATATATATTTGTTTATAATATATTATTAAATAATAACATGTAATAATTCCTATTAAATTACATATACATACTTTTAAGGCTGCATAAATTTTTATTTCATGAATAACTTCTGATTATTTATCATATTTTTCTGTTGTTTTATTATAATTTATTTATTAGAAATCCTTTTTTCCAATCACAGGTTAATAATTAATTATTAATAAATCAATATGTTTAATTTAAAAAAAAAAATGTTAAAAAATTAATTATAAAAAAAGTTAAAAAAAATACAAAAAGTCTGATTCGAACCGATGTAACGTCCCCGTATAAATCATAATATATCTTTAATTAAAATTCCATTTGGGTGTAACACTGCAACCAATGAAAATAAATACCCCTTATCATATATCGATGAAAAGATCTAAATGAGGGCTTATTACGGCTTTTAAGAAAACTTAAATCCAAAATTTGTTTGGATTTTGGGCTGTTTTTGGACACTTTTGACTCAGTCGATTGCAATAAAAAGTGGAGTTGCACAATTAGATATTACAGTAGTTCTACATTCAAAATTTCAACATACTACCGCTAATCGTTTTTGAGTTATGCGAGACGTCACGCCGAAACTAGTCAAAATGGATTCAGGGATGGTCAAAATGAATATTTTCGTTGAAATCTGAAATTTTTCGTGATCACAATACTTCTTTTACTTCGTACAACGAAGTAAAAACAACTGCATGTTATTACAAAAGAGTTAAGCATAGATTTTTGTCTACCAAGAATTTTGGAAATACAATCTTTAAATATTTCAAAAGAATTTACTGACCATCATATTTGGCTTTCATTCTCCATCAGTTTCTTTACCTGAACGCAATTCTTCAGTTCCTTTTCCATACACTGATTCTTGGAAGTTGAAATTGATACCGGGTGTGCGAAAATGACTTCTGTGATTCAAGAACGAATATCGTTTTTATTTGACGCACTCAGTAATATTTTATGCATAACCTCTTGAAGCGAAAAATGTTAGTTTTTTGTTCTAACACATCTAACACACTCTTGCAGTTAGATAGCATTTGTGTTAGTCTGTTGCACAGAACAAT
Organism: Lycorma delicatula; assembly: GCF_047948215.1. Lineage (NCBI taxonomy): Eukaryota > Metazoa > Arthropoda > Insecta > Hemiptera > Fulgoridae > Lycorma > Lycorma delicatula. The sequence continues at coordinate 135,611,177 of NC_134455.1, forward strand.
ATTTTATGAGCCGGTGCTTCGGTACTATTGCGAATTCTATAAGAGAAATCACACAGCGTGTACTGGTTCATGTAAATAAACAACAATTACTTATAAATTTAAACCTTATCATCTGTCACAAAGATTTCATTACGTAACAATTGAATTAGATTTAATTTCTGTTAATAAAAACCACTTGAAAAGCATGTATATTTCTGATGAAGCAACATTTCATTTTTAAGTAGTCATAAATCGATATAGCTGTCAAATACAGGGATCAGAACCCCCCCCCCCCCTTCCTAAGGGAAGATACCCACTTTGTGACGATTCCGGTTGTCACACGTCCCCCCCTCGTATATACCCCTGATGGGCTTTAACGAGAGTAGTCTTCAGACCCTCTAACTGAATACACCTCACAGTAAGCCAGGCCTCGGTTGGGATGCCACCGATGTAAATGCCTCGGTAGACATTTACATCGGTGATTTTTAACTCAGCTTTTGCCTTCGCTGCAGGCCTCTTCCGGACATCTGGAATGTCCTACATCGTTGCCCTCTGAACTAGCTAATCGAGTTCGCGGAACACAAACCCCGCGTATAGTTCTACATTTAAATAAGCTACTTCTGATTGTGAATGTCTCATATCTACTAGTATATTTGGTAAATATAATGCATACCACCAACAATGTAGATCGCAACAATGGAATTTATGTCTATTTCCCTTAATGTTCTCATCTCTTTCTGATCTAAGCCATCAATTAGATTACAACTACGGACTCCGGTCTACCAGGGAGAGGTGGAGAGACCGTCGACTCCCACTCAGCTTTATCGCAGAGTCCCGCGTGACATTTACTTCATCACCTAAAACAACCATCGTCGAGATGGCGCTACACCCTACGGCTGCACGACTAACCATGCCCTCGGCAGTTCATTCTTTACATAATTCCCAATAAACTTCTAACTTACCGATAGGCGCGATGCCAATGTGCCTATCTCCGGCCAATCTAACTGTCCAGGCGGTACCCTAGCCACCGAGATCAGAAAATACAGACAAATCGGTGGAATTTTTTACCATTCTCTGAGTGCGAATATTTCTACACATCATCGAACTATTATCTTTTTTTATGAGCATACTATTACGTGCATAGAAATTCTTGCGTGTTACAAAAAAATTGTCCAACAGCATAAAGCCCCGCTTAACTACGAAGATGTTGAACGGAATGCGCGCGACAGTTTTCCACAATAGCTGGTAGGAAGAGAAACTCCATTCCTTGGACATTGTGGTATGATGGCAATGAAATCATTTTTGGAGCTGAGCAAAGAGCATCGTATACCAAGAAAAGATCCAATAATTTAACCACCTGCCCTGAAGTATAACAGCAACCGTAGAAGCGATTCCTAGAGACATAATTATCAGAGAGTGATATGAGGTGAATAATAGGTTTGAGGTGGTCCATCGCAGTTTAAACGGTACCCAATATATTAAATGGTAATAAGTGGAAAAAAATTATACGAGGTGTGTGAAAAAATTATGAGATTGACTTTTTACTTACCAAAGTTTTTGTTTTTTCAAGCAACAATATTATCCCCTTCAAAGCAGTTCCCTTGGGCAGTTATACACCGGCAGAGTCGTTGTTCCCACTCCTGGTAGCAGCGCTGGAAGGCTTCAACTAGTAGGGCTTTTAACTGGTCGGTCATGGTCTTTTGAATGTTCTTCAGAGTTCCAAAATGACGTCCTTTTAAGACATGTTTCAATTTCGCGAAAAGGTAAAAGTCACAAGGACTCAAATCAGGTGAATAGGGGGGTTGACGAACCGTGGGAATACGTTTTGAGGTCAAAAATTCCCTGATGGAAATGGCCGTGTGACACGGGGTATTGTCATGATGAAGCTTGTCAGCAATATCTGATCTCACGCGAATCACTCTTTTCCTGATCCTTTCAAGGAAACCTTTGTAAAACACTAGGTTGACGGTTTGTCCTGGAGGAACAAATTCTTGATTTGCTCATTCGACATTTTTTCGGTCGAGGAGATGACGAGGTGTGCCACTTTTCGCTTTGTCGCTTTGTTTCAGGATCGTACTCAAATATCCAGGATTCATCACGTGTGATCACACGATAGAAAAATTCTTGGTCGTCGTCAATCTTCTCAAGAAGATTAAAGCACACGTTTCTTCGATTGTCCTGCTGTTCCGTTGTGAGGTTTTTCGGCACCGATTTCTCACAAACATTTCGCATGTTCAAAATTTGATGTACGGTGAAAGTGTTTAAATTCAACTGTTCAATCATCATCTTAATTGTTAAACGACGGTTTGATCTCACAAGAACCCTCACACGCTCAACGTTTTCGACAGACTTTGATGTCGAAGGTCTCCCTGAGCGAGTTTGATCTTCAACGTGTTCTCGGCCTTCCAAAAATGATTTGTACCAGCGAAAAATGTGCTCTTGATAAGCAATGTTTCCCATAGGCCTGTTTTAACGTTTCAAAGGTTACACTCGCGGATTCCCCAAGTTTAACACAAAACATGATTGCACAACTTTGCTCTAAATTCCGATGTTCCATTTTCGTAACAGACAACAAAAACACAACTTCACTGATGGCGCTGTCAAAAATATGTGTTGCTTGAACGGAGTTGAAACTCCTACTGAGCATGTGGAAGGGATGAACAAACCGGTCTAGCACAGACTGGTAAACACAGCGTTGCCAGATCGCTCGTAGTGTTACCAATCTCATTACGTTTCTCACACATCTCGTAGATGTTGGACTTTCGTAATAAAACATAAACCTTTGTATTTTTCTATATGTAATAAAATATATTTAATTTAAAATCGTGTGGTGCTTTTTCAGACACCCGGCATATGTAATAAAATGTAAAAATTAGTTAATGTCTTCACAGAGTATGAAATCAAAAAAGGAAAAAAGTTAAATATAGTTGACATAAACATGATTGATAAAATAATAATTTGCATTATAGCAATTTAAACGTTTAATTTAATTCAAATAATTACTGGATATCCAGCTTAGCAGAATCAATTGCAAAATAAATCCAGAATAGTTTACTTACATTGGCAATCAGGCGTCGGTCTAGAAAGAAGAAATCAGCTGCGCTGATTTTTGGTGAAACTAGTTTTACTTGCTGAACGAAGAGTGACACCTAAAATAAAAATATTCTATTAATTTATTATATAAAAAATAAAAAAAATAATTTAAGATTATTTTATATTATTCTTGCTATACGCAAATACATTATTGATTTTCTTAGGTTATTAAGACGATTTTATAAATTGATTAAAAAGTGGAGAAATACATTTTTAATAGCAAGTGGTGCAAACATAAATAGAAATTAATATTTAGGATCTTATTTTAAATGATGAAAATTTATTTGAAAAAATCAAAATGCGTAAAGTTTTAGAACATATATGGAACTCATATTTTTTTGTGTAAGTTACGCTATCTTATTTTATATTGTTGTCAAAATAATGATACAGTTTTTCATAATTTTATGATGAAATATTTTTCGATAATTTGCATTGAATTAGTTGCACTGGTTATTCAATTTGTGATTTTATTTCTTAACGCTACTTTTTGTACGAGATGCTTTTGAGTGAGCTCTGATTAATTTTGACAGCTTTCTTCTTTTACCTGTTTAGCCTCCGGTAATTACCTTCAGATAATACTTCAGAGGATGAATGAGGATGATATGTATGTGTGCAATTAAAGTGTAGTCTTGCACAGTCTCAGTTCGACCACTCCTGAGATGCGTGGTTAATTGAAACCCAACCACCAAAGAACACCGGTATCCATGATCTAATATTCAAATCCGTGTAAAAATAACCGACTTTACTAGGATTTAAACGCTGGAACTCTCGACTTCCAAATCAGCTGATTTGCGAAGACGCGTTCACCACTAGACCAACCCGGTGGGTTAATCTTGACAGCTGGTACTAAACTAAAGTGTAATTGTAATTGCAAGTGATTTATAATCTTAAATAGTAATTTTTTTATCTTTTATAATTTGGTCAGTTTGATGGACTCTTTTGATGTTCTTTCCTATTTTTTAAACTCTACATATTAGACATTAAAATTAATATTAGACATTAATTTAAACTGATGTTGTGTAATGTTTCTGAATTAATCTTTTAAATATTTTTTAAAAATATGATCTAAATTTTATCCATCGTATAATAATTTTGGCTCAATATAAAAGTATATAAAAACTTTTTTGATGTATAAAATTATTCTTTAGCCAGTCTGGGCTCGGTTCCATGACACTTAAAATCTAGACACCCGCTATTTTTGGCGTGCTCATTTTTGTAAGGTCACAAGATTGTAAGGTTCCACGTGCCATAGGAGCAATTTGGTGATAAATTTCCCTTCTATCCTTATGTGACCATTGTAGCAGCTATAAACTGACATCAATATCAACTCGTGGGGGATTTAACTCCAACTCACGTTTAAAATTTATTGCAGCTCGAGTCTGGGCTTTCCGTCAGAAATTAATCGAGAATCATGCACTTACCTGATTCAGAGAACTAAGATACTCTCATCCTTTAAGAACTGCTACTTCTCTTTCTTGAATGCATACTTTTTAACTTTTGACCATTCAATATCGACAGCCAAAATAAACAATAAAAATTTATGAAAGCTCGCTAAATCTGCTAATTTAAGCTAATTAAAATAATACAAATTATAAATTTGTAATAATCATATTACAAAATATTAAAATATTTAAAAGTATATCTAGGTCTTATCTTATTATTATATCTAGGTGAAAGTCTAAACTGGGAGATCTTTCTCTTTTTCAATGATAATAAAAATATATTGAAGTAAAGGGTTAATATTTTTTCTTTAATGAATATTTTTAATATCTTAACCCTTAATATCAGGATCATGATAATTCTGGTAATTATTTTGGTGAGATGCCTCACCCCGAAATCAGAAAAAAAACATATGAAATTCATTAAAAATAAATATTTATTCATTTAATGATGTATTTTGGGTGTCGGAAAATAGAAAATTAGTAAAAGTTTACCTAGCGATACAAAAATACACAAATACAAATTACGTAGCGATACGAAAAAAATACTTATATCATAGTGAAACATTATATTTAAACATATAAACATGAAAATAAATTACAAATTGTTAATCTGAATCAGATTTCGAAGATACTTTTGCAGAATCATCACACACGCGATTTGCCGAATCAATGTGTATCGTAACTTATAATTCGCCGTAAATGGTGAAATCGTGTTTTATAATCACAATACTCCCTTTTAAATAAAAATTCGGCCATATGTCTGTGGAAATGGTGTTTGGAATTTCCATAATGCGGCACATTGCTTCTTACTTCCCTCCATTGACGTTCGATTGTCTGCGTATGTGCCCCAGTGCCCGGATCTATAAAATTGTACGTATGATTCACAGTTAAGTGTTGAAAGTCTCCTGTTTGTAAACAAACATAAGATTTCCAACAGTTACTGATAATTGTAGTATATGGGTGCACATAGTCCTTTATAATGCGGACAAAGTTTCCTTATCACGTATCGGTACTGGAACCGTGAAAACTTCTTATCCAATTTCCATTTATAATTCTGCCGCGATTATATTTTCGTTTACCGGTTTTGGCTTCATCGATTTCTACAACTTTGCCTACTCCTCCAATCTTTATCGAATTAGTACATAAATATCCAAAACAAATTTCCCAAAAATAATTTCTTCAATCTACCACATTACTAGACAATAAATTTAGCTCACTACAAAACATATCTTGTCTAGGTGGCTTTATTACACACCATATTACGGAGAAACGTAAAATAATAGGTAATTCTAACCTAGCAGTGGCTAACCATGTATCGACGTGTTGCGAAGTGGCTCTACGTAACGCTGTTTACTTTCATTTTTCTTATGTTTCTTAAGTACACGAAGGCATTTTCTACAACAGAAAATGTGTCGATCTTCAGCCTCATTTCATTATTACACGATGGACATTGTCTGTGTTTCGGCAAAATGCCATGATCGTAAAAAATTGTCTCACATTATCAACCGACTGAGAGAATTCAATAATTGTAATAAATGTAAATTCACAATTTTTACCTATACATTTCAGGTCCAGTAGATTTTTTTTCATCCATTTTAGTTCACTCTATTTACATACTGAACACTGTAAATTCTATAAAGAAAACTCAGAAAACTTAGGCGCCGTGTGAGAATAGCAGATAACAATGTAATGTAATGAATAAGTTATAAATAATAAAAGTAGTGTAGTGAATAAGAAAGAATTCTACGTTATCCGGAGGTGAGAATCTGCATTATCGAGTGTATCAATATTCAAATATCTACTTTTTCGACTCTTCATTTCCATCATAAAATACATTTCAAAAGATTTTACAACGATTTGATATGTTTTTTGTGATTTCGGGGTGAGGCACCTCAACTAAATAATTACCATAATTCTAACTGGATGTAATGATAAAATCACTAAGATATAAATCTTCAACGTTTTAATAAGATCCGTCCCGTAGTTTTGCGTATTGCGCATACCGGGTTAAACCCAGTTATCATTTGATTACATGTTAATATATTAATAATTTACTTACCTTTTGCTGGAGTTTGTAATCATAACAAACTGTCGGTATTTCGTACAAATCATTAATCAACCGAGAAGTCTGAAAAAAAATAATGGAGTTATAAACGTTTGAATATTATTACAAATATTAGATGGCGACAGCAATTTGATTTTACTTTTTATTTTCATAATAATTAAATTATATTTTTGTTTTAAATTAATAAATTAGAAGTCATCTGGTAATTTAAAGCTGAATAAAAACTAACGTTGTTATATACTAATATTAAATAAAAACTGATGATTTAATAAGCATTTAAAAATTTTGTGCATTTATTATTCTATACAGGAAAATTTTGTTAATTTATTTCAATTACTAACAATCATGCGCTAAATACAAAAACTAAGATATTTAGAAAATTGGTTATAACAAATAAATAGGGCCTGCGTAACTGTATTCCTCTTTTATATTTGAATGATAAGTAATAATTTTGTTATTATAAATACTAGAGTTAATATTAATATTATTATTAATATTATGTCGTATTTATGAAAAAGGAGATTTCCGTCAGACTTCAAAAAGAGTGTTATAGTCATGATACCAAAGAAAGCAGGAGCAGATAAATGTGAAGAATATAGAACAATTAGCTTAACTAGAATTCTGTACAGAAGAATTGAGAGGAGAGTGGAAGAAGTGTTAAGAGAAGACGAATTTGGTTTCAGGAAAAGTATTGACACAAGGGAAGCGCTCAGATTAATAGTAGAAGTAAGATTAAAGAAAAACAAACCGACATACTTGGCATTTATAGACCTAGAAAAGGCATTCGATAACGTAGACTGGAATAAAATGTTCAACATTTAAAAAAAAATTAGGGTACAATTCAGAGACAGAAAAACGATTGGCAACATTTACAGGAACCAAAAAGCGACAGTAATAATTAAAGAATATAAGAAAGAAGCCGTAATAATAAAGGGAGTCCGACAGGGATGTTCCCTATCTCCGTATAATCTTTACATAGAACTGGCAGTTAATGATGTTAAAGAACAATTTAGATCTGGAGTAAAAGTACAAGGTGAAAAGATAAAAGATGCTACGATTTGCCGATGATATAGTTATTCTAGCTGAGAGTAAAAAAGATTTAGAAAGAACAATGAACGGCATGGATGAAGACCTACGCAAGAACTACCGCATGAAAATAAACAAGAACAAAACGAAAGTAATGAAATGTAGTAGAAATAACGAAGGTGGACTACTGAATGTAAAAGTAGGAAGAGAAAAGATTACGGAGGTAGAAGAATTTTGTTATTTGGGAAGAAGAAGTTACTTAAGATGGACGAAGCAGGAGTGATATAAAATGCCGAATAGCACAGGCCAAACGGGCCTTCACCAGAAATATAATTTGTTTACATCAAAAAATAATTTAAACGTCAGGAAAACATTTTTGAAGTATATGTTTGGAGTGTAGCTTTATATGGAAGTGAAACTTGGACGATCGGAGTACCTGAGAAGAAAATATTAGAAGCTTTTGAAATGCGGTACTGTAGGAGAATGTTAAAAACCAGATGGGTGGATAAAGTGACTAATGAAGAGGTGTTGCGGCAAATAGATTAAGAAAGAAGCATTTGAAAAAATATAGTTAAAAGAAGAGACAAACTTATAGGCCACATATTAAGGCATCCTGGAATAGTCGCTTTAATATTGGAGGGACAGGTGGATGGAAAAAATTGTGCAGGCTAGGCAACGTTTGGAAAGTGTAGAAATTTGTTAGGGATGTAGGATGTAGGGGGAATATCGAAATGAAATGACTAATACTAGATAGGAAATCTTGGCGAGCTGCATCAAACCAGTCAAATGGCTGAAGACAAAAAATAAATAAATTTCATAAATCTTTATAATAATTCAATTGTAAAAACAACTTACCGAAGTGGAAAATCTTGTTCCTACGTCGGCCAACAGATAGATAATCAAGATATAGATAAATCTTCGTAAAAACAATCCAACCAAATAAAATGTTGATTTACCAGTCACGTACATGGTCAAATGTAAAAAAACAATCCATATTCCAAGACGGACAAATGACAGTGTTATATAACAACCGTACACCGAATTAAAAGCGTTCATACATTTAGAGAATTTTTCATGAAGCAACAGATATTTATTTATCCGTTTCCTTTCATCTGATGCAGGATTATTTTTGTGAGGATTCTTAAAGTAGATTTGTTTGCAATACTTTGAAGCTGAATTCGTAAAATCATTGTACATATCTAGTAATTCCTTAGCGACATACAACATTATCCCGTTTTGTAGATCTATAGCAAAGTTTATATTCACTGCACATGCACGCGCGATTTTACTATCTTCGTCTGTAGTGTAAAATTTAGAGAAGAGAAAGAGTAATAAAAAAGTACTGTTGGTTAGAGTAAAACATATGTAGTATAATCCGCGATATTTTATTCTTTTGGATACGTTATCATCGATACTAATCAATAAATCATTATACTCTTCCATATTTTTCTGTAATTCTCGCCACGAAAGAGCACCATACGCGATGTTAATTGTTAGTAACAAATCTATTATTACTTGAATTCCAATTGCGGGGTTTGAAATGCATACAAAAGCCAAAAATATTGCAAAACATTGAATTAGTAAGAAAGGTATTAAATCCATTTTTCTGATTGGACGCTGAGAACTCTTTTGACAGTAAACTGCAGGATATAAGAGTGCATATCTAAATAAAACAGAAAGCGACTGTAGATCTTTCATAAATGGATTATTTTCTTTTTCAAATAGAATGTTTATTAATGATCGCATTGTATTTCTTAGGATTTGATAAAATTTTCGAAAAACTTCCATTTCTTTAAAGTATAAGCCCGTGCTTTATATTGTGTTAAAACATTACAGTTATTGTTTTCTTATTGCGTAAGATTTTTCTTTCCAAATATATATATAAATAAAGAACAAAAACTCACATTATAACTAATGGCATAGAGCAATTTAATCTATAGTAAATGATCTTTTATAACAAACATATTATTTCAGTATTAATATAATAGTATATTGATTTTTGTTTAAATTTCATAAATTGTTAACAATTTTATTTTACAACCAGTTTAATCGATAAGTTTTGTTCAACTTTGTTCTGTTACTAACTACTATATATTACAATAAAAGAACAATTCATTTTGGTTAAAAAAATATCTGATGTCAACACTACATGTACACTACTTCCTTGTACGTCTATTAAATTACATATACACATTTAAAAAAAAATGAAAAGGACATAAAATTTTATTTCATTAATAACGTCTGATATTTTTTCTTATTTTCTTTTTTATTATTATTATTATTATTATTGAATTATTATTTATTATAATTTTACATTCAGAGGTTAATAATTATTAATAAATAATTTATAAAAAATTAAAAAAAAAAAAATTTATAAATGAAGATGAAGTCGGATTCGAACCGATGTGCCTTCCCCTTGTAAGATCGAAATATTTCATTAATTAAAATGTTATTTGGCTATAACTCTGGAATCAATGAAAATAAGCACCACTTATGATATATCGTTGAAAAGCTCTCAATAAGGGCTTATTACTGCAGCTAAGAATCCGTCCAAAATCCAATTTCTTTTTGAAATTGGCATTTTTTTGGACACTTTTGGTTCAGTCGTTTGCAATCAAAAGGAGAGATGCCAAAATAGATGTTACAACAATCCTAAATCCAAAATTTCAACATCCTACGGCTAATCGTTTTTAATTATGCGAGATATATTTACATACAGACGTCACGCCGAAATTATTCTAAATTGATTCAGGGATGATCAAAATGGATATTTTCGTTGAAATCTGAAAACCAAAGTTTTTCGCAATCACAATACTTCCTTTACTTCGTACGTGGAAGTAAAAACGAGACAGATTGTGTTTCTCATAATTATTATTATTATTATTGTAAATATTGCTACACTCTTTTTTTTTTCTTATAATTGTTACGTACTTTCCTAGTTCTATTAAGTAATTTTATTGTAATTTAAGTAATTCTATTGAGCTGGCCTCCGTGGCGCGAGTGATAGCGTCTCGGCCTTTCATCCTGAGGTCCCGGCTTCGAATCCCAGTGAGGAATGGCATTTTCACACGCTATAAAAATGATCATTCAATTTATCTTCTGATGTAATACCTAACGGTTGTAAAAAAAAGTAAAAAAAATAATTTGATTGAATTTCTATAAACACCTAAATTTATACACATTTTCAAATTCATCCTCTATTGTCCAAGTAATTAGTGAAAAAAAATTCGTTGATATAACTAGTGTACGGACACCCTTGGACTTTCAGGGACCCTACGTCATTGGTTGTTCTGTAAAATAAGACATTTTTTACCGTTCGTTTTCTTCAGAACATGACAAAATGGTTAATTTCATTGTTTCGCTAACTTTTTAGATTCGTTTCATCTATAGATACGTAATGCCTTCTTATAAATCCATGGATAACTATATAGTCTTAAAAAGTATATGATTATTTAAAGAAATAATCAGATATTTTAATAAATAAATAATAAATAGGAAAAAAATAATTCAATAAATAATAATAATAAAAAAAGTACATAATACAGCATAACTTGATATGAATATCCATTGTAATAAACACACAGTGGGAGAACATAAGTGAACTTTTATGGATACGTTAAAATAATTACAATAGTGTTTTTGACGCAGTAGTTAAACGACAACGTTCTTCAGGGGAAAATCCGTTAAGTGACAGTAGAAAGAACATGTACACATATCTAACAGCGCACCAGTTAACTTAGTGATAGCAACTTTTGATTTAATGCTTTATTTGTTCTCTCCCGATAACTTTTTTCCTGTTTAGGCTCCAGGAATCACCGTCACGTATTACTTCAAAGGATGATATGTATGAATGTAACTGAAGTGTAGTCTTATTCAGTCTCTTTTCTGAGATGTGTGATTAATTGAAACCCAACCACCAAAGAACCCCGGTATACACGATCTAGTATTCAAAAACGTATAAAAGTAATTGCTTTTACCAGGATTTGAAAGCTGGAAATCTCGACTTCAAAATCAGCTGATTTGCGAAGACGCGTTCACCACTAGATCACTGATAACCTATAAAAAACATCAGACTATTTTTTAATGAAGGAAAATATTACGAAAGTTCAATTTTATAATACATTATGCATTCCAAAAGATAAAATTTAATAAAATTAAAAAAGCTTTTGCTACAACACAAACACAAAAACAAAGAAAGATCCTACTAGAAAGAAGAAATATATTAGGAAAGATCCTAATACTTAAAATCAGAACATGTGTCGGGTAATTATAATCATTATAATTTCGATTCTCGTCTTCTAGCCGCAGGCACAGAATATCTTTTCTGAGTTATTTTCAAAAGTGGTTTGAGAAGTGTTTATAATAAAGATAATACTGAGTAACAATAATCACGTATTCTAAAATAGCTAGGTTCTTTGTGACTTTTTCTTTGTATGTAGTTTCATAATCTGTTTTCTGTGTCTTAATGTATCTTGTTTACTGTGACTGATGGGTTTTTGTTGATATTCCTATTATGATGCGATTGTACTATGACTATGAGTATGTGAGTGGGCGTGTAACCCCCTTCCAGAAGGAATACTTCATTAGCGATTTCAGGAAGGGTAGTACCCAGGGGTGGCGGTTTAGTCGGTTTACATACGCAAATTAATAACATTTTGCGGCACCTGTTAGCGAGCCCGACACTGCTTAGGCGTGACGTATTTCCCACCTCTTTAACAAAAAAAAGGTTCTTTTGACAGGTCTACTCTTGGTTACAGTAATTTACGAACGTCTATTTTCAGACATCATTTATGCCATTTAGCAAGTTTTTTTTTACGTCCTTGTACGAAGTAAAGGAAGTATTGTGATCGCGAAATATTTCAGTTTTCATATTTCAACGGAAATATCAATTTTGACCATCCTTGAATCCATTTTGACTAGTTTCGGCGTGACGCCGGACCTACGTACGTATAACTCAAAAAAAAATTTTTAATTTTGGAATTAGAACTGTTGTGTACTATAAACACTATAGATAAAACACAATATCGTTGCCCTCTGAACTGGCTAACCGAGCTCGCGGAAGCACGAACCCCGAGCCTAAGTGAGCCAATTTCTAGTAAATGTCTCGAAATTCGAGACAAATTAACAATATACCACCAAAAATGTTGTTAGCAACAACGAAATTTAGTCTTAGTTCCCTTAGTGAATTCTATTTCAGTTTATACCCCTGACTTCCGGTAAATTTACGGACTCTGGTCTGGCTTACAAGGGAGAGGCGAACAGACCTCCTAGTCCCACTCAGCTCCATCGCAGAGTCCTGTGTGACATTTACTTTCTTTAACCATCGTCGAGGTACTGCTACACCTCACGGCTGCATGGGATTCATTACCTCGGCAGTGCTAGCAATGTCATCAACTGTAATTTGTCGATTACCGAGAACCATTTGTTTAACTGCTTCAATATTGTCGTAAGTCTTGGAAGTGGAAAACTTACCTTGCCGCTGTTCATGGCAGAGAAATTCCTACCATTTTTAAAGCGATAAAGCCATTTGTAGATTTTTCTTCTTCCACTCAAACAACTCTCTCCATACTGCTGCTACATTTCTGCACCTCTGCTGGTTTTACCCCATCTGAACTGAGGAAACGTATCACTGCTTGGATTTCTTCCTTGGTGCAATAAGAGAAAGGAGCACTCATTTTAAAAAAACTTTAAGCACAATCACAGTTAGCTAACAATAAAACAATACTTTCATTCAGCAGCTGGTAGAGGTTTTGATTTATAGTAGAACAATCATTGTTGCCATACATGTGTTAGAAGGAAATCAAAATTTCCCTTTACTTTTTGACTTACCCTCGTATTTCATCTCGGATATATATATATATTTTATTTTTTATTTCCAATTAGCGGAGATATGCCGGTTGAAGCACAAACTTTAATTAATTGAATTAATGAACTGTGAACTGGATTTGAACTGAATGATTCGAATCAATAGAATGAATAATATTACAATAATAATAGAATTACATTTACGTCTAATAAAATAATGTTGAATAAATTTTTAAAAAAATCGGTTTAACAATAATAGTCTTCCCGTGGGAATGCGTGTGACTAGAATTGTGAGGTATACGAGCACCTTGTGAGAGGCTAGGCCTATCATCACCATCAAGTGGTAACAAACCGGGTCCCCCTGGGGCGCTGTTTTGGGAGGTGCAATGTGGAGTGCACTTGTAATATTTCTACAACCAATCAACCGATTTTCAAAATTCAAACGGGGTATTTTGTTAGTAGGTTGAAGGCTAACTTCTGCATGTATCAGATAGACTCTCGATCTAACAGATCACATTTATTCGAAAATTTATGTATACATATATAAAGTCTGTATCGTATCATGCGAGAACCGACCGACCGATTACTTTCAAATTTTCAGGATACATTCATGTTATCCCAGGGATGGTTTAAAGCCATCGAGATCCTAGCTTCCTTGAAGGTTAAAATATTAAAAATATTCTTTATTTCTTTGTCCCCAAGTAGGGTGAAGTTCTTCTTGCGTATAAAATTTGACTTCCACATGTATAAATATATATATGCTATAATGTACTTATTTAATTATAATTTGGTAATAGAAAAAAATAAAGAATAAAAAGTTACATTATGCCTAGTCACAAAATAACAATTTAATCAATAAAAATGATATTTTTTCGTACAGATTATATTTCACTTTTATTATAATTAAAGCATAATATAATATATTAAGCTATACTTAAATAACAAATTATTTTTTAACAACTTAATATTACATCAAGTTTATCGATTTCTTTCTACTTTACTCAATTCGAAACTATATAGTAAAATAATAGAAAAACAAATAATTTTGTTTGAAAAACACAAGACAGACTTTTTTTTCATAAATGTTATGAGATTTCCAAGTTCTCTGAGAGTGATAAAAACAGTTTCACGTAATTTAATAGATGAATTTTTATACGCACAGAAATTTATAAATATTTCCATGTTCATTCACCATTGTCCAAGTAATTACTGTAAAAGGATTCATTGATATACTCGTAGCTAATGTTCGGGCACACGTAAGCGTTAAGGCACCCTACATTACCGGTTATTCTGCAAAAAAAAAAAACAAAACATCTATTATGATTCGTTTTTCTCAGAAAATAAAGAAAACGATTGATTTTCTTGTTTTGGGAATTTTATTTTTAATTTTGTTTCATGTATAATAACGTAATGTATTCTTATAAATCCCAGGATGACTATAATGGTCTTAAAAGTGGTCCCTGGTTGACTAAGAATTTAAAAATTATATAAAATAAAGAATTAAGAATCAATTTTTATCCCTTAATAAATAATAAAAAAAATATATAATACTGTACAAATAGATATGAATAAGCAAGCGTATACATCGAGTTAAACATACAATGGGAGAACATAAGTACTTTTTTATGGATATATAATAAAATACTATCTTTTTTTTTGCGGAGGGAGGTGGAAATGCACTTAGGCACGGAGTGTCGGACTCCTGCTGGTGGCATTATCCAATCACGATCAGCAGACTACCGACTAAAACCACCCCCTTTCTACCAGGACTCGACCCGGAACCGTTTAACACATTACTTCCGGTCGAGTCCTCCTATACTAGTCTGATTAGGTGCTACCTAATTTTCAGGAATATCCAGGTCAACCTTTTTGGCCCTGAGAATGTTGCCGACGAATCGGGCAACACATTCCCAGATGCTCAGGTCACGGAGCATCATCGCAACCACATTGTGGGGGCTCAGTGCTCTGAGATCCGCCTGTAGTGTTCCCCGATCTGCAGCCCACCGACCACATTTGAAAAAGGTGTGCTCAGCGTCGTCCCGTACACCGGGGCAATAGAGGCAGTCGGGGGACGGCGCTTTCCCTATGGCATGGAGGTAAGCGCGGAAGTACCCGTAACCCGTTAAAAATCGGGTCATGTAGTACTCCACCTCTCCATGCCGTTGCTCCGTCCACGGTCTGACCAGAGAGATAAGCCTTGCGGTCCATCGTCCTCCGGTCTCGTGGTTCCCGGTCTCTTGCCATGCGAGGAACGTGCGAGTGCGTTCCTTGTTGACAATGGTCTCCCGGTTTTCGCCTGCCCGTTACCTCCTGTAGATCACCTGGCGCTCCCTTGCCAAAATATCAATGGGTATGACGCCGGCGACCACCAGTACTGCAGGCTCGGAGACCGTCCGATACGCGGAAGGGACTCGCAAGGCTGCGGTGCGTTGCACCTGCGCGAGCCGCTTCCGGTTTCTTGCAGTTCTTAATGCCTGGGCCTACACTTCCGATCCGTATAACAGGTTGGAATTCACTATGGACATCAGCAATCACCGTCTGCTGGCCTTTGGACCGCCGACATTCGCCATGAGCCGGCTGACAGCAGTTACGGTTCTCGCAGCTTTGTCGGCGGCTCTCCGAAGCTACTCAGCAGAGCTGAGTAATAATAATAATAATAATAATAATAATAATAATAATAATAATAATAATAACTTATTCTAGGATAGCTAGGTTGCTTTGACAGTTCTATTCTAGATTTCAATAAATTACAACCTCTGTTTTCAGAATCATTAATATTTTACTAAAGACTTATATAGCTCACATAGGCAACATATTATATAGGCCACATATTATATATTAGACTTATATTAAGGCCGCTTTACATTCCACATCCTGGAATAGTCGCTTTAATGTTGGAGGGACAGGTAGAAGAAAAATTGTGCAGGCAGGGGAAGTTTGTCACCTTAATCCGTTCGGCTACACCAGCTACATTTTTTTCATCGGGTTGGTCTAGTGGTAAACGCTTCTTCCCAAATCAACTGATTTGGAAGTTGAGAGTTCCAGCATTCAAGTCCTAGTAACGGCAGTTTCTTTTATACGGATTTGAATACTAGATTGTGGTTACTGGTGTTCTTTGATGGTTGGGTTCCAATTAACCACACATCTAAGGAATGGACGAACTAAGACGGTACAAGAATACACTTCATTTTCATTCATATATATAATCTTCATTCATCCTCTTAAGTAATATCTGAACGGTAATTCTCGGAGGCTAAACAAGAAAAGGAAAACAAAGCCCGGTATTGCGACGTCGAATAAACTGTTGGCTCTCGAATAACGTTGTGTTTGTGGCCTTGAATGTATCTAAGTTTTTGATATGTTAAAATTATTCTTAAATGTTAATAATTTATTTAACTTTTTTTGAAGTTTGTAATCATAAAAAACGTTCGGTATTTCGTACAATTCACATAACAATTGTGAAATCTAGTAAATAGAGATAGAAATTTATACTACTGAATGTCGTTTCATGAACGCTGTTCGACAAGGAATTTAAGAGATTAACAAACGTAAAATTAACTTATTAATAAAATTTATTACTCTTAAATAACCTATAATGAATAAAATAAGAATTTACTATAAACTTTATAATAAACTAATTGAAACAAATATTTAATTAACAATAACAATTAAGCAAAAATCTACAACTCATACAATTAAAATCCTGCAAACATTATTCACTTTTACTGTTTACGAAAAGAATTTCCCTACATTTTATGAATGAAACTAATACTGTAACTTTTACTAATGTTCACAAATAACTTATCCAACAGCTTCTTGTTTTCAACCACTTTCCAAAATCACATACTCGTCACACAATTCTCCCTCATTGTGACTAAACACTTACTGTTATCGCTTTTATCGTAACTGCTCTGAACTCAAAGTTGAAAAACTACTAATTTTCCGCTGGTGCCCGGACGTATTTATATCTCCTGAACTTTCTTTTTCCTGTTTAGCCTTCGGTAATTACTTTTCAGATAATACTTCAGAGGATGATATTTATGAATGTAAATGAAGTGGTAGTCTTGTATAGTCTCAATTCGACCATTAGATTCGACTATTAGATCAACGATCTAGTATCCAAATCCGTGTAACAATAACTGACTTTACTAGGACTTGAACGTTGGAACTCTCGATTTCCAAATCAGCTGATTTGGGAAGACGCGTTCACCACTAGAGCAACCCAGTGGGTTATATCTCCTGACCTGCAGTACCAGTATCCGAACGTCCAAATTATTTTTTATTGCTCAAGCTTATATTTTTAACATCTGCGCTTTCTAAAATTTTCTAGAAGTCCTTTTCTAGAAAGAATCCCTTCGTCGTACCTTTCTTTCTTTTTATCATTATTAACCACCCCGGGCGTAACCGGCATCACTTTTCAGCATTACCACATGGTTACTCTTGTAGGGACGTGACAGCACATTGCCCCACCTTAGCTTAGCCCCCTCCTGGGGATCCCATTGGGGTCTTCCATGCACCACTGGGACATCCAGATCTCCTCTTCCGGATAGCCGAGACACTCCTCCATAGGGAAGCTACTCATCCCGACCCTAACGTAATAGGGTCCAGGCATATATTTTGCATGTCCTTAACCTACCCGCGCCCTCTCAAACCTTCAGGGTCCTCCAAGCCATCATCAGAGGGATCCTGACCCTCCAGCTCTTGCGTGCGGTGAGCCAGGATGTCCTAGGCAAGGAGGCTAGCTGCCTTGTCCTAAACGTCGCTAAAAATTTGTTTTTCCTTTGTCTAGATTTTTCATTCCTTATCTTCTCTCTTTTTTCTTACTGGAAGCTTCTCTGCCCATTAAACTGCAAACTTTTTAAAGCTGTTCCTCCCGAACAGGTTTACAATATTATTACAACAGTAAGATAATTACAACCGTTTGGTTTTCACTATTATTTTTATATTAATGAAGTCGTTTTTCTATTATAAATGAGTAGATGTAATCTGGTAATGTAAAAAAACTGAAACTGATAAGGTTATATATGTTAATTTTAAAGAAAAATTAGTGATTTAATAAACAATCAAAAATTATTTGTTATGTATTATTCTATACACCAAGAAGTTATTAAATTGATTCTATTTTGTAAAATTGTGCGTTAAATACAATGTTACAGAGCTAGAAAACTGGATACAATAAAAGAAACGGGGCCTGCTTTTCTGTATTCTGTTTTATATTTGTATTAGAATGAAGTAATTAGTTTGTTCTTTTGTGAACGAGTTCTTAAGTTACATAATAATCAAGTCGCATAATTAAAGAATTAAACGATTTATACACATTTTTATCACAAAACAAGTACAGTTTCATTTCTCGATTTCTACTGGTTTATTTTACAAACAATGTTTTAACGAAATCCATTTTTAGGAATAATTGAATATAAAAATTACTAAATTTTTAAATATTACTGAGAATAGAACGGGTATGAAAGAGGAATCGGTAACATTATGAACTAAAAGCTTATGCAAATAGAAAATCTACGGTTAAAAGAGTTCTGGGAAAAATCATTTACTCGAGGAAATTAAAAAAAAATGAATACGCAAAATTAAGAATGCGCAAAATATGAACTTATGTGCACGGAGACTATTTATCGGCTCGATGTTATCGGGTCATATTAGATCTCCGTGAGAATTAGAAAAAATCGGACCGAATGGGTAATCCTTGAAAATTTATCGGGGACAAGAAAACGGATTGCGGAGGGAATTTTGGATTCCGCCTGACCGTTCCTGAGTTTTATTTTTGTTTTTTTGTGTTATAAGGTTTGATGTTTTTCTATTGTTTTGTTTATTTAGTTTTTTTTATTTCTTGTTTTGTGTTATGTTATGATTGCGTGTTGAACTCAACTTGTAACCTATCGAGAAAGCAGTTGCGTTTTTAATTTCAGTTTCTTCATGTCACTCGGTTTTGTTAAAGATTCAACATAGATGTGTTTTGTTTTAAAATCTTCATTTCCTAGTAGTACACCGATGGGAATATCTGGTATTCGCATCGGTGGCATCCTGATTGAGACAAAAACAAGGCTGAGAGATGACTTTTTCCGAGGTACTGAAGATAACCGCCGGTAAAGCCCACACGGAACAGGTGCGGAGGAGGTGGCTTGGCGATCGAAACAGAAACATGGAGGATGTCTTTCCCTAAGGGATCAGGATGATGGATATTTATCCACTGGGTTGCCTAGTGGTGAACTCATCATCGCAAACCAGGTGGTTTCAAAGTGGAGACGTCTAGGTTCAAATCCTTATAAAGGCAGTTACTTTTATACGGATTTGAATACTAGATCGGAGTTACCGGTTTTTTACCATGATGTTCCGACGAAGAAGCAGTTGCTGTTGTCGATGGAGCTCTCTTACATCCCCGTGAAATTTAATCTTGATCTCATGAATTAGCAGTTTCTTTAAACTTTCCAACTAGTAATTTTATGAAGGGGAAAAATAGAAATACCGTTTTTATGGCAAAAAGGGGACCACAAAGGATTCCCCAACGGGACTCGGTCTTACTTCCCCGCAAACGATACTTCAAGGGAGTCTCTACCCGATCATCGTAAACGGGAGACCGAGGCCTCCCACGCCCTCCCGGATGGGACTGTCACTCAAAGACACCATGATGTTCCTTCGAAGAAGCAGTTAAAGATTCCGATGGAGCCATCTTACATCCCCGACCAACAGGCGTATAACCATAAGACTTGCAGGATAAGCACATAGGATCCTGCTGGCAGTCCTTTCACAAATGGCCCGCCTTACCACATGTAAAACAGTGGCCAGTAAAACAGAACTTGGCCCTGTGGCCTGGATTCCAATATCTGAAGCAAAGATAGTATGATGTACGCCGCACCGCCCACCCATACGCCCTCGACAGGCCACCATCAGTACGAAATTGCCCATCAGACAGTAGTTTGTCCGCCAGGATTGGTGGCACTTTCTACGAACTAGTACATACTCTTTGCTTTCTCTTACGGCGATCGCCATGGTACCGAAACCCTAACTCATAGAACCTGTACAACAAACTAACACAAACGCTATCTAACCGCAAATATGTAAACTAAAAATTAAATATTGCCGCTTTAAAATGACGTATAAAATAATACTGATTGCGATAAAATAAAAAATATATTTGCGTTGAAAAACAGAAACCCTTTTTTGGACACCCGAAATTTATTTCGACTTACGAAAATCAATGGATGGAAAAGGAACGGAAGTATAACATTTAGGTAAAGAAATTGAGACTGAAACACAAATATTGTGTAGGGTAAATTCGTTTGAAATTCTTAAACGACGACTGCATATCCAAAACAGGCGGTAAAAAAAAGTCTATGCTTAATTCTATTCAAACAACAAAAAATAGTTTATTACATAAAAAATTATACATATTTTTATTATATAGTGGAAGAAAGTGAGGTATGTAACTGAAACTGACACAAAACAAGTCTAACTTTTCACTTCAGTTTTACTCTCCCAACATAGTCTCTAATGCCCTGACAGGAATAGATTACCTAAATTATAATACTTTGTGTAATAACGTTTTTCTTTCTATTTTGCAGTTTATCAGCGCATTTGCCAGTTACCTAATCGTGGTAATGCAGTTTGGTCCAGAACTCCACAAGTACTTAGGAAAAGTGTTGTAAATTGAGAAGAACACAAAAAAAATTAATATTATTAAAAAACAAATTCTATATTGTAATGCTGATATCACAAAAAAAATAACAAGGAAATTGTTACTTTAATATTGTAATATGAATTAATCAAACTAAAATAATATCTGGTGTTTTTTAAAATAATTTATTGCCCATTTAAGTCATGTTTAACGCACGCAACAAATAAAAAGATATTATAAAAACATCATCTTTAGCTGTTTTTTCTAATCAACCTGTACATCACTAATTAAAAAAACATAATAATGTCTTGGTTATAGTTTTACTATTGACATTTAATATAAGGATACATCCAAAATTTTAATGTAATACATTTCTCTAATTTGTCTAAAAACTAATAGAATAACATTAGTATTTCTTTTTATTATGTTTATCAAATAACGTAGAACTTCCATTACATAGTAATACTTTTGTAACATTGTATTACTAGGTGTGTGAGAAAAGTAATGAGACTGACTTTTTACTTGCTAAAGTTTTTTATTTTTTTCAGACAACAATATTATCCCCCTTCAAAGTAGTTCCCTTGACAGCTATACACTGGCGGAGTCGTTTTTCCCACTCCTGGTAGCAGCGCTGCAAGGCTTCAACTGGTAGGTCTTTTAACTGGTCGGTCACAGTCTTTTGAAGTTCTACAGAGTTCCAAAATGACGTCCTTTTAAGACATGTTTCAATTTCGGGAAAAGTAAAAAGTCACAAGGGCTCAAATCAGGTGAATAGGGGGGTTGAGGAACCGTAGGAAGACGTTTTGAAGTCAAAAATTCCCTGATGGAAATGGCTGTGTGACACGAGGCATTATCATGATGAAGCATCCACTTGTCTGCAATGTCTGGTCTCACGCGAATCACTCTTTTCATGAGCCTTTCAAGGACACCTTTGTAAAAAGGACACTCGGTTGACAGATTGTCCTGGAGGATCAAATTCTTTATGCACGATACCCCTACTGTCAAAAAAGCAAATCGGCACGGTTTTGATCTTTGATTTGCTCATTCGACATTTTTTCGGTCGAGGAGATGACGGAGTGTGACATTCTTCGCTTTGCCGCTTTGTTTCAGGATCGTACACAAATATTCAGGATTCATCACCTGTGATCACACGACTGAAGAATTCTTGGTCATTGTCGATCCTCTCAAGAAGATTAACGCACACGTTTCTTCGATTGTCCTTCTGTTCTGTGTGAGGTTTTTCGGCACCAATTTCGCACAAACCTTTCGCGTGTCCAAATCGTCTGTCAAAATTTGGTACGGTGAAAGTGTTTAAATTTAACTGTTCACTCATCATCCTTATTGTTAAATGACGGTCTGATCTCACAAGATCCCTCACACGCTGAACGTTTTCGCCAGAGTTTGAAGTCGAAGGTCTCTCTGAGCGAGGTTGAATTTCTCGAGGTTGAATCGTATTCTCGGCCTTCCAAAAATGATTTGTGCCTGCGGAAAACTTGTGCTCTTGATAAGCAATGTTTCCCATAGGCCTGTTTTAACTTTTCAAAGGTCACACTCGCGGATTCCTCAAGTTTAACACAAAACTTGATTGCACAACGTTGCTCTAAATTCCGATGCTCCATTTTCGTAACACACAACAAAAACACAACTTTACTGATGGCGCTGTTAAAAATAATGTGTTGGCTTAATATTTAATTTTTAGTTTACATATTTGCGGTTAGATAGCGTTTGTGTTAGTTTGTTGTACAGGTTCTATGAGTTAGGGTTTCGGTACCATGGCGATCGCCGTAAGAGAAAGCAAAGAGTATGTACTAGTTCGTAGAAATAAACAACAATGATTGTCGATGAAATTAAACATAATCATAAACCACAGAGGTTTCATTATAAAACAAGCATAATTAACTTCATTTCTGCTGATAAACCACTTGAAGATCATTTATATTTCTAATGAACATTTAATTTTTACGTGGTCGTAAATCAGTAAACATAATTTTTGTTTCCTAAGATGCGATACATGATTTTAATCTGGTTTTTGAGGCTAAAAATGAATATATACTCAGAATCTTTCTATCATCCACCATTCTTTTTAAATTTTAATTAAAGGATTTTTTCATTTTTCAACGTGTAGTTAGTATTTTAAGCTCCTATATTGTACTTTGTTAACTCATTTTTTATTGTTTAACTTTGTTAACATAATCTGTAACCTATAAATAAACAATACTAGACAAAGAATTAAATCATATCATAGTCACATATTAGGACATCATATCTAATACTGAAGAGTAAACCTTAATAGACAAGATTAATCATGTCAGTGCAGGTCAAAACATGTAGCTGAAAACACAGCTGTGTTTTTTGTATTAAGCAGTGGATTTAGGAATGAATTAATTTTGTTCAGTCTCTTGCTGTCTTAAGTTTGTCAACGGTGCTGTGTCATAATGCCTCGAAATTATGTAAATCATTATGTAAATGATGTGGATGCCTTTTGTTATGTATGGGGTGAGTTTACCGAAAAATAAAATAAAGAAAACATTACACCTTTAATTAAAAAAGCAGTTCATTTGAACTTTCAGTGTAAAATTGGTGATCAGAATAAGACGTGGGCTCCTCATACAGTGTGCACTAATCGTTCTGTATATTTAAGAGGATGGCTGAAAGGTACACGAAAGGTTTTGCCATTTGGCGTAACTATGGTTTGAATCAAAGAATCATGTAACCGATAGTTACTTTTAACAAGTGTGTCTAGAATTTCTAAAAAATCTAAACATACTGTAAAATATCCTTCATTGTAATCTCCAATCAGGCCTGTACCTCGCAGTGAAATTATTTCAGTTCCTGATCCACCTGTGAATGTACGTTTCGAAAGCAGCGATGATGAATCAAGCAGTACAGAAGAAGACTACAATGATTTTGATTTTGAATTATTTTCCGATAAGCCACATCTTATATCACAAGGTTAATTAAATGACTTGGTTAGAGATTTAAATTTATCAAAAAATCGAGCTGAACTGTTAGGATCAAGACTGCAAGGTTGGAATTTATTTTAAAAACATACAAAATTTTCCTTTGCCGATAAAAAGAACTTTCTCAGTACTTTATTGATGGAAATAATTTGAGTTATTTTTTGCAAGTTAGTTCATAAGTTAAGTTAAGTATAGTTTTGCAAGTTACGTTCATAAGTCCTGAGGACAGGCGCCTTTTCATAGATTCATTCAAGCAAAGTTTAAAAGTGGTTCTACTACACAACGGTAAAAAAATATCCTTCAATACCAATAACTTATGGTATTAATTTGAAAAAGACATACGATGTGATGAAAGATGTTCTTGAGAAAAATAAATAATAAAAAACATAGCTGAAACCTATGTGGTGATTTGAAAGTAATAGCTATTTTGTTAGGCATGCAGTTAGGCTATACTAAGTACATGTGCTTTCTTTGCGAACGGGACAGCCGAGCTAGGGATAAACACTATGTTACCAAAGAGTGGAAGAAACGAGGCAACTTAACTCCAAATGGGAAAAATATTAATCATGAGCCCTTAGTTGAACCCAAAAAATATTTTTACTCCCACTCCATATCAAACTAGGACTAATGAAAAAATAGGACTATTGTAAAAGCAATGAAGAAGTATAGTCCCAGATATTTGTACATCGGAAGAAATTTCCGAATGTAAGTGAAGGAAAAATTAAAGAAGGAATATCAAATAAGAGAGTTGGTCAAAGATAACGTGTTTAACTCGATTTTAAATAATGTAGAAAGTGCAGCTTGGGCTTCATTTTTAGGTACTTTATTTTTCTAGAGCAGTCTATTACATGTAATATGTACTTCTGCTTAAAGAATTTTCCAACAAGATGAAGATCTTGTTGGAAACCCTCCAAACCATGCAGATGTTAAATTGACAGCGCTCAACGACACATACCATATGTAATAAAATGTAAATATTAGTTAATATATTTTTTACAGTTTGAAATGTAAAAAGGAAAAGTTAAAAATTTTTTTCTTTTTGTCTTCAGTCATTTGACTGGTTTGATGTAGCTCTCCAAGATTCCCAAATTGTGCCAGTCGTTTCATTTTGGTATAGCCCTTACATCCTATATCCCTATAAATTTGTTTTACATATTCCAAACATTGCCTGCCTGCACAATATTTTCCTTCCACCACCTATCACTCCAATATTAAAGTGACTATTCCAGCATCTCTTAATATGTGGCCTAAAGACTGTCTCTTCTTTTAACTACATTTTTCAAAATGCTTCTTTCTTCATCAATTTGCCGCAACACCTGTTCATTTGTCACTTTATCCATCCATCTGATTTTTACATTCTCCTGTAGCACCACCTTTCAAAAGCTTCTAATCTTTTCTTCTCAGGTACTCCGATCATCCAAGTTTCACTTCTATATAAAGCGACGATCCAAACATATACTTTCAAATATTTTCCTGACCTTTAAATTAATTTTTGTTGTAAACATATTATATTTCTGATTGAAGGTTCGTTTCGCCTGTGCTATTCGTCACTTTATATCTCTCCTGCTTCGTCCATCTTTAGTAATTCTACTTCCCAAATAACAAAATTCTTCTACCTCTATAATCTTTTCCCTTCCTATTTTTACAATCAGTGGTCCATATGCATTATTTCTACTACATTTCATTACTTTAGTTTTGTTCTTGTTTACTTTCATGCGGTAGTTCTTGTGTAGGACTTCATCCATGTTGTTCATTCAGCTATAATTATTACTATATCATCAAAAAATCGTAGCATCATTATCTTTTCACCTTGTACTGTTACTCCGGATCTAAATTGTTCTTTAACATCATTAGCTGCTAGTTCTATGTAAACATTAAAAAGTAACGGGGATAGGGAACATCCTTGTTGGACTCCTTTTCTTATTACGGCTCCTTCTTATATTTTTTCAATTATTACTGTTACTGTTTGGTTTCTGTAAATGATAGCAATTATTCTTTTGTATTTTGTTCTTTTGTATTTTGTATTTGAACGCTAATCTTTTAAAATGCTGAATATTTTATTCCACTCTACATTATCGAACGCCTTTTCCAGGTCTATAAATGCTAAGTATGTTGGTTTGTTTTTCATTAAGCTTCCTTCTACTATTAATCTGATCGCTAAAATTTCTTCCCTTTTCCCAGTACTTTTCCTGAAACCAAATTGGTCTTCTCCTAACACTTCTTCCACTCTCCTCTCAATTCTTCTATACAGAATCTAGTTAAAATGTTTGATGCATGAGTAGATAAGCTAGTTGTTCTATATTCTTCACATTTATCTGCTCCCGCTTACATTGGTATCATGACTATAACACTCTTTTTGAAGTCTGACAGAAGTTCCCCTTTTTGATAAATATTATACACCAGTTTCTATAATCTATCAATCACTTCCTCACTTGCACTGCGCAGTAATTCTACAGTTAATCAGTCTATTCCAGGAGCCTTTCTGTCACTCAAATGTTTTAATGCTATCTTAAATTAAGATCTCAATACTATTTCTTCCATTTCATCCTCTTCAACTTCCTCTTCTTCCTCTATAACACCATTTTCTAATTCATTTCCTCCGTATAACTCTTCAATATATTCCACCCACCTATCCACCTTTCCTTTTGTATTATAAATCTCTGTACCATCTTTGTTTAGCACATTATTAGATTTTAATTTATGTACCCCAAAATTTTCCTTAACTTCTCTGTATGCTCCGTCTATTTTACCAATATTCATTTCTCTCTTTCTACTTCTGAACACTTTTCTTTAATCCACTTTTCTTTCGCTAGTTTTCACTTCCTGTTTATAGTATTTCTTAATTGTCTATAGTTCCTTTTACTTTATTCTTCACTAGCATTCTTATATTATCTACGTTCAAGTTAAATATAGTTTTTATGAATCTGATCGGTAGAATAATAATTTGCAATAAAGCCCCTTAAAATGCTCAACTAAAATATACTGCGCAAATGAGCAGTTGATTTTCTTCAATAAACAGATAGATATTTTATTATTGTAATAACTATAATTTATATTAATGTTAATGGATCGGAGTCAATACAGAATAATTTTCTTACATTGGCAATCTGGCGTTGGTCTACAAAGAAGTAATCACTTGCGCTGATTTTTGGTGAAAACAGTTTGAACTGGCCCGTCAGCTGTATGTGTTGTTTCATTAGTTGTCCGCAGAGCAGCACTCAACAACAAACATTCCGCCCTCCTTGGAAACGTTACGTTTTCAAAACTTAAATAGTTACAAAAAATTGATTATAGAACAAATTTCTGATTAACCAGTTACAAAAAAAAAGAAACAATAAAATTAACAAAGTATAAACATAAAAAATTCATATACTTGAAATGCAAATATCATATAACATATTATCAAAAAATCATTCTAAACTGAGGAAAGGGCATAACTTGGTTATATTCTGTTTAAGTGTTTGTGTTTTGGTCTGCACTAGTGCTACTCTAACCTTGCCATCTTGTCCCTTGATGGTCTCCAGTACATGACCCAATTTCCAAACTAAGGGAGGAATATTATCCTCATGAATTAAAACTGCGGTTCCATTTTGTAGAGTTTGAGAGGCTCCCTCCCATTTCCACGTTGCTGCAGCTCACTCATGTAGTCCTTGCGCCATCTCGACCAAAAGTGTTGACTTAGTTGTTTAATACGTTCCCATCTATTGAGACGGTTACTACTCATTTCAGTGTATTCTTCTGTAATCATGGCGAGTGGTTGACCTATTAAGAAATGCCCAGGGATTAAGGGTGCTAGATCTGAAGGCTCAGAAGAGAGATGGGTCAATGGACGAGAATTCAGGCAGCCTTCATTACGACATAATACTGTATTTAATTCTTCATAAGTGGGCGATGCTCTGCCAGTTATTCTGAGTAAGTGATGCTTTACCGATTTGACTCCTGCCTCCCACAATCCACCGAAATGCGGGGACCTGGGAGGAATGAATTTCCAAGTTATGTTGTCATTAGAAAGAACCGCAGTGATCCTTCCATTATGTGCTGGTGAGGAAAATAGCTGCCTTAACTCATTCCAAGCTCCAACAAAATTCTTTGCATTATCGCTGAATATTATGGAACATTTTCCTCTGTGGGTGAAAAAACGATGCAATGCTCAGTGAAGCCATTTGTAGTAAATTCTTGGACAAGTTATAAGTGCCTTTGTAGCTATACAAATTAATAGTGATGTGTAACCCTTAACGCATTTAGATCCACGTCTGTGAGTAGTAAGTATTTCAATTGGTCTGAAATAGTCAACACCGATGTTTAAAAATGCCCTGACTGACTGTATTCGCTCAACAGGTAGGTCACCCATTTGCTGTTGTTTGAATCTTGGCTTAGCTCTAAAACAGGTTATACATTCACAAATTATTTGCTTTGCGAGTCTACGGTCATTGACCGGCCAAAATTTTAATCTAAGAGATGCGAGTAGAGCTTGCGGTCCGGCATGCAATTGTCTTATGTGTTCATGCCTCGCGATGAGCCTTGTTAAATAACTGTTGTAAGGCAATAGAATTGGATGCCTTTGGTCATAAGTGAAATCAAAATTTTTAATTCTACCGCCCACCCTGATGACCTCGTTGCTGTGAATAAATGGGGACAGTGATAGTAGTCTGCTGGATGTCTCTACTTCTTTGCCGTTTCTTAATTGATTGTATTCGTAATTGAATTCCTTTCTTTGATTTAATTTCACAAGAATGGTTTCTGATCGTCCTAATTCAGTTACTAGTAATGGTCCTTGTTGTTTTTTATCTTTGTTTTTCTCTTGTTTATGAATCTAAGAATGTATGCAGTTACTCGTTTGTACTTAATGAATGATGAAAATCTGTGAGTAAAATCATCTTCCATGTCAATAATGTGAAATGATTGTGTTGATCTGCACTCCGGCAATTCATTTATAGATTATTCGGATTCTTGTGGTCGATTCCAGTTTGAGGTTTTTGACAGCCACTATGGACCATTCCACCAAAGTGATGATTGAGATAATTGGTCAACTGATGTGCCCTGTGAAGACATGTCAGCAGGATTGTCTTCGCTCTTGAAATGACGCCACATACATGGTTCTGATATTTCTTGGATCTTTACTATCCTATTTAATACGAATACATTCGAATTAGTAGAGGGTGATGCTATCCAAGCCAAAACAATTTTGGAATCTGACCAGTAATGTTGATTGATGGCCTTAATCTTTAATAATGTGGCTGTTTTTTTGTGCTAATTCAGCAGCTAGAGTGGCACCACACAGCTCTAATCTCGGTAAAGTCAACCTTTTGAGGGGAGCCACTTTGGATTTTGAGCACACAAGTATGACGTTGATATTGCCTTGATTATCTTCCCTTCTCAGGTATACGCAAGCACTGTATCCTCTTTCCGAGACATCAGAAAATGTGTGCATTTGCAAGTCGCAATCTGCGGAAGCGTTGATGTATCTGGGTATCTTTAACTGGTCGAGTGCAGTAAATGAATTCCTAATTCTGAGCCATTCGTTATGGATGTGAAGTGGAACACTTTCGTCCCAGCTCAGCTTTAGCTGCTACAGATCCTGCAAGAGGATTTTCGTTGTCAACACAACTGGCCCAATTAAACCAAAATCAAAAATTCTTGAAATCTCTGAAAGAATTATTCTTTTGCTAACATGTTTAGGAGTGGTACTGTCAGATTGTAAAATACAGTGAAATGTATCTGCTTGTGGATTCCAGCGCAGTCCTAATGTTTTGACAGAGTCGTCATGATTTATGTCATAAGTTGACTTAGCCTCCACTTGATCATAAGACAAGTTTTGTAATAGCCTTGAATCATTTGTGCACCACTTTCTTAGCTTAAAACATCCGCCTTTCAGGATTTTTAATAATTGAGTCTGTATTTCGAGCCCTTGAAATAGAGTCTGCGCCTGTCATTATGCCATCCGCATAAAAATCTGTCAGGGCGGCTGAGGCTCCTTCAGGAAGTGAGTGCTGAAAATCTTTTGCAAGCTGTTGTACTGATCTTGTAACTAGATAAGGTGCGGACACTGTCCCATATGGGAGCGTCAATAACTTGAATACTTCTAGTGGTTCAGCAGGATCCTTTCTCCAGATCAGCTGTAGGTTTGTCTGTTGAGGATTAACTAATATTTGCCGGTACATCTTTTCGATGTCTGCAGTCATCACAAATTTATGTTTTCTAAAGCGTGTGATAATTGAAATTAAGTCGTCCTGGACTACTGGACAGACTGAGGCATTCATTAAACGAGACACCTGTATCTGTTTTGCAGGAAGCATCAAAAACAACTCGAAGCTTGGTGGTTGAACTGTCTTGTTTTATAACTAAATGATGTGGAATGTAGTAAGTAGGGTTGACAATCATTTTCTCATCAATTGCTTCCATATGACTCTATAAACTCATATAAACTCATATAAACTCTTGTATTCTTCCATGAACTCTATGTATTGCTCACGTAGAGCTTCATTTCTTCCTAACCGCTTCTCAAGTTGATAGAATCGCTTAATTGCTGCATCTCTGGAATTTCCTAGCAATGTAATGTTTAGTTTCGTAGGCAATGTTACAATAAAACGTCCTTCCTGATTTCTTGTTACGTTATGCATAAAGTGATTTTCGCATGCAGAATCTTCTCCGGTAAAAGGGGTTTTGCTATTCCTGTAACCTTCAATTGACCAAAATGATTGCAACTGCTTGTCAGTATCACTAACGGTTGTTAGACAACAATGAGTTTCAACATTAACGGATGGTGAATTTGGCAAGGAACCAGAAATTATCCAACCAAATGTAGTTTTCTGTAGCACAATACTGCTATTTTTGAGTCTAAATTGACCCACACACAATAAATCAAAGAAAATTTCTGCCCTAATTAAAATGTGAATTCTTTGAGGCCGATTAAATAAAGGATCTGCCAACATGACGTTTTACGGAATTTTCCAGTCTGAAGTGTTAACCCTTGTGTTTGGAAGCAACTGTGTGATTTTTGGTAAGACATGAAAATCAAGCTGAGTCCTAAAATTTGAATTCCTGAATTTCATTAACACAATGCTGGGCAGCTGTATTAATGGACCCAATGCCGGCTACAGATGTTTCAGCCTTTCTCTTAGGAAGTTTGAACTCCTGAGAGAGAGATTGACTCATGATGTTGATTGAGGACCCCGAGTCAAGCAGTGCACGGCATGTAATGAAATGACCAAATCTGTCTAATATTTCTATTATGGCAGTGGATAATAAGTTCTGTTTTTGAGATATATGTTTGTCAATAGAGTGACTGACAATTTCAACATTTTTACTTTGTATTTGGTTTGGATTGTCACTTGGCATATCTGCACGGATTGATTCTGCCTTAGTATTAGATGTCGATGGATGTAAAAGCGAATTGTGTCTTTGAAAGCATATTTTTCACATGCTGATTAGCTTGCAATCCTTTCTCATGTGTCCAGATCGCAAACAGTTGAAACATAAGTTAACCTTCTTTACGTGATCCATCTTTTCATTTAAATTCATTTCTATGAAGGTAGGACAGTTATATTTTATGATATTTTTTACACAAGGAACAGTTTGAGTTGGTATTTTGAGTAGCTAAGAAAGTAGGTTTGCTACTTGTAATGTTAGGATTATAGCTCTTCAATTGATGGGTATTTTTTAATTGTGATGACTTTGAATTTGTTCGAGCCTGAACCAAAATTTGCTTTTTCACACTGCTATTAGCTATTGCCTCTAATACGTGGGAACATTTATCTAGAAACTCTGTAAATTCTTTAAAGGTTGGAATTTTATTTGGTATGGCCGTCATTTGCCATTTCTTACTTGTATTGTAATGTAGTTTAGAAGATAACACGTGGCTTAATAAGGAATCCCAATGTTCTATTAGTTGTTTCAGGGCAGAAAGCACCTTTAAGTGGGCGTTTGTATTGCCAAGAAGATGCCTAAGGGTAGAGCTAGATTCCCTTCAAATATTTTGCTGATCAAAAATGTTTTAATGCGTCGTTCAACGATAACTCTTTCGTTTTGAAATCTGCTAACTAATAAATCCCACGCCTCCTTATAACTATGAGAACTTAGGTCGACTGCATCTATTATTTTTGCAGCGGTACCTCCCTTAAGAGATTGACGGAGATAGTATAATTTTTGAACATCGTCTATACAGTATTTTTGTCAATGATTGCCGTGAAGAGTTTCTTGTATGAGTCCAGTCTTCGTACAAACCGGAAAAGATTGGAATATCAAGCTGCGGAAGCCTTATTTGAGGGACCGCGTAAGATTCCTTCACGGATGGAACGCTAGCATTAGTAGAAAAATCATTACTGGTGTTTGCGGCAGCGAGAACAACCGCTTCGGCTTTACTGATAATATTATAGAATTTGTCTTCAAATTATGGTCTTTCAACCTCTGAGTCTAAGGGTTTCTGTTGGATTGCTTTCAATAAAATAATCCTCAATTTGATATGCTATATCCTAAATGCTATTAAATTCAACTATTAAGTTTTTCGTTCTTTCTACTCTTATTTGCAATTCAGCAAATAATGACCGATCGGCCTGAAATCTCAACAAAAAAATGCTTCAAATCTGGTTAAATTGTCCTTTATACGGCCCCCGTTGGGCAATCAATAAATCAGGTTTTGCCATTTGAGTTGAATCGTGTTGACATAAGCGAAGAATAACAATAATGATAACAATCATAAAAGAATAATAATAAATAACAATAATAATAATAATGATCTAAAATTAAATTAAATATTGAGTTCGTTTACGCTTGAAAACTCCACTGATGTATACAGTTGATAATAAAAATAAGGTCTATAATAGTTACATGAATACATAAATAAAACTAGATTACTCTCTTGCGAATGATAGCTTGAAAATTCCAAACATGTGAATCGTCGCAACAATTTTTCAACACTTCCCGGATTTCAGCACCAAATAATGTTGGGGAACAAATGAATCCCACTTTTAGAGTTCAATTGTATAAACACACTTTATTGAAACACATCTTGTATTGAATTGAATTACAACTTAACTGAACTGAATATAATGTATTGTATTAACTGTTTGTAACCAATGTATGTTTACTATATGAATTCCACATTTGAACTGGCCCGTCAGTTTTATGTTTGAACTGGCCCATTTGCTGTATGTGTTGTTTCATTAGTTGTCCGCAGAGCAGCACTCATCAACACACCTTTGTTGCTGCTTTATTCAGTAGTGTTAATCATTCTTTTTAGTTTTATTTATATGTCATTAACTGTTAACTACTGTCTTGAAAAATAATTTGTAATTGATAAATGCAATATCTTTTTTTAACTGGTTACTATTAGGACAATACATAATCTCCAATTCTTTTCATGATTCTTCTTCTCTATTAATTTGAAGTAAGGTTGTGTTACTCTGTTTGTTAAATTGTTTACAGATTATATATGCTGCCAATGATCTTTCTAGAAAAACTATCATAACAGAAAAAATATTTAACCATGTATATCTCTAGGGTTACTATATATTTATACAACTTTTTTTTATTCAAAAACTTTAACAGGTTTAATGTATGAAGATCAACAGGTTGGAGGTTTGAGTTATTAGTATTTGTATAGAAGCTATACAGATAAGATTAACATCTTTTGTACCCCATTCAGGACTGGATTAACCAATAGATAAATGTCTAGGCCTGTAATTCAAAGGGATCCGGTTTCAGTAAAAGAAAAATAAATAATACATTTAAAAACATATGTATATATATATTTTTTTAAATATTTAACAGTGTAGAATATTATGTTATTATTTTTAAATAATACAAATAAATGCCATCATATTAATTGATGAAGTAATAAAATTTGATTAATGTCACTGGTGGATCCAAGAGGGTCATGGCTTCCATGTCCCTTGGCCCCAGCCAAGGGACCAAATTAAATTAACATAGGTGGCATATTAACCTCTACGGGGCCCTATAACTACTTGGAGGTTAAAATGGTATATAAAAATAAAAAACACATAAGTAATACCTTTAAAATTAAAAAAAATGCAAAAACAATAAAAAATATATATTTTTAAAAAATAAAACAAAAATATGAGATTTTTTTGTTTTTTGTATTTTTCTGGTGGCAAAAAGGGAGTTTCCCTACTACCCTTCAATTTTTGTTTGAAGTTGTCCGCACTTTATATAAATAGTCAACAAATTTAATTTTCATCTTGGGTGTAGCTCTTAATTTGTTGCCAACTGTATTTTACATGAATCAATAGATTCTTGTAAAGTATAGTTGGCGAACAACCAGTCTTTAAAATTTTCATTGTTTCTGTGATGTGTATGCTGAAATACATTTCAGTTACAAAAAATTATACAAATTCTTCCACATGAATCTGTAAAATTTATATTTTATTTATTAAATTAGATCAAAGTTTTCATTTTTCAAGCAATTTAGTTAATGCTAATGCAGATTAAAAAAAAAAACAAAAAAAACGTGGAGATTGTTGAAACTATATTTAGTACTCTGATAAAACAGAAAAACTGAAGTTTAGGAAGTCTATCAAATCTGAAAAGGATAAAATTAATCTGTGTCATAAAGTAAACCAGAAGAGAAAGGAATACTAAGAAGAATGTTTTTTTTTTTTATTTAAAGACTGATAAAAAATTTAAAGCTTTGATAAAATTAGTAACAGAAACAGGATTCACAAATGATTGAGCTGGAGCTGTATGTTAAAATGAATAAAAACTCTTCACTGGTATCATGCAAGAAGCTAAACAGCTCTTTAGTAACTACATTGATTTCCTTGATTCTTAATAGTAAAACAGGTTGATTATTTCTGATGTGGTGTTGAAATTAATTACCTCCCAAAAATATATAACCCGTTTATCAAATGTTACTAATCATTTCCAAAATAAATGTTCTCACTTCTGTTTAGAAAAACAGTTTGTAAAACGAATTTAATAGATTACAGCAACCACCATAGTTTTCATTTAAAATATTTTAAAATAAAATTATTTGTATTTAGTTTTGGAACATAATCTTATATTTTCAGTTTATTTCAATAAACATTTAACACTACCCTTTATTTTTATCTGACATATATTATAAAAATTATATTTTATGTAACAGGCTTGAACTAATGAACCTTATTAATATTGCATATTTATCTAATTGCTTGAGGTAAAATACAATCCTTCAATGTTATATATAGTTACATCCTTTATGTTAAAAGTCAAAATCTGACCATTTATATCAAATATTGGCTACTGTTGTAAAATAAATAAATAAATAAATAAAATAATTGACCAATCACTTATGCCTTTTAAAGGAAGACCTTCAAATCTCTGAGGAACAAGCAATTATTTTTTGCATTTGACACTGTTCTTTAAAAATAAAGCTGGAGCTTAAAAATAAAGAGCAGTGTTAAATGGTTATTGAAATAAGTTTAGCTATATGTAGGTAAAATGTTTTGTTGTAAATTAACAAGAGATCAAATCTCTTTGTCTAATAAAGGTGGTATTTACATTTAGGTTTTCATGGTGAGAAAGTCTATTACAGTGGAATTTGCTTTGTATTCAAATCCATCTACATTTCTGTCCCTTAATGAATTTTTTTCTCAATAAAAGAGAATTTAACTAAAAAAATTTAGTAAAATCTGTTCATGGATCTCATAAAATGTTTGCTAATGCAGTGGATTATTGTATGGAAATTATGAATATGTCTATGGAGTGAACATTATGACAGAGAATTAATTTGTTGAGAAATATTAACTAGATTACTTATTCATAGCAATGAGGGATATTATTTTAATAATAACTGATCCTATATTCATTTTTCCATTTAATTGTTGATATTTCTTTAGAATTAGAATGCATTTTTTATGCTGAATCTTAAAATGAAATCATTTTTTTCTTCATCACTCTCAGATTTTTAGTTATGACCCTTTAAAATATTGAGAAACTTCTTAAATAATAGAATACAAAAATAATAATTACTATTAAAATTCCTACCTTTATTTGCAGACATTTACGTTTATATTAATTCTTTTTTTCTTATTTTCCTCTTCTGTTCAGTGAAGTCTTCTTTTTTTTATCATCCAGCAGTATATTCATCATAGATTCATCCCATCTGCCTTGATAATGTTGTTCTATCTGCAGTATATCTTGGTGGAACCTTTCTCCTTGTTTGTTGCTGATTTCATCTGAGTTTGAAAAGTCCAGATGAGAATATAAAAAAATAATTTTCAGTGACATTCTGCAGCCTAAATTTTTATAGTTCATTTATAAGCTGATCTTGGTTTTCAGCTTTTTTGTTTCCAACAAGACCAGTAATGACTTCCATGCTGCTAGTTTTTTAGGATTCAGTTTGGTGTTAAACATATTTTCATAAATTAATTTTCTATTTTGTGGCCTGATGAATAATTGTGTTTTTTAAATTGGCTTCACTTAGTTGTGAGAAAACCTCAGCTAAATATTTAAAGCCATTTCCATCTTTTATCTAATTTTTTTACAAAATTCTTCATCAGTCCTAGTTTTACCTG
Source organism: Lycorma delicatula (assembly GCF_047948215.1). NCBI lineage: Eukaryota > Metazoa > Arthropoda > Insecta > Hemiptera > Fulgoridae > Lycorma > Lycorma delicatula. Next base: position 135,647,686 of record NC_134455.1, read on the forward strand.
TAGAGGTGGTAAAATAATACGATCTGCTTAAAAGAGAAAATTGAAAACATTTTCCTTTCCTGGCGTAAACCGATTTCTTTTTGGCCAGTATTTAACTGTGTAGTATCTATATGTAGCCTGACACAAGAAATACATGTACTTTGTAAAGTCACTGTAGAGACTGAAAAGAAGCTTTATCGTTTTCATGTTAGCAATGATTCACCATGAGTGTTCATGATACTTGATAGCTTTTAAAATTTTTGACATACTTTCATATGTTTCTTTCATTTTTACAGCATCTGCTACCGATATAGAGTTAACTTGTTCAAGTAATACAACAACACTGCCTTAAAGCTTCTTTTTGATGAGTCTATAAATAAACACTGATGATGAATAACATATTCACTTTACAGTTCAGACATTAGCCTCCTAACATGGCAGGAACAAATCAAACCATCTCTCTAATAAATTTAGTATCCTTGTTTAGTGGATTTTGTTCTTTAAGACATGAATAGAGGAGTTTTGCATGTTGTTTCAACAAACACAAGTCATGAATTTGGTTGCTCAGTTTTGTTTATGTGATGAGGTGAGGTTCAGTATTTGATTCTTCTGGAATATAATTAATTGAAGCTGAGGATTCATTGGTTGAGCCTTCTGGGGAATCAGAAATTTCTTTCCAAGAAGTTGGACTGATAAGAATCAGTAAATCAACACCATGTTGACTTGCTGGCCTCATAGCTGAATGAACATTCGGATATGCAATACTACTTTTATTGTTTGAATTGAAACCACTAAAATTTGTTAAGTAAAAATAGCAGTCATCATAATGATTAGTAGGCTATCGCCAAATCATAGCTACATTAAAAGGCAAATGCTCTTTTTCCTTTTAACCAATAGCTTAGTTTAACATAGCACTTAATGCATAATACATATGAGCCTAGGGTTTATCTTGGTCTCCCAAGGGAAGAATGTAATGTCAAAGTAATGTTTGTAAGCGGTTTTCAGTAGATTCGATACTGGTTTTCATTGACTTTTCGTTGTGAAGCTTCTGTGCAAACATAACAAAAAATATTTGGAGAATTTTTACAAGCCTGATTTTTATTCATTGTAAAATTCAAAATGTTTTAATGAATGAAAGTAAACTGAAATATTACAGAAATATTTAATTATAAAAATAAGTAAATTTTAACACATACACACACACACACACACACACACATATATCACTTGATACAGTCTTTATAATATCTCTGTGATAAAACCACTACCAGAACTAAAGAACACAGCAAGTCATGTCTAGAGCTGAACACATACTGAAGAAAATTTCATCAGTTGAATTATTTATTACTTGACTCACTGACATGTCTTTACATATCTCGCTTTGACTTGAAATGGCATCATTTGACTGTTATGTATCAAATATAGGTCTGCAGTATGCATCACAATGTAACTCAGATGTAAATATGCAAACATAGAGATATACTAACTTATTTGTATTGTTTTTTCCGTGAATGATAGAACAAATAAAGTTAAGGGGTTGCTACTTAAGAATGTTAAATAATGGGTTGTTTCACAGTAGATATTCAGATTCAGCATATAAAATACTATATAGAATACCTACTCTCTTTTCAGTTCCAAATTTTATGTTGACCAGTGTTATTGGTAAATATGAAAAATAATTTTTTTCATTTTAGAAATTTGATCACAACTTCAAAATGCTTTTAACAAAATGTCCAAAAATATTTTTAATCTTTCCATGTTTAATTTGTTTGGTTTTCACTGTAACTTTAATTAGCCTATCCATCTCTTAGTTGATAGGATATTCACTAATTTGAAGTTTTTAAAAGTTCTTGTTAGTAATGAAAAAAACATATAACAGAAACAATTGGGAGCTGAGAAATTATTATATTTTCTTTCCACTTTAAAAATCTTATATTACCCTATTCCTGGTCGATCTTAAAGTATTTTTAAGATCTTTCTCCCCAAAACCTTTATATTTATGTTAAAGTAAAACTTGTGTTTAGTTTACTTCTTAAGTTGTTTTAAAGAATATTTAATAATAAAATTTAGTATTTAAAAACCCTTTGAAACAGAATCTGCAGAATAAATTAACAAGAAAGGACAATTATTTTTGAGAATATTAGGATAATAGAAGTGCTGCCTTTTTTCTGAGTACAATGATAAATACTCTTACAATAAAATGTAAAAAGACATGATTAAAGAGGTAAAATGTTGGCCTATGAAAAATTAAAAAAAAAAAAAAAAAAAAAAAATGAGACGTATCACATTAGTGGGATTGTAGTAAAAAAGGAGGTGGGTTTTAATCGTTACCATTCTGTTACTCTTCCTAGGGGTACCAATGGATTTGTTTATGCTCTCTCCTTTCCAAGGAATTTACTAATGATTTCTTCAACAAGTTCTTCTTTACTAAATGCTTCTGTTACCATTTTTAATAAATTACAAAACCATTTCAAATAAATCTAATTAAAAGATCTTTTAGTCGTACGTATTCAGTATTATTGTGTAGGTGAATTTTTAAATAATTGTGAATTAAAAAATTCTAAAATTTTTAATTTTCAGCATTCTTTCAATGAGTACATAAATTGTCCTCAAATAATTTTCATTAGCTCTTTTGGCTGATTTATTTTTTATGTTTAGTATTCATCATAACATTATTTTTCAACTCCATGTCTGAGTAGGTAGCATCTTGGCATTTCTTGTGGAGGTCTCAGGTTCAAAAACAGGTCAGGTCATCTTTTCATATGCTACCAATTTCCACAAGACTAATGACTATAGCTGTTGGAGCCTCTTTCATAAAAAATAATTATTTAATCTGTTAATATTTTAAATAATAATTAGACTTTTAATCACTTTCTTTTTTTTAATGTTGTTATAATTAATGGCATATTTTGCGAAGCCTGGATCAGTTTGCCTGGATGGATAGTTTCCTTTTATCTATCCAGGAAAACTCAGGGGCAGTTCCTTTCCAACATAATCTATATAATTTATTATTATGTATTGATTACCATAATAAAATATTTATCAGTTTTTCTTAATTTACTATACATCCATGTAAGGTTGCTGAACTCCACATGAATATTTATTTTAATAAATTTTTAATGTAACTTCAAATATAAAAAAAAATATTTTGAAAATATTTTATATAATTAATCTTTTAATCTGCCTAAAAACTGTTTCATATCCGTTTCTAAAAATATGAAAATCTGTTTGTATAGAGCTCAAAAATGAAGGATTATGCTTTCAGTCTGTATAATTAGAAATAGACAACATTAAGATAAATCTACATTAAATTTTGGATAATGGAAAGCAAAAGTTTGTTTTTTTACTAAGAAAAAAAAGTTAAATTTTGTTACAAATGTGAATTTGTTTTTGTATTTCTTTTTTTTGTCTTATTTGTTTTGATCTGAGGTTAAGATTATGAAACCATTTCCTGGTTTAGATATGTCATTGATATCATTTTTATGGAAATATTATATTATTAAGGCTTGTGGTTGATAATCATAGAATGCAAAAATAAAGTAGTAGTAATAATAATGAACATGTATGAGGAAATAAATACTTTTTCCTTGTTACATTATCAAATTTCTTTACTTTTACATATTTAATGAAGAATTAAACAGTACCATAGAACATAGACAATACTTTTGCATGTAGTTGTACTAAAAATCTTTTTTTCCCAAACAATGAAGTCTTTCATTGCGAGTTGGTTTCTTGGTTTAATCTCCATTTTTTCTTTATCTGTTTTAATAACTAATGCAGAAGATTTAATTTCTGAATTGGACCTCTTGAATGAAGGTAAGTTAAAATATATTCATTGATAAATAATTAACACAATATATAATAACAATAATAGTGCATTTATTTCGCAATAAAAAATTTATAAAAAGTAAATAAATAAAAAAGGTTAACATGATATAAAATTTACCTTCATAAACCAGGATTATCATTAGGTATTCTGTCAGGTTGCTAGGTTAATTAAAAACATTAATAAATGCCATTTTTGTTTCTTAACGTATGATACATGAAACCAATCTGTTTTTTAATGTTGAAAACTAATCTTAAGTCAAAATTTTTCCTTCACACAACATTCTTGAAAAATTGAAATTTTGAATGTCAACAATTTTGAAAATTGTTGATGTTATCTGAAGCATTATTATATAGATAAGTTTATTTTATTTGATTACTTTATATTTGCTTAGTATATATTTTTTACTGTATTATATCAGTTGCTAATCATGAAACAACTCAAGTCATAACACAAACATCATATATTGACATCATTTGTCTCTATTGTGTACATGAACAAGATTCATCATGTCTTTAGAATTCAAAACAATACAACGCTTGTTGATTTTGTTAACCTACTGCTTTCAATAATATAATTTCTTTAGTCAGTATGATAACTGTAATAAGTGAGTGAACAGTGAAGTTTCATAATGCCTTGTAAGTGTGTAAATGATTCAGACAGCTTTTTTAAATGGGTGGTGAATTCACTAAAAAATTAAAACAGTAAAACATTTAAATAAGCTAATAAATTTTACTTTGACTATGTAGTAGGTGATTAAGGTAAGACACGGTCTCCTCATATAATGTGTAGTAACTGTGAAGTTAAATTAAGCCCTTGCCTGCCATTTGGTATCCCTATGGTTTGGTGTGAATCTAAATATCACTTGACGATTGTTATTTCTGTTTAACTAATGTGACTGGAATTTCTAAGAAGTCTAAACACACTGTACTGTATTCTTCATTACCATCTACACTTATATAACCTTCAGGGTGAATCCATTCCAGTTTCTAATGCTCTTGAAAACTTGTTGCATGAAAACAGTGATCAAGAAGTGGATATTGTGGAAGACGACAATCGTGATTCAGGATTTGAATTACGACCCAGTGAGCCCCATTTTACATCAAAAGGTGAGCTAAACGACTCTATAAGCAATCTAAACTTATAAAAACTTTTATGTTCAAGATTGCGAGGTTAAAATGTACTTAAAAACATATGTTTTTTCTCAATACTTTTGCTGAAGAAAATTACTTAGTTTAATGAATAAGTATTGATGAGCTTATGTTACAATTAGAGCAAATTCATGAACTTTTGTTTCCTGTTTAGCCTCTGGGAATTACCATTCAGGTATTACTTCAGAGGATGATATGTACGAGTGTAAATGAAGTGTAGTCTTGTGTAGTCTCAGTTCGACCATTTCTGAGATGTGTGGTTAATTGAAACCCAACCACCAAAGAACACTGGTATCCACCACGATCTAGTATTCAAATTCGTATAAAAGTAATTGCCTTTACTAGGACTTGAATACTGGAACTCTTGACTTCCAGATCAGCTGATTTGGGAAGACGCATTCAGCACTAGACCAACCCAGTGGGTTAAGTTCATGAACCTGAGTAGTACTATCTTTTCATGGATTGTTCTGCTTCACACTAGCAATAATATTCTTTTGTACCAGTCTGTTTTCTACGTGACATAGATAATACAGAAATTCAGTTATTGTAATATTTAAATATTTTCTTAAGCAAGAGATCATTTATAATATTTTTAGAATTATTATCTTTTACCTTGTTTTCTTTTTCTATTGATAATAGGTCAAATAGCCATATTTTATCAAGTGGATTTTTGGTGCTTGATTACAATCTGAAATGAAACCATACTTTTTTTTTGCATAATTACTTACAAAACTTTCCCTTAGAACATTCTAAAATGTTATTGAAATATTATTTAATTATTAATTCTTAATTGATAGGAAATTTATTATCTCTATAAACCATTAATTCCCTCTGACAATTGTTCTCTTCATAACAAGTAGTGTTTCAATGCAGTACTTTGAAACACAAAGCACTGTATTGCTTCCTATGTTTATATTAATATTAAAATATTATTATTAGCATACTGTTGTGTTCCACTGTGTTGGATTGTTTTTCTAGATAAATTTATTACTAGTAGCACTTTTGAATTGGAATGCCATAAATACATAACTGACTTTGGATAGTGAAAAATTTTATTAGACTTGAAATGTATTTTATCATTAACGTTTATATGTGTATGTGTTTATAAGTGTTTAGTTATATTTATCATAGTTGGGTACTTGTGTCTTCATAATAATGCAATAATTAAACAATAGGAGTTAATAATGCATCATCGTGTTTTTGTAACTTTTTATGTAAATATTGTTCAGTTATGTACTGTTGTAGATAACTGAAGTTGTAGTATAATTGGTAGATAAATTGCAAATTATAAAAATTAAAAACATATTGGTATTACAATAAATTGAAATAAAGACAAAAAAGAAATAAATTATTAATCAGTGTATATTCTTAGAGATCATGTTAGGATTGGAGTTTTCAGTTCATCATCATTTTAGGGATAAAATATACATTGAGCAATTTATTGAGGAGGTTTTACTCAGGAAAAATTATGAACTACTGTCAGCTGCATGAAAATTTTGCAATCCAGTTTTTATTAGTTCGTATTAAGTTATCATAAACCTTTTTTTTGTCTTCAGTCATTTGACTGGTTCGATGCAGCTCTCCAAGATTCCATATCTAGTGTTAGTCATTTCATTTCGGTATATCCCCTACATCCTACATCCCTAATAATTTGTTTTACATATTCCAAACGCGGCCTGCCTACATTACACAAATTTTCCTTCTACACGTCCCTCCAATATTAAAGCGACTATTCCAGGATGCCTTAATATGTGGCCTATAAGTCTGTCTTCTCTTTTAGCTATATTTTTCCAAATGCTTCTTTCTTCATCTATTTGCCGCAGCACCTCCTCATTTGTCACTTTATCCACCCATCTGATTTTTAATTCTCCTATAACACCACATTTCAAAAGCTTCTAATCTTTTCTTCTCAGGTACTTCGATCGTCCAAGTTTCACTTCCATATAAAGTGATGCTCCAAACATATACTTTCAAAAATCTTTTCCTGACTTTTAAATTAATTTTTGATGAATACATACTTTCAAAAATCTTTTCCTGACGTTTAAATTAATTTTTGATGAATACAAATTATATTTCTGACTGAAGGCTCGTTTCGCCTGTGCTATTCGGCATTTTATATCACTCCTACTTTGTCCATGTTTAGTAATTCTACTTCCTAAGTAACAAAATTCTTCTACCTCCTTAATCTTTTCTGTTCCTATTTTTACATTCAGTAGTCCATCTTTGTTATTTCTACTACATTTCATTACTTTCATTTTGTTCTTGTTTATTTTCATGCAGTAGTTCTTATGTAGGATCCATGCCGTTCATTGTTTCTTCTAAATCCTTTTTACTCTCAGCTAGAGTTACTATATCATCAGCAAATCGTATCATCTTTATCTTTTCACCTTGTACTGTTACTCTGAATCTAAATTGTTCTTTAACATCATTAACAGCTAGTTCCATGTAAAGATAAAAAGTAACGGGGATAGGGAACATCCTTGTCGGACTCCCTTTCTTATTACGGCTTCTTTCTTATGTTCTTCAATTACTACTCTTGCTGTTTGGTTCCTTTAAATGTTAGCAATTGTCCTTCTATCTCTGTATTTGAACCCTAATTGTTTTAAAATGCTGAACATTTTATTCCAGTCTACATTATCGAATGCCTTTTCTAGGTCTATAAATGCCAAGTACAAGGTGCGACAATAAAGTAATTAAACTGATTTTTCTTTGAAGATGTGGCAACCCTGCAGCTTGCGTAGGCACACCATCTTTGACCTTGGTCTATAAGCTACTTCTAGTCCAAGCGGCACATTGATGAAACTGCTCAGTTGTGAGTTGTGCTGTAATAAGTGAACACGTGTTTGTGTCTCTCATCACAGAAATGAAACCGCAAAATATTGCGCAACGGTATGCCATTTCTTTTTGCGTTAAACTGGACGACAACTTATGGTAAGCTTCAGAAGGCTTTTGGAGTGGAGGTTATGTCAAGAGCTCAAGTTTTTCGGTGGCACATCGTATGTTGGTTTGTTTTTCTTTAATCTTCCTCTACTATTAATCTGAGTCCTAAAATAACTTCTCTTGTCCCTATACTTTTCCTGAAACCAAATTGGTCTTCTCCTAACACTTCTTCCACTCTCCTCTCAATTCTTCTGTATAGAATTCTAGTTAAGATTTTTGATGCATGACTAGTTAAACTAATTGTTCTGTATTCTTCATATCTATCTGCTCCTGGTTTCTTTGGTATCATGACTACAACACTTTTTTTGAAATCTGACGGAACTTCCCCTTTTTCATAAATATTACCCACCAGTTTGTATAATCTATCAATCGCTTCCTCACCTGCACTGCGCAGTAATTCCACAGATATTCTGTTTATTCCAGGAGCCTTGCGCCCATTCAAATCTTTTAATGCTCTCTTAAATTCAGATCTTAGTATTCTTTCTCCCATTTCATCCTCTTCAACTTCCTCTATAACACCATTTACTAATTCATTTCCTCCGTACAACTCTTCAATATATTCCACCCACCTATCGACTTTACCTTTCATATTATAAATCGGTGTACCATCTTTGTTAAACACATTATTGGATTTTAATTTATGTACCCCAAAATTTTCCTTAACTTTCCTGTATGCTCCTGTCTATTTTACCAATGTTCATTTCTCTTTCCACTTCTGAACACTTTTCTTAAATCCACTCTTCTTTTGCTAGTTTGTACTTCCTGTTTATAGTATTTCTTAATTGTCGATAGTTCCTTTTACTTTCTTCATCACTAGCATTCTTATATTTTCTACGTTCATCCATTAGCTACAATATATCGTCTGAAACCCAAGGTTTTCTACCAGTTCTCTTTGTTCCGCCTAAGTTCGCTTCTGCTGATGTAAATTTCCTTTTTCTTCCATTCTTCTTCTACATTCTCCCATTCTTCTTCTACATTTTCTACCTACCTTTTTTACTCAGACCTCTTGCGATGTCCTCCTCAAAAATCTTCTTTACCTCCTCTTCCTCAAGCTTCTCTACATTCCACCTGTTCATCTGACACCTTTTCTTCAGGTTTGTAAACCCCAATATACATTTCATTATCACTAAATTATGGTCGCTATCAATGTCTGCTCCAGGGTAAGTTTTGCAGTCAACCAGTTGATTTCTAATTCTTTGCTTAACCATGATATAATCTATCTGATACCTTGCAGTATCGCCTGGCTTTTTCCAAGTGTATGGATTTTTTTAGCGTTAACTAGTATGGGATTTATACATAGATAGAGAGAGAGAGAGCGAGAGGATTTATAAAAGTTTTAGATTTTTTTTTTATTAAAAGCTTGTTTTTTATGTGTGTTTGAAGACTATTGGCAGTTTTTATATTACCACATTTTATTTATTCTGATTGCATTTTATTTACACATTGAAGTTAGAAATTTAGATGAAGATTGGTTTTTGAAAAGAAAATTTAGTCTTACATTAATGGATAGATTTTTTCAACTGACATGAGTATGAATTTTCATTTCCTGTTTTATTTGTTTGAAAATGAAGAAAGTCTTTAGAGAATGTTGAGTTAAAATAAAGAATCAGTAAGAATATTATTGTGTTTATGGGAATAAAAAATGTGAATGAGTGAGTTATGTGATAATCTGAATGTATCAAGTATAATGATCGATGCAACTTTTATTTGTTGTAAAGCTGATTATTAGGTAGCTGTGTTTCTTATTTTTAAAGTAACATGTACATAATTATCATCTAAAATAGATGATAGCACCTTTTTCAAAATCAATTTTATGCTATGCTGGTCAAAATATTAGAAATGTAAAACATGTGGATAAACAAATTATCCATATTATTATTTCTAATTGGACAGAGTTCTGTGTTTCTTTGTCTTTACATTTGAATTATAGTCAACCAATTAAATTTTTAAACTCTAATACATTTCTGAATATTTAAATGAAAGATGAATGAGTAATTAATAAAATAATTTTATTATTACATATATGAGGTAATATAATATATAGTCAAATAATTAAAATCTTTAACTTTAAAAAATATTAAAATTTGTTTAAATACGTTTGTGGCCAGCCACTAAATACAGCATTGTACTAATACAATATAAACTTTACCTAATATTAACAAAAGTACTGCTATCTATAGCAGCTGTGATAAGAGTATCATTACCAAACTCCGTCTGTAGATTGATTAAGCTGAATTTCTGTCTATTTATATATATATGATATTTTTCAAAAAAGGGCCAATTTTTTATTATTATCATTCTCTTCTGTGACTTCAATTATTTCCAAATTAGTTTCTAAATCAGTTATAAAATGTTTATTCATTATTAGATGGTCGGCAACATTAGAAAAACCCAATTTTTTGTTCATATATTATCTAAAATGTTCTGCAAATCTTACTTTAAATGATCTATTAGTTTTCCCAATATAGATTTCTTCACAATCATTACATTTTATTTAACAAATACCACACAAACTATTAAAATCATTATTATAATTATGGTTTTATAAATATCTTATTATATGGCTGTCGAACTTATATGCTGGTTTGTATTTTAATCATTAAAAACATTAATTAAATTTTCAATAATATTATTAGAATAAGAATATTTTAAACAGATATTATCAACGTTGTGTGTTTTGTTTATAGGTTTCAATGTTTATAAATATTATCAATTAACAATGCTTTAAATCCATTTTTTTTACTGCAAAACTATAATATTTATTTATGCATCTAATTTTTCCCTGTTCTGTGTGTAATGGTCTCTCACTCTATTCAACATATTTGTAAATATATTAATTTTTGTGTGACCATAGGTGACTGGATTATCTATTGATAGTTATTTTACACGATGTAGGTTTTCTATATACTGATGTTACAATATGATTTTTTGTTGATTTCAATATTGTATCTAAGAAACGTATTTTTCTACACTTATCAGTTTCAAAAGAAAATTTTAAATTGTCATGATAGGAGTTGAGTTTTTTCAATATTATAAGATGTTCACATCATTTGTAACAGGTTCAGAGATAACAAAATGTCATTATCATATTGAACCCATAACAGAATTGTATGTGTATGAATAATAATACCATAAACTATCTTATTTTCAAATTCCTGCAGATAAATTTCAGACATAAAAGTCATGAATATACTTTACCAATCAGGTTTCCTTTATGATGCATGTAATACATTTAAGGTGCTTTTACATGGAATTTGAAAGGGACCAGTTAGAACCACTGTCTCTGATAAATAATGATGGTTACTATTCAGCCAAGTACTTGTGTTAAGTACCAATAAATGTATTTATATTTATATATTTGTATGAATACATACCATATAGAACTATTTTTACCTATTACTATTTAATTACTATGTAATTGGTATATATTGAATTGTATGTATTGTATGGTTACAATGTAACAACATTGTAATTGGTAAGTATATGGTCTGTATTTGTATGTAAATGGTATGTAGCTCTGAAGAATGATAAATGAACATTTACCAAATATTTGGAGTATTTTCACATCTGGTAGATGGTTTTTGAAATGAAATGAAAAGTATTTTGGATGTTTATTGATTGATCAACAGAAGTAGGCTGTTTAAAAGAATGTTAATTTCGATTTTCAGTTTGAAAAACAAAATCTTCTTTTTCTTCTTCTATCACAGTATAGTTGACTCACCTGTTCTGGTTTCAAAGGGTTACCATTGCTTTCTTGGCCATCCCACACTTTTTTTACCTTTCGGTCTATAGTGTATTATTTCCTTAGGGAACCTTCCGTCTACCATCCTACTAACATGGTCCTTCCACCTCTCCCTGTTCTCTACAATTGTGTTGCACAAGGGTAGAACATTTAATTCTCTTCTGATATCGTTGTTCCTAAAATGATCTTGTCTAGTTCACCTCTTTACTGAATGCAGGTATCTCATTTCCGCTGCCTGAATTTTACTGAGCGGTCTCTTTGATAAGACCCAACCCTCAGAGCCACACAACAGAGTAGAAACAGCCATCACTTTATAAAACTTCATTTGAGTCTCATTCAACACTTTCCTGTGCAGTGTTCTCCTTATTGTTACACAAATAACTTGAAATCTAGAGATCTTCTTATCGCAATCTCTATCGTTCTTGTAAGTAATATCATAGCCTAGGTAATTAAAATGAGACACCTGTTTAAGAATCTCATCTCCTAGAATGATTTTTGATCTAACAGGAAACTTTCCCAGAAATGCCATGACTTTTGTCTTTGTCAGGGATATCTTCATATTATATTGAGAGCTTAAACCATTCAGATAGAACACAGCCTTCTGCTGCAAATCATCTTCCGTTCTTTGAAGGAATAACCTGATCATTCAAAAATAAGATGTTATTAATGGATACATCAGGGTTTATTTGTATCCCTTGGCACTCTGCACTCTTCCATTCTCTACACATTTCATCTACATATATATATATATATATTTATTAAACAGAAGTTTCGGAAGGAAAAACAAAATCTATTTTACAAAACAAAGGCTATTCATGAGGTGACAGCTGAATAACAATGATCTTTTATCAGGTTTTATTATATTTTGATGGTAGATTATTATTATTATATATATAAAACTTATTAAATGAAAATGTTGTTTCTTACTTTTAAAATTAAATTTATTCATTTTAAAAATATGCGTAAAAAACCAAATGTTTATGATCTAATGAAAAAATATAAAGTAAATCAAATACATTATTCTTTTACATACAAAAGGTTTGTCTTAGCCGTTCCAAAGTTCTCCATTAACATCAAGTGCCTACAATAATCACTAAAGAGGGAGATAAATCTATATTATTCCATATAATTTTAAAGTGATTTTTTTTATTTTGAAAATTTCATAAATTTTTAAAAACAATTTATATTTTATTTTATAACTAACTAATGGAAATTTGTTTCAGACTTAAATGATCAAAGCATTAGAAACAGGAGAGCTTTTAAATGCCCAAGGGATGGATATCATAAAGATCCTAAGAGCTGTTCTTCTTTCTACAGGTGTATAAATAACATGCCTTACCAAATGGAATGTGCTGGAGGAAATGTTTACGATCCTGCACTAAAAGGATGTACATATGCAAGTAGTTCGACTAGATTAGCTTGTCGTACTGGTACTTTAAAGAAGGTTTCTTCTTCATCTTCTTCAAAAGGTGGTCATAATTTTCGAGATATGTATAACCAGTATATATATTTAAATCATGCAAAACAAAGTGGACAGTAAATTAATAGAAATATCTGTCAGATAAAAATAAATAAATTTATCAAATAGTTTTTAATAAGTATTTTAATTTGGAATGGTAGATTACTTTCAGTCTTATTTAAAGCCTTTATTATTTTAACTGTTTATTATAAAATATTTATAAATGTAAGCAAATAAATAAATGTACTTGTATAAAAATATTAATAATATTCCTGTTGTTTAATAAACAAACAACCATATCTGTAAACTGTACAATCCAATATCCTTGGAACTGATTGACCTGAAAATTACACAATAAACTGTTGTTGCTAGATAGATTGCTCAAAAGTCGAGTAGTTCTGTTGTACTACAATGCTAAAGATGAATCATTAGTTGTACAACATTAAATACATCATTTTTGCATGTTAAATCATTTTTAAAACGTACTTAAAACTTATATTTTTTCTTAAGATTAATATGTGGCAAGTAATCCCAGCCCACTAAGGAGTACCGCATCACACTGGTAACAATTTTAAACTTGGTCAGTAAAGTTATGCAATTCCAGCTTCCGAGCTGAGGACTTCATCCTCAATAGACTACTACTAAAGAAAAATTAAATGCAACAGTATATAAATATCATGTAAAGATTTAAGTAAAAAATTATTCTCTTCTCTTTTGAGTACAATTTTGAGATATGAAAACTTATTTCTTTATCCTGTTTAGCCTCCGGTAATTACCTTTCAGATAATACTTCAGAGGATGAATATGTATGAGTGTAAATGAAGTGTAGTCTTGTGCAGTTTCAGTTCAACCATTCCTGAGATGTGTGGTTAAGTGAAGCCCAACCACCAAAGAACACCGGTATCCACGATCTAGTATTCAAATCCGTGTAAAAATAACTGACTTTCCTAGGACTTGAACGCTGGAACTCTCGACTTCCAAATCAGCTGATTTGGGAAGATATGTTCACCACTAGACCAACCCGATGGATTGAGATATGAAAACTATGGTGACCATATCTTCCCACTCCCTTAGCCAGTTTTAACCTAAATTAAATGGCATGAATGATTCTTATTCCAAAATCACTGTACAAAAAAATTTATAAATATCTGGATATCCAGTCTGAAGATATCAAATAAAATGATAATTGATGAAAAAGAAGCAAAAAATGTGTTTAGCTAAATTATTCATTCATCCTTGAATGAAATACGTTACCAAAGCAACATAATCAACCAAATTCAATCAAAACCAAAGGGATATTCTAATTAATACAAGAATATTACTTTGATTTCTGAAACAACAAAAAATAAAAAGTGTTTTTTGCCCCAATCCCTTTATGGAGGTTTAAATAAGACCAAACATCATTAGAAAGTATATAAGGTATCTCTCTCTCTCTCCTCTCTCCATCTCTCTCTGTTTAGCCTCTGGAAGTACTGTGAGGTATTTCTACAGAGGATGATAGAGGAAGATATGTTTGCATGGGTAGTCTTGTACAGTCTCAGGTTGATCATTCCTGAGATGCATGGTTAATTTTGAAACCCAACCACCAAAGAACACCAAAGAACATCCATGATGTAGTATTGAAATCCTTATAAACGTTACTGCCTTTAGTAGGATTTAAACCTTAGAACTTTCGACCTCAAAATCAGCTGATTTGTGATGACAAGTTCACCACTAAACTAACCTAGTGAGTTAAGTGTATAAGGTACCTAAGAAGCATTAAATTGTAAGAAAAAGATTTACCTACTCCGTGAGAAAGATTTTGATATATGGAACCCACAAGCTTTATATATCTTTCTGCCCCGTATTGTAGCAAAAGATTGTACCAAAATTAAATGGTATTAATGCTCTACATACATGAGCATTGTTCTAAATTCCATTCAAATTGGTGCATCCAGTCTGGAGATATCAAGTAATTAAAAGATACATATATCATATATCATGTATATATCATATGACATATGTACATATATCCTTTCAGAATTTTTCAATACTAAAATTGTAGATTTCGTTACAGAAGGTAAATTTTGTATAATTACTTCATTGGTGTCATTTAATTATGGTTAAAAATTGTCAATAAGTGGGGAGATACAATCACTATCTCTATGGGTCCTCACTATCTCAAAATTTTACTCAAACAGTAGAATCATTTTTTTACGTTTAGAAAGCGATTTTTTTACATTTCAACGTTTAGAAAGCTAAACACTTTGGGTTCATGTTATGTCTCATCAGATACTAAATTAAAAAAGTGGCCACAAAGAACTTTTTTTCACTTTTTCATGTATTGAAAAATTTCCTTATTTATTGGATAAAATAGGGCAGATTTTTTTTTTTAAATTATGTGATTTTATTATAAATATAAAATAAATTTTTTAAGGAGGGGTGGGATAGTTTAGATTTATTATTAATTTAACCTTAATAAAAATTCTCAAATGTATGAACTAAAAGTTTTTCAAATTCACTGACATTTAATTTAGTTGAATTGAGTGTGAGAAATGTAGTTTTTGTCAAATAAGTGTTAAGTTGTATAACTTTGTATGTACACCTTTATGCTACTTTTTTATTTGTTCTGTAATATAATTTATATTTTAGGTGATTGTTTATTAATGTTATTTCATCACTTATAAAATTAATAACGTTATTTTTAATTTATTGCTTATTCAAAAAAACTTTTTTTGAGAAATTTTAATTCAGATTTTGTTTAGGCTTTTTGAAACATATTTTTTCTGTCTTCAATCATTTGACTGGTTTGATGCAGATCTCCAAGATTACCTATCTAGTGCTAGTCGTTTCATTTTGGTATACCCCTTACATGCTACATATCTAAAAATTTGTTTTACATATTCCAAACGTTGCCTGCCTGCACAATTTTTCCCTTCTACCTGTCCCTCCAATATTAAACTGACTATTCCAGGATGCCTTAATATGTGGCCTATAAAAGCGACTGCCAATATTTTTTACTACTGGTGGCCATTTTGAAACTTTGTTATGATTGACCAGTGCAGTTCTGTTGTAATGCTTCCTTCTTTTACATTTTTTTTTAAACTCCGGGTCAACTGTTAGATATTGCTTCAGAGGATGAGATGAATGATTAGTGTACCGTGTGAAAATGTCATGCTTGACCGGGATTCAAAACCGGGACCTTCGGATGAAAGGCCGAGATACTACCACTCGCGGCACAAACGTTCGGCACTTTCCCTTACATATAAAACTAAAATCACACTGTTCAAGATGAAATTCTTCCTTTATTTTTTTACCTTACATCATTTTTCAACTTTGAAGATATTATTTGACAACCAGCTAATACATTAGATTTCTATTTAAAATAATACAGATAGTAGTGTGAAAATAGGGATACTAGCGCCAAATCCAAGATGGCGGCGCCCGCCACCATGAAATTTCCTTTTTCCCCGTGGGAATTTCCCTTTTTCCCTGCAAATTTCACTTTTTCCCTGTGAGACTTTCCCTTTTGACCTAAGGTTGAGCGTCCTATTTTGAATGTTCGTTACAGTGGTAGGCACGAAAGCGCTACACCCTTCCGACCAATCACAGCGCCGGATTCAATGCGGTTGCGCATGCGCAACACGTAGACCGTTACTGCTGCTACAACCACCACTGCTGCAGACACGTGCCTACATAAAACTTAACACTAATCACAAATATATGAATGTGCTAAATTATCATAATGCAAAAATCTCTCCCTCTCTCTCTCTCTCTCTCTCTCTCTCTCTCTCTCTCTCTCTTTCTCTCTCTCTCTGTGTGTGTGTACGTAAACTGCCACTAATATATCCCGTAAACATTGATTCAGCATTAAGGTATTGTTTATAAAAAATAAGATATTTAGGTATGTGTGTGTGTGTGTGTTAAAAGATTCCCACGATCGACAGAAGCGTCATGCAACAAACACTCACACACTATACTATAACTTTGTATTATTACAAATAAAGTAGTAAATTTACACCCAGGAATTAAATATTAATGATGAACACAAAGTTTGCAACAATTAATTGTTGCAAACTATGTGTTAAGCAAAAAGGAAAAAATTTCTTAATCCCTCCCCCCAAAATCTAATATAAATGTGATATATAACATGTATCATTGTAACAAAAGAAAAATTTATAGTTTATGCTCTTTTTTTTTAAATTTTATTTAATCGAATAAGAAAGAAAAAACTTTGAGTTTATTTAAATGATTATATGAAGAGTAAATTTATATATATATAATAGAATTATCTTACAAATTCATTTGCACTAAAAAATGATTTCTTTAAATTTTATAGATCGGAAAAAATAATTAAAGGTATAAATACATAACAGGCCGGATTCAAAGCGTCCGCACATGCGCATCACGTAGACTGTTACTGCTGCCACCACCATTAAGTAAGTATGGACGTACCTTGAGGATGATCCTAGTCGTCGTAGTCGTTGCACTGAGAGGCGTCACCCGCTACTCCAGCTCCCGGACGTAGCTCGTTCACCAGGAGGCGGCTGTGTGTGTGTGTGTGTGTGTGTGATGACGTAGCGTGCGTTGACGTAGCGACACCGTGTTGTTGACAGTGTGAAGTGTGACGCGCGACTGAAGAACAGCTGACGAACATGACCTAAGGTTGAGCTGGGGCTGCGACACTAGCACTCCTAGCGACCACCAGTAGAATTAGTAACACAGTACCAGTTGTGTGTGTGTGTGTGTGTACAGACTGACACCCTACCGACCAATCGCAACGTTGGATTCAAAGTGGTCGCGCATGCGCAACACAGATACAAGACCTTCGTATCCCCTCCTACAATGCCTACACATCCGGTCGACCTCGAACGTGTTTGAACAGGAAAACTTCCATACACAAACGACTATCTATAGTTCGACCTTGACGTCACAACCGTCTAAAGTGCCACACCCAAACCGACTTTGAAGCCACGTGTCATTTTATGAGTAACCTTGAATTGTTTTAATCGTGTAATTATAAGAAACGATCATGCATACTCAGCACTTTTAATAGGGTATGTAACCGGAAACGGCATATCATGTTACACGAACTGTAATTCTAAGAAACGACTACTGTCGTATAATTTTAAGAAAAAAAAATTGACGTCACAACCAATAGGAACACAACCGTCTTAAGTGCCACACCCAAACTGACGTTGAAGCCATGAATCGGTTATTCGTAACCATGAAGAGTGTTAATCGTATAATTCTAAGAACCGACTACGTATTTTCTCAGCACTTTTAATATCGTATGTAACCGGTAACGGCACATCCTGTATTTCGACGAAACTTGTCGAGATGTTACTGTATGCTAAACCCAAGAAGGGTTATCGAACGCCGCGTTTACAATTTTTATCAGATGTCTCGACGTACTTACACAACGATAGAGAAATAACCAAATCCGATGCGGCTATAACAACATCCATCTTGAAACTGTACCTATTTACTAGTTGCATTTCCACACCACCCTGGACAACCACGACGCAACCACGACGCGTTGAGATTTTTTTTTACATGAGTAAAATCTCTCCCCTAGACGCCTACTATAAAACACTCGATCCTGTTTTTATATCGTTTTTACTTTTTATTCTTGCTCAACATATCATGATACAATGTGCATCAAATAATACCATGTCTTATAAACTTAATTTTAAATCTACAGTGATACCACGGCCACGACGACCAGGATCATCCTCGAGGAACGTCTAAATTTTTATACACACACATACACACACACACACACACTCACACACACAGTGTGTGTGTGAACAGACTGATGTGACGTTAAAATTCACAGCTTATGTAGAACATTTTTCACTCATTTCATCAGGGAGCCACTGCAGCCGATTGGTTTAAGGCGTCAGGGATGCGTCGCATCCCGTCATGACCCGGTTCGACTCCTAGCCGACCAATTTTTTTTCATTTCAAATATTATTTATTTATTTAATTCAAACTGACCGCTACACAACAGCGGTACCAAAGTTTTGAATTAATTATTATAAATAATATTCAAAGCGAATATATTACTGAAGTTGGTATCCCTACGGAATTTCAAATATCCCGCTTAGGGAAAAGGGATATTCCCACAGGGAAAAACGGAAATTCCAATATGGCGGACTGTCCGCCATCTTGGATTTGGCGCCCGTACTTCTATTTGTACACTACTACAGAGTGCCACTATATTTGATTTTACAATTTTCAGGCCGTACCTCCATAACGTCTGAGTTTTGAGAAAAATACGCAGGAAAAAACTGTCTTAAAATATTATTTTATAACAAAAATTGCAAAATAAACATAAGGTTTAAGTTGAAATAATGCTGCTGAGTAATCAGCCCAGTTATAGTTCATAAGAACCTACGTGTTTTATTTGATGAAAAGTTACTGTTTAGCAACCATATTAGGCAAGTAGCAGCGGACACCGATGCATAAGCTTAGGAAGATTGTTCGGAAATTCTATGGGTTGTCGGGCCATCAAATGTACATGGTGTACTGAGGTGTCTTCGAAAGCATAATCTCTTACGCAGCGCCCGTTTGTGCGCATATGACTAGATCACTTGTTCAAAATTTAAGGAGTGCCCAGCGCAGAGCCTTAATTGCATGCACTTTTTTTTAAAATCAATACTGCTACCACCGTATTGAGATAGACTCTCCCAATCGATTTAGTGGTGAAAGTTCGGGCAGCCATTTGGAGATTGCGAAGAGGCCGGGAGGCCGACGTATTTGGGATGCGGTTTTGAGCTGGGCCAGTACTGGAGCGGAATGGTGATCACAATGCACCGTTTTTAAATTTCGTTCAGTTACCCTTCTCCTGCCTGCGGAAGAGGCTGCAGAGCCTCGCGATGGAAGCATAGCAGCTTTTAAGGGCAACGGGTGCCTGGATGCTCACCAACCATGCTACCTGGAACCAATATCTGTTTCTTTTCCTCTTGGAAGCTGATGAGCTGTGCGTCTGCGGGGAGGTCCAGTCAAATGAACACCTGATGTTTGAATGCCCTGCTCTTGGGAGACCAGAGACCGGGCTACCCTGGAACTTAGAGGTCAAGGGGAAAATTGGCCACTCACAAGCGGTGAGTCAGTGTGCATTGTCGGGCCGTGTGGAAGTTCATAGATGCGATTGCTTTGTTCAACCGGCATCCGTAGTTTGCTTAAGGGAAATACTCTTACCGCATTGCCGTGGGAGGCTAACCCTGAGTATAGCTGACCACCAGCCTATTCTTATTGTTCCATGCACTACAAAATGTTGGTCAAGTACTTGCTGGCATTCAGCGTCCTAGGCGTGGCAGCGAATTGCTGCCTTCACGAAATATATTTTATTATGGATATCATATATAGTTTTAGTAGTTGACGGGGTGCGCCTACCCATTTTAGCAAATATATGACAAGTGAACGGTTGGGACACGTAAACCGATGGTGTATGGCACTACGCTTAGTCCGCTCGCGCTGTTAGGTAAGCTCTAGATTCTAGAAGCTATGTTAGGATACTGGTCGCTAAACTGTTCGAGGCGCAGGTGCCGTGTGTGACACAGACATTTGGTCTTATGCTTTAGGGTGACCGAATGGGGTGGTGGCGGTAGGAATACCAAATAAATCAAATTGTAATAATGATGTTGGCCTCCATTGTGGAAAAAGGACCAAGATTTCAAAAATCTTTCAAGAAAATATTTCAAAAATCTTAATAATATTTCAAAAAAATTCTGTATTTTTAATGAAGAGAAAATGTAGGGAAGATTCCTCATTTAAAGTTTCTCATTAAATATATTGTTTCTTAGATCTCAATTATGAAAAAACTTAAAAGTTGCTTTGAGTTCAACAAAACTAAATATAATAATTTTTCTGTCATTTAATTTTTTTTGTTATGTTTCTTCTGCAGAAAAATTTGATTTTTTAAATGTTTATTTGATTTTTATTGGCCTTATTTACATCATTATTTTTAATATAAATTCTCTACAAATTTTGTTAATAAAGTTTAGCATTTATCGGTCATTTAACGAAGTAATAGTACTGCAAACCTAAAAACCTTTTTCAGAAAACAAATTTTCACTTCGGATATCATGAAAACTCTACTAGAGATACAGTTTTAAAACCTGTTTTATTCAATTGTTTTAGGTAAAAAACCATATGAAATCATTAATTTACAATTAAGTCCCTTAATTAACTCCTAAAAATATCAGTACGACCTCATTTCAGCGGGAGAACTGAATCCCGGGCGAAACTTTTCGCTAGCCGTAACTCGCTAACGAAGCAATTCCAGACCTATGTTTTTTGTGAACTTTTTTCATTATTTTCTTATGAGAGAACCATCACAAGTGTGAACTGTGATGGTTTCCTTGTTATATAACCTTTCAGAATGTTTAATAGTTAAAATTGTTGAAATACTCGTACATACCCAAAATAATATATTAACATAATCAAATAATATAATTAATGAAAGAGGGTTATTCTGAATCCAGAAGTGACAAAATAAAGTTCATGTGTATTTATGAACGCACGTGAAAAGTTCTTTGGCGTGAATAAAAAAATAATTTTTTTACGCATTCAAATAAATTTGAACTGAGTCAAAGGATCGATAGACGACGCATTGAAGTATTCGTGTCATATAAAACAAAGTTCATCGAATATATCAATTAGTTTAGTTCCATTAATTCTTCGGATGACGATTGAATAGTTACATGGGTTATCAGCGGCATATGATATGAAAAATATGATACAAATAGTTTTATTTTACAATAGTGAATTTTATCAAAAATTTTGTTTTTGGTAAATTTAAAATTATTTATCCAAAATCAAGAATTTAATTGATGTGTACTAGTTTCTGTGTCACTAAAATTATAATTTTACTCATAAGAAATAAAACGTAAATAAGCGGGTAAGTAAATTATTATCCGCAGAGTAGTTATAAATTTTATTGCAATACAAATAGGAAACTTACATATAAATCATTTTTCATCATAGTCCCCTTGCATTTCAACGCACTTGGTCCATCGTTGCACGAACTTCTTGATGCCATCATAAAAGAAGGTTTTCGGTTGAGCTGCGATCCACGATAGCACCGCTTCTTTCATTGTTTCGTCCGAGGTAAATCGACGGCCCCTTAATGCTTCTTTGAGTTGACCAAACAAGCGGTAGTCAGAAGGGGCAAGATCAGTACTATACGGAGGATGAGCCAGTTCTGGAGCGTTTCAGCAGTATGGAAAGCAGTATGTAGACGGGCATTGTCGTGCAACAACACGAAACCTTTCGACAGCAGTCCTCGGCGTTTGCTTCGAATTGCAAGCGTCAACTTGGCAGTAAGCATCTCACTGTAACGCGCACTGTTTATTATCGTGCCTCTTTCCTCATAATGCTCCAGTTCTCGGCCTTGTGAGTCCCAAAAATACCGTAAGCGTCAGTTTGGGTCTTGAACCTTTATTTGCTGGGAGAATTCGGATGTTTCCATTCCATACTCTGCCGTTTACTCTCAGGCTCGTAATGATAGATCCATGTTTCGTCACCAATGACGATTGTGTCTAAGAAGATGTCCCGTTCGTTACCGTACCATCCAAATATTTTTGGCAGATGTCCAAGCGCGTATGTTAATGTGACTGTGTAAGTTGTTTTGGGACCCATCTGGCACAGACTTTATGAAACCCAAGTCTGTTGTGGATGATTTCGTAGGCAGAACCGTGACTACTTTGCAGACGATGTGTCACATTATCAATAGTTACTCGTCTGCCTAAGAAAACCATGCCACGTGCACGCTCAATGTTTTCCTCATTTGTGGCGGTAAACGGTCGTCAGGCTCCTTGGTTGTGCGTAACACTTGTGCGACCGTTTTTGAATTTTTCAATCCATTCGTAGACACTCCGTTGCGACAACACTCTGTTCCCGTACTGTACCGAAAGTCTTTGATGAATTTGCCCCTGATACACCTTCCGACCACAGAAAACGGATCGCTGAACGTTGCTCTTCTTTGGTGCAAACAGAAAGCGGAGCAGCCATGGTTAACAGCGGTGCAGCGATAATGGAACTAACCTAGCAGCATCAAACCTGCACAGACATAACAACAATAAACCACGCATGCGTCACTTACGTAACACAACAGTACTATCAACATAACTAAATTGCGGATAATAATTGACTTACCCTCGTATAACCTCAAATCTTGGTACAAAATTTTCACAAAATAATAAATAAAAATACGCTGTAATATAAAGTTTTATGAATATGAACAACAATATTCATACTTTAATCCGTCTTCAGAAATCTGTGTACATAAATATATATTTATTTCGACTCAACATCTGTTATGTTTATAACACGTGCGCTAATCACTTAATTGCATTGAACGACTGACTGAAGTAGACATTACACGTATGTGCGTGCAAACTGATCCACTTGGGCCTGCGCAAATCTTAATGGTGTGTTTCATCGGCGCGCGTAACTTCCGTAACTTGCTGAAAATACACTCTGATCAGTTTCTCCTAACGTACCACAAGAAGTATAACTTCAAAAATGTTTTTGTCCCACTCCTTTACGGGGGTTTCAATATGATCAAGTACCATCAAATTATATTTCAGTTATTCAAGGACAAATAAGTTATTTGAATAACATTTACAAAATGTTACTTATACGGTCCATATCTCTGTTCCTACTTACATAATTTTAACCAAAAATAAATGACATCAATGTCCCCCCTCAATGTACAGATATCATCGTGCTAAATTTCATCCGAATCTTCTGAAGATGTCAAAGAGAAAATAGGTTAATGCAGTGGTTTCCAAACTTTTCCGAATCGCGGCGCTCCTTTTTCAATATAAATTTTTCCATGGCGCCCTATCCTTATTTTTTACCCTTCCCTCTTGGACCGGCGCCCTGATCCGATAGCATTACTCAGTCCTAGGGGTGCCATAGCCTCAAATCTCTCGGGCGACCATGCTGGACCCAGTTATGTCGTTCCCAGCACGGGGTACTGCCCGGTCAACCGGGGACTGGGTCTTCTCTTTATTAACTTGCGTCTAAGTGGCAGGCCCCTACAGGACTCTCCACCCGGGACTACTGTCTTTTCTTTTTAACCATCCTATGGACCCCCAGGAGTCCCCGTTCACTCATCGAAATGGAACGCCGGAGCATCACGATCCCTCCTAAACGGGGCTATCCGCCCATCCCTAATCTACCCCAAATCACGATCATCTCTCTCCTCCGCGAATTTACGATGCATTATTCTGCTCACCATAGCACTTATTACATCCCAACCTTAGTAAAATATGGCGTTCTACCGTAATTAAAAGTATGACTACTCGTAAGTAAGTAAAAAATAAATAAAACTCCTGTATCTTCATTATTTTTTTAGTTTATTAACATTAAATTAATAATTATAAATGTCTTGGTTCAATTAATTATGAAACTTTTACAATATTTCGCGGCGTTAATTTGAAATTTAATATCTTTTGAGATGATAAATTGGATTAAATTGTTAATTTTGATGAAATTTTATATAGAAACTCGAGTATGTGGGAAAACCTTTTGGTTAAGTTTTGGGTTTAATATCACCAGGCGTGAGGTAAATAATTTTTATGGGTCCCCCGTTATATACTAAGCTCGGTATATGCGTGCATATACTAGGAAGGTGACAGACAAATTCCATCTATGGGAGGAGTTCCGGCAGAGAAGACGACGTCGGGGGGCCGGGCTGGACAAGTCTGCGTCTGAGTGCCTGGGGGGGCTCCTGCGAGCGTGCGGGGATCGCCTTGGTTCGTTGAGGCCGTGGACATTCCGTTATCGGTGCCTGAGCGTGTTGCCCAACGTATGATGGTTGTTATGGGTATGTGAGTTTATTGCATGTTTTGCTAGGCTTGTGTGAGTATGTGTGCACAGCGAGTGCATGTGTGGTTGATGGGTGCCTGTTTCGAGAATGCCTTTTGTGCTTGGTGTTTTTCTTCACTTGAGTTCTTGCGATGTCTGTGTCTGTGCTTTGGTAGGGTCTGTACCCGTGTGTGTGAGCGTGTGTTTGAGGCGGTCTCATGGTGACCAATTGTGTGTGGGAGGGTGTTAAACCACCCCTGAAGTAATGCTGTACTAGCTGTTACAGGGGGAAGGTTGCCAGGGGTGGAGGTTTAGTCGGTAGTGCGCAGGTATACATACGTATTTAATAACATCTTGCGGAACCTGTTAGCGAGCCCCACACTGTTTAGGC
Organism: Lycorma delicatula; assembly: GCF_047948215.1. Classification (NCBI taxonomy): domain Eukaryota; kingdom Metazoa; phylum Arthropoda; class Insecta; order Hemiptera; family Fulgoridae; genus Lycorma; species Lycorma delicatula. The sequence goes on from NC_134455.1 coordinate 135,672,976, forward strand.
CCCCGTAATGGGATTCCTTTATCCGTGCATGCCTATGTCACAATTTAAAAAAAAAATGTTCTTCCAAAATTCTTCTCTTCCCAAAAAAATCGGAAAGCTCTTTTTTATTTATTACATATTTTTAAACCGATTGCTTTTTGTTTTTCTAAGCATTGTAGTAGTGAAAAATACCTCAAAACATACTTTGAGGGTAATGATGAAGGTTGAGCCATTAAAATTTTTAAAATATAGATTTTTACATTTTTTGAACATTTTAGGTTTATTTAAACATAAATTTTTATTTACTTGTACGAAGTAAAGGAAGTTTTGTGAACGCGAAAAATTTCGGTTTTTTTTTATATCAACGGAAATATCCATCTTCACTATCCCTGAATCCATTTTGACCAGTTTCGGCGTGACGTCTGTACGTAGGTATGTACGTATCTCGCATAACTCAAAAACGATTAGCCATAGGATGTTGAAAATTTTTATTTAGGACTGTTGACCGAGGCCTGGCTGATGACTGTGAGGTGTAATCAGTTAGAAAGGCTAAAGACAACCTCCAGTAAAGCCCTCAGGGCTTGGAACGGAAGGGGTGGTGTGGCGACCAGTAACGTCACAAGGTAAGCGTCTTCCCCCTAAAGGGTTGGGATGTATCATCTAATTGTGCACCTTCCCTTTTGATTGCAATCGACGCAACCAAAAGTGTTCAAAAAAACTGCAGTAATAAGCCCTCGTTGAGAGATTTTCATCGATGTACTTAAAGTTACTTATTTTCATTGGTTTCAGAGTTACAGCCAAATAAAAATTTTAATTACTGAAACATTTGAATTTTAGAAGGGGAAGGCACATCGATACGAATCAAACCTAATCTTCATTTTTTGTTTTTGTTAACTGTTTTTTTTTTTTTTTTTTTAATTTAAATATATATATATATTTTTTTGAGGTCACGGTCAATTTTCACAAAATTTTGGAAACAACCAAATTTTATATTAAGCTCACTACATTCGAGCACGGTTATTTTAATATTTTTTCAATTGCCCCAAAATTCCCCCCATTCTCCAAAAATCGAAAACGCTCCATTTTTATTTATTTATTTTTTTTGAGGTCACAATGGACCACTTTAATCAACCCTGGTTCGTGTTTTCTTTTTGATTGCTTCCTAGTACTTCTTCATCCTGTCGGATCTTGCTTTTTTGAATTCTTCTGAACAAACAGTCATTTTTGTTTTCTTTTCTTTAATTTTAAATCTGGAGTTAGCTTCTTTTAGAATTTTTATATTGCCAGTTTTGTTTCATAAATCTTCTACTGTGATTTCTAGTTCTTGCATATCTTGTTTAATTTTGATTATCCAGGTCGGTGTTTTGGATATTTTCCAGTATTTCCCGACCGGTTTCCTGACAAGCCTGTTTGGTTCTGTTCTTATTAAGTGTCCAAAGAAGGAGATTATTTTCTTTCTAAAGTAGCCTAGAGCTGGAAACTACGTCTGTATGTACCTCTTGGTTTGGTATGAGTCTCCATTCTCCCCTATCAATAAGTTGTCTTTTATTTATGCATGTTCTTAGAATTCTTCTTTCTATTATTTTCATCTCGGCTGAATAGGAAATGTTGGATCTTAGTTTGAAGAGTGTTTCGCTTCCATATGATATTATAGGTCCGATTACAGTTTTGTAATGTTTGAGTTTGGTATTTATTGAGATGCATCTTTTGATATATGTTGTTTTGGTGGTATTTTGTGCATAATTGAGCTTTTGTGATTTTTCTTTCCAGTTTAGTTTGTGTGATATTTTCTCCAAAATATTTAAACCGTTCAACTAGCTCGACTTTGTGTCCGTTTATGATAATGTGGTTCAATACTAGGGAATTTATGACCATTATTCTAAATATATTTATTTATTAATAATTAATTATCAACCTCAGATTATAAAAAAATTATCAGATAATAAATAATAATTCAATAATAACAAGAAAAAAAAATGAATATATGAATAACTTTTTAATGAAATAAAATTTTATGCACCTTTAATTTTGAACAATATGTTTATATGTAATTTAGTAGGCGTACAAGAAGTCATGTAGTGTCTACATCAGATTTTTAATTTTACAATAAAACTTTATCATAAATTACCCCTATCCCCCAAAAAATAATCTTAGGTAATTATTTCCATGTATTTATCAACCATATACGAATAAATAACTAACTCCTGTAAAGTAATTCAGCTTTATTGTCAGGCTCTTTTTTATACTAATATGAACAATGATGTGCTGTTATTAAAGAACTTCAATTATTATTAATGAATTACTACTATTATTATTATTATTAATGAATTACTACTACTATTATTATTATTATTAATAAAAATTGAATTTTTAAATGAATTGTTCTTTATGGTTTTTTGTTTTTTTTTTACAGAGCGAAAAATAAATTATTTCTGTAAAAATATAGAAACTAATGTTACAACGAAAAAGTTCTTGCTCCCATTTATATATATTTTTCCTTAGTTAAAAATTATTACAACCCCCCGGAAAAGTTTCGTAATTAAGCATTTCCAGTATTGTTAAGTGTATTTGTAATATTACACAAAATTATATTTACGTAATACAGAGGAATTACTTATCTGATTTCGGAGTAAACTAAATTTATAAATAGAACAACTGGAATGATTTTATAATGTTAATTTCTTGTTTTATTTCCTTTTTTTTTTAAATATCATCGCGTGATAAATGAGGTTTTAAAATTATGCAGTTTATTTATTTATAAAATATTTGTTAGCTTTATATCTTAAGTTTTTTAATAGTTTAGATATAAAAATCATTATTATTATAATAATTATTCCATGATTTTTATTAAAACGCAAATGCATTTTCCTTATAAGTTACCTAGGATAGTTTCATTATTTTTTTTAAATCGATTTTGATAATATAAATAAATGCGAGCTTACACTCACCTAAGAGACATACATATATAATAGACTGCAAATATACCAATATGTTAAATACAAATATTTTTGTATGTTTTTGTTGCATGTGTGGGCGTGTGTATGTGTCTAAGTATTTGTATATGTTTTGGCGGCGCAAGTCAGGTAATATCGATCTTGAACACAGCTAGAGCTCGAGTAACCGATGATCAGACGACTGGCTCCGCTGGTCATGAATTGTACGAATATTCCTCCTGTACAGGATGCTCTTCGTCTTCACCTCTTGCTGAAACCTCAAGGTACGTAAATTTTATGACCCGCCTTATTTTTGATTTTCTAAAAATTTGTTTTTATATAAATATACCTGATTTTATTAGTATTTATAACACACACACACACACACACACACACACACACACACACACACACACACACACACACACACACACACACACACACACACACACACACACACACACAGACTGAGAGAGAGAGACACACACATACACATACATTGAAAATATTAAAAAAAACTTTTTTCCAGAATTTGATTTTCTTCAATAACTTTGTTTTCTTATAAATAATGATGTTCAAAATTATATTTGTAAAGAAAAATAAATTATTTATATTACAGTATTTCTAATGCTTGAATTTGGTTTCATAACCTTTAGTACTTTATAAGCTAAGGGGACTAATTAAAGATTTTCTTTTTTTTATTTAAAAAACCTAAAATTATTCTTATGAACATGTTATTCAATTATGTTTAATTTAAGACGTTCATGGAAGTAGATTTTATACAAGTAATGTATATCAATTATTATTAATGGCTTTAAAATAAAAAGAACTATCAGTCATTACCATTTTCTTGGTTTAGTACACTTCATCAATGCTTCCTAGGATTTATATATATATATATATATATATACATATAAAATGATAGCGCTAGTGTAAAGAGCAAACATTCTGCCAGTTGATAATTTGTATATTTTATATATGAAATAAAATTAATGATAAACATTTTATAATATAATTATTTACGGTATGATAATTAATTTTCTCTCGCGATAAAAATCATAATTGTAATTTAAAAAATATCATGTTGACACCACATGACTTCCTTTTTTTATTATTGAATTATTATTTATTACAAAACTTTTTACAATCAGAGATTAATATTTATTAATAAATCATTAATTTAAATTAAAAAAAAAAAAAATTATAAAAAAGGAGATGAAATCAGATTCGAACCGATGTATCCCGTTATAACATTCAAATATTTCATTAATTAAAATTTTATTTGGCTATAACTCTGGAACTAATGAGAATAAGTACCAGTTATGATATATCGTTGCAAAGCTCTCAGTTGAGGACTTATTACTGTAGTTAAGAAAAAAAAACAAAATCCAACTGTTTTGGATTTTGTGACTTTTGGTCGATTCGATTGTAAACAAAAGGGGAGGTGCATAACTACATGTTACAACAGTCCTAAATTCAAAATTTTATCATCTTACATTTAATAGTTTTTGAGTTATGAGAGATACATACGTACGTACAGACGTCACACCGAAATTAGTCAAAATGGATTCAGGAGTAGTGAAAATGGATATTTCCTTTGAAATCTGAAAATCTAAATTTTTCGCGATCACAATACTTCCTTTACTTCGTAAAAGGAAGAAAAAAAATTTCTTTATTAATGTAAATTTTAAATATTTTCTCTTTTTGGGAAAACTTCTTCTCCTGTTTCCTTTTAATGTTTTCTAAAAACTTTGTAATTACTATTATTTCTGAAATATTTAGGTCCAAATTGTTTTCTTTTTTAATGTTTAATTCCTTTAGATCTTTTTAGAATTTTTTCTAATTTATTAAAATAATGAAAACTTCTTTTTTTATTATTTTATTCAGTGTTCGTGAAATTCTAATAACATTTTTCTTAAACAGTCCGTTATTTTTTTTAATTTCTTCACTTGAAGTTAAGATATTTGAATATTTTTACATTTAAATCCTAAAATTTTCCTTTTTAATTTTTTCCCATTTTCAATTGTTTGACCGTTATCATCATTTCTGTACTATATAAGCATTCCGATTTAATGATTGACTGGTTGAGTTATAATGACTAAAGTTTGCGTTAATAAAAAGGAATCCTTTGTTGTGTGTATATATATGGTACCTTGAAAACCCGAAATTTAGAGAATGTCAATATTCTCCGGTGAATGTCGTCACATATCAAATACGTCGGTGAAATACCGAAATATTTGTTTTTATTATTATATATTTGGACCTCACCGGTGAATGTCGACAAATATAAATAAGCTGTGGTGGGGGACGAAACTATAACTACAAATTAAAAACAAAATCACCCAGTACCAATCTCTAAGGTAAATAGATTACGAGAAACCTCTCATAAAAAAGGAAGTTAAAATTTATACCACACATAATCTATGCTCGCTATCCTCGTCTAATTAACGTTAAATGTACAAATTCTCCAAAATTGGAGGTGATTAATTAAATTCACCGCATTCAGCATGCATTGATGGTGAATGTTTAATAAAAATATTCTTGCAAAAAACTGAATAAAGGGAGTACCGTCTGGTTATCTTAATATCCTAATGGTATCCTTATATCCTTCTGGTTAATAACCGTCTGAATCGATTTAGTGGTGAAAGTTCGGGGCAGCCATGTAGAGATTGCAAAGAGGCCGGGAAGCCGAGGTATTCGCGGGATGCGGTTTCGGGCCGGGCCAGTACCAGAGCGGAACGGTGATCTCACAATGCATTGGATCTAAATTTCGTTCAGTTGCCCACCTCCCGCCTGCGGAAGAGGCTTCAGAGCCTCGCGATGGAAGCAAGACAGCTGAAATGGGACACCACGACTAAGGAAAGATCTCTGTACAAGGTTTTACGGTGTCTGGGGGGGATGGTATATCTCGAGTTCATTTTTAAGGGAAACGGGTGCCCAGGTGTTCAACAACCACGTTAATTTGAACCAATATTTGTTTCGGTTTTGCCTGGCAGCTGATGAGCTGTGCGTCTGCGGGGAGATCCAGTTAAATGAACAGCTGATGTTTGACTGTCCTGCTCTTGGGGGACCAGAGACCGGGCCACCCTGGAACTTAGAGGTCAAGGAGAAAATCGGCCACTGGCAAGCGGCGAGTCAATGTCTAAATTATTATAAACAATATACAAAAAATTGCAATGAAATTGTTAACTGTCCTGGAAGAGTCTTGCAGATATCCTTTCTTCCGGTCAAAAAATAATAATTTCTGTAATGTAAATAAAACTGTTTTTAACGATAGTGATATCAAAAAAGTTAAGACACTAATTTTTATTATCAAAATCTGTTATTAATTTAGAATTTTCTTTAAATAAAATACGTGTTAAATATATGTAATAGAAAATAAATAAACAATAAAAAATGTTTAAGCGTTCCATATAAGAAGCAAGAAACAAAAAAAAAAAATTTGTTACGAAACTCTTACCGGTCCGATTTCATTTATTAAACAACGAATAATCATAAGAATTGTATTATTTCTGTAAATGTGATATGTATTACATATAAATGAAATCGGGCCGGTAACAGTTTAACAATTTTTATTTTTTTGCTTCTGATGGAACGCTTAAACATTGTTTATTATCTATTATTGTATGTCGATTGTCTATTACATATATTTTTCTCTAAATTAATAACAGATTTTGATAATAGAATTGTAATGTCTTTAAAGGCCGCAAAGGACCACTAGTCAGAATAATTCAAGTCTGTTTTGCCGATCTTTTGGCCTTTAAGTTCTTAGTTTTTATTTTCTCCCAATATTTAGTCATTCTTAATGATCTTGTTTTACAATCCTCTTCTGAATAAACCTTTTTTGTACAATTAAAAGTTCTTACTTTAAAGTTTGTATTTGGATCTTTAATAACAAATTTTATTTATATTATAGAATTTTTTTTTTTGAGCGGAAGAAATGATATCTGCAAGACTTTTACCGTACGGTTTACAATTTACTGTATTTTTTTTTATGAATTACTTATTGTGGATTTATTATTAAAATTTATTGCCTTTCTAGAACAAACAAATTTACATTTTTTGAATTTCTCGGCCAATCTCTTTGTTGATAGTCATATCATTCACTTTATATCATATTTTTCCTTTTTTTTTAAAAAAAAACTAGTATAATGACCTTCACGAATCGAAGATTCTTGATTTAATATTGCACTTATTACTTTGTAAGTGTAACCCTCGATTTTTATCCTTAAATTCGATTTTACCAATCGAATTTATTTCTTTTTTAATAAAACTAGTATAATCTCTTGTAAACTAATACTTTTATTTATTTTTTTAAGAAGTGATGGGAATTAAAAATTGTTTCATCTTCCGTACTTTCATTTACATAAGAGTATTTACTATTAAAACAAGCTGTAGTATACTTTCTTTTAAATTTTATTATTTCAAGTACATTAGGGAATTTCAGGCAATGAGTGTACGGCAAAACAGACCAGTTTGCAGCCTCTGTGATGAGGCATCGCAAAGGCTGCAAACAACGTTTGGTATTCATTTTTGGCGGGAAGGTCCAGTCAATGTTGTATTCTACAACATTGCGTCGGAAGTTTACACCAGGGCCTGAAATACAAAATATCTTAGCTATAAATATACTCAAGTTGTCTAATAATTTTTTGAAGCTGTGCGTTGTCGCCTTCTTTCGAACAATCTACTCTGTTTTCTGAAGTGTGTTTCATGATAAGTGGAAAAGTGAATGGAATGCTACCATCAACAATAAAATGGATCCAGTTAAGAACATTGTGACACCGTAGAACTTCTCATGCAGGAATGACCGTTGAGAAAAGTTTATTATTTGCTGTTTGCGAATGGGGCATACTAGGCTTACTCATGGATATCTGATCGCTCAAACTGATGCATCCATTTGTGAACGGTGTGACTGTTAACTAACTGTGCACTACATCCTTATCGACTGTGTCTTTTATGCGGGATTACGTCGGAAGTTTAAACTAGGGGCTAACATACGAAATATCTTAGGCAACAATGTATCGATGTTGTCTAATGTTTCACAATTTTTGAAGGCCGCAAATCTGAATTCAAATATTTGATAAAAACTATTACGTTTTTGCATTTTAAAGTTCGGCAATTTAATTTTTTTATTTTAATTTTAGTTGCAACTTAACATCCCAAGTTGGCGTTTTACATGTTTTAATTTTTTAAGTGAAATTTTAATTGTTATTTTTTAATCATTTATTATGGTAATTTTTGTTCATCCAGGAAAAAATCTGATATGGACACCACATGACTTTATTGTACGCCTGTTGAATTACATATACATAATTTAATATATTTAAATTAAAAAAAAATGTTAAAACAAAAAGGAGATGAAGTCAGATTTGAACCGATGTATCTTCCCATCGTAAGATCCAAATATTTCATTAATTAAAATTTTATTTGGCTATAACTTTGGAACCTATGAAAATTAGTACCAATTATGATCGTTGAAATGAGGGCTTATTACTGCAGTTCAGATAAAGTTAAAAATTCAGATATTTTGGATATTGGGCTTTTTTGTACACTTTTGGTTCAGTCAATTGCAATCAAAAGGGGGGGGGGGAGGTGCATAACTAGATGTTACAACAGTCATAAATTCAAAATTTCAACATCCTGTGGCTAATCGTTTTTGAGTTATACGAGATATATACGTACGTACAGACATCACGCCGAAACTAGTCAAAATGGATTCAGGGTTGGTCATAATGAATATTTCCGTTGAAATCTGAAAATCGAAATTTTTGCGATCACAATACTTCCTTTACTTTGTACAAGGAAGTAAAAATATTACCCTTATCGGGTTTTGGATTTAACATAATCTTGATTATTGGATTTTCAAAATATTTATTACAGAGACAAAAAATTTAATTTTAACACAAATTACATTTAAGTAAACTTTACTTTATTCCGTAAAATAAAAAAATCAATTTAATACCTTGTCCTAAATCCGCGGTTAACATTACTATTACTGTATTTATACGCTGTGTAAACAAAGTTTGAAAGGATGTCTTTCTTTAATAAGAAGCCATTTACTAAAACGACAACAAACAACATTTTTATGGTAGAATTATCTTAAAGATGAATCACAAAATCTTCCTGGAACTACTTCTGTGGATTCCTTATGCTTTTTAATCGAAGAACTTTGTTTATGAAAGGTAGTTACCGGTAAAGAAGAGAACATCTGAATATCTCCAGGGATGGAGGATATCAGAACCATACAGTTATAATGAAAACTTAGCAGACGTAACTAATGAATTTCTTAATCTTTTTTCATTCTATACTTTGTGGTAATTTTTGGCAAATTGGCTTTTTGTTTATATTTTAATAGGTTTTTTAAATTTTATTATAGAGTTATATTCAAGCTCCTTTGTTAGAAATATTAACAACAACAGTAACTTTATTACATAAAACGCTTGACTCAGTATTATCCTCTGATATATTACAATATGATAAAAAGTTATCTTTTTAAATTTTATTTTTTCAAAAAGATACTAGAGGCCATTTGTATGTGTGTGCATCCTTCCTATTTATTTGTACCTCCGGGACCACAGTTAGGTAGTATTTCTTCAGAGGATAAAGGGAATGAAAATTTTTGTAGCGTGTGGAAATACCATGTATTCGAAATACCAGTATTCGAACCCGGGATTTCCCGATGATAGGCCGAGCTACCAGTCGCGCCACGGAGGTCAGCCTTAGCTAAGAACATGCTTACATGATCAAACATACTGCCCGTCAAAAAAAACAAGTTTTTTTTTTCTTAAATGTTTACAAACAATAAGCAAGAAGAAGCAACATCAACAAATAAGAACAAAAAAAAAGAACATGCTTACATGATTGACACTGCTCAGCTGTATCCCCAGTATCCTGGATCCTAATATGGAGGTCCTCACCCTGACCCCTTCTTGCCGAGAGAATACTCGCCTTGTCCGACGACGTTTAATAACCCCGTCCAGGAAGGGTGGGCCGCTTAGGTGTCCCATTCCGGATAATTGGGCGGGGACTCCCCTGGGATTTTCTTGGAATTTCGTATTGGGGGGTAAATTAAGACCGTGGTCCCGGTGGGGATCCCTTTGGAGTTTCTCACTTAAGGCGTGGCGTAAAGACAGTGTCCCGGTGGGGGGATTCCTTTGGGATCCCCTCATTAGAGGCTTGGCGCAGAACATAAAGACCGAGTCCCGGCTATTTTGGGGGAAATATGATTCTCGACGAGGTAGCTTGAAGCGATGGCACCCCCTGGAGCTGTGTTTATGCTTAATTGCATGTATGGATCCTGGGGGGGGGGGGATAAAAATGACGAACTCAAAAAAAAACAGATTTTTTCTTAAATGTTTATAAACAAATAACACTGATATGTAAAATAAATTAATCAATTTTACTACCATAATTTACTCATTATTATTGTAGCAGATCTTAAAACACAACTATTTTCAATACAAATAAATCGATACTGAAAATCCTGTCGATTATCCATTTAGAATTGTGTATGATTTTTTTTTTGACCTTGGTTTTATGACCTAAATATACATATATGCAAAATACGTAGGTCAATTCAAATGGTAAAGATCAAAATTAAAAGAAACAACAATGATCAAAATTAGAAGAATTTTGAATCTTATATATTCTCCTTAGCGATTTATTGATTTTGAAGTCAAGTTCTCTTTTGTTATTGTGTCAAGGAAGGTTAGTTCCGAATTACGATAATTTATTTCTTAAATTGAATATCAGATTTTCTGATATTATTTCGCTTTTCCTAGATCAATTTTCATCATTAAAAAAAAAAAAAAAACAAAAGAGGTAATCAATTTTGGACACCTAATAATCCCATTCTAAGAAACCGCCGGCCAGGGCAAGCTGACCGAAGGGCCTAGCAGTGCCTTAAGCACGCCCTGCAGCTAGTGAATAAATATGGTCATAAAATAACCTAGTATGTACAAAAATAATAATATTCTAAAATGTAAAGTAAAATTTTTGTACCTGCAGACAACTCATATGGTCAGTGGATGTTACAAACAAAAAACCGTAAAAAACGTAATAAATAAATCAAACTTTTATTAAGGAATACATCAAAAGACTGTTGCGATTTCTATAATATGTACGAAGTAAAGGAAGTATTGTGATCACAAAAAATTCCAGTTTCCAGATTTCAATGATAATATCCATTTTGATCATATCTGAAACCATTTTGACTAATTTTGGCGTGACGTCTTGTTCGTACATAAATATGTATCTCGAATAACTCAAAAACGATTAGCCGTAGAATGTTGAAATTTTGTATTTAGGACTGTTGTAACATCTAGTTGTGCACCTCCCTTTTTGATTGCAATCGACTGGGCCAAAAATGTGTATATAATCAGATCTCCAAATAATTCGGGGTTTCAATTTAGAAACATTTGGATTTTGGATGTTTTCTTAACGGCAATAATAAGCCCTAGTTGAGAGCTTTTCAACGGTATATCATGTGGTACTTATTTTAATTGGTTCCAGGGTTATAGCCAAATAAAGTTTTAATTAATGAAATATTTGGATCTTACAAGGGGAAGGCACATCAATTCGAATTCGATTTCATATTCATATATTTTTTTTTAACTTTTTTTTAATTTAAATATATTGATTTATTAATAATTATTAACCTCTGATTGTTAAAAAAATTAATTCAATAATAATAATACAAAAAATGAAAAATTAGAATTTTTCGTGAAATAAAGTTTTATGTACTTTTTATTTTAATTCAAAAACATTTTGCAATCAGAGTTTAATAATTATTAATAAATCAATATATTTAAATTAAACAAAAAAAATTATAAAAAAAAATATTTGTATGCGAAGTCGGATTCGAACCAATGTATACATGGTTACGGATCCGACACGTTCTCACTTACACCATATATCTACTCAAGCGACGTGAAATAAAATTAATGTATAAACTAATAAAAAATGCTAAGGAAATTTTTAAAGCCATATTTCTTGAGTATAATTGAATATTGCGTGTTAGTACCTGTGATGAAGGCACGTAAAAGTGTACTATTCACACACGCAATATGGTTCAAATCGGTGTCCCAAAGCCCGTGCCTTCCCATTAACTACTTGAATATGTAACACTTAGTTTTCCATTTCTCCCGTATAAATACATAATTTTTTATTTATTTATGCATTGTGTCAGTTTACCTGATAATAAATATTACTATAAAATTTAGTAACCTTCTCCTGTTTCGTTTTTGTTTTCATTGTGTTGATGGTTACAACATAATAATTTAAAAACATATAGTATTAGATACATATAAGGCTTACATTTATTTAAAGAATAATAAAGGGACATTTATTTTAACCTAATATTTTAGGTAAAATTGTTGAATTAATAATTGCGTAAATATTTGATATTAATTTAATTTTTAGCAGTTGTGTAACTGTCCACTTTTATTAAAGAATTGGAGGATCGTACCTCACTCTCAAATTAAATAAGTTTAATTAAAGTGCGGAAAAAATGTGTGTATGTAATTTAATAAGCATATAACGAAGTTATGTGGTGTCCACATCAGAGTTTTACTCCCATAAAAGCACGAAAGCTGATGAAACCCAAAAATTAAGAAACTCGATATTTGGATTCCGCGTGAATTGAAAGAGGTTCATTTAACACAACGAATCAATATTTGCGATATGCATCTCAATCGAAGTCGACTATTTTTTGAAAAGAATCATCAGTGATGATGATAAGTGGATTGTCTACAATAACATTGTTCGAAAATGATCCATGTTCCAAAAGTGATAAACCGGTACAAGCCACATCAACTGCATCCAAAAAAAGATCATGCTGTCAATTCGGTGGGATTACAAAGATATTGTTTATTTTGAGCTCTCTCTTTTTCTATTTAGCCTCCGCTGTTTAGTACTACCATAAGATATTACTTCAGAGGATGATATATATACGAATGTAAATTAAGTATAATTTTGTACAGTCTCAGGTCGACTACTCCTGAGAAGTGTGGTTAATTGAAACCCAACCACCAAAGAACATCGTTATCACGATCTAGTATTCGAATCCGTATAAAAGTATCAACTGCCTTCAAATACGTATAAAAGTAACAATTGTCGGAGCCCGAAAAAGTACTGATGCCGATTGAACAACGCAACGGCATCGAGGAACACCCACACGGTCCGACAATGAGGCTCTCGCCACATTGACTCGCCGCTTATGAGTGGCCAATTTTCCCATTGACCTCTAACTTCCAGGATGACCTGAGTTCTGTACTGTATTTTAGATTGATTTTCTTTAACATGGCCCGTTGGTATAATATAGAATTATAATAAATATATTGTCGCAGAATGGCTTCGACGGCACGTAGTACTTTATAACCTTGTAGTAGCCCTGAGAAGGGCTGTTGTCATCGATCAACTGACTTCGACGGGTTGTACCTAATAACCTTGTGGTAGACCTGAAAAGGGTCGTTTTTGTCATCGATCAGCTTTGACGGCTCGTTGTAATTTACAACCTTATGGTAGCTTTAAGAAGGGCTGTTGTCGTTATCTCTGAGAAGGGCTGTTGGGTCCGGAAGCTGGTCTCCGGCGAAGTCGACTTGACTGTAGTCGGAGAGTTGTAGTCGGTCATTGAAATCAGACCGGGCTTTCCCTCAGCGGCAGTTGGGTCCCCACTACAGCTTGGTAATGGTGGCCCCCAGAGCCCTTCAGTGTCGGGTCAGTGTCGGGTCGGTGTCGGTCGTCTTTCGACGGCGCGGCCGAGATGGTTCTCCTCGAGCGATTCTACGCTGGACTAGCTGCTGCTACTGAGTGCAGTTGAAGCCCAGAGCGGGAAGGTAGTGTCCGCGTCTAGCGACTCCCTCGGCCGGCCGGCCAGGCCTGCTGCTCCACCGGGATGTTGGCATGCGCCGGGAGGTCCCACGTTGAGGCGGCCAGGGAACTTCTTTTGTCTTCTTGGTCTTCTCCAGGTGGTGGTCGACGATGAATTGAAAATTCACTCTCTTGCACACTCTTTTACTGGAGCTTAAGAGTAGTGAGGTCGTAGCGTCGCTATGGTGAGAGAACTGCGCGGTCATCTGCGCGGGGCGAGTGACGCTTGTACCAGTGCGTACATGGATTGTGCTCCAGCTGACATTTAAGCTGCTACCGTTGTCATCTGTCGATATTAATTTAGGCATATAGTGGTAATAATATAAACCGCTTACCAACAATTAATTATGTAACACGTCCAAGCGCTTTCAGAATGTAATTTCCGTCGTCAGGAACACACAAGTTATTATATGTAATAACAAATAAAACTTCACATATTAATTGTAGAAATTTTGTTTTGTATATGTGTTTATATATATATATATATATATTATTTATTTATATCATAAAATTGCTATATTTAATTTATAGAGCACTAAAATATTTGTAAAATAATTATATAAATTTAAAAAATGAATTTAATATTAAATACATAGCTAAAACCAATGGATGTAATGAAAATACTGTATTTTAATATTGTATATTAAATAGAAATAGTTTTTTATGTAATTCCTCAAAAAAAGCTTATTGTAGCTTAGAGGAAATTTTATTATGGTTGTAATAAGACAAAATAAAAAGAAATATTATTAGTCCGGGAAACCATTGCCAACAAGGAACAAACTCGCACGTTACTCGCACGTTTCTCGCATGGCAAGAGACCTGAAACCACAAGACCACGAGACCAGAGGACGATAGACCGCAAGGCATGGAGAGGTGGCCCGCTAAAAACATGACCCAGTTTTTAACGGGTCACAGGTACTTCCGCGCTTACCTCCATGTCATAGGAAAAGAGCCTTCCTCCGACTGCCCTGGTGTACGGGACGACGCTGAGCACACCTTTTTCAAATCTGCTCAGTGGGCAGCAGATTAAAGGACACTAGAGGAGGATCTCGAAGCACTGTGCTCCCGTAATGTGGTTGTGATGATGCTCCTTAATCTGAGCAGGTGGAAGAGTGTGGCCCGATTTGTCGGCAGCATTCTTAGGACCAAGGTAACCTGGATAGTCCTGAAAATTAGATGACGTCCTCATCTAATTTATGCTGGTATAGGCTGGTGTAGGAGGACTTTGCTAGAAGTAATGTGTTAAACGGTTTCGGGTCGAGCCCTGGTAGAAAGGGGGATGGTGGGGATGGTTTTAGTCGGTAGTCTGCTGATAGTGATTGGATAATACCATCAGTGGGAGCCCGACACTCCGTGCGTAAATGCATTCCCACCTTCCTCCGCAAAAAAAAAATTATTATGATCATCCAATCGATTTTAAACAGCTTTGTCAAGTAAACGATCGATTTATTTATTTAATAGAAAATAATAAAATTACTTTGCACATTACACAAGTACCACAAAGCATGATGTGCTCATTAGAGCGCGCTCATTGTTCATAGTTGATTACACAGTAAAGGATAGTAATTGCGTCAAGTACGTTGATACAAGTATAAAGGCGCGATTTATAGTTGAAGTGTAAAGTTTATCTGACTTAATTGAATATAAAATATTTTATTTTTATTAATTTATTATTTTCTTTTAGT
This sequence comes from Lycorma delicatula, assembly GCF_047948215.1. Lineage (NCBI taxonomy): Eukaryota > Metazoa > Arthropoda > Insecta > Hemiptera > Fulgoridae > Lycorma > Lycorma delicatula. The sequence goes on from NC_134455.1 coordinate 135,688,442, forward strand.
AATAACTTGTTTGTAATATTGTTTATTTGCTTTTTTCAAAACAGTTAGTTTATATAGTTTTCCAAATTTTATGAATTATTATTACTACTATCCTGCGTCATATGCTACAAAAAGGGACCCAAAAAACAGAGGGGGGTTATAATGTTCGTATGTACTTATGTACGTTTGTTTATATGTTTGATTGAACCTTAGTAACTTTTGACTGGCTAAACAGATTTTGATTACATTTGGAACAGAGACTCGTGTATAAATGGGAAATTTGTTGGTCGAATTTTGAGGTCAATATTTCCAGGAATTGGGGTAAATAGTTTCTTTGGGGTCAATTTTCTCAAAATATAACCTCACTTTTTATTAAGCTCAATACAGGTGTACATCTCCGTTCCGTCGTGAGGTTGTGTGTATGTCATCAAAAACTACTGGACCGATTTCAATGCGGTTTTTTGCATTATATAGGTATCACTTCAGAGCAGGTTCTAAGATTAGTTTTACGATTATAAGCCGCCAGGGCACGCTGCAGTAAATATGTTTAAACGGCTTCGTGGGTCGTTTTAAATTTTAAATTTTAGCATTATGCCTTCAAATTCTCCCCTATCTCCAAATATATAAAAAAAAAAATGTTATATTTTCATCTATCCCATATTTTTTAACCGAATCTTTTTTCAACTCTTCCTAAGCAAATTAGTAGTGCAAATGGCCACAAAAAAGTACTTTGGAGGCAAAAAATTTTATAAACGTTTTTCACGTTTCATTATTTTCCTTCTATATAAGAATAAATAATGTCATGAATGTATTACACATTTTTTGTCAGCTTGTTTTTTTTAAATACTGGTATTTTCATAATTTTTCAGAAGTTTTCCGAAAAACTAACTCAGTTTTTTTGGAGGTGGATGATAATTTTTTTTAACTTTGTTTTATTTTTTAATTACTGACCAACTCGGTTCCCTAATGGTAAATTGAAATATAAATTAAAATTACTTAAATTTATAAATATAAATATATATTCAAATGAAGTAACAGTTTAAATAGATCTGAAGTAGTTGTAGGTAAAGAAAATAATTATAATGTCCAATTAATAAATTATAATCCATGATATACAGGGTGTTTCTAAAATGGTGGGCTGGCTGTACTTTTTCGGATTCAACTTTTAAAACTAAATAAAAAATATCCTTATATCTCCTTCTATCTGGCGATTTCTCCTTCTATCTCCCGCTGTCCGCCATTCTGTTATTTTTATATAATAATTTATATCTCAAGTTCTGATATACGAATCATATTAATATTTGGTAAGCTTCTCGATTACAGAGTTTTAAAATTAGCCAAAAATCAATACTTAAATATCTTTGCAAATTACAAAATGGTGGCCATGTTTATTTTTAAATCCGTTATCTACATAAATATTAGTTTTATCAAAATTTATATTATTTGATAAATTAATCCTTTTATTTTGAACAAAATGACATTTTATTTTTTTAAATCGGTTAACAAAGAGTCGAGTTATGGGAGAAAATTGATGTAATTTTGTCATAATTATTACGACTATTTTTGTGAGGAAGTTATTAGTTACATTGATACTAATTTACAATACCAGAATTAACAATAAATAAAAACAATATGTTAATGGAATTGAACGTAAAGTGGAGGACATGAAACAGACACATAATTAAAACATCAATTTTCTACCATAACTCGGCTATTTGTTAATAGATTTAAAAAAATAAAATGCTATTTTATTCAAAATAAAAGGCTTAATATTTACGTAAATAACCTAAGTTTTGAAAAAATAATATTTATGAAGATATAAAGGATTGAAAAATAGACATGGTCGCCATGATTTAATAGTCCTGATTTTTTGCTAATTTTAAAACACTGTAATCGAGAAGCTTACCAAATATTAATGTGATTCATCCATCCGAACTTGAGAGATAAATGTTTGTATAAAAATAACAAAATAACGGACAAGGGGAGAATGAAGGAGAAATTGCCATTTTTCCTAAGGACATTTTTTAAATCGATCCTTTTATTTTCTGAAATTCCTACAAGGAAAAATTTAAGGAACCCAAGAAATGAGGGGAATTCGCAAAATATTTCTGTGTTTATGAATATTATCAAATAATTTTTCGTGGTATAAAATTACGAGGGATATCTCTAAGTAAAGACTGCTGGGAAATTTTTCTCGTTAAGGTTAGCGAACCTGTGTCGTTCATGGCCACGCTAGTAATGTACATAATGCATTGTTGTCTTTAAGTTGTCGCGTTGTAGTATCTTTGATTACGTGCGAGTCATTACGTTATAAAATGAGTAAGAAAATCGATGTTGCCACAGACTATGAAATACGTGGTCGTACGTTTTTTAAATATCAAAACGTTAAGCCGGCTGAAATTCATAGGCAGTTAATTTCTGTGTACGATGATAATGTAATTAATGAAAGAAACGTCCCATAACAGAACTAACGTGCACAATGAAGAACGTTCGGGGAGGCTCTCCATAATCACAGAGGACTTGTTGAATCGCGTCGATGATGAAATCAAAAAAGATCGTCTCTTAACGATTTCCGACCTGGCCCTTTTTTCCTGATTTTCAAGAGCTGTCGCATTTTCATGATCGGTTAGGCTTCAGAAAGGTTTGTGCAAGTTGGGTGCCGCACGTCTTAACGGAACGTCACAAAAAAATCCGAATGGGATCTGCCTTGGCATTTTTGATTAGCTTCACAGAAAAAGGTGAAAAGTTCCTTAATTTAAGTGTTACCGGATTTCTTATTACACGCCAGAGAGAAAACTGTGATCAAGTGAAAGGCGTCAACCTCAATCAACAAACCAGATCAACAAAGGTCAAATCACACCCATTTGGACGTAAACTGATCAACACAGTCTTTTCGGATCGGTTTGGCATATTGTTAATTAATTCATGCCACGTGGAACGAGTATAAATGGAGAAACCTGCTGCGAAACTCTACGTAAGTTACGGCGCTCCATTTAAAATCGGTGACGTGGGCGGCTGACCGACGGCGCCGTCCTCCTGCTGCACGTTACATGTTGCGGGTCCGACACGTTATTTACGGACAATCACCCACCATGTAGTCCGGACTTAGCTCTTTCTGATTACCATTTGTTTGGGGAATTGAAAGAATATTTCAGTGGTAAGCAATTCGCAGGTGACGATGAACTTAAAAATGTTGTTAATCAGTGGCTAAATGGACTGGCGGCAGAAGAATACGACGAGGGTATATTGAAGCTGGTGTATACTACAATAAATGTCTTCTTAATACGTGTGGCGATTGAATAGAGAGGTAGTATAAGGTACATACCTCATACTAAATAAAAGGAAATAGAAAATATTAAGTTTTCAGAATAATTTTCTTTTACAATGAAACTGTCTTTACTTTACAAATAACCTCTCGTGTTTAATATGATACTCTGAAAGTCTCCGGAATATCTATCTACCTCCATGAAATATTTATTTTGCTCAAATAATTATTGTGAACTGTTACCCCAGGAAAAAATACTAAAATATTTATCTGAGAATAGAATGTGAGATAATAAAGAATAAATAAGAGTCAATCAAAAAGGGTATTAATTAATTTTTTTATTGAGCATAAAATTTTTATTTATTACACCAATTATTTATTTAATAAGTATTAAATATATTTCATATATTACATAAAAACCTAAAATATATTAATTTAATCATAAAATTAATAATAAAAACATATATATATCAAAACAAGCTTTAAAATGTAATACCTACATTGTTTTTTAAGTAGGCATATTCCATCATTCATTGCTATAAAGTTTCACGACTCCAGAGCAGAAAAAAATAGATTTGTTTTTATTTATACATTTTAAGCCCGTAACATCTTTTTTATTTTTATAGTCTTGTCATAATGTTTATTTGATTACATAAAAGTAAAATATCTATTTCATGGAATTCCTTAACATGAATTTATATTTTTATTCATCCATTTTATTTTATATGAACAGATGTAGGCTTGCCAAAATATACATATAAAAAACCCTCTTAGAAAATTATGACTAGTATAAGATATTTAGGTACAAGTGAACACACAATAGTAGTAGATATAACTAAGGTTAATTTTCTGGTCATGTTCCCATATATTGCGCATATGTATAATGATTTTTTTTAATTTTATTTTAATGTATTTTTAAATCTGGGTTTTCTGCAAATACGGTACAAAAAGAGGTTATGGTGTAAAAAACAACCCTTACTTAATTTTTTCATTTTAAAAATAAATTTTACGTACCCTATTTTCTTTTGTTGTATTATTATTTATTACTTGCAAAATTTCAAAGTAAGTATTCGTTTTACTTTCCCGGTAACTGCGATATATGCTGTTATAATAATTAACAACGAAGAAGTTTATAGATCGGTCAAAAAAAATCTGAAAAAATTTGTCTTTTTTAAGTTTTATGCCTTAAGAAGGTATTAAAACATGTTTAAGAAAAAAATAGATTTCAATAAATTGTAAATAATCTGCGAAAAAGATTTTTTTTCCAATTCCAGTGGCGGCTCGTTGTTAAAATTAGTGGTGCTGCTCCAGAAATTTTTTCTGGGATTTTCAAGGCCATAGTTAAATTTTTCTGTAAAATAAAAAAACGAAAAGAATTAATAAAATAGAATAGCTGGAAGCAGGATAATTAATTCTACACTTTATCACGTTCAAAAATGTGGTACACAGTTTTTAAGCAAATTGTGCTTAAAAACTGTATTCGGATTTGCTGAATAAATAATAAGATGTCAAATATAAATAATATTATTAGATATCCTAATAAAATATACGCTTAGAACACTTTTGTCCAACATTGCTTAATTAAAATTTATATGTACACTGAAACAAATACATAATTAGTTATTATTAAATTACCTTCTCTTTCGCCCTTTCGGCATGTTTTTGAACAGATTTGGCAATCAAAGAGCCCCCTTGCTTTCTGTCATCTTCTGATTATTACTAAAAAAACACCTAAACAACTTCATATTCCTTCCACCGTCTAAACTAGAAAAGGGAACGAACAAGGATTGTTCCAACGCGGGGAAAAAAAAAAACTACCTTCCATTAGCACTTCTGGGTCGGAACTGCGGGAGCAACAGTGCTTTCTCTCAGCCTTGCGTGCAGCTTCCTACGTGCGCATGAGTATGACAAACACCACGCTGCTGGAACTGTGGAGCGCACAGTTCCATACAAATATTTTTTTATCTTTTTCATTAACTGGGGGTTGGCTATTGTAATTATGTTTAAGAATTATATATTGTAGAAGAATAAAGAAAGAATTATAGAAAAAAGGACTCCTTATATTAAATGTTATTGGGAATATCAAGTGGAAATAGGATGCTGCAGTTCTACAGTGTCTATACGCGAACCGCTACTGTCCAATTTTCCTAAGTCCTACAAATTTATTTTTTGTCAAGACAGATATTTGTGTACGTGTGTGTGCATGTGCGTATGTTCGTCTGTATTTGGTGTTTTAACTCTGGATCTCGTTGACTGATTTTCTTTGATAATGGTAGCGCCTTGGGGTAAAAAAAATGTATTGAATTTTTGTAATAAGGGTGGGTGAATTTTGGCCGATATAATATTTTAAAGCTTAACTGGAACACTTTAGTAAAAAACTAGCCTCCACAGCTAGGTCCTCCGGGCGGGTTGCCCTGGGGGGCGGCGTCTCTGAATGGGATTATTAGATGTTCAAAACTCTAGATATTTTTTTTTGAATGATGAAAGTTGGTATAACGAAAGTTAAATTAGAAATTTAACTCTAGAAATTGATACTAACGAATCTTGTCTTTCTCGCTACTGATCTGTACATTCCGGTGCCTAGTTACATAAATACAAAAATATATTATATATTTCGCATATATATCGATATATAATAATACTAGCGTACCCCGTCGCGACTTCTCCCACAATTTAGATGTAGCTTCACTCGCAATGTTTTTTAATACTAAACTTATTATATTTAGATTTTTCAACAATATATTTAGATTTTCATTACACCCTGATAAAAACGGTAAATAAAAATTTTTATGAGAAATATTTTTAGGAATATGCGGTAAACAATGAATTGTTGCCAGAAAGGAAACGAAAAAAAGGAAGATAAAAAAAAATTGAACAATATTTGTTAGACCGACCATTTTATGAATGAATAAAATAGTTCAATATTAAAGTCCAATAAAGATCTAGCATTCCCATCGCGGCTTCGCACATATTCTATGGTTACTTGCGCTTCCCGTCACGATCAGAGAGTCATGGCTCGCTTCGCTCTCCCTTCCCGTTTTCTCCAGTTTCCCTTTCCTTCTCCCGTTTCTCTTTCCCTTACTTTCCTTTCCTCTTCCCCTTCTCCCTTTCCACCTTTCTCTCCTCTTTTTTCCCTTGTTTCCTTTTCCTGTTTTTACTTTTCCCCGTTTTCCACTTTCCGTTTTTACATTTCCCTCTTCTTCCTTTTTCCCCCTCTTTCCTTTTACCTTTTTCGATTTTTCCCTTTCTCCCTTCTTCCCCGGTTTACGATTCCAGTTGGTTTTCGATGAATTTCGGGTAGAGGTTCATTTTGCCGCTTAGAAATCATGATTAAAATTCGTTATTCCTAATTTAAAAACAGTCTTTTTCGGACACATGTTTATTACGAACTTTTTTCATTTTTTTTAACAGAGAAATTAACTGTAAAATTTAACGACATTCTTCTGGAGTACTCACACCCTCATTCTGTCGCTCTGCGTGTGCACACAATGTATTAATATTACTTTTTTGACAGACGTAATGAATTACTTCATTTCCATGCTTTACCTACGCTTTTAATCTCAACCAATTTTTTTTAATCTGAATTATTTGCTTTACATATTATTTGCTATTACATTTTAATTTAATTATTTATTTTAAATTTAAATATTATTTTACTTAATTTTAATTAAATTTATTTAATCCCTTTCTTTTTCCCATATTTCCCTTTCCCCTTCCTCTTTTCTTTTTGCCCTTTCCATTTCCTTTCCCCCGATTCCCCGATTCCCCCGTTTCCTCTTTTATTTTTCCATTTTCCCCTTCTTCCCTTTTACCTTTTTAGATATTTCCCTTTTCCAATTTTTCCCTTTCTCCCTTCTCCGCCCGTAAATCGGTCCAGTAGTTTTTGTTATAGCGGACACACATATCAGAAACATTGCCATTGAATCGTAAAATATTTAGTACAGCGTATGTTATTTGTACGTCCAACAGATGTTGGACAGGACGTTTCTGTCCTGAACATGATGAATAGATGTATTAGTTTTTTAACGATTTGAACCCTTAAAATCAAAATTTCGCTTAGTCCTTTATTAGTGCACGCTTACTTAAATATATGAAGTTACCCTGAAAATTTCAAGTCCCTACCTCTAATAGTTTGGTTTTACGTTGATTATGAGCCAGTGAATCGGTCAGGACATTCTCTTTTATATAAGGGAAGAACAAGATAAATATACACGAGACCACCACGAAATATGTACTAACGATCGGGATTTTCCGTTAGCGATCGGTACATTCCGGTGCTAAGAGGGACGGACACACACATACCCAGACACACATACAAGTACCCTTTAGTAGGGTAGTATTATGTTTCTTTTAAAAGTTGTATTTTTTTTTATCAAGATTTCAAATTATTAAAATATTTTATTTAATATTCAACCTCCTCCCCAAAAAATATCTTTATATATTTCCCAATTTTTAGCTACTTCTTGCTTCAGAAAAACAATTATTGGACGATTTTTGTATCTTTATTTTTTATATCAATAGGCCTAAAAAACAGTATAATATTTGTTCCTTCACTTTCCAACGTCTGTAGTAAAAAATATATTTTTTTAATTAATACTTTTTTGTTTAATTTAAATCATTCAGCACGTTACCCTTTCATTAAAAATATAATAGAAAGCCAATTTTTTATTAATATTTCTTGAAAAAAAAAAAAATCAAACATTTTCACCCTCTTCATACAAAACTACATCTTTGTTTATGCGTTCACAGAATTACGGCACTGAATTGGTTTGGCAAACCAAGATCATGTAAATACTTTTCACCAAGACTTACCTTATCTTCTTCAATTTCAATAAGATCTCTATTGAACAATAGCTTGGCAGCGGCTCGCCATAAGAAAGGAGCATGAAAATTTAGTGGCCAGAATAAGAAGTACTGTAATTTATTATTTATTATTAAACGCATTTTAATAAATTTTTTTCATCTTAAGAGCCTTTGACACTACGGATTGCTACTGTTAAGTTTAACTATTCTGGAGAGTTTTGCTAATATAAATAATAAATAATTATATAATAAATAATAATAATAAATCCCTATCACCTAGAAGTTCGTTCGAAATTCGCCGGTAAGAATCTGCAGAAGAACTGGACGACACTGCGAAATCAACGATGTTTACAGTATGTATGTTTATAGTTCTACACATGACCTAACCTAAAAGTGGAATGAAAAAGGGAATAATAAGGGAAAAAGGAATAATAAGCATAAAAACATTATATATCAGTTTAATTAGATTTTTAATAAAGGATACTTTCAAAAAAATACCTCTAATTTTGTTAGACAACGTTTTTGCTTCCATTTGATGAACCGCAAGACTCAAATGTGTCACTTTTTCCTCAAAAAGATGGGCTTACCAATCGCGCCGCTAAGTAGCAGTACTTTATAGTATTACATAGCTTACTTGAAATAATAAAATTTAAAAGAAAATATACTACAGCTTGTTTTAATAGTAAATGCTCTTATGTAAATTAAAAATACTAGAGATGAAACAATTTTTTTAATTCCCATCAATTCATTAAAAAAAAAATAAAAGTATTAGTTTATGAGATTATAGTTACTAAATTCCTAATGAAAAAACAAAAAAATAAATACGAGAAAAGTGTTGGAAAAATGTGGTACGAATCGCGCCGCTAGGTAGCAGTACTTGATACTAGAGTACAAAAAAAAATTTTTATTCTACAATTTGAACTAATTGATGGAAAAATAAAAATAGTTCATTTAATAATTATATATGGTGTGTAATATTTATGAAAAAGGGGAAGTTCCGTCAGACTTCAAAAAAAGTGTTATAGTATACCAAAGAAAGCAGGAGCAGATAAATGTGAAGAATGCAGAACAATTAGTTTAACTAGTCATGCATCAAAATAACTAGAATTCTATACAGAAAAATTGAGAGGAGAGTGGAAGAAGTGTTAGAAGAAGACCAATTTGGTTTCCGGAAAAGTATAGGAACAAGGGAAGCAATTTTAGGCCTCAGATTAAGATTAGAAGGAAGATTGCAGAAAAACAAACCAATATACTTGGCATTTATAGATAGGTCTATAATCCCTTTTCCCTTCTCTAGGGAAAAGGGATTTGATAACATAAGACTGGAATAAAATGTTCAGCATTTTAAAAAAAATAGGGTTCAAATACAGAGATAGAAGAACAATTGCTAACATTTACAGGAATCAAACAGCAAAAGTGATAATTGAAGAACATAAGAAAGAAGCCGTAATAAAAAAGGGAGTCCGACAAGGCTGTACCCTATCCACGTTACTTTTTAATCTTTACATAGAACTAGCAGTTAATGATATTAAAGAACAATTTACATTCGGAGTAACAGTACAAGGTGAAAAGATAAAGATGCTACGATTTGCTGATGATATAGTAATTCTAGCTGAGAGTAAAATTGATTTAGAAGAAACAATGAATGGCATGGATGAAGTCCTACGCAAGAACTACCGCATGAAAATAAATAAGAACAAAACGAAAGTAATGAAATGTAGTAGAAATAACGAAGATGGACCACTGAATGTGAAAATAGGAGGAGAAAAGATTATGGAGGTAGAAGAATTTTGTTATTTGGGAAGTAGAATAATTAAAGATGGACGAAGCAGGAGCGATATAAAATGCCGAATAGCACAGGCGAAACGAGCCTTCAGTCAGAAATATAATTTGTTTACAACAAAAATTAATCTAAATGTCAGGAAAAGATTTTTGGAAGTATATGTTTGGAGTGTCGCTTTATAAGGAAGTGAAACTTGGACGATCGGAGTATCTGAGAAGAAAAGATTATAAGCTTTTGAAATGTGGTGTTATAGGAGAATTAAATATCAGATGGGTGGATAAAGTGACAAATGGTGTTGCCGTAAGTAGATGAAGAAAGAAGCATTTGGAAAAATATAGCTAAAAGAAGAGAGACTTATAGGCCACATATTAAGGCATCCTGAAATAGTCACTTTAATATTAGAGGGACAGGTAGAAGGAAAAAATTGTGTTGGCAGGCAACGTTTGGAATATGTAAAATAAATTTTTAGGGATGTAGGATGTAGGGGGTATATCGAAATGAAACGACTAGCGCTAGATAGGTAATATCTTGGAGAGCTGCATCAAACCAGTCAAATGACTGAAGACAAAAAAATTATATAAAGTGTCCACGGGTACGATAAAAATTGAGGGTTATGCTTACAAATTAATAAGTGTAATATTATATCATAATTTCTGATTCGTGAAGGTCTATTACCCTAATATTATTACAAAAATACTGGCCGAAAATTAAAAAAAAATATATTTGTTTGTTCTAAAATGGGAATAAATTTTAATAATAAATCCATAAGATAATCAGTATTTCATAGAAAAAAATAAAAGAATAATCTAAAAAAACACAGTGATATCCAAAAAAAGTTACAATGAAATTGTAAACCGTACAGTAAATGTCTCGCAAATATTTCTTCCGTTCAAAAAACAAAAATTTCTGTAATATAAATAAAACTGTTTTTAACAAAACGATATTGTTATCAAAAAAGGATAGTGACTACATTTCTATTATCAAAGTCTGTTATTTAGAATTTTGTTTAAAAAAAAAACATGTTAAATGTATGTAATAGACAATAGATATACAATAATAGATAATAAGTAATAAGTAATGTTTAAGCGTTATATATAATAAGCAAAAAATTTAAAAAAAATGTTAAACTTACTGGCCGGATCACATATATATATATAACACAAGGGTAAGTCAATTATTATTCGCAATGTAGTTATAAATTGTATTGCAATACAAATAGGAAACTTACATGTACATAATTTTTTAATATAGTCTCCTTGCATTTCAACGCACTTCGCCCATCGTTGCACAAGCTTCCTGATGCCCTCATAAAAGAAGGTTTTCGGTTAAGCTGCGAGCTAGGAATGCACCGCTTCTTTCACTGCTTCGTCCGTGGTAAATCGACGGCCCCTTAATGCCTCTTTGTGTGGACTAAACAAGTGGTAGTCAGAAGGGGCAAGATCAGGACTATACGGAGGATGAGCCAGTACTTCAAAGTTCAGTTTCTGGAGCGTTTCAGCAGTGTGGGCAGCAGTATGTAGACTGGCATTGTCATGCAACACACAACACCTTTAGACAGCAGTCCTCGACGTTTGCTTCGAATTGTAGGCTTCAGCTTGGCAGTAAGCATCTGACTGTAACGCGCACTGTTTGTTATCGTGCCCCTTTCTTCATAATGTTCCTGTACTGGCCCTAGTGAGTCCCAAAAAACCGTAATCAGAAGGTTTTCAGTCGAGCTGCAAGCCAGGAATGCACCGCTTCTTTCACTGTTCCGTCCGAGGTAAATCGACGGCCTCTTAATGCCTCTGAGTGGACCAAACAAGTGATAGTCAGAAGGGGCAAGATCAGGACTATTCAGAGGATGAGCCGGTACTTCAAAGTTGAGTTTCTGGAGCGTTTCAGCAGTATGTGGACGGGCATTGTCGTGCAAAAACACCTTTCGACAGCAGTCCTCGGCGTTTGCTTCAAACTGTAACGCGCACTGTTTATTGTCGTGCACCTTTTCTCATAATGTTCCAGTACTGGGCCTTTTGAATCCCAAAAAAACGTAAGCGTCAGTTTTCCTGCGCACGGTTGGGTCTTGAACTTTTTTTTGCAGGGCGAATTTGGTTGTTTCCATTCCATACTCTGCCGTTTACTCTCCGGCTCGTAATGATGGATCCGTGTTTCGTCACCAGTGATGACTATCTAAGAAGACGTCCCGTTCATTACCATAGCGATCCAAATGTTTTTAGCAGATGTCCAAGCGTGTTTGTTTATGCGACTGTTTGAGTTGTTTTGGGACCCGTCTTGCACAGACTTTATGAAACCAAAGTCTGTTGTGGATGATTTCGTAGGCAGAACTGTGACTAATTTGCAGACGATCTGATCTGCCACTTCACCGATAGTTACTCGTCTGTCTTAAGAAAACCATGTTACTTGCACGCTCAATGTTTTCCTCATTTGTTGCGGTAAAGGGTCTTTCGGCTCCTTCGTTGTGCGTAACACTTGTGCGACCATTTTTGAGTTTTTCAATCCAATTTTAGACACTCCGTTGCGGCAACACACTGAAAGTCTTCGATGAATTTCGGCCCCTGATACACCTTTCGACCACAATAAACGGATCACTGAACGTTGCTCTTCTTTGGTGCAAACAGAAAGCCGAGCAGCCATGGTTAACGGAGGGCAGCGATAATGGAACTAACCTAGCAGCATCAAAGCTGCACAGACATAATTAAACCATGCATGCGTCATTTACGCAACACGATAGTACTACCAACATAAACAAAAATATATCTAAATTGCGGATAATAATTGACTTCCCTCGTACATATCACATTTACAGAAATAATACAATTCTTATGATTATTCGGTATTTAATAAATGAAATCGGGCCAGTAAGAATTTTGTAACAAATTTTTATTTATTTTTTCTTATTATATAGAACGCTTAAACATTGTTTATAATATATTATTGTCTATATATTTAACATATTTTTTAAACATTCTAAAATTCTAAATTAGTAACAGATTTTGATAATAGAAATGTAGTGTCTTACCTTTTTTAATATCAGGATCATTTTTTTTTATCTGCGAGACTCTTACCGTACGGTTTACAATTTCATTGTAATTTTTTTGGATTTATTTTACAAGTTAATTATACAGCGAGTTTAAGAATGAATATCGGGTGTTTAAAACTATGTAATATTTTTCTAGTTTCATGTACATTGAGTAATTATATATGAAATAAAAGATCAACTCTACCAGTTTTTGCAGTGCACAAACTAAAATTGTTTCCTGTACCTTCCGCTTGACAGTACTAGTAGCAAAAATGCCGACCCCTCCTCTAACAAATAGAAAGAGTTCTGTGTTTTGCAGTTTGCAAAGTGTGAATCTGTAATTACCGTTTATGTGCTTCCGTTTGAAGGTCCTTGTGATCCCACAAGTGCCCAATAACATTCTTAGAGAGTATAACAATTTAAACCACTGGCTGTATTTGAAAAGGTAAGAGTACAGTACGACCGAGTATGTACGAAGACAATGTTGAATATGAAAGAGTCTATTGAGCGTAATCCTAGGAAATCCGTTAAGGACGACTACCCGCGAATTTTTCGCAACTACAATACGAATTACAGAACTTTATTTGGCAATGCGATAGTGCGCCTCCTTACTGGCAAACGCTGTATATGATCGATTGAAATTTTCCCGATCGCTGGATTGGTCGCCGGGTAACAGAAGACAGGGCTTGTTTGCCGTGACCTCAACTTTCCCCGCAATTTTTTCTTTGACGGTTTATAAAGGATCAAGTGTATGTGCCACCATTACCAACTTTCTTACCCGATGGTGTTATTTGGTGGTTGGGTTTCAATTAACCACACATCTCAGGAACGGGTTGAACTGAGAATGTGTAAGACTACACTTCATTTACACTCAAACCTATCATCTTCATTCCCTCTCTGAAGTATTATCTGAACGGTAATTACCGAAGGCAAAACAGTAAAAAGAAAGAAAGGTTAGATTGCTGAAACCACTGGGTTGGTATAGTGGTGAACGTGGCTTCCCAAATCAGCAGATTTGGAAGTCGAAAGTTCCTGCGTTCGAGTCCTAGTAAAGACAGTTACTTTTATACGGATTTGGATAGTAGATCGTGGATAACGGTGTTATTTGCTGGTTGGGTTTCAATTAACCACACATCTCAGGAATGGGTTGAACTGAGAATGTGTAAGACTACGCTTCATTTACCATTCATACATATCCTCTGAAGCAGTACCTAACGGTAGACGCGGAGGTTAAACACAAAAATAGGTTAGGTTACTTAATTCCGTGTATTATAGACAAACATTGTTTTTTGTTTTGTTACTCTCTGGTTATACACTGTAGATTGATTTTAAGACTTTTTAAATTGATATAATAAAGTTTTATACAAGATGAAAACTTACAAAATAAACGATGTGTTACATTACATTTACAATCTACTAAAATGTAACTTTCAAAACGATTACGTGAACATCCATCTTTCTTGATAGGTGTGTTAAACATTGTGTTTACTGTAGTAAACATTTTTCTTTGACATTAATATTATAAACTTTACTTAATTTTTCATAAATAAAATCACTTTAAGTGTATATATGCGTAATAATATTCAGAAGAAATAGAAATTACTCAATAAAAACAATTCGTTCAACCAATATATCTAATATTTTATAAAATTTGATAAAAATGACTTCATGAATTGTAGCTAGTGGTTATTGGGAGGCATTTCTTCATTTTTTATTAAATATTTTGAGGTCATCTTTTTTTTTTTGTTTGAATTGAAAAGTTTAAGTTACTGTGTCCAGGAAATAACTCGCTCTTTCCTATAATTTCTGTTAGGAAAATATATTTTCCTTTCGAAAAATCCAATTTCCTCTCAACGAAGGTGAAACCGCTTCTAGTAAAATCCTTACTTGAAAACCTCACTTGAAAGTTTTTTTTTTTTTAATAATGTTTTATACACCATTTCTAATATAAGCTCAATATAAATTTATTTGTATATTTATACTGAAAAAAATCGTAATGATTTATTTTTATTTTTTCATAAATTTATGAGTAAATATAAAACATGGCCGTTTTGCTCAAATATACTTTAAAAAATATTTTGATTGCATCAACTAAATTTCACTTCGATCACTTCATTAATCAATCTACACCTATTAATATTGAAATTATGAAATTTCAAGCTGTTATGAAATTTGGTTGTTTCTTTTAATAACTTTTAATGTAAAGAATATCATATTTCTCAACCGTAAATCAATGATTGCAGCTCTTACTTTATTATGTAAAAGTTATTTCCTTCGGAGAGAAATTTTAATTTATTATCTGAAATAGAGAACAGTGTAATTAAACATATATTTTACAAGTATTTATTCTTATAATAAAATTATTTATATTGGAAAATTCACTAAGCTCCAAAACTAAATTAAATCAAATAAATATTTACCTTAAATATAGGTGTAGAAATTTTTTATATTTATAAAATCAGCATACAATTCAAAAACTATTTTATTACGTCTAATAGAATAATTTTCTATAACCACACATCTCAGGAATAGTCGAACTGAGACTGTACAAGACTACACTTCATTCACACTCATACATATCATCCTCTGAAGTAATACCTGAACGGTGTTTCCCGCAGGCTAAACAGAAAAAGAAAGAAGGTTAGGTTGACGGTGCAAATGGCGCCTCGGCCATTCATCCGGAGGTCCCGGGTTCGAATCTCGGTCAAGCATGGCATTTTCACACTCACTACAAATCATTCATCTCATCCTCTGAAACAATACCTAACGGTAACCTAACCTAACCTTTCTTTCTTTTTCCTGTTTAGCCTTCGGTAATTACCGTTCAGATGATACTTCAGAGAGTGAATGAGGATGATATGTATGAGTGTAAATGTGTAGTCTTGTACAGTCTCAGTTCGACCATTCCTGAGATGTGTTGTTAATTGAAACCCAACGACCAAAGAACAGCGGTATCCACGATCTAGTATTCAAATCCATGTAAAAATAACTGACTTTAATAGGACTTGAAGGCTGGAACTCTCGTTTTAATTTTCTACAGAAAATTATTATTTCTCATTGAAATTCATAAGTATTTTTCTATAATTATACTGATTTAATTTGGATTTCAAATCTAAATAAACCCTAAACAATTTAATTTATAATCTTAAGTAAAGTTATAAATATGTCATCCGGTTTATCGGTTAACTACAACCACCGGGTTGGTCTAGTGGTCAACGCATGTTTCCAAATCAGCTGATTTGGAAGTCGAGAGTTCCAGCGTTCAGGTCCTAGTAAAGTCAGATATTTTTACATGGATTTGAATGCTAGTTCGTGGATACCGGTGTTCTTTGGTGGTTGGATTTCAATTAACCACACATTTTACAAATGGTCGAACTGAGACTGTACTAGAGTACACTTCATTTATACTCTTACATATCATCATCGTTCATCCTCTGAAGTTTATCTAAAAGGTAATTACCGGAGGCTAAACAAGAAAAAGAAAAAGGTTTATAGGTTCACTATACACGATAAAGTGCTATTAATTGATCTCTAACTATTAAAGTGCTGCATTATATTCATTAATTTGTCTTATAATTCAAGTTCTAAAGCAACTCAAACAATTATTGTACAAAAAGTACAATATTTTAATTAAGCCTAATTGTTACGATTCCTTTTAAATTTTAAAAGATATAAAGCTTAAAATAACACATAGAACTGGTTGTGGTTCTAAGTAAAGATATAGGTCAGGTAAATAATATTCATAAATTTCAAAAAGATTTTTATTACAATTTTATTGAAGTATTAAAAGTTTTATTTAATTTTCCATGTATGTGGAAATATGTGTAATGAACTTTCTTCATTCACTTTCAAGTTGTATCAGTTTCGGTAAAGTTTCGGTCAAGTTGTATCAGTTGTTTCGTTTTGCAGTCTAAATACATATTTATATTATCGCCTAATGGCTCCGACAAGACGTGGCACCTTAGAACCTTGTATGCAACACACAAAAGGGCTATTTGGAATTTTGTAGTGATGGCTCTGAAAAGGGCCGTTTGTGTGTGATTACCCTGAGACAGCTTTTGAACCCGGTTACCGGTAAAAGTAAATTTTGTTTATATCACCAACTAGTTGGCTCAAGGGGTTGAAAAAAATGGGGTTTCGAAGACAGAAAAGAATCATACCTTCCTTAATAGGCACAGTATAGAATCGGTTTGAAGTGGTCGTTAGTTCTCTAAACATTACCTAAAACCCTTGTATGAAAAAATTTTTGATTATACCAACCCTTTACGGCAAGGGATGACCAAAATGTTGCTGGAATTGCAAGAAGAGGCTTGTGTATGTATGTTAAACATGTGAAACTTTTTTCACATGCAACCATAGTCGTATTGAGTAAATTTAAAGTTTTTCTTAACTTTAAGGGGGAAATATTTTTTATCCCCTACTTAGCACAGGTGAAATTTACCTTCGCCTTATGGTGTGCCAAAAGGGATTTTTTATTTTACATAAAACAACATAGTCGATTTAAAAATCTTTTAATCGGAACGGAACTTTGCAAATTAATAAATTTTGTTGAACAACATAATTTAGATAGTTATAAAAAAAATTTTTCATTCTAATAACTATCTAAATTTTAACTTTTCCAAAAATGTCCGGAAAACTATGATTTCTATGTTAATTCCAGTAAAAAGAAAATGGAAAAGGAAGTGCAAGTGTTGTTTTATAAAATTTACACAGGGAAGAATCATGTAGTTAAGTGCAATTAAATGTTTTCTACGATACAATAATAAAAAGCAAATTCACCTGCCAAGTTGATTCGACCTAAGTGTAAAACTTTACGTTAGTTTGTTTTGCATTTCAAAATAGATTTTTTAAAATAAAAAAGGTTTAAAAGGCAATTGTTTAGAACGAAAGTGTGGTACTATCTTTTCATTAAATAAATTTCTTTCAGTTCAAAGAAGAAAAAGATTATTTATCATTATCAAACACCATTATATTGTTATTTCATGTGTGAGACACGTTAAAGGTATTTTGCAGTCTTACAAGTTCCTGTAATCACTTTCATCAGTAAATAAATATTTATTTCCTTTTTTATTGTACTCAGAGCTTCTCTACCCATTGAAAAACCATCGCTTTATTGTTGAATTTCTTTTGTTACTTTTCATAACTCATTTCATCTCCTCCTACAAGTTACATTTTATTATTCAAAAAAGATTGTAATTTTATACTCGTGTTCATCATTTTAACAATTTGGAACTGAATATTCCAGATCAATTTTTTTTTTATAAAATCCTATTTTTTTAATTTATTTAAAATGCACACACAACTTAAGTATTTATCATTTAATTTAAATATATTTTTTGTTTATTTAATACAACGGTTCTAACTAAAGCGTGCACGTATACCGTATTTCATTCGCGCCATTGTGGCGGTACTAGCCGTCACGTTAAATACCTTCTTTTCCACATTAAATATTATTCATGTATTTAATTCTACCACCCACCTGTGACATCAAAACATAGAAAACAACTGAAACAGCTATACGTCAGTGTTGCGCTAGCGCTCCTTGTGAGAGGGGGTACTAATGACAGTATATTCACGTAGCCATTAGTTTTATTTAGATAATTTTTTCGGGTGAGGGTGTGATTTTGCAAATATTTTTAAATTGTTAACAAAATGTGCCTAAGAAAAATAATATCTTAATTAGGCGAAATCTTAGAGATACTAAGAGTGGACCTTGCTGTATACCCTCACCCCCTTGATCTTTAAAATTGAAAATTTAATAGCATCAACACCCCATATATCGAAGTAATCTGACAAAGTTTGGTCAAACTCGGTCTAGTAATTCTGGAAATGAGTGTGACACCACCCAACATATACACGTGTATACGAACATCCGGAAAATTTCCATCTGGTTTTTTTGGGTTTCTTAATTGTCAAAACGACAAGATCCGTTGTAAACTACATATGCCCAATCTGGAGCGATTATAATACTTTCCCTTTTAAAGTTCTGATACAGCGTTAGACGGAAAAATAATGTTAGTGTAACAGTAATCTAAAATTACCACATGTAAGAGATTGGATGAACTATTTTTAAGATAAAATATTTTAATGGTTCAATAAATTCAATTTTTGTTAAATAATTGTCCTATTTGATTAGTTTATCAAAAAGCGTTTAAAAAACGATTGTTACATTTTTTATTGCATGAATTTTATTTATTTTTTGTTAAATACTTTTATTTATAGTCGCATCAATAGACTTATCAGGGTAATGTAAATGTACCGGTAAATTTTTTGTCTTGAAAAAACTCAGGTCGACTACTCCTGAGACGTGTGGTTGCGTCTCGGCCTTTCATCCAGGTTCAAATCCCGGTCAGGCATGTCATTCTTACACGCTACAGAAATTGTCATTCATTTCACCATCTGAAGTAATACCTAACGGTGGTCCCGGAGGTTAAAAAATAAAAAAAGAGACCAGTTAATTGAAACCTAACCACCAAAGAACTTAACCACTATAGTAATTTAACCAGGCCAAGAACTTTGTTAAATTACTGTCGAACGTTGGAGGGCCCCGTACGTCGAAGAGGAGGCAGTACGCACATGTGGGGACCTCGATCCTCTTCTTTGCCGCCTCAGTGTGGAGGAAAGCTATGGCGGTAGGGCGTAACAGAAGACTACTGGAGGGAGTACAGCGCCGTTTGGCTCTTAAGGTGGCGTCGGCATACGCGTCGGTCTCGAATGAGGCGTTGCTGGTGGTGACTGGGATACCGCCACTTGGGGTACTGGTGACAGGGATACCAAAAGCTGGTGGCGGCTCGTGCACGATGCCAACGCAACTGTCTACAGGGATTGGCAAGCCAGGTGGGATGCGTCCACGAAAGGGAGGGGGACGCATCGTTTGATCACGCACATTGAACTGTGGGCCGGGAGGAAGTTTGGCGAACTGGAATTCTGGTTGATACAATTCCTGACCGGCCATGGGGCCTTTCGTTCATACCTGTGTGGACGAAGAAGAACTGAAGACTCCTTACTACACCATATCAACAGAGTGGATTATGAATGTTTAATGAAATAAAAATATTAATTTTTAAAAGACTATTGTTGTTTCAAGTTTTGGAATTTTGGGCTATAACTGAGTCAGTTAAGGTCTTTGAAGAACAAAAGATAACAAACAAATTATAGGAAAATGAATAAATTTTATTTTTATATGACTTTTTTGCAAGAAAATCGTATAAAAATAATCAATTTTTCTTAAAAGGGTAAAATTTACGGAAGACTAAAATATATATCTCAGTTAAGCTTTGGAGTATTTTCTATATTGAGTATTATTTACCTTTCTTAGCTTTATCCTTTTATTAAGAAAGAAAGGTAAACAGTACTAATAAAATAAAGAAAATATATCTTAGCAAAAAAGATAATAGTAATTATCTAAAGATATTATATGATAATATCTTAGATGAGATAAAAACCAAGCAAAACATTTTCCTATTTTATATTTATATAAAATATATAAAACTAAAATTTGATTTACATTTTTTATATATTTACTTTTATTTAAATATTAAAATGAAATCAAAACACATCCCGTTAAGTATTTATGATGATTTATTTAATATTTATATTGAACACTGTTCGCGCAAACAACCACGCTTTTTTGAAACAGAAATTTGTCTCCGAACTTAATTTTAAAATTAGTGATCATTCTTTTTTTTATGTAAAAAAAGTATTAGGTAAAGAGTAGGTATAATAACTAAGAAATTACAGAAAATTTAGTGATTTTTGCAAAAAAAAAAAATAGTAATTATTCTCTTAATATAAACTATTTCAACGAGGTTAACCAGACCAAAATTGTAGAGAAATTTGAATATACAGATTGACAAACGAAATGATCCAACATTTGTTTAGGTTAATAATTATTAACGTATTATTAACCTTCAAGTGCGTTAAACAAAGATGGTACACCGATTTATAATACGAAAGGTAAAGTAGATAGGTGGGTGGAATATATTGAATTAGAATACGGAGGAAATGAATTAGAAAATTGTGTTATAGTTGAAGAAGTGGAAGTCGAATCTGATGAAAGTGGAGAAACAATACTGAAATCTGAATTTAAGAGCATTAAAAGATTTGAGTGGCAGAAAGGCTCCTAGAATAGACGGAATACCTGTAGAATTACTGCGCAGTGCAGGTGAGGAAGCGATTGATCGATTATACAAACTGATGTGTAATATTTATGAAAAAGGGGAAGTTCCGTCAGACTTCAAAAAAAGTGTTATAGTCATGATACCAAAGAAAGCAGGAGCAGATAAGACAAGATTACAGGAACAATTAGGTTAACTAGCCATGCATCAAAATTCTTAACTAGAATTCTGTACAGAAGAATTGAGAGGAGAGTGGAAAAAGTTTAGGAGAAGACCAATTTGGTTTCAGGAAAAGTAGAGGGGCAAGGGAAGCAATTTTAGGCCTCAGATTAATAATAGAAGGAAGATTAAAGAAAAACAAACATACTTGGCATTTATAGACCTAGAAAAGGCATTCGACAACGTAGACTGAAATAAAATGTTCAGCATTTTAAAAAAAATTAGGGTTCAAATACAGAAATAGAAGAACCATTGCTAACATTTACAGGAACCAAACAGCAAAAGTGATAATTGAAGAACATAAGAAAGAAGCCGTAATAAAAAAGGGAGTCCGAAAAGGATGTACCCTATCCCCGTTACTTTTTAATCTTTACATAGAACTAGCAGTTAATGATGTTAAAGAACAATTTAGATTCGGGGTAACAGTGCAAGGTGAAAAAATAAAGATGCTAAAATTTGCTGATTATATAGTAATTCTAGCTGAGAGTAAAAAGGATTTAGAAGAAACAATGAACGGCATCCTTTCTTCTAAATCATTACAATCACTGCACCGTATTTTTAAAGCAATGTTTGGTTTTCAGATAAGGTACATTTACAACCTAGACGGGGTAGTTAAAAACAAATGTGTGTTTTTGGGCTTCCGAAAATCCACAAGTGCTTCATGAAAAGGTACACCACGATCCAAGAATTACGGAATGGGACGCTATGTCAAGTCATGAGGTTATAGGGGTATTATTTTTTTAACAGACAATGGACAGTGAATATTATCTAAACATACTTCCTGATAATTTCTTCCTTGGCTTTTTTTCAAAAGGGTTTCAATTAGAAAACGAATAGTTCATGCATGATGGACCAGACCGCACACACCTAATGTTGTTTTAGACTTTCTGTATGAAAGGTTTAACGCAAATGTCATTTCAAACGGATTTCCTAATTGTTTTGCGCGTGGACAGAACTGGCCCCCCGAACAGTCCTGATTTGAATCCGTGCGATTATTTTCTTTGGAAATTTTTAAAGAAAGGGTGTTCCCTAATTATCTTCATATAGTGATGGAACTGCGATTGGTGATCACGAAGCGTTCAATGCGATAACCGAGGATATGTGTCGTAGAGTTATTAACAACATAGATTTTTGTGTTGAAGAAGTTGCTAGACGTGATAGATATTGAACATGTGATAAGCAGAACATAATTTACAAACAGGTTGTGTTTTACTTTTCTATATTGCAATTCAAATAAATATTTTTTATAACAAAATCAATGTTGGATCATTTTGTGTGTCAACTGTACATTAAAAAAGTTATATAAGACAATAGTAAATATGTGGTTTAAGTAATGAAACATTTTTTACGTCATATCTTTTTCAGTGAGATCAAGTATATAAATGGTTTTCAGAAAACATTAATATGTTTAGGTGTAGCAAAAAATGTCATATTGAAATAAAAATGAAATTATTAAGATGAAAAATGATCGAATGAAAGTTTAAGTATAACAGAATGTATTTTCTTTTCATTTTTTTGCGTAGAGTTGAAGATGGAATTGTCCATAGAGTTACGTGTAGAATTAATAAAAATGTCTTAATGAAAAGGAAACTTTATATAGCAGGCAAATTATCGAATGAAAGAGTAATCCACAAATTAGAACGGACTATAAAGTCATACTTGCTTCTAAATAATCTTTTTTGTAAAAAAAAAAAAAAAAAAAACGATAATAACTATATTGAAATATAAATTCGGAGACTAATTTCTGTTTTGAAAAATTACTGTTGTGCACAGTAAATATAATTCTATATATATAAAAATGAATGTTTGTCTGTCTGTCTCTTATGCCTTTCTATACCATTCATCAGATTGCGATGAAACTTTGGTGAATTATTGAGCGCACGCCCGCGAAGGTTTCTGAATTAGTTTAGTTTGTACCCGCTAGGTGGTGTTGGGGGGGTCAAGATATTTCGAAAAATTGTATTTATGGTCCGATTTGGCTCATATTCAGAATATATATTAGTTACGTGAAAAGAATTAAATCTGAAAAAAATGGATCCGCTAGATGGCGCTGGGGTTGAGAAATTTAAAAAAATTACATTTATGGTCCGACTTGGCTCATATTCAGAATATTTATTAGTTATGTGAAAAGAAATACTTTTGCGAAAAATGAAAAAAGGAAATAGAATGAAAAAAAGGAGAGAAAAGAAGAACGGGAAAAGGGAAAAGGAAAAAAGGAAGAATTGATGGTGCGAAGAGGAGAAAAAGAGAAAAGGGAGAAAAAGGAAAGGGTTAAATTTTGCATTTAAAACTTTTTGCATTTTAAAGGTTAAATTTTCCATTTAGTTTTAGGATTGGAACCGCTAGGTGGCGCCGGTGTCGAGATATTTACGAAACAAATATACAAACAGACCTTCTCCTATGTATATAAAAGGCAACTGTTCGTATGTGAACCGCTATAGACTAAAAAACTACAGGACCGATTTACGGGCGGGTTTTTGCAAGACAGTCCGCGTTGTCCGGAGAAGATATAAGCTATTGAAATCCCCGATCGGACCAGTAATAAGAAAGTTAGAGGTATTTTGAAAAGACTACTGTTTTGAGAGAGTAGTTTGAATTAAATCCGATAGGTAGTGCTGTTTTGACAGTTGGATTTATTTATAATACATTCTGACTTTTATAAAGTGAAAGGTAAACATTTTGTGAATTTCCGTAATGTTCTGTAAGTTTCTTAATGTTCAGTATTAATTGAGATGATTTTGCAGCCATGTCTCTTTTTGTTAAAAAAGTTATTTTCCGCCGACTACTGTGTTAAGAGTGGTCCGATAGGTAATACTGTTGTTTTGACAACAGATAGTAGGAAAGGGTAAAAGGGAAAGGTTAAATTTTGTGAAGTTCGTAATGTTCAGTTTTTTAATGTTTTATCAAACTTTCAGTAGTGTTTATTTAATCTATATATATACTCAAATGTAACAATAGCGAAGCATTGCCGGGTCTGCTAGTACTAAATAAATCATGAAAAATATTTGATAGGATGTTTCTTAATAAAACTTTTCATTTTTAATTGAAGTATGTAAATAAATTTTTTTAATCGCCTAAATTTTTTTTATAAGTAGGTATACTTCGAAAGAAATTCGTACACTATTCAACTTACCTAAATTGTTTTTTTCTTGTTTAACCTCAGAGACCACCGTTAGGTATTGCTTCAGAGGATGAGATTAATGATTTGTAGTGTGTGTGAAAAATGCGATGCCTGACCGGGAATTGAACCCGAGACACCTCGGGATAAAAGGCCGAGATACTACCAATCGCGCCATGGAGGCTGACGCCTAAAATGTAACATTTGTAATTTTTTCTTTTTTATTTTTCATCTGGAACATCCTTCTTTATTGTCCAACAATAATTTGTGAGCATTCTTGCACTTCACTGTCGTTTGTACCTATTTTCTATGACTGAGGTTAGTTGGGGTAAAAGTGTTCCCCGTGCTTGTCTCTTAATGGGACAAGTTTGTCCAGAAGGAAATCTAGTCTTAAATCAAGAAATTTTAGATCTTACATTAACATTTTCATATATAATTACATTATCATTATTTAAGAATAAATAACCAATATCAGGAAAATATTATAACTTTGTTGTCAGATTTATTATCTTATTAAAGTGTTTTTCAATAATTACTAATAAAAAAAATCCCTTTCGGCACGCCGAAGGGAGGTGAAGGTAGATTTCAACTGTGCTAAGTAGAGGATAAAAAAGATTTTCACCTTAAAGTTAAGAAAAATTTCAAATTTACTTGCATGTGAAAAAGGTTTCACATATTTAGCATAAGACAAGAATTGTTACAGCAGTGAATTCAATAACGACCAGTTACCAATAAAAATAATTTGGGACAAATTAAAATAACTTATTTATAAATCTCGATTTTTACTTCTTGTACGAAGTAAAGGAACTATTGGGATCGCGAAATATTTCGGTTTTCAGATTTTAACGGAAAATTACAATTTTACTATCCTTGAATCCATTTTGACTATTTTCGGCGTGACATCTGTACGTACGTTATGTATCTCGCTTAACTAAAAGAAGATTAAGCATAGAGTGTTGGAATTTTGGATTAATTATTGTTGTAACATCTAATTGTGCACCTCTCCTTTTGATTGCAATAGACTTGACCAAAAGTGTAAAGCCCAAAATCCAAAACATTTGGATTTTGGGGTTACAGTAATAGACCCTCATTGAGATTTTTTCAATTATATATTAAAAGTGGTACTTATTTTCATTGTTTCTAGAGTTGTGGCCAAATAAAATTTGAATTAATGAAGTAACTGGGTCTTACAAGGGGAATATACATCGGTTCGAATCAGACTTTTCTTTTTCTTTTTTTTTTTTTTTAATAAAAGTACATAACATTTTATTTCACTAATAACTTCTGATTTTACTCTTTTCTTTCTTTTTTTTTATTATTAAATTATTACTTAATGAAAAACGTTTTTACAATCAGAGGTTAATAATTATTAAAAATCAATATAATTAAATTTAAAAAAAAAATAAAAAGATTTCACCTGTACTAAAGAGAGCATGAAAAAAATGTTCACCTAAAAGTTAAGAAAAACTTCAAATTTACACAACACAACAATGATTGCATGTAAAAAAAGTTTCACATGTTTGGCATACAAGTCCCATCTTCTTATAATTCCAACAATATTTTGGTCATCCCTTACCGTAAGGGTTGGTCATATCAAAAACTGTACCACAAAGTTTAGGTAATGTTCAGAGGACTAACAACCACTTTAAACCTATTCGATACTGTGCCTATTAAGGGAGGTATGATTATTTTGTCTTCGAAACCCTATTTTTTCCATCCCCTGAGAGCCAATGCTTGGTGATATCAAAAAACTTTACTTATATAGATTTTAGGCCCTTATTCAAAGAATACTAGGAACTTTAAACAATTTTGATATTTTACTTAAAGTTGCAGCGATATTTAATTTTTTTCGAAAAAGCCCTCCCATTTCTACTCCCATGGTCCAATTTTGTCCATTAATGAACTCGACTGAGAGTCGTTATATTTTACGTATCAATTTGAAAGTGATTAGCAGAAAATTACGGCAGTTGTGTCTACAAAAGAGTGAAATATATATAGATATTTATATATACCGCATAAACGTTTGAACTGACGGTGGTTTTGGGGTCTGGAGGATATGAAACGCGAAGATATATCGAAATTTTTTGAAAGTTGAATCAAAGTACACATTACAATAGGTAGCTTATGAAACCTACGTAATACATTGGAACCGAAATATATTGTTTCGTTTTTCTCTTTCATAAACAAACATATAAAGAGAAATAAGAAATAATGAGTACAATCTATTGTTATTTGTATACTCTAGAAAGGAACTTTCAAAATGTAGGTTAATTTGTTATATCTAACAAGTTCCACACAGAGCTTTATATTCAGAAAGATTCTACCTCTGCTCAAACTTAGGAATAAGAAATATTTAAATGCTCGGGAATTTTATACTACCAAGTATAAACAGATAGTTTAAGAGATAAAGAGATATTTCGTAGGTTTTACCTTTACATAGCTCCTCGACTCGATGAAATAAAAAACTTTCTTATACAAAATTTAAATCTAGTATTAAACGATAGCTTTCACAAAAAGATATTGTCAAATGTTTATTTCTTTAAGCTGACATGATGTGTCTTTTCTGTACAGATATATTCTTCTTTATTTTTTGAAAATTAAAATCTTTATGAAGATATTAACCACTGTGTTAATTTATATAATAAAACACAGTTAAAGAATTGATTTATTAAACTTCCAAAAATACTTTTGCATTAGGTTATGATTAAATTAACAAATGAAAATATAAATAAGATTTTGAGTAATAAGGACAAAAATCAGCTGCATGAGATTTACGTTATATTGTTATATAAATAGTTATAATTTCTTTGTCTTTCATCAAAATATCATCTTCTAAAATTACTTATTAGTTGATCATTTTATATGTTTGTTTGAATTTATAAATGTACTATTTTTCAAAGATAAATTTTTTTTATAGTTTATGAATATTTCTAAAATTTCTAAATCGTGTTTGGAATCGGAACAGCAACAATAGGAATTTCTTCTTGTTCTTGCAAGCATTATAATGCTCTGAAATCTTATTTTGAAAATTCTGTTCGTTTTACCGCTGTATATACTATTTCAATTATTCTTATATATTCAACTTAAATTTTCAACATTAGCATTATTATTATCCCTTAAATATTTACAAAGTAAAGGAAGTATTGTGATGGCGAAAAAATTCGGTTTTCACATTTAAACGAAAATATCAATTTTGAACATCCGTGAATCCATTTTGGTTAGTTTTCTCGTGACGTCTGTACCTACGTATGGATGTAACTCGCATAATTTAAAAACGATTATCCGTAGGATGTTGAAAATTTTGATTTAGAACTGTTGTAACATCTAGTTGTGCACCTTACCTTTTGATTGAAATCGACTGGACCAAACGTTTCCAAAAAAAGCCATATGAAAAAGTCCAAAAAGTCAAATTTGGTTTTTGGACTTTTTCTTAACTACAATAATAACGACTCATTGAGATCTTTTCAACTATATATATCATATGTGTTACTTATTTTCATTGGTTTCTGGGTTACAGACAAATTTTTTTTGATAAAATATTTGATTCTTACAGGGGGAATTCACGTCGGTACGAATCAAGCTTTATCTCCTTTTTTTTAACTTTTTTTTAATTTAAATATATTGATTTATTAATAATTGTTAACCTCTGATTATAAAACGTTTATCCGATAAATAATAATAATAATAATAATAATAATAAAAAAAAAATATAAGAAATTATTAATGAAATAAAATTTTACGTACCTTTCATTTTAAAAATATATATATATATATATATGTAATTTAATAGGCTTACAAGGAAATAATGTGGTGTCCACATCAGATTTTTTTAATTAAAATATTCAATTTATTTTATGATTATAGGAGTATATGTTCTATAGGATTATATGAATTATGGGTCCCAGTTTCCCCTCTCACAATTGACGTCTAAATCAAGCGCCGTTCCATGTCCATCGTCCTCCTTGGCCGTTGGTCTCCGATTCGGAGGCTGGGAGCTACACGGGGGGTGACATACTTATCGAACACGAAGCTGTTCGAAAAATGAAAAAGAAGAGGAAAAAATCGAGAGTAAACTCGATTTGTACATGCCTGCAAGAAACACATTTCCGTCAAAATGAAAATTTCCTACTATGAATATACAATGAATTTCGGTGAGATTAACCGCCAAATATTAAAGTCAGAGTCAAGTAGAGATATATTAACATAAACTAGAGCTACCAATCCACCGTGTTGGTCTAGTGGTGAACGCGTCTTCCCAAATTAGCTGATTTGGAAGTAGAGAGTTGGCATCGTTCAAGTCCTAGAAAAAGCAGTTATTTTTACACGGATTTGAATACTAGATCGTGGATACCGGTGTTCTTTGGTCGTTGGGTTTCAATTAACCACACATCTCAGGAATGATCTACACTTCATTTACACTCATACATACCATCCTCATTCATCCTCTGAAGTATTATCTGAAAGGTAATTATCGGAGGCTAAACAGGAAAAATAAAAAAGAAGAAGAAGACTAGAGTTACCACCGAAGCGGTTGAAATAAACACAAAAATGCAAGCGGTCGCAATCAGAATGATGCATCCACTGCAGATTACTATCTGCAGTATATAGTTGCCGAATTTTGATTGGAACGAGGATGGCATAGCACGATTAATTGCTTAGCTTCGTTCGCCTATTCTGCTACTGGTGGGGGATTTTAATGCACACAATTCTCCTTGGGAGACGGATCGAGTAGATCCCCTTGGAAGAGATTTTGAAAAGTTTCTATTGAATTCTGATTTCATTGTCGTACATGATAGTTCAGGAACCTTTTCAATGCCAGAGATAGATCAACGTCCTATATAGATTTAGCACCTATTAGTGCATCGATATCACCGAGGTACTCTTTCCAAGTTTTAGATCTGCATAGAAGCGATCATTTCTAGGTGCAAATTGTAACTGACGTTAAAAGAAAAATATATCACATCGCCAAAAGATGGATGTCTAAAAAAGCAGATTGGACGATCTTTGCAGCTACTCCCTGAAACAACTGGAGTCATCGAAGACAATGTCGATGTAATAACGAACGCCATATTTGACTCGGCATCAAGATATATTCCCAGAACATTCGAGAAAAACTCAAGAAGTGACCCTTTCTGGGTGGAATGACGAAATAAGTGAAGCTATTAAAATAAACAAATAACGCTTTTAAGAAACGTCCAACATTAGAAAATCTAATTGCCTTTAAAAAATACAGGGCCTATGCCAAAAGATTTATGATAGATGCTAAAAAATGATCCTGGCAGCAATACCTGTCATTCATTGACAGAAACACGACTGCATCAGACGTCTGGAAGAAAGTGAAGGCGATTTGTGGTGTCCAAATTTTATTCCCATAACTTCCCTTTAATAAGAAAGTGAAGGCGATTTGTGGTGTCCAAATTTTATTCCCATAACTTCCCTTTAATATGAAGATGAAGTTAGAGATACTCCAAACGAAATCGTAGACTTAATATTAACTATTCAACTTACTATTATTATTACTGGACTATTAACATGTTTATAAATAAATTCAAGCTCTGTTAAGGAATCTCTAAGTGAAGTATTTTAACTCTATGGATAAGAAATAAAAAAGGTGTGTTGAATATTGGCACGTATAGGATAGGGAGGTAGCCCTCTTGCCTAGGACACCCGGGCTTGCCTGCATGCAAGAGTTGGCGAGTCCGGGCGTATCCGATGATGGCATGGGAAACCCTCGAGGTTTTATTGGTTTACTTGGCATTTCTCCCGCCACCAACCCATTTGGTTACCATAAAGCATACGACTAAATGTCTGTGCCACAAACGGCTACTGAGCCTCGAACAGTTTAGCGACCTGTATCTTAAGTAGCTCCTAGAGCTTACCTAACAGCGTGAGCGGACTAAGCGCGGTGCCATACTCCATCGGCTTACGTGTCTCACCCGCTCACTTGTTATATATTTCCTGAAATGGTTAGGCGTACCCCGTCAAGTACTAAAAATATATATATGACGTCCATAATAAAATTTATTTCGTCTAGGCAGCAATTCATTGCCACGCCTAGGTCGCGAATGCCAGAAAGTACCTATCAACCATATTAAAGTGCTTGGAGCCTTAATTATATATCTCTAGGTTAGCTTCCCACAGTAGTGCGGTAGGAATCTTTCCCTTAAGTAAATTACTGATGTCGGTTGAACACAGCAACCGCATGAAGGAACTCCCACACGGTCCGACAATGCGGCTCAAGCCACATTGACTCGCCGCTTGTGAGTGGCCAATTTTCCCCTTTCAAGGTGGTCCGGTTTCTGGCCCCCTCCAAGAGCAGGACACTCAAACATCAGGTCTTCATTTGACTGGACCTCCCCGTAGACGCACAGGTCATCAGCTAACAGACGGAATCGAAACAGATATTGGTTAAGTTAGCGTGGTTGGAGAGCACCCGAGCATCCGTTGTCCATAAAAACGAGGCATACCATCCCCGCAGATCCTGTATAAACTTATACAAGGATCTTCCCTTAGTCGTGGTGTTCCATTCCACCTGCCACGTTTCCATTGCGAGGCTCTGCAGCCTCTTCGGAAGGCAGGAGATGGGCAACTGAACGAAATTTAGATCCGGTGCATTATGATCACCGTTCCGCTCCGGTACTGGCCCGGCTCGAAACCGCATCCCAAATCCTCGACTTCTCGCCCTCTTCTCAGTCACCACATGGCTGCCCGAACTTTCACCACTATATCGTTTGGGATAGCCTTTCTCAATACGGTGGTAGCATTGTATGAGGTTGTTTTAAAAACACCGTTGCATACAATTAAGGCTTTGCGCCGGGCACTCCTTAAATTTTGAAGAAGTGCTCTATTTATATCTAACCTATACGCCCAAACGGGCGCCGCATAAGAGGTCATGCTTTCAGACACCTCGGTACACCATGTACATTTGACGGCCCGACAACCCAGTCTTTCCGAGCAATCCTCCTAAGTTTGTACATCACCGAGACGGCGTCCGCTGCTACTTGCCTAATGTGGTTACTAAACAGCAACTTCTTATCAAACAAAACACATGGGTACTTATGAACTCTAACTCGGCTGATTACACAGACTTCATATTTAATACGGGGGTTACGACGTTCTAAACAGGTGGTCGAACTGCTCCTATGACGCGGGGGGTTTAATTCCTATGGGAAAATTTATAGGGGGGTAGTCAACAGCCACGGCATCCTGGGGCGACTGATGTAATGCTTAACGGCGGTATCGGTTGTTCCAGGTATTCTTAAAAAAAAAAAGGGAAAACGAGTGTTGGTATTGCGAAGACATTCGTTTTTATTTTTATTTTTGTGTTTCAATATCAAAGCTTTTTACACCCTGTGTTTCAAATATATATATGCTATATACACCCTGAGTGTTTAAATGTTCTGTGTTGTCAATTTTGGTATTTTTAAATAAAATCTTAAACCTTATCTTAAATCTTAACCTTAGAAGTCTATGCCCGTATAACAAAAAAGTAAATAATAATAAATTAAAAATACATTATTTTTAAAAGGAAAGAAATATAATTATCATCTTTGTTTAATTTTGATTTTGTCGATACCCACATAAACTAATCCAAACGTAATGTAATAACCTTACCGGTGTAATATACAACTCCTGTCATATACAAGCAATAAATTAATTAGTTGCGTAATAATTTCATTCACTGTTTATTAAGAGGGGTGTTATAGCATATAATATATATGCATTATTGAATTTGTAAGTCATATTGTTCCAAATTTGTATCAACGAAATGGATTTATCTTATCATAAATGATTTGTCATTATATGATGAAATGATTTTACCGTTAAAAACGCAATTAATGTACTTGTTTCAAATTCCCTCGATATCAACATTACGCCATTAAAAGAAGCATTAAGTATTTGAACCAGATTTCTAAAGGGAAACATTAATTCCTTTCTCTATTATACAAAGAAATCTTATAGATGTGAGAAAACATTTTTTGTTAATTTTATGAATAGAAATCTGATAATTATAGAGGAGTACTTAATATAGATTTTTGGAAGAAAGTTGTATAAAAAAAATATATATATGTATTTTAAATAAAATTTGAATAGTTAAAGAGTTCTGAGTTTTCCACAGAAATAAAGGACAGCCCTTCGTGGTATATGTAGTTTATACTTCAAACCGATATACGGGATTGACCTCTAGAACCATTAAATCTCTCAAAAAAAAAAAAAAAACATAAAGCGATTACGTGACTGTACTATACCAGATTTACTTTTCTATTAGGTACTCATTATAAATACAGCTATTTTCGAATAATTTGCCGCCTTAGATTAATACCTCGGTTGGGTTTAAATTATTCTAAATATTTGTTGTTTGCTGGTTCATAAATAAGTCTTGACTTCGTTTATAATATAAATTGTTTTTATTATAATATTAAAACTTCATATACGTAACACTGTAATAAATTAATTAATTATGCAAGACCGTTAAACACATGTTGACTCTCTGGTGGTTGGCACGAGACTGACTAACAATAGAGCATTAGAAAAATTCATTTGATAAGAGTAACAACAAAAGTGAGAATTTGGCAGGGATACCAACCTTTATTTAAAAATTAAAATAACTTAATTAAAAACCTCATTTAAAATATCTTGCGCCTTAACACCTATTGTAAACGCCATAAAACTTGTAGTGGGACTTTGCCGTGCTATTGTAGAATCAAAAATATCTTTAAAAAAATTTAACTGTGCCATTAATTTGGTCAATTTTTTCTACGTGAATAAAATATCATTAGTTGCGTCTTCATTTTTACTTTCTTTTTATTAGAATGAAGATTAAAAGAAAACAAACACTTTCAAGAGATTATCATAAAAATACTTTTTGTATAGCAAAAAAAGGTAATCATTAGTGATAAAGATTTTTACATTATAATACGTTGTACATCTAATACTTATGGATTCTTTTACCGGGTATATATTCTATTAAACGATTTCAAAATGACCCTGATTTTTATTTTCCCGTCTAGATAGCGCTATAGCAAAGCTATTGTTCTAGAAGAGAACTATTGTAATCGGTCCAATTTGG
The DNA here is from genome assembly GCF_047948215.1 of Lycorma delicatula. Classification (NCBI taxonomy): domain Eukaryota; kingdom Metazoa; phylum Arthropoda; class Insecta; order Hemiptera; family Fulgoridae; genus Lycorma; species Lycorma delicatula. Next base: position 135,721,812 of record NC_134455.1, read on the forward strand.
GTATATGCGGTTTTCACCGGATCTTGACGTTTTGACAGTTAAGAGACCCAAAAAACTGAATAGAAATTTTCCAGATGTTGATAATGATACGTACTTGTGTGTGTTTAGTGTTGATCTCTAAATCACCTTATATATATCCAGAATTACTGGACTACATATGAGATGTGTGAGAAAAGTAATGAGACTGACTTTCTACTTAACAAAGTTTTTATTTTTTCAAACAACAATATTATCCCCTTCAAAGTAGTTCCCTTGGGCAGCTATACACCGGAGGAGTCGTTGTTCTCACTCCTGATAGCAGCGCTGGAAGGCTTCAACTGGTAGGGCTTTTAACTAGTCGGTCACAATCTTTTGAATGTTCTCCATAGTTACAAAATAATGTCCTTTTAAGTCAGGTTTCAATTTCGGGAAAAGGAAAAAGTCACAAGGACTGAAATCAGGTGAATAGGGGGGGGGGGGGTGTTGAGGAACCGTAGGAATGCGTTTTGAGGTCAAAAATTCCCTGATGGAAATGACCGTGTGACACGGGGCACTGTCATGATAAAGCTTCCACTTGTCTGCAATGTCGGGTCTCATGCGGATCACTCTTTTCCTGAGCCTTTCAAGGACACCTTTGTAAAACACTTAGTTGATAGTTTGTCCGGGGGAACAAATTTTTTATGCACAATACCCCTGCTGTCCTAAAAGCAAATCGGCATGGTTTTGATCTTTGATTTGCTCATTCGAGGAGATGACGGAATGTACCACTCTTCGCTTTGCAGCTTTGTTTCAGTATCGTACTCAAATATCCAGGATTCGTCACCTATGATCACACGATTGAAGAATTCATGGTCATTGTCGATCCTCTCAAGAAGATCAATGCACACGTTTCTTCGATTTTCCTTCTGTTCCGTTGTGAGGTTTTTCGGCACAAATTTCGCACAAACCTTTCGCATGTCCAAATTGTCTGTCAAAATTTGATGTACGGTGAAAGTGTTTAAATTTAACTGTTCACTCATCAACCTTTTTTGTTAAACGACGGTCTGATCTCACAAGAACCCTCACACGCTCAACGTTTTCGTCAGAAAGTTGAAGGTCTCCCCTAACGAGGTTGATCTTCAACGTGTTCTCGGCCTTCCATATATGATTTGTGCCAGTGGAAAACTTGTGCTCTTGATAAGCAATGTTCCTCATAGGCCTGTTTCAACTTTTCAAAGGTCACCTCCGCTGATTCCCCAAGTTTAACACAAAACTTGATTGCACTACGTTGCTCTAAATTCCGATGCTCCATTTTTGTAACACAAAACAAAAACACAACTTCACTGATGGCGCTGTCAAAAATAATCTGTTGGCTGGATGGAGTTGAAACTCGTACTGAGCATGTGGGAGGGATGAAAAAACCGGTCTAGCACAGACCGGTAGACACAGCGTTGCCAGATCGCTCCCAGTGTTACCAATCTCATTACTTTTCTCACACATCTCGTATATATATATATATACATGGGGCATTGATGCCATTAAATTAACTTACAAGGTCAAGGAGGTCAATCTCTTTAGATACTGAAGTCAACCTCAGTATCTAGAGATTTCACCTAATAAGGTCATATTTTTCTTAGGCACATTTGTTAACAAAACAAAAATAATACTACTTACAACAAAAATTTTGTAAAATCTCACCCTCATTCTTAAAAATGCTGTTGTAGTCGTCTGCTATGTTATTTCGTCAAGGTGAGCGATAGAATTAAATAAACGAATAATACTTAAAGTGTAAAAAAGAAGCACGGTCTGGCCGGGTCTCGAATTCGGTTGACTCGGTACCTGGTGGATTAAGCCTCGTGGCTACACCAGCCTGTCAACCTTATAAGTGAAATTGGATCTATATAAGTTGTGAAATTACATTAGTTTATTTAGTGCTGACCGTCGCCGATTGCACCGCCAAACCCGCGGGAATTAAATATGGTATGCGCGCGCGCTTTGGTTAGAATCATTGAATTAAATAAACGAAAAAATAATGTAGTTAAATAAAATGAAAAATATTTTTAATTAAGTTATCGAAATATTTCGCCCAGATTTCAGCTCTTCTAATAAAAAGAAGCCCTACTGTAACTTTTGGGACCCAACTTACGAAGTAAAGTTTCTTATGTAACTTGAGCTAGGAAATAGGATAAACAAGTATCAGAACTTGAACTTCTGTATTTTTTCAGATATCTGGCGTAAATCAGAAAACTTATTTATAATAAATGATAACACAGATGTATTAAATACACAAAATAGATATTGATTCTAATTTTTATATCATATCTATAACAAAAAACCTTTTTCAGTGTTTAATTTTATAAAAAAATAACACATAGAAATTGGTAAATTAAACCAATAATGGAAAAAAAAAATAAAACCTTTTTGTTCTAAATGACTACGATTGTGATTGGAGTCTTCCAATCACAAATTCTTTTAATGTCAGCCACAATGATACAAACCACAATTCTCACATCAAATAGGCCATCAAGATGGTTTTTATATTTGTATTTTGTTGTAGCGTAATGTGGAAAACCTGCTTTGCACAAATACGTTGAAGCAAAAGAAAGTAAAATATAAGAAACTCGTTTTGATAAATTCGGATATTCTTCTGACGAACTTATTCAAATTTCTATCAACGGAAGTTTAAATTTCTGTTTTATGCCATAATCAGTTTTTAAATCAATTAATTTTTTGAAATAATCTGGCTATCTCTATAGGCTTATCTGTCGTCGTGAAAGAATTTCGAATCGAAGAATTGTCTTCCAGGCACTGTGAGAAAAAATGTCCAAGGGTTGACTGTGAGACGACCAAATGTAAAATTTTATTCTAAACTTTACTATTCTTAAATTTTCTTCATTTACAAATTTTTCTAGTTAGGAAAACAGTCAGTTTTATTACTATGTAGACGATTTTCGTGGACCGATTCACTAGCTAATAAACGCTCTTTGACAGTGAACGCACTCATATGAGTCCATCGTTCCATATTCGACTACAGCTAAGGTCATCCCACTACGAATGAACACGCCAGACTATCCCCACCATGGCTTATTCTTCCTACTTTTTCCAGCAACAATAAGCGATATCAGGATTGAGAATTATAACTAATAGAGTCTGATTAAGCTGGATTTATTACAGTGTAAAGGGAATTCTCGCCCACATAGTTACGAGTTGAAGGTTAATGTTTTTAAACATTAACCTTCAGGTTGGTATGCAGTTTGGTTACATTAAATTTCGTTGTTTTTTGCTAATGGGACTGTAGGGACAAGAAAAATCATTATATCAGGAAGGAAGGAATAAACAAAACGTATAGCATTTTCATCTGAACTTTGCTTTTTTTTATTTTGTATTTTATTTTAATTTAACATAAGATACAAAATTTATGTTCTTAAATGATAAAACTTTATCAAAATATACAATGACATGTTACTTTATAAAGGGATTATCTTTGAGTCGCATATACAGAGTAGCACACAAAATAATCCAGCAGTTGTTTTGGAAATAATTGTTTAGGTTAATAATTTATTAACGTGTTTTATGTTGGCAGAAATGACAGAAGTTAATGAATATTTATTTCTTTTCTTTCTGAGAGCGCTGTTTGTGCATGTGCGCTGTTTGTACATATTTTCAAGATGGTTGACAAAGGATGACTGACTGTTGAACAGCGCGTAAAGACTATGTTGTTTTTTAATGAAACGAAAAGTGTGGTGCTTACACAAAGACGGTTTCGTGCACATTTTCAAACTCTGTGGTTGCTCTCATTTTAAAAAAAACATGTAGACTTTAAGAAAAATTTAATAGTTACGGTTCAGTGTTTGAAAGTAAGCGGCGAATGGCATGCCGATGTTTGTTTACCACCGAATATCAAAGCTGTCAGAGCAGTGTTGCTGAGGATCCTGGATAAATCAACAAGAAAAGGAGCAGCACAAATTAGGATTTCCCGGCGATCTGTGCAGGAAATTTTAAAAACTGATTTGCACTTGTACCCGTAAAAAATAACAGTGTTGAGTAAATGAAGGTTAACACTCAGAAATGGGATCGCCGAATGGGTTTGAACCAAGACATATTGTTGAACAATATTTGGTTTTCAGATGAGGTACATTTTCACCTATACGGGTTGTAAATAATCAAAATGTGCGTTTTTGGGCTTCCAAAAATCCTCAAGTGCTTCGAGAAAAGGTGCAACACACTCCAAGAATTACGGTATGGGCCACTGTTTCAAATCATAAGGTAATAAGACCGTTCTTTTTTGAACAGGCAGTGAACAATGAACGTTATCTAAACGTGTTAGGTAATAATTTTGTTTCTTAGGTTCTTGAAAAAGGGTTTAATTAGAAAACAAGTGATTCATGCAGTATGAAGCCAGACCGTACACAGCTAATGTTGTTTTATACTTTCTGCATGCAAGTGTTAACGCAAATGTCATTTAAAAATGATTTCATAATCGTTTTGCACGTGGAAAGAACTGGCTCCTGAACAGTCCTGATTTGAATCCATGTGATTATTTCCTTTAAGGATTTCCTAAGGAAAAAAGTTTCTTTAAACATCCTCGTACAGGTCTGAAATTGCGATAACTGATCATTGAGGCGTGCGACGAGATAACTGAGGATATGTGCCGTCGAGTTATTAACAACATAGGTCTTGGTGTTGAAAAAGTTGCTAGACGTGATGGTGGTAATATTGAATATGTACTAAGCAGAACATAATCTCCAGGTATATGATATCGTAAACACGTTGTATTTTACTTTTCTGTATTGTGATTCAAAAAAATATTGTTTTAAAAAACCTACGATGAAAAAACCTTAATAAACGTGAAATAATTAAATAACTGTATTTTTACCTTCTAATCCTCTGTGAAATTTTGATATTGTTTTCAAGACCATAAAATTTAAGATTTTGATTAACCATCGTGCGTGAATATGATGATAACTAAAGCTTATCTATGAAATCATTGGATCACGCACGACGGTCAATCAAAATCTTACATTTCATTGTCTTAAAAACAATATCACATTGTCACAGAGCAGAGATCGTCAACCTTGGGTTTGCAAATGGGTGCAAAATAAATTCAAAAGTTATTGCAAGCGCCACACTATTATTGCACAATAAGCAGATACATTTGCCTTTAAAGTCAATAAAACAAATTTGTTCTTCCTAGTCAACATTAAAACAATAAATTCTTTTTATTTTACAATAATTCATGATGGGTAATTTATAAAATCCGTTTAACCAGTACGATACGTATTTGACAGTAAAAAGCGCGATTATCTTGCGTGATTTGGCTACTAATAATACAAAAATAATAAAATATAGTCAATAATAATAATACTCAAAATACGTAGCACTCAGAATACGGTAACATACTACTACATTTATCAGAAGCGAGAATATTCCTACGTGTGCCCCAGATGGAGGCCGGAGATACCACGTAGCGATTTGAACTCACCGGGGGGAGTCATGCGGTTGATGCTCTCTTCCGATGAGGGATGGACTCTGCGTGCCCGCTGGTTTAAAAGAACGGCGATGGGCGTCAGTCTTTGGTGGCGGGGGTGTCTAGGCATTGTCATCGCCGGTGGCTCCCGCGGTAAGCGTTCCTGCTGTCTGAGACCGGCTTCTGTTAAAGCCCATCAGGGCTAGGAATGGGGGAGGGGGTGGTGTGGCGACCAGAAGCGTCACAAGGCGGGTGTCTTCCCCTAAGGGGTTAGGACGTCTGAGACCAGCATAGCTATAATGTAAATTCGGAGTTGTAAATATCATTAATTGTAAATATCGATTGAATGTGTTATGTAAATCCTCTATAGCATTGAAAAAAGGAGCATAGAGCTTGCCAGTACTGCGATGACGTGGATATGGTGAAGTGCGTCTTCTTTGTGTGCCCTAGAAGGAGGCAGGAGATACCGCGTGATTGAACTCGCCGGGGGGAGTTATGCGGTTGATGTTCTCTCCTGGTTAGCGGTGGAATGCGTGTGCCTGGTATTTTAGAAGGGTGCTACAGCAGAAACTAATAAAGAAGGACTGTGAAGAGGACAAGGAGAGGTCAGTTGAGAACGACGATGGGCGCCAAGCTTCGGGGGATGGGTGGCGGGGGTGCCTCGGCATTGTCATCACCAATGACTCCCGCGGAATGCGATCCTGTTGTCTGAGGCCGACATATCTATAGTGTATATATTCTAAGCCGCAAATATTATTAATTGTAAATATTGAGTGTAAATAGTGTCTGAATGTGTTATGTAAATATTGGTGTGAATGAGAAGTGTGCCTTTGACGCGGGTGGTGTTGATGTTATGCCTTTATGTCAATTCCAGCACCACCCAGCGAGAGGAAGTGGGTTTTAGTGGGTCACTCCCAGGTGAGTGGACCCACTATACCCAGTCATAGGAGGTGAACCCCACATACCCAGTATGTGGTAGCTGTTGAGCGTTGTTTGGTTCAGGAAAATTTTCCCACTTTCTACGGAAAAATAAGAAAAATTAAACAGCAATTATATTGTCTTATTTACGCGCGACGCCAAAACGGTTATTGGGTTCAGTAGATGTGTAATATAGTGAAAGCGTATAAAAATCTCATTGACGGCGTCATGGCTCCCCTGGGCGCCGCGTTGCCGACTCCTGTCATAGAGGATTATAAGGTAAAAATACAGTTATATAATTATTTCACATTTTTTAAGGTTTTTCGTTTTATTAATTATTTTTTAACGATTAGTAGCTTATGCTCAATAATGGAACGTTTATTGGCTGATGATAGCGAAAGTTTAGTATTCTTGACCAACGCAAATTATTTAATAATCCAAAACATTTAAAAGCCGTTTTGAAGAAATATATCTACTGCAGCGTCCCCTGGTGGCTTATCTAAAACTAATCAATGTATTTGAGGTGATACCTACGTAATTTAATAAAGTTTATCGAAATCGGTCCAGTAGTTTTTGAGGAACAAACATATACATACGACCTCTTACCTCAAACGCATATTCCAGTCTCCGTTCCGTCGTGGGTAAAAATGAAGGAAATGCATTTGTAGATTATATATTTATTTATTTTTATATTAAAAATATTTACATGAAAACTTATTTATAAAAAATATATATATTTTTTACATTTATTTTGAATTTACATGTTAAATAGAGTTAAAAGAGTAGACTTAAGTAAAAAATAAATATTAAAGCGATCAAATCAGTCTTAATTTAACAGTATTTAAAATAAAATGTAATTTAATTTTGAATTTAGGTCGCAATGAATATTATTAGCACGGGTTATTTTAATTTGTTAAAATGTAATATTGATTGCGATCTAAAACTGAATTATATATATTTTACACATTATATACAATGACTAACTTCTATTAATAATAAACATCCTTTATTTATTATACAGAGTGTTAAGAAAGTACGGTTATGTTTAAATAACTTTTCAACCATGTTAAACATTGAAAAATAAAATTTAGCGATGATTTTACTTAAAAATAATTTATTTTTCAATATGAGATCATCACACTCCAAGCCATAATGTAGTAACAGATCAATAATTTTAAATGAAAATTTTAGCATTAAACACATCAATGAAAAATTTAGACGTATAATATTTTTAATTAAAATTCTTTAAATTAACTAAAATAATAACCAAAATTTCTAACCAAAATGGAGAACATTTAATATTTTCATAGCTAATTTTCAAAAGAGCCATAATATACACTATGACTTAAATCTCACATTGAAAAATTAATAATAAAATTTTACTTTCATTCTAAAAGTACAAAAAAGATATGGTACCACTAGTCCAAATATAATAATAAATAGTAATTACAAATCAAAAAATATTAATAAGTAGATATATTAAAAAAAATTTTGTTAACATACGTACATGATTAGAAATTATCTTTAAGATAACCTGTTTTAAAATTATCATCAGCTAATAATTAAGAGTAAAAACAACTCAAAATTTTAAAAATAAGAAAAAACAATTAAAAAACTAAAGAATAGCTAAGTTATATGAGTATATTTAAGCTTGAAATTTTATAAATTATTTTCAACGTTTTTTTTTTATATAAATGAGAACTTGGTAATTTTAAAATACAAACAGTTATAAAGCAAATAATAAAAAAGAAAAGAATGCGCAGGTAAAAAAAATCAGGCTTCAAATTTCTAATGAAAAAATAAAATGATTTTCAAATAGCAATAATAAAAATCAAACAATCAAATTCTCAAAAAAGACTCTTAACTCTCTCTCTCTCTCTCTCTCTCTCTCTCTCTCTGTCTATATATATATATATATCTATATATATATATATAGTCAATATTATGGGAACACCTCAAAAAATTAAAAATTCTCCTGAAAGTTACAGTATTCATATAGAATACTAGAACACTGTCGGGTGGGTGTCTTGTCGGGTGTCCAGGAGTTCCAATGAAGAACATTATTATAGATATTGGGGTAGAGCACCGGGCGGGGGCCTGCGGTGGTCCTAACAGACGGGAGCGATGTTTCAATTGTGAGGCTGACGGGCATCTCCGTAAGGAATGTCCAACGGAGGCTAAGTGTTCGCACTGTAATGCCCATAGGCACACTTTTGGGGGCCGTGGCTAGAGGGTCGGCGCCCGGAAATGAATCGTCATCTTCACTATTGTGATAACTTTAGGATTGGGACAGCCGGCCAGGAGGGGTGGGCAGCTTAGGTGTCCCAACCCACCGGGTTGGTCTAGTGGTGAACGCATGTTTCCAAATTAGCTGATTTGGAAGTCGAGAGTTCCAGCGTTCAAATCCTAGTAAAGTCAGATATTTTTACATAGATTTGAATACTAGATTGTGGATACCGCTGTTCTTTGGTCGTTGGGTTTCAATTAACCACACATCTCAGGAATGGACTACACATCATTTACACTCATACATACCATCCTCATTCATCCTCTGAAGTATTATCTGAACAGTAATTACCAGAGGCTAAACAGGAAAAAGAAAAAGCTTAGGTGTCCCACTCTCGATAATTGGACGGGGACTACCTTGTGGCTCAATAAAAGACGGAGTCCCGGCTGGCTGGAGGCTATTTGAGGCGATGGCACCTTCTGGAGCTGTGTTAATGCTTAGTTGTATGTTCGGCCCCATGAAGGGAGGAGAAGAGAGAATTGATGCACTCGAAAAAAATAACTTTCAGGATATGTTATCAGTGAACCTTTTGACGAGAAATATAATTTCAATTTCTTTGGGGGTGGGTCAGGGGTTGTAAATTAAATATTTTAAATGGTAACACATTTGTGTGATATATCATTCTAAAAGTATGTTTAAGACATAAGAAAAACTGTATAAAAACAGTCTGATGTGGACATCACATGACTTCCTTATACTCCTATTAAATTACATATATACATTTTTTTTAAATGAAAAGTATATAAAATTTTACTTCATTAATAACTTCTGGTATTTTTCCTTTTCTTTTTATTGTTATTTTTGAATATTATTTATGTTTAAAATTTTTTTTACAATCAGAGGTTAATAATCATTAATAAATCAATATATTTAAATTAAAAAAAAAAGAGATGAAGTCTGATTCGAACCGAAGTGCCTTCCCCTGGTAAGATCCAAATATTTCATTAATTAAAATTTCATTGGCTATAACTCTGGAACCAACGAAAATAAATGACACTTATGATATATCGTTGAAAAGTTCTCAATGAGGGCTTATTACTAAGCTAATAAAAAGTCCAAAATCCAAATTCTTTTGAGCAAAACTAGATGTTACAAAAGTCCTAAATCCAAAATTCAACATCCTATGGCTAATTGTTTTTGAGTTATGCGTTGAGTTATACGTACGTACGTACAGACGTCACGCCGAAACTTTTCAAAATGGATTCATGGATCGTAAAAATGGATATTTCCGTGAAATCTGAAATTTTTCACGATCTTCCTTTACTTCGTACAAGGAAGTAAAAATGTTGGTACGTTATCTGTACCCAAAATGGCAGCGTATTAACTTTTGGATTTTGAAAATTACTAAATTTAGTAAATTCAAATAATTAAATAAAAAGAAATTAAAATTTATTTAAAAAACTAAATTTAAATTAAATATATATATATATATATTTTAATATATATGTTCCAATTTAAAAAATAAATAAATAAAATTATTTTGATTTAATCTTACTGATCAGCTGATCATTGATTACCTCTTACCATTGATACAAAAATAAACTTTAATTCACTGTTGTGTAATATTCCATTCGAGAGTGTTTCAATACTATACTATTAATTTCCTATGAGAAGTTATTGTGATCGATTGGCAAATTGATTTTGTCTATCTTTAGCACATTTATAAGCCACTTATATTATTTACATCTGTTTTACCTTTTTTTTTTTTTAATGCTTTTACTGAATTAATTTTTTTTACTACCTGCTAACATTGCTATCAACATGCCACTTAGTGAACAGAAGAGGGTTAAACTTTTGAAGATGAGGGGCTTTGGTGAGAGAGTTTGTTCGTATAATTAAGTTTGTGAATTGTTCAATGGAATATTTAATAATCGGAACCCTATTTCAAAAGGTACAATGTCAGAACCCGTCAAACGATTTGAAGAAATAGGGAACATTAATAATAATTGGGGAAAGCCAGGGAGACCTAAATCTGCAACAAATAATAACAAATCGTTAGATATTATGGAAGAATTTATTAAGAATCCTCTCATTCCTCGACTTGAATAGCAGCACGAGAACATAACATTAGCCGAAGTTCACCGATTCGAACATCAAAAAGTGAAACTTTCAAACCCTTCAGAATTCGTCCGGTGCAAGAACATAATGAAGATGACTGTGATCGAAGAGTTGAGTTCTGAAAAATTATGATCAAGAATATTTGAGCAGATACTAATTTATTAAATAACGTAGATTTAATGATGAGGCCACCTTTTTTTAGGTAGATGTCATTAGAAAGCTACCTATTGCAATGAGTACCATAACTTGCTGTCTTTGACGAAATAAATTTCGAATGGAGAATGGAGTGGTGGCGGGAGAAATGCCAAGCAAACCAATGAGACCATGCTTTGACTTCCGAAATGTCAACATATCTTCACGTTTCATATCCCCCAAACCCCAAAACCACCGTCAGTTCAAAAGTTTATATATACATATATTTCACTTTCTTGTAGACACGATAACTGCCGTTATTTTTCGCCAATCACTTTCAAATTGATACATAGAATATAACGATCCAAAATTTCGGCCGATTTTGTTGATGGGCAAAATTGGACCATGAGGGTGGAAATTGCAGGGCTTTTAAAAAAAACAAAATATAGTTATAACTATCTTATTAAATAAAATATTGAATTCGTTTAAAGTTCCTGCTATTCTTTGGACAAGGGCCTAAAACTTAACTAAGAAAGGTTTTTAACATCATCAACCAGTGGCCCAGGGGTGGGAAAAATGAGACTTGTCGTATACTAAACATGTGAAACTTTTTTCACATGCAGCCATTGACGTATTGAGTAAATTTGGAATTTTTCTTAACTTTAAGGTAGAAATCTTTTTTATCCCCTATTTAGCACAGATGAAATCTACCTCCGCCTTCCGGCGTGCCGAAAGGGATTTTTTTTAATGGCATGTAAGTCGCCATAATTGTCTATACTGAACTGATGTTAATCCATACTGGTATTATGAGACTCATACACAGTATCCAGTCAAATTAAATGTACGGGTAAGTATTGTTGGTTGACCGTTGATATAGTTCAAACATTTAAAACGTTGTTGGCCCCAACTTTCAAAACATTTAGTTCCAACAAGATGCCCGGTCTCATTTCGCTCTTAAGGTACATGAAATTTTAAACGCACTTTTTCCTAGAAGATGGATTAGCTGAAGGGATGAAATAGAATGACCAGCGAGATCACCCGTCTTGTCATCATCAAATTACTTTCTATGGGGCCACTAAAAAAGTATTGTTTATCATAATAAGCCCCAGGATATCGATTATTTACAAGTTAGAATTTGTAAATAGGAGCAAAATATAAATAGGGAATTATTGTACAATGCAGTATCATCCTTTGAAAACCGACTGGCACACTGTCAAACAACAAAAGAGGACATTTTTAACATTTATTTAAAATTAAATGTAAATAAATAACCAGAATTTACGCACTTTCTTTTAATAAATTATTTAATAATATCTATTTAATCAAAGTTTTATAAATTTATTTATTTCAGATAATATTTCTTTATATCATAAATGTAATTTTATTCAAAACCCAAAATTTATCCCGCCACCATTTTCGGTACAGACATCAAACCAACATTTTTTTAATCTTTTAAAATTTAAATTAAATTTTTATTAAATTATATTAAGTTTTAATTTAATTCAGTTTAATTTCTTTTAGTTTTTCCAATGTGACACTGTTTGGTATAATAATTATATATAATTTAAAAAAAACAGTTTACGAAATTCCAGTTTAATCTCCTCGAGCTCTTTCGGCTACTTTGCCATCTTCAGGAGGAATATAATTATGATTAAAATTATAAAACTACCATAACTGAATTATATACGATCGTCATTTTAATGAATTTGATTGAAAATATTCAATCGTCATTTTAATGAACAATAGTGATTAAGTTGGCTAAACTAATTCCAAAATTTGAGAGCTCATAACAATTGTGAAACTATTACAATACGGACGTAGTCATTTAGACTTAAGCTTTAAATTTTGACGAATAATAAAATGAAAATCAATTGTTATATATAAAATTCAATTATGGTAGTTTTATAATTTTAATCATAATTATATTACTCTTGAAGATGGCAAAATAGCCGAAAGCGCTCGGGGAAATTAAACTGGAATTTTTTAAGTTGTTTTTAAAAATTATATATAATTAAATTCTTTTCATTTAATTTTATTGTTTGAAGTTACTAAATTTAATAATTTTCAAAATCCAAAATTTATTCCGCTGCCATTTTGGGTACAGACATTGAACCAACTTTTTATTTATACTATTTTTCTTTCCTTAAAGATACCTTTAAAATTATACATCACACAAAGGGTGTTACCATGTAAAATATTTAATTTACAACTCTGGGCCACCTCCCAAGAAGAGGTTGAAATTCTATTTTTCGTCAAAAGGTAACGTAGTTGATCAATATCTTACCTGAAAATTACAGTATTTTATCTGAAACGGTTATATAGTTATATATAACAATATAATTTAACCGTTTAACTGTTATGAACGGTTAAACGGTTATATAACGGTGGACCTCCGGGTCCACCGTTAGGCATGCTTCAGAGGATGAGATGAATGATTTGTAGCGTGTGTGAAAGTGCCATACCTGACCGGGATTCGAACCGGAGACCTCCAGATGAAAGGCCGAGACGCTACCACTCTTACCACGGAAGTCGGCGCACGGTTATATAGATAGATGTTGAAGGGTTTCCATATATTTTACTCGCTGTATGTATAAAACAAGATATCCCTTTTCAGAATTATAAAATTAGGATATTACAAGACTGTATTAATATTTTTAGTAGCTCTATTTCGGGAAGAGAATATATAAAAATTAAAAAAAAAGAAACCCAAAATATAAAAAATAAATTTAAGAGAAAGGCACGTTCTAAAGTATGAAAACAATATATACAATGAGGAAAAGATGATTAACAATTTACGGATATCTGAGCAGAATGAATGAGAAAAAAATACTACTTACAGAACCTTTACAGAATTTCTTAAAAATATATAATACACGATTTTATCTTTTAAATACAGATTACTATATTTTCTCTCTTAAAATTATGGAGTATTTTACAAAAATTTTTACAAAATTTAAAAAGAAAAGAAACTACCTTTTATTCACCTTAAATTTATATTTAAAATGATAACAGTTGCTCTCGATTATTAGCTTCTAATTGTTCATTAATTCGATTATCAGTTATTTCAACACCTTCATCCCATGTCGTTTTCAAAGTTGTATTCAAACTTATTGATGACGTAGAAGTTTGTATTGATACAAAACTGTTTCTGGTGCCATGTATGAGTTGTTCGTAACAATATTTCACGCTCTTTGATCTTTTGACCTAAACAGAAAAATAATACAAAATATATCAGTCAGTTATATTAACCCTTTAAAAGGTTATATTAACCTTTTTAATTTTACCAATTATATATTTACCCGTTATAAATGTTATTTAATATTAACTTCTATGAATTTCGTTTAATTTGTTTTTCTAATGCGTTCCAATAAAATTGAAAGTTTCTGGTTCGAAACGTTAGCAATTTTTAATACATTACAAATAATATAAAATGTATGTATTATAAAAATAACTTCATATAAAATAAAAACGGATAAAAAAGAATATTTAAAATCTAACATCAGGGATTGCATAAAAAAGAATACGATATAAAATTAGTGGAAAATATGCAGAAGGAAACCCACAGCATTATCAAAGTTAAGAGCTAATTAATAAATAACAATATCCTAGTCCTAAGTTGTAGTCTGCTGAAGACAAAGCCTTGTAACTTAAGTTGCATAACTTTATTACGCAGTTATAACTTCACCCTCTAATAATTTTGTGAAAATCATTACATATTATTATTTTTTTTTTTTTCAATGGAATCTTCTAATTAAAATCTATTTATTAATTTATAGTGATAAAATTTTAATTTATTTTAGATGGTCTTAATATTTGTTAACTAATTAAATAAAATAATCATATACAGTTTTTTTATGAATTAATGGATGGTCAAAATGGATATTCCGTTAAAATCTGAAAGCCGAAATTTTTCGCGATTACAATACTTTTTTACTTCGTACAACGAAGTAAAAAGAATACACTGATTGATTTATGATCACCTGTACAATTACGTCATGATTATAACAATTTGCGCAGGTTAATCCACGGTTACAGTATGGAATTAGGTAATAATATTAGATCAATATAATTACTGTGCATTTAGTAATGAAGCAGCAATCAGTCTATCAATAACATCGAGGTAAATGAATGTGGTTAAATTTACTGTAGGTAAATACTTATTTATTAGCAAAACCAAAAACTTTAAAAAATAATATATTGAATAAAAAGAATATATATTTTACCTTTAAAAAGAATATATTGCAAATTTTTTAACAAGTTGTCAATATCTGTTATGGGCAGTGAATCAGTAAATAGATTTCTGCGTCATTCAACGGAATGATTGTTAAAATTTACATAATTGGAAATATTCTTTCAAATAAAAGTTTAACAAAGCCAATTTAATAAAGAAAAAAGTACGGTAAAACAAAATGGCCGTTTTCATTAAATTGAAAATAAAATATATATATCAGACAAAGTGACCTTAACCTGAAGTTTTCATTGATTAAAAGTAAATAAAAAAAATATATTCTGTAAATTGTACCTGTATTTTTAATGACTTAAGTTTTTTAAATTGACGTATTATATAGTGTTAGTAATAATAACTTATTTATTTATACAGTGACACCAGGTTGGCACCCAATAACTGTTACTATAATGGAGGATTACAAATTTAACTGGTAAAAAAAATTTCAACTGATTCAGACACGAATCCGGGATAATAATGAAAATAATAATAATAATAAGAATAATCGCGATCAGGAGATTACAAACTGGCACACCTACTCTATATGGACGAAGATTTATGGAGGGACTGAACTCAGCTGCAGCAACTGATCAAACTTGTCGAAATGTTCAGCGAAGACATTGAAGTGGAGCTTGGAATAAGTAAATGCTAGATAAACGCCATTGTGAAGGGAAAGTTCTACCAGGTGCAAAATTACAACCTGCAGACCCAAGGTAGCATAGAAGCAATGAAAGAAGAGTACCTTTTCTTTATTTTTCCTGTTTAGCCTCCGGTAATTACCGTTTAGATAATACTTCAGAGGATAAATGAGAATGATATGTATGAGTGTAAATGAAGTGTAGTCTTGTACAGTCTCAGTTCGACCATTCCTTAGATGTGTGGTTAATTGAAACCCAACCACCAAAGAACACCGGTATCCACGATATAGTATTCAAGTCCGGGTAAAAATAACTGACTTTACTAGGACTCGAACGCTGGAACAAGTACCTAGGATGCGATCAAACAATAAAATTGGACCACAAAGTCATTAAAGAAAAACTTTAGAAATCGTATGAAAAGAGATTAAAATTAATTTTAAAATTGGATCTTAATGGGGGAATTAAAGTGAAGGCAGTGAACACATATGCAGTACCAGTACTCACGTATGCATTAGGTATAATAAAGTACAGTGGAGTTAGATGAGTTAAACTGAGTCACTAGGAAAATATTCGACCAAGAAAAATCCCACCACATCCACTCATCAAAAGAAAGATTCACGCTCCCGAGAAAGGAAGGTGGAAGAGAAGTACTCGATATTAAAATTCTATGCTACGACCAGAAGCAATGAAAAAAATATATCACGTATATTTTTTACTATTTGTTTCATTTCTTTTTAAGATAATTTTTATTTTTTTAATAATTACTCATTTTTGTAATTGAAAAAATAAATTAAGCTAGGCGTTGAGGATTTAATTTCTATGTACATATTCAAATTCTGATTACGTGTTTAACGAGCGAAGCCGCGGCAGGAAATGCCAATATATATATTTAAATAATGAAAACGTTTCGTAAAGTCGTAAAGTCTATTCTTACCACGAATCAATTGAATTACATGTTTCTGCCCTATTAAGCGACTATCTGCCCTATTGTTTAAGCCAATAGTGGTTTAAAGGGCTGTGATAGGCTCCACCCCGGAATGATAGGTCATACCACAATCGTGACTGAACTGATGTAAGATCCATCATGAATATTTTTATTTAGCATAAATACTTCATGAACGGGGGTGATGGTGTGGCGACCGGGAGCGTTACAAGGCGGGTGTCTTCACCTAAGGTTGGGATGAGCAGAAAGACTTCAGACAATAGAAATTCATGATACTCAAATTCAGATTTTTTTTTAGTTTTTTTTACATGCTCCTTCTAAAAAAAGGCTGGAATAATATAACATTAGATTCTTCTACAATTCATCTAATAACAAGAAGAAGTTAATTCATTAGCATATCCTTAGATATGATATTTAATACTATTAAAATATTATATTTCTCACTGAACTGAAACTTTTTTATACTAGGAAAAACACCGTTTTTTAACAATCAAGAATTCTTCTTAGATTTCTTTCAGTAACATTCCTAATGAAGCCAGATGTGTATTAAAGAGCTTTTGGGTATTGATTTTTTTTTCTTTTTTTAGCCTTCAAAACTACCGTTAGGTGTATTGATTCAGAGGATGGAATGTAATGAAATGACCATATTTTAGCGTGTAAAAATGCCACGCCTGACCGCAATTCGAACCCGGGGAACCTCCAGATGATACCCCGAGACACTACTACTCGCGCCATATTAAAGAGCTGTAAATTTAAAAAACGCAATTAAAATACTTGTAAAATCTTCCATGCACAAATCAAGTAAATAAAATAAATAAAAAAAATTAAAAAAAAAAAAAAATCATTTAATATCACTCCATGGCAATACAGCTTCATCCGCAATATTTTAGGTAGATTTCATAAGAATGCTACCTATTATAATGGATACAATGATTCGCATCCGAGAAATTTCAACATATCTTCGCGTTTCACATCCCTCAGACACAAAACCAACATCAGCTCAAAAGTTTATACACACACACACACACACACACACACACACACACACACATGTATATATATATATATATATATATATATATATATATAAATATACTAGCAGACCCGGCAATGCTTCGCCATTGCTAGATTTGAGTATATATATGTAGATTAAATGACCACAATTGAAAGTTTGATAAAACATTAACAAACTGAACATTACGAAACTTCATAAAAATTTAGCCTTACCCTTTTGACCCACCGGGTTGTTCTAGTGGTGAACGCGTCTTCCCAAATCAGCTGATTTCGAAGTCGAGAGTGCATGTGTTCAAGTCCTAGTAAAGCCAGTATTTTTACACGGATTTGAATACTAGATCGTGGATACCGGTGTTCTTTGGTGGTTGGGTTTCAATTAACCACACATCTCAGGCATGGTCGAACTGAGACTGTACAAGGCTACATTCTTCATTTACACTCATACATATCATCCTCTGAAGTATTATCTGAAAGGTAATTACCGGAGGCTAAACAGGAAAAAAGCCTTTCCTTTTTACTTTTTCTTTCTTTTCCTTTCCCACTTTCTTTTTCCCATTTTCCTTTTTCCCATATTCATTTTTACCATGTTTTCTTACCAATTTTTTCTCATTTTCCCTTTCCCTTTTTATATTTTACATTCCCCGTCGCCAATACCTTTTCCCGTTTTTCTTTTTCCCCTAATTTCTTTTTTCATTTTTCCCTTTTACCTTTTTCGATTTTTCCCTTTTCTGAATTTTCTCTTTCTTCCTTTTCCTCGCCTGTGAATCGGTCCAGTAGTTTTTTAATCTATAGCGGACACACATATCGGAAAAACTGAAATGGAATCGTCAAATATTTAGTATAGCGTGTGTGCTTTTACGTCCAACAGATAGCGCTGTTTTTTTAAAAAAATCATGTTTTTACCTGTCATAGGTGAGATATCTTAGGTATATAAATAGTAGAAACATAAAATAACGTGAGTATTCGAATCCAACGTTGTGTCAAAATTGCAAAGCAATCGGTGAAGAACTTTCAGAGATTTATGATTTTGAATAAACGAACATTTACACGTTTATATATGTATATATATACTTATAATTATCTGCGTGATGGACGGTCTAAAGGGTGGGGTGCAAACACGCTTAAGAATAAATATGCAAAAACATCAAATTTTTAATTTCAATCTATGACTTTCACATAATCTTAACATATTACCATCAAAGCTAGATGTCAAATCAATTCTGAGATACCGTCCTAAAACTATTGTTTATCTTTTAGTACATTTAATTTAAGAGTGGTGCTTTAAACATTTTTTTACATATTTTTTATTTATTTATGTGAATGTTTTTCTTCATAAAATGATGAACTATAACCTAAAAGTAGGCACCGGAATGTACTGGTCACTAGCGGAAAATCCATATTCGTTAATATCAATTTCTAGAGTTAAATTTCTAATTTAACTTTCGTTATACCAATTTTCATCATTCAAAAAAAAAAAATTACACAAGAGACAATCAATTTTGAACACCTAATAATCCCATTCCGAGACGCCGCCCTCTAGGGAAACTCCCCCACCCCCCGCCCATAGGGCCTAGTTGCGGATGTATGCCGTAGGCACGCCGCCTTGCAGCTTGTAAATAAAAAGAATCATAAATATAATCTAACTAAACTTACCCTCTCTCTCTCTATTTTTCCTGTTTAGCCTCCGGTAACTACCGTTTAGATAATTCTTCAGAGGATGAATGAGAATGATATGTATGAGTGTAATTGAAGGGTAGAGTCTTGTACATTCTCAGTTCGACCATTCCTGAGATGTGTGGTTAATTGAAGCCCAACCACCAAAGAATACCGGTATCCACGATCTAGTATTCAAATCCGTGTAAAAATAACTGGCTTTACTAGGACTTGAACGCTGTAACTCTCGACTTCCAAATCAGTTGATTTGGGAAGACGCGTTAATCACTAGACCAACCCGATGGGTTAACCTAACTTACCCTACGCTCGCTAACCTTGACTGGCGAGTTAAGGTTAGCGAGCGAAGCGAGCACACGTTAAGTTTGATTAGTATATTATATTTATAATTTTATTTATTTATTTTCTTTTTTAAATATAGCGCTTCGGTGGCGTCATGTAAGAACTAACTGCAGCAGTAGATTTCCTACTACATTAATACCAAATATTTCAGTAAAATAAGTACATTTTCTCACTGATTAATATTTTTTTGTTTCATTTTAAAACTGTGTAAAATCGTTTCCTTGCGTAAATCACCCAGATAGATTTAGATAAACAATGTTTGTCAAAAATAAACGTGAATTATGTGAGTAAATAGGGGATCTTGATTTAATTTGACAGAAAATGGATTTTAATTTTTTAAGTAAATGCGCCATTCTATAGATTTTTTTTAATGGTAATAAATATCCAAGTAAATTACAATGAAACTTTGTTCAGCCGGAAAACCGACTGAACAAAAGAATAATCGTGTACTTTACGCGATTATTTTAATCATTTAAAGTTGCAATCCCCTAGCTCGCAGAAACATGAAAAGATTTAGAACACACCGGAATTACGCTGGAGAGGATCCTAGACAGAATCACGTACAGAAACAAAGTAGATAGATGGGAAGTTAAACCAGAAGCTCCGAAGCCTAAACAACATCGTCCGAAATGGTCTGAAGAACAGAAGAAGGCCTTTTCTGAAAGAATAAAAGAATTTTGTAGGGAAAAGAAGAATTCCAAGCGAAAGAAATATGAATCATGAATGCTTAACGTCTTCCATTGGGAAGTTCTTGACTTATAATAATAATATATAATAGACAATAGAAATACAATAATAGATAATAAACAATGTTTAAACGTTCCATATAATAAGCGAAAAATAGAAAAATTTGTTACAAAACTCTTACCGGCCCGATTTTATTTATTAAACAACGAATAATCATAAGAATTGTATTATTTTTGTAAATGTGATATGTATTACATAAAAATGAAATCGAGTCTGTAACAGTTTAGTTTACCAAATTTTCTTTTCAATCAGTATCATTATTTTAAAAACAGTTTTTATTTTTTAAACGGAAGAAATATCTGTTTGACTCTTTCCGTACGGTTTACAGTTTCATTGTAATTTTTTGGATATCACTGCGTTTTGTTAGATTTTTTATTTTTTTTAAAGCTTTTATTTATCTCGCTTTAGGAATAATCAAATCTTGCAACTGCTATATATTTTGATCTATCCTATGAAATCAATGAAATTTGGTACACGTATGTAACTTCGATGACAATACAGTACTACGGTATCGGAATTTGATATGACTCACCCTCACGCCCCCACGCGCTACCCCTACGCTAAATTCATGCATTTAGTTGAAAATTTTCATTTCTCATGAACTATCGTATGAAAATGATTGAAATTTGGTACACATATGTAACTTCGATGTGTAAAAATAAATATTTTTACTTTTTTTAGTTTTAAAAAAAAATACAAAAAAAAATTAGAAAAATATATTTGATTACATATAAAAAATTATTTTTTAAAAAAGCTTTTATTTAACTAATATTAATATTAACGTTAATTAAAAAGGAAACAAATTAGAAAAACCCTCTAAAAAGTAAAAAAAATATATTATATAAATATCTAATAAATAACCAATAAATAAAAAATAATTAAATGTAATAATTATTCAGTTTTAAAATTAAAAGTAATGGAAATATTTAGTTAAATAAAAGCGTGGCGCAGTTTTTATAACAATGTTTTCGAATAAGTATTATTGTTGTAAAAATAAATGTTGTTCAACCATATTTTTCCTTTTATAATAAAACTAGTATTGTCAAGTACTGCTATCTAGCGGCGCCATTCTTAAAGTCACCTTAATAAAATAATATATTCGAGTCCCGCAGTTCATCATGTGGAAAAAAAAGTTGTCAACAACAAGTTGAACAAAATTCGAGGTATTTTTTGAAAGTATTCTTTATTATAAATCTAATTGAACTTAAGTATAATGTTTTCACACTTATTTTTTTATGTTTTCAAAATTTTCATTTAATTTTAGGTTATGTTTAGAACTGTAAAAGTAGTTCTTGACTTCGCCTTCTGCGGACTCTTACTGGCGAAATTCTAACGAACTCTGTGAAATAATTAGCAATAAAATGAATTTATTCAACGAAATTGATTTACATTCATTAAAAAAAAAAGAAAAATATATGGTATTTCCTTAAAAAATTAATTAATTAATTAGAAAATTAATTTTACCACATTTGTGTGTTAGAGTTTTTATATATACTTAGCGCTTGTAATCAAAATATATCAGTGACTTGAAACGTAATATTTTTTTTATATTTACATACTAAATAATAATTTAGAGTAATTTTATCTTCTTAAAAAAATGAATCCATAACATTATATTTTTACAAAAAAAAAAAATTCCCTTATTTATAATAATGTAACAATTTTTTTTTTTTTACCTTAGTAGATCTTTTTCCAGCGACAAATGTCAAAGTTTTTAAGATGCTAGATACGATCCAAGAAGCCATTATGTTTCCGTGTATGTATGTTAAAATTTTAACAGTAAACTATGACGAGCAAACCTTAATAACGACCGTGTGAGTATAACTTGACTGTGAGACTAACACAAGCGATTATTAGGTCTAAAACTAATCGCGATGCGGTTTATAGTGGGTGGGGGGGTTGAAAGTAATAACCCCTGCTTGGAAAAGCAGGCCGACACGCGTTCACACACGCACTGTATAAAATGTTACCCCTAACGATTCCCACACCCTGCCACTATAGGATAGTGGGATATAACCTCTATAGGTTATATCCCACTTGATCACCGCTCCCCGATGTCTCGTGCCGTGATAGCTACCCCGCTACGTCAACCCTCCCAGTCTATTATTACTTCTATTTCAAAGCAGCTTGTTGCCCTCAATGCGATCTGTATCGATCGATTTGATCTGCTTGTTATTCATTTGAATCGTACCTCGATATATTTTATTTAAGATCGAAATAAAACAATTTATGTCGGTCTACGTATTTTATTTAAGACGTAATTTTTATTATAGTGCATACTTATTAATTTTTTTATAGCATAAATAAATACGATAAGGTACTAAATTTTGTCGTCCTTCGATTGAATAATTCTTGAAAAAAATTGCATTAATATTTTCTTTATTCAGCACATTAAGATGTAAACATTTACAATTAAATTGTTTTAATGTTATTTATAAAATAAAAATATTTAAAATTTAAATAACTTTTTTTATATAAAATCGATTATTTTATTTTTTATTAAGGTGATTGGGAGTCAATCACTTAAAGAAAATGATACAAGAGATTAATATTACAAATTAAAAAATATGATGTAGACACCACATGATTTCCTTGTACTACTGTTAAATTGCATACACATATTTTTAAGAGCAGGTAAAATTTTATTTCACTAATAACTTCTGATTTTTTTTTATTGTTATTGAATTATTATTTATTGTAAAACTTTTTTTACAATCACAGGTTAATAATTATTAATAAATCAATATATATAAAATAAAAAAAAGAGTTGAAAAAAAATGGAAATGAAGTCTAATTCGAGTTGATGTGCCTTCCCCTTGCAAGATCAAAATATTACATTAATTAAAATGTATTTGGCTATAACTTTAGAACCAATGAAAATAAGTACCACGTATGATATATCGTTGAAAATCTCTCTATAAGGGCTTATTCCTGCAGTTACGAAAACGTCCAAAATCCAATTTTTTTGGAAATTGCATTTATTTTGGGCACTTTTGGTTCAGTCGTTTGCAATCAAAAGGAGAGATGCCAAAATAGATGTTACAACAGTCCTAAATCCAAAATTTCAACATCATGACTAATCTTTTTTCACTTATACGAAATACATACGTACGTACAGACGTCGCGCCGAAACTAGTCAAAATGGATTCAGGGATGGCCAAAGTGGATATTTCCGTTGAATTCTGCAAACCAAAATTTTTCGCGATTACAATACTTCCTTTACTTCGTACAACGAAGTAAAACAACTGTCAAATAAAAATATTGCTCCTTATTCTATTGAGGCCACATATTGAACCACTTTAGTCATTCATATTTCAGTTCCTTTCGAAGTTTCGTATTAGTCTGGCCTTTCCATTTTCCCAGTAATTCTTCATTCTTTCGGATGTACTTTCTAATCTCTCGTCTGTGACCTCCACTTTGTTATGACTTTCTAATTTTTTAACGTTGAATCTATTGTTTTGAAGTGCCTAGTTAATTTTCATTTTATCACAGGCATCCTCAACCCTCAAGCCAATTCCTTGAAGATCTGTTTGAATTTCTCCGACAAATTTTCCACAGATATTTTTTTCTTAATATTCCTTGTGACCAGTTGTTTTAGGATTCGGTTCTCAGGCATTCTTAGCACGTTGAAAAAATGAGAAATCCTTCGTTTTTTCATTGTACTGAGAATCGGGTCGACTTTATTGTAGACTATTTCATTTGTGGCAATTCGCCAGATTCCATCCTTGCTCCTTTAATATAGGATAATTAAAGAGCGTGTGGGTACAATTTTGTATTTACAGTATAGTTTTCAATTTTTTTCAAATCTTTTACATTTATATATATATATATATATATTCATTTATATATATATATATATATATATATATATATATATATATATATATATAAATAAACCACAAAATAATTACATCACAAATAAATCACTACGTAGATGGGTAATAAAATAAAAATTCAGTGATAAAATACTTGGATCATAAATATTGTATTTTTATAGATCTTTACCTCAACCAACCAGTTTACAATTTTACAATATTACAACTTTATCAAGTGATAAAGTTTCACATTTGAAACGATACATGTCATTCGTTACTGTTTTTTTCTTTGTTTTTTGTTTTAATGTAATAATTATAATATTGTAAAATTTTTTTAATGGTTAGTTTACCTGAAGATCTATGAAAATAAAATATTTGTGATGTGATCTAAGTATTTATGTGTATTTGTATTCATAAATATCATTTACGTAGCGATTTAGTTGTGATCTGAATATCTTATGATTCTCTTTTTATTGTAATATACAACCGAGAAATATTCATTTATGATTTTATATATATAGCCTCTGACACTCCCGGTAACGTAACCATTCGAACGGGGATATACATCTAAATCGGTTCAGTCGTTGAGCTGCTACGGTGGAATAAACATACATTCTAATAATAATAAATACAAAAGGAATTTGCTTAATTCCTTTTATCTTGTGTATAGTATAATTTTTTAAATTTGTTTAAATATATATATATATATATATATACACGAATATATATGAAGTTTATGGTACTCCCTGTAACGTAAAGATTCCAATCTGGGATCATACATTAAAATGGGTTCAGCCATTGAGTTGCTATGGTGGATACATACATTCTAAATACATTACACTACTTTTTGTGTAGTCGTGGGAAAATACGTTATATGCCCATAACGCTTCTGTAGGCCACTGAAACCCTATATTGAAATAAATAAATAAAATTTTAAATATAATGTAACCAAACTTAACCTACGCTCGCTTCGCTCGCTAAAATTAATTAGCGAACGAAGCGAGCGTAGGTTAAGTTTGGTTAGATTACATTTATAATTGTATTTATTTATTTTCTTATTTTATCATAGAGTTTCAGTGGCGCCATCTAAAAACTAACTAACTGATGCGTTGTGGGCATTTAAAGATTTTGACCACTTTAAGTATTATGGTTGTGCTTATGTTAAGAAATGTGTTACTGATTTTTAAAAAGTATTAATATCTACCTCTACCAAAACAGATAACAGAAGTGTTTTCATCTAACTTAAACTTTACGAGAAAGGGCTTTTGATGCTTTCTTTGCCAATTTTAATAATTTACAGAACTGTTTAACAACTTTTACCACTACTTTACTTAAAATTAAAATATTTTAGGTTGTGAATCAGTCTACTCTGTCAAAAAAAAATTTAATTAAATTAAATAATATTTTTTTATATTATATATTACTAATGTGTTCAATGTTCAATTTATGTTCAATAAGCAAACCTCATGGTTCAATTACCAGGTGTGTAAATATGAAACCGGAATTTGCCCATAGATGTCAATGTAGTTACCGTCAAACCGCATCATTGACGCCATACTCTTTCTTTGACAGCTGACATAGATTTTCAGCTAACAACAGTATAAGTTTCATACACAGCATAGTTTAATATCGTTGAACATGTCGAGTTTTGTATCCACAAACTACGATTTACGGACAGCATTGATTTTCTGTTACCATCTAAAAATAAAACTGCTGCAGAATAACATCGAATGCTTGTCGAAGCTTACGCGGTAAGCATGCTCTTGGTCGCAGTGCTTTGGATGGTTTAAAAAATTCAAAAGTGGCGATTTTGACGTAAGAAACGAAGAACGAGGAAGACCACCAAAAAGTTTGAAGACAGCAAATTGCAAGCATTGTTGGATGAGGATGACGCTCAAATTCAACAATTCGCTGATCAATTAAATGTAAAACGAGAAGCCGTCTCCATGCGTTTGAAAGCCATGGGAAAGATTCAGAAGATGGGGAAAATGGGTTCCACATGAACTAAATGAAAGACAGCAAGAACACCGAATAACAACTTGCAAAATGCAACTCGCCAGGTACAAAAGAAGGTCATTTCTCCATCGAATTGTGACAGGTGATGAGAAATGGATATATTTCGAGAATCCTAAGCGTAAATGATAATGGGTAAATCCAGGCAAACCATCGATATCGATTTCAAGGCCAAATCGCTATGGAAAGAAGACAATGCTCTGTGTTTGATAAGATCAGAAGAATGTAATCTATTATTAGCTGCTAAAACCTCGCTAAACCACTAATACTGAACGGTACCGACAACAAATGATCGATCTGAATCAAGCATTGCGTGAAAAACAACCAGAATATCAAAAAAGGAAACACGAAGTGATTTTGCTTCATGACAATGCACTATCACACAGAGCAAAACCGGTCAGGAAACGATTAAGGCGTTCAGTTAGGAAATACTTTCCCATGCGGCTTACTCACCGGTAAGTGTAATAGTAGCTGGCTCCGTCCAACTACTATTTATTTTCATCGATGGGACACGCACTTACTGACCAGCGCTTCAATTCTTATTAAAATTTACGAAAATGACTCGATGACTGGTTTGACTCAAAAGAACAACAGTTTTTTTAGCGTGGCATTCATAAATTGTCAAACTGATGAGAAAAATGCTAGCGATGGACAATATTTCGAATAAAATATTTTTTTATCATTTCATACAATAAACGTGTACTTTCTATACAAAGATTCCGGTTTCCTATTTACACACCTGGTAGATAAGGATGTGTGTGTGTGAAATAATCTCGAGATGTATGCCTAACTGAACCCCAACTATCGAAGTACAACGGATGGTACAACCATCGAAGTAACGTTGTACTTGGATGTACCGTCTAATATTTAAATCCATATAAAAGTAATTTATTTTTACTAACGTATGAAACAGAACTTTCAATTTCAAGAAACGACTGATTTATATGACCATTTTGTAATTATACCAAACTTAGTGGGTTTAGTAGTACTAATTAGGAAATAAAAAAAAAATAATAATAATTTTTTGAAGGGCATTTAACAAGTAAATCTGTCGTCTCTTCTTTTAACTATATTTTTCCAAATGCGTCTTTCTTCATCGATTTGCCACAACACCTCTTCATTTGTCACTTTATCCACCTATCTGATTTTTAACATTCTCCTATAGCATCGCATTTCAAAAGCTTCTAATCTTTTCTTCTCAGGTACTCCGATAGTCCAAGTTTCACTTCCATATAAAGCGACGCTCCAAACATATACTTTCAAAAATATTTTCCTGACGTTTAAATTAATTTTTGATGTAAAAAAATTATATTTCTGACAGAACGCTCGTTTCGCCTGTGCTATTCGGTATTTTATATCGTGCCTGCTTCGTCCATGTTTAATAATTCTACTTCCCAAAGTAGTATATGTATTTAAATTTGTAATAATTAATTGGAACTTAAATCGGATCTATTTAATTTCTTGGCAAAATAATTCTATAGCTATCATGCCAGAAGGAAGGTATGGTAATCAATCAAAAAATGGCATATGGAATTTTTTATTTTTCATTGTTTCATAACCCAAAGAAAAAAAAATTTGATGTGGAGAATACATGACTTCCTTGAACGCCAATTAAATTACATATACACACTTTTTGCTACATTTCAATTAAATTTATTTCATTTGAAAATGTGACACGATCCTCAAATTCTTTAATAAAGTGGACAGTTACACAATTTCGTCATCGCAAATCAGCTGATTTCGAAGTCAAGAGTTCTATGATTCAAATCCTAGTAAAAGTAGTTACTTTTATACGTATTTGGATACTAGATCGTTGATACGGGTGCTCTTTGGTGGTTGGGTTTCAATTAACCACACTTCTTAGGAGTGATCGACCTGAGACTATGCAACACTACACTTCCTTCATTCTTACATATTACATTCATACATATCATTCTCTGAAGTAATACCTTACGGTGGTTCCTGAGGCTAAACAGAAAAAGAGAGAGTTACACTGCTGCTGAAATATAACTTTTTATTAACATCAAATATTTATACAATTATCAATTCTGCAATCTTACATGAAATATTAAGATAGTATAAAATTCCCTTTATTACTCGTATTGCTAAATCAGTATTATTCGTATCTTCCTGAGTTGCTTATTTTCGTCGTGAACAATAAAGAAAGTGTAAACAAATTAAAATCAGAAGAATTATATCAAACTAAAGAGGGATTAAATGATTGACAACAAAAAATAAATAAACGAAATGATGGTCAACTGCGACTTAGGGAGAATATTGTCCGGCAATATCAGAGAAGTAATGAACTGAAAGATAAGAATTTTTTGCAATTTATTAAAGATCGGACATGTATGCCTCAGTGTATATGTTGTTCTTGTGAGCGTCTATTTTCCAGTCACTCTGTAGTTAACTTTAATGTAGATAAAATTAAACTAAAATTCCAGAATAATTAAATAAAATTAAACTTGAAAATCCAAAAATAATAGGATTCTAGATTATAATTTTTAATTAATATTAAATAATCAGATGTTTTACCAAATCTATTACATATACAGATATGTAATAAAGCCTATTAAATTACATATACACATTTTTAAAAGTACATACAATTTTATTTCACTAATAACTTTTGATTTTTTCATTTTTTTTATTGTTATTTTTGAATAATTATTTATTGTACAAATTTTAATACAGATTAATAATCAGGATTACTGATTAATAATTATTAGTAAATCAATATATTTAAATTAAATAAAAAAGTTAAAAGACATAAGGAGATAAAGTCTGATTCGAACCGATATGCCTTCCCCTTACAGATTCAAATATTTCATTAATTAAAATTTCTTTTGACTATAACTCTGGAACCAATGTTAAGGAAAAGTAATGAAATGTTTTACTTGGAGTGTGATGCTCTATGGAGCTGAAACGTGAACTATGGAAACGCTGTATTTGTAAATAATATTTTCATTATTATTATATTATCAATGTAATACAAGTATAGCAATTGATTGTCATTTTATTAAAGTTCGTTAAAAGTTAAAGTTTTAAGTCAAAGTGACTACGTCCGTATGGTAATAGTTTCATAATTGTTATCTATAACAATCATAACGCTCCTAGCGGCAGTTTGACAAAGGATAGTTTAATTCGTTCGAAATGGCCATTTTTCTGAAAGAAAGGCGAAAGGAGAAATGGCTTTTTCGAATGCAATGCTAAAAATAGCATGATTGTGGTCGGGTTCAACAGTTAAAAGTAGCGTTTACACAATACCTAACTCCATTCAAATAATTTATTTAGATTATAAAACAACAATGCGGAAAATTGGAGTTGTGGCCTTTTCGAAATGACCGATTCATTTATTTTTCCAATATCAGTTTTCATAGCCTCATACATTTCATTCATATTAATTACATAACTGATTGGTAAAAATGAATATTTTTAAATTATTGGGAAGCAGAACTGCTTTTTAAGCAGTTGGAGAAATTAATGAAAGGGTACCACTTCTCAGGTACATGAACTTGCCCTAATTGTAACATAAGTTCATCGATATTTTTGCAGTAAACTAAGTAATTTTCTTCAAAAATTTATTGAGAAAAATATTTTTCCAAACTTTGATAACCTGAGATTTTTGTACCTTTTTAAGTAAATTCCAACCTTGGAGTCTAAAAGTTCAGCTTGATTTTTTGAATAGTTTAAATTTCTTTCCAAGTGATTTAGTTCATATTGTGATATAGGATGTGGCTCCATGGATTTTAATTCAAAATTTGAATCTCTTGTTAATAAAGTTTGAAAGTCTTGTCAATATTGATAAGGAACTGCGGTCGTTTCACTTCTGTGTTCGGAATTAACTGTTAGTTTTTTACTGTAACGTTCGTTGACTGGGATTATTCGGTTATTATTGTCCTTTTTTTTCTGTTTAGCCTCGGGGAATTACCGTTCAGGTATTATATGCATGTAGATATCTATGAGGATGATGTGCATGAATGTAAATGAAGTGTAGCCGTGTACAGTCTCAGGTCGACCATTCCTGAGATGTAGGGTTAATTGAAACCCAACCAGCAAAGAACACCGGTTTCCACGATCTAGTATTCAAATCCGTATAAAAAACATTTACTACGATGTGAACCTTAGAACTCTCGACTTCGAAATCAGCTGATTTGCGATGATGAGTTCACCACTACTCAGTGAATCAAAAATAACTGTACTTGAAGTCATACAAACTAACCACAGTAAAACACATTACAGATGACGACAAAGTTGCTCGGCTGCAGTTTTGTGTGAAAATGGATAGAACTGTAGAGAAGGATAGAAATGTAGACGATGTTACTGAAGAGTCAACATTTCACATCAGTGGCAAGGCAAATATCCATAACTACCGAATTTAGGGTAGCAAAAACCCTCATGATTTTTTTTATTTCTGAGTTAGATGACGATGACCAAGATAGACGTCATTACTATCAGCAATACGGATCACCTCACTACCGCCTAGAAGTCAGAGATTTTTTGATACTCGATTCCCAGGTGGGTGGATTGGTCGTGAAGCCACCAAGTTTCCCAGATTTGATCCCGCTAGATTTTTTCTTGTGGGGTTTTATTAACAATTGGGATTATGTATCACCTTTGCCTGTTGATCTTTCTGAGCTAAGATTTCGAATTAACACCACAGTTTCAAAGGTAACCCCCTATTTGCTAGCTACCGTCTGGAATGAAATAGACTTCCGGTGGGATGTATGTTACACTACAAATAGAAGCTATATCGAACCAAAATGAATATTGGGTACAAACTTAATGGATTTTTCTTTAAAAATGAGACCTCAATGGTATCTGTAAGTTATATCAATAAATTTTTATATTCTTTTACGGTTGTGAACTCCTTTTTGATTCACCCGGTATTCAAATTTTGTTGCCAGCTTTTTACTTCCTTGTAAAGGAAGTACTGTGATCGCGAAAAACTTTGGTTTTCATATTTGAACGGAAATATCCATTTTAACCATCTCTGAATCCATTTTGACTAGTTTCGGCGTGACGTCTATACGTACGTATGTATCTTGCATAACTCAAAAACGACTAGCCGAAGGATGTTCAAATTTTGGATTTAGAACTGTTCTAACTTCTAGTTGCGCACCTTTCCTTTTTATTGCAATCGACTGAACGAAATATGTCCAAAAAAACCCAAATCAAAAAAATTGAATTTTGGACTTTTTTTTAACTGTAGTAATACGCCCTTATGTAGTAATACGCACTTGTGAGCTCTCATTGAGAGCTCACAAGTGGTACTTATTTTGGTTGGTTCTAGAGTTATAGCCAAATAAAATTTTAATTAATGAAATATTTGGATCTTATAATGAGAAAGGCAAATTGGTTCGAATCAGACTTCGTTTCCTGTTTTTTTTAAAATTTAAATATATTTGTTCATTAATAACTATATTCGCTGCGTACATTCTGGCCCTGGATGATTGCATCATCGCCACGTTCGCCTATGACACTGCTATCTTTGTCGTTAACGAACACCCTGGTCTAGCCTCGCAGGATCTACAAATGGCTCTAGATTGTGTCTGCGTGTGGTAGAAAACGTGGAGAATTAAGGTTAATCAAAGTAAGTTGAGGCACGTCACATTAGTCATGCGGAGGGATGATTGTCCCGATGTGTATTTCGATGTTGTTTTGATCCCGCAAACGGAGACTGTGCGGTATCTGGGACTTCACCTGGATCAGCATTTGACCTGGAAATGTCACGTGAGGATGAAGAGGAAACAGCTGAACGCAAGGTACAGGGAACTTCATTCGCTGCTACGGAGGAACTCAGGCCTCACGTTATCCAACAAGATATTGATTTGTAAGGCTATCCTGCGCCAAATCTGGTCATACAATGTAGAATTGTGGGGAATTATACAACTAGTAATGTGGAAATTATACAACGATTCCAGAACAAAGTAGTGAGGGTAATTGCCGAAGCGCCATAGTTCACGCGGAATGATGAGATTCACGATTATCTGGAGCTCCCGTAGGTTCGTGAGATTGCACAACAGCGCACTGTTAAATACCTACAGAGGCTTGAGAATCATGTAAACCATTTTGGAATTTATCTACTCGATAACAGCAGAGACGTCCGTCGGTTGAGATGTGTCCGTGTACTCGACTTAGAGCCTGCGTAACAGTTTGGAATCTAACACCGTAAAGTTTAATGGTTCGTATCTAATTTATTTTTACTTCTCTTTCTTTTTCTTTTTATTTTTTGTTATTAATGTTTGTTTTCTGGACTATATGATGTTGAGATTAATGGTTTGTGATTTACGACTAAGCTTGAAATTTCATATTGGACTTTTAGTTTACTGCTACTATTTATTATATATTACTTATTTTGGGAGTTCCTTAAAGACTCCCTTATCACGTGCTTTTGTCTGAAAACTTACTTATGACTCCACAGGAGAGCCGATTATAATTATAATTGCTTTTGAAAAAAAAAATTAATAATTAATAACCTTTGATTGTAAAAAATGTTTTACAATATACAAATAATAATTATTTGTATTATAATAATTTTATAACAATAAAAAAAAGAAAAAATCAGACGTTATTAGTGAAATAAAATTTTATGTTCATTTTAAAAGAATGTGTATATGTATTTAATAGGATTACAATGAAGTCATATAGGTTCGAATCCCGGTTGGGCATGGCATTTTCACACGCTACAAATATTGTCATTTATCTGATCCTCTAAAGTTATACCTAACGGTGGTCCCGGAGAGTCATGTGGTGTCCACATCAGATTTTTAATTTATTTTATAATTAATTAGTTATCTTCTTCGAGCAAGATTTTACCAAGATTTATCTTTATCCAGGTAAATGTTGAGCGAGTTTTTTTGTAAGAGGTGTAGCATATCTACTCATTAATAATAATTTAGTTCTTATAATATATTATTATGTACGAATTAGATTAAAAGGTTTATTTATATAACATAATTTTGTTAATTAATAATTCCTTAGTAATCAATTTATTCTGTGAAACTTTACGTTGGAAAAATATAAAGTTCTACGAAAAGGAGTTCGTAATTGAAAAATTTCTTTCATCTCTTAGTTCTGATATAAAATTCTTTTATTTTCAAGACTAATATTGGTACGCCTGAATACCGGTGAACTTTATTCATTACATTCTATACTACTAGTAAGTACAATCTGATCGATTCAATTTTGTAAGAATTTCTGAATATTTAAACCGATTCAATTACTGTTAAATACAAAAAAAAATTATTTAAATAGAAAAATTCAAATTATTAATCAAAATTATATTAATTATAATTTTAACTATATTTTTCCAAATGCTTCTTTCTTTATCAATTTGCCGCACACCTCTTCATTTATCACTTTATCCATCCAACTGATTTTTAACATTTTCCTATAGAACCACATTTCAAAAGCTTCTAATCTTTTCTTCTTAGGTACTCCGATTTTCCAAGTTTCACTTCCATATAAAGCTACGCTCCAGACATATACTTTCAAAAATTGTTTCCTGACGTTAAATTAATTTTTAATGTAAACAAATTATATTTCTGCCTGAAGGCTCGTTTCGCCTGTGCTATTCGGCATTTTATATCGCTCCTGCTTCGTCCATCTTTAGTAATTCTACTTCCCAAATAACAAAATTCTTCTACCTCCATAATCTTTCCTCTTCCTATTTTTACATTCAGTGGTCCATCTTCGTTATTTCTAGTACATTTCATTACTTTTGTTTTGTTCTTTTTTATTTTTATGCGGTAGTTCTTGCGTAGGACTTCATCCGTGCCGTTCATTGTTTCTTCTAAATCTTTTTTACTCTCAGCTAGAACTACTATATCAGCAAAAAAAAAAAGATGTACATAATGAATATTTCGCGACCCCTCCAACGCAGAAAATCAGGCGCATATATAAAATAGTATATTTTTCGACTCATTCTTTTGTATTTTACCCCAATTTTTCAAAAACTATTAAAAATACAATTCTGAAACATATTCACATCTTTCAAGCCAGATGTAATATAAAACCATTAAATTTGGGTCCCAAAAATTACAGTCCGGCTTAATTTTACCGAAGGCGCGCAGAAATCAGGACGAAATCTTTCGCCAGCTATTACTCGCTAACGAAGGATTTCCAAACTTATGTTCCTATGAAATCTCTTCTTTATTTTCCCTAGTAGATCATGACCTGAAAGTTTGTTTCATTTTTTGTAAATCACTCTATACATCCAATTAAATATATATTCCCAAAAAGCTGGGAGATTGCTGTATCGGTTGACAATTTTGAATGTTACTATAATTTCTTTGATCTTTCCGCTTATTTTAGAAATAGACAAGAAAGAACAATTTTTATCCATGTTAAGAGACAGGTTTTTGAAGCAAGTAACTTCAATAAACGTTTTTCGTATATTTCTTTTGATGTCGTCTTATAACAAGTATGATCATAAAATATGCATTAAGTGATGTACGTTTTCAAAAATACAGTTTTATTAAAAATTACAGGTTCATATAGTTAACTTCACCTTCACACGGACTTAAAAAAGAAAAAACATCAAACTTTAATAGTTTTGTAATAATAGACCTAAAATATTATGCATAAATTATTGCTTTACATTTGCTAAATAGTAAGTTGAGTAGAAAAAGTAAATTTTTAATGGAAACTATATAAAATATATTTTTATAATTAATTCATGATAATAAACGGTCCAACATATGGCATTAAAGTCCAACGTGGGAAAGAGTTATAAGTAACTAACTGATAATGCGGGGGCGAGCGGGCGGCACCTGGCGGTAGCAAAGCAAGGTGTATCGTCTGTCTCTACGTGGGAATCTATCAGAAGACCGGGTTCCACACCTAAATAAGGTCCAATTTTGTTTGTACGTTTCCTATCAAGTTCTATTGACAGTCATAGTTTATTGTAAACGATTTTCGACCTTATGTGATGAAGAAGGGTGGCGGGCGCGTGGCACCCTTCATGTTTATGTTGCTTTTTAACCCCCTCCCTTGGGTAATTGGTTAGACCACCGCTCTGGAAATAATGGTACGACACTATTGTCTTCTCTCATACCACCCCTCTTTCTAAAAATATTCCGCGTAATCTTTTCGCTGATTGAATTAGTTTTTCCGTCCATTCGGAGAACGATCTGAACATTTGTGTAATTTTTTTTGAGGGATATAATATAGTGATTTACATCTATCATTTATTTCTTTGCAACCAAAAACTATAATTGTCTACCGACATAACATTATAAAGTAATCTACTAAATCGAAAGTTAATGTAGCAAAGAAACTATGATAATGTACTATGTACTATGTACTATGATAATGTACAACCAAAAACCAGAATACTCTATCCGTTAACAGAAATCCATTTACGTTTAATAAAATACTCGTATTTAATTAACTATTATATATTTATAATTTATTTATTATTATTAATTAAAATTGTACGGAAAATCATGTTTATGTTCCTATCTACGTAACTTATGAAATTATATAAGATTTTTTGTCTTAGGTAGATTTCATAAGAAAGCTACCTATTGTAATGGGTACCATGATTCGACTTCCGAAAAATGTTGACGTATTTTTGCGACCCAAAAAACCACCATCAGTTCAAAAGTTTATATATATATATTTATTTCAATTTCTTTTGGATACGGTAACGGCCACAATTTTTCGCCAATCACTTTCAAATTGTTATATAAATTATAACGACCTAAAATCTCAGTCGAGATCGTTAATGGGAAAAATTGGTCGATGGGGGTGTAAATAGGTGTTTTTTTCGAGAAAAAAAAACAAATTATATCGTTATAACTTTCTTATTAAGTAAAATACCAAACTAGTTTAAAGTTTCTACTATTCTTTGGATAAGGCAAAAACGAAACGACGATAAGTTTCTACTATTTTTTGGATAAGGTAAAAAAACAAAAAACGAAGGATAAGGTAAATCCAAGCTGAACCCTAAACGTCTTCGGAAATCCTTTCCCTTGCCAAGTAAATGGTGCATTCTCAACGATCGCCCACTCGGCCCAGTTCCTCCAGTTTACACGGAGATCTATCGCCTACTCAGAAATATCGAGCCGTGTGTCTTAACTGGTACTTGGGGCATACATAAAGAACATGATAGGCATTATCCAACTGTCCACATTGTAGACAAATACCGGAGTCCACCAGGCCGAGTTTCTACAATATGTCTCTGAAAGCGCCATGTCCAGAAAGAAATTGCGTCACGTACTTCTTAGGGTGTACACAACAGGCATCCCGCAAACCAAAAACATCTGGAAAGAGATCATGCGTATAACGCCCACTCTCTGTTTTATCCCATCTGGCCTTCCAAAAATCATTGCCTTGTTGTTCAATTTTCCACACCTTCTGTCAAGTCAACTCACCCGACTTCTTAGCAAACATAACCATATTGCTTCTTAGACGCAATCAAATCTATTGGTTTCACGCCTGCAATCAACAAGATTGCATCCCGTGTAATAGTACTGTAACTACCTATTATCGTTAACAATATAAGCAGTTGAGTCCTCAGTAATATATCCCGATAGCATTTAACTTTTAGCCTATCCGGCCAAACAGGCGCGCCATATAGCATAATAGCCTCGCATACGCCCTTATACAGGATGCACGTGGTCTTGAAGTTAAGGATCAGGATTGAACGCATTCCCAATCAGGCTTGACCAAACGTCGTATGCCAAAGAAGGCACTACAGGCCTTCTCCACGACGTACTGAAGATGTTTCTTAAATTATAATTTCTCATCAAGAAACACCCTGAGGTTCATTTGAACCTGAACATAGTTGATACGCCGAGCTGACATCGAAACACATACTTGCCGACTCACTACCAAACGGACTTTCAAATAGTATCATTGTGGTCTTCTCCGCGCTCAATGTCATCTTATGTTGATGTCCCCCACAGTGTTCTATAAGCATGGGTGGCTCTTTTTTTCTCTTTAACCTCTGGAACCCCCGTAAGGTATTACTTCAGATGATGAATGAGGATGATATGTATGAATGTGAATGAAGTGTAATTTTGTGGAGTCTCAGGTCGACCACTCCTAAGAAGTGTGTTTAATTGAAACCCAACCACCAAAGAACACCGGTATCCACGATGCAGTATTCAAATCCGTATAAAGGTAACTGTCTTTACTAGGATTTGAACCTTAGGACTCTCGACTTTGAAATCAGTTTATTTGCGATGACGAGTTAAATTCTAGATCGGCTTGGTGGGCTGAAAAGCTTGAGTTGCTGACCCCGTAGGGGAAGACACCCTCCGTTCCGAACCCTTATGGGCTTTACCGGAGGTCATCTTCGAAACTTCGGCTTTTGACATATTTCAGTCCGCCTTGACCAGGATGCTCCCGATGCAAATGCCACGAGTGATATTCCCATCGGTGTACTACTATTTAATTAACTCAAAATAAAACACATCTCACCGAGTCTCGATTGAAAGGGCCTAACTTAACAAAGGAATTGAACTATCTACCAGCTTGAGTAGCCGTAAAATTAATTCAAATTAAAAAAAAATTAATGGCGTTTCATCCCGTATGCTAAGAGCGAGCGATACTAAGGACCGCATCTCGACAGGCCGTCTGAGAATTCATATCAGCAAGAAAAGGACGCAGCGTAAGATTAAGTTCAGGGAGACCTATTGGTTGTTAGGCAGGGGGTCGTAAATATGATTACATAACAAGTAATTGTTGTACTCAGTGGTCCAGAAACCTCTTTGGATCTACGGAATCCAACGATAGGCTCGACAAGTGAGAGTAACATTGAAGTGGTACAGCCATTCCAGAACAAACTATTGAGAAATATAACAGAAACGCCGTGGTTGGCGAAAAATACTGATATACACGATTATCTAAGTTAGTCAACCGTTCGATACGGCGATTCGGTACAAGATACAAAGGTAAACTGAACAAACATGTCAGGTGTCCAATGCCTTCAGAGAAGGCTATGACAAAGCGGAATTTACTGATGAGAATGTCTTCTGAGGCATTCGTATCAGTGGCATCTCGCCGAGGCCGGCTGATGACTGTGGAATGTGATCAGTTCAGGGCTAGAAGATATCCTCCGATTAGCCAATGATGGTTAAGAACGGAAGAGCTGGGATGGCAGCCGACAATGTCACATGGCGAGTTTTCTTCTCCCTCGGGGTTAATTGAAATGAACAAACATGTGAACTGGCTGGCGGTTAGCTTCCTGGATAACAGCTTTCCTTTCTTTTTTCTGTTTAGCTTCTGGTAATTACCGTTCAGATAATACTTTAGAGGATGATCTGTATGAGTGTAAATAAAGTGTAGTCTTGTACAGTCTCAGTTAGACCAATCCTGAGATATTTAAACCCAACCACCAAAGAACACCGGTATCCACGATCTAGTTTTCAAATCCGTGTTAAAATAACTGACTTTACTAGGACTTGAACGCTGGAACTCTCGACTTCCAAATCAGCTGATTTGGGAAGACGCGTTTATCACTAGACCAACCCGGAGGGTTTCCCTGGATAACAGCTAGGAACACCTAAAGTATGCGTTAGGTATTAAGTTCTTCAAGCTTTTAGGTGAATCAGCTATTCTAGAATATTGTGTATCGTCAAAATTCTTAATTTCGTTTCGCCAATTACTTTTGTTGGTTCTTTGATTTGTTTCATTGTTTCTTTGTTTGATCAGTTATTGATAAGAATATTTTTCTTGTTTTTTTTCTTTGCTTTTGTGTTCTGAACTTTATTAGTGTTCCTTGGACTCATCTTTTAATGATCTTATTTATGTTTATGGATATATATTTATGAATACTGGATTTCAATGAAAACCCCTCTCTTCGTATCATTATTTTTACTATTGTTCCGGAAATTGGAATCGATGGTATATTAATCACTACGGCAATAAATAAATAAATAAAGACAATAAGAAAAAATAATATTTTGCTCTTTTTTTAGGAATAAAAAAAAAATGTTTTCACCATCTAATTAACTAATACGCTAAAAAAGGTTTCTTTTTAATTAAAATTTCATATATACTGTTTTCCTTTTTGTTTGTAAATAAAAAAAGGAAAATTAAAAAGAAATTCCTATCGAATGGAGGTTCAGAGTTATTTGATAAACTCCCATACTGATAAAACAACTAACAAATGTTTCCACCTGTTAGAGCCTTCAGGGACTCAATAATGAACTACAGTGTTTCACCCACCCTTATGGTAAGTAGTATCTTTTTTTCACCCCTCTCAGAGAAAAAAATGTAAAACTAAAAATTGAATGAGAAAAATATCACATGTGAAACAACTATTTTTTTTTTTTTTGATTCAAAATAAAACTAATGTTTTTGCTCGCTTGAATGAATGCTATTAAATGAAAAATAAATTTCGAAAAAAAAAATTAAAAATTAATTAAATTCAATTCATTGGGAAGCGACGTTACAACAACCCTATATCTTTATATGTAAAAATACTCGATAGTAAAGATTAATAATAATATTTATTAATGAATTGAATTAAATTGTAACTTGTAATGGGGACAGTTGTGACAAGCGGAACTGATATGACTGGAATGGAATGAACTGTCGTTCTTTCCCTACCAAATTAACAATGCAAAAAAGAATTCTATAAAGAAAAAAGTCTGTCAAAATTATTCAGAGTATAGTTTCAAATATTTCATAGCATAAGCTTATAATATAAGAGTATGTATACCATTGTACTCTTGGAAGTGCTGAAATAATTTATCACACAATCAAATCATTCATAAAAGTCAGTCCATTACTATAATTATTTTAATAATAATTTCTTCCAATCACTATTATATTTAATTTGTAACACTATAATATACTACAAAGAGATAGCTCTTAATATTCACAGAATGAATTCTTTTACAACTAGAACAAAACCAGAATCAGTGTTATTAAATTATCAATATTTTTTAAAAATTATGTATGTAAATAAAAATGTAAATGTTAGTTTGTTCAAAATCTTAAATCTGCAAAAGTTCTTCACCGATTGGATTGAAATTTCGACACAGCTTTGTATTCAAATACACGCACATTTTTAGATACCTATTATTTATATACCTAAGATGTCACACGTGTGACAGGTAAAAACATGCTTTTTTTGAAAAACAGCGCTATCTGTTGGACGTAAGGCAACACAAGCTATACTAAATATTTTAAAATTCCATTTAAATTTTTCAGTGCATCCGCTATAGACTAAAAAACTACTGGACCGATATACACGCGGGAAAAATGGAGAACGGGAAAAATTGGAAATGGGGAAAATCGAAAAAGGTAGACCGAGAGAAGGGGAAAATGAAAAAAAAAAGAGGAAAAGGAAAAACGGGAAAGGAAATCAAATGAAAAAAGCATAAAAAAGAAATGGGAAAGGGAAATGAGGAAAAGAGAAATGTGGGAAGGAAAGGGAAAAGGGGTAAATTGGGGAAAGGGAAACGGTAAAATTAAAATGAGAAAAGAAAAAGTGGAAGAAAAGGGGAATAGATAAGGAGAAAAGGAAAGGGGAGAGGGAAAAGAAAGGGGTGAAAGGGAAAAAGGAATGGGGAGAATGGGAAAAGTTAAATTTTGTGAAGTTCTGTAATGTTCATTTTGTTAACGTTTTATCAAAATTTCAATTGTATTCATTTAATATATACATATATATATATGCATAATATGTATAATATATATGTATATATGCGCCCGTTGGGCGCATAGGTTGGATATGAATAAAGCACTTGTTCAAAATTTAAGTAGTGCCCAGCGCAGAGCCATAATTGTGTGCACTGGTGTTTTTAAAACAACCTCCTACGAAGCCACCATCGTAATGGGAAAAGCTCTCCCAATCGATTTAGTGGTGAAAGTTCGGGCAGCCATGCCGATGTCTGGGATGCGGTTTCAGACCGGGCACGGTTTCGCTTCGGTACACCGAAGCGAAACGGTGATCTCAATGCGCCGGTTCTGAATTTCGAACAGTTGCCCATCTCCCACTTGCGTAGTAGGCTTTACAGTCTCGCGATGGATGCATGGCAGCAAGAATGGTACGCCACGACTAAGGGAAGGTCCTTTTTAATAGATTTATACAGGACTTGGGAAGATGGTATGCCTCACCTTCGTTTTTAAGGGCAACGCGTGTCCAGGTGCTTTCCAACCACGCGAACTTGAACCAATATATTTTTCGGTTCCGCCTGGCAGCTGATGAACTGTGCGTCTGCGGGGAGGTCCAGTCGAACGAACACAAGCTGTTCGACTGCCCAGCTCTTGGTTGGCAGAACTCAGGCCCCTTTGGAACTTAGAGGTCAACAAGTGGAAAATTGGCCACTGATAAGCGGCGAGTCAATGTGGCGAGAGCCTGATTGTCGGACCGTGTGGGTGTTCCTTGATGTTGTTGCGTTGTTCAATCAGTAGTTTTTTGGAGAAAAATGACTCCTACCGTGCTGCTGTGAGAAGCTACCGAAGAGTAATGGCTGGCCACCACCCAATAAAGCTCCAAGCGCTTTAATATGGTGGACAGGTACTTGCTGGCATTTAGCGACCTAGGCGTGGCAGCGAATTGCTGTCTTTACGATGTAAATTAATTTATTTCGTGTCATATATTTTATTAGTTGATGGGTTGCGCCAACCCATTTTTTTTTTTTTTTTTTAGTAATATATGACAAGTGAGTGGTGGGACACAAAGCGAGTGGTGTGTGGCACCACGCTTACTTCGCTCACGCAATTAGATTAGTTCTAGGAGCTAGTTAGAACTGGTTGCTTAAATGTTTCGAGGTACAATAGCCGTTTGTGGCACAGACATTCGGTCTTATCCTTTAGGACGACTGAATGGGTTGGTGGCGGGAGAAACGTCATGCAAACCAGTCTAGTTGTGCACCACCCCTTTTGATTGCAATCGACTGGACCAAAAGTGCCAAAAACAGCCATAAATCCAAACAAATTTGGATTTTGGACTTTTTCTTAAGTGTAGTAATAAGCCCTCATTGAGAGCTTTTCAACGATATATCGTCGTTGTATTTATTTTCATTGGTTCCAGAGTTATAGACAAAAAAAATTTTTATTAATGAAATATTTGGATCTTACAAGGGGATGGCTCATCAGTTGGAATCCGGCTTAATATACATTTGTTTTTTAATTATTTTTTTAAATTTAAATATATTGATTTATTAATAATTATTAACTTCTGATTGTAAAAAAATTTTACTGTGAATAATTCAATAATAACAATAAAAAGAATAAACATATGAAAAAGAAAATCAGAATTTATAAGTAAAATAAAATTTTATGCACTTTTCATTTTAATTCAATCATTTTTACAGAGGTTAATAATATAACCAGTTAATAATTTATATTAATTATATATATATATATATATATATATTTCACTTTTTTGGACACGATAACTACCGTAATTTTGTGCCAAT
This sequence comes from Lycorma delicatula, assembly GCF_047948215.1. Lineage (NCBI taxonomy): Eukaryota > Metazoa > Arthropoda > Insecta > Hemiptera > Fulgoridae > Lycorma > Lycorma delicatula. Next base: position 135,764,422 of record NC_134455.1, read on the forward strand.
CATTTTTAAATTGATACACAAAATAACGACCCAAAATATCAGTCGAGTTCAGTAACGGGCAAAATCGGACCAATTGATAAAGTGTGGGGGGGGGTTCTTTTGAAAAAAAAATGGTATAACCTTCTTATTAAGTAAATTATCGAATTCTCGTTTAAAGTTTCTACTGTTCTTTGGATAAATAAAGTTCTCTGGGTAAAGTTTTTTATAAATCAATATATTTAAATTTAAAAAAAAATATTTGTATACGAAGTTGGATTCCTTTTCATTTTTATGTAAATGAAAACTTTCTACCATACTAATCAATTCATTAAAACCACTTTTGTAACTTATATTGTTTTTAAATGGTATTAAGTTTTAACAATGAAAATTATTTAATATTTAAAAAATATTACTGGATAGATTTAAATTTTAAAGAGCTTTGAAAATAGAACTGTCAGTGAAACTGCTGGTAATGCACAACAACTTAATAGAAAATTTAAACGTAAACCAACTGAAATGATATTGCATTTTAGTTTATTCATTTTTGTACAGCGAAGTGATTTAATGAAAATTATACACAATATCGTATGGAATATGAAAAAGGAAAATTTTTTATTTAGTAACATAAAGTTGTGGTTAGATTAAAAACAAAATAAAAGTATTATTAATAGCATATAATAATTTTAAAACTTATCAAACCGGTCAATTTTAAGTATTTCTAATTTTTTTATGATAAAATTAATTCCATTTTTATTCCATAAATTGTGTAGAAATATATTAAAACCGGATCGAATGATTAACAATTTTAAGGTTGATGATTGGAAAAATTAAATTTGTGAACCAATTAGGTAACTTTATTTAACAGTATTCGTAAAACAAAAAAAAAAAGGGGTTTCAATTCAATATATAAATTTTTTTGCACTCTTCTTTTACTCCACCTTTTAGGTAGATTTCATAAAAAGGCTACCTCTTGTAATGGGTACCTTGATTCGACTTCCGAAAAATTTCGACGTATCTTCGCGTTTTATATCCCCCGACACCAAAACCACCGTCAGTTCAAATATTTATACAAATGTATCTATTTCACTTTCTTGTAGACACCATAACTGCCGTAATTTTGCAATCACTTTCAAATTGATACATAAAATATAACGACCCAAAATCTCGGTCGAGTTCATTAATGGGCAAAATCGGACGATTGGGGTGGAAATGGGAGCTTTTTTGAAAAAAAGAAATGCTATAACTTTCTTATTAAGAAAAATATCGAATTCGTTTAAAGTACCTACAATTCTTTGGATAAGGGTGTAAAATTTATCTAAGTAAAGTCTTTTGATATCACCAATCATTGATTGCCCAGAAGTGAAAATGGGGTTTCGAAGACAAAAATAATCATACCTCCCTTAATACGCACAATATCGAATCGGTTTAAAGTGGTCGTTAGTCTAAACATTACCAAAAATTTTATCTGGAACAATTTTTGATATGACCAACTCCTACAGTAAGGGATGATCAAAATGTTGCTGGATTAGTAAGAAGATGGCGCTTGTCTTATGCTAAACATGTGAAATTTTTTTTTTTTTCATGCAACCGTTGAATTGATTAAATTTGAAGTTTTTCTTAACTTTAAGGTGGAAATCTTTCTTTATCCCCTGCTTAGCACTGATGAAATCTATCTCCGCCTTCCGGCGTGCCGAAAGGGATTTTTTTACTATCCTGCCATCATAGCTCGTAGAACATGCTGCAAGATGGAAAATATGCTAATCGGTGAAAAAATTGGGTATGGAATTTTTTTTTCATTTCTTGACCCTGGGATCCCAAATAATAAAAATAAATGGAAGGAATATTCGTACATGCGTACGTTAAGAAAAAATGTATGTTATAGTATAGTAAATAGTTGACACATATGTGATTATTTCCACGAGCGCCTGGAAATAAGTTAATTCCAGAAAATCATTACCCTCAGGTTTGTATAGTTAATGCAACATTTGTGTTTTATAATTGATTATTTAGTTAGTTTCTTAACAGAATTCACTACGTTAACGTGAATAATTAAGGATATATATATATATATTATTCTATTATATAATTAATAATATGAGTACATATAAAAGTAAATATCATTTTTAAAAAAAAACAATCGTTAAATAAAATAATTTAATTTTTACGTTCGAGTGTTGGCGTATTTGAAGCTTAATAACTTTTAACGGGAATAACCGATTTTGTTATAAGTTTTTATACAGAATCGCGTATATGGAACTTGTTCATAAAGGTTAAGGGTTAAGGTTAAGGTTGACCTTAAGGGTTAAATGGTCACTATTTCCCGGAGTAAAAAGTTAGTTCTCTGGGTCAATTTTCTCAATATTTTGCAAACATAACCACACTTTATATTAAGTTCAGTAAATGTGTGCATACTTATCTTACCACTTATAAAAAATGTTATCCCGAAATTTTCCTTGTTCAAAATACGAAAAAAGTTATTTTTTATTTATTGCATATTTTTACCCACGACGGAACAAAGAAGGTATATGCGTTAGACATATTTCATTCGGTTTTTGCATTACATAGGTATCAGCCCAGAGCAGTTTCTTAGATTAGTTGCTCGTTTATAAGCCGCCTGTAGTATACGAGGTGCTACTGGGGCGCTGCAGTATATACGAGGTGTGTGAGAAAAGTAATGAAATTGGTAACGCTTCGAGTCATCTGGTAACGCTGTGTCTATCGGTCTGTGCTAGACCGGTTTGTTCATCCCTTCCACATGCTCAGTACGAGTTTCAACTCCATCCAGCCAACAGATTATTTTTGACAGCGCTGTCAGTGAAGTTGTGTTTTTGTTGTGTGTTACAAAAATGGAGCATCGGAATTTAGAGCAACGTAGTGCAATCAAGCTTTGTGTTAAACTTGGGGAATCAGCGGAGGTGACCTTAGAAAAGTTGAAACAGGCCTATGGGGAACATTGCTTATCAAGTGCACAAGTTTTCCGCCGGCACAAATCATATTTGGAAGGCCGAGAACACGTTGAAGATCAACCTCGCTAGGGGAGACCTTCAACTTTCTGACGAAAACGTTGAGCGTGTGAGGGTTCTTGTGAGATCAGACAGTCGTATAACAATAAGGTTGATGAGTGAACAGTTCAATTTAAACACTATCACCGTACATCAAATTTTGACTGACGATTTGGACATGCGAAAGGTTTGTGCGAAATTTGTGCCGAAAAACCTCACAACGGGACAGAAGGACAATCAATGAAACGTGTGCGTTGATCTTGTTCAGAGAATTGATAATGACCAAGAATTCTTCAATCGTGTGATCACAGGTGACGAATCCTAGATATTTGAGTACGATCCAAAAACAAAGCGGCAAGGCGAAGAGTGGCACAATCCGTCATCTCCTCGACCGAAACAGTGTCGAATGAGCAAATCAAAGATCAAAACCAAAGATCAAAGATTTGCTTTTTTGACAGTTTTACAAAGGTGTTCTTGAAAGGCTCAGGAAAAGATTGATTCGCATGAGACCAGACATTGCAGACAAGTGGAAGCTTCACCATGACAATGCCCCGTGTCACACGGCCATTTCCATCAGGTAATTTTTGACCTCAAAACGCATTCCTACGGTTCCTCAACCACCCTATTCACCTGATTTGAGTCCTTGTGACTTTTTACTTTTCCCGAAATTGAAATGTCTCTTAAAAGGAAGTCATTTTGGAACTCTGGATAACATTGAAAAGACTGTGACCGACCAGTTAAAAGCCCTACCAGTTGAATCCTTTCAGCACTGCTACCAGTAGTGAGAACAACGACTCCCCGGTGAATAGCTGCCCAAGGAAACTAATTTGAAGGGAATAATATTGTTGTTTAAAAAAAATAAAAACTTTGGTTAGTATAAAGTCATTACTTCTCTCACACACCTCGTATGTTTCTTCAAAACGGCTTCATGGATTTTTAAAATCTTTAATTTTATCACATATTTAACCAAATTTTGTTATGTATTTCTAGGCATAGTAGTAATGCCTAGAAAGTAATAGAAAAAATAATGTGAGATAATATTAAGGGAGCGGACAACAATTTAAAAATATCTATTTTTTAGATTAAAAAAAAAAAATTTTCGTTAATTTTTATGTATCATTATTTTTCCTCTATACAAGAACAAATAATCAACTCCAGGAAAATATTACAACTTTGTTGTCAGCTTTTTTAGAATTTGCCCCATGATACCGTCGTTAATTCAATAATAACCACAATGTTAACCACAATGTTTTTTCCCGTATTGATGTTTTTTCGTACCTTTCTATATATGAATATTTGTTATTAGTACTGCTTTTCACTAAATATCTTTTTAGACTGGATAAAACGATTTTGTTCAATGGGTATTTCCATAAATGAATCATTTATAATAATAAAATTTTGTAAAAATTTTCCTTGAGAGAGGAAAAAACTTTGGGAGTATTTTAATTTTCGATTATTGTTTTTAGGTGGTTTAGAAAAATAAAATGTCTCACCAAAATATTTAGAGCTTAGGTAGTACGTAAACCTTTGTGAAGAAGAGAAAAATATTAAAAATTAAAAAAAACGACTACCAAATAAAACTTTGCTGAAAAACATTGTGATATTGGATAATTAAAGAGCGTGTGGGTGACAATTTTGTTTATAGTATAATATTCTTTTTTAATATTTTTTAAAAATTTATTTAAACATATATATAGCCCTCCCGGTAACGTAAGAATTCCAAACCAGGGTCATACATCTAAATAGGTTCAATCATTGAACTTCTACTGTGTAACAAATATACTACATCCATATACCCTAAATACATTAAATTATTTTTGGACATTCATATAAATAAAGTCCATTTCTGAATATACCAGTTAAATTTTGTTCTGGTTTGGTTGCATCGTGATTTTGTATTATAGTAGTAAATACCCGTTTGAATTTAGAAAATTAAACGATTGTTTATAGAGTATCCGATTATAAGAACACCCTATTTAACCTGTCAAAATAGCGTCCCAGGAGCACCCCGTTTGTTACCAGTTGATGGTGATGATTAGTCTTGCCTCACACTGGGATTACTTCACCTTTCTAGCCTCACACTCAGTTCCCACAGGAAACCCATTGAAATTAAACAGAATCTTTTTAAAATTTATTTAATATTATTTTATTTAACATAAATAAAATTCTATTATTTTTGTAATATTATTCAGTGGATAGTTTGAATCATTCAGTTCAAACCCCAATGTTCTTTGATAGTTGGGTTTCAATTAACCACACATCTCAGAAATGGTCAATCTGAGAATGTATAAGACTACATTTCATTTACATTCATAGATATCATCTTCATTCATATTCTAAAGTAATACCTTACGGTGGTTCCGGAGGCTAAACAAAAAAAAAAGAGAGAGCTCACACCGTGATAAAGCCCGATAGTTCACAGTTCAATAATTCAATTCATTAAAGTTTGTACTTCAACCGGCAAATCATATCCAAAAAAATTACAATTAAATTGTAAACCGTACGGTCAGAGTCTCACAGATATCATTTCTTACCAGCCTCCGTGGCGCGAGTGGTAGCGTCTCGGCCTTTCACCCTGAGATCCTGGATTCGAATCCCGGACAGGCATGACATTTTTTACACACGCTACAAAACACTCATCTCATCCTCTGCGGAAAAAATTGCTTGACTGCGAACCCGGAGGTTAAACAAACAAAAAAGAAAAGATATCATTTCTTAACCACCGGGCTGTCTAGTGATGAACGCGTCTTCTCAAATCAGCTGATTTGGAAATCGACAGTTCCAGTGTTCAAGTCCTGGTGAAGGACTTTTATAGGGATTTGAATACTAGATCGTGGATACCGGTGTTCTTTGGTGGTTGGGTTTCAATCAACCACACATCTCAGGAATAGTAGAAATGATACTCTACAAGTCTAGACTTGATTTACACTCATACATATCATCCTCATTCATCCTCTGAAGTAATACCTGAATGGTAATTCCCGGAGGCTAAACAAGAAAAAGAAAAGAAGAAATATCATTTCTTCCGCTCAAAAAACAAAAATTTCTGTATTATAAATAAAACTGTTTTTATCAAAACGATATTGATATCAAAAAAGATAAGACATTACATTTCTATTATCAAAATCTGTTATTAATTTAGTATTTTCTTTAAAAAAATATATTTGTTAAACATATGTAATAAACAATAGATATGCAATAATAAATAGATAATAAACAATGTTTAAAATTGTTCGATATAATAAGCAAAAAATAGAAAATATTGTTACAAAAGTCTTACCGGTCCGATTTGATGTATTAAACAACGAATAATACATGTAAAATTTACAGAAATAATACAATTCCTATGATTATTCGCTGTTTAATAAATTAAATCGGACCGGTTAGAGTTTTATAACAAATTTATCTGTTTTCTTCTTATATGGGATGCTTAAACGTTGTTTATTATCTATTATTGTATTTCTATTGTCTATTACACATACGCGAGTAAATTAATTATTATCCGCAATGTAGTTATAAATTTTATTGCAATACCAATAGGAAAATTACATGTACATAATTTTTCAACATAGTCCTATTGCGTTTCAACGCACTTGCTCCATCGTTGCACAAGCTTTCTGATGCCCTCATAAAAGAAGGTTTTCGGTTAAGCTGCGAGCTAGGAATGCACCGCTTCTTTCACTGTTTCGTCCGAGATAAATCGACGGCCCCTTAATGCCTCTTTGAGTGGACTAAACAAGTGGTAGTCAGAAGGGGCAAGATCAGGACTATACGGAGGATGAGCCAGTACTTCAAAGTTCAGTTTCTGGAGCGTTTCAGCAGTGTGGGCAGCAGTATGTAGACGGGCATTGTCATGCAACAACACAACACATTTAGACAGCAGTCCTCGCCGTTTGCTTCGAATTGCAGGCTTCAGCTTGTCAGTAAGCATCTGACTGTAACGCGCACTGTTTGTTGTCGTGCCCCTTTCTTCATAATGTTCCTGTACTGGGCTTTGTGAGTCCCAAAAAACCGTAAGCATCAGTTTTCCTGCGGACGGTTGGGTCTTGAACTTTTTTTTGTAGTGTGAATTTGGATGTTTCCATTCCATACTCTGTCGTTTACTCTCCGGCTTGTAATGATAGATCCACATTTCGTCACCACTGATGATTCTGTCTAAGAAGATGTCCCGTTCGTTACCGTAGCGATCCAAATTGGCAGATGTCCAAGTGTGTTTGTTTATGCAAGTGTGAGAGTTGTTTTGGGATCCATCTTGCACAGACTTTATGAAACCCAAGTCTGTTGTGAATGATTTCGTAGGCAGAACCGTGATTAATTTGCAGACGATGTGCCACTTCATCGATAGTTACTCGTCTGGAATTTTGTATGGATATCAGTGCTTTTTGTCAGATTATTCTTCTTTTTTTTATGAATTACTTATTGTTATCTTATGGATGTATTATTAAAATTTATTATCTTTCTAGAACAAACAAATTGAATTTCACACTCAATTTTTTGTTTATAGTCATATCATTCATTTCATATCATAGTTTTTCTTTTTTAATAAAACTAGTAACCCACCGGGTTGGTCTAGTGGTGAACGTGTCTTCCCAAATCAGCTGATTTTGAAGTCGAGAGTTACAGCGTTCAAGTCCTAGTAATTTACACGGACTTGTATACTACAACACGGTCTATGACTTATATATTTACACGATCTAGTATTTTTACACGGACTTGAATACTAGATCGTGGATACCGGTGTTCTTTGGTGGTTGGGTTTCAATTAACCACACATCTCAGGTATGGTGGAACTGAGAACGTACAAGACTACACTTCATTCACACTCATACATATCATCCTCATTCATCCTCTGAAGTATTACCTAAACGGTAGTTACCGGAGGCTAAACAGGAAAAAGAAAGAATAAAACTAGTAAAATGACCTTTACAAATCGAAGATCCGTGATGTAATATTGCACTTATTACTTTGTAAGTGTAACCCTTGATTTTTATCGTTAAATTCGCCAATCGAATTTAATTATTCCTTTTTTGATAAGATAGTATAAACTCTTGTAAATGAATACTTTTATTTTTTTTAAAGAAGTGATAGGAATTAAAAAAAATATTTTAGTCTTCTTTACTTTCATTTACATAAGAGCATTTACTATTAAAACAAGCTGTAGTATATTTTCTTTTAAATTTTATTATTTCAAGTATATTATTAAGATTTTGTATGCTACTAGTACTGTCAAGTACTGCTACTTAGCGACGCGATTCATAAACCTACCTTTTTGAGAAAAAAGTGAGATATTCGAGTCCCGCGGTTCATCAAATGGAAAAAAAAAGTTGTCTAACAAAATTCCAAGTATTTTTTGAAAGTATTCTTTATTATAAATCTAATTGAACTGAAATATAATTTTTTCACCCTTATTTTTATTATTTTTTCCAATTTTCATTTCACTGTTAGGTTAGGTCATGTATATAACTGTAAACGTCGTAGGTCGTTCTGTAACGAACTTCGTGATTGATATATATATATATATATATATATATATCAATGATATACCTATGATATTCATGGTATCCAACAGATTCGAACGCGGGGTTATCCATCTAAATCGGTTCAGCCATTGAGCTGCTACGATAGAACATTAGAACATACATGCATACATCCGAAGTACATTACACTCCTTTATGAGCAATCATGCAATAAGATTACAAAATATTTTTGCCCTTTCCACGAAAATTGCAACCATTTTTTTTCTTCACATCTATACCGGAAGTAACATTATTTTTAAAGCAATAACGTAAGGAAACAGTCTAGAATATGAATAATAGGCTGTATCTTAGTCTATTGTCTAAAATCAAGATTCTTACTAAAACGCCTCTCATAAATCGAAGTTTGTAAAACTCTTTCAATAGTAAACTTTCACTAATGATGATGACCTGAAATCGCAGTTTGTTAAGTTTTTCCTGATAAGAGGTTCTATGAATTCGGAATTATGAAGTTGCCCGAAAGATGGAAAATAGTTATCTCACAAAATGGAAAAAATATATCAGATTAAAGTTAATTCTTTTTAAAATAAGAAAATTGAGTTTATTTTCACATTACAAAAGCGAAATTACTTTGTTGCCAACCTAATATGTCTCTTCCAAGTAAAAACAATGGAAGACGTTTTAATATTTCAGGATTTTTTTATCTCCTTATAATTTAACTTTATTAATATAATTTCATTGTGCTTATATATTAGTCTAATTTGCTACAAAATGAGTGAAGTAAACTTTTTAACATACAATCAATATTTGACATTCTAAAGTGTGGGATTAATAGATAAAAATCAGCGAATTACATATTAATTCTATTAACATAGAAAAGGGATTATAATTAAAAAGGGATTCGAAACCTAAATAAGAAATTTGTTTTTCTAAAAAAAAATTGAGAAAACATCTTGATCTGAATAAAACATACCGTTTGAGTTGGATGTGCAATGATATGTTGAAAAAATTACCGCCTGTCATAGATAACGAAATTACCTGTCGTTTTTCTTTAAGTTTTGACGTTGATCTATCAATATATTTAGATTCACAATTTTTAAAGTAGGAAGTGAGTCAATGAAGTGAACAGAAAACTATCTTTCATTTATATATACAGAGTGCTTTTAAAATGCTGGGCTGTCTATAATTTTTCGAATTCTAATTGTAAAACTAAACAAAAAATATCCTAAAAAAAAATGGCAATCTCGCCTTCGTTTTCCCACTGTTCGCCATTTTCTCTCTTTTTCCTGTTTAGCCTCCGGGAATTACCGTTCAGGTATTACTTTCAGAGGATGATATGTATGAGTGTAGTCTTGTAAAGTCTCAGTTCAACCATTCCTGAGATGTGTGGTTAATTGAAACCCAACCACCAAAGAACACCGGTATCCACCACAATCTAGTATTCAAATCCGTATAAAACTAACTGCTTTTACTAGGACTTGAACGCTGGAACTCTCGACTTCTTTGAAGGTAAACTTGACTTGGGTAAAATTTACCGATGTGGATGTCTCTTGGGGCATCTGGATCGGTGACATCTCACGAGGCCGGACTGATGACTGTGGATTGTGATCAATTTGAGGGCAAGATGTCCTCCGATTAAGTCACTCATGGTTAGGAACGGTGAGGGTGGTGTAGCGATCAGATACGCTGCGAGACGGGTTTTCTTCTCCCTCGGAGGGGGAATTGAGATGTCTGCCATTTTGTTATATTTATATAAAAATTTATATCTCCAATTCGGATAGATGAATCACATTAATATTTGGTAAGCGTCTTGGTAATAAAGTTTTAAAATTAGAAAAAATATCAGGACTTAAATACCTTTACAAATTACAAAATGGCGGCCATGTTTATTTTTCAATCTATTATATCTCAATAAGTATTAGTTTTATCAAAATTTATGTTGTTTGCTAAAATATTAAACTTTTTATTTTAAACAAAAGTGACATTTTATTTTTTAAATCGGTTAACAGATAGTCGAGTTATGGCAAAAAATTGATGTTGTAATTTTGTGTCATTAATTATTGTGAGAAAATTATTACTTAATTTGTTTATAATTTACAATATATATACAATAGAATTAATAATAAATAAAAACAATTAATATTTAATCGAATTAAACGTAAAGTGAAAGACACGAAGAGACAGTCAAAAAATTACAACATAAATTCTCTGCCATAACTCGGCTATTTGTTAACCGATTTAAAAAATAAAATGTCATTTTGTTCAGAAAAAAAGGATTAATATTTCAGCGAAAAATAAATTTTTATAAAACTTATATTTATGAAAATACTAGCTGACCCGGCAATGCTTCGCTATTGCTTTATATATATATATATATATATATATATATATATATATATATATATATATATAGAGAGAGAGAGAGAGAGAGGGTGAGAGAGAGAGAGTGGGAGAGAGAGAGTTTAAATGAACACAATTGAAAATTTGATAAAAAAATTAAAAAACTGAACTTCACAAATTTACCTTTCACTTATTCTCCTTCCTCTTTTCCCTTTCCAACTTCTCCCTTTCTCCCTTCTCCCTCAATCCACTCCCAGTTTTCTTTTTACTCTTTCCCGTTTTCCCCTTTTATTTCCCCCCTTTCCCCGTTTTCCATTTTCCTCTTTTTCCCTCTTGTCCGCGCGTAAATTGGTCCATTAGTTTTTTGGCCTTTAGCGGACACACATACGAACATGCCTCTTTTATATATATATATATATATATATATATATATAGAATAATAAAGTCTGTTTGTATATTTGTTTGTTTTGTAAATATCTCGACTCCGGCCCACCTAGCGGGTATAGTTTTTGCAAAAATATTATTTTCGCATAACTAATATTCATATTCTGAATATGAACCAAATCGGTCCATAAATATAATTTTTCTAAATATCTCAACCCCAGCGCCATATAGCGGGTTCATTTTTTGCAGATATAATTCTTTCCATGTAAGTAACTTGTATTCTGAATATGAGGCAAATCGGACCATAAATACAATTTTTCGAAATATCTCGACGCCAGCCCCATCTACCGGGTCCAAACTAATTCAGAAACCTTCTCTGGCATGCGTCCAACCATTCCCCAAAGTTTCATCGCTATCGGATGAACGGTTTAGGAAGGCATAAGAGATATACAGACAGACAAACATTCATTTTTATATATCTCGATAACGGATTGAAAAGGATAAACATGGCTGCCATTTTTTAATTTGAGTAGGAATTTAAGTCCTGATTATTTGATAATTTTAAAATTTTATTACTAAGACGCTTACCAAATATTAATGTTTCGTCTATCCAAACTTGAGATGTAAATTTTTATATAAAATAACAAAATGGCGGACAGCGGGAGAACGAAGGAGAAATTACCATTTTTCCTAAAGGTATTTTTTGTTTAGTTTACAAGTAGAATCCGAAAAAGTATAGCCTGTCCCCCCATTTTAGAAACATCTATGTACAAAATTGTCACCCGCACGCTCTTTAATTATCCTACATTAAAGAGCAATTATTGTTTTGGTAGTGCTGTTTTTTTTAAATTTTTAATATTTATTTATTTTTATTTAAAAGTATACCTTTTTCGAAGCAATCAATTATAATTTGTTCAAATCTTTATCTTGCAAGCTGATTTGTTATTTTAAAATCTATTTATAAACAAAGCCAAAATTTTTTTTAACTGTCCTTGACACACGTTATTAAATATTTGTGTTTCATATGAGTGTCCATTTTATTATAATAAAGTAGGGGGAGAAAGTTAAGCATAAAAAGTAGTTTGCAAATAAATATATAACTGCAAACAAACCAATAAAAATAAGAATTGTTCTCATTTCTGTTATCTAATTGAAAGAATAGAAGTACATATGAGTCACGAACTGACTATTTGATTTGTTTATTTTTAATCAATTGCCTGCCCCTTGAGGGTCACTGACCAGACTAAGAATACTGCCCAGTGACCACCATCGGTCATTGTTACATCTGTTCGATCATTATAATACGTAACATGCGTTTATACTTTTCTCTTTTCCGTATATACACGCCCCAGATGTCCGAAAGTCACGCCCCATAGGCTCTCTATACTATCGGCCAGACAGTTACGGTGTGTTAATCTACTATTTCTATTTCAAATCAAGTTTATAATATAATAACATATTCCATAATATATTTATATATTTTATATAGATGTAACATGAAGAATAATAAATCACAAATTATTGTATTATATAATACTTAAATACAACCCCAAAATTGCATTACATTCAGTCATGGTTTTAACTGATTTATGACTGCATTAATAATCAATAGAAATTTTATTACTGCTTGTTTTTCCAAGCATTCAACGGAAAAAAAATAATTGCGTGTTCAAATATTTATACAAATATATGAATGTAACACTAAAAAATTAAGGACGCTGAGTGATTATCATAAAATAACGGGTTTTATTTTGTTATTGAGCCTTTAAATTTTAAAGAGCACCCTTACAAAAAATAATTAACTACTTTCAATTTTATTTGTTGCTATAATAAAACATTATAAATTTGGCATCGTTGGAATTTTCAGTGTTGTAATTTAAAATCGAAATAAAATAATAAAGAAGCATGTTAAACGTAGATTTCTAACTACATTCAACTCCCAATTATCCGCGAGTGGTTTAATCATATTGCGGGCTTAACCGCGAGGAAAGAAATATCTGATATGGACACTACATGACTTTCCTTGTACGCCTTTCTTTTTCCTGTTTAGCCTCCGGGAATTATCGTACTGGTATTACTTTAGAGGATGATTTGTATGAGTGTAAATGAAATTAGTCTTGTACAGTCTTAGTTCAATCATTCCTGAGATGTGTGGTTAATTGAAACCCAACCACTAAAGAGAACACCGGTATCCACGATCTAGTATTCAAATCCGTATAAAAATAAAACTGACTTTATTAGGACTTGAACGCTGGAACTCTCGACTTCCAAATCAGCTGATTTGGGAAGACGCGTTCACCACTAGACCAACTCGGTGGTTCCTACGCCTATTTATTTATTTAGCGTATGGCACCAAAACATAACATCAATTACAGTCAAAATTACAAACATATATACATATACATATATTAGATTTAACAAACTAATATATGCTACTGATTCTGGAGTCGCCATCAGGAATTCTTCAGGATTCCCTTCATAAGCTGTCCTAGGGCAAACTTCTGTGATGTGTCTGACAGTTTGATTTTCACTACACTCACAAGGAGGCGTCGTTGTTTAAGCCCATTTATACAGGAAATAGGCGCACCTACCATGCTGAGTCCGTATTCTGTTTAGCGTTGAGCATGTCTTACGTGGCAAATCAAAACCCAGCGGCCTTAGAGTAATACATGGGATTTGGTTATTCTGCTTTGTGGTCCGCCTTGTGTACGCCTGTTAAATTACATACACACTTTTTTTTTTAAATGAAAAGTACATAACATTTTATTTCATTAATAAATTCTGATATTATTTTTTTTTTTTGTTTTATTGTTATTATTGAATTTATTATTTATCGTAATTTGTTTTTACAATAACAGGTTAATAATTAATTATTAATAAATCAGTATATTCAAACTAAAAGAAAGGACATGAAGTCTGATTCGAAAGGGACACCTATATTTTATGATAAAAAATTATTGTATTCAAACTACTTTAGTTATACAACCAAGAGGCTTAATGAGACGAATAAAAAAAATTAAAGTTTCAATATCCTACTTTTTGATAGTGTTCTTCAGATTTCAAAAATCAAATAAAAAAAAAGTCTGGTGTGAATAAAACAACACTTTCTTGTACGCCTATAAATATACACTTTTTTTTTAAAAGTACATAAAATTTGTATCGTTATTAACTTCTGAATATTCATTTATTTTGCTATTATTGAATTTATTCATGATAATTTCTTTTTACAATCAGAGGTTAATTAATTATTAATAAATCAATATATTTAAATTTAAAAAAAAAACTTAAAAAAGGAAAGAGGTTTGATTTAAACCGATGTGCCTTCCCCACGTAACATACAAATATTTCATTAATTAAAATTTTATTTGGCTATAACTCGAGAACCAATGAAAATAAGTACCACTATCATATATCGTTGAAAAGCTCTCAATCAAAGCTTATTATTGCAGTTAAGAAAAAGTCCAAAATCCATTTTTTTTTTGATTTTGGGCTTTTTTGGACACTTTTGGTTCAGTGTATTACAATCAAAAGATGAAGTACAAAACTAGATTTTACAACAGTCCTAAATCCAAAATTTCAACATCCTACGGCTAATCTGTTTTGCGTTATGCAAGATACATACGTACGTATAGACGTCACGCCGAAACTAGTCAAAATGGATTCAGAGATGGTTAAAATGGATATTTCCGTTGAAATTTGAAAACCAAAGTTTTTCGCGATCACAATACTTAGTTTACTTCGTACAAGGAAGTAAAAATCTTACAAAAAAGCCACTAGAGCAACCTCTTCTACAAAATAAAACTTTAAAATTGGTCTATTTGATAAAAAGTTAAACTTGAATGTAGGCTGAATAGAATAAAATTTACTAGACGTTTGGTCAAAGGATAGTGAACCGATGGACACTAAACAAAGAAACTTTGATCAACGAAAGAAAAAAAAAAGTTTTTTTCTCATCATCATTTTTATTTAAATATTCCAATAACCAAATAACCTTTTAGTTAATAATCTTTAAAAGCTTAATTATAACTTAAACTACTAGTAAATATAAATGTGGTATTTCTCGGATATAAGAGTAGTAACGTCTCGGCTTTTCATCTGGGAGCCCCGGGTTCGAAACATGGTCCAGGTATGGCGTATTTCATACGCTAAAATATTTCATTACCACATTCCCACATACAACTTCATAGTTAGCTTCTATGGTAAATTAATTCATCAAACTAACAAAAACAAAGAAAGAAATAAAAGTTTCCCACTTCTATCAAGCGGTATCTCAATCAAATGTTGTTCATTGTGCAAGTATCCTGTTGCGAAAATAAAATATATACTGATAAAATTGTGTAATCACTTGTTTTTTACTTCCTTGTACGAAGTAAACGAAGTATTGTGATCGCAAAAAATTTCGGTTTTCAGATATCAACGGAAATATCCATTTTCACTAGTTTCGGAGTGACGTCTCTACGTATGTATGTATCTGGCATAACTCAAAATCGATTAGCTGCAGGATGTTGAAATTTTGAATTTAGGACTGTTATAACATCTAGTTGTGCAGCTCCTCTTTTGATTACAATCAACTGAACCAAAAGTGTCCAAAAACGTTTTGTTGTCTGCAGTAATAATCTATCATTGAGAGCTTTTCAACGATATATTTTTAGTGGTACTTACTTTCATTGGTTCCAGAGTTATAGCCAAATAAATTTTTAATTAATGAAATATTTGGATCAAGGGGAAAGCACATCGGTTCGAATCAGACTTCATCTCCTTTTTTTTTAATTTAAAAATATAAATTTTTGTTTTTGACGATTTTGAGGTCACAATGGACCACTGTAGTCAACTCTGGATCATCTTTTCTTTTTATTTTTCTTCTTGATTACCTCCCAATACTTCTTCATTCTGTCAGATCTTGATTTTTAAGTTCTTCTGAAGAAACCCTCGTTGTTGTTTTCTTTTCTTTAATTTTAATCTGGAGTTTGCTTCTTTAAGTATTTTTATGTTGTCAGTTTTGTTTCGTAAATCTTCTATTGTGATTGTTATTTCTTGCATATCTTATTTAATTTTGGAGATCCATGTCGGTGTTTTGGGCATTTTCCAGTATTTCTCGACCAGTTTCCTGACGAGACTGTTCGGTTTTGTTCTTATTATGTGTCCAAAGAAGGAGATTATATTTTTTTCTAAAGTAGTCTAGTGCTGGTTCTACGTCTTGGTTTGGTATGAGTCTCCATTCTCCCTCATCAGTAAGTCGTCTTTTATTTATGCATTTTCTTAGAATTCTTCTTTCTATTCTTTGCATCTCTGCTGAATAGGAAATGCTGGATTAGTTTAAAGAGTGTTTCGCTTCCATATGATATTATAGGTCAGATTATAGTTTTGTAATGTTTGAGTATGGTATTTCATCTCCTTTTTTTTTATTTAAATTTATTGATAATTAATTATTAACCTCTGATTATAAAAAAAATTACAATAAATAATAATAATAATAATAATAATAATAATAATAATAATAATAATAATAATAATAATAATAATAATAATAATAAAAATATCAGAAGTTATTAATGAAATAAAATTGTATGTACTTTTCATTTAAAAAAAAAATGTATATATGTAATTTAATATGCGTAGAAGGAAGTTATATAGTGTCCAGATCAGATTTTTTTGAAATAAGTAAAAAAGACATGACATTCCACGAAATGCAATATATGTATACTCTTTTCTCAAAACATTAAAATTACAACATACAAAATATAACTTTGCAGAAAACATTTGATTAATTAGTTACAAATTTTTTTTTTACTTTACTGTTCCTTTTAATGCTTGTAATATTTTTACATGATAATCCTTCTCTCCTTAACTTATTTTTTACATAAAAAAATTTAATAGCAACATTTTTTACTTCTTGAACAAAAAGTACAGTTTAATCTAAATAATTTTTTTAATGAGATTACGGGCTCAATTTTTTTTTTCAGTTTTAGCCGAAATGGACATTTTTTGTATGAAAATTGCCGTGTTTATCCAGGATTCGAACCCGGAACTTCCGTATTAAAGACTGAGACGCTACCACTCCACCACGAGAATCGGCTTTAAAGAATTTAAACATTTTGAAATGTATAATATATTTTTGAGTTTTCTATTGTAAAATTTTTTTTTTTTTTTACTGCTCCTATATATATCAAGAGAAATATCTGTAAAATTTTAATTTTCTAACCCTTCGAAATATCTTTTTTGCACAATCAGATGAAAAGTGAAGGAAATAGTAATTGTATCAAAGATAACAACAATGAGTTGTGAGTTAATTATAAAATAAAATATAGATAGATTCACTTTTTATCACCAAATAATTATTTTTTTAATTGAAAAATGCAAATAGAGTATACCTAAATTAAATATTTGAATTATTTGTTAAAATATTATATTTACTATTTAAATTTTATTCAGTTTAAACAATACTAGATATTTTCTCCATTAAAATTATTAGAAAAAAGTTTTTATAACGAGTCTTGTTTAACTAAAATTTTAAAAATTTTGGAAAAACAATAAAAATAAGTGAATATATGAATAACATTTTTCAATCTATTTTTTATTTTTATTTAATAATAAATAATTATCTTAATATTATTTAATAATAATCTATTCACATAAAGAAAAAAATTCTTTACATCGGAGGTATTAAGAAAACGTGAATTGTATATAAATAAAAACAAAAAAAAAGTAAGGCTTTCAAAACATCATTCAAAGTATTTTTTTTTATATATTTTATTTAAGCTTCTTTCATTCTTATAACAAAACGTATTCTACAAAAAAGAAGAAGAATAAACTAAAAAAAGTAAATTATGAAAGAACCAACTTACTTTTTTCAGATCCGAGAATGAATTGAGTTTGTTTTTTACTCTTCTTCATCCGTTTATTTCTATAGTTTTCATCTAATTTTTTTTTCTGCGCTTTGTATTAATCTAATGAAAAGATTTAACCTTTACTGTACCATAACCACAATCACCACATATCTGTACAATCACAATGTGAAAATCACGGAATGTGAAATATAAAAAAAGATTTTGATGCGGTTTTTTGCATTACATTGGTATCACTTCCTAGCAGGTTCTAAGATATGTTTTATACGGTTATAGGCCATCCGTGGGTGCTGAACGGAAATGGTATATGTGTTTGGGATAAGAGGTTGTGTATGTGTAAGTGTAACAATTTTTCTCAAAAACTACTGGACCGATTTCGATGCGCTTTTTTGCATTACATAGGTATCATCTCAGAGCAGATTCTTAGATTAATTTTATGTTATAAACCACAGGGGATCCTGCAATAGATATGTTTCTTCAAAATTGCTTCGAGGGTTTTTAAAATGTTTTATTTTATCACTTGTTTTTATTTTTTTACCTTTCCAGCTATGTAATTGTATAGAATAATAACACAATATACTATGAAAGAATGACTGAAATGTGAAGCACACTAGAATGTAAAGGGAGAAAAAATATCGCACAAAACGACGGGTACGGCATTCTCGTATTTTCAGTTATCTACTACTTTTCTTTTACCTGTTTAGCTTCCGGTAATTGCCTTTTAGATAATACTTCAGAGGATGAATGAGGATGATATGTATTAGTGTAAATAAAGAATAGTCTTGTACAGCCTTAGTTCGACCATTCCTGAGATGTGTGGTTAATTGAAACCCAACCACCAAAGAACAGCGGTATCCATGATCTAGTATTAAAATCCGTGTAAAAATAACGGACTTTACTAGGACTTGAGGGCTGGAACTCTTGACTTCCAAATCAGATGATTTGGGAAGACGCGTTCACCACTAGACCAACCCGGTGGGTTCAATTATCTACTACTAACATCCCAAATCTTGCTGAGCCTTACTGTCTAATATTCTAGCAGTTGCCGTTGTTATGAAGTCAAGAATGCCTGCTTTGTCGACGAATCTAAAACAACATGCAGTGATTCAATCTTTAAAAGCGAAAAAATGAACGTTACTGACATTTATCGTCATTTAAAAGACCTTCATGGTAATAAAACTGTTAATCGAAGTCATGCGAATAAAGAATAATAAAATTTTAGGCTTGAAATGCTGATAAACGAATATAGAAAAGAAGGTTATTCCACTTCTTTTGATGCTTTTAAATTATCTAATGAAATTTGTGAATCGTGTATGAAAATCCATCGCGCCGATAATTCTTCAATTCGATAATATTCGAACACTTACATCGCGTGCAACTACCAAGGCTCTTGTGAAATCAAAATTTGAATCTACTCTACACCTCCATATCCATTAAATTCAGGGTTGTGCTACATCATTTCTAAACCCAATTAAAGAGGTATATTATGGGTATTAATTTCACCACGGAAGATGAACTGAAGGAGCCTGTTCCGAGTTCTAATCCCAGTCAGGCATGGCATTTTCACACGCTACAAAAATTGTCATTCGTCTTATCTTATGAAATAATAACTAACGGTAGTCACGAGGTAAAAAAAAGGGTGGTAAAGTAAATGTAAGTCTTTGTAGCAAATAAAATTTACTTTTATGCCATATTTGCTTTATTTGACTACCTATTTTGCTATTTATAAGCAATTGTGCTTTACATTTCAGGAATTCCTCGTAAAAAAGGAAAAGTATTGGTTTGCTTGGCATTTCTCCCGCCACCACCGCATTCGGTCGCCCTAAAGTATAAGACCGAATGTCTGTCCAGAAACGGCTACTGAACCACGAAACAGTTTAGCGACCACTGTTTTAAATAGTGAGCGGACTAAGCGCGGTTACATGGCTTACATGTCCCAACCGCTCAGTATTCATATATTTACTAATATGGTTAAGCGCACCCTGTCAACTACTAAAAATATATATGAGATCCATAAATTAAAATTTACTTCGCCTGAACAGTAATTCCCGGCCACGCCTAGGTCGCTGAAGTCTAGCAAGTACCTGTCCACCATATTAAAGCGCTTGGAGCCTTAATTGATTGGTGGTCAGCCATATATCTGTAGCTTAGCTTCCGACAGTAGTGCGGTAGGAATCTTTCCTTAAGTAGACTGCTGATGTCGGTTGAACGTAGCAACCGCATCAAGGAACTCCCACACAGTCCGACAATACGGCTATCGCCACATTGACTCGTCGCTTGTGTGGCCAATTTTCTCCTTGACCTTTAAGTTCCAGGATGGACCGGTCTCTACACCCCCTCCACAAGAGCTGGGCAGTCAAACATCAGGTGTTCATTTGATTGGACCTCCCCGCAGATGCACAGCTCATCAACTACCAGGAGGAACCGAAACAGATATTGGTTCAAATTAACATGGTTGGTGAGCACCTGGGCACCCGTTGGCCTTAAAAATGAACTTGAGGCATACCATCCCCTCAGATTCCGTATAATCTTGTACAGGGATCTTTCCTTAGTCGTGGTGTCCTATTCCAGCTGCCATGCTTCCATCGCGAGGCTCTGCAGCCTCTTCCACAGGCAAAAGAAAAGTATGCTAATAGGGCTAAAGTTCGTATTTCATGGTTTTTGCATGTATTGATGTTTCATGTTCCTTTTAACCAAAAAAAACCTTTCTGCACCCCGGTAGGTGGAGGTAGATTTCACCGTGGCAAAATAGGGGTAGGCGAACTCGGATTGTACGAGCTCGTATTAAACATTACTTTCTACGTTATCTCATTAGACTACACAAGTTATTGCCAACACTTTATCAAGCCTTCCTTATGATTTTTCCTGAACTGCTTTGCAACACATCTATTTGAGGATTAGTGGGAGATTCTAGGTTTGTCTCTTTGTATTAATAAAAAAAGACAATGTTTTCAGAAAGTTTTATTTAAAAGCATTATAAGTGTAACAACAGTGATGTTGAGAAGATAATTTGAAAGTACAACAGGCTTACATAATATATTACATAAAATATTGTCACTTAAAAAATAAAAATATTTACAGTACTAAGTCACGGCAGTTTAAATGCATTCACTTCAAATTCACTCAATCCGACAATTCAAGCCTCCGTGGTGCGATTGGTAACGTCTCGGTTTTTCATCCGGAGGTCCCGGGTTCGAATCCCGGTCAGGCATGGCATTTTCATACACACTACAAATCATTCATCTCATCCTCTGAAGCAATATCTGACGGTGTTCCGGAAGGTTAAACAAAAAAAAGGATGGCGTACCTGCTTACTACAATCGTGATGTGATGAATAATTTAAATAACACATTTATTCACCAATGGATTGGTCAAAACGGACCAATAAAATAGTCATCTCAAGAAGAATTAAGACATCGTATAATAGAAGCTGGATGTAATATATTAGGCGTAATAATGATACTAAAGATGCACCCGGCTAGCATGGATTCGCCGATGCCACCGGGTTGGTCTAGTGGTGAACTCGTCAACGGAACTCAGCTGATTTCAAAGTCGAGGGTTCTAAGGGTGAAATTCTAGTAAAGACAGTTAATTTTATACCGATTAAAATACAAGATCGTGGATACTGGAGTTCTTTGGTAGTTGGGTTTCAATTAACCACACATCTCAGGAATGATCGACCTGAGACTGTACAAGACACTATATTTACATTCATACGTATCATCCTCTGAAGTAATATCTTACGGTGGTTCCGGAGCAGGAAAAAAAGAAAATATGGCCGACCATTCCTGAGACGTGTTGTTAATTGAACCTCAACCACAAAAGTAATTACAGTACAGTATTCAAATGTGTACAAAAACAATCATTTACTAGGGTTTGAACATCAGAACCTTTGACTTCGAAAATCAGTCGGTTTCCTAAAAGAAAAATCATATCATCAGTACAAGAACAAATAAAAAAAATTGTATTGAAAAAAAAATCTTTTTCCTACATAACCAATTTACTAAGTCTTTGAAACTTAATTTTTTAGTCAAATGTAAATTTTCTAATTAACTGTAGTCTTGATTCAAATAAATTTCTTAATTCGTATCTCTTACACTCATAAAACATTTAAAAATTTGATGCCAATTCCAAAAAATTACTTTCAAACATTTTACGCTTTTTGTAGTAAAATAATATTTTTCTTTTTATTGCAATATTTAAAAAAAATGTTTTTTCTTTTGAGCGTTGGTTCAATTGTTTTTTTAAATATTAAAAAAAAAAAAACAGTATATATTAACGAAGATAGTTAATATTGAAATTTGTTACCAGAAGAAACCATATAATTTTTATATATAATTGGTTGTAATTCCTAAAAATTCTCTTTTAATTATATTGGAACTTTCAAGAAAAGTTTCAGTAGTAAATAAAACTATAATATACAAAGTGTATCACGAAGTTTTCCCGGAACTTTCATAATCTACTCGTGAAAATAATGGAAAAAGTTTTTATAAACATACGTCCTAAATTTCTTCTTTTGCGAGTTACTAGTGAAAAATTTCATTCGGGTTTCAGCTACTCGGATGAAATGAAGTCGTACTGAAATTTTAAGGTCGTTAATTAAGCGACAATATTAGTGATTTCTCATGGTTTTTGACCTGAAAAAACGAATAAAATAGGTCCCAGAAGCATACCTATAGTAGTTTTTGAGAAATCGGAGGAAAAACAAAAGATTTGTGTAAAAAATCCTGTTTTTTATGTTTGGTGTACAATAAATTTGTTAAATGGGTAATAAATACATAAAACTCATAAATAAAAATTGTAGAGAATTTAATTCTGAACAAAATCGTATGAGATAAGTTGAATGAAACAAAGAAAAGTTAGAAAAATTCGAATTAATTTAGACTGTACTTTTTTTATAGCTGTACAGCTGAGAATTAAAAAAATACAAAAAAACAAAAAAAATTACAAAAATATATTTGATTACATATAAAAATGATATTTAAAAAAAAATTTATTTAAGTAATATTAAAATTAACATTAATAAAAAAAAGGAAACAAATTAGAAAAACCCTCTGAAAAGTAAAAAATAAGAATTAAATCAAATTGAGAATTTTAAACAAAAAAATATAATATATTAACAAATATAAAGATGCACTGAAAAGTAAAAAATAAATTATATAAATATCTAATACATAACCAATAAATAAAAAATAAATAAATGTAATAATTATTAAATTTTAAAATTAAAAGTAATGAAAATATTTAGTTAAATAAAAGCGTTTTTATTTATTTAAATAAAAATGTTTAAAAATGGGTAAAAGTTTTTAATAAATTGTTTTACAGAAACAATTGTAACACGAGTAGAAAATTAATATAAATAATGTCCATATAACAGCATAATACAATTCAAGGTTGTTGTTATAGTGCACGCATAGTAAAAAGTACAAAACAAGGAAGAAAGCAGCACGCATTAAGCAGAGTTAAATCGAGGAATACTCGACACAATAACAAACACGTTCTTTAACTAATCTGTCACACGACGGGTGTGTCATGGAAAACTTTGTTTTACTTAACACTGTTTTGATGTTAGGTTAGTAAATATCGTAGTATTATTATTTTTTTTATATAATGGTATAACATTCTTTATCTCTCATTTCTTTAACGAACGAGTAAACAACTCTTCTTTGCAGGTTATGATTCATACTACTACTGTCGGTAATTACATTCCAGTTTAATTTTCTGGAAGGTTTATTCTACTTTATTTTCTAACGTCTATTAAATAATTCTTAACCTAAATTAGTTTTTGTTGCACTTTAAACATTAAAGTAGTTAAATTTTTTTTCAGTTTTATAATGTTCTTTAACTTAATCGAACAATTAATTTTTTTTAAAGATTTTAGTTGCTTATAAGCGTAAACTAATTTGTTATTGATTAATACTAAACTCTACGAACCATAATTTGTAAGTACGTATGTATAATAATAAACCACAGTATAATTTAATTGTATTTAATAATAATAACAAAATAATTAATAATTATAACGGTTACAGAAGTATTATACATGAACTGTAACGAACTAAATATTTTATTTCCCTTTAAGTTTTATTATTTAAACTGAAAAATGTGATAATAATTAACAAATTTTAAGTTACCAATGATTTTTTTATTTTTCGGGTTATTTTTAATTATTTTTATATGACTGTCCAAAAAGGAGTGTAATGTATTTAGGGTGTATGTATGTATGTTTGTTCCACCGTAGCAGCTCAACGACTGACATCTCTACATGGTCATCTCGCCGATACGACTTTGAGCTTGCGTCACTGGCGAGCAGGTTGGGGGGGCACAGAGCAGATCGGCCAAAACTGGCGCTCTCGCTCATTTCCATTCAGTGTAGCTCACGACTTAGATGTGATAGCTCGGTCATTTAAGTAATAATAAGTCTAGGCCTCCGCGGTGCAAATGGTAGCGTCTCGGCCTTTCATCCGGAGGTCCCGGGTTCGAATCCCGATCAGGCGTGGCATTTTCACACACGCTACAAATCATCTCATCCTCTGAAGCAGTACGTAACGGTGGTTCTCGAGGTTAAAAATTAAAGTTAACGTAAAAAAAGTATAAAAATTCAATATGTCAGCCTCAGCCCGCTCAAAAGCCAGCTGGAAATATAATAAATTACGCATATCGTTGGATAGAATAGTTTATGGGCCACACACAGGTACCCCAATGTTTCGTGTCGAACGAGCGTGACCATTTCGGAGGCATCGCAAAGCAGGCACGGCGCGCTCAGTGAACGAAACCGACGGCGCGGGCACCTCTACCGCTGCTGAAAATGTCTTCTGTCTCATCTCACATCACAGACCAATGTTGAACTAAATTGTCGTCGAATATTGGTCCAAATAAATATCTTGTTCCATTTAGTGTCTGTTTTATGTTAAAATTAAATTTAGTACGCAGTCAATATCTCGTTTTTATTTCAATCCAATGCACTAAAAGAGATTCGCCGATATACAGATCGACCAATTTATCTGTAGAGTTATCCAAATGAAGGAACTAAAATTCCATTGGAGACTTTCAGCTTTGTTAAAAAAAAAATACTTTGGTGGCTGTCCCATTTAACTCTACGGATAAGTTGGCCGGTCTGTAGCTCGGAGGAACTTCATCTGTAACTTTTATGTTAAACTAACGGCCGTGCCCTCCGACATAACCCCACCCAATTTTTTGGAATTAATTTTACCTGATTATTTTGATATTTAGGGCCTAAAATTTTTCTTGTAATTTTCCTTTCTTTTCTTTTCTAGATTTTTTAGTAGAACTTTGTTGCACAGTTTTAGGGTTTCTGCTGAGTAATGCTTCCGGCTTTATCACAGTTTTATTGTGTGTCGAAATTTTGAGTTCCATGATAAGGACTCTTTGTTATATGTGTATTTCGTTAGCTGAAAAGCTAATTCCATTTTATTAGATGTAATTGTTAACCGCTATTTATCTAAAGAAATCCAACTGATCCTTTCTCCGAGATATTTGATGTTATCAACTTTCTCTATTTTATTATTATTAATAATAAAATAATTTTCACTATTATTATTTCGTTATGTCCGCCTAAGAACTACGTAAAAATTTCATTTCCTTCCCTTTGTTGTTTCCTTATCTTCCAGTACTCTTTCGTCTTTTCGCTGTATTTTTTCCTTTCTTCGGACCACTTCGTTCCTGTTTTCTTATTCTTCGTACCTTGGAATCCGTCTATTTTTCGCACTTTCCTACGAAAATCATATTTTTCTGTTATTTCATCCTCTTTTATGTTCTTTCTTTGTAGATCTCTGTTGATTCCTTGAATTTTGTTTGTTGTTAACTTCTTTTCTCAAAGGTCCTTGAAAATCTGTATCATTAACCTGTTGACATTCATTCTATACAAGTGCGCAAAAAAAAATTATTTTTCTCATTGTTTCTACGTTTTTGTATACTTCACCATTACTTCTTTTTCCAGGCTTCATTAGTTTTTAGTAGACAAAACATTTTCCTAATGATTCTTGTCTCTAACTATCCTAATTTATATTTAAGTAATAGACATTTAAAAGCATATAAATACTGTGTTTTAATTATAGTGTTATCATTCATTTCTTGTTATAGATATTCTTAGTCAAACCATATGCTTTTTGCAATCTATAAATCCTACCATCTAAGGCGGATTTCATTATTCATATTCTTGGATTTTTTCTCCAAAATATTTAAACTATTTAACTTATTCTATGTTACCAATATTTGTTAATAAAAACTTGTTGCACTCTTAATGTGGAACATGAATTTAGTTTTTTCTTCAGAAATCCTTAAACCTGTTTTAGTAGCAATTTTTTTTGAGATTTTTAGGGGCATTGACTAGTTTGGTCATTAGTCCCTTCCACTTCAAAAAAAAAAAAACTTAAATACTTCATACTTCTAATGAAGTTAGGACTATAAATTCTTTCTTGCTTACAAAGTCTAACAAATACGGAACCACAATCACGATAAAACTTGATTCTTGAACATATCACATTTATTTATTTAACGCCTAGGCTTTCGTTTCAGCCATTCTTTCTTGCATCTTTTATCCATTCTCCTTACGGCCTCAACTTCTGATGACAAAGTGTCTGAGACCTCGGAAATGACATCTTCCTCTCTTTCATATACCATGTTCTACTGCTGACATCAAGTGATGACATCTTAGACATTTAGAGCGGTTAACATTGTTATTATTAAATCTAAACTTGATTCGATCTTCAACGGTATACTTTCGATAGTTGAAGCGTTCGATTCAATCTCAAACGGCATACTTGAGGCGACTGAAGTACTCCCTCTTCCTTTATTGTTCTCTGGGCTTTTGGAGATTCCACAGATGCGGGTTCTACAGCGTCTGGAAATATCCGGCGCAGTTTCCATTTCGCACTCGCAGGTTTCTTGGCTTTCACATCTGACCGCAGTATGTCTGAAACCTTGTCACTTAAAACATCGCATAGGTTGCAGGATGAAAGCGCGTACGTCTAGATGATGTATGCCAGCCCGTAATTTCTCAGGTAGATTAGGTCTACTGAAGGTCAAAACATGCGACGCTGAAGGAATAACCTCACCAGTTCTGCTTATGGTTAACCTGCGGCATTGAATCACTCTTTGACTCGACGTTTCCTCCACTGTTTCTTCTTCGGTGCAATTAAGAAGATCACGGCAAACAACAACTACTTTCAACTAGTTAAGCGTACCGTGTGGTTGAACAGACACAGAGAAATCACCAATCTTTTTTTTTAAAGCTTGAACCTTTACGCTTTAATTGTCGTTTGCGGTTTCAATGAATAAATCATTAAAAGTCTGGCGAATATCTTTAACAGTACCACCAGCATAATTCTTAATCTCTCGGGCAATTAAGAATGAGCCGACTTTCTGGAAGTTTCCATTCTCCCTCGTGATAACTAAATGTTTAGGTTTGGGCACATTGTTGCCAAATGAAGCTTTCCTCAAATCTTTTTTATTGTTCACGATTCTGCATTGTATATGATCCCTTCTGTAGCAAGGCTAGCTGATGGGGTACACCTCCATTGTAGGGCTACTAACCATGGAGGTCCGATCCAGTACTCCGGTGGAACCGGCATATATCCTGACAGAGAGCGGATGCATAATCTATGCACTGATTCCAGGCCTCTACTCACCGAAGCTTTCAGGGCTCCTATGCACCGACATACATGGGCACCTTTGCTACATGCTTGCCATCGCAGGGGGTATGTGGACAACGGGAGGGTCTCCGTTACACCTGCAATAACATCGACCCTGGCCGCCACATAGCCAGCTCTAAGTGTGGTATAAGTTCATTTTTGAATCATTTTCAATGTATATGATCTGCAGGTGGCCAAAATAACCAATTCAACAAACTGATCTGAAGATGGAAGACAGGTATCATATTTCCGAGGAAAATACTCGGAGCCCCGTTAGCCAGGTATATGTATTGTACGTATGTTCAGCTGTTGCCGTCCTGGACATGGAACTTAGGTGGTGTGTTCCAGATGGTGTGGAGAATGTTATTATTATTATTTTTGGTGTTGTTATTTATTTGCTGATGTGTTATTAATATGATTATTGTATAATCTGCTTTTGGGTGGATATTGCGTCTATCACTTAAATACTGTTTTGCTTATTTTTATGTTAAATAAATCAACTGATCTATCAATTTGTTTTTGATTTTAGGTAATGTCTGGTTCGTTGAGGATCATTGTGTGGCATAATGCTCTGGTATCGTTATTATTTATTTGATTATTAAATTGTGTTTGTTTTTTTTTCGTAAATTTAAGTATTTATAATTTTTAGTTGTTTTCTACTTCAAATATAACTTCATTTTTTATTTAATCTTGTTCAATATTTTGAAATTTTTTTTCAGTATTTGATTTGAAAGTCTACTTTAATTTTAATTTTTCTCTTGTACTGAAAGATCTAATTTCAGACCCAACACCTTTATTACTAATTAGCAGATTTGTTGCGGCTTCGCCCACAGTGTATGGTTACTTGCGTTTCCCGACACGATCAAGGGATGTTTAGCCGGTCAGGGGTTGCTTCAGACGCTTTCCGTCTAGCCAGAGAACTCTGCACCCTGAATCCTTCTGTATTCAGTATTTATATACAGAGAATAATAATAAAAAATAAAAATTAAAACCTGATCAATTTATAAAAACTATCAGTATATTGTAATTTCTTCACAGCAAGTTTGGTCACTACAGACCTTATTTCTGAGTGATCTAAGAATGTAGGTTTCAAAACAATTGGCCTCTATCTTAAAAATATTATTTATTACTGGTACGGGTAAAAATATTTTTTGTTCGGTTCTTATCGTTACCCAACAAACACTACTAAGAGGTGACCTTTCCTCGTTTCTCAATTTCAAAAAAAAAAGTTTTAATTTTATTTTATGCTTTTTAGTCAAGTAACCGGAAGCAGGTGCAGCCAGTTAAGTTGCACACACAGTAACAGTGGGTGTGTTGGTTGAGCCGCCGTGCCGTACGCCATCGTTCAAAAATTGAAATTCAAAAAACCTAAAAATGATTTTTAGATATTTCTCTTTACAAAGCACAAATATACTCTGCAGTTAATAAATGGATTGGCGAAAACCGCAAAGAATCAGCGACAGGCATGAAGTGGGAGGGTCTTGTCACATATGGACCTATAACCTATAGCCTCTCTCGAGCAGTCAGCGTTGATGTATTTAGATTAAAAACCGGACATAACTGTCTGGCCTCGCACCTGTATTGCATACGAGTTCTGACCTTTCCAGAATGCCAATTCTGTGGCCACAAAACTATGGATGCAGACCATCTGGGGACCTGCAGAACTCTGGACAACTCGAGAAAGATGATGATGGCCCCGTTTATACAGAGGCTCGTCTATACTGGTCAGCGCGTCACAAGATGGCTCAACAGCCAAGAGTGGGCGTTGGCTAGTAAGTAATTAAGATATTTATCTGAAGTGTTAGCAAACCCCAATCTAATGAATATCTTATTTAGTAGTCAAAAATGGTAAAAATATTTAGTCATTCTTCAATTTTTTTTTACCTTTCTTGTCCCTCTTCAAGGCTGAATTTTGAAAATCTAGAAACTGGTTTTTTAGATAATTACATGAAGATTAGACACAACAAAAATTAAGTTGATATCTTTATTTGTTACCGAGAAATTCCATTTTAACCCTTTATACTCGAAATTAAAAAAAAGAATTTCTTAGTGTGCACTTATTCCGTAAGAAGGACATAAATACAAACTTTAAACAATTTATCTTCAGTAGTTTTATTTTGCATTGATGAATCAGTCAGTCAGGACAAATTGCTTTATATGTACAAATTATTGAATTTAATATGTAATAATTCCATTAATTAGTAAATTTAATGGTAATAAGCTTCCAGAAATTAATTAATGAATTTTTAAAGTGTTTTATTTTAATCTGATATCCTTCATTAATTGATTTTGATACGGAAATTTCTGGATGTTAAGTTTTATTTATTTTTTTAGTGTTTGGACTGTTTATAAGTGTCTTTGATGGACAAGAGGGAATATCTGATTTTTTTTTTTTAATTATTTATATTATTTACATGATTGTTGCACGATGATTAAAGATTGCTTCATCTGCGCTAAAGTTACGATTTTGTCAGTGTTGACAAAAAATATAATTTTAATTACCTGTAACATTATTGTATACTTATTTTGGGGGAATATTATATTTTAGGTAGATTTCATAAGAAAGCTACCTATTATAATTTGTACCGTGATTCAAGTTCCGGAAAATTTCGACATATCTTTGCGTTTCACATCCCTCAGATCCCAAAACCACTGTCAGTTCAAAAGTTTATATATTCATTTTTATATATATATTTCACTTTCTTGTGACACGTAACTGCCGTAATTTTGCAACAATCATCTTCAAATTGATACATAAAATATAACGACCCAAAATCTCGGTCAAGTTCCTTAATGGGAAAAATCGAATCATGGGGGTAGAATTAGAAGGGGGGGGGGGTTCGAAAAAAGAAAATGTAGCTATAACTTTCTTACTAGGTGAAATATCGAATTTGTTAAGTTCCTACTATTCTTTGGATAAAGGTCTAAAACTTATTTAAGTAAATTTTTTTGATATCACCAATTATTGGTCTAAGAAATGAAAAAAATGGAATTTCGAAAACAAAAAAAATCATACCTCCCTTAATAGGCACACTATCGAATCAGTTTAAAGTGATCATTAATCCTTTAAACATTACCTAAAAAGTTTGTCTAAAAAAGTTTTTGATTAATATCAAAATATAATAATATTGCTGGAATAATAAGAAGAAACGCCTTTTCATATGCTAAACATGTGAAACTTTTTTCACGTGCAACCATTGTCATATTGGGTAAATTTTAAGTTTTTCTTAACTTTAAGGTGGAAATCTTTTTTATCCGCTACTTAGCAGCAGGAAAATCTACCTCCGGCTTCCGGCGTGCTGAAAGGGATTTTTATTTTGTATCTAAATAGTAATAAATAAATAAATTCAAATGAATATTGTGCTTTAAAAAAATCTGTTTGGGATTTCATACAGAAAAATATTACAATATTTGAGAGCAGGTTAAGGTATCTCATAGGTTTATTCATTATTCATTTAGAGTTACTAGAAGAAATAAAACAAAAACAGTTTTACTAAAATATAATATTATTTTAAAGTTTAAATCTTGATATTCATGACGTACCGTGTTTTAAAAATTAAAAATCGTTTAAAAATTTACGATTGTAAAGATAAAAGTTTAATAAAACTTTATCTACATTTGTGCTGAATGTTAAAAATCTTCATATACACTTAACGTACACTCACAAGCTTCTTTAGAAAAGTTTAACACAAGAGTGAAAGCTAGCTAAACACAGTTAAAGTTTTAAAATATTCAATTCTAATAAAAGTTTACATTGCAGTTAATTTTAAATCTTTTTAGTATATTTTTCTCATCAATTTGTTGAAAAGTGGACAGAAATTTTTCCATTGATAATTTCATGAAAGTTAGTTTTTAATAATATTAATTTTAATTAGGATTAAGTATTTTTGTTTGTTTAACCTCCGGGTTCACAGTTAACTATTGCTTTAAAGGATGAGATGAATGATTTGTAGCGTGTGTGAAAATGCCAGCCTGACCGGGATTCGAACCCGGGACCTCCAGGTTCTTTTCCCTTTGTTTAGGGGAGTAATCCCACTTACGGACAAAGTGTCGGGCTCGCTAACAGGTTCCGCAGATGTTAAGGCGTATGTAGCCTGCGCCCAATATGTAGCATATTGTCTGGTGTCAGTTGGAGGACCCCGAGATCTCTCCATAGCGGCCCCCACTTTCCATAGTCGAAGAAGGTGTGGTCTGGGGTATCTACTTCCCCTCAGTAGACACACCCAGGGTCTGCACGTAGGCGGAATCTGTGCAGGTAAGCTCCAAAGTCGCCGTGGCCAGTGAGGAGCTGTGTAAGGTAGTAATTCAGCTCCCCATGCCCTCTGCTTTGCCACGATTCAATCCGTGCGATGAACCACCAGGTCCACCTCATTTTCTCCGACGTGTCCCACTGTTCTTGCCAGGTCACTGTAAGCTGCTCCCTGGCTTCTCCTGATGCCAGTCCTCTACGTCTCCGGTTTCGTTCCTGAATCAATAACCTCACTGGAGGTATTCCTGCTAGTACTCGTACCGCCTTTCCCGAAACCGTCTTGTACGCCGTTGTTATACGTATCTTCCGGGTGAATTAAGGTTAAGTTACCCCGCTTTAATATTACTTATTCTTAAATCTTATCGCGGTGTAATTATTATTATAAACAAACACTACTGGAAGCAAATAATCTACTAAATTTTAATTGTTCTGACAGGTTAATAACAGTGGATTATACGTAAATAGGTTTCTGCTACTAAATATTTATGGAAATCTCAGTTTACCTACTTTTGATTCGATTAATATTGATATGTAAGATTAATAAAAATGTCGGTTGACAGCATCTTATTCTACTCTTATCTTTCATGAAAATTAGTAAATATAATCTCTTATTTTTGATTCACGTTCCCGTGATTTGGGAATTCCATTTAGTCAAGGAACGGATCTTGGAATCCGAAAGGACGTTCTGCGATAAATCTGGTATCGTTGGAATCTCGTCAATGCAACATAAATTCTACTATAATAGTTTGAAATCGAAATAAAATGATGAAGATAGGTGATGTAGTATAAATCTTACGTTACATATAATAATGAAAAAGAAGAAAAATTTGTTACAAAACTATTCCCGATTTGATTTTTTAAACAACGAATAATCATAAGAATTTTATTATTTCTGTAAATGTTACATGTATTACATATAAATAAAATCGTGCCGGTAAATTTGTAACAATTTTTTCTATTTTTTGCTTATTATATGCTTATTTTTTGCGTATTTATATGATAATAAACACATTGTTTATTATCTATTATTGTATATCTATTATCTATTACATGTATTTAATATATATATTTTTTTAAACAAAATTCTAAATTAATAACTGATTCTGATAATAGAAATGTAATCTTACGTTTTTGTTAAATAACGGGTCACTATCGTTTTGTTAAAAACAGTTTTATTTATATTACAGAAATTTTTGTTTTTTGAGCGGAAGAAAGGATATTTTTTCCTGTTTAGCCTCCGGGAATTACCATTCAGGTATTACTTCAGAGGATGGCATGTATGAGTGTAAATGAAGTGTAGTCTTGTACAGTCTCAGTTCGACCATTCCTGAGATGTGTGGTTAATTGAAACCCAACCACCAAAGAACACCGGTATCCACGATCTAGTATTCAAATCAGTGTAAAGATAACTGAATTTACTAGGAATTGAACACTGGAACTCTCGACTCCAAATCAGCTGATTTAGGAAGACGCGTTCACTACTGGACTCTTACCGTACGGTTTACAATTTCATTGTAATTTTTTGGATATCAGTGCATTTTGGTAAATTATTATTATTTTTTTATTATTTCTTTCATGAATTGCTGATTGTTATCTTATGGATTTATTATTAAAATGTATTGCCTTTCTAGAACAAAAAATATACATCTTTTAAATTTCTCGGCCAATTTTTTTTTTGATAATCATATCATTCATTCACTTCATTACCATACTTTTCCTTTTTTAATAAAACTTCACATATCCAAAATCCGTGATGTAATATTGCAGTTATTACTTTGTAAGTGTAACCCTCGATTTTTATCGTATCCGTGGACAAACTTTTTATATTATTATTAAATGAACTTTTTCTTATTTCTCCATCAATTAGTTCTAATTGTAGAATAAAAATTTTACCGATCCAATTTATCTCTGTTTTATGTAACAAATGTTTGTTGCCACATTTGCAACACTTTCCTGCTGTATTTGTTTTTGTGTTTTAGCAGCTATAATCTTTTGTAAACTCATAGTTTTATTTTTTTAATGAAGTGATGGGAATTAAAAAAATTGTTCATCTTCAGTACATTCATTTACATAAGAGTATTTACTGTTAAAACAAGCTGTAGTATATTTTGTTTTAAATTTTGTTATTTCAAGTACCTTATCAAGTTTTAGTACGAAATCTTTCCATGATTACAGAATATTATTACTAAGAAACTATTAAAGTTACAGCTGCGCGGTTTGGGGTAAAACAAAGAAAAACCTATCAAGTTTTTTTACCATGTCAATAAACTTCAACATGTGCGCCTTTTGTTCCTCGTAGAGTGTCCAAACGATAATCAATTTTACGCCACGTGTTTGTCAACATTCCTTCGGTAAGACTAGCAACAGCTTCATTATCCATTTCAGTGTGTCCAAATCAGGTACAGGTGTTTCGTAGATTCTGCCCTTAACATAACCCTAGAGCAAAACGTCTAAGGGAGTTATGTCTGGTGATCGCGGTGACTAGGTAATGGTCATCGTGCCCAATCGATCTGCCATGAAACGATTCATTCAAAAAATCTCGAACTAGTAATCCTCAATGTAATGCTGCGCCATCCTGCTGAAAAACCACCCTAGATTCCAAGTCATTTATTTGAGGTACAGCAAAACGTTGCGGCATATACAAGTAAATGTTTGCTGTTATTGATTGTTCAATGAAAAAGAAGGAACCAATGATTATGTTGTGTATCAAACCGGCACCACACATTCACTTTAGGGGAATATCTAATTTTTTTCTCTGGTAAAATACTAATTTTTGACCTCATATTCTCATGTTATACCTTTTTACTTTCCCTGAGGTGTGGAAATTAGTCTCGTCTGAAAAACAAACACGCTGCAGGTACTCGTTATCGTTATCAATCCGTTGCAAAATCTCGGTCGCAAAGGCAGCATGACGAGGGCTGTCATCTGGCTGTAGTAGATGTTGCAATATCTCAACTTTATACGCGTGAAACCTTAGTTTCTTGTATAAAAGTTTGTGTACTTTTGAACGATGAATCTCTAGTTTCGACGAGGTGCACGACGGGTAGATTTTGAAGGGCTATGTAGAAATGCTTACTGCATAACCTCAACCTCAACGGATGGCCGTTCTGTTCGCGGAAGGTCGACTGCACTTCCACTCTCCTTAAACTTTGCATACCACGCAACAACACTCTTGCTATCAGGTGCTGGTCGTCCATATTCCTTTGTAGAATTTCGCTGCACAGTAATCGGTGATTTCGACTCCTAATACCACAACACATAATTTGTCTGGATTGACGTCATTTTATAAAAAATTGATCACATTACCTCTACCTCTATCTGCAACAAACCAATATAAAAAAAAATGGATAACTTTTTCTTTCTTTTGCCACAAATCGCGCAGCTGTAACTATACTAATTTTTTTGTAATAACGTTTTGTAATAGTGGAAAAGCTTTATGGAATCTGTATTTTTATGCAATTTAACATAATACTTCAGCCTACGAGAAAGTGCCTTATTATACTTCCATTGACATTTTTAATTAATTTCCGAATTTATTTAAAATACAATTTATATATATATATATATATTAAATACTACTGTCGATGAATTTTTAAATGGTACTTATTTAAAATTTAAAAATCAGATATTGGTTATTTATTCTTATTGTAGTGGAAAAATAAATATACATGAAAAAATTTACCTCAGATTTCCTTTTCGGGGTGGAAGTAATAATGATGAAATTTTATTCTAAAAGTAGTCCCCGTTACGGCTTCGCCCGCGAAATATGGATGCTTGTGTTTTCATTTGCATCACGGGTTGTTTAGTCTTCGTTTGCCCTTTCCCTCTAGCCATAAGCCTCTGGTCCTTGAATCCAACTGTGTTTATTAAACTCATGCTTGTGAGATTATAATAAAAATACATAAATAAATAAAAACTAAAGCTTGCTTTTTTGGTCTTCAGTCATATGACTGGTTTGACGCAACTCTCTAAGATTCCCTATCTAGTGCCAGTTGTTTCATTTCGGTATACCTCCTACATCCTACATCCCTAACAATTTATTTTACACATTAAACGTTGTCTGCCTGCACAATTTTTTCCTTCTACCTGTCCCTCCAATAATAAAGCGACTATTTGAAGATGCCTTAATATGTGGCCTATAATTCTGTCTCTTCTTTAACTATATTTTTCCAAATGCTTCTTTCTTCATCAATTTAACGTAACACCTGTTCATTTGTCACTTTATACATCCATCTGATTTTTAACATTCTCCTATAGCACCACATTTCAAAAGCTTCTAATTTATTCTTCTCAGATACTACAATCGTTCAAGTTTCACTTCCATAGAAAGCTACGCTCCTAACATATACTTTCAAAAATTTTCCTGACGTTTAAATTAATGTAAACAAATTATATTTCTGAATGAAGGCTCGTTTTGCCTAATTTTTAGTAATTCTACTTCCCAAATAACAAAACTCTTCTACCTCCGTAATCTTTTCTCTTCCTACTTTTATTTAACTTACTTTCGTTATAATCAAATCTTACAACTGCTATATCTTTTGATCTGTCGTATGAAAGTCAATGAAATTTGTTACACGTATGTAACTTCGATGACAATACAATACTACGGTGTTAGAATTTGGATATGGCCCACCCCCACACCCCGAGTACTACCACTACGCTAAATTCATGCATGTTGCTGAACATTTTTATTTCTCATGAACTATCGTATGAAAATCAATGAAATTTAATTCAGGTATGTAACTTCGATGACAATACAATGCTACAGTGTCGGCATTTTGATATGGAAAAAAAAATTGATTACATATAAAAATTATTTTTTAAAAAAGCTTTTATTTAACTAATATTAATATTAACATTAATAAAAAAAGGAAACAAATTAGAAAACCCCTCTAAAAAATAACAAATAAAATTTAAATCAAACTGAGAATTTTAAACAAAAAAATATAATATATTAACAAATATAAAAATGCACTGAAAAGTAAAAAATAAATTATATAAATATATAATAAATAACCAATAAATAATGATGTTTAAACACACAGTTAATTCTATGTAATGATTAAAAAGTAACTGGTATAGGGAATATCCTCATCGGACTCCCTTTTTTATTACTGCCTGTTTCTTATGTTCTTCGATTATTTCTGTTGCAGTTTGGTTCCTGTAAATGTTAGCAATTGTTCTTCTATCTCTGTACTTGACACCTAAAATTTTTAAAATAATGATCATTTTATTCCAGTTTACGTTATCAAATACATTTTCTAAGACTATAAATGCCAAGTATGTTGGTTTGTTTTTCTTTAATCTTCCTTCAACTAAATCTGAGCGCTAAAATTGCTTCCTTTGTCCCTATACTTTTCCTGAAACCAAATTGGTCTTCTCTTAATACTTCTTCCATTCTCCTCTCAATTCTTCTGTACAGGATTATAGTTAAGATTTTTTATGCATGAGTAGTTACGCTAATTTTTCTGTATTCTTCACATTTTTCTGTTCCTGCTTTCTTTGGGATTATGATAATAACACTCTTTTTGAAGTTTGTCGGAACTTCCACTTTTTCGAAAATATTACACACCAGTTTGTATAATCTATTTATCGCTTCCTCACCTGCACTGCGCAGTAATTCTGAGATAATTTAATATAATCATTTTACTTTTGTTATTAGTGTTACTTAATATCCGTTTGTGCATGCTGTTATATTTTCAATATCTTCAAATTTGAGTTTATTTAAAAGCTATTAGTAGTAGATAAAATAATGTAAAATGTAGTATTTAGTAGTTGTTAAATTTTAGATTAAATTTTTAAAAATATTACTGAACATTAAAATGATTCAAAATTGATTATTCCTTTACAGTAACTACGAATATCATTTTAAATAAATCTAATAAAGGAGTAAAAACATATTTCTGTTTTTATTTTTGCAAATCAATATTTTTATTATTATTTACTCGTACTAATGATAATTACGTACATAATAATAGAATAATGTTATTACATGGTAGAATTTTTTTTTGTTCAACTAGAAAAAAGTAACATTCCTCTGTAGGTATAGTATTATTGCCATATAAATCAGTATTCAAGACGTGTATAGCATAGATATTGTAATTCAAGACATTCCATGTGTTTTAAATTGGCTGATAAAATATTAGACTATCGTGTTTTTCTTGCTAACATCTCATAACATTACATGTATTATGGCGACGTTTAACAGCCTAGTAAATGGATCTGATATGAGAAATTCTTTTTTAATGAAAACTTAATGGAGTAAATTTTTTTATACCAAAAAAAGAAATTAATTTTTTTTGTTTTGAAAATTTCTGGTAATTTTTATAATAAATTAAAAATAAGTATATCCACTTTCCGAGGATTCTCGGAAAGGAAATAGGAAGCGGCGCTCCTTGGTTGCATGCATTTCTAAAGATTGAATATTTACCACCTTTCTTTTTCCTGTTAGCCTCCTGTAATTACCGATGAGATAATATATCAGAGGATGAATGAGGATGATATGTATGAGTGTAAATGAAGTATAGTCTTTCACAGTCTCAGTTCGACCGTTCCTGAAATGTGTGGTTAATTGAAAACCCTCCCACCAAAGAACACCTGTATCCAAGATCTAGTATTCAAATCCGTGCAAAAATAACTTACTACTAGGATTGAACGCTGGAACTCTCGACTTCCAAATTAGCTGATTTGGGAAGACGCGTTCACCACTAGACCAACTCGGTGGATTGAATATTTACCACCTGGAAGACGCAAACGGGACCCACATTACCGATCTGCTAAAGATCAATTGATTAAAGGCCAGATGATTAAGAAGTAAAATGGATCCACATACACATCTGTACAAACGGCTTTGCCGACGGATGTGGCTGTTCAATAATACTCCCTGATAACAAGATAATATATAAGCTTAGTATCTAATTCTCTGTGTTCTTTTGCGATGTCTACGCAATTTACTCTATTAACTTATTGAAACTTATTGTGACCCGTAGTGACAACAGCTTCCTGATAATAATTGGCTGTGTGAGTGTACTTGAGAGCTTAAGCTGCAAACGATCTGAACTAATCGTTCAAATAGTATACCCTCTCAAGAATAAACTATTCAGTGATATTCGTATTTGTCCCGAGCCACTGCGGCATCCTTGGCAACAAATGAGCTGGTGAGGGCGCCAAGAAAGCGGCAACAAATGGACTCCGATTTGAATTAACATATGAGAGCCAGTTCATGAAGACAGTTTGTGTCAAACTCAGTGGAATAGGTTCTGGCTACTAAGTCATTCCACAGTCTTACATGATATCTGGGAGAACCTCTTCGAGAATATCCCAAACAACAGAGGAGGTCAAGTCATCCTAACACGGCTGAGGATTTGATTGATTGATTTGCATGGGATTTCTCCCGCCACCATCCCATTCGGTCGCCCTAAAGCATAAGACCTAAAATCTGTGCCACAAACGGCTACTGAGCCTCGAAACAGTTTAGTGTCCTAACTAGCTTCTAGAGCTAACCTAATTGCGTGAACGAACTAAGCTCGTGCCACACACTACTTGCTTCGTGTCCCACCGCTCACTTGTCATAAATTCTAAAATGGGTAGGCGCACTCCGTCAACTAGAAAATATATATGACATTCAATAAATTAAATTTATCACGTCAAGACAGCAATTCGCTGCCACGCCTAGGTCGCTGAATGCCAGCAAGTATTTGTCCACCAATATTAAATCGCTTGGAGCTTTAATTGGCTGATGGCCAGCCATCAGTAGCTTCCCACCGCAGTTAGGTAGGAGACTTCCCTTAAATAAACTACTGATGCCGGTTGAACAAAGTAACGTCATCTAGAAACACTCACACGGTCCGACAATGCGGTTCACGCCACATTGACTCGCCGCTTATGAGTGGCCAATTTTCCCCTTGATCTCTAAGTTCCAAGGTGGCTGAGTTCTGCCCCCCCCCCGCCCCAGAGCCCTGCTGAGACTGAGACTGCCCGTAA
This sequence comes from Lycorma delicatula, assembly GCF_047948215.1. NCBI lineage: Eukaryota > Metazoa > Arthropoda > Insecta > Hemiptera > Fulgoridae > Lycorma > Lycorma delicatula. Next base: position 135,804,331 of record NC_134455.1, read on the forward strand.
GAGCTGGGCAGTCGAATATCTTGTGTTCGTTCGATTGGACCTCCCCGCAGAAGCACAGTTCATCGGCTGCCAGGCGGTACCGAAACAAATATTGGTTCAAGTTCGCGTAGTTGGAGAGCACCTGGGCTCCCATTGCCCTTAAAAACAAATGAGAGACATACCATCCTCCAAAGTCCTGTATAAATCTATATGTGGACCTTCCCTTAGTCGTGGTGTGCCATTGTTCCTGCCATGCATCCATCGCGAGGGTATAAAGCCTCCTTCTCAGGCGGGAGATGGGCAACTGAACGAAATTTACGAAGGTGCATTGTAATCACAGTTCCCCTCCGGTACAGGCCCGGCTCAAAACCGCATCCCAAATATGTCAGCTTCACTGTCTCTTTGGATCTTTCACATGGCCGCCCGAACATTCACCACTAAATCTATTGGGACAGTCTTTCCCAATACGGTGGTAGACGTAACGGCTGAGCATTGGACACACAAAGCAAACCCACGCCCATCTATTTTGATCTCCTCAGCCGAACTGTGAGGCGTACAATTTAAAATGGTTTTTAAACCGCTTACTCATAGTTTGCCCAATTTTTGGGTCTATTCGATGACAATTAAACCTGGGTTCATATGTGAAGGCTTTACTCAATCGAAAGAAATACATAAAAAGAATCTATAGGTTTTCCTTTGATAGTGTGATGATGAACTTCAGTTAGCGTTTTTGCTTACGAGAGATTCCTTACGGAATACTGTGTGCGCAGTGAAAATAGAATAGTGGTGATGTTCCAATATTTATTACTCATTTATTATTCTTATTCTACTTTGGTATTTATTGTTTAATTATTTATGATTTATGTAGTTATATTTAAGTCGCTAATGAATATTATCGTTGATGCGACTACAAATAACGACGGGAATAAAAAAAACTATTTTTTTTTCTTTTTAATAAATATAATTGATTTTTATAAAGATAAAACTTAATAATTTGATTGTTTCATTATTTTCATGCACAATTAACCACCCCAAACTATCTGAAGACTTCGGTGGATAGAATATTTTCTACTTTTTAATATTACAAAAAAAATTATTAAAAGATATTTTTAAGTATGAAATTTTTAATAAAATTTTATAAAATTACACTGATTAGAATTTTTACCAATTAATTAATTACTTTTTACGTTTAAAGGAAAGAATTTTTGATGATTTATGTTTCTTTTTTTCAGTGTAAGATAACATTTTTCCATATATAAATAAATGGAAGTAACTTTTATAACGCTATATGATAACATATTTGCATTATACGATTCAATAATGTAAATTCAATACAAATCAGACTTGGTGACCTATTTCAGCATTTCCAACGATCGTATTACTTAAAATAAATTTTCATTTCTGAGACTGCAATAAATGTCATGATAAAAATACAAGACTGATTTATAAATAGTAATATTATAATATTTGGTAATAAAATATGATTCTATATCATAGAAAAAAAAAATATAATTTTTATTATCGTATTATAAAATAAATCAAAGTTAGTTATTATTTTATTAACGCGCCCACCCGCACCTACAAGCATACAACATCCATATTCATCTATTTCCAAAGTAAAATCAAATGGGATATGAGTTTTAACCAACACAGAGAACGGCGTTCATTATTTTCCTTAGTTGTGCTTGGGTCTTTATCATCATCACATCGGGGATTAAGGCACGTGACGTTTCTGTTGTTTGACTATCATTGAATAATTAGGTTATATTCCTTCATACCCTTATTTCAACAATTAACTCTCGTTCGTTCACTCACCCACTCCCTCATTCTCTCTGACTGGTGATGCATTTCCCTTCCCCCAACAAAACAATAATCAAACCACACGGTTCATCATTATTCACTGAATGCAAATTGTAGAAAACACAATAAAATTAAGTTTACCGGAGATAAAAAATAATAAAAACAATGTATAATAATATTTAGTTTAATACAACAGTATGCGATCGTGATAAAAAAAAAAATGAAACAATAAGATTGTCCCAAAAATAACAGACAGACAAAAAAATATTTTTTTAATGTTTCTCTAAGTGTGATAGCATTTCATGAATTGCTTTTTTGCGTACATTACAGATCTGTAAATAACATTTTTCGATCACTCTTAGTTTTAAATAAATTACGCTTCAAAAAAAAAAAGAAGAATATAGTTAAAATCTTTAAAATTTATAATTTTGCATGGCCATACCTATTAGAATGATTTCGTTGATGCTTATTTTTTATAAATATTCTCAGGCACATCCCAAATTAATTTCAAACAGTAATCGGCTAGAATATCAGTATTCAATTTCACTTTATAGCGGCTTTCCATCACCGAAATGTCTTGGTGGAAACGTTCATCGTGTTCGTCACTTACGTCTCCGAGGTTTTCTGGGAAAAAATCCAGATGTGAGTGGTGGAAATGCATTTTCAAAGACATATTCATCCCAAAGTTTTTTATGAAGTAAGAAGATGATAAACAATATTGTGGTAATTGTCGGATTTTTGTTTGCCGAGAAAATATTTGTAAACGTCTATAATGAATCCCAAGCTGCACTTTCTACGTTATTTAACAATGAGTTAAATACATCATCTTGGAACAATTCTCTTATGTGAGGACCAGCAAATATTCCTTCTTTAATTTTTCCTTCATTACATTCGGAAGTTTCTGCCTGATGTACAAATTCCAGGACTATCCTTCTTCATTGCTATTACAGAATTTTTTATTAGTCCTAGGTTGATATGGTGAGGGGGTAAAAATATTTTTTTGGTTCAACTAAGCGCTCATGAATAATATTTTTCCCACTTGGTGTTAAGTTGTTTCGTTCCACTCTTTGGTAACATAATTTTTATCCCTAGCTCGGCTGTCCTATTCGCAAAGCCTATAGCCTAACTGCATGCCTAACAAAATAATATATAACTTTCAAATCACCACATATGTTCCAGATATGTTTTTTATCATTTATTTTTTCAAGAACTGTTTTCATCAGATCGTATGTCTCTTTCAAATTAATACCGTAAGCGACTGGTATCGAAGGATATTTGTTACCGTTGTGTAGTAGAACCACTTTTAAACTATACTTGGACGAATATATGAAAAGGCGCCAGTCCTCAGGTTTATGAGCTTGTACTAAGTGTAACATAAACTTATCAATATTTCTGCAATAAACCAAATTAGTTTCATCAATAACGTACTGAGAAAGTTCTTTTTGTCGGCTTCGAAAGCCCGAAATTTTTGTATTTTTTTAAAGTAAATTCCAATCTTGCAGTTTGATCCTAACAGTTCAGCTTGATTTTTTGAAAAATTTAAATCCCTAACCGAGTCATTTAATTCATCTTGTGATATAAAATGTGGCTTATTGGAAGATAAATCAAAATCAAATTCATTGTTGTTTTCTTCAGTACTGCTCAATTCTTCATCGCTGCCCTTCAAAACATACATTCACAGGTGGCTCAGGAAGTGGAATAATTTCACTGTGAGGTACAAGTCTGATTGCATTACAATGAAGGATATTTTATAGTATGTTTAGATTTTTTAGAAATCTCAGACACACTTGTTAAACAAGAGTAATAATCGGTTATATGATCCTATGGTTCACGCCAAACTATAGGTACACCAAATGGAAAAGTTTTCCGTGTACCTTTCAGCCATCCTCTAAAATATACAGAACAATTAGCGCATACTATATGAGGAGCCCACGTCTTATCCTGATCACTAATTTTACACTGAAAGTACAAAGGATATGCTTTTTTAATTAAAGGTGTAATGTTTTTTCTGTTTGATTTTACGGTAAATTCACCACATACATAACAAAAGGCATTCACATCATTTACACAATTTCGAGGCATTATGACACTGCACTGTTCACAAATTTACGACAGCAATAAGAATGAACAAAATTAATTCATTCCTAAATCCAGTGCTTAATACAAATAACACAGTTGTGTTTTCAGCTACATATTTTGACCTGCGCAGACATGATTAAAATTGTCCAAGCAGGCTCACTCTTCAGTATTAGATATGAAGTCATAATATGTGACTATGATATGATTTAATTCTTTGTCTAATATTGTTTATTTATAGCTTACAAATTATGTTAACAAAGTTAAACAATAAAATATGAGTTAACAAAATACAATATAGGAGCTTAAAATGCTAACTATATGTTGAAAAATGAAAAAATCCTTTAATTATAATTACATTTTTTTCATAAAGGGTGGGTGATAGAAAGATTCTGAGTTCATATTCGTTTTGAGCACCAAAAAAACAGATTAAAATCATGTATCGCATGTTAGTAAACAAAAATTATATTTATCAGTGCAATGTACAGTTCACCAGGATGCAAAAAAAAATTATTTCTACACTGACTGTATATTTACTTGTACAACCCTTCAATATAACCCTCCCCCTCTTTGTAATGTACGCTTGCCAACGGTCTGGCAGTTTTTGGATTTCTATCAGGAGACGATTTTTGTTGAGGGGTCAAATTTCCTTGGATAACAGTAGCTGATAACTCTTTCACACTGCTGAAACCAATTTCTCTGAGTGGTAACATCGGCTTTGAAAAGAGATCGAAGTCCGGCTTCAAAGCCTGACTTAAATCAGAGCTATATGGTTAATTTCGAAGAGTTTCCTAAGCATAATAGATGTAAATATCAACATAATAGATTGTAAATATCATATTAGATGTATAATAGAGTTTGCAATATGTGATGTCAGTACAGTCCGAAGACGAACTCTTGTTACATAACAACATTTGAGCAACGCGCATACATCAAAACCGAAACTTTAAGAGGCAATTATGTACCAATAATTATCAATACGGGCGTTTGTGGTGATGATACCGTAGATCAAGGGTAGCCAACCTTTACAGCAGGCGGGCAAAATTCCAGAATAAATATTTCCTGCGTTGCCACGCACCAAATTTTTTTTTTGTTAATTAAAGCAAACAAGCAATCGTGCTATAGCTTCGATCACATCATCGCTTCCCAGCAGGTAACATCGTGGTCAAACGCTTGTCTGGTCTAATATAAAAGAAAACAAGAAATATGTATATTTACTTTTTTGAAGAAAATAAAACATAACTGAGAATCAAACATATTTATTAGACAATTTAAATATATTTAATAGTGAGACATCTGACTTTCTTTGTAGAACTAATGCATCAAAATTGATCTGGACTGATGTTGTCACGCAAACAGTTTTCCAAATGAACATTAGTAATTCGTATTCCATTTGTGATTTTATGTGCTTCATGCGACTAAAAAGCTGTTCACACGCATAAGACTTTCCAAATAGTGAAACCATCGACAGATCATGTTTGTAAAACGCAGGAGATTTATCCTTCTTCAAATACATTTTATAGACCGAATCCCGGCGGTCCCCTGTTTGGGGTACTTCTGATTTGAAGCAGGCAAATAAAGACCAAGACCCGGTTAGGGAACCCCCTTGGGGGACCCCTGTGATTTGAGGCAGGCGATTGAGAGGACCTAGTCCCGGCTGATCGGGTGGTACCCCATGCCGGGGACGGCATAGTCGCCCGGAAGGTTAGAGGCAGTGGCACTCCAAGGACCGAGTGCTTCCGTGGCGGGTCCGGAACTAGGGAGATGGGAACGAAAAAAAGTACATTTTATCAAACTCATCCAAGCCAACTTGATGGAATTTCTCCTTTAACTGTGTATCATAACACATTTCTCAATATTCTATTTGTAATCTTCCTGGTAATAAATTCACATCTAACCGGAATTGCGTTGCAAATGCACATGATGTTTTTTTAAAATCCTGAAATCGGTTTTCAAATTCGAGGTTTAAGTCAGATATCAAAGAAGCGTATTTACCACCCGCTTCATGTTTTCAGCCTGAATGAAACTATCACGTATCTCAAAACCTGGTGAGCGTTCACAACTTCTTTCCCAATCAAGGCCATCCGTTCTTACACAACCCGCTCGAGAAGTCAAAAGTTAAAAGCTCCTAAGTCAGACCACCGGCGAGAGGTCGGAGCAAATCGCTTCCCGAATTGGCCAGAGGATCTAGAAAAATTCTTTGGCCTCACGATCCTATGAAATGGAGACACAATTTAACAAAGAAAATGTCCTTACTTAGTCGACAGTGGCACTGCTGCAACACACTATTCGGCTGTGTAGTCCAATTTCCACAGCAGCGCAGCTTGACTGATAGCCAGTGAATGTTGTCAGCCCCGACGACGTGAACATATGCTTGTACTTGTAGAAAGCAAATTATCGCTACCGGTAACAGTAAACACAAGTTTTACAGCACGAGGCCAAAGGCCGAGAAGCGATCTAATTTATCACACTCATCATACATCTTATTAAAATTGATTTTTCCTTGTAGACGAGTATTAACGTCATTTAGGTAGTGACTAATTATATGGTCCAGAAATGCAAAGTCGCAGATACACTCTTTGTGTTCAAACTTTGGGATACTTTTTGACTTGTTTGCAAAGACTGATTGTATTTCTTGCTGCAAATCACATACTCTTTTTAGCGGAAAATTCCGATTCGCTATTATCAATTTCTAGATTTATATTTTTAATTTAACTTTCATTATATAAATTTTCATCATTAAAAAAAAATATATTTTTACACAAGAGGTAATTTTGGACACCTAATAATCTCATTCCGAGACGTTGCCCGCCAGGGTAACCCGCCCTGAGGGCCTAGCTGCGGAAGGCATGCCTACAGCACGCTCCTGCAGCTAGTATTCATGTGTATTGCTTGATGATCTCGTATATAAGCTTGAAGCTTGTGGGTGGGATATGGAAATGGAATTTTATAGCTTATGTAAAATTCCATGAATGACCGCGATTCGAACCCGGGACCTTTTGATGAAATGCCGAAACCTTACCACCCCACCAGAGAGATCGGTAAGACATTTCTTCTAAATAATATACAGAATGATTTCAAATTGCACGGAAATCTCACGGGATAGCCAAATGTAAGAAAAATAATTCATATAAATAGTTTTTTCTATGTTATATAACATTTTTTTATTATTTTTAGCTGTAGAATAAGCTCCAGAGAGATTACTTTGCAATTTGGAATCATTCTAAATTTAAAAAATTATGTTAGTCAATAAATTGATAATATTATACTAAATACTGGTCTCTTTATTAAATTTTATGTTCTTCAACAATATTATTTCATTCAGAATACATGTAAATTAAAATTTATTTCTAACCTCAAATAATTTTCATGTTCACCTCATAATAAATTGAAATTTATTTTACATTAAGAACGCAAATCTTAATTAACTTGTGTTGTAGGGGAAAACTGGTATTTAGTAAGCCTGTTTGCTTACTTGTGAGGTTAGAGAATCGTTATTCGCACGCACGCTAGAGAATTATTCTTAACCGGGTTTGGGTTAGTTATATTTTGAAATACGCAGAATACGTAAATTTCCAGATTTTGTTAATATAAATTTGGAAATAATAATAAATTAGTTTAATTAAAATTTTTATTGAATATTCATTTAATATTTTTATTAAACCTCAATTTAAACTAATATTATATAAGATATTTAAAAATTAAACGAGTAAGATAGAAATATTTCAAATTAATATGTTAATAAAATAATTCAAATGTAATAAGGCATTTAAAATGTAAACAGGAAATTTATTTTTTATTAATTATGAATAATAATAATAATAAAAAGTAAAACTTTTTATTTATATCTATGCTAGTTAGTAGTTTTTTAATATAATCATCTACAGAATCCGCCATTTATAATTATATTTGAATTAAAAAATTTTCAACGTAACAATTGGCAAAAAGTGTTGCCTAACTTTCCCGGCCTTGCTCTTGGCAAATATTTATTTTAAATACTCCATCGAATTTTTAAATATTAATGACTTTTTTCTTTTTTTGGGTCGGTCCTGCAGTTTAAGGATTGCGCGGGCCCAGGAGGTGCGTTTAGATCCAGAGTTCCCGTGCTTCATCACCATCACCCATCCGCACAAGTGCAGACTCACGACGGCTCCACAGGGGGCTGTCCTTCGCCCCTTCACTTTCAGGTCACTTTCTTCGCCTGAGTCTGAGGTCTTTTATATGCAACTCTGATTCCTTGCTGGGTGATCTTCAGTCTTCTTATTGATCTGTGTCCTAAATCAGGCTCTATCCCATTCTCTAGCTTCTCACGCTTTAGTTTTCAGGATACTTGTTGCTAGGTGTACTACCTTGTTCCATTCCGCTCTTCTTATAAAGATGTACGGAACTGTTTCTTCCGGGGAAATCCAGCTTAACCCGACATCTTGTCTCACCACATCCCACCGCTGGCATTAGTAGATGGTGTGCGTAACGGTATCTTGAAGATCGTAGAACCTGCATAGAGGAGACGATCTCCTGCCAAATCGATGCAGGTAGGCTTCAAACTCGCCATGTCCAGAAAGGACATTATAGGACGTTATATAGAAACCTTCCTCATTCTGTCCTCTCTGCAGCCATACATCTATTCTCAGAATTAATTTACGTGTCCATCCACCAGTAGGTGAGGTGTTCCAGGCGTCCTGCCACTCGACCAGAAGTAAGTCCGTAGCCTCGGTTTTAGTCATACTAAGATAAACCCGCTGGAGCATCAATGCACGCAGCTACACCGGTGGATATTAATGATTTAATATTGGCAATATTAATGACTTAATTATGCAATGTTTAGAGTGCCCTACAGTTTCCTAAAGATCAAATCATTTCTAATAAAGGTTTGTATCTAACTTGACCCACTTCCTCGACCGCTAGTTCATGTAACATTTTAATATCATCCACAATTTGAAAAACAGATGATAAAGTATTAAAAATTCGAATAAATTCAATAATAAATTTTAATTCTTAAGTCGGGTCCAATGGAACTCATTTTTTTTTTTAAGTTTCCTATATAAATACGATTGGATTTTTAATCTTGAAATATTGTGATAAGAAAAAGCTTCGGGTTTCTGGAATTTTTCCGTAAACTTTTCCAATCAAATCATCCGTTATCACCGACGGCTGGTCACAAGGTTCTTCATCATGAACGTTTGTTAGCCCTTCTCGAAATAAATTACACCGCTGTCTTATTACAGCATCACTCCTAATATTCGCCCCATAAATGTCACAAAATTTCAGGTGAATTTCAACCACAGAATTGTTTTTTTTCCATCAAAAATCGAATTATTCCTTGTACTTTACTTCTGATGGGATCACGATTTGTAGCATCCATTATAAATGGATAAACAACAAAAAATAACTCAACTGTTGTTACTAAATTTGACTATAGATTGAAGTAACCAAGCTATGCTTGCACAACCTGTTTACATAGATATAAAGGCGGCAAATTCAAAATGATCCTTATTTTTAAAATACGTCTGATACATACATATGTAAGTACATACTTAAATATCTTTACGAAATCATTCAATGATAAAATTGTATTTTTAGGTAAATTTCATAAGAAAGCTACCTATTGAAATGGGTACCATGATTCGACTTACGGAAAATTTCGACATGTCTTTGCGTTTCACATCCGCCAGACCTCAAAACCACCGACGGTTCAAAAGTTTACATATATTTTTCACTTTCTTGTGGACTCGATAACTACTGTAATTTTCCGCAAATCACTTTCAAATTCATACACAAAATATAACGACCCAAAATCTCGGTCGAGTTTGTTAATGGGCAAAATCGGACCAGGGGGGTGGATTTGGGAGAACTTTTTCGAAAAAACAAAATAACGCTATAACTTTCTTATTAAGTAAAATGTCGAATTCGTTTAACGTTCCTGATATTCCCTGGATAAGAACCTAAAATTTATCTTAGTAAAGTTTTTGATATCACCAACCATTGGCCCAGGGGTGGAAAATATCTGGTTTATAAGACAAAAAAATCATACCTCCCTTAATAGATACAGTATCGAATTGGCTTTAAAAAAAGGTCGTTAGTCTCTAAAGATTATTTTTACTTTGTCTGAACCAACCTTTACGGCATGAGTTGATCAAAACAGAAAAACCAAATATATCCATAACTATCTTCTTAAGTAAAATAATGGATTTGTTTAAAATTCCTACTATTTAGGCTATATAAGTAAAGTTTTATGATGTCACAACCGTTTGCCCAAGGGTGGAAGAAATCTGGTTTCTAAGACAAAAAGAAGTTACACCTCCCTTAGTAGATACAGTATCGAATTGATTGAAAAGGATAGTCCTCTAAACATTATTTAAAATTGTTGTCAGAAACAGTCTTTAATATGACCAATCCTTACGGCAAGGAATGACAAAACTATTTCTGGAATTGTAAGAAAATAAGGCTATTTGTAAGAAAATAAGGCCTTATACTAAACTAGCGTACCCCGTCGTAACTTCGCCCACAATATAGATATAGCTTCGCTCGCAATGATTTTTTGATAGCAAACTTATTTTTTTATAAGTAAAAAATATTTAATCAACAATGTAATACAGAGTGATGTTTTAGGCTTGTAGCCCAATTGTTAATGTCTGGTAATTTTTTTTTAAGAAAGGGAAACTTTATTTTGTAACACGAAGTTGGTAGCGCCACTCAACCGGTATAGAAACGGCAGTGTGAGTTGATTCTCTTTGAGTTGTGTAAACGTTTGTGCCGTTTCCGGTCGTGTTACGAGCAGAATCTCTTTTACTATAGAACAACGAGTTTTCATTCTTAAACAATATTTTGCTACAAAATCGTACGCAGTGGAAAAGAATCATTTCAAATTAAACTTGTCGGTGTTCCTCCGCCAGAAAAAATGTAATTTCTAGGCTAGGAAACCGATTTCGAGAGACAGGTAATGTTTGCGACAGAAAACCTAGCGGTCGACCAACTCGTTTGACAGATGATGTTTTAGAGAATGTGAAAACAAGATTGCTCAATTATCCCGCGGAAAAGTTTACGAAAACTTTCCACGCAAGTCAGTTTATCATATTCGAGTGTTCAGAAAGCCGTTAAAAAATTTGAACTGTATCCGTATCGCGTACCATTAGTCCAAGAGGTTTAGCCTCCAGATTTAAACAAGCGATTGCAATATTGCCGTTGGTTTAGGTCTCTTGTAAACGATAACGGAATCGAATTTTTAAACACAGTGTTCTTTAGCGATGAAGCTTAGATCCATCTCGATGGTTATGTGAACTGTTAAAACTGTCGAATTTGGGCGATTGAAAATCCTAACGCTTTACAAGGTAAATCTTTGCATCCTGAAAAAATTGGTTTGTGGTTGCGATATCTCGTCACCGTATAGTCGGACCCATGTTCTTCGAACAGACAGTAAATGGTGAAGTATACGGGAATATTGTGCGCCAATTTGTATCCCTCCTGGAACCTCAAGAACGGTATTGCTGGTTTCAGCAAGACGGTGCATGCCACACGTCTCGAGAAACTATGGATTTTCTGCAAGAGTTCTTTGATGATCGAATAATAAGCAAGGGCTTATGGCCTCCAAGGTCCCCAGACCTCACATCTCCTGACTACTTTTTGTGAGGCTATATTAAGTCCGAGGCCTTCAAAAAAATTCTTCACACTATTGATGAACTTAAAGTCAATATTACAGACTTAATTACAAATATTTTCAATGCGACTCTTAAATAGGTTTCTGCTAATATGCTGAAAAGAGTCCGTGCGTGCAAAACCTCAAGAGGTGGGCATTTTGAGCATATTCTTTAACAGTTATGTAAGTAATAGCTTTTTATTAAATCTCTTTTGTAAGTAACAAATACATTTTTTTTATTGCACCTAAATTTTCTTACTTAAATTACATTTAAAATTGGGTAACAGAACTAAAAAATCATTCTGTATTTAGAATTTCATTAAGTCCTGATAAAACGGTAAATAAAAATGTTTATGAAAAATACTGAAGGAAATCCTATATTCCTTATATAATAATGAATTTTTGCCTAAAACTTAAATAAAGGAAAACAAAAAAAGGAAGATAAGAAAATTGAAAATATTTGTTAGACCGATCCGTTATATGAATGAATAAAATAGTTCAATATAAAAGTCCTATAAAGATAAACAAAAAATTTATTACAATCCCAAATCTAGCATCCCCATCGCGAAGCCACGACGGGGATGCTGGAGTTGGGATTGGGTAAATCCTAATTGGGATTGGTATTGAGTAAATTTGAAGTTTTTTTAAGCTTTATGGTGGAAATTTTATTTATCCCCTACTTAGCACCGGTGAAATCTACTTCCGCCTTCCGGTGTGCCGAAAGGGATTTTTTCAAGATCCAAAAAACCTCGACATACATCATCTGACTCGATTAGCTTACTTTCTCTTATATTGTATACGGTACAACCAGCAGCCAGAAAGTAAAAACATAAAGAATATTTATGAAAGTTGAATACTCTTATTAAGTGGTCACAGATTTATCGTTTCTTATGTTAGGTTTTGGGTATAGACGAATATAAAAATAATATTTCTTACTGTGGGGAGGGAGTTTTAAATTGCTGTATGATGATATATGTTGCAAAAATGTATCTATCGTTTGTTGAAATGGTTTTCGTTAGAGAAAAACATTTAATTAAATTGTAGTATTTCTTAATTATTTGTATTTCTTTTTATCTTTTCGATTTTGACCACTTTAGGACCACATTTCATCCTCCTTCATTTCTTTCTTCTTTGATGGTTTCTCTCTACCGATTATCTCTTCATTTTCTGTTGTTTTTCTGACCATTAAATTATACGATTTTATTTCCTTGTATTTTGTTCTTAGAACCCTCTAGAGAGGCGATACTACAGCTGAGAGTGTTATTGGAGAGAAGAATTGGGGTTAATAGGAAGATCTTTTTGATTTTTGTAGAATTAGAAAAAGCATTTGACAAGGTGGAATGGGAATTGCTGTTTCAAACAATGAGAGAAATAAAATCAACAGGAGGGATAGAATATTAATTCTGAATTTGTATAAAATGCAGAAAACGGAGATTGAAATCAACGGCTTAAAGAAAGAGAGCAAAGTAAGAAGGGGAGTCAGGCAAGGTTGCCCACTGTCACCGTTCCTGTTTAATTTGTTTAGTGATAAAGCTATTGTAGAAACGAAACAAAAATCAAAAGGAATCAGAGTTAATGGAAAATCCATACACTGTATCCGCTTTGCAGATGATATTGTGTTACTGGCGGAATCAGCAAGAGGAATGAAAATTATATTAGAAGCACTATCTAAAGTACTAACAAAACTTAAACTGAAAATTAATAAGGAGAAGAGAAACATTATAATTGTAGGAAAAATAAAGGAAGATACAATGGTTGATATTATATTAGACGGTACTGTTGAAGAGAAGGTTGATGACGGTTTTTGTTATTTGGAAAGCACGGTCACTAGCAATAATAAATGTGCCACAGAAGTAAAAAGATGAATAGCGCTGTCAAAACGAGCTTTCCAGGATAAAAATAATATACTGACTGATACTCATATGAGTATACAAATAAGGGAACAGTTCGTTAAAATTTATGTCTGGAGTGTTCTAACATACGGGTGTAAAACATGGACGCTTGGGAAAGCAGAAAGAGGAAGACTGGCAGCAATGAAAATGTGGATTTGGAGGAGATTAACAAGAACACGCTGGGTGGATAGGAAAAGAAATGATCAAGTGTTAGCAGAAGTGAGTGAGAGGAGGTCCTTGCTAAATTTTATACCAAGAACGAATTGTTAGGGCATGTAATACGACATGACCAGTTCTTGACGAATATATTTGAGGTTAATAAACCTAGAGGTCGAGCGAGAGAAACTATCATCAATAATGTTAAAGAAGAGATGGGCCTTGGTTCATATAATGACTTGAAGAGAGAGGCGGTGATGAGAGTGACGTGGCTAAATCGACATTGCGTAGCCATTAGTGAATGATGATGATAGAATCCTCTAACATTATAAGTTTGATTTTAAAAATTTCTCTAATTTTAATATCTTTTTCTGTTACATATTTAAATTTTATGTCTTTTTTCTCTTTAATCCAGTTTACTTCTGTTTTCTTATTATAGAAGATATCAAAGATTTGATTAGTTAATCTGTTTTTACTCAATTCTGACAAGGTCACGAAAGTACATCAATCTTCACTTTTTCATTGTGTCTCTAATTTTTTTCTATATTTTGATGCATTTCATTCTTTGATTCTAAGTTTAAATGTGTTTCTATCTTTTAAAGGACCTAATAGTTTTCAAATTATTCTCCTATTCTATATTTTTCATGTTTGTGTTAATGTTTAAACGTAGACATGCATATTACCTCTAAGTTTTTTCCCAAGCAGACCTGCAGAGGACCAAGCAAATATCATTTCATTTCCTTTTGTTCTGATTTTCCCTCTTTCACCTCCAGAATTGTTCCATTCTTTATCTATATTGTGTTTTCTGTTCTTCTCTCCAGTACATTCGCCCTCTTTTCTTTTTTCATTTAAAAGAACCACTATTCTGCTGATTTTTTTTAACGTGAAACGGCTTTAAAATCACACCGAAATATACGGGTATCAGAACAGAAATTTGTAGCGTAACGAAAGGTCTATATCGTACTGCCTTAATAACTACGTAACTATTAGTTTTAGAGACGTAAATACGGTGTTATTTTATAACTTACATGGTCGGCTCCTCGATAAAACTTTCAGTTTGCGTCACTGACGAGCGGGATGGCGGGAGAGCAGATTGGTCAAAACTGTCGCTCTCGCTCATTTCCATTCAGTGCAGCTCACGAATTAGAGGTGATAGCGATGATTCATGTGTTTCTGTTTAGAGTTTGTCGAGATAGATCGATTTAAGTAATAATAAGTGTATTTTGGGTAATATTTATGTGTAAAAAATTAAAGTAAACATGTTAAAAAATTTAAAAATTCAATATGTCAGCTTCAGTTCGCGCAAAAGCCAGCCGGAAGTATAAATTACGCATATCGTTGAAAAGGGGAGGTTATAGACCATGCACAGGCACCCCAATGTCCGGTGCTGAGCGAGCGAGACTGTTTCGGGAGCATCGTAAAACTGGCACGGCGCGCTCAGTGAACGACACCGACGGCGCGAGCAGCTCTACCACTGCTTATAATACCTTATGTCTGTTACTTCTCATATCACAGACAAATGTTGAACAAAATTGTCATAGAAATTAGCCGAAATAAATATCACGTACCATTTAGTGCCTGTTTTATGTTAAAATTAAATTTAGTACGCAGTGATTGCCTCGTTTTTATTTCAATCCAATACACTGAAAGTGATTCGCTGATATATAGGCCGACTAATTTATCTGCTAAATGAAGGAACTGGTATTCTCAGGAACTAGAATGTTACAACAGTCCTAAATCAAAAATTTCAACATTCTACGGCTAGTCGTTTTTGAGTTAAGCGAGATATATACGTACATACGTACGTACAAACGTCACGATGAAACAAATCAAAATGGATTCAGGGATGATCAAAATGTATACTTCCGTTGAAATTTGAAAACCGAAATTTTACATGATTTCAATACTTTCTTTTCTTCGTATAAGGAAGTAAAAATAGAACCTTTTAAAAAGAAACGTAAGTTTTTTTTTTATTGAATTATTTTATTTTTATTAATAACTAGCAGACCTATATAGTCATACATATATATATATATATATATATATATATATAGATTAAATGAACACAATTGAAAGTTTGATAAAACATTAACAAAATGAACATTGCGGAACAAAATTTAACCTTTCCCTTTTACTCTTTCTCCCTTTCCGCTTTTCATTTCCTCTTTTCCCCATTTTAATTTTTACCATATTCCATTTCCCTTTCTCCCATGTTTCCCTTTTTCTCTCCCTTTCCCGTATCTTCGCCCATTTCTCTTTCCTTATTTCCTTTTTGCTCTTCCTCTTTCTTCTTTCCATTACCTTTTCCCCGTTTTCCCCTTTTTCCTTTTTTTCATTTTCCCATTCTTGCCTTTTCCCTTTTCCAATTTTTTCCTTCCTTTTTTTCACCCGCACGTAAATAGGTCTAGTAGTTTATTAGTCTTTACCCGACACACATATCGGAGGAAAATTAAAATGGAATCGTAAAATATTTATTATAGCGTGTGCTGCTTTTACGTCCAACAGATTTTTATTTTTCAAATTTTAACTGTATCAGGTATGACATTTTAGGTATATAAACAAGCTATATGCAACGTTGTGTCAAAATTTCAAAGCAATCGGTGAAGAATCTTCGGAAATTTAAGATTTTGAACAAACGGACTTTTACATTTTTATTTGCATAGATTATAATGATTAATATACTAGATTTAATATTTACGAGTATTTTAACCATGAAAAATATTAAATTACGTCCATTTTTGTGAGGGTTTTTGTAACTCGAAATTTTGAACGACAATATCTTTTCAACGTCTTTTTAATACCCTTTAAAATTATTTCTCGTATTCTATCCTTTCAATGTAAAATATTTTGAGTTGCCCACCTTCGTGTGAGGGGATGATAAATGTCGTAATCTCGTACTGAAAAATAGGTCGTTTTGAGGTTGATATATTTTTTTAAATTTTCTTATTTATATTTAATTTTTATAAAGTTATCTATGCTTTCGACCTTTAATAAGAAATACCTATACTAATAAAGATATTTTTGATGGTAAATAAATTGATGATGGTTATTTATCTGGTTTTCTAAGGCCTTCGACTGTAATAAAATACTTAACTGTTCAAATTACTACAAATGACTATATAATATAATGACACAATTATAAAGAAGCTAGTTTTATTAAACAATAAAGTTTCTAGGCTCTTACGTTGTTTTCCTAAGGAAGTAATTAAAAAAAAAAACAACACATATATAGTGTAGCTTGCAATTACAATAACACTCAATGGAAATCGGAAGGAAGCATTTTACACCTGGTCATTCATTAGTATCTTAATTTATAAATGTACAGTTGTATCAAGAACTCTAAATTTCATGTTTTTTTTTAAACATGATATTTTTTACTATTAGAAATATTTATGCGGGTTGGTACAACCTGTTTTCTTAAAAAGACACACTGTAGAGTACAGATGATATTTGTAATACCATCAGGGATGACTTGCACGTGATCAGACAATAAAGACTTGATTGGGTTTGCCTGCCGGTGATGTATGTTATGTTCATCGATCACGTTCGACAGTTTCCTCTTTCCTTTCCGCATTAACAGTTGGCCAAATTGTAAATTGCGGAAATCAAAATGTTAAACAAGCATTAAGATTAATTACTTTTTACTATCAATTTAATTTATCTGGTTATTGAATTCAGTTTGATACGTTCACAATCGGTGGAATAAATGAAAAACCACATGGTTAAAGAATAAAAGTGAATAAAAAATTACTACTTTTTAAAATGTTTTAAATATATTAAGAAATTGGACTAAACCAAGTTAATATAATTTGTTTCTTTATAACTCAGTACACAGTTTTCTATTGATTAATTTTCTTATAAAATATATTATTAAAGCGATGTGCAAATATTAACAAATATTTTTATTTTTACATTACTGTTCTCAAGAAATTTAATATTCAAAAATGTTGCTATAAATCCAGCCAAGTTACTTTTTGCTTCCTTGTACGAAGTAAAGGAAGTATTATGATCACGAAAAATTTTGGTTTTCAGATTTCAACGGAAATATCCATTTTGACCATCCCTGAATCCATTTTGACTAGTTTCGGCGTATTATATGTACGTATGTATGTATCTCTCATAATAAAAACGATTATCTGTAGAATGTTGAAATTTTGGATTTAGGACTGTTCTAAGATCTAATTGTGCACCTTCCCCTTTAGATTGTAATCGACTGGACAGAAATTGTCCAAAAAGACTTCTTTGGACAATTTTTCAAAAATCCAAAATATATTGGATTTTATATATATATATATATATAGAGAGAGAGAGAGAGAGTGGGAGAGAGAGTTTAAATGAACACAATTGAAAATTTGATAAAAAAATTAAAAACTGAACTTCACAAATTTTACCTTTCACTTATTCTCCTTCCCCTTTTCCCTTTCCAACTTCTCCCTTTTCACCCTTCTCCCTCAACCCTTCCCAGTTTCCTTTTCACCCTTTCCCGTTTTCCCCTTTTCTCTTTCAACCTTTTCCCCGATTTCCATTTACCCCTTTTCCCTTTTGCCCGCGCGTATATTGGTCCATTAGTTTTTTGGTCTTTAGCGGACGCACATACTAACATGCCTTTTATATATATATATATATATAGAATAAAAAAGTCTGTTTGTATATTTGTTTGTTTCGCAAATATCTCGACACCGGCCCCACCTAGCGGGTATAGTTGTTGCAAAAATATTTCTTTTCACGTAACTAATATTCATATTCTGAATATGAACCAAATCGGTCCATAAATATAATTTTTCTAAATATCTCAACCCTAGCGCCATCTAGCGAGTCCAAACTAATTCAGAAACCTTTCCTGGCATGCGTCCAACCATTCCCCAAAGTTTCATCGCAATCGGATAAACGGTTTAGGAAGGCATAAGAGACATACAGACAGACAAACATTCATTTATATATTCGAGTATATGTGTGTGTGTGTGTTTGTTTATAATATATACTACTGAATATGTTCATGAGAATATGTTGAAATTTTAAAATATTAAGAAATATTTAAACGTTTATTAATAACTAGATAAACCACAGCGAGTAAAAATTTCGGCTTTTAGATAAGCCCTCATTGAGAGCTTTTTAACAATATATCACAAGTGGTACTTATTTTCATTGGTTTAGAGTTGTAGCCAAATAAAATGTTAATTAATGAAATTTGGATCTATAAGGGAAAGGCGGCACATCGGTTCGAATCAGACTTCATCTCCTTTTTTTTTTATTTGGTTTTCTAACATTTAAAAAAAATTAAATATATTAATTTATTAACAATTATTAACCCGTGATTGTAAAACATACAATAAATAATTATTCAATAATACCAATAAATAAAAAAAATATGAAAAAAAATCAGAAGTTACTAGTGAAATAAAATTTTATTTACTATTAAAAATGTGTATGCGTAATTTAATAGGCATTACTACATATGCGTATTGTAATAGAGTTCGTGAAATATCTGATTATTTAATATTAATTGAAAATTATAATTTAGGAGCGTATTGTTTTGGAATTTTCTGTTTAATTACTGTTTAAATTTATTTAATTATTCTGGAATTTCTGTTTAATTTTATCTATTAAAGTTGACTGAAAAATAGACCCTCACAAGAAGAACTTATATACTGAGGCATCATGCCCGATCTTAAATAAATTGCAAAAAATTCTCCTCTTTTACTTAATTACTCCTCTGATATTGTCGGACAATAGTCTCCCTAAGTCAAAGTTGATCATCATTTTTTGTTTATTTGCTTTTTGTTGCCAATCATTTAATCGCTCTTTGGTTTGATATAATTCTTCTGATCTTAATTTGTGTACATGTTCTCTAGTTTTCAAATTTTCTCTCTTTTTATATTCATCATTCTCTCTTAATATTTTTATTCTTTCTTTGGTCTTCTTCTCTCATCCAGTAAAGTTCTATTGCAGTACTCGTTTGATGCACTTCATCGTCATATTTAATTCATCATTAACATATACGCAAAATGATGTTAAAAGTTAATTATTTACAGTTAATATATACCAATTGTAATAATGTTAATCGTATAAATAAAGTTCATGTTTGACTTAACCTCTGATTGTAAAAAGATTTTTACGATAAATAGAATTCAATAAGTTATTAATAAAATAACATTTTATGTAGTTTTAAAAATGTGTATATGTAATTTAATAGACGTACAAGGAAGTCATGTGGTGTTCACATCACATTTTTTTATTTTATACAGTCATAAGATTATTTTGTTAAGTTTGTTATTAATAAAAGTTGATTTTTTTTAATTGATTTTATTAAATCAATTTTCTTAAAATAAAAATTTCTATACGTTTTGATAATAAAATGTAAGCATTTATTAATCATTTAACAACATTTTTGTACTTCAAACCTAAAAGACGTTTTTCGTCACAGAATGTTTTTGTTTTACGTAATCGTTTCACATTTCAACATATTTTCATGAACATATTCAGTAGTATAATATGAAAGTGTTTGTTTATATGAAATATTTCATTACGAACTCATAATAATAATAATAATAATAATAATAATAATAATAATAATAATAAAAATTAAAAACATTAATTCACTGTAAGTGTAACATATTATAATATTTGTGAAGAATACTGGATAAAAATGTGAGTACATCAAAAATGTATTTCGTGTTTATATTTTATATTTTTTATTATTACGCATATACGGCATGCCGTATATGCTTTTTGAATAAAAAAATTATAATAAAAAATATGAAATATAAACATGAAATACATTTTTGATGTACTAACTTGATAATATTTTTCAATCCATTATTATTATTAAAATTAGCACAAGTTAGAAATAGTAATATAATCAAATATAATTATAAACCACTAATCGGTATTCATTATTTGAAGTTTTCACTTTTGTCGGCCAGTCCTGCGATTGCCTTTTTTTTATTTAATTAATATCGATTTATTAATAATTATTAACCACTAATTGTAAAAAAATTAAATAAATAATAATTCAAAAAGAAATATCAAAAGTTAAAAATGAAATATAATTTTATGTACTTTATAAAAAAAATGTGTATATGTAATTTATTAGGCGTACAAGGAAGTCATATGGTGTCAACACATTAAAATGTTTACACTTTATTTATGATTGATCTCAGTGACGTATTATTTTAAAATTTCATCGGAAAATACAGCTTCAAAATACTGGGCAGGAATAATATTTTTATAAAATAAAATTCATTTCTTATCATTAAAAATTGTTAACTGGGCGTAGGTCGAGTTGGGTTTACAGAGAAATAATAATTGTTAAGTGTAAATGAAAGAAAGCTATTCATAAAATAAAACTGATTTTTTTATTTTCCCCGCTCTAAAAGCTGAGGTTATAACGGATACGTATATACAAGTAGGTAGGTAAAAAAAATCTAAAAAAAGTTTTGTTTTTTAAAGTTTTTTGGCCTAAGGAGACATAAAAAAAATTGTTTTAACAAAAAAAATTGATTTAAATAAATTGCAAATAATCTACAAAAGATATTTTTATTCCAGTTCTCAGAAGTGAAAAAAATACAATTTTTATGAGACGGACATGCTTTCCTTTTTGTAGAATGCAACTTGAGCTACGAAAATAATTACACATTATGCAAAAAGCCTATAACGATAGCCATTGATGTATAAGTGCGAAGTAAGTTATGATATGACGCCTTGGCAACAGTTGTAAACTTCGCAAGAGTGCATTAATGGCCATTATAAACAGTTTCATACCGTACATTTTCTACGGTTGAGAATATATTGGGATTCTTGATTTAAATCAATGATAGAGTTTTATATTGTTTAAGGAATTTTTTTTTAATTTTTCAGAACATACATTAAACAATATATTTCTGTGTCTATAGATTATTACTAGAGACCGGATTATATGCAACCTAAAACGCTTGAAATATGCATAAAAATACACATGAAGAATGCTTAAAATATGCATGAAAAGTGTCAAAATATGCAACTTTAAATAATAAAAAAAAGTAACTTTTTATTTTTTTTTTCAAAATCAGCCTACAATTAGTAGGTAGTTGAATAACATATCGATAAATTCGATAATTAACAATTATTTAACATTTTGTTAATTTTTTTAACGTAAACAATCAGGCACTGTTCTAAATTTTCGGTAGATTGTGTCTTCGATCAATCAAAATATTTTTATAAGTGGAAAAGAATCGTTCCACATCCACTGGGATTACTGGGCAGTGTTTGAATTTGGGTGCTATGTTAGCACTTATTGTTTCTGGAAAATTTCACCCGTCCCATTAATAAAACTATCAATTTTACACAAAGGTTCGAAGCCTGGGTTATTGTTCAAAATTTTTTCAAATTTTTCTTTAAATTTACATCGGAATACCTCTCTGGCAATGCGGAATTCATTTGGCGGATTTTATTTATTAACTGAATAGATTCAGTCAACGCCAAACCTTGAGTTTCAAGCTTTTAAATATTCGCAGGTATGTGGGAAAAATGAGTACTAATCATGGCTATTTCTTTTTCTTATACTAGAATCGTTAAATGCTTTCTTGGACTGCTAAATTGCCATAGTATGCACTATCAAACTCCTTTACTACACCTTTGATGGCCTCGAAATGTTTATTTTAAAACAATACAGCTTCAATCTACGTTCCCCATCGACTTACTTCTGGTTCGGGAGGTAAAGGCACATTTGGCAGTTTTTCTTTATAGGCCTTATTACGATCAGCTTAAGACACACTTTCTTTGTTGATGAAATCAGTTTATTTACATTCCCAAACGTGGATCGTACTTCTTCAGCGAATCAATGTACTCCGTGAGCAAAGCACGTCAGATGAATCAAAATGGAATAAAATACTTGGAGGGCTTTGGCTGTCATGATCATATAGGGAGCAGCATCTGAGAGAAATACTCTTTCATCTGCAGAAGATTCAGGAAATATATTTTTAATACCCTCATTTATAGATCTGGAGATCGTAGAATGATTTGTCTTTTCAAGGTCTTTGTAGGCCACCAGATAGGAAGAAGAAGGCTCTAGTTTTATTGCACGGTCAATTAAATTCGCAATGTAACGGCCACAACTGTCGGTAGTTTCGTCAGATGAAATTCAAATAATGCTACCCTTGAGTTCATTTCGTATTTCTTCCAGAACATATAGGTAAATTGTTGGTATGTAATTTTTACGCAATGTTGATTCATCTGGTATATTTTGATTCAAGCAATATTTTAACAGAAAATCCTTGAAGGTGGGATTTGTAAGTATGTGAAGAGGGATATTACTTTTAAGCAATTCTTCACATAAATCAATGCTAAAATAGTTTTTTCTTACCATTGGAAGTGAAATCACTGCAACTTACCGTTTTTATAATTTGTTCTCGTTTTTTATAAGTTGTTTGCCTTTATTTTGTAATCCTGCGATATGAACACTTGTCTTGAAATGCTGGTTTATTTGAAAAGTTTTTTGCACGAAATATCTTTCTCGCAAATTCGACAATATAAAACATTTCCGTCGTATGTAAATGTTCCAAGATAGTCAGCTATCTACGAAGAGGCACTTTTTTCGGGAGGCATGGTACCCATTAAACCTTCCTCAAATAAATAAAATACTAACTAATGCAATGAGCGCGTCAAAAATAACTTGAGTAATTTAATTGCCTAGTGGGAGGAGTGCTGCAGTAGGCGTGCGCGAAGCAGAATGGTATCGTCCGTCTTTGACTCGCGTGAGTCTGTATTTTATTTGGCATTATAATAATATTATCCTATCAAAACCATAGACGTACTGCTGCTAAGTGCGCTCCAAGAGCCGTGTGGCTAATAGGTTTGGCCGACAACAACGTAAAATTTCATTTATTAACTAGGAGGTACCCTACTGAAAAATATTGTAAATATAGCGTAAATATGCATCATCACTAGATTTTAAGGAAAATATGCAATAACCGGTGAGAATGGGGTTAATATGTAAATGTATATAATCTGGTCTCTACTTATTACTTATAATTTCTCCTTCTTAAATATCGATCAGTGTTAAAAAAATTCCTTTTTCACAATCCCACATAATTAAAAAAAATATAAACTGTGTAATATAGAAACTTAATTACTTATTTGTGTACTTTCAAATTATTCCCTGCTTTCTAACCACTAAATAGGATTAAAATCAACAACATAGGATAAAAAAAAACAGTAGGGTTAAAACATAAAATCAACAATAGAATTATAAAAAAGCAACAGATAGTTAAACAATACCCGCTTTTTATTGGTCAGTGGTTGAAAAGAGCAGGCTTTTAATCGTTTTATAAAATGGGATTCTGTACACCTGTATAATAATAATAATGTGTTTCGTAATGACACTCATTATGATACAGGTTCCAACCGCGTAATTTAAACATTATAATAGAGCCTTAGAAAGAATAAAATTATATAACCGTTATGTACTGAAATTATAACACTTATAGACCAAAAAAAATTTTTTGATGTTTCTCTAAGCAGTTCAAGAAATGGTATCATTGAACTGTTTTTTCGTATATTAGAGATGTATAAACACAATTTTTCTATCACCCTTAGTTTTAAATAAATTACGCTTCAAAAAAAGATTAGGGAAAATATAGTTAAAATCGATCAAATTTAAAATGTTGCATGGCCGTACCTGTATTATAATGATTTCGCTGATGCTTTTCTATTATAAATAGCTTCAGTCACATCCCGAATTAATGTCCAGCAGTAATCGGCTAGCAAGTTAGTATTCCATTTCCCTTTACAGCGGCTTTCTATCTCCGAAATGTCTTGGTGGAAACGTTCACCGTATTTGTCACTTACATCTCCGGGAAAAAATCAAGATGTGAGTGGAGGAAATGCATTTTCAAAGACGTATTACATCCCATAGCTCTGTATGAAGTAAGAAGTTGATTAACAATATCGTGGTAATTGTCGGATTTTTGTTTGCCGAGAAAATTTTTGCAAACGTTTTTAAATAAAGCCCAAGCTGCACTTTCCATTATTTAAAATCGAGTTAAATACATCATCTTTGATCAACTTTCTTATTTGAGGACGAACAAATATTTCTTTTTTAATTATTCCTTCATTTACATTCGGAAATTCTACCTTATGTATAAAAATTCGGGACTATCCTTCTTCATTGCTTTTACAAAATTTTTCATTAGTCTTAACTTGATATTGAGAGGGGGTAAATATATTTTTTGGATTCAATTAAGGGGTCAAGAATAATATCTTTCCCATCTGGAGTTAAGTTGTCTCGTTTCTTCCATTCTTTGGTAACATAATTTTTATCTCTAGCTCGGCTGTCCCATTCGTAAAGAAAAGGCGGAAATCTTTTTTATCCTCTACTTAGCACCAGTGAAATATACCTCCGTCTTCCGGCGTGCCGAAAGGATTTTTAATCTTTATTCTTAAGAAATTCTTAACCTAAGAGCTTTTTACGTCGATCTTCTAATATAATGGCATCTAACGTAAAATAATGAAGTTAGAAATCAGTTAACTTAAATTTAAATAGTTAAATGACATCTTAATATCATCAGTAAATGTAATAAATATTCATAAATCTGTTTAAACCATTTTTTTTTTTAGAAATTTAATTATTTTTTCTTAGAGAAATACCAATAAAATTTATTAATATCAATTCATATATATTGATGTTTGTAATATTAACTTCATTTTTTTTCTTTTTTGCTTTATATTTGACATCGATTTCTAAGGTCATTAAACCTTCTTACAGTGTTTAAAAAAAAGAATTAATTTACCTGCAGGATGATTAGATGGTAAGAGTGTATAGGGCCTTTACATTTTAATAAAACACAAAACTAAATGTAACATTATTACATTATTTATGCCACTAAAATTTAATAATATATAGTAGAGTCTCAGCTTTCATACAGAAGGTCCCGAGTTCGAATCCCGATCAGGCATAGCATTTTCCATATAGAACAAAATTTTTATTCCATATTACCAGGTAAATGCTTTAAGCTTATATAACGATTTTAGATCGGTTAAAAAAAACTAAATCTGTCAATAGATAATGCTGTATCTTGTATATAAAGCCAGAAGTCTGTCTGTCCGGTCAGGCATGGCATTTTTAACGCACACTACGAATCGTTCCTCTCATCCTCTGAAGCAATACCTAACGGTGGAGCCGAAGGTTAAACACACATAATAAAAAAAAAATTATTTTACTTCATCATTATATTTCTGTTACCATGGCAACAGGAATAAGTTATATTAATTACTTCAGCTACTATTGTGTTTTTTGTAATTTATTTTAGGAAACTAAATTACAAAAGAAATCTAATAAAGTAAAGTAATATAAATTACAGAAATAATATAAAATCAAATATTATTATTTATGGACGTATAAAATAAAGTAATTTTTCATATTTTTCAGGTTCCTATAGAACCTGAATACTTTAAGTGTTATTTATGAGTATTATTCTTACAACTGTGAGGGTAACAGACACTGTAGGGGACCAGAGAACACATATCCCTCTTGGTTAGACGGGAACGGTGAGCGAAGCGAGCTCTACGGCCCTGGGGTAGGCCCCTGTGGCCTCCGGGAGGTCCTGGGGTAGCCCTCGGGGGATTAGGAAGCATGGACGCGCACCCTAGTACCTCCACTGAAAAAATGGTTAGACAGAAGACATGGAGAGGTGTATATCACGTGACACAATTTTTAGCGGGCCATGTGGAATTCGGAGAATTCCTCCACCGACTCACCCAGCGAACATTCCCCAACTGCGTATGATGTGGCGAAATTGACACCCTGGAACATACGTTCTCCAGTGTCCAAGGTAGATGGAACTTCGGAATGCCTCTGACATCCATCACCTAATAACGTGGTCACATACATGGTAAGAAGCCGAGGAAACTGGCAGATAGTACAAAGATATGTCACCCGATTCTAAAAACGAAAGAGGAGGAATGACAGAATTGGATCGCCCAATGGACACAGACACGAGAAGATGAGACTACATAACGGCGCTTAATAACGTTTAATTTGAGAATTGGTTGATGGAACAGAACAGCGGACATTCGGACACACGGAAGGGGTCCCAGAAACAGCGTTGCTGGGCCGGGATCCCCCTTCCAAAGGTCAGACATGAAAGAGCGCGTAGTGAAAAAAAAGGAAAAAAAGAGCGATCCAGACGATACGGGCTGCCATGCCGGACGTACAGCCGGTAGCTGGGGAGACCCGTTAGTCAGAAGGACAGCTCCCCGGATGCGACATTAATTACTTCATTGTAAACCCGTCACGGAGGGGCACCAGAAAAAAAATTGGGGTTGTCCTCGGGAGCCTCTGAGTCGGCTTCGTGATTCGTCTTGACAGATCTGGGATCGGCACTAGTGAAGCGAGCCCTGACTGGCTAGTTTATAATAAACTACTTTTTTCAATCTTTTACTTTGTCAATATTTTAACTAATTTAATTTACCGATATTATAAGCTTTTTCACTATTTTACTTGTACACTTCTCTGTAATGATTTCTATTAGTTCTGTTTTTACCCATTAATTGCATCATACCTGAAGTAAATTATTATTTTACACTAACATACAGTTCTTTCAACTCCACCATGATTTAGATAATTAAAAAAAAAAGAAAAGAAAATGGGAGTAATTTTTACAGCCATAAAATGATATTCTGTATTAAAATATCACTAATTTATAAATTACGAAATAAACATGTATATATGGAAAAAACATACGTTCGTTAATTGACTCATATACTGGTGCATGTGGTACAGATATAAAAAGCGGAATGTTAACATATTTATTTATTTAAAAAAATAACACAACAGGCTTACACCCTAGTACAGTTACTAGATGATAAATTAATTTTATAGTGTGTGAAAAATGACCTCCGGATGAAAGACTGAGACGCTATCACTTATCTATGGAGATCGGCATATTTGAAAACTTCATCTTTTTTCAACTACAATGATTAAAAATTGTGTGGTCAAGTCAATATAAAACACAAATACCTTCTTTTTTTTTAATTTATAAAGTAAGTATAGCGTGTTATGGTTATTCTAGTTTTACTAATAACAATAAATTGTAATGGGGGATCTCTAAGAAAACAGACCTAGGAATTAACGTTTAAAAAATCTTATGACAGTATCATACAAAAGATTCGGATTAAATTGATAAATATTATTATAAGTTTAAAGCCGATAAAAATCAAACCTTATTTTGAAAGTTTTGATATCAAAACTTTTCTTTATTCTTCCAGTAAAAGTTATGATAGAGTATAAGTTACGAGTTAAAATAAATTAATTTTGTAAACTTTCTCTTAAGTTACGAAAGGGATTATAACTAAAAGAATAAGTTTTACGAAAAAAGTTACTTAATTATTCTTAAAATCGATACATATTACCTATTATTTAAACTGTATGGAACTAAACACGATATATATATATATAATATATGTTATCTATTATGAACCAAAGAACGTTTTAGAAAAAAACTATGTGATTAAAACTCAAAAAAAAAACAGAAAACAAACAAAACCATTTTACATAAAATTAAACTTTAGTGTAGATTAACATTTTGTCAAGTGTTCGGTAACTTTCAAAATGAAATTAGTTTATTATTATTGTTGATGTTTTTGTTATTATCATGATTTATTTGTGCACATTAATGTTTTAAGTATTTATTACCCACGACGGAACAGAGACGATATATATTTGGGTAAGAGAATGTGGGTATGTTTGTATATATGCCTGTTAAATTTTCCTCAAAAACTACTGATTTCGATGCGGTTTTTTAATTATTTAGACATCACCTCAGAGCAGGTTGTTAGATTAGTTATTATTAGGTTATAAGCCGCCAGGTGACGTTGCAATAGATATGTTTCTTCAAAAAGTGTTTTGAATGTTCATCAAGGCTACATTATTGCGTAGATTATTAAATAATTTCCGTCGGTCAACTATGGTAAACTTTAATGATCATCATCATCCTATAAACGCCCCACTGTTTGGCACAGGTCTAATAATACTTTAAAAGTAACAAATAAAAAATTAAATTAAAAGTTTTAAAAACCACGATGAAAATAACCTTAAAATAAATTAAATAATTACATAACTGTATTTTTACCTTATAAATCTTCTGCGACATTGTGATATTGTTTTTAAAATAATAAAATTTAAAATTTTAAGTGTAATATAAAAAAATATTAAGATTAAATATAGTATTATTATAATTAAATAATATTATTTAAGGATAATTTTAAAAAAAATTAAGTTCCTGAAGATGAAAATCGTTTCCGAAAGCGCTACAACGCATTAAAAGATTTGTTAGTAAGTGGGTTTTATATTTTAATTATTTATTATATATTTCAATTATTTATTTAAGACTTTGATTGACCGTCGTGCGTGACCCATAGACTGCATAGATAAGTTTTTTTAACCCAGCCTCCCGGACCCAGACCGTCAACGGTTCCGGGAGGTACTTCGCTTCTAGCCGCCAGATGAGGGAAACGCCAGGCCCAGCTATGCTGTTCCCGGCCTTCATCACCCAGCAACAGGGACTCGATCCTCTGTGCTTCGTTTCTAACGGAGACACCCCCAAAGTTACGGCCGCGCTGGGACTCGGTCTTTTAGCTAAGAGCGAGAGTCCCCTCACTTCATCGTCACCGCCCACCGGTGCAAACACGGGCGAACGGCAGCTCCGTACGGAGTTATTCCTCATTCCCTAGATTCCTGGTATTTCATTTGAAGTATTCCCAATACAAAACCCGTTACAGTGTTGAAGTCTACCGGAATGCGTGACATCGTTCCAACGACGATCCCTACATCGAAATGCCCAGTTACGCCAGCACGCGGCGTTCCTCGTCCCACCACGGGCAATGGAATATCGCGTGCATAGATAAGCTTTAGTTATCATCATAGTCAAGCACAACGATTAATCAAAACCTTAAATTTTATTGTCTTAAAACCAATATCATAATGTTACAGAGAATTATAAGTTAAAAATAGAGTTATTTAATTATTTAACGTTTTTTAAGGCGGTTTTTGTCGTGAGTTTTTTTTTAATTTAAAATTTTTTTTTAAGCAATTGTGTTTAACTAAATAGTACATTGTGAATATTTAGATTTAAAGATGTACAAATTTTATTGAAATATATTTTCTAAAATTCCCTTATTTTTATTATTTCACTTATTATTTCAGTTTCATCTGTTTTTACTTCCTTGTACAAAGTAAAGAAAGTATTTTGATCGCGAATAATTTAGATTTTCAGATTTCAACGGAAATGTCCATTTTGACCATCCTGAATCCATTTTAACTAGTTCGGCGGGTTGTCTGTATGTACGTACGTAGGTATCTCGCATTATTAAAGAATGATTATGCGTAGGATGTTGACATTTTGGATTTAGGACTGTTGTAATATCTAGTTTGGCACCTCCTATTTCGACTGGACCAAAATTGTCCAAAAAGCCCAAATCCAAAAAAAATTTGGATTTTGGACTTTTTCGTAAGTGCAATAATAATCATCAGAGTTTTTCGACTATGTATCACAAGTGATACTTATTTTAAATGATACTACCAGAGTGGTAGCAAAATAAAATTTTATTTTATGAAAGATTTGTATCTTAGTGAAAGTCACATAGATTTGAATCTGACTTCACCTGTTCTGTTTTTTACCTTTTTTTTTAATTTTTTTAATCTTTTCTTATATTGATTTATTAATAATTATTGTGAAAAAATCTTTACGATGAATAAAAATTCAATAACAACAAAAAAAAAATCCCTTTCGACACGCCGGAAGGCGGAGGTAAATTTCACCGGTTCTAAGTAGGGGATAAAAAATATTTCCACCTTAAAGTTAAAGTAAAAAAACTTCAAATTTACTCAATAGGACAATGGTTGAATTAAAAAAATAATTCGCATCTTTAGCATACGATAAACCCCAACTTACAATTCCAGCAACGTTTTGTTCATCCCTTGCCATAAGGATTGGTCATATCAAAAATTGATTGAAATAAAAGTTTTAAGTAATGTTTAGAGGAGTAACGATCACTTTAAACCGATTCGATACCGTGGATATTAAGGGCGGTATGATTTTTTTTTGTCTTCGAAACCTCATTTTTCAACCCCCTGGGCCAATGGTTGATGATATAAAAAATTACTTAGATAAGGTTTAGGCCCTTATCCAAAGAAGAGTAGAAATTTTAAACAAATTTGATATTTTACTTAATAAAAAAGTTATAGCGATATAATTTGTTTTTTTGTTTTGGTCATCCCTTGCCATAAGGAATGTTCATATCCAAAATTGTTTCAGACAAAAGTTCTAGGTGTTTGTCTGTGTGTTTGTATGTTTAGAAGACTAACGACCACTTTAAACCGAGTCGATATTGTGCCTATTAAGGAAGGTATGATTTTTTTGTCTTCGAAACCTCATTTTTCCCACCCCCGGGGCCAATGGTTGGTGATATCAAAAACCTTTACTTACATACGTTTTAAGCTCTTATCCAAAGAATATTAGGAACTTTAAACGAATTCGATATTTTACTTACTAAGAAACTTAAAGCGATATTTTGAATTTTCGAAAAAGCCCCCCATTTCCTCCCCAATGGTCCGATTTTCGCCGTTAACGAACTCGTCTGAGATTTTGGGACGATTTATTTTAAGGTACAATTTGAAAGTGATTGACGCAAAATTACGGCAGCTATCGTGTCCATAAGAAAGTGAAATATATATATAAGCTTTCTGAGCTGACGGAGGTTTTATGGTCTGGTGGATGTGAAACGGGAAGACATGTCGAAATTTTCTGGAAGTCAATCATAGTACCAATTGCAATAGGTAGCATTTTTATGAAATCTACCTAAAAATATGAAAAAAAATACCAGAAGTTATTAATGTAATAAAATTTTATGTACGTTTTATTTTTTAAAAAATGTGTGCAGATGTACGTACATATGTATATCGCATAACTCAAAAAGAATTAGCCATAGATTGTTGAAATTTTGGATTTAGGATTCCTGTAACATCTAGTTGTGCTTCTCCACTTTTGACTGCAATCGACTGGACCAAAAGTTTTCCAAAAAACCTTTGTTAACTTCAGTAATAAGCCCTCATTGAGAGCTTTTCAACGATATCATAAGTGGTACTTATTTTCATCGGTTCCAAAGTTATAGCCAAATGAATTTTAATTAATGAAATTAATTTGTTCTTATAAGTGGAATCCTCATCGGTTCCAGTCAGACTATCACTTGTTTAACTTTTTTTTTAATTTAAATATATTGATTTATGAATAATTAATTATTAATCTCTGATTATAAAAAAAAAATTGTATGATAAATTCAATAATAACAATAAAAAAGAAAACATGAAAAAATATCAAAAGTTATTAATGAAAAAATCTTTTATGTACTTTTCATTTAAAAAAAAATATGTGTATGTAATTTAATAGGCGTACAAGGAAGTCATATGGTGTCTACATCAGATGTTTTACCACATAAAATCTTAGAAGAGGATAATTTTTCTTTCTTTTTCTTCTTTTAATAAATTATTCAAATTTTATTCCTGTTTAAGGAAATATACTCAAGTTAATATCATCTAATCGATTTTTATTTTTGCGAATACATCATTAAAGACGCAAATATTTTTTTAATCTTCTTATTAATTTTTTCCAGAATTTCTTTATTTTTTCTAATTTGTTTTTTTTTTTATCCTGTTCGGTCCATTTTTTATTTCTGGGGATTTTCTGTTCCACAGGTTCATTCAAATTGTACATAAACCTTCTAAACTCATCTCTATCTGAGAAATTTTCTTTAATTTGGATTTATTCGTGCTCATCATATATCCAAGAAATTCTAAACTGTTTTTTTTATAATACAAGTATGTTTCTAGTATATTGATATTTTCATAAATTTCCTTATTTAATCTTAATTTTTATTTATTTTTGTTATTTTTAAGGACGTTTATTTGTTTGAGGTCTTTCCTTTCTATTTGTGATTTTTTCAAAATTGTTAATTAATTTAATTAACAAAATTTTGCAAAAGCATAGCTCTTTCGAGCTATGCTGAAAGAACGAAAGGATGATAATCAGTCAAGAAATGGGGTATGGCTGGTTTTATTTTTTGATGTTTCATGACCCAGGAACACATCTATTTTTTCTTCGTGAATTTTTTTTCTAAAAAGAAAAAAACAGTATAGTGTAATTTTCTATTTTGTAATTATCTGAATGAAAATATAAAAAAGGAAAATTTTGAAAATATTATCGAAAAGATAATGCTTAAGTAGGTATAAGAAAGAAAAGGGTTGGTCTAGTCGTGAACGCGTCTTGCCAAATTAGCTGATTTGGAGTCGAGAGTTCCAGTGTTCAATTCCTAGTAAATTCAGTTATTTTTACACTGATTTGAATACTAGATCGTGGATACCGGTGTTCTTTGGTGGTTGGGTTTCAATTAACCACACATCTCAGGAATGGTCGAACTGAGACTGTACAAGACTATAGTTCATTTATACTCATACATATCATCCTCTGAAGTAATATCTGAAAGGTAATTACCGGAGGCTAAACAGGAAAAAGAAATGTATAAGAAAGAAAACCAATGAAACATTCATAGTCTAAGATGTTCATCTAACGCTTATTTAACATTCTGCCGAGTATCATTTCAACTAAATAATCTTTTAAAATGCTTATAATTTTTTTTTCTACAGAAGCACATTCTGAGATGTAATGTACATTTTAAAAAAATCTGGATTTCTTGGAATCTTCAATGAAACATGAATTTGATTACCATAATTTGAAATCGAAAGGAAACTGTAAAAGTAGATTGGAAATTATTTTATAAAATAAAATTGGCTACATGAAACGACAGTATTTTTTTTCAACAACAATCTGATTATGATCAATTACGTAGATGTAATTTGTTATCATTAGTTTTATGTTAAGCTATAGTTAAAGTTTAATTTTCTATAATTTTTTTTGTATTTTATTAATTTTAATCACGTGGTCTTTGTGCAAAAAGTTGTTCTTTAGTTTAAATTAGACCTCATATATATCTTATTTAATTTTAAAAAGTTTAAATATTACATAATATTTATTGATTGTAAGAATAAATAAATAATTTTACAGATTTTCAGACAAATATAGTACAGTCTGTTCAATTTAAATGGTGTGCACTAGAACGGATTAGTATTCCACGATCAGTATACCCTAATTTCACAAAACCAATACAAAGAAATTTCTGGTATCATTCTCTCACTCCGTCGTGAAATGGTAGTGACTTGGCTTATCATCCAGAGGTCCCGGATTTGAATCCAGGTCAGGTATGTCAGTTTTCATACGCTACAAAATTTTCATTTCATATTCTCATGCACTAGCTTCCAGCTTATTATGTTATTATTATTGTTTCAAATGATCAGTATTTTAAAAAATGCAGAGTTTAAG
Organism: Lycorma delicatula; assembly: GCF_047948215.1. NCBI lineage: Eukaryota > Metazoa > Arthropoda > Insecta > Hemiptera > Fulgoridae > Lycorma > Lycorma delicatula. Next base: position 135,838,272 of record NC_134455.1, read on the forward strand.
TACAGGGATAGAAAAAAAATTGCTTACATTTACAGGAACCAAACTGAAACAAAAACAAGCATAAGAAAGAAGCAGTAATAAAAAAGGGAGTCAGACAAGGATGATCCCTATCCCCGTTACTTTTTAATCATTACATAGAACTAGCAGTTAATGATGTTAAAGAACAGTTTAGATCTGGAGTAACAGTACAAGGTGAAAAGATAAAGATGCTATGATTTGCTGATGATATCATAATTCTGGGTGAACGTAAAAAGGATTTAGAAGAAACAATGAATGGCATGGATGAAGTCCTACGAAAGAACTACCACACGAAAATATAAACAATAACAAAATGAAAGATGAACCACTGAATATAAAAATACGAAGAGAAAAAATTACGGAGGTAGAAGAATTCTGTTATTTGGGAAATCGAATTACTAAAAATGGACGAAGCAGAAGCAACATAAAATGCCGAATAGCATAGGCAAAACAAACCTTCATTCCGAAATATAATTTGTTTACATCAAAAATGAATTTAAACGTCAGGAAAAGATTTTTGAAAGTATATGTTTGAAGCGTAGCTTTATATGGAACTGAAACTTGGACGATCAGAGTACCTGATAAGAAAAGATTAGAAGCTTTTGAAATACGGTGCTATAGGAGAAGGTTAAAAATCAGATGCGTGGATAAAGTGACAAATGAAGAAGTGTTGCGCCAAATTGATGAAGAAAGAAGCATTTGGAATAATATAGCTAAAAGAAGAGACACTTATAGGCCATCTTAAGGCATTCTGGAATAGTCGCGTTGATATTGAAGGGACAGGTAGATGGGAAAAATTGTGCGGGTAGGTAACATTTGGAATTGGAATATGTAAAACAAATTGTTAGGGATGTAGGATTTAGGGGTATACCGAAATGAAACGATTGGTACTACGTAGGGAGTCTTGGAGACCTGCATCAAATCAGTCAAATGACTGAAGAAAAAAAATTTTCAACTTTATCTTCAAGCTAAATCAATTAAATTTTAATTAATTTAAACAATGATAATTATGACATTTTTTTATTATTACAATCGTAAAGATTACTATATTAAAATTATTATAATTGCATTTGTAAATTTTTATGGAGTATTTATAATTTTAAAATTTTATGTAATATTTTGCTACTAATTAAATTGTAAATTTTAAAATTCTCAAATTTTAACAAAATCACAATTCTAAATTAAAATCTAAGTCATGGATTAAATTCAAGTTTTAAACAAAAAATAAACAGTTCAAAGGGTTTACCAGTATATAATATTGTATGGACAACGACCGACATCTATGTAACAATCAAATTAAATCTCTATTCATTTAGCCAGTGATACCAACAAATTGGTCACAGTAATAAAATTCAATTGAAAATATTTTATATTAATAAAACTACTGTACTAAATTGAATTCTAACTTTTCTCTACTGGCTTGACCTTTCCTTTTTTTTAATTGATATCAAGTTTCTCTAACTTTGTTTTTTTAATGACTATTTAAATCAATTTTTCAGTGTTTAGCTCGTCATCTCAAACTAGTTGTTTAAGAGCTGATTTTCGAAGTCCAAGGTTCTGAGTTTTGAATCCTAGTAAATGTTAGTTCCTTTTATATGGATTTGAATAGTTGGGGATACCGGTGTACTTTGGTGGTTTGGATTCAATTAAAAACACGTCTCAGGAATGGTCGGCCTTTTTTCTGTTTAGCCTCCGGAACCACCGTAAGAGAATGATATGTATGAATGTAAATGAAGTGTAGTCTTGTACACTCTCAGGTTAACTGTTCCTGAGATGTGTGGTTAATTGAAACCGAACCACCAAAGAACACAGGTATCGATAACGATCTAGTATTCAAATTCGTATAAAAGTAACTGTCTTTACTAGGATATAAACCTTAGAACAATCGACTTCGAAATCAGCTGATTTGCGAAGACGAGTTCACTACTAGCCCAACCAGGGGCGTTTAGATAAATAGTTTAACCCCTTGTGTCACGACACTTTGCAGCAGATATAAATATGAATTCAACATATATGATTTACATCTCAGCAGTTAGACTTAATCATACTATCACTCTCACGTGCAAGTGCAATTATTATTTTATGCGTATAAAAATGTACTGTAAGCTATAACTATTCTGGCACCGTAGCATTGCCGATTAGCAATTAAAAATTTTGTTAAGTCATTTTATTGATGAACGATAATATAATTTGTAATGTTCCACACCACTATTCAGTTCACTGGAAGAAAGTAAATTTCACTCTGTGTTATCGTGTTACTTCACACGATACGATACAATTTTATAGTTCATTTTTATAACAGGTTTATTCAGGTTTAACAGGTTTATTTTCTTTAATTTTAATTTACCCTGTGTTTTTGTGCCAATCGGGTTTTACAATGAGTGATTCTCTCGTGAAACATAAACCAGAAAAACCTTTAAGTACCTGCGACAAAAAATAATCTGCAACGTATTATAACCTTAAAAAAAGATAACCACGAAACTGCAATCAGAGATATTGCTTAGAAAGCAAGTAATGCAACAAGCGTTAGCAAAGGAACAAATTTTAATATAATAAAGAAATACAAAATTGACTGGTAAACATGTCAGCCCTAAAAAGACCCAAAAGCGTATGAAAACGATTGAAAAGTTGGACGATTTTAATAAAACCGCTATCAGAAAAACATTTATTATTTTTATTTCAATAACGAGGTTCCGAACTGGAAAAAATATTAAATGCCATGAATACAGATTCTGAACTGCCGAATTTTTCTAGAAGTACTTTACATCGTGTTTTTAAATTAATGAACTTTTGTTTCATTTCCAGAAAAAATAATTCTTTACTGATTGAAGGCGAAGATATTATTTCACGACGTAGAGAATATTTAAGAGAAATGAAGCGATTTAGTCGACTGTTCTCAGCTTCTAGTTGGATCCGGTCCGGCAGGTAAAGAGACTAGCAGTAAAATAGTCCAATAAGACCAGCTAAAAAGGAGGTATTAGAACCAGTCTGCGAGACGTTACGACGTCGGTCCCGCTAGGGCAGTTCTGCGAGGAGCAGCGGGGAGAGGCTGCGAGTTGTGTGGGTTCGGCGGAGTCCTGCGAGCCAGTCCAGCGAGACGTTACAACGACGGTCCAGCGATGAGAGTCACGGGTGTCAGTATGCGAGACGTCAGTACAGCTAGGAGAGTCTTGAATCCAGTTCAATATGAGTAAGATGATGCCATGAGTAATTCTAGTAAACAAAAAATACTATCGGTGAGTTACAATCTAAAACTATAAGTGTATAAGTGAAAGAAATAATGCAATAAACTTCATTCATAAACTGTTAGGGTATATAGCAAAGGTATTTTCAAGTGAACTTTATACGATTGTTTGATAATATAAGACTAGTTGTTAAAACTAGCGTTTTTTTTATTAATGGTTCTGAATTCTAATTTTCTATTTATCTGACTGGAATAGATTCCAAACGATTATTTATCTTGAACTCTGTTTTGTGTGTAATCTGTATTTTTTATTTACTATTGACATTACTATTTGATGTGTACTGTTGAGATTGTTATTCTATGTTTACGTTATGCTCTACTGTATGTCATGCTTACGGTTTTTATTTAGTCATGTATTGTCTTATATATTAATAGTTTGATTTGTTGTCACTGACAAGTAATATTATTATCATTTACTACTATTATCCTGATTATTATTGTGGCTGTAATAACTATACTAATATTTGTGTTCATTAATTGTTTTATTATTGTCATTTATTACTGTTATTATTATCATTATTGTATTTATCAGCATTGTTATTATAATTATTAATTTGTCTGGTTGTAATTATAAACATTTTAAACCAATAGACGTAATATATAAAAATTCTAAATTGGGAACCTCTCGATATCCTGATCGAGCGGCGAATCACGCGACAATATAATAAAAACTACTTTTTTTAATCTTAATGAGAATTTTATTACCATTATTTGAAAATAAAATAGTTTTACCTGTTTTATACTGTTAAAAGTAGCTTTCATGTATTCAAGAAGACTGATGAGGAATAATCTAATACTCCTTCGATATCTCATCAACGAAAATAGATTATATTCCACTAAACTATTTAACATCACTAAAGCCTCAACATTTCCCCTATAAGTGACTATTATTTCACATCTAAAACATTCTTTTTGTGTTATGCAATGATTAAATCTGAGATATTCGTTTATTTCTGTTTAATTTATCACAATCATTTATATTACTCTCAGATACAAAAAGAACACAAAATGAAAACTTATCTTTACTTTCCCAGTTTTTCATCCGGAGGTCTTGCGTTTGAATCCCGTTCAGACATGACATATTTCATACTATATATATATATATATATATACACGAGTACAAGGAGGTGTATGAGGGAAAGTACCGTGTGTTCCAAATGAATATCGGATTTTAAAGTTATGTAATAACTATAAATTATAAATTAATAAAATTAATAAATTATACATGAAATAAAAGAGCAATTCAAATGGTTTTACGTGTAAGTGTTTAATGTGAGCACTAGTCGTCACACAATATATATATAATCAGTAGGCGAGTTCATCCCATACTTTAATCAGCAAGTCTGGAGTAATTGATGCCACAGCTGCTTCAATCCTTTGCCTCAAGTCGGGTAGATCGGCCGGTAACGGTATCCTTGATCCTTTATAAAGCCCCAAAGAAAAAAATCTCACGGTATCAGATCGGGCAACGGCAAATAGCCTTGTCATCTGTTCCCCGGTGACCGATCCAGCGTTGGGAGAGAATTTCATTCAACTAATCAGGTGCAGTTTTATGCCAATGAGGAAGTGCACCATCTGGTTGCCAAATAAAGTTCTGTAGTTCGTATTGTAACTGAGGAAAGAGCCATAGTTATAGAATATCAAGATAGTTCATTCCAGACACATTTGCTTCTGCGATAAAGAACGATCCGTAAACTTGCCATCATGACACATGATGTTCAAAACATTCAGTTTTGTTTAAAAAATATAACCAATGGTTTTAAATAGTTTATACCATCTACGAATGTTATTTTCTCTCGGGGGATCACAAAAGAACTTCAAACGGGAAGCACGTTGAATGGTAATTACAGATTCACATTTTCTAAACTGCAAAACACAGAACACTTTTTGCTGGATGGGGTGGGGTCACCATCTTTGCAACTAGCGCTTTCAAGTAGATGGTACAGGAAACAACTTATGAGTTTCAGCACAGCTAAAAAAGTTTGAGTTGCTCTTTCATTCCGTGTATAATTATTCAATGTATGTGAAACTTGAAAAATATTGCAATACTTTAAAACTTCGATATTCATTTTGAAGCACACGGTATAGTAATCTGGTAAAGAAAATCGCCTATTAGGTTTTTGACCATTAAGACAAAAAACACAAACTTTTTTCCCGATGGATGTATGCATTTGTTTTACGTTTTGTCGTTAAATATCTTCGACTGCATGAACCGATTTGGAATAAGCTTGATCAAATAGATATTTTTATATGGAATGAGAATTTATCATGTTAGAAATTTTGCATCTTTGTGAGAATTTTTCCGAGGTGGTTTTTTAAACAACATTTTAAAATTACTTAAATGAAGTTGAATCGGAATTAAAATTACTATGTATATATATATATATATATATAAGAATTTTCAAGAACAAGCACATCATTACAAAAATAAGTTTGAAAAAATTCATCTCTCCTCATAAAAATGTATCATTTTAACAGCTCAAAAACTTACAATTTTGAAATTTTTGGTAATGAAACTATTCCACTTCTCTAATGAATTATTTACATTAAATGTAAAAATTTTACAACATATTTTAAAGCATATTTTATCCATATTTTTACAAGTTATCGTAGAAAACTCGTAAAAATTTGCTTCTTTTACATAATAAATATTTATAACTGGTGTATAAATGTATTGAACATTTTGTAAAAAAAATGATTGTATAGAAAGATTTAATTGGAGAATATTTTCGCAGTTCATCAAAATAGAAATACAGATTTGGTTCATTCATTGAATGAGTACATATATTTGGTAGATAAATATCTATAAATAATTAAAACATGCCATAGAGTATGCATATATTTGGTAGTATAACAGAATTTCATAATTGCTAGCCTTATGCAAAATATTTTCTAATACTTTTGCAGAAAAATTTGATACGATTAATTTAGTTTCTTTAAATAAAGAAAACTGTAAGGGAAAAACCTGTAATCGTTTGAGAAACCAGTTTTCGAAATATAGTTTTAATTTATAAGTGCTGGTAAAATTTATGCCGTTGCTACAATGTATTCTTTTTCCTAAATGATATATTTTTACCGTAATAATTTTATTAATATTCAAACTCACAATTAAAAATTAAAAGCAGATAAAAAAAGATGGTGACAACAAAATTATAATATATTCCCGGTACTGGTTATTTATTTTTCTTCAGTGGAAAAATAATATTACAAGAAAATAAGCCAAAACAGTTTTAAAAATAAAAAAATCGATACTTTAAACTTCGATCGGCTCCCCATTCCCAATATTCCCTCAAGTACTTTTTTGGGGTCATTTGCACTATTACTAAGACTAGGAAGACATAACAAAATATCCAGTTAAAAAAATATGCAGTAAATAAAAAATAGCTTTTTTCAATTTTTGGGGAAGGGGGAGAATTTGGGGCAATATTTAAAAAAAAAGTAAGATAAACATGCACGCATATTCTGAATGTTCAACCCCACTGAACTTAACCTTAACCATGTAGTGAACTTATCCCCACTGATTGGAGTTATGTTTAAAACGTTTTGAGAAAATTGACCCAATAAAATTATCTATCTCTCTGGAGATGTTAAACCCAGTATTTTACCAACAAATTGGCTTATATACTCGAGTCTCTGTGGGAAATTTGATCAAAATCGGTTCATCCAGTCAAAAATTATTAAGTTTCAAACATGTAACACACTTAAGTACGAATATTATCTCCACTTTTTTTGTTTTTTGGGGTCCCTGGGTCATGAAACGCGCACGTAAATGTAGGTACGTGTTTTAAACTTAATAAGTTTTTAATGGATGGACCGATTTTTATGAAATTTTGTACAGAGACTAGTGTATATTGGGCAGTTTGTTGGTAAAATTTTGTGGGGAGGTAGATAATCTTTTGGCGTCAATTTCTAAAAATTTTGCAAACAGAACTTCACTTTATACTAAGCATAGTACATGCGTGCATGCTTATCGTAACCATCATTAAAATAATTTTGCCTAAAAATTCTTCCCTCTTTTCTCAAAAGTCGGAAAAAACTATCTTTTAGTTATTGTATATTTTTAACTGGAATTTTTTTAATATCTTCCTAGACATAGTAGTAGGGCAAGTGACTCAAAAAAAAAAAATAATAATAATAATTTGAGAGCAACAATGGTGGAGGATCGAATCAAAGTTTAAAAATATCTATTTTTAAATTTTTTTTAAAATCTATATAAAAAATATAACACACACGTAAACATTCTTCTTTATAAATACATAGATTATAATACTGTTATACGTGAAAATTTTCTTTAATAAATGTGCTAATATTTTATTCAGATTAATTTATCTAGTGTAATACTAATGAGCTCTGAATCGTTCGGTATCAAGTGACATATGTTATGGTAATTATATAAACATTCCGTTATTAGAATACTTCGCTTAATAGAATTATTTTCGTTGCTAAAAGTACGTTCTATTAAACGAGGTGGTTATATATATATATATATATATATATATATATATGCGTGCTTAAACTGTTTAGTAAAACCAGTACGTATCCATTCGATTACGGGTTGTATACCAAAAAATTAATTAGGAGAAGCAGGTGCGTTCCGGCTCCTTCCTACATTTTGTAGAGTATTAAAACACATTATATTCAAAATACAATGTTATTGCTAAAATTCTTGGCTTTATAATAAATAGTTAAAACATAACTTTACTATTAATTTCTATGTTGAGTACTATTTACCTTTCTTAGTTTTATTCTTTTATTATATTTTGACGCGTTTCGGAATAAATACATTGTCAAAACTTATTTTACTGACACTTATAAATTTTTGTTAACCTTCTTTTTCTTTTTCCTGTTAAGCTTCCGGAATTACCGTTCAGATATTACTTTAGAGGATGATTTGTATGAGTGTAAATGAACTGTAGTCTTGTATAGTCTCAGTTCGACCATTCCTGAGATATGTGGTTTTGAAACCCAACCACCAAAGAACACCGGTATACACGTTCTAGTATTCAAATCCGTATAAAAGTAACTGCCTTTACTAGGACTTGAACCTGTTAATCTCATTTAACGTTTACTCAATGCCCTTCTCTTTATTTGACGTCATGCCTTATCTGGCCTTTTTCTTGATTATTTATTATTAACGGTTATACTTTACTGATATACCAATGAAAATGGAAGAATCAATGAAATGAATTCTAAATTGTGTTAAAGGAAAAAATATGAACATTTTTGAAAATTTATAAATATAAAACGATCATAAATGAACAGATCAACAATCAAGCGGATGTTCTTTTCAAGAACCTCAATCACTGAAAACAGGAAATAGATAAATCAAATTAAAAGATAAGTATAACCATTAATAACAAATAAACAAGGAAATGACCAGATAAGGCATGACGTCAAATAATGGAAGGGGCGTTGACTAAACGCTGTATAAAGATTAAAGAAATTTAAAAGTACTAGTACAATAAGTTTTGACAACGGAGTTATTCCGAAACGCGTTAACATATAATAAAAGAATGAAACTAAGAAAGGTAAACAGTACTCAAGATAGAAATTATAGTGTTCTTAGCAAAAAATATAAGAGTAATTATTATTTTAAAACAACAAATTTAACTACTAATGTTATTTAAGTAATAATTAATATGTTATAATTATTCTCTGGATTCTCTGGAACTAAAGTTAATGTAATATGATTTACGTGTTGAATATTTTAAACCATATCCAATGGCGGATTGGAATTTTCGAAAATTAAGGGAGGGCTGATAACAACGTATGTATGATTTTTTCTTAATGATTCATGAAAAATGTAACCAATTTCCAGGATACGAATGAAAATAAAGAAAAAGATTCATAAAAGCATGGGTTCAGTAACGTTTAGTTAGAGTGTCAGCTGTAGACAAATTTTGCCCTGATTTTTGCGCCTTCAGTAAAATTAAGGAAGAATGTTTTTCCTGAGCCCCAAAGTAAGGGATTAATTTAGTAATTTTCTATGAAATCTAACCTAAAAGATTTTTAAAGAATTTCCGAGTATTCGTTGTTAATATGTACTGTATTTTACCAATTCAAGTATTTCCGAATAAAGAACCAATTTTCAATCCTATAAACTTACACCAAGCTTTAAATTTCTTAAGTAGAGCAATTTAAGTATAAATGTAATAATATATATATATATATATATATATATATATATATATATTGGCTTAAAAGTGTAAGCTAAATGTAAAAATCTTGGTCTATAAGATACAATTTGTTTCAATCTACTTTATTTTTTATAAAAATTTATTTGTTTATCGAAACCTTAACTTAGGTATTATTTATTAATCAATCTTAAATTTAAAAATATCTAAATTTTATTCATTCATTTATAAATCTAAAAAAAATTGTTTTTTGTATTCCAATTTTTTTATATACATTAAGTTTCTACAAAAAAAAAAATAAAATACGAGAAATATAATTTGAGCTTTGTTTTATTGAAATTTTCAGGTCAAAATCAATATATTTATTTACTAAGTTCCAAGAATTTCATTAATGCTTTATTTTATGTTTAAAGTAGACATCACGGTAAAAATTTTCGTAAGTTATAACTCGAAAACGTAACGTTTCAGGTTAAATAACTACACGAAATTATTTTTATTTTCACATTTCAAACAATGTACTGAAGTGCTTTCCGTTTATTTGTGAGACACTCTGTATATGAGAAGGGATGAAACACCTATTAAATAATGTGCAAATATTATAGAAAAGAGATTTCTGGTTATTGTAATATGAAAATAGTTTTTTTTTGCTGAATAAATGTAATGACAACGAAGTTTTTCTTGTTCATTGATTATGTACAATGCATCCTGCACGTGTTAAAAAGTTTCTAAATAGGCAATAATGTCTTTTTTTTCTTTTACAGAAGCTCGTTAGCGTTGTCTATAGTAAGCATTGAAGCGGTAGTCAATCGAGAGAAAGAGGAAGAGAGCTTGTCCGATCCTGTAACGACCCCTTTGGTCTAGTTCTATAATACATTGTACCAAATTCAATCAGCTCTTAAATATTGTGTGATATTTCAGTTCGTTATATTAGAAAAGGTACCGCTAATTAATGGGGTAAAAACTGGTTTTTTGGTTACTCTCTTATATGTAAATTTCCTAGTAACATACAAAATAGGAAGTAAATCTTAATTTTGTTCAGAAATATTTTTGTTACGCAGCAAATGAATAATATATACGAATTTCCAAAAAGTAAATTTTTTTAATATGAAATAATATTTTATGCTGATTTAAGGTGTTAATGAATAATAATACAAATGTTTTCCAAGCAGATTGTACGTAACTCTTACTACAATATTTACTTGATTTTTTTGTCTGGACAATATATTTTTCGGTGAAAAGCTCAATAAACAAATAGAAAATTTAGCCATCAATAACTAAAACATTTTGTCTCATCATCATTCACTTAAAGACTACGCCTTTTCGATTTAGCCACGTCACTCTCATCACCGTTTCTCTCTTCAAATCATTGTATGAACCAAGGACCATCTCTTCTTTAACATTATTGATGATAGTTTCTCTCGGTCTACTATTTTCTCGGTATATTATTTTTATCCTGGAAAGCTCGTTTTGCCAGCGCTATTCTTCTTTTTACTTCTGTGGCAGATTTATTATCGCTAGTGACGGTGTTTCCCAAATAACAAAAACCGTCAACCTTCTCTGCAACCGTGCCGTCTAATTTAATATCAACCCTTGTACCTTTTTCCTACAATCATAATATTTGTCTTCTCCTTATTAATTTTCAGTTTAAGTTTTGTTAGTACTTTACTTAGTGTTTCTAACATAATCTCCATTCACGTTGCTGATTCCGCCAGTAACACAATATCATCTGCAAAGCGGATACAATGTATGAATTTTCCATTAACTCTGATTCCTTTTGTTTTTTCTTTCATTTTTACAGTAGCGTAGCTTTTTCAATAAACAAATTAAACAGAAACAGTGACAGTGGGCAACCTTGCCTGACTCCCTATCTTATTTTGGCATCTTTAGTTAAGCCGTTGATTTCAATCTCAGTTTTCTGCATTTTATACAAATACAGAATTAATCGTCTATCCCTCCAGTCGAGCTTTATTTCCCTCATTGTTTGAAATAGCAATTCCCAATCCACCTTGTCAAAGGTTTTTTTTAAGTCTACAAAAGTCAAAAGTCTTCCTATTAATCCCAATTCTTCTCTCCAATAATACTCTCAACACTAGTATCGCCTGTCTAGTTCCTTTCCTACATCTGAAACTAAACATTATGCATTAATACGAATAAAATATTATAATTTATTTAAATATATTCTAACGCTTTCGGACCTTCATCCATCCTCAGGAATATCCATGTAATTCAATATAAAAATTTTACAAATATTCACTTAAAATAGTATAAAAAAGAATAATATACTAACAAAATTAACCAATGTATATAAACAATTGATTTTAATTGCATTATAAGTATTGCAAGTTGTACATTAAAATAAAAACATGTCAGTGAAAAATTCTCAATTGTTATCTAGATGACAATTATATTACAGATAACAGTTATATAGATCTAAGACCTATTTAAATTTTACTTTTATTTTATAAACTATCTGAATTTTACTTTCCCAAAAAAAAGGTTTTTCTTCTTCTATTCTTACCCTAATAAAAGAAAAATGATACCAAAGTATTGTTTTAAACAGTTTGCCCAATTAAAAAATGATAATTTTTATGGTATGATAAAGTTTTTCTATTATTTTTTTTTTTAATGACACAGAAACAAGGCAAAATCACCCATCTTCAAATTATACGGCCGCTCGTAATCGTTAAGTCAGGTGGGTAATTTGTTTTTATCACTTAATATGTTAGTGTTTCATAAATATAAAACAATTTTAGATGAATTAAAATTGTTAATAAAATTAACAAATTTTCATTATTATTCGTTTCCAAACATACATAAATAATTTATTGTAGATTAAATTTTCTGGTAGGCACAGCATAAATTTTGGTAAAAAAATTAAAAATAAATTATACTTTACTATATTATTTTCCTTTGGCTAGGTTTCAATTACGTGGCTGTAACCTGTCCCTTACTTAATAGTGTCATTATTATACAGATTTTTATCACGGTAAAGGTGTTCAACCGATCAAAAGCCTATTCTTTTCTATCACTGACCAATCAGAAGTGTGTGTTGATTAATGTATCAGCTGTTTTTTTTACTTTCCCGTTTGTAATAATTAACAAGGAAAGGTTAATTTGAAAGTAGACCAATAGGTAACTCTCTAGGTAGAATTTTTTCTATTTAGCCTCTGGAACAACCTTAAGGTAATACTTCAGAGGATGAATGAGGATATGTATGAATCCGAATGAAGTGTAGTCTTGTTCATCAGTTTCTATATTACACTGTTTATCTATCTGTTTATTACGTATGATTCCAAGGAAGAAATATCTTTAACACCGATCGATATCAAATAAAAGGCAGAACTTATGACTAAATAATCTATTTTTTTAGAAATGTATTGTTTAATGTATTTTATGAAAATATAAAAAAAAAATTCTGTAAGCAGTGTATTCTGTCATTTTTCGCAATATTTTATATTTCCGCTTTTTATTATTTTCAGTCATTTTACTGGTTTGATGCAACTCTCCAAGATTCGCTAGCTAGTGCCAGTCGTTTCAATTCGGTAAACCCCCTACATCCTACATCCCTAACAATTTATTTTACATACTCAAAACGTTGTCTGCCAGCACAATTTTTCTCATCTATATCTCCCTCCAATATCAAAGCGACTATTCCAGGATGCCTTAAGATGTGGCCTATAAGTCTGTCTCTACTTTTAACTATATTTTTCCAAATGGTTCTTTCTTCATCGATTTACCGTAACATCTCTTCATTTGTCACTTTATCCAACAAACTAATTTTTAACATTCTACTATAGAACCGCATTTCAAAAGCTTCTAATCTTTTCTTCTTAGGTACTCCAATCATCCAAGTTTCACTTACATATAGAGCTACGCTCCAAACATATATTTTCTCATGTTTAAATTAATTTTTTATGTAAGCAAATTATATTTCTGACTGAAGGCTCGTTTCGTCTGTGCTATTCGGCATTTTATATTGCTCCTGCTTCTTCATTCTTTAGTAATTCTACTTCCAAAATAACAAAACTCTTTTACCTCCATAGTATTTTCTCATCCTATTTTTATATTCACTAGTTCATCTTCATTATTTCTACTACATTTCATTACTTTCTTTTTGTTCTTGCGTAGGATTTCATCAATGCCATTCATTTTTTCTTCTTCTAAATCTTTTTTACTCTCGGCTAGAATTACTATATCATTAGCAAATCGTAGCATCTTTATCTTTTCATCTTGCAGTGTTACTCCAAATTTAAGTTGTTCTTCAACATCATCAACTACTAATTCTATGTAAAGATTAAAAAGTAACGTAGATAAGGAACATCTTTGTTCTTTGTCCGACTCCCATTTTTATTATTGCTTCTTTTTTATACTCTTCGATTATTACAGTTGCAGTTGTATTCCCACTAGGATTATAATAATTGATTTGAGTGTTATTTTCTGCCCTTCCTTATTATTGTCAGTGTAACCTTAGTAGAACCTTTATTATCAAAATTACTTCTCGCAATCAGTCTTAGTATATTGGGATCATCGAATGAATAGTTATGTAATGCTTCTCAAACTTTCCATCACTACTTTTTCTCTTTTTTTTTTTTAAAAGATGGAGGAACCATATTTACGGGCGCCGAAGCAGTGTCGGACTCGCTAACAGGTTCCGCAAGATAGTAAAAAAGGCTTATTTATTCCTGCGCACTACCGACTAAATCTCCATCCCTAACGACCCACTCTAACTGGGAATAGTTGGCAAAGCATTACTTCAGAAGGGGGGATAAGCGCCCACACACATATTCGGACAACAAAGAAAACAGCAAAGGCACATACACACACAAAAACAGATCCACACTTAACTAAAAAACCAGCACAAAACAACACCAAACACACTTGAATTAAACATACCATCACGTATACACCACCCGCGCACAGACACACGCACAGACTCTCGCAACAGTCATATGTGCCATACGCATACTCACATGTCATCAGCTTTAGCTCGGAAGTGGGGGAAGCTCCCAGAAACCCAGCCGATGGAGTCACCGCGGCTTCATTGTATTCGGCCGACCTTCACAAGATCGAGACGCCCACTAGTCACTGTCCCCCGCACCGCAACCCCAAGGCCTTTAACCAGCAGCTTTCTTCAGCAGAACGTAATTTCACCATAACTGTTTTAGCATATCGGGCAATAGCCGCCCACTGATATGGTTAACATAATTTCCTGGAAGTCCTCAGGTTCAATTATTTCCTTTCTGCCAATAACATCCACGATCTCCTCACGCTCTACCACAAATCTAGAACAGGGAAAAATACATGGAAAGGCATCTCTTCAACCCCACAAGCAGGGCAGCTGTCTGAGTGGCTCAACCCAAACCTACAGAGATACGCCATAAATCCCCCATTGCCGCCAGCAGCTGAGTAAGATTAAAATCCAGCAAGCTATGGGTTCTCCCACACCATCTCCCAACATCCCGTATCAACCTGTAGATCCATCCGCCCTTTGCACAACAGTCCCATCTCTCCTGCCAAATCCTTAACATTTGATCAGTAATTGCCGCACTCACTTCTTTCTTTTCAACTGAGGTCATAGCCCCGTATTTGCGCATCCTCTTCCTATGCACAATCACGAAGTCAATCGGAAGCAACCCGGAAATGACCTCCACGTTCTCCAAGAAGACATTCCTGTAGGCTGTTGCAACCCTGAGTCAACACTTCTTATAGAGTGCCTTCCAATATGCCTCTGTATTTCCTATACTTAATAATATTCGCTCATATTTCAGCACCGTACAGTAAGGCGGTGCATGCCACTCCGGTGAGTAGCCTCCTCCTCTGTTGTCCTGAGCCTCTTAAATTCGGCAAAATGTCCGCAATACAGCACATAACTCTCACCGCCTTTTCAAAGGCTTCAAGAGATGGCCTACCAAATCTCAGTCTAGTATCGATCCAAATGCCCAAATATTTCATCGCGGCCTTCCCATCACTACTGTAATGGCTTCTTCTGCTTTGTCCCTCCCGCATTAAAGGTTATACAATTTCTTGAAAAAAATCCGTCAGAATATTCATTTTAACAATTAAAAATTTTTAAATATCACATCGGATTGAGAGTTTATTCCTTCATTAATTATCTTTTTCCGTTTTAATTTTAGATTGATTATTTCCATGTTTTTTAGAATATTTAAACGTTTTCCTTTTTCTTCATAATGTAATATTTTTATTAAATTTGGCTTAGTATTTCACAATTGTGTATCAATGGTTATCATTATAGGTTCATTTCATAATATATTATTTATTTAAAGCGAAATTTAAGAGAGAGTTCTAAACTAACGACATCTGAAGATTTTTTTCGGAAAATTACAAATATTCATCTATAAGATACTAGTAAGTTGTTTTATATTGCCGGATAAGAGACATTTTAGATTTCGACGTTATATATATATATATATATATATATATATATATACAACTACTTCCGACAGTTTGTTTATGGAAGTTCCTACAACGTTTAGTTGCAGTTATTTGTTATAATACTTTACGTTGTGTGTGTATGTGTAACGGAACGTTTTCCTATGTGTATTCCTTGAAGTATTGGATGATATCGAATCCAACTCCTCTGGGGTCAGCTTGTAATATAAAATTTGTGCGTTTATTTCCTCTTTTTACATTTTTCATGAGTAATCCTGTACTGTACGGTTAGAAATAGATAGAACTTTTCTAGTCTAAATCAAATAAATGTTTTTCACATATTTATCGATTGATATGCTGATTAGTAAATCCATTGAAAAAGCCTATTAATTGGTTAAAAATTATATACAAATTTATCTCTATTGTAATAAAGAGTTTTATTGTGTAATAGATTAATAATATTAAGCTTCTGTTTCTTGTTTTTTTTAGAAAAAATAATTTTTTTACTGTTTCTTTAACATTGTATTTTTTTTTTGACTTGAAATGTCTTTAAAATCACACCGAAACATACGGTTACCAGAACAGAAATTTGAAGCGTAATGAAAAGGTCTGTACCGCCCTGCCTTTGTAACTCACTAACTATTAGTCTCGGAGACGTAAATGCGGTGTCATTATGTAACTTACATGTTCAGCTCACTTATACGACTTTGCGTCACTGGCGAGTGGATTGGCGGGGAAGAGCACCGATCAGGGTCCTGTGCTCTCTGAGCACATGAGGGAGAGCGCCAAAACTGGCGCTCTCCCTCATTTCCATTCAGGTGTAGCTCACGATTTGAGACGTGATATCACAATCATTCGTGTGTTTGTGTTTAGAGTTTGCCGAGATAGATCTATTTAAGTAATAATAAGTGTTTTTTGGGCAATATTTATGTGTAAAAAAATAAAGAAATCATGTAAAAAAGTATAAAAATTCAATGTCAGTCTGTCCCCGCAAAAGCCAACCGGAAGTATAACTTACGAAAATAATTGGAAAGGAGAGGTTATTGGCCACGCACAGGTACCCTAATGTCCTGTGCCGAGGAAGCGAGAATGTTTCGTGAGTGTCACAAAGCTGGCACGGCGCGCTCAGTGAACGAAAACGACGGCAGGAGCAACTCTACCGCTGCTTATTACGCATGGTATCTCTTAGTTCTCAGATCACAGACCAATGTTGAACGAAATTGTCGTCGAATATTAGTCGAAATAAATATCATGTACCATTTAGTGTTTTTTTATGTTAAAATCAAATTTAGTACGCAGTCGATATCTCGTTTTTATTTCAATCCAATACACTAAAAGTGACTCGCTGACATACAGACTGACCAATTTACCTGTAGAGTTAGTCAGATGAAGGTACTAAAATTTTCCATTGGAGACTCTCAATTTTGTTTAAAAAAAATTTGATGTGGATCTCTCAATTAACTCTACAGTTAAATTGGTCGGTCTGTACTTTGGAGAAAATTCATCCAATGTCTGTAACGTTTCACGTTTAACCAACGGCCGTGCGCCCTGATACAGCCCTTTCTTTTCTTTTTCCTGTTTAGCCTCCGGCAATTACCGCAGATAATATCAGAGGATGAATGAGGATGATATGTATGAGTGTAAATGACGTGTAGTCTTGTACAGTCTCAGCGACTGTTCCTGAGATGTGTGGTTAATTGAAACCCAACCACCAAAGAACACCGGTATCCGCGATTTAGTTTTCAAATCTGTGCAAAAAATAACTGAATTTACTAGGACTTGAACGCTAGAACGCTCGACTTCCAGATTAGCTGATTTAGGAAGACGCGTTCACCACTAGACCAACCGGGTGGGTTGCCTCGATACAGCCCTACCCGATTTTTTTAGTTTGGTCAACTAAACAATTTGGTCAACTTGTTTGGTACAAATCGAGGGGTAAATTTGGAGTTTCCCTATGTATTTTGATTAAAGAAATTGAATAAAAGAATTCCAAGACCTCTATCACACTTAGGTTTTAAGAAATATGGGGTAAAATACAAAAACGGGGTTTAAACGTATTTTATTGGAAAATACACATTTTTGGGTTAGGAATAAAATAACTTTGTTAATTTACCAATAAACACATAAAAATTTTTAATTAACTTTGTAGAGAATTTAATTCAGAGAAATTAATGTAAATAACGTCTATTAAAATGAAACACAAGTTTGAGAAGTTCAACTTTAATTAGAAATAAAACACACAAACTGAATCCGGAGAGTTATACGACTTTGAACAGAACAATTTTCATCAATGTTTGATGTTTGTGCAATATAATGTACAGTCTCCGCCAAATAAGGATGAGCTTGGAATGGGGACGATTATTACAGAACCTAAAAACATGTTCCTGATATACATGTTACCAAATAATTGTTTTATTTTTAAGAAATGAATGCAACAACTTTGAAATGAAATACAGTAGGCTAATTTTGTACCGTACATTGTAAAATGTAATAATGGATGACAAAATATTATTTATTACTAATTAATAGGTAAATATTGAGATAGATGGTTATTACTGTACGGTTAACGTATAATTAAACTAGCTAGAACGTTCTCCGCGCTGCCATCAGTATCTTCAGTGTAATTGCCACTATTATCATTGTCACTACAAAAAGTAGCAACGAAAGATTCTATCAGAGAATCTATTAACGATTCTTGATTCCAATACTCAACTTCAATTTTTTTAACGTTTTCACAGTAAGGTTTACAGTCTTCGTCGTTTTACCTCTGAACAAACTATCTCAATTGCATTTAAATTGCAAGGTGAAAGCTGCAGAATGTGTTGCCGAGTGTCGGCTCCTAGATAAAATTAGTGGTGGTGCTGCTCCACAAAATTTTTTTTTGAACTTTTCAAGGCTGTGGTTAAGGTTTTCTGTAAAATAAAAAAACAGAAAAAATGAATCAAATAACGTAGATGGAAGCAATATAATTTTAGACTTTATCGCATTCACACGGTTTAAAACCGAATAAATAATAAAATGTCAATGCAGGTAATATTTTTTAGTATTATTATATAATAACTTAATAAAATATCCCCTTAAAAACAATATAGTTCAACGGTTCTTAATTTAAATTTCTATGTACACAGAAACAGACATAATTAGTTTTCACTAATCACCTTCACTTTCATCCTTCCTGCGTGTTTTTGGACAGATTTGGCAATCTCCGGCCTCCGTGGCGCAAGTGGTAGCGTCTCGGCCTTTCATCCATAGATCCCGGGATTGAATCCCGGTCAAGCATGGCATTTTTACACACTACAAAAATTGTCATTCATCTCATCCTCTAAAGCAATACCTAACCGTGGTCCTGGAGGTTAAAAAAAAGATTTGGCAATAAAAGAACCCTTGCTTTCCCCCATCTTCTGATCACTGCTTAAAAAACAACTAAACCACATTCATATTCCTTCTACCGAATAAACTAAAAAAGGGAACGAACGTTCTACACATGCGTGGTGTAAAAATATTACCTTCCACTAGCACGCCAGGGTTGGAACTGCGGGAGCCACAGTGCTATCGCTTTCTCGCAGCAGTCTCGCGTGCAACTTCCTATGAGCGCATGCGCATAACAAACAAACTCCAGGCCGCTGGAACAGTGAAGCGCACAGTACCACACAACGATTTTCAATAGGGAGTGCTGCAATTCCGCATTGCCTGTACGAGAGCCGCCATGCTGTATTTATTTAATGAAAGGGATTATAGTAAAGAGGGTTAACCATGTTAACAATTTGCTGATAAGCGATGAGGTTCATTTCCAATTGTAAAGATTTATTAACAACAAAATTTCCGTGCTTTAGCAAGTGACTTACTGATTGTGTAAGACAGAATGGTGGTCATCTTAATATCATCGATAATATCCAGTGGAAATAGAGAGTGCTGCAGTTCCACAGTGCACATACAAAATTCGCCATTGGTGTTACCTTCTATTGCCAACAATTTTTTAAATTGGTATCGTTTTCTGTTACTTTTGTTGAGTTTAATTAGTTCACACAATTGTGGTTTAAGCATTCAAGACGAAAATGGAATATGATGTTTCTTAGGTAAACAGTCATGTGTTTCTTGCTTGATGACGCTGGAAGATTTTCAGATAGAATACTATGATACGGAGCATTTTCAATAACTACTACATACTCGGGACTATGGTTAGGATCTAATTTTTCATCAGCCCATTTCAAATAATTTTTAGTATTCATGCTATCATGGTAATCGCCACTTTTCGATTTGGCTGTTAACATTGCGTTTTGAATAATGCTCACGCAATTTCCGGTGTAAATTATAATTAAGTGTTCACATTTATTTATTGGTAAATGAAGACTTCCACCGTTGTCGTTAGCATATGATTTTGCCGTTGAATGAGATGATAAAACATCTGAGTATGCAATCGCCCGGTAACATTTCTATAACCATTGATTGCCTGTTAATGTCAAATCTTTTTCTGCCTAATATCATGTTTTTCAATTAAAGTTTTCCTTTCGTTTTCTGTTTTGTGGCACTTATTTGGTGTATTTCTACACTGTGTTATGACGTAAGGAACTAATTAGTTTTTAATATGGCCGCTTGGTGGGAAGAGTTTGTCTTTCCTCAGGTTGGTACTGCGCTAGACGGGCTAGCGAGTGGATGTGTTATATGTGTTCTACTCGAACGAAAGGCGTTCGAATTATATTGTAATAATTGTATATTATTTTATTCTGTTTTTATGAACATTTTATAAATATTTATATTCAATTACGTTTTAAATTATATAATGCTTTCAACACCACATTGTTAAAAATTATTTATCCTCTCGACGGATGAATCACCCAAATTACAGTCCATTAAAAACTTGAATATATCACAAACTTTTTAACGAAACAGCAATTAAAACCTAATTCTTTCAAAATTATTCTTAGAATCGTTTCTCTGCCGTTAAAATTAATTTTAATTTTCCATTCTTTAAAGGATCTGTTAACTGTTGCCCTATCTTTGAGTGAAATTCATTTACAGTTCGCCTAACCACACTTTTATCAAGTCATGTAATCCGGTTACCGGTTTAGAACGTTTCTTTTTCATTTTCGGGGTGATGAACGAAGATTCAGGCCCTTTGGATCGTAGAAATTCTCAATTTTTTCTTTTCTTAGGCTTTGAATCTGAATCCTGGAAATGCCACAGGTAGCTTCTCTTCACACTTTTGTATAGCAATGAAATGGTTGTCAATTTTTTTTTTTTAATTTCCTATTGCTAAAAATCCTTTATTTATGAAATCATACGCGTTGTTTAAAATTCTAGCACCTGTTTTCGAATAATTTTACCTTTCGCAACATACTTAAATTCAGCCGTAACTAGTCGCACGTGAATGAACTACTTTAAAAACGTGTTACAAAATATCGTATCGTACATTAATTGACTACGTAGCAAACTATTCGACACATGTCAATAGAACTGTACCGTGAGGCAGAACCAATAAACTGAACTTTATACATATCCCAGGGAAATTATGAAAAAGGAGATTTGATCATATCCGTAAGTTAGATGATCAATTCATGGAAGACGCTAAAATTACAACTCTGTGGGGGATTTCTCTAAAGAAAGTAAGTGATTTGATAAAATCAGTGAAAAGATGAAATAATATTGTTAGATATTAAAAGTATTTATTTTGTAAACCATGCATTATTAAACGTAGCGTAGGTAATACAACAATAGTCATTGAAACATAAATTATTTATTTCATAATAGTACTTATATTAATAAGTATTAAAACTTAAACTAAATAATAATAAGTATTTTTTTCCGTAATAGTACTATGTATCCGTTGCAGTTTAAGAAGTGATGCAAATTTAAATTGTTCAACGACTGTGGTAGCTTCTTCTATACTTTCGCCAGTCCACAAAGGTTTTTTATCATACCGCTTGTTCAAAAACGTCCTGATAGTTTCATTAAACTAGGTTAAGTTTGATTTTTTTTCTATATCTACCCATTTTTCTACGGTAGGTACTTGATAAAACTCGAAATGTAGAAACCAATAATAAAAATGGGCGCAACCTTCCTCGCGTAATGTTTCTGCGCTAGTGTCTGTGTCATATCAGAAACGCGCGGCGCTGGCCGGCACGGACGCCGGTTAGAGCCGCGAGGTAAAGGGGAGTGGTAACAAGCGAAACACAGAACTGTGCGACTTACTTCATCTTTTCACTAAAACAGTTAAGGGATTTGATCAAATCACTTACTTTCTTTAGGGAAATCACCCCACATAGTTGTAATTTTAACATCTTTCGTGAATTGATCATCTACCTTAGGGATTTGATCAAATCTCCGTTTTTATCATCTCCCTGCGACATATATATATATATGGAAAAACAACAGAGAAACAAAAATAAAATAAAGGTAATGATTTTGTATTTGAAAAATGATTTCACTTTCTTAATAGTCTAAACATACAAAAATATATTGGTTCATAAACAACAGTTGCATCATGTTTATGCTACCAAGAGATAAGATCATAATTTATTTTTCTCTTATTACTAAGAGAATCATGGCGTGCCAATGTTTCAGAGAACAATAGTATAACAGTAACGTGCGAGTTGATCATCCAAGCTCATCGTTACATGGCGGCTAATGAACATGAAAACAAATAAAACTTATCAATAACAAAATTACTAAAAAATAGATTTAAAAAAAATTAAAATCACATACCTTTATTTTTTTTTTTAATTATTAAATATTAAAATGGTTACTTGATAAAGCTTCAAACATTTCTTTTAAGCAATTTCTCATTTTCGCCCCCATTATATTCAATGCATAGTTCTGCTCGATGAATCTATGCTAGCAGAGTACGTCTTCAGTATTATTATTCTGTTGCTATTATTCTTAGCATCAGTATTATTCCTAATAGAAGATCCAACTTCTTTTATACGGTGTTTCAATTCTTCTGTAACAATAGGGATGGAATAGACTAATGACTTCATCCAACACCCCAAAAAAAAGGTCCACTGGCATGAGTTAGTGAGATCGAGGTGGCAATTTTACTGCTAATCCATTACTTATTATGTATATTATTTAAATGACTTATCACGTCACGACAGTAGTGAGCAGGTGCGGCATCACTGAAAACCACATCTGTAATTTATCTGCAAGTGGAATATCTTCCTAGAATTCCAACAGATTTGTTTGAAAAAATGCAAGTACCGCTCTCTATTGAGCCTTGGTAGTGAGAATAAAGGACCTATGAGATTATCAGTAAGAACATTACATCAGACACTAAACGAAAAGGCGCCTTGGAAATTACTTGCAACAGTCTCATGGGGATTATGTTCTTCCAAAGTGTGAATGTTACGATACATTGCAGTTTCTTGTAAAAATGATTCATCAGTAATTAATTAGTATATTACTTAGGAAATCAGGATGATGTTCACATTTTCTAATTAACCATCGACAGAATTTCATCCATTTATCAAAATCAGGCGGGAATAACTCTTGCACACGTGTAAATGTGTTGTATGATGTGGGTATATTTGTTGCTTTAATAACGTTCGCCACACGTTTCATTGCGAAACATGAAAGCAATTTGTGAACGTTCTGGCGCTTGAAATGGGAGATACATGATGGCATTTAATATTGCTTCTTCAGCGTTGACATTTCTCACAAACATTCACGACTATTATCGAATCATTGTTGTTTAAGATTGAACTCGACTCTCGAAGGCTTCAAATGATTTACGATCCGGTATAATTCGATGTGGAAAATTTTCCTGATATTTACGCACAGCAGCCAATCCATTTTTATTTACTTAAAAATAAATTAACAATATGTCCGTCAACTCTTCAAATGAAAATAAATTTGGGGTATCATTCATTGGGAATACTGGCCGAAAAATAACAGCTCAAACACCGCTCAAATGAATATTCAACCGCTTTAAAATAAAGTTAATTGTTGATAAGTTGTTATTGCCAACCTAAAAAATAAAGATTTTTAATTTGTTTTACAAGAATACTTTCAAAAAATTTTTCTAATTTTTAGCATTTCGTTTTAAATCGTCCGGTTTAAAATCGTATCATTTTTCCAATCAAGTTTGTGTGTTTTGTTTCTAATTAAAGTTGAACTTCTCAAATTTGTGTTTAATTTTAATAGACGTTGTTTATATAAGTTTTCTACAAAGGCAACTTATTGTCTTTTTCGGTTTAGCCTCCGGAACTACCGTAAGGTTAATACTTCAGAAGATGAATGAAGATGATATGTATTAATGTAAATGAAGTATAGTCTTGTATAGTCTCAGGTCGACCATTCCCGAGATTTATGGTTAATTGAAACTCAACCACCAAAAAACACCGGTAACCACGATCTGTTATTCAAATATAAGTAACCTACCTTTACTAGGATTTGAACTCTCGACTTTGAAATCAAGTGATTTGCGATGATGAGTTCACCACTAAACCAATCTGGTGGGTAAAATATCCATCATCCTGACCGCTTAAGGAAACACATACTCCATGTGGCAGTATCAGTCACGACGCCACCCCCTCAGTAACTGGCTCGTTTGAGAATACCGGTGTCCACGTTCTAGTATTCAAATCCATCTAAAACTAACTCACTTTATACTAGGATTTGAACCATAGAACTTTCAATTCTACAAAGTTAACTAGAAACTTTTGTTTTTATATTGGTAAATTAACAAAATTATTTTATTCTAAACCTAAAAAAGTGTATTTTCCGACAAATCATTTCTGTGTTTTACCTCGTTTTTCTTAAAATCTAAGTGAGATAGACGCCTGGGACTACTTTTATTCAATTTCTTAAAGAAAACCCCATAAGGAACCACCAAATTTACCCACCAATTTGTGATAGTAGGGTTTAATTTCAAAGAGGGAGGAGAAAGCATGACTAAATATTTTGCGAGCCAAAACTCGCTAATAAATATTTTTGTGACCTATGTCTATATGAACTTTTTATTTTGCTTTTGGTTATAGAATCACCTCCCAAGAGATTACCGTACAATTTGAAATCACCTGTGTATCTTATTTAAATCATGGAAAAATAGTTTTATCTTAGAGAAATCTCTAATTTTGTCTTAGAGACATAATCCAAATCTACGGTTTAAATAAGGAATAGCTTAAAAATATAGCGAATCCACTGACCAGTTTAATCAGTTTAATCAGATAGCCTGGTCGAGTACAACCCGGGATAAGGAGCTTCCCTACCTAAAATGAAAATATCTGGAAGAGATAGTACAAAATAGAACAACGTTCAGAAAACTGGGACAAGATTTCAAGATGGAGGAGAAATAAACCAAAAATTCCTGATCAGAAATTGAATTAACTGTATGATCAAGCCTGCCCTCTTAGATACAAGCTATCAAAAGTTGAATCGGGAGGTGTTGTCATAGCCATCTTATAGTCCTGAATACGCACCATTAAATTTATTTATTTTTTGGTTCTCTCAAAGGTGGCACACGATTTGGCAACAATGAATAGATCAAGAATGCTTTGAAACAGAATGGTTCAGCCATCAAGAAGAACAGTTTTTTATTGGTGCAATAAGCTCATAGAATAATTGGAAATTTTTAAAATAGATCCGGGTAAGTTACATATTATTATGTAACACAATTATTGTTAGTTGAATAACTAATGTTTTTCTGCAGTCAGTTATCTCTTTAAGTATTAAATTCCCGTTGTAGTTTTTTTTTGTTCATTATGATAAACGAGTATAAATGAATAGAAAGCATTATTTTGTTGTTATATCAATGATCAGTTTGGTGGTAATGTGAGGGTGATACAATAATTAAACAGACAAATATTTTTAGTGAAGGGAACGCTTAATTCAGGCAATTGAAACTTTTGTAAGTGTTGGCAACGTTGCAAAGAGTCAACTGTTCGATTAATATTTACGTAAAGATAACCTCTAAAGTCATAGTTTCGATGGCGTGTCTGCTCGAAGAAAGTATTTTTGAAGAACAGCGTTCTGTGATCCGATTTTTACCTTGGGAAAGTGTACAACCGTCAGAAATATTCTGTTGAATGAACAAAAAATACGCCAATAGTTGAATGAACCGTGTGAGTTTATACGTGTAGGTGGAAAAGTTTAAAAGTGGCCGCAAAAGCGTGAACTATTAGCACCGCTCCGGTCATCCGGTAACAGTGTCGACCTCATCCTTACATTCTCGTATAGATTTACTTATCCAGGTAGACCGATGAGTTACAGTTGAGTAAGTTGTTAAAAAATTTGAGTAAGTGTTGGACAACTCATACCAATCATTCAAAAGAAACTTAACTACCGTAAGACTTGTACAAAATGGATTCCCAAAGAGCTTATCCTTCATCACGAAGTCGAGAGATTTCCTATTTGCACCGATCGTTTCAATAACGAAGATAATGCATTTTTGGACAGGATTTTGACCTGTGATGAAACCTGGATAAATCATTTTGAACCGGAGTCCAAGCGTCAAATCATGCAGTGGAAAAATCATGAATCGCTTGTCCGTAAGAAATAGAAAATGCAACCATCGGCTGCTAAGGATATGTTAATCATCTTTTAGAGTGCCCATGGTTCGATTTTCTGTGATTACTTGGAGAAGTAATGCATTATTAACAACTTAAAAAAAAGAACAAAATGTCATGATTGAGAAGAAAGTCAAGCCCGTATTGAAGAGGGAATGTCCGGGATGGCAGAGAAAAAAGCGTGCTTCTTTTTCAAGACAACGCTCTACCTCAAACGGCACGACTCTGGAAACTATTGGCAAAGTGGGTTGGGGACTCCTACCTCATTCTCTTTACAGCCGTGACCTTTGTCCTTTAAATTTTTATCTGTTTGGTTCGATGAAAGAAGCTTTGCGTGGCAACAAGTTCAACAACTTAGGTAAAGAAAAAAGTACAAAACTGGCTTCAAGATTAAAGTAAAGAATTTTTCGCTGAGCGGATAAGAAAACGGGTAAATGTGTGACAAGTGCAGAGACGTTGGTGGGGACTACGTGGAAAAGTATACAAAAAAATTGTATTCATTTAATAATCAATTTTTGCGGTACAGCTATTTGTCACTTTAATTACTGAACGATCTTCGGAAATACTTCAGGTTAAAAAAAACAAAAAAACACTAAATTTATGTGAATATACATATATATATATTTTTTTTCAAATTCTTTTCGTTTTTTTATAAAAAGAAATCACAAAAAAATAAACTACAAAACTTGTAAAATATTTGGTACTTATAAATAATATTAAGTAACAATATTTGTTGAGATCTAACAGTAATCATTATTATAAACTATTTACTTTTTACAATTTAATAATTATATAAATAAATATATACAGAGTGTTTCTAAAATAGTAGTCTGGCTATACTTTTTCGGATTCTACTTGTAAAACAACAAATATCCTTAGGAAAATTGACAGTTTCTCCTTCGGTCTCCCCGTCACCATTTTGTTATTTTAATATAAAAATTTATATCTCAAGTTCGGAGAGATGAATCACATTAATATTTGGTAAACGTCTTGGTAATAAAATCCCAAAAGTAGAAAAAAATCAGTGTTAAAATACCTTCGCAAATTACAAAATGGCGGCTATGTTTATTTTTCAATACATTATATCTCCATAAATATTAGTTTTATCAAAATTTATGTTATACGAAAATATTAAGTCTTTTATTTT
Organism: Lycorma delicatula; assembly: GCF_047948215.1. Lineage (NCBI taxonomy): Eukaryota > Metazoa > Arthropoda > Insecta > Hemiptera > Fulgoridae > Lycorma > Lycorma delicatula. The sequence goes on from NC_134455.1 coordinate 135,865,704, forward strand.
GACAAAATGACATTTTATTTTTGAAAATCGGTTAACAAATAGCGGAGTTTTGGCAAAAAATTGATGTTATAATTATGTGTCTGTTTTCATGTCCTTCACTTTACGTTCAATTCGATGAAATATTAATTGTTTTTATTTATTGTTAATTCTAGTAGGTATCAAATTAAGTAGTAATTTTCTCACAATAATAGACCTAATAATTATGACGCAAAATTGCAAAATAAATTTTCTCTCATAACTCGACTATTTGTTAACCGATTTAAAAAAAATAAAATGTCATTTTGTTCAAAATAAAAGGCTTAATATTTTGGAAAATAGCATAAATTTTGATAAAACTAATATTTATGGAAATTGAAAAATAAACATGGCCGCAATTTTGTAATTTGCGAAGGTATTTAAGTACTGATTTTTTTCTAATTTTAAAATTTTAATGGTATTTTAAAGATATTAATGTGATTCGTCTATTTGAATTTGAGATATACATTTTTATATAAAAATAACAAAATGTGGATAGGGGGTGACCGAAGGAGAAACTGCCAATTTTCTTAAGGATATTTTTTGTTTTGTTTTACAAGTAGAATCTGACAAAGTACAGCCAGCCCACCATTTTAGAAACATTCTGTATATTAAAAGAATAATTTGTATATAATTGCCTTAATAAAACAAATAAAAATATTTTAAATATTAAAATCTTTTTTCGGGAATGTTTGATTGGATTTGGTCAGACTATCGCTTGTTTTATAATGAAATTTATTCAATTTAAATTGTATAAATCTTTTAACAAATGATTACAATTATTATTTATAATTTATACATATATATATATATATATATATATATATATATATATATATATATATATATATATATATATATATATATATATGTTTATTTGAATAAAAAATAGTTTTTTTGTTGAATATAAGTGTTAATTTCTTTTTAATTCAAATAATGTATTATTAATTTAATTTACAAATCTTCGGGTCATAGTGACCCGACGTGACTAGTAATCTTATAAAAAGTGAGTGACCAGTTAATAGTAAGTTCTTTATAACTTTACTAGTTTATGTGATACTAAACGTTATCTCATAAACTTAAAATGAATATCCTGCATAATGTACAACAAACATATCGATTTATTTTATCGATATTTGAATAATTATTCTAAAAACTATCGTTTTTTTTTTCTTTTACAAAGATACAAAAATATTTAAACAAAATTTTCAGTCAATTTGTATAATTTCTAAATAATTATATAATTTTAGAATGAAATTATCACAGTTTTAATATATAAAATTATTATAATCTAGTCAGGCTACTAAATTAGAATTTTTTTTTGTACTTTATAAATTCTTATAATCATAAATATTTTAGATATAAAATCACAAGATAAATATAGTTTAATAAAATATATTTTACAGGAATAATTGTTATAAAAATTACAATATTAAACCTATTCACCAGTTTAAGATGTTTCTCTTTTTTAAATAAAAAACACTACAGACATTTAAAACTAAAATTATGTTTTGATGTGCCATATTAAATTAATATAATATTGAAAATTGCAAGCTCATTTAAATTCTTAATCAATGAAATATTTGCAAAATTATAAAAAAAAATAATTTTGAAATAAACATGAGAAAGGACTTTAATTAATATTACAGATAAATTTATTTCTAAAATCATGTCATATCAGAAATAATAATAATTAGAAAACCAGTGTAGGATGTAAAGTATCTACATGTGGTATTAGATATTCATTTTACCATAATTCATATAACTGTTTATAACATATAAATATATAGAAACCATTATAGAGTAGTAATAAATTTAACAACCTTTAAACAACATTTCAATAGTTAAAAATAGAATAATATAATTTATAAAATGATCCTATCATTAAAAGATCTATTTATCGATATACGAGCACCCTATTCATAAGTTTTCGATGAGGGGTAACTCAAAAAATTATAAATAAAAAGGATAGGGTTGTGATTTAAATTTTTAAAAGATACTAAAAAATAAAAAAATTAAGATTAAAATTTCTAGCTACGAAAATTCTAAACTTAATGACAATTACCTACTTGTTTTTTTAACAAATAATTTCAAAAATAGAATTAAGTATCTCTGTTAAATAATTCTTAACATTAAAACATTAAAAGTAAAAAAATAAAAAAAACAAATTTTTCTATCACGAAACGAATACGTTTTTAAGATACGAGACCCTCATATCCACAGGTGTGATAGATACACCTGCAAGCTTCCCAAGAAGGAAAACTCAAAAATTTTAAATAGATTGTATATAAATTTATCAAACATTGTATTAAATCGCAATGAAAAAAAAAAATTGTGGCAAAAAAACATGAAGGTTAGAAAACATTAACAAAAATGGTGGCCGTGTAATATTTATTAATCTAGTTTAGAAACCCACCGAATTGAACTAATGGTGAACTTGTCTTCCCAAATCAGCTGATTTCGAAGTCGACAATTCTAAGGTTCAAATCCTAGTAAAGGCAATTATTTTTATATGGCTTTGAATACTATATCGTGGATACAGGTGTTCTTTAGTGGTTGGATCTCAGTTAACCATACTTCTCAGGAATGGTTAACCTGAGACTGTACAAGACTACACTTTATTTACATTCTTACATATCATCCTCTCAAGTAATACCTTACGGTAGTTCCGCAGGCTAATAGAAAAAAAATTAGAAAAATTTAATTTAAAAAAATCTTATGTGGACACCACATGACTTCCTTGTACGCCTAATAAATTATATACACATTTTTTTTTTTAAATGAAAAGTATATAAAATTTTATTCCTTAATAACCTTTGATATTTATTTATTTATTTTTTATTGTTATTATTGAATTATTATTTATGGTAAAACTTTTTTTACAATCAGAAGTTAATAATTATTAATAAATCAATATATTTAAATTTAAAAAAAAGAAGTTAAAAAAAGAGAAGAAATCGGATTAGAACCGATGTGCCTTCCCCTTGTAAAATCCAAATATTTAATTAATTAAAATTGTATTTGGCTATCAGTCTGGAACCGATGGAATAAGTACCACTTATGTACATTGTACTTCATACATCGTTGAAAAGCTCTCAATGAGGGTTTATTACTGCAGTTAAGAAAAAGTCCAAAATTTAAATTATTTGGATTTTCGGCTTTTTTGGACACTTTGGTCAATTCGATTGCAATCAAAAGAGGAGGTACACAATAAATGCCCTAAATACAAAATTTAAACATTGTGCGGCTAATCTTTTTTGAGTTATGTGAGATACATACATAAGTATAGATATCACGCCGAAACTATTCAAAATGGATTCAGGGATTGTCAAAATAGATATTTTCTTTGAAATCTGAAAACCGAAATTTTTCGCGATCACAGGCTTTTTCCTTTACTTTGTACAAGGAAGTAAAAATGGCCAAAATTAATCCCCTTAAATAGTGGACTCACGTTGAAAAAATATATCGTTTGAATTTAGACGTTGTTAAATTTAATTTTGAAATGTTTAGTAGTTGAAAAATTTATTTATATATGTCTATAAAACCTGCCGGGTTTAAAGCTATTGAGAAATCCTCGATCTGGCCAGTAGAAAGAAAATTAGGGGTATTTTGAAGCGACTACTGTGTTAAGATAGTAGTTTGAATTAAATCCGATAGGTAGTGCTGTTTTGACAATTAGATTTATTTACATTCTGACTTTTATAAAGTGAAAGGTTAAATTTTTTGAATTTTTTTTCCGTAATGTTTTGTAAGTTTCTTAATGTTCAGTATTAATTATGATGATTTTGCAGCCATATATGTTTTCGTTAAAAAGCTATTTTCCACCAACTACTGTGTTTAGAAAGTGGTTGAATTAAATCCGTTAGGTAGTGCTGTTGTTTTGCCAATTGGATTTATTTAAATTCTGACTTTATAAGGTGAAAGGTTAAATTTTTTGAAGTTCCGTAATGTTCAGTTTTTTTATGTTTTATCAAATTTTCAATTATTAATTTAATCTATTTATATATATACTCAAATCTAGCAATAGCGAAGCATTGCCGGGTCTGCTAGTTTTGTTATAAATATATTGTATATCTAAAATATTCGATTAAAACTATATATTTTCATTCATTTGTTTAGTTCTAAACAAAAAAAAAGACTTTGTCAGTTAATCATCTGTTATATCTCATTATACTTGTATTTATTTATTCTATTTTTTTTTTTTTAATTTATTACCTATATTAGATTTTCTAAGAAAAATTATTAAAAATTAAGTAAACAAGTTAACAGTTCATAAAATCATGTATGTAAAGGTATATTTAAAAATTAGCGTGTCGTGTTGTGAATAAAGCTAAGAATGTGATAGATATAATCATGGTGTTTACAATTAACTAGCATTTGTTTAATTTCTCTTTTTAGCCCTTAATAATTTAGCTTTTATAAATTAATTTGTACTTTCTTTACAAGAAAAAAAAATTATTTTTTTATTTTAGGATCTTTTATCTTCTCAACTAAACATTAATACTGTCATGTATATTTTTATGTAATAAGGGTGTCCCAAAATGAACTGATATTTTAAATTTGCCGCCATTTTTTTCACGGTAAAACTAGAGTAGAGATTTTTATTTGCTGTTATCCGTAAACATTGACGTCAAATTATGGAAAAATAAACGCTTAAACAACGGGTAGAAAATGTAAAAATTCATCTTAAAAATGGTGAAAATTTTAAGGAAATTATTCGCAAACCCGTATTTTTTTGTCATCATAACGCAATTTCTCGTAATATTGTAGGTTATATTTAATCAGTAAATTTGAATCAACTGGTTCAGTTCTAAACAAAAAAAGCAGTGGCTGTCCTCATACAGCTCGTCGATTTATTTGATTAGCGTAAAATAAATAATATATTATTAGTAAATAATGCACCGAACTTGTAATGGTAGCCATACTTGTACGAGTGGAAAGTAAGTTACGACACAAGCCTTGGAAAATATCGTAAACTTCACAAGAGTTTCATAAAAATATTAAATTATGTAGAAAAAGGAAAACGCGTAAATATTCTAGAAAACATGGAAATATTCAATCTAAAATTAAAAAGACAGGAGGTAATTAATGAATCAAATTAACATTCTAGCAGATATAATATTTAAAAATTTTAAATTGTTAAAAGTAAGAAACAGAAGAATTAGTTTCAAGAAATTGTATAACCGTTAGTGAATGGGAGGGACAAAGTAGAAGAGTTCATAACAAAAGGGATGGTGAGTGGAGGAGCTTAACATCGCTCTTTATTCCACGATCCCAACTCAGAAAGACTCAGTGCTATAAAGAAGTTTTGTGAATTAAGGTCCTCCGAAACATGTTAACTACAAATGTTAGAAAGAGCAGAAAATAACACTAAAAATATTTCCTTGCGGAAATATAATGTATTGTGAATACAATGGTAGATATAATTTTTCAAAAATATATTGAACAAAAAATAGATTATACATTTTACATTTTCATTAATATAGATTGGTGTGTGGAATACATTTCTTCCTCAGAATCCGACATAATTAACACAACGACAGTGTAATATAGTATTTTAGCCTCTGGGACCATCGTCAGCTATCGTTTCAGAGGATAAGATGAAATCGCAATTTTTTAACATATGAAAATTCCATGATTCACCGGGATTCAAAAGCGGGACCTGCAGGTAAAATACCAAGCTGCTATCACCACAAGGACGGCTTGTTAATAATTAAATCGGATTAAAAACAAAATAAAAAATCATCTGATATATTAAATAATATCCGTTTCGGTCGGTGGTTGAAAAGAATAAGCTTTTGATTGGATGAATGCTTATATCATAATGACCTTCATTTTGATGCACGTTCCAGTTAACGTAATTCAAACGTTATAACAGCCATAGAAACTTCGTTGTGTAAAAATAGATATTTTTACTTTTTTTTTAGTCTTAAAAAATAATACAAAAATATATTTGATTACATATAAATTTTTTTTTTTAAAAAAGATTTTATTTAACTAAGATTAATATAACATTAATAAAAAAAGGAAACAAATTAGAGAAACCGTCTAAAAAGTAAAAAATAAGAATTAAATCAAATTGAGAATTTTAAACAAAAAAATATAATATATTAAAAAATAAAAAATGCACTAAAAAGTAAAAAATTAATTATTTAAACATCTAATAAATAACCGATAAATAAAAAATAAATAAATGTAATAATTATTTATTACTATTTATTTATTTTTATTTATCGGTTATTTATTAGATATTTATATAATTTATTTTTTTACTTTTCAGTGCATTTTTATAATTGTTAATATATTATATTTTTTTGTTTAAAATTCTCAATTTGATTTAATTCTTATTTTTTATTTTTAGAGGGTTTTTCTAATTTGTTTCCTTTTTTTATTAATGTTAATATTAATATTAGTTAAATAAAAGCATTTTTAACAAATAATTTTTTATATGTAATCAAGTATATTTAAGTAAATTTTTTTTGTTTTTTGTATTTTCTTTAAGACTAAAAAAAAGTAAAAATATTTATTTTTACACATCGAAGTTACATACGTGTACCAAATTTCATTGATTTTCATACGATAGATCAATAAATATAGCGGTTGCAAGATTTGATTATTCCTAAAGCAAGTAAAATAAAAGCTTTTAAAGAATCGCTATTGTAATTTATTTTACAAATTTAATACATTATATATTTATTTATGTTTTATGAAATAAATATTCTCTTTATTAAACCATTCAAAATCATGTATCGTAAGGAAAAATTAAGCTTTTTTAAGTAAAAATGTAAAAGAAGAATTTTACCTAAGTGTAATTTAATTAACGGAGAAATTATACTATAATTATAATATAGATAAAATAGAAAGATATTTTATTTTAATTTTAACACGCAGTAATTTTCATGTAAAATTTGTTTCGTGACTAACGAAATCGTAGAAACTCTTATTACTATTACTTTCACCTTGTTTTAAATATTTTAAACACAGTTTATATCTTATTCAAAAGAGTTGCAAATTTTTATTTATTTTACATAATTAAACAAACGTTGAACTGAGTATCGATTTTTAAAAAAAAATAAAATAATAAAAACAATTACATAAATTTAATGAATTTTCTTATTCACATAAATATAAATTATGAACTAATAAGTTATATTTAAAGTTATATTTAAATTTAGTTGAACTATAAGTTATATTTTAAAGTTTTTTTAAAAAAAACTTTAAAATTTTTATTCAAATATTCCATACCATTTTAAAAATCACAAACCAATATTTTTATTAAGGATTTTTAAATTTTAATAACAATAATAGTAGTAATAAAAAAAACTTTTTTTATCCTTTTTTAAACATTATGGGGAAACCGTTAATTGCCTAAAAAGACGTTGCTTCGATCGTGCCCATGTGTCGTGGCGTCGAAGCACTGACCTAGCTTAGAGCCCTTATAGGCCCCCCTATCTGGGTCCTCCTGGATCAAAGTAATGTCACGACCTTCCCTTCTGGAGTGCCGAGATTTCCCTCCCTAGGAGAGCTACCCTTCCCAGACATATTCTTCACAGGGTCCGGTATGTCCCACTCATATCCCCCCGTCATGCGCACCCACCCATCACACCATGAGGGTCCTCAATGCGTCATTGGAAGCGGCCCGAACTAACCACTCTTTTATATGGTTGAGCTAAGACGTCCTCAGCAGAGAGGCGCCTCCCTGGCCATACACGATCTCCACGTTTCGACCCCAGGTGCCAATAATTTTTTCACCTTTTTTTTTAATAAATAACTGAATATTGTATAATATTAAATATTATTTAATAAAAAAAAACATAGGAAAAAGTTATATAACTTTCCCAGGTTTAACAAAATATTATTGAGATAAAGAGATAAATTAATTTTTTTTTTATTCCAAAATTTTACAATAGTTATATTTTTTATATCTAATTTACTGTGAAAAATTTCAAAATTGTATTACGAACCGATATTAAAATATTTAATTTTTCCTAAGTAAGATTACCCCACTCCTATTAACATATTGAATTAAAAATAAAATGATTTAGATTACTTAAATATATGGTAATAGTAGAAGGAAGATTAAAGAAAAACAAACCAACATACTTGGCGTTTATAGACCTAGAAAAGGCTTTCGATAACGTAGATTGGAATAAAATGTTCAGCATTTTAAAAAAATTAGGGTTGAAATACAGAGATAGAAGAACAATTGCTAACATGTACAGGAACCAAACAGCAACAATAACAATTGAAGAACATAAGAAAGAAGCCCTAATAAGAAAGGGAGTCCGACAAGGATGTTCCCTATCTCCGTTACTTTTTAGTCTTTACATGGAACTAGCAGTTAATGATGTTAAAGAACAGTTTAGATTCGGAGTAACAGTACAAGGTGAAAAGATAAAGATGCTACGATTTGCTGATGATATAGTAATTCTAGCCGAGAGTAAAAAGGATTTAGAAGAAACAATGAACGGCATAGATGAAGTCCTACGCAAGAACTATCGCATGAAAATAAACAAGAACAAAACAAAAGTAATGAAATGTAGTAGAAATAACAAAGATGGACCACTGAATGTGAAAATAGGAGGAGAAAAGATTATGGAGGTAGAAGAATTTTGTTATTTGGGAAGTAAAATTACTAAAGATGGACGAAGCAGGAGCGATATAAAATGCCGAATAGCACAAGCTAAACGAGCCTTCAGTAAGAAATATAATTTGTTTACATCAAAAATTAATTTAAATCTCAGGAAAAGATTTTTGAAAGTGTATGTTTGGAGTGTCGCTTTATATGGAAGTAAAACTTGGACAATCGGAGTATCTGAGAAGAAAAGATTAGAAGCTTTTGAAATGTGGTGCTATAGGAGAATGTTAAAAATCAGATGGGTGGACAAAGTGACAAATGAAGAGGTATTGCGGCAAATAGATGAAGAAAGAAGCATTTGGAAGAATATAGTTAAAAGAAGAGACAGACTTATAGGCCACATACTAAGGCATCCTGGAATAGTCGCTTTAATATTGGAAGGACAGGTAGAAGGGAAAAATTGTGTAGGCAGGCCACGTTTGGAGTATGTAAAACAAATTGTTGGGGATGTAGGATGTAGAGGGTATACTGAAATGAAACGACTAGCACTAGATAGGGAATCTTGGAGAGCTGCATCAAACCAGTCAAATGACTGAAGACAAAAAAAAAAAAAAAAAAAAAAAATATATGGCATATTTTAACTAATAAATATTTTAACTAAATTTTAACTAATAAATAAGCAAATGTTTACGATATATGAAAGAGTAATAACGAAGTTTTAGTCTTTACACATTTAATTTAGTGTCCAATGAGATGAAACACGAATCAAAGATTGTAAGTGTTTTAAAAAAAGTTAAAAACTGTAAAAAATTGATTTTACTACATTAAAATATGAGATACGGACCTATGATGACCTATGATGAGAAAGAAAATGTATGAGAGGATTACTCATACATTTTTTTCTTTTTCTGTTTAACCTCCGGAACCACCATGAGGTATTACTTCAAAGGATGATATGTATGAATGTAAATAAAGTGTAATCTTGTACAGACACAGATCGAAAATTCCTGAAAAGTGTGGTTAATTGAAACCCAACCACCAAATAAAACCGGTATCCAAGATCTAGTATTCAAATCCGTTTAAAAGTAACTATTTTTATTAGGATTTGAATCTTAGAACCCTCGATTTGGGAAATCAGCTGATTTGTGATGACGAGTTAACCGTTAGACCAGCCCAGAGGTGGGCTCTCTTTCACACGCTTGAAAGATTGTTACTAAACTTAAATTACATCAATAATATAATGCAGAAGTAAAAAAAAAAGAACAAAATATAATAAAAAAACAGTTAATCCAGTATGAAGATATCAAACAAAACGTTATTTCTTGGAAAAGAAACAAGGAAAACATTCCCAATCCTTAAATTAATCATCAGAGTATAGAAAATGATACATTACTAAGAGTGTTTAGTGTTCACGAACTGTGCAATTATATTAACCCATTTCATCTTCTTCTGGGTGCACCTGTATAGAATAACACAAAAAAGTGATCCAAGCCTACTATTATTCATAAACCCGTTATCACCTTAAAAATATTTATATTTTGTTTGTTTTTATAGAAATCAGAAAGTGCAATGTTTCCACCAACGATAGTTCCAAAGAGGCTGTATTTAAATATTCTTTTGAAATTTTTAACTGATACTACTTATATTGAACTGAAAGGTGCAAACGAAACTGTTAGAATTATGAATCCTTTAACCAGACATCTAGATCTTAAGTAACAAAATAAGTAAATATCATAAATTGGGTAGACTGTAGTATGTCAAATGTTTCAGGTATTTTAATTAACAATAATTTATAAAGGTATAATTTAAATTTTATTAGTCAAATTGTATCTTCTACTAAGAACACTATAATTTCTATTTTGAGTACTGATAACCTTTCTTCGCTTCATTCGTTTATTATATGTTAACGCGTTTCGGAATAACTCCATTATCAAAACTTATTGAACTTGTACTTTTAAATTTCTGTTAGTCTTTATATAGCGTTTGGTCAACGCCCTTCCCATTATTTGACATATGCCTTATCTGGCCTTTTTCTTGTTTATTTGTTATTTATGGTTATACTTATCTTTTAATTTTCTTTATCTATTTCCTGTTTTCAGTAAATTGAGGTTCTTGAAAATGACATCCGTTTGATTGTTGATTTGTTCATTTATGATCGTTTTATTGTTATTTTTTAATTTTAAGATTTTTAAATTATCTAAAATGTTCATTCTTTCTTTAATAGAATTGTGAATTAATTTCATTGATTTTTTCATTTTTATTGGAGTATGTCTTTGTTTTATTAAATGTATTGCATAATTAGAATCTTGTTTTTGATTTTTATTTAAATCTCATGTGTCATTATATCTTAATTTTAATTTTCCTCCGGTTTGTCCAGTGTATGCTTCATTTTTATTTTGAATATACCATTACTGTTGTAAATATCTTTTTCTTGTATATTACTATAAAAAATCGTTTTTAGTGTATTATTTGTATTTATAGCTATTTTTATATTATATTTACCTAACGGAAATGTAAAAAGGGATGGGCGTTGACTAAACGTTATATAAAGAGTAACAGAAATTTGAAAGTATCAGTACAAGTTTTGACAAAGAAGTTGTTCCTAAACGCGTCAACATATAATAAAAGAATGAATCTAAGAAAGGTAAACAGTACGCAAATAGAAATTAAATTGTATAATTTTTATTCTTTTAATTTATTATTAAATTTGAGTTCATTTTTTAATAAGTGTTTTGGTATTATTATAATATTACCTATATTATTATTTATTTATTTGATTCAATAAACCAGTTCGTTCCTAATCTAGGATGCAGTCCGCTGTTCGTGTAATTACTGTTATATCCTGATACGTAATGCACAATTAGTGGACACCGACTATATAATGGAATCATTTAATTTGTACAAGAATGTTACTGAGTCAAAAAAAAAAACAATAAAAAAAGAAAATAATAATAGTAATTTATTTGTCATTTACGTGGATTTGAATAAAACCAAACATTATCAGAATATTTCTTAGCTGCTTAAGAGATGTTAAATTCTGTGAAAAAATTTAATTTACCCTTCAAATAAATTTTGAGGTAAAGAACCAGTGAGTTCCATATTTTCTTGCCCCGTTGACCGATTTTAACCAAAATTAAATGACATCAATGCTCCATTTATAGAAATCATTTGACTAAATATAAAACGGATCAGTTTATCCAAACTGGTGATATCTAGCAAACAATACAGGTCAACATCCTTTCAAAAATTTTTAATTTTAAAAATCGTTTTTTTTTTGTTTGTTAGAGAATGGTCATGAAATGTGAAGTATGGAAAAATCCAGTCATACTAAATTTGAATCGATTAAAATACTTTTTCATATATAACAGTGATTTCCAAACTGTGCACCGCGGCGCCCAGGGAGCCGTGGTCTCTTAATAGGGGCGCCACGAAATATTGTAAAAGCTTCATACTTAACTGAACCAAGACATTTATAATTATTAATTTAATAAAGTAAAAAAGTAATGAAGATACACGAGTTTTATTTATTTTTATCTCTTACTTACGAGTAATCATACTTTTATTTAGGGTAGGATGCCATGGAAAATTTTAATTAAAAAAGGGAGGCTCAGAAAAGTTTGGGAACCATTGATATTAGTATGCTATATGAGTAAAAGTAATTAGTATAACTGTGTAGGCGTTAAAGTAAAAATATATAAGACAAAAGTAAACAAAAATATTGCTCTTACGTTGCAACACATACACATATATGCGAAAATACATACACATTCCCAAACAAAAACACTCTTACGACTAAAATAATAATAAAAAAAAAAATAATTATATATAAATCATACTGATAATTTTTTCACATTTAAAATAACTTTATCTTTCATAAAATAATATAAAACAAATAAAATATATAATTTATAAATTATTCTATATATAATATACAAAATTATATTACAGTTTATTTACAAATTATATTATTATTGTATAAATATAATTAATTATAACTAAATTATAATTTATGACTATCAAGACACTCATTTAATGACTTAGGAAAACGTTCTCTTTTAAATAAAGAACATAAGTAAATTAGGAATTTCTTAAGTAAATTAAGTACTTGAGAAATTAAAAAATAATTACTTCAGATAATTACTATATTTTACTTCATTTTTTTGGAAATTGTCATGCCTGACCGGTATTCGAACCCAGGACCTCTCCACAAAATATCTAAATGCTACCTATTCAACCACGGAGGTTTGGGTTCAATTTTTGTTAAAAAATATTAAATTAAAAAAAAAAAAACAATTTTTTGTTAAAGAATTTATGTTTTATAATAATATTATCAAACATGGTTCTTTGGTTTCGTATGATTATTTAATAAATAATTAAAATATAAAATCCATTTACCAACAAATCTTTTTACGCATTCAAGCGCTTTCGGAAACGATTTCCATCTTCAGGAACTTAACAATTTTTATTTCATTTTTAATAAAACTAAAACTTCGTTTTCATAAGTAAAATCGTTATGTAAAGTGTATAAAATATATAACAAATATATATATATTCATAACCATCATTATGAATCAGTCATAACCGTTATAGATAACAATGGAAATATTCATAATGACAGGATGTTAAGTTGATATAATTCTAAATACGTGACGACCATTGTTATATATTTTATACACTTTACACAAAAATTCTAATTACGACGAAAAAGTTTTAATTTTTTAAAGAATAATATTAAAAAAAATTAAGTTCCTAAAGATGGAACTCGTTTCCGAAAGCGCTTGAACGCATAAAAAGATTTGTTGGTAAATGGGTTTTACATTTTAAATATTTATTAATTTATGTTTTACTAGGTATTAGTTATTATATATATTTATTTAATCGTATCGTTTGTAATATTATTATTTTTTTAAATACAATTTATAATCAGTCATCAGAATAATTATTTTGATTTTTTTTTTCTTTATTATAATTTTTTTTTTATGAGATAACTGGTTCTACTGCTATGGTCATTAACACAAATGTAAATTTTTAGCTCATGTAAAATTCCTAACCGATATTCAAACCCAGGACCTCCGAATGAAAAGCCGAGACACTACGATTCCGCCACGGAGATCGGCGAAATAAAATAATTAAAATTAATTTTAATCTGAAAATTTAAATTTTTAATCGAAACATTTCTATTTATATAATTTTGAAATGAATAAAAATAAAACGGTATGAAATTAAATATTTATACATACAGTTCAAAGAAAAAATAAATAAATAAGGAATAAATGATTTTAAATTTATTATTGTCTTTCAAAATAGTTATTTCCTGTTTAATTTAAATTAATAGAAATATATTTTTTTTTATATTTTAAGTGCACTTAAATATAAATTAATTTTTTTTCTCCATATTTAGGTTAAAATACTGATGATTTATTTCGGAGATCTAATGTAAAATTTATTTAAGTTTAAGTAAAATTTTAATTAACGTTTATATACTAAATTGTATAATGTTATAATAAATATATTATCTGAAATAATTATTTAAATTTGATTTAATCTTTTTCTTTTTTTAATTTTTATTATCAGTATGCTACTTCCGCACCCCATGGTCTGTACGGTTTTTGTATTTGTGAAGCTACTTGATTATTATCATTAGAATGGTGAGATGAATAATTCTGATGATTCATTTGAGGGTTATGATGATGGGGTGGAGGTGGAACGTAAGGGGTCTGGTGATAAGGTGGTGGCGGTGGAGGATGTTGGTGATGATGATGATGATGATGATATCCTCCTCCAGAAACGGGAGTTAAAGGTGTTAACGTAGGCGTTGAAGGTGAAGCAGAACTAGATGTTGCTATCGGAGTAGAGGCAGCTTCACACGAAGTATCAAAAGATGAATTACCGGCGGAATCTAAACCGTGTCCGTGGCCGGGAGTGGGAGGTAACCAAGGTGGGGGACCTTGTTTTGACGCTAGTTCTCTTTGAGCAGCAAAGCATTGAAGATGTGACATCAGTCTGAGCCTAAGAGGATCTTGTATATCTAATCCTTCAACTGTGACTAGATATCTTGCTACCTCTGCAGCGCATTCTCTGAACCCTATATTATGATAATCCATAGCGAATTTGGATGGGTCGTATGCCAAAGCGTCAAGACCTTTAAAAAAAAAAATGTATTAGTTTCATTGATTTTATTTGTGTATGTACATAATATATACACGCCCACACTCAAATAAATTGTGTGTGACGAATTATAATTATATTTATATAATGCCGTTTAAAAAAAAAAAGGAATCTGCCAGATCTGAATTTATTATCTTTTTGTTTCGTAGGCAAACGATATAACTATTCCTCCACGGAGATCAATAGAACATTTGGCCATATTATTTTTATACTTAAATTGTTTATCATTAAATTTTAATTAATCTATTTAGTAGTCTGTTTTGAATAATTATTTCACAATTACATATATTAATTTTTATTATACGTCATTTTCGGATAATGACGTTTGTTGCACTAATTTGTAAAAACAGAGTAATTAAAAAATATTAGCTGAGAGGATTTGAAAAGTTCAAATCAAATTAATTTGTTCTACCTGTTTTTATAACAGGTACTGAATATTTTATACAAAAGAGAATAATATAGTATAGATATGTGAAAAGATATTAACTTACAAAGTTATTTGTAAGTTAACTTTAACTAAGATTAACTTTATTTTTAAAAAACTTAAGACTAATCGCTCAATTTTAATTATATGATAACGTTTAAAAAAAAATCTAATGTGGACACCACATCATTTCCTTGTAAGCCTATTAAATTATACATGCACATTTTTTGTAGCAGTTTATTTAAACTTATTTCATTTGAAAGTGAGATACGTTCAGTTTTTTAATAAAGTGAACAGTTAAACAATTGCATTGTGTTGGACAATACATTGCATTACATTTTATTGTGATGTTCGTATCAGAATTTTATATTAGTTAATATATTAATTTTGTTTCGCGTCACTCAAGTAGGTGTGTAAGTGAAAACGTGTCGGATCTGTAACCTTGGACACATCGGTTCGAATCCGACTTCATTTCCTGTTTTTTTTTTTTTTTTTTTTTATTTAAATATATTGATTTACTAATAATTATTAACCTCTGTAAAAATCGTTTAATTAAAACTGAAAAGTACATAACATTTTATTTCATTAAAAATTATTTTTTATTGTTATTATTGAATTATTATTATTATAAAAAAAAAGTTTACAATCAGAGGTTAATTGTTAAATCAATATATTTAAAAAAAAGTTAAAAAAAATATTTGTATATGAAGTCGGATTCAAACCGATACGACTCCCCTTGTAAAATCCAAATAATTCATTAATTAAATTTTTATTTGGCTTTAACTATGGAACCAATGAAAATAAGTACCACTTATTGTATATCGTTGAAAAGCTCTCAATGAGGGCTTATTACTGCAGAAAAAGTTCAAAATCTAAATTTTTTTTGAGTTCTGGGCTTTCTTGGACACTTTTCATCCTGTCGATTGCAATAAAAAGGGGAGGTTCACAATTAGATGTTACAACAGTCCTTAATCCAAAATTTCAACATCCTACGGCTAATCGTTTTTGAGTTAAGCGAGATACACACTTACGTACAGACGTCACGACGAAACTAGTCAAAATGGATTCAGCGATAGTCAAAATGAATCCGTTGTAATCTGAAAAGCGAAATTTTTCGCGATTACAATACTTCCTTTACTTCGTACAAGGAAGTAAAAAAGGAATCTTCGCGTTTTGAACTCAGATCTTTTGTTTCGCAGACAGACATTATATCCATTCCTCTACACAGATCAACAAGATAAATGTGTTTATTATTCTTATACTTAAATTGTTCATTATTAATTATCATTCAATTTTAATTATTCTATTTAGTAGTCTATTTTTAATAATTATTTCACCATTACGTATATTAATTCATTAAAAAAAATAATAAATTTCAATATGAATAAATAAAATATGTTAGAAATATTTTAAGTTTTATTTTTTGTTTATATTTTGTTATGTTTCTTAATGTATATGTTCCTTTTGTTGCATTAGTGAATGTGGAATTTTTTCTAAATAAGAGAGAACTTAAAGTTCTATAAAATAAAAAAAATTCTATGAATAGTAAATTGGATCAAAATCAGTTATGTGCCCACAACGCTTCTGTAGTTAGTTCTTAGATGGCGCCACTGAAACCCTATATTGAAATAAGAAAATTTACATAAATAAAAATGTAAATGTTCGTTTGTTTAAAATCTTAAATCTCCGAAAGTTCTTCACCGATTGCTTTGAAATTTTGACACAACGTTGCATTCGAATACACGCGTGTTTATATATCCCTACTATTTATATGCCTAAGATGTCATACCTTTGACAGGCAAAAACATGCATCTCTTACACATAAAAGCAACACACGCTATACGAAATATTTTACGATTCCATTCCAGTGTTTCCGATGTATGTGTTCGTTAAAGACTAAAAAACTACTGGACCGATTTACGCGGGGGGAAAAAGGGAGAAAAGGAAAAATCGGAAAAGGGAAAAACCGAAAAAGGTAAAAGGCAAAAAGGGAATAAGAGGAAAATGGGGAAAAGAATAGGGGGAGAATGGGGGAAAGAAAAAAACGAGAAAAGGAAATGAAAAGGGGAAACGATAAAAAAGAAAGGGGGAGAAGAGTGATGGGGAAAGGAAAATAAGGGAAAGATAAGTGGACGAAGGAAAAGCTGAAATGGGAAAAGAGAAAGGGAATATGATACAAATTAAAATGGGAAAGGAAGAAGCGGAAAGGAGATTTTACAATTTTAAAGGAAATTTTACGATTCCATTTCAATGTTTCCGATATGTGTGTCCGCTGTAGACTAAAAAACTACTGGACCTATTTATGCGGGGGTGGGAAAAAGAAGAAAGGAAAATTCGGAAAAGGGAAAAGTCTAAAAATGTAAAAGGGAAAAAGGAAAGAAGGGGAAAATAGAAAAAGTTAAAAGGGGAAAACGGGGAAGAAGAAAGGAGATGGCAAGAGGAACGGAGAAAAAATAAAAGGGGAGAGTGCTGAGGGAGAAAGGGAATAAGGGAAAGATAAGTGAGAGAAGGAAAGGGGTGGAACGGGGGAAATTGGAGTAATTGAAAGGGAATATGATAAAAATAAAAATGGGAAAAGGAGAGGGAGAAATTAAAGGGTGAATGAGGAAAGGAGAAAAGGGAAAGGTTAAATTTTGTAAAGTTCTTTAATGTTTATTTTGTCACAGATTTTCAATTGTGTTCATTTAATCTATATATATATATATATACTCAAATATAGCAATAGCGAAGCATTTCCTGGTCTGCTAGTAAATAAATAAAATTAAGAATGTATTTTTTTTTTACCTTCGGGAACACCATTAACGCCACGGAAGCCGGCAAATAAATGTAATTTTTTTTTTCTGTTTAGCCTTCGCAAATCACCGTAAGGTATTACTTCAGAGGATGATATGCATGAATGTAACTGAAGTGTAGTTTTGTACAGTCTCAGTTCGACCATTTCTCAGATGTGTGGTTAATTGAATCCCAACCACCAAAGAACACCAGTATTCACGATCTATTATTCAAATCCGTGTAAAAGTAACTGCCTTTACTAGAATTTAAACATTAGAACTTTCGACTTCGAAATCAATTGATTTGCGAAGACGGGTTTACTTCTACACCAACTCGGTGGGTTCATTAATGTAATCTAACCAAACTTAACCTAAGTTCGCTTCGCTTGTTAACCTTGACCAGCGAGCGAAGGTTAGCGGGCGTAGATTTAGTATGGTTAGATTATATTTATAATTTTATTTATTTATTTTCTAATTTCAATATAGCCTTTCAGTGGCGCCATATAGGAACTAACTAACTATAGAAGTATTTTTGGCATATAACGGATTTTGACTGTAAATTGTAATAATTAATTATTTTTGGTGATTATTTGTTGGCTGGTTATCTTCGCGCCCTAGCAGTGTATAGGTCTTCAGAGAGAGTTTAATCGAGGTACTCGATCGTGGTAGGATCCCGGGTGGCTAGGGTTCCGGCCTAGGCATTGGATTGGTTGGAGGTAGGCGCATTGGCATCGTGCCACAGTTATATTGGTGATTTTTGTGATTCGATTGGAGGTTCCCGCTGGTGAGGGTGGCCGCGCCGCCGTGGTATGGTAGCCCGTGCGATGAGGGGCATGGCTTTCTTTCACCGGTGGCGGTCTGATCGTGACTTGGTAAGGCCACATGATACTCCATGATAGGACCGGGTGGGGGTCCGGGGTTAATCCCCGGCTCCTGCGCGGACCGGAATGAGGTTACGTTCCCCTTGTTAAGTGACCTACATTGGTCGATTTATTTGGGTGTAGGTCTGAATTTTAATTTTAAGACATAATTTTGATTAGTATGAGTGTGGTATGAGTGGTATTTTGTGGTATGAGTGTACCACTGATTTACCTTTCAACTCGTTCGTTTTCTGAGGCATTCAAAGTCACGAACGGTGCTGTCAAATTTGGACTAGGCGCGGGGATTCTCACTTCCGCAGTTTCGGTCATTTACTTTGAGGGAATTATGTTAGGTTGGATGTGAGGATGTCCATTTGAAGCCTATGTAAAGGCAAAATTTGATCTGTATTTTACTGATGCAAATGTCTGCCAAGGCATTTACTTCGATTGCATCCCGACCGAGGCCTGGCTGATGACTGTGTGATGTAATGAGTTGGAGGGTCTAAAGACGACATCCGGTAAAGCCCCTCAGGGCTTGTAACGGTGGGGGTGGTGTGGCGACCGGTAACGTAGTCGGAGTTGAGATGATTATTTAGAAAGATGATGCGCATTCAAAAATCAATAATCATGGCATATATTTTTGTGTTTTCCGCGCTGATAGTAAATATACAAAAAATGTCGTTTTATTGTAATTTTTTCTTATAAAATTTTTTAAATCAAAAACTTACATATTGCAGTGGTGGCAAAGGTAATCTTTTGAATTTGTATCGATATTGTAATGTTTACATTTTTTCTTTTCCGTATAATCCATATCTAATATTTATTATTCGTTCTTAAACATTTTGCATTGAAATTTGGTCGACTAATTTCAGTTACAGTGTAAAGAAATGCTATTAAATTAATCAGCAAACGAAGCGAGAATTAGGTAATGTTTGCTGATATACGAAGTTCAGAAACTCGTTTAATTTCATAAAAATGAATTTCTGAACTTCATAAGTTTCGAGTTTCTGATATCATCAAATATAACTTGACGCTACCTTCGCTCGTTAAACTCGTCTAATTTACCTTAAATTGGCTGTTTTTTAGGTTATGTCCATAACTGTATATTCAATAAACAATTATTTAGTCCGAAAATAATGTTCATTACACTTTTACAGTTCTGAATTACGAAATTTTTGGTGTGGTATTGTGTAAGTTAAGGAGAAGCGTAAAACTCGAGTGAATGGCGCCGTATTGATCCTTCTTTGGTGCTATATACCAGTCATTTTCCTATTATTGTTTCTTTTCTGTAGTTAGTTTTATCAATATATGTTTTAACAGTTAACATATTAAACCTTTAATTGTAAAGAAAATGCCATCTATTTTTGAAAATTTCTGAATTATTTTTTTCTGGATTTCATCTCCACCACTATTAAATTAATTATTTAAATAAATTTAATTTTTTTTTTATTCTTCGAAGCAGATTAAATTTATTGTAATTTACATTATTTGCATGTAATTTTAAATGTATGATTTGTACTTATTAATACATTTAGCACCATATTTGAATCTGAAATCACCACTAAAATTTATGATAAAAATACGATTCCTAATATCATTTT
Organism: Lycorma delicatula; assembly: GCF_047948215.1. NCBI lineage: Eukaryota > Metazoa > Arthropoda > Insecta > Hemiptera > Fulgoridae > Lycorma > Lycorma delicatula. The sequence goes on from NC_134455.1 coordinate 135,886,121, forward strand.
ATTTATATTCATATCATCTACTTCTTTTAATAAATTTATCTCTATTCCTTATCATTAACTTCTTTTATTAAACATCAAATGTTACTTTATAAGTTATAAAAATGTATAAATTATAAATCCATATTTTAAGGGAGATCAGTAAAATGGAAGATGAGTTACTTTATTAGACAAGTTGTCAGTTCTAAAAACTTTGCTTTAGTTTCTAGTTACTAGAACTTCCGTTTCCTGAAGTGGCAGTTTTCATAAATTTATCTTTATAATTTATCAGTGAGACAAAAGAGCTTATTACCAGCGGTAAGGCAACTTTTATGAATAGTTTTATATTGTTAAAGAAAAATTAAATTTTTATTTACAAGAATACTTTAATAGAAACCAATTTTTTTCTTCAGATAGAATAATTAGGTATGTATGTTTTAAAATCATTTAATATCTTTTTTATTTTATTTTTTCCAATGTCTATTTTTACAGGCCAAAACAAAATATTTGAATTATGGGAGAAAGTTAATGTTGTAATTTTGTGTCATAATTATTAGCCTATTATTGTGAGGAAAGTATTGCTTAATTTGATACTAATTTACAATACTAGAATTAATAATAAATAAAAATAATTAATATTTAATCGAATTGAACGTGAAGTGGAGGAGATGAAAACAGACACGTAATTATAACATCAATTTTCTACTATAACTCGACTATTTGTTAACCGATTTTCAAAAATAAAAAGTCATATTATTCAAAATAAAAGGCATAATATTTTAGTAAATAAAATAAATATTGAAAAAACTAATATTTATGGAGATATAACCGATTGAAAAATAAACATGGTCGCCATTTTGTAACCTCCAAAGGTATTTACATCCTGATTTCTTGATAATTTAAAAAATTTATTACAAAGACGGTTACCAAATGTTGATGTGATTTCTGAATCCGAATTTGAGATATAATTTTTTATATAAAAATAACAAAATGGCAGACAGTGGATGAACGAAGGAGAAATTGCCATTTTACCCAAGTATATTTTTGTTCTTTAATTTTACAAGTAGAATCTGAAAAAGCCCACCATTTTAGAAACACTCTGTTTTTGTTTTTTTTTTTTTTTTGTCTAGTCATTTGACTAGTTTGATGCAGCTCTCCAAGATTCCCTCTCTAGTACCAGTCGTTTCTTTTCGGTATATCCTCTACATTCTACATCCTTAACAATTTGTTTTATATATTCCTGCCTGCAAAATATTTTCCTTTTACCTGTCCCTCCAATAATAAAGCGATTATTCCAGGATGCCTTAAGATGTGGCCTATAAGACTGTCTCTTCTTTTAACTATATTTTCCCAAATGCTTCTTTCTTCATCAATTTGGCACAACACCCCTCTTATTTGTCACTTTATCTACCCATCTGATTTTTAACATTCTCCTATAGCACCGCATTTCTAAATCTTCAAATCTTTTTTTCTCGGGTACTTCGACCGTTTAAGATTCTCTTCTATATAAAGCTACGCTCCAAACATATACTTTCAAAAATCTTTTCCTGACGTTTAAATTAATTTTTGATGTAAACAAATTATATTTTTGACTGAAGGCTTGTTTTACCTATGCTATTCGGCATTTTATGTCGCTTCTGCTTCGTTCATCTTTAGTAATTCTATTTCCCAAATAACAGAATTCGTTTACCTCCATAATTTTTTCTTTTCCTATTTTTATATTCAGTAATCCATCGACATTATTTCTACTACATTTCATTACTTTCGTTTTGTTCTTGTTTATTTTCATGCAGTAGTTCTTGTGTAGGACTTCATCCATGCCGTTCATTGTTTCTTCTAAATCTTTTTTACTCTCGGCTAGAATTACTATATAATCAGGAAATCGTAGCATCTTTATCTTTTCACCTTCTACTGTTACTCCGAATCTAAATTGTTCTTTAACATCATTAACTGCTAGTTCTATGTAAAGATTAAAAATTAACGGGAATAGGAAACATCCTTGTCAGACTCCCTTTTTTATTACGGCTTCTTTCTTATGTTCTATTATTACTGGTGAGGTTTGCTTCCTATAAATGTTAGCGATTGTTCTTCTATTTCTATACTTGAACCATAAATTTAAAAAAAATGCTGAACATTTTATCCCGGTCTACGTTATCAAATGGTTTTTCTAAGTCTATAAATGCCAAGTATGTCGATTTTTTTTTTTATCTTCCTTTTACTATTAATCTGAGCGCTAAAATTCCTTCCCTTGTTCCTATACTTTTCCTGAAACCAAATTGGTCTTCTCCTAACACTTCTTCCAGTTTCCTCTCAATTCTATGGTACAAAATTATAGTTAAAATTTTTGATGCATGAGAAACATTCTGTATATAAATATAAATATATATTATAAATATTTTTTTTTTAAATTGTTGTATGCAGTATTTTATTTTCGCTTAATAAAATAAAAAAATTCTATTCTCTGTAGTAATATTTAAAACAATCTATCTATCCTCATAGATTTACAAGGATATTGTCCGATCTCAAGGAGGCAGGTGGTCCTCTGGTATATCAATGAAAGGACGGATGAATGTTTGAATGAAACGCCACCAGGCGAACAGTAGGTTACGACTGGGAAGGAATAGGCTGCGGCGTGGGAAAAAAAACTTCCCCCTTTTCATTTATTATTACTCATTCACAACCGACCTAGTATTTTACCCCCTCATCCGACTACCTTTTTGCAACCCTTTAACTTCAACCCTCTTCTTCTTCCTGTTAGAATTATTTATATTATACATTATAATGTATGTGTTATATCCCTCAATCTCTTGACCATCTAATATGAGACAGAAAACATAAGCTTGTTTACACGCTAATTTTAATGCGCAATTAGATTAAAAATAATTATACGAGTATGTTTACAATTAATATTTTATCACGATCAACAGCTGTATTATGCTCTCCCACTAAAGGAAAAATTTGGCACCTGACCAGTGCAACAGCACTAGACTCGAAATACAAATTCAAGCAGATGTAACTGGTAGATTAACTTATATAAAGCAATTAATACATCATGATCGAACAGATGGTATTACTTGTAATGATTGCACTCCAACATTGTGTAACAAGAGCCTCATTGTTTTTATCCCCAGCGATAAGAAATTTAGACAAGTCAACGCAGAAGAGGTTAATACTCCAACTTTTATAATATTCTTGGTTTCCCTATTAATAATTTTGATATCTTTAGCGGTTAATTTTTGAAAATTTATACGTTTTATTTTAGAATTAAAAAAAACAACAGTTATAGGATTTTCCCGTAACGCGGATTTTTTCTGATGAACGCCTTACACACACAACTTAATTAAAAATATTTATCATTTTATTTAAATATATTTACGCGATTCTTTGATTTTAACAAAAGCGCGCGCGCATACCGTATACTTAATTCGCGCGGCTGTGACGGCCGGTCTGCACTAACTAAACTAATGTAATTTCACAACTTACATAGAACAAATTTTGCCTATGGGATCGGCAGACTGATGTAACCGTGAGGCTTAACGCACTAGGTACCTAGTTAATCGATTTAATTTTTTACACTTTAAATATTACTGACCGTTCGTATGCCGAACCGGCAGTAATCCGCAGTTGCGAGTTGTCGTTCATTCGGTGATGAGGTGTGCAGGACTTCTTAAAATCTAAGCTTACCCGGCCCTTCTGCGGGCCCATTACTGTGTCCCGTATTGACAGCAGTATGTCCCGGGTAATGCCTTCACAGCGGGTACCAGGGAATTTTGTTTTTAGAGGGAGGTTTTTTAGTTGTCCCCACTGTCAGTTTTTGGCGGGAAAGCTCACACACCCAGTAACACGTACTGCTAGGCGTCTGACAGTAGATTTTCCTCCTCTCTTGGAAAAAAAAAAATTCATTTATATAATTCTACCGCTTGCCTGTGATGTTACAGCGTAACAGACGACTACAACAGCATTTTTTAGGGTGGGGGTACAAAACGTTTTTTGCAAATATTGTTATTTTTTTATTGTTAACAAATGCGCTTAAGAAAATATGACCTTAATTAAGCAAAATCTCGAGTTACTGTTGATTAACTTGCTCTACAGCCTAAACATCTCGACCTTTTAAGCATAAAAATTGTTTTATAAAATAAAACAACAGAATTAAAATTATTATAAACAACCGAATTTCCATTATTAAATAATTATTTCTGATTAAATATATATTTAAACAAAAACAGAAGTTTTTATTGTGCACCTGATCAGTTTCATATTTTCTAAATAGCACTAAATGATTAACTAATATCTCTAATTTCAGTGTCTTTAACCAAACGTTAAATTATTAACCAATTTTTACATTTTCCGTCTTTACTTTAGTGCCCTCTAAATATACGTGCGCGCGCGTGCATGTGTGTGTGTATGTACAGAGTGTATAACGAAGTTTTCCTGGGACATTCATAACCTATTCTATTCGTGAAAATAATGGAAAAAAGTTCATATAAATATATGTCCTAAAATGGATCGTTTGCGAGTTTCGACTAGTAAAAGATTTCACTTGGTTTTCAGCTACCCCGCTGAAATGAGATCGTACTAAAATTTTTAAGATGTTAATAAGGGAGAAGAATTACTGATTTCTTAAGGTGTGTGACCTAACCCACCGGATTGGTGTAGTGGTGAACGCGTCTTCCCAAATCAGCTGATTGGGAAGTCGAAAGTCCCAGCGTTCAAGTCCTCGTACAAGTCAGTTATTTTTATACGAATTGGAATACTAGATCGTGGATTCCGGTGTTCTTTGGTGGTTGGGTTAAAATTGACCACACATTTCAGGTATGGTTGAACTGAGACTGTGAAAGATTACACTTGATTTACACTTATACATATGAGTGTAATACCTAAACGATAATTCCCGTAGGCTAAACAGGGGGGGGGGGGGAAAAAGGTGTGACCTGGAAAATCGAATAAAATAGGTCCCAGAATCATATCTGTAGTAAATTTTTGAGAAATATCGAGTGAAAACCAATAAATTGGGGTAAAAACCCTGTTTTTTTAATGTTTGACGTACATAATTTTGTTAAATGGATAATAAACACATAAAACTTTTAAATAAAATTTGTAGAGAATTTAATTCTGAACGAAATGGTGTTAAGATAATTTAAATTTAAATTTAAGATAATGGTGTTAAGTATATACATAAATTTATTAAATGTTTTGGAATGATTAATCTTTTTATAAGATCGTATTTTTTTATTATTTATTAATAAAAATTGGTGTTAGAATAACAAATTAAGTAATTAATATCTGAAAAGTTGGGATGATCTAATTATATCATCAAAAATAGAATTAACTCTTCTTGCAAAATTTTTTTTTGAAATTTTAATCCATGAAAAAGAAATGTATATTATACAGTTGGTAACATTGAAAAATAAAAAAACTTAAACGGAGAAATATAGTTGAGATTAAAATATTGAATAAGCAAATGTTGATATAATCGAATAGTGTTATACCAGAAGGGAAGGATACTGGGTCACCACTTTGTTCTAGCTGAAGTACCGACCGGAAGTGGTCGAGGTAGGGCGGAAATAGTTCATCCCGGCAACAGGTGAGCAACAGCCGTTAAATGTTGAGCAGAGAGCGGTTATTTCAACCACGATATTACTTTTGGATGGCGGTAATAGTTTGCCATTAATTTTTTTTTTTCTGTAAAATCCACCTGCTGAAATACTTTACAAATTTCAAAAAGAAATATTATGTTATATAAACGTGATTACTTAATTTCATCAGTATAAAAATGAAATAATATTTTATAAAGTTAAATAATTTTTTTAATTATATTTTAACATAATTTCCCAAAATCTTTCAAGGAATTAAGCAGGTTAGATTAGCCTCTTCCTGACAGATGTCTTTCTTGAAACCAACTAATTATTTCTGGCTAAACATGATGTAAATAAAGAATAAAGCCTCCAGTTATTAATAATCCTCAATGTTACTTAACTTCTATATATTTTTTTTGTTTGTTTAACCTTCAGGACCATCGTTAGGTATTACTTCAGAGGATGACGTGAGTAAGCGTATGTGAAAATGCCATGCCTGACCGGGATTCAAACCCGGGACCTTCGGAAGAAAGGCCGAGACGCTACCACTCGATCCGCGGAGGCCGGTCTAACTTCTATAATTACATTTAAATTACATAACATTATTAATTACACAATAAATTGCTATTATTTTTGTTAGAGTTATCATACTCCAAAGTTAATTACATTAAAAGTTTTTTTTTAACACCCTTTATAGTGATTGTCACAAATCTATACTTTCTATTTAAAATTTTTGAGTTTTACCGCATGGATTTTTGGATGGTCTCATACCGAAAAAAAATTATCGTTTCAAGGTAGAAGCGTATGGCATATTTAATTTTTCTACGTTTTTAGGTAGATTTCATAAGAAAGCTACTTATTGTAATGGGTATCAAGATTCGACTTTCAGAAAAATTTCGGTACATTTCTTCGCGTTTCACATCCCCCAGACTCCAAAACCACCATCCGTTCAAAAGTTTATATATATATTTCACTTTCTTGTGGACAGGATAACTGCCGTAATTTTGCGCCAATAACTTTCAAATTGATAGATAAAATATAACGACCCAAAATCTCGAACGAGTTCGTTAATGGTAAAATTAAAACATCGTGGTTGAAATGGGGGGGGGGGAGAGATTTTTCGAAAAAAATATATTATACCTTTTCTATTAAGTAAAATATCGAATTCATTTAAAGTTACTACTATTCTTTGGATAAGGACTTAAAACTTAACTAAGTAAAGTTTTTGATATCACCAACCATTGGCCCAGGAGGTCGAAAAAATGTCGTTTCGAAGACAAAAAAAAAATACCGCCTTTAATAGGAACAGTATCGAATCGGTTTAAAGTGTTCGTTGTCGTTAGTCCTCTAAACATTACCTAAAACTATTTCTGAAACAATTTTTGATATGACCAACCCTTACGGCAAGGGATGACCGAAATATTACTCCAATTGTAAGAAGATGGGGCTTGTTATGCTAAACATGTATTTTTTCACATGCAATCAGTGTCGTATTTAGTAAATTTGAAGTTTTTCTTAACTTTAAGGTGGAAATCTTTTTTATCCCCTACTTAGCACCGGTGAAATCTATCTCCGCCTTCCGGCGTGCCGAAAGGGATTATTGTTAAAAATAATAATATTATATATAATAATTTATTAATAATAATATTCATTATTATTAATAAATCAGTATATTTAAATTAAAAAAAAACGGTTAAAAAAAAGAGGAAATGAAGTCGCAATCGAAGCGATGTGTCTTCCCCTTGTAAGATCTAAATATTTTATGCTGTGTTTCCTGATACGTTTTTTTAATACTGGAGAAACCTAAAACTCATATTTTTAACCCAACGACAATTTCTGACCTAATGCTTTGGGTCAGTAACACTGTATCACAACATAACCCAAAAAACCCACTTTTTTAATCATAACTTCAATACCAGTGAACCAATTCTTATTTTATTTGTATCAAATTACTTGTAATTCAAATGTCCTTCCAAGGAATTGTCACAACCTACATCGTCTTAAAAAAAAGAAGAGTTTTCAACCCTTAAAAATTTAAAAAGATATTTAAGGGCGAAATTTTGAATTGGTAATTTAAAAAAAATAATTTTCACAGTTGTAATCCTCAGATTATGATTATTTCAAGTGTTTTAAGAAGTAATATCACTTAATTTTATAATTATTATTGTTGGACTGAAATTTAAAAAAAGTACTACCCCAAATGGTTTTTCGCACCTACTGCGCTATGGGGCGATGGGTTAGGCGGATTTTAAGTTTATTTTCAACAAAATTCATTATTTTTTTCAGATTGTCAATTAATTTAATTAAATGTTACCATTGCCGTTTAAAATGTTTGAGAGGTAGGTGTAGCAGAAACGGTGGTTCCATCCCTTTGAAAATAATTTTTAAAAGGTTTTCCCCCGAGAATGATATACATGCCTGCAAACCGAAAGACGATGAGACTGATAGAAGTTGAATAATAAATATGGTAACTTTTCTAATGATCACCCGGTATAATGAGCACAAATAATTTTCATCAAAGTTTTCTAATTAGTTACTAGTTATTTTTTATAGTAAATATTTTCATATATTTTCCGGATTAATTTTTTTTCGTATGAATATATTTATGTTTGATCTCTCACAAATTATATCTCCAGAACTACTAAACCGATTTTCTCCAAACTTGGCCAGATTATTTCTATATATGGGGCATTGATGCCAATAAATTTTCATCTTAAAACGTCAAGTAGGTGAAACTGTAGAATAATGTCACCCTCAGTATCTCGAAATATCATCTAATTAAGGTCATATTTCTCTTACGCACATTTGTTAACAATTAAAAAATAATATCATTTGCACAAAAAAAAATTTTTAAATCACACCCCCACCAAAAAAATACTCTAACTATTGGCAAAGTGGGTATACTGCGTTAATAGTACTTCCGTCATCAGAAGGAGCGCTATTGTAGCATTGATGTACAGCTGTTGTAGACAAATATATTTAAATAAAATGATTTTTAATTAATTTGTGTGTAAGTCGTGAACCAGAAAAAAGCCGCTTGATGTCAGCTTCTTTTTAAATTTTATAATTAATTATGTATCCGTTCCTAATTAATTAGCTAATCAATTCAGGTAAATGTTGAGGTAGTTCCTTATTATTTATCCGTGGAATAGCAAATTTATATATGGACAATATTTATTAGATAATTTTAAAATTGTGTAATTAAAACAATAAATACCACATGCGTAGAAAAATACACTATAAAAAAATTGTATTACAAACAGCCGACATTTTAAATCGTTATTTATTTATTTTTAACTAGGAAAAGAAAATGTTTTTAGCATTAAAATTATTTATATATATTCTTTCATTCGTAATGATTTGTTGCCCTTTAAATGCCCACATGAATATTTAAAGTTTATTTTCTGAGTACGGCATATAACCTTAATATATTAGGTTACTAAATACGTGACTCGTTTAAATCTGTCTTTAATGCACATAAGAAACAAACATATATTAAATATGCTAATTAATGTAGATTTTAAAGATAAAAAACTTAGATTTAATATACCGTGTTATAAAAACGATATAATAATCGTTATCTCTTTTAATAATTGATTTGTATAACCGCAATGATTTCTCTTTCTTTTTGTTAGTTATTTTCAAAGCATTTTACGTTGTAACATATTTTTCTTCTTTTTTTGATACGAAAGAACGGGCATTAACAGCTATGGTGATTAGCCTGGTTGAAATTGGTAGCATATGAAATCATGCCATGCCTGACCGGGATTCGAACCCAGGACCTCCGTACGAAATGCCGAGACTTTACCTATTCAGCCACGGATGTCGGAAATATAGGGTGAGAAATATGAAACCGAACCCATAATGAAACCGCCACCCAACAATAGTTATGAAAGATTCTCAAACAAATAACGCGTCTTTCTTTTTCCTGTTTAGCCTCCGGTAATTGCCGTTCAGATAATACTTCAGAGGATGAATGATGATGATATGTATGAGTGTAAATGAAATGTAGTCTTGTACAGTCTCAGTTCGACCATTCCTGAGATGTGTGGTTAACTTAAAATCTAACCACCAAAGAACACTGACATCCACTATCTAGTATTCAAATCCGTGTAACAATAACTGCCTTTGCTCGGACGTGAACGCTGGACTTTGGACTTCCAAATCAGCTGATTTGGGAAGAGGCGTTCGTCACTAGACCAACCCAGTGGGTTAAACAAATACCGAGATTAATGGATGTATACGTTACTGCTGATTCTTGCTGCCATTTTGCCGGTGGTTACGTGTTAGTGCAATATACGTTTTGTTGCAATGCAGTGCAGTTGTGTTTGTATTTAACCTACCGGATTGGTGTAGTGGTGAATGCATCTTCGCCAATCAACTGATTTCGAAGTCGAGAGTTCCAACGTTCAAATCCTAGTAAAGGCAGTTACTGTTATACGGATTTGAATACTAGATCGTGGATACCGGTGTTCTGTGGTGGTTGGGTTTCAATTAACCGCACTTGTCAGTTGTGGTCGACCTGAGACTGTACAAGACTATACTTCACTTACACTCATACATGTCATCTTTATTCATATCATCCTTTGAAGTAATAGCTGACGGTGATTCCGGAGGCTAAAAAGAAAAATTGTTGTGTTTGTGTAAAATGCTTTATTCAAACCAGTAGAGGATAGCTATAGTTGGGCCCTATATTCGTTCTGGATCGTTTGAAGAATCACGTCAAGTATTCGTAGAAAAATTTCCAAATATCTATATCCCACCGAAAAGTAGCATACGAGATTTAGTTAAAAAAATGACGTACAACAGGTTCGGTTTCAAATGCAAAATGAAATGGTAACCTTCCGTTAGGACTCCACAGGCCATTCCGATATTGAAAGGAGAATTACTGCCATTCCAAAAAAATTACTACGCAAATTATCCCAGCAATTTGATGTTAAATACACATCTTGTCGTAAAAGTTTTCATCAATTAAAATTGAAACCATTCCGCGTTACAACTATACAAAAACTGAAGGAGACAAGAAAACAGAAACGATGAAACAATGAATGGCATAGATGAAGTCCTACGCAAGAGCTGTCGCATGAAAATAAACAAGAACAAAACAAAAGTAATAAAATCTAGTAGAAATAACAAAGATGGACCACTGAATGTGAAAATAGGAGGAGAAATGATTATGGAGGTAGAAGAATTTTGTTATTTGGGAAGTAGAATTACTAAATATGGACGAAGCAGGAGCGATATAAAATGCCGAATAGCACAAACTAAACGAGCCTTCAGTAAGAAATATAATTTGTTTACATCAAAAATTAATTTAAATGTCAGGAAAAGATTTTTGAAAGTATATGTTTGGAGTGTCTCTTTATATGGAAGTGAAACTTGGACGATCGGTGTATCTGAGAAGAAAAGATTAGAAGCTTTTGAAATGTGGTGCTATAGGAGAATGTTAAAAATCAGATGGGTGGATAAAGTGACAAATGAAAAGGTATTGCGGCAAATAGATACAGAAAGAAGCATTTGGAAAAATATAGTTAAAAGAAGAGACAGACTTATAGGCCACATACTAAGGCATCCTGGAATAGTCGCTTTAATATTGGAAGGACAGGTAGAAGGAAAAAATTGTATAGGCAGGCCACGTTTGGAATATGTAAAACAAATTGTTAGGGATGTAGGATGTAGAGGGTATACTGAAATGAAACGACTAGCACTAGATAGGGAATCTTGGAGAGCTGCATCAAACCAGTCAAATGAGTGAAGACAAAAAAAAAAATTGTTTTAGGTAGTCCCGATGTAACCCACGGGCTGGTCTAGTGCTTAATTCGTCATCGGAAATCAGCTGATTTCGAAGTCTAGAGTTCTAATATTCAAATCCTACTAAAGGTTAATCCTATAGGGATTTAAATACTAGATCGTGGATACCGGTGTTCTTTGGTGGTTGGGTTTCAATTAACCACACTTCTCAGAAGTGTTCGACCTGAGACTGTACAAGACTTCATTTATAATCATACATATCATCCTATGAAATAATACTTTACGGTGGTTCCGGAGGCTAAACAGAAAGAGAGAGTGAGAGAGATCCGATGTCATATTTCATTTCAGACGAGGCATGGTTTCATTTATCTGGCCATGTTAATTCGCAGAACATGAACTAAATGTGAACATTCAACAAGAAATCAACGCAATTAACAACAAAGTTTTGCGTCAGACGACACTCAATATGATTGGTCGAGTAGAAAACTGCATCGATACTCAGGGGTAGTAATTTTGAACATTTTTTTAACAATAAGGTAAAAAATGCAACATTTAAAATACGTTTTATGTTTTTCTTATTTAATTTATCCGTAACATTCGTAAAATTTCATTCCAACATAACCTATTGATTCTGCAGCGGTTACGTTATGGGTTGGTTTTATCTTGTTCATTCTGTAAAACAATTTTTTTCCAATACTAACCTTTTGCGTGTAACATTTTTAAATGATCAACAGTCAACTGAAGTATTTCAGCTTTTTCCAGTTTCGCTGATCCTTGTTTTTCGTATGCTGAAGGCACTAATCTTCTTAATTCAGATAAACTGGTATTTATACGGTCTCGACGTCGTTTTTCAATAATACCTCTTCGTTTCTTCCTACTTAACATTTGACAGCTATCAGCATCACTAGGTGAAGAACATCTAAAAATTATGAAAAAACAAAAAAATTAATTTTTATTATTTAATTTAAAAATAATATATTTTTAATTGATAAAATTTAATATAATACCAAAAAGATAAAATAATAAAATTTATTCGTTATAGTAAAATAAGAGGTGATGAAATAAATGCATCAACAATCGGTGTGTACATATGCACAGTAGAATACTCCTGAATTAATGCCAACCCTACTGTGAACAGGTCATATTAATCTAAATAAAAGGTAGCGTTTATTTTTATCGTAATTTTTTTTTTGCAACTTTCTGATTATAATGTAAGTTGATCACAACAACTAAGACAAATAATCTATATATATATAAAAATAAATGCTTGTCGGTCTGTATGTCACTTATGCCTTCCTAAACCGTTCATCCGATTGGGATGAAACTTTGGTGAGTTGTTGTGCGCACGCTCGAGAAGGTTTCTGAATTAGTTTGGACCCGCTTGGTGGCGCTGGCGTCGAGATATTTCGAAAAATTATATTTATGGTCCGATTTGCCTCATATTTAGAACACGTTACTTACATGGAAAGAATTTTCTCTACAAAAAATGGACCCGTAAGATGGCGCTGGGGTTCAGATATTTAGAAAAATTTTATTTATGGACCGATTTCGTTCATATTCAGAATATGAATATTAGTTACGTGAAAAGAAATATTTTTGCAAAAACTATACCTGCTAGGTGGCGCCGGTGTCGAGATATTTACGAAACAAACAAATATACAGACGTTTTAGTTTTATATATATACATATAAATGTTTGTATATGTGTCCGTATCTAGCAATACTCAAATCTAGCAATAGCGAAGCATTGACGGATCTGCTAGTAACATTATAAAAGTTTTAGTTAATCTCCATATGACAAAAAAAAATTATGGATAAAAACTGGTGAATAGTAAAACCTCCCGAAAAAAACACCACGTACAGTGTCAAAGATATCCCTAAAAAAAAATTGTTTGACCCGAATTCAAAAAATTGATATTTTTAAAACTACATAGATTCAACGGGGCTGTTTCAATTACAAAAATAATAAATACTCGTAAAATAATTTTACTTTAAATAGATGTTCTTAACGATTGAGTAGCTTGCATGTTTTTTCTCTAATCCAGTTATTTGTTATATTTTGAAACAATCTGTAACAACTGAACATTAGTAATTTTAAATTCATAATTTTTTTTCGGATTTCGGACAAACATTTTTTTTTTAGGGATGTCCTTATACTGTAAGTTTTTTCAAGGATTTGTATTATTCCCTTTTTTATTTCCTTGTAAGAAGTAAAGGAAGTATTATAATCGCGAAAAATTTCAGTTTTCATATTTCAACAGAAATATCCATTCTGACTTTCCCTGAATCCATTTTTACTAGTTTCAGCGTGACGTCTGTACGTACGTATGCATATATCTCGCATAACTCAAAAATGATTAGAGGTAGGTTCTTGAAATTTTGTATTTTGGACTGTTGTAACATCTAGTTGTGCACCTCTTCTTTTGATTGGGATTGACTGGACCAAAAGCGTAAAAAATAAACAGAATTAAAAAAAAATTTAATTTTGGAGTTTCCCTTAACTGCTGTACTAAGCCCTCATTAACAGATTTTCAACGATATTTCATAAGTGGTACTTATTTTCATTGGTTTCAGAATTATAGCCAAATGACATTTAATGAAATATTTGGATCTTCAGGGAGGTACATACGTTTGAATCCGACTTCATCGCTTCGTTTTTTTAACTTTTTTTTTTAATTTAAATATATCGGTTTATTAATAATTATTAACCTCTGATTGTAAAAAAATTTACGACAAATAATAATTTAATAAAAATAAATATATATGAAAAAATATCAGAAGTTATTAATGAAATAAAATTTTATGTACTTTTCATTTGAAAAAAAATCAGTATATGTAATTTAAGTACAAGGATAATGAAAATGATATGTATGAATGTAACTGAAGTGTAGTCTTGTTCAATCTCAGGTCGACCAATCCTATGATGTGTGGTTAATTGAAACCCAACCACTAAAGAACACCGGTAACAACGATCTAGTAGGCAAATCGGTATAAAAGTAACTGCACTTTAAATTTACATAGTTTCAAATCTATATCCATCCTCACATGTCCTTCATTTTATTTTTATTTAAAATTATTATAGTGGAATTTGTCTTTGCATTGACGATTCCTGCGATACAAAATTTATCACAAAACTCTCATTCTATCTTAAAATGAGCATTTTTTTGTAAACTAATCTGATGTGTGCACTAACTACATGACTTAAATAATATCTATTAGACTCCGTAACCCGTTAGGTTCTACACGAGATAACATCAGATTTTTTCACTTCTAAATGTTTTTGTCGTAAAGAAATTCAGTAATATTTTTACAATGAAACGTTTTCTTGTTTTGGTGGTGGAGATATCAGTTATTTCAGGTATAAGATCTTTCATCATTTCAGTCATGATGTATATACTATCCTAATCTAAACGCTGCAAACTGTTGTACTAGTAAACATCAAATCCGTGTAAAAGGCAGCTACATTTATATATATTTGCATATTAGATCGTGGATACCGTTGTTGTTTGGTGGTTGGGTTTCAATTAACCACACGTTTCAGGAACGGCCAACCTTTCTTCTTCCTGTTTAGTCTACGGGAATTACCGTTCAGGGTATTATTTCATAGGATGAATGAGGATGATATATATAAGTATAAATGAAGTGTAGTCTTGTACAGTCTCAGTTCGACCACTCCTGTATAGAACAGATAAAATTCAGGTAATTGAACCAATCACAAAAATTTGTTTATTTCTAGTTCAGCATTTCATTACGTAATTTTCTAAAATGAAACTCTTTTTTTGATTAATTTATTTATTTATTTTGATCATTTATTACAGTTTTAATTAAAATCCCTTTCGGCACGCCGGAAGGTGGAGGTAGATTTTACCAGTGCCAAGTAGTGGATAAAAAAGATTTCCACCTTTAAGTTAAGAAAAACTTCAAATTTGTTCAGTATAACAATGGTTTCATGTGAAAAAATAATTCACATGTTTTCCATACGACAAGCCCAATCATCTTACAATTCCAGCAATATGTTGGTCATCTCATACCGTAAGGGTTGGTCATATCAAATATTTTTTCCACGCAAAAGTCTTAGGTAATGCTTAGAGGACTACCGACCACTTTAAACCGATTCAATAGTGTGCTTATTAAGAGAGGTATCATTTTTTTGGTTTTCGATACCCGATTATTTCAACCCCCTGGGCCAGTGGTTGGTAATATCAAAAAACTTTACTTAGATAGGTTTGAGGCCTTTATTCAAAGAATAGTAGGAACTTAAACGAATTCGATGTTTTACTTAATAGGAAAGTTATAACGATATTTTGATTTTTTGAAAAATCCCATCCATTTCCACCCCCATGGTCCGATTTTGCCCATTAACGAACTCGATCGAGATTTTGGGTCATTATATTTTATGTATCAATTTGAAAGTGATTGGCGGAAAATTACGGCAGTTATCGTCTCCACAAGAAAGTGAAATATATATATACATATATATAAATGTATAAATAGACTTTTGAACTGACTATGGTTTTGGGGTTTGGGGGATGTGTAACGCGAAGATATGTCGAAATTTTCCGGAAGTTAAATCATGGTACCTGTTACAATAGGTAGCTTTCTTATGAAATCTACATAATACATTAGATTGTCCAAAAATATAATGAAAAAAACTATTTTGTAATTTGGGTGGTTTTTACCACTTACAACTCCTTAAAATTGGATAATTCATTCGGTTTGGAAAACAGATATTTTACATAAAAATAAAAACAATAATTTATTTTTAATTATTAAAGCTCTTAGACTGATTTCGAATAAAAGTCCATTTAAATCTATAACCTCGTTAGTATTAAAGTAAAAAACGGACCTAATTATTAAATATCACGTCATTAGTTTCAATCCATTTAAATTTAAAGTGATGCATTGATATTAAAGTGTAAGCTGCCCTATATTATTCGTATTGTATTATAATATAATATTAAATTTAAACTTGCTTTTCATATTATATTTATTATAAACGTGTCATTACACGTGTATTATTTATTTTTTTTATAAATTTTGTTTTTATAAGATAAGCATTTTTAATATTATTACGTTCTATGAAATGAAATGTTTCAGCTCTTTAATTTTTAAATAGCAAATGCAACAATATATTTTTATCACTTTAGACCGGAACACTCTCTTTAATTCCATTTTGTAATATGTTGACAATAAAATATAAACAACAAATATATATATGTAACCTTTTACTTCACAGTTATCTTTTTTTCTGTTTAGCTTCCATATAACTTACCATATTAACCATTAACTACCATATTACTTCAGAGGATGAATGAGGGTGATATGTATGAATGTAAATAAAGTATAGTCTTGTGCTGTCTCAGGTCGACCATTCCTGAGATTTGTGGTTGATTGAATCCCAGCCACCAAAGAACACTGGTAGTATTCCACTATCTAGTATTCAAATCCGTAAAAAAGTTATTCTTGTCTTTGCTAGGATTTGAACCTTAAAACTCCCGAATTCAAAATCAGCTGATTTGCGATGACGAGTTAACCATTAGACCAATTCCAGTAGGTTAGCCAATTAAATCTGCTACTCTTCAAGATCTGCGAAATCGAATTGTTACAGAAGTGAATTTAATAATCAGAGACCAGTTACCAATAAACATAATTTGCGACCAGTTAAAATAATTTACAATAAATAAATCTAGATTTTTACATCCTTGTACGAAGTAAAGAAATTATTGTGATCTCGAAAAATTTCAGTTTTCGGATTTGAAAGGAAAATTACCAATTGACCATCCCTGAATCCATTTTGACTATTTTCGCCGTGACAACTGTACGTACATATGTGCGTATGTATCTCGCATAACTAAAAAACAATTAGGCTAGAATGTTGAAATTTTGGATTTAGGACTGTTGTAACATCTAATTGTTGTAAAAGCTCAAAATCCAAAACATTTGGATTTTAGACTTTTTTTTAATTGAAGTAATAGGCCGTCGTTGAAAGCTTTTCAACGATATATCACCAGTGGTACTTACTTTCATTACTCCCAGAGTTATAGCAAACTAAAATTTTAATTAATGAAATATTTGGCTCTTACAAGGGAAAGATACATCGGTTCGAATCCGACTTCTTTTTGTATGAAAGTACATAAAATTTTATTTCACTAATAACTTCTGATTTTTTCATGGTTATTTTAATTGTTATTAGTGAATTTCTATTTATCATAAAACTATTTTTACAATTAGAGGTTAATAATAATTAATAAATCAATATAATTAAAAGTTAAAAAAAAAGATTTCACGGGTGTTAATAAGGGGATGAAAACATTTTCTCCTTAAAGTTATGTAAGGAGAATATTTTCTCCTTAAAGTTATGTAAGGAGAATATTTTTTCCTTAAAGTTATGTGTTGTAGGGAGAATTCAGATTTAGTCAATACGACAATGGTTGCATGTGAAAAAAGTTTCATATATTTAGCATACGACAAGCCGTATGTTTACATACAATTGCAGCAATATTTTGGTCATCTCTTGCCATAAGGATTAGTTATATCAAAAATTGTTTCAGACAAAGGTTTTAGGTAATGTTTGGAGGACTAACGACCACTTTAAACCGATTCAATACTGTGCCTGTTAAGGTAGGTATGGTTTTTTATTTTCTTCAAAACCCGATTTTTTTACCCCTTTGACCATTGATTGGTTATATCAAAAAACTTTACTTAGTTAAGTTTTAAATCCTTATTCAAATATAGTAAGAACTTTAATTGAATTCGATACTTTACTTAATAAGAAAGGTATACTGATATTTTTTTTTGTTTTTTGTTTTGGTCATCCCTTTCCCTAAGGGTTGGTCATATCAAAAATTGCTTCAGATAAACGTTTTAGATAATGTTTAGGGGACTAAAGACCACTTTAATCAGATGTGATACTGTGCTTATTAACGAAGATATGATTTTTTTTTGTCTTCAAAACCCCATTCTTCCACCCCCTTGGCCAGTGGTTGGTGATATCAAAAAACTTTACTTACATAAGTTTTAGGCTCTTATCCAAAGAATCGTAGGAACAAGTTAAACGAATTCGATATTTTACTTAATAAAAAAGTTATTGCAATATTTTTTTTTTATAAAAGCCAGCCTATTTCCACTCCTATGGACCGATTTTGGTCGTTAACGAATTTTACTGAGATTTTGGGTCGAGTTTTTTTTTAGAAAACGATTTGAAAGTGATTGGTGCAAAATTACGGCAGTTGTCGTGTCCATAAGAAAGCGTATATATTAGAAATGTATATATCTATATACATAGATAGATAGAACTTTTGAAGTGACGGTGGTTTTGGGGTCTGGGTTATGTGAAACGCGAAGATATGTCGAAATTTTCCGGAATTATAATCATAGTACCCATTACAATAGGTAACTTTCTTTTGAAATCTACCTAAAATTAGATACATTCTGTCAGTAAACATAAAATATACATTTCATAAATAAAATACATATATTTTTGCCGTTATTCTTTATTAATTGTTTTTTGTTAACTAATTACAACAAACATTTCATCCCGTATATTTTTTCATAATATTTTATTTAAATTTACTTTCATTTAAAACACTCGTACATTTTGTTTATTAAAACATTTATACCCACATAACCTTCTCAATTTATTCATTACTTTTTATCAATGTCCTAATTCGCTAACATCTTTTTTCTTCGTTTCATTTTTTCTAATTTTAACATTTTGCGCGGCTCATTTTATAGAATTCATTACAAAAAAAACTTTTTCAAGTTAAAATTTAAACAAATAGTTTAAGATTTTTTTTTAAATTTATTTTCGTTAAACATTATTTTATCTCATTACGTTCAACACTATTAAATTTTCGAATTTACATAAATGATAAAAATATCTGGTGTTAACAAAATATAATAATACATAGTTATATGAAATTTAGCAATGATTCATAGTTGAACCATACAGATTAAGTTAGTAAGTAATTTGGTTTTTTTCACAATATTGAATGAATAAATAAACACTGTTGGTATAAATCATTTATAAATGTTTCTCCCATTTCCTATACTACTACATATATTGATATCGATTCACATACGAACACGATCTATCGTACAAAACACACATTAACTTCTAGAAAGAATGTATATAAACACGTTTATATATATATTTATACGTTTGTTAAACCTTTTCTTTTTCTGTTTAGCCTCAAGAACCACTGTAAGGTATTATTTCAGAGGATGAATGAAGATGATATGTATATGAATGTAAATGAAGTGTAGTCTTGCACAGTCTCAGGTCAACCATTCCTGAAATATGAGGTTAATTGAAACCCAACCACCAAAGAACAACGGTATCCATAATCTAGTATTCAAATCCGTATAATAGTAGGATTCGAACCGTAGAACTCTAGACTTCGAAATCAACTGATTTGCGATGTCGAGTTTACCAAATCGGTGTTTACATTTCTTAAACCTAAAACATTATTACAATTTCTCTTTTTTTTCGATCTTCAAAGTGGAATGATAGCATCTCTAACTTAAAAGATGCCAAGATTTTAGGTTGGAATTCCGGTTACGCATGGCATATTTTTTTACACGGTAGAAAAACTCATTATCATCCATTAACATTTGTTGTAAGGTGCCGGTCAGTATAAATGTAATATACAGAGTGTAATTACTACTGGGCTTTCCCTCCTTCATCAAATTATAAAAATTCTATTCATTGTTCCGAGGAAATAGAATTTTATTTATTTAATCGTATTAAAAGAAAGAAAATAATACTGATTTGGAATATTACATAACAATAGTTGTAAGAAGCATATTATGCACAAGTGAAAACAAATTTTCAGCAATCACATTAAATTAAATACAATTCTAAAATGTATTTTATTATTCAGTCAAGTAATTAAATTAAATAAATATACAATTTTTAGATGATTTTGCTACGAAAATCCAAAAATAATACGATTCTAAATTATAATTTTCAATTAATATTAAATAATCAGATGTTTCACCAAAGCAGATGTGGACGCAACATGACTTCCTTGTACGACTAATAAATTACATATACACATATTTAAAAATATGTATAATTGGTATTAAATAGTCTAAATAGTACGTTTAAAAATAGTAAAATAGTATTTTACTAGTATCTATTTATTCACATCTATTTTTACTTTTACAAGGAAGTATTGTAATCGCGAAAAATTTCAGTTTTCAGATCTCAACGGAAATATTAATTTCGACTATCCCTGAATCCATTTTGAATAGTTTTGCACATGATATCTGTACGTACATATGTATCTCACATAACTCAAAAATAACTACCGTATAATGTTGAAATTTTGGATTTAGTACTATTGTAACATCTAATTGTGTACCCCTCCTTTTGACTGCAATAGACTGAACCAAAAGTGTCCAAAAAAGCCCAATATAAAAAAAAATTGTATTTTGGATTTTTTATTAACTGCAGTAATTAGTTCTCATTGAGAGCTTTTCAACGATATATCATAAGTGATACTTATTTTCATCTGTTCCAGAGTTATAGCCAAATAAAATTTTAATTAATGAAATATTTGGATCTTATAAGGAGGAAGACAAGGGGAAAATCCGACTTCATTTTTTTTTAAATTTAAATATATTGATTTTTTAATAATTACTAACCTCTGATTGTAAAAAAAATTACAATAAATAATAATTCATTAATAACAATAAAAAATAAATAAATTTAAAAAAATCAGAAATTATTAGAGAAATAAAATTTATTGTGCTTTTAAAAATGTGTATATGTAATTTAATAGGCGTACAGGGATGTCATGGTGTGTCCACATCTGATTTTTTATTTAGTAATTAATTTCCTAATCTACGATGTTGCTTTGATAAGGTTTTACCACGGTTTCCCTTGAACCATCTAGGCAAATGCTAGGGCCGTTCCTTTATTTTATCACATGACATAATTTATGTAATGTAAAATTATGTACCGATCAAAATAATTATTTTATTTTATTTATTTATATTTTAGATTATCAATAAAATAAAAATAAATTTCATGAACAAAATGGGTTTTAAATTTTAATTCAGAATCAAATTAATAAATAAAATAGTACGAGAATATTTTAATAGTAAATTACAAATTTTCTTAATGTTCAGTATGTTAAACGTGTGGGGGGAACCATAATGATTCAAAATGAATGATATTTGCTTTGTAGTATAAACAGATATATTACGTTATACTTCAGATATTGTAATAATAATAATAATAATAAAAATAAAAATAATGCTTTGAATTTTATTTTATTTAAACGGGTTTTATATTAAACAAATTTAAAAAAACTACAAATTAACTATGCACCACTATTTTATATCAGTTGTCGTAAATTACTAGCACATCCACAAACCTAAATCTAATATTCATATTTTTTTGGAAAAAACTTACTGTTCCTTAGAAGATTCTTCAGAAAAGACATCATCACAATCATCACTTTCACTGTGATTCCTCTTGGTAGATTGATGTTGTGGGGGTTCAGGTCTTGGAGGAGGTGGAGTGCCCCACGGATTATAACTCCAATGTAAAGGATCGGATGCAGGTTCGGGGGGCGCCGAGCCCCCCCGGGGAACCACTACGCGCCACAGGGTCACGTGGAAATATTACCGCAACAAGTGAAGCGGCCGCGTGGACGTCGGCCGGCCGAATGCTGGAAACGTGTCGGGCGGCAGCCAGAAGAACGGGGGACACGCTCCGATCGTGGGAACCCCTTCCCCCACTCTTATTTATTCGGTAGGCATACTATTGTAGTTTACAACATAGTATATATTATCCCCACTCTTATTGTAAGGCTACCAATCGGTGCCTTATAGCAAACATTACGACTATCGCACCCTTTTCATCACTACTGAAGCATTGCTTTCATCTTTTCTAAAGATAGACAAAATAAAAGTTTTTGTCGGCAATAAAATTGTCTTTTTCCATTTCAGGTATCTCATATAAATTGCTTATTGTTTATTTTGTACTCAACCGCAAAAACAAACTTGTTATAAATTAATAAAAACCTAGCGATTGTAAAGTAAAAAATTTATGTTTTAATCATAAAAAAGATCGTAAAGTGATTACGTCAGCAAATCGCGTGTACAACAAAATACAATACAACCCCAAGTTTTCTATTCTTTGTTTATAAACGGTTGCAAAAACATACTTTTTATTAATAAAATTTTTTTTTTTTAAATTAATATCCCCGAGATATACTTTAAAAAATAGTTCAAGTGAAATGTATAAATTGATAATTTGTTTCTGTCAAATATTTGTAATACAAATATAAATATCATGATATTTTAGTTCATATTGATATTCGAATAAATTTTCTTATTAATTCTGAATAATTTAACATTCTCAAATAATTCTAGGAGATTTTAGTACATCCATTTAGGAGGATTTATATAGAAAGTTTCTTTTTAAAAATAAGCTAAATTACCTAAAGATTATATTTATTATAAATATAAATAAATATGTATTTTGAAGTACATTAAAATAATAAAGTAATTAAGCACATATTCTGAATTCATAATCATTATACTCCTCACCATGAATCATTATGATTAACTATTTCTTATACTTTTTTCTACCATTCGAAAAGAAGCATAACAATATAATAACCCCCACAAAAAACCTATTCAATTATTAATTATCTCATTTTTATAATTAAGTTAAAAATGGTATCTTCGGAATAGGATTTCATCGGGAGTAACTAGTTCTTTTAATTTTACGATGAATATGTTAGGATTTTTTTGTTATTGTTATTATTGTAACTACACACATTATACTACACACAGTGTTCCAGTAGGCTAAATTTCATAAGTATATTTCTCTCATTAAAATTATGAAAAACATTTCATATAAACATGGGTCCGAAAACGTTTCATTAGCGAGTTATGGCTAGTGAAATATATCGCCCCGATTTATGCTCCTCCGCTGAAATCCTTGAAGGCCTACTGAAATTCTGGGAAGCAGTGGCAGCTTACGGTACTGTAGAACTGCAGCACCCTCTATTTCTACTTGATATTATCGATAAAATCTAATATAACGAGTTCTTTTTTCTTTAATTCTTTCTTTATACTTGTACAATATATAATCCTTAAACATAATATCAGTAGCCATCCCCCAGTTTATGAAAAAGATACAAAAATATTTGTATGGAACTGGGCGCTCCACAGTTCCAGCGGCGTGATATTTGTTTGTCATACGCATGCGCACGTAGGAAGCTGTACGCAAGGCTGCGAGATAGCACTGTTGCTCCCGCAGTAACACCCTGGCTTCTTAGTGGAAAGTATTTTTTTTTACTCCGCGTTTGTATGGAACGTTCCTTGTTGGTTCCCTTTTCTAGTTTATTCGGTAGAAGGAATAAGAAAGTGTTTTAGTTGTTTTTTCAGTAGTATTAAGAAGATGGCGGAAAGCAAGGGCTCTTTGATTGCCAAATCTTTTTTTTTAACCTCCGGGACCACCGTTAGGTATTGCTTTTCAAAGGATGAGGATGAGATGAAAGATAATTTTTGTAGCGTGTGAAAATGCCATACCTGACCGGGATTCGAATCCGGGATCTCCAGATAAAAGACCGAGACGCTACCACTTGCACCACGGAGGCTGGCGATTGCCAAAACTGTCCAAAACAGTTGGAAGGGCGAAAGAGAAGGTAATTAGTAAAAACTAATTATGTATTTGTTTCTGTGTACATAGAAATTTAAATTAAGCACCGTCGGACTATAGTCTTTTTAAGCGGATATATTATTATGTTATATCTAATAACACTAAAAAATATTATCTGTATCGACATTTTATTATTTATTCGGTTAAACCGAATACGGTCTTTAAGCAAAATGTGCTTAAAAGCCGTATAGCATATTTTTTAATGCAATAAAGTATAGAATTCGGTTATTATCCTGCTTTCAGCTATTCTATTTGATTCTTTTTTCGGTTCTTTTATTTTACAGAAAACTTTAACCATGGTCTTGAAAATTTCCAAAAAAAACATTTTCTGGAGCAGCACTCCCACTAAATTTAACTACGAGCCGCCACTGCTGAGAAGCCTTAATTAAGGGACGAATTTAGTTGTTTCGCATGGTTTTTTGAAATTTAAAAATAATGCGTCCCAGAACTATATTACCATTATTTGCTACAAAATAGGGTGTAATACACAAAAAAACTCAAGTTTTTTTGTGTATTGTGTATTGTGTATTTATTTGTTTACTGAAAATTTAACAAAGTTATTTTACGCCAAATCTAAAAAAAGCGTTTTTCAACTCGCATTTTTTGTTTGGTATACCCTATTTCATAGAAAACAATGGTGAAGTTCTAGGACGATATATTTTTAATCATTTTGAGATCAAAAACCATAAAAAACTAATAAATTCGCCCCATAATTTACCTTCCTAGGATTTTAGTAGGGTTTCATTTCAATGGAGGTGCAGAAATCGGGCCGAAAACTTTCACTTGCCGTAACTCGCTAACCAAGCGTTTTTGGAACCATGTTTATATTTTTTTTTTTCATTATTTTAATGAGAATATATGTCTATGTAGTTTAGCAGAATCCTCCCGGTTGTATATTATTATGTATACATTTATTTATACATGTTTATTTTCATAAAACTGTGTATGTTTTATACATTTACCAGTGCGTTTATTTTAAGTTTGCAAAAATTGTTGCTAAGTTATAATGTCATTTTTTAAAAAGAAAAATTTTGTAGGATATAATTAAAGCACAGCTCTCGAGAGCTAAAAATTAATTTGTAAAAAATTGAGGTACGGGTATTTTCTGTGTTTCTCTACGTTTCATGACCCAGGGATCCCAAAAAAAATATTGGAGGGTAATATTCGAACGTGTGTGTTGGCGTCTTTGAAGCTTAATAAATTTTGATAAACCAGGTTTGATGAAATTTGGCAGAGAGTCGTGTTTATGGGGCAATTTTTTGTTAAACGTTTTGGTTTAACAATATCTGCTTGGGATGGGGTAGATAGATTTCTTTGATATCAATTTTTTCATAATTTTCCAAACATAACCCAATTTTATATTAAACTCAAGCACATGCGTACATGTCTGCGGAGGAGGCTTTAAAGCTTCGCGATGGAAGCATGGCAACAAGAATGGCATGCCACGACTGAGGGGAGGTCTTTGTATAGATTTATACAGGATCTGGAGGGATGGTATGCCTCTCCTTCGTTTTTAAGAGCAACGGGAGCTCGAATGCTCTCGGTCCAACCATGTAAATTTAAACCAATATTTGTTTCGGTTCCGCCTGGCAGCTGATGAGCTGTGTGTCTGCGGGGAGGTCCAGCTGAACGAACATATGATGTTCGACTGCCCAGCTCTTGGGAGGGTTCAGAAAATCAGGCCACCCTGGAACTTAGAGATCAAGGGGAAAATTGGCCACTTACAAATGGTGAGAACCGCATTGTTGGACCGTGTGGCAGTTCATTGATGTGATTACTATGTTCTACTGAAATCAGTAGTTTACCTAAGGGAAAAGACTCCTACCATGATGCTGCAGAAAGCTAACCGAGAGATATGGCTGGTTACCAACCAGATTAAGTTTCCAAGCGCGTTAATGGTGGACAGGTACTTGCTATCATTCAGCGGCCTAGGCATGGCATTGAATTGCTGTCTAGACGAATTAAATTTTAATTTATGGATTTCATATATATTTTTAGTAGTTGACGGGGTGCACCTACCCATTTTAGTGAAATATGACAAATGAGCGGTGGGACACGCAAGCGAGTGGTGGTACCACGCTTTTAGGTTAGCTCTAGGAGCTAGTTAGGACACTGGTCGCTAAACTGTTTCGATGCTCAGTAGCCGTTTACGGCACAGACATTCGGTCTTATGCTTTAGGGCGACCGAATGGGGTGGTGGCGCGAGAAATGCAGAGCAAACTAATTATGAATACATGCTTACCTTAGCATTTTTTTTAAATTTTGTACCAAGTTCTTTCCGTCTCCAGAAATATAAAAAAGCTATCTTTCTATTTGTTGCATATTTTTAAGTCTTCCTAATCATAGTAGTAGTGCAAGTGACCCAAGAAAAAATATTTTGAAAGCAATATTGGGGTTAGTTTGGCAGATCAAAGTTTAAAAGTACCAAATTTTGAAAATTTTAACATTTTTTACCTTATTTAAACTTTTAATGATAATATTACAATAAAATTTCTTCATAATTAAATCACACCTCACTAAATAAATCTTAATTAACTTTTTATTGGTTGCACATTTTCCAGTGAAATATTTTTTGTTATTTCTTCGATTTAATATAGTAAACGTAGATAATTCAAAAACTTTGCTGTGAGGTGTTTTTGGAGGTGGAGGAGCAGAAGAAAAGTAATAAAGTATCGATTTTTAAAAAAATCTTTTAATAGTTTTTCATGTATCATTATTCCACAATTTCAGATTAAATAACCAATGCCAGGAAAATTACAATTTTATTAACAGTAACAATTTATCTCCTCTACAACGAAACATTAAGTAAAGAATCAATTGTTATATTTTTTTTGGAAAAAAAATTCCAATTGGAAATTTATTAACTGCGATGGATTCAATTTTTATTTTATTTTTCTACATAGATTATTTTAACTTTAAAAAAATGTTCAATCCTATTATATATTATTACAAAATCTTTCAAATTATTGTACTGGTCAAGTAATGTCCATTTTGTAGCTGTATACATTATGAAGTATTGCATCATCGATTAAAAAAATGAAGCAATTCTAACCCTCTTTATTCCCTTTCAGTTTCATAAGAGGAAGCCTTTTTAATAATGGATGCAATTTTATTCATTATTATAATTGTAACTGAAATTGCATAATATTCTCATCTATTTAATCGATTTAAAAAGAGATCGATGTTTATAATCAGATACTATTGGTTTTTCTTTTTATTGTAATTGCAAAAATTTTTGTTTTCAGATTTCAACGTAAATATCCACTAATTTCTCAAACATGATACCGCTGATATGTTAAATAAATAAATTAACAATTAATATAATCCAACTTACCAGCACGTTGATACGTTCTCTAGATCTTTCGGCTTACTTGAAAGCCATCATCAGGAGTTAAAATTAATCCATTAAAGTCAAAGTATAAAAATCATAATCAAAATTTAAAAACAGTCATGACCGTCCCGGTACTACTAGTATACTCAAAGAACTAATATCAAAGTATACTCTCCTTTGAAAGTTTTTAAATTTTAATTTTTTCTGTCTTCAGTCATTTGACTGGTTTGGTGCAACATTCCGTAGTTCAAAAGCACCATAGTTCAAAAGCTACTAATCTTTTCTTCTCAGGTACTCCGATCGTCCAAGTTTCACTTCCATATAAAGCGACACTCCAAACATATACTTTCAAAAATCTTTTCCTGACGTTTAAATTAATTTTTTATGTAAAAAAATTATATTTCTGACTGAAGGCTCGTTTCGCCAGTGCTATTCGGCATTTTATATCGCTCCTGCTTCGTCCATCTTTAGTAATTCTAATTCCCAAATAACAAAATTCTTCTACCTGCATGATCTTTTCTCTTCCTATTTTTATATTCAGTGGTCCATCTTCGTTATTTCTACTACATTTTCTTACTTTTGTTTTGTTCTTGTCTATTTTCATGCGGTAGTTCTTGGATAGGACTTCATCCGTGCCGTTCATTGTTCCTTCTAATTCCTTTTTACTCTCAGCTAGAATAACTATATCATCAGCAAATCGTAGTATCATTATCTTTTCACCTCCTATTGTTACTCCGGATCTAAATTGTTCTTTAACATCATTAACTGCTAGTTCTATGTAAAGATTAAAAAGTAACGGTGATAGGGAACATCATTGTCGGACTCCTTTTTTTACTACGGCTTCCTTCTTATGCTCTTCGATTATTACTGTTGCAGTTTGGTTCCTGTAAGTGTTAGCAGTTGTTCTTCTTTTTTTCTGTACTTTTTAAAACCCTAAACTTTTTAAAATGCTGAAAATTTAATTCCAGTTTACGTTATCACGTGCCTTTTCTAGTTCTATAAATGCCATATATGATGGATTGTTTTTCTTTTATCTTCCTTCTACTATTAATCAGAGCGCTAAAATTGCTTCCCTTCTAACTATACTTTTCCTGAAACCAAATTGGTCTTCTAACACTCTCCTTGTTCCTCTGTATTTCTATTCATTCCTATTCATTCTATTTATTCCTCTGTACAGAATTCTAGTTAAGATTTTTTATGCATGGTTAATTAAGCTAATTGTTCTGTATTTTTCACATTTATCTGCTCCTGCTTTCTTTGGTATATGAAATTTTAACTATGATTTTTAAACTTTGATTTTAATGCATTAATTTTAACTCCTGATGATGGCTTCCAAGTAAGCCGAGATCTAGAAAACATATCAACGTGCTGGTAATGTGGTTTATAATAATTGTTAATTTATTTGGATATATCCATTTTCACCATCTCTAAATTTATTTTGACGACAGCGTGACGTCTGTACGTACGTACGTATTTATCTCGTATCACTCAAAAATTGGTCATAGAATGACCGTAGAATGTTGAAATTTTGTGTTTGTGACTGTTGTAACATCTAGTTGTGCACCTCTAATTTTGATTGCAATTGTCTGAACTAAAAGTGTCCAAAAAAGCCCAGATTCTAGAAAATTTGGATTTTTTAATTTCTCTTAACGGTAGCAATAAGCTCTCATTGAGAGCTTTTCAACAATATAATAAGTGGTAGTTATTTTCGTTGGTTCCAAAGTTAAAATTTTATCTTTTGGTTAAAGGGGAATCATGAAATGTGATGATTTGCAAAACCCCGGGTGTACAAATAAAATTTTTAATTAATGAAATATTTGATCTTACCAGGGGAAGGCACATTGGTTCTAATCCCACTCCATCTCCTTTTTATTTTTTTTAAATTTAAATATATCGCTTTATTAATAATTATTAACGTCTGATAGTAAAGAATTTTTTACAATAAATAATAATAAAAAAAAATATGAAAAAATATCAGATGTTATTAATGAAATAAAATCTCACGTACTTTTCATTTAAAAAAAAAATGTATATGTAATTTAATAGACGTACAAGGAAGTCATGTGTTGTCCACATCAGATTTTTTAAATCGGTTTTATTATGTTTATTTATTTAATTTTATATATATTTACTATTAATGTTACTATTTCTTTTATTATATAGGCAAAATACATATTTTATAGTAAAAATTCATTTCATTAAAATATATTAATAATACAAAAATAAATTAACAGATTTCCGGTATTTTAATCGATAACCATTTTAAGTGTTAATGGTAATTTAAAAACAATTCTACTTCCGTTTTTATTTAAAAAAGAAATAATTTATTAATTTAATTTTAAAGTAATTTATTTATTAATTTTTAACAACTGCAAGACCAGTCACAGTTACTAATGAAAGATACATTTTGTAATGCAAGAAAAATCCTAATCCTGACTAGGATTCGAACCCAGAACCTTTTGAATGAAACCCAGAGATTCTACTACTCCGCTATGAAGCTTTTCTGAGTAGCGACATGTTATTATAATTATTATCTAATTTTGGTTTTTCTTAATATAAATTGATCAATGTATAAATAAAAATTTAATCTTTACACCCATCTTCTCTATTCGTTTAAGAAAGGCTATGAATTTAACAGCTTGTATAAACCTGTCTCTGCATAAATAAATAAGTACTGGAAATTAGTTCTTGTTATTCTACATCTTCAATAGATGAACTGATTTTCATTAGACTGATATTAAATTTTTTGTAAAAACGCCAAAAACACACTCTAAATCAGAAAGTTTCATCAAAGTGAAAAATTTTGCTTATATAAGATTATTCTACCAATCTATGATACAGCGTTTTATAATTGATAATGTACATATCATTCTTTTTTAAGGAATGAAGATTTTGTTACTTAAGAAAAATTATAGTTATGATGACCGGGATTCGAACCTAGGACCTTCTGGATTAAAGACTGAACACAATCTCTCCTCCCTAAGGATGTCGGTGGTGTGATAATATTTACGATATAGCATTAATTTATGTAATTTTTTTCCCTGTAAACATCACATTTTTTCACTATATTTATAAATTTTCTTTTCACCGTGATAATTTAAAGAATAATTTGGTTGTATGTCTACTAAGCGTATGTATTAAGAATTTATAACTATGATTTTATTTTCATTTGTAATCTGTTTATTTTGTGAAATAAAGATTATTATTATTATTAGTTAAAATTATTGATTGTAATATGAAGTAAAGAACATTAGGTAAATTAAAAACAAATTTTACTACTGTCTACAGTTTAATACAAAATAAAAGATTACAAGATATAATTTTATAGTAGTAAAAAATAGGAAAATAAACAATGTAAAAAGTAGGCTCATGTTAAAAAATAAATTTAAAAAATCTGATGTGGAGATCATATGACTTTCTTGTACGCCTATTAAATTACATGACATATCTTTTAAAATGAAAAGTACGTAAAATTTTATTTCATTTATAACTTCTGATATTTTTTTTATTGTTATTATTAAATTATTATTTATTGTAAAACTTTTTTTTACAATCAGAGGTGAATAATTGTTAATAAAACAGTATATTTAATTAAAAAAAAAAAACAAAAAAAAAACGGAGATTAAGTCTGATGTGCCATCTTATAAGATCAAAATATTTCATTAAATAAAATTTTATTTGGCTGTAGTTCTGAAACCAATGAAAACAAGTACCACCTATGATATATCTTTGAAAATCTCTTAATGAGGGTTTTATTACTGCATTTAAGAAAAATTCCAAAATCCAAATTTTTTTTGGATTTTGGGCTTTTTGGTTACTTTTGGTCCATTCGATTATAGTCAAAAGGGAAAATTCATAACTACAGAGTGATTTTTTAGTCCTGTAACCCAATTTTAAATGTAATTTCAGAAACGGAAATTTAGGTGGAATAAAAAATGTATTTGTTACTTACAAAAGAGATTTAATAAAAAGCTATTACTTACATAATTGTTAAAGAATATGCTCGAAATGCCCACCCCTTGCGGTTATACACGCACGGACTCTTTTCAGCATACTAGAAGAAACCTTTTTAAGAGTCGCCATGAAAATATTCGTGATTAAGTCTGTAATATTGACTTTAAGTTCATCAATAGTGTGAGGATTGTTTTTGAAGGCCTCGTACTTAATATAACCCCACAAAATGTAGTCAGGAGATGTGAGTTCTGGGAACCTTGGAGGCCATAAGTCCTTGCTTATTATTCGATTATCAAAGTACTCTTGCAGAAAATCCACGGTTTCTCGAGACGTGTGCATGTAGCGTCGTCTTGCTGAAACCAGCAATACCGTTCTTGAGGTTCCAGGAGGGATACAAATTGGCGCACAATATTCCATTTACTGTCTGTTCGAAGAATACGGGCCCGATTATACGATGACGAGATATGGCACACCACACACCAATTTTTTCAGGATGCAAAGATTTGTCTTGTAAAGCGTTAGGATTTTCAACCGCCCAAATTCGACAGTTTTGACTGTTCACATAACCATCGAGATGGATCCAAGCTTCATCGCTAAAGAACGCTGTGTTTAAAAATTCGATTCCGTTATCGTTTATGAGAGACCTAAACCGATGGCAATATTGCAATCGCTTGTTTAAATATGGAGGCTAAAGCTCTTGGACTAATCGTACGCAATACGGATACAATTTCAATTTTTTAGCGGCTTTCTGAACACTCGAATATGACAAACCGACTTGCGTGGAAAGCTATCGTAAACTTTGCCGTGGAGAATTGAGCGATCTTTTTTCACATTCTCTAAAACGTCATTTGTCAAGCGAGTCGGTCGACCGCTACGTTTTCTGTCGCAAACACTACCTGTCTCTCGAAATCGGTTTGTTAGCCTAGAAACACCGACAAATTTAATTTGAAATGATTCGTTTCCACTGCGTACGATTTTATAGCAAAATATTGTTCAAGAATGAAAACTCGTTGTTCTATGGTAAAATACATTCTGTTCGTAACACAACCGGAAACGGAACAAACGTTTACACAGCTCAAGGAGAATCAACTCACACTGCCGTATCTATACCGGGTGAGTAGCGCTACCGACTTCGTGTCACAAAACAAATTTAGAAAAAATTACCACACATTAACAATTGGGTAACAGAACTAAAAAGTCACTCTGTAGAGGTTACAAAAGTCCAAATCCAATATTTCAACATTCTACGACTTATCGTTTATGAGTTACGTGAGATATATATGTACGTACGTACAGGTGTCACGCCGAAACTAGTCAAAATGGATTCAGGGATGGTCAAAATGGATATTTCCATTGAAATCTGAAATTTTTCGCCATCACAGCACTTCCTTTACCTTGTGCAAGGATGGAAAAAGAAAGAAAACTTCTGAAAAATATAATATTTTATTAAAAACTCAGAAATTTTACATAAAAATAACAAATTATAGTTAAATAACAAAATAAGTTAATTTAAAATTACATTTTTTTCCATAAGTACATTTACAATCCTCTCCGTAAGCGGAACCATAAATAAATCATTTGATAATAAGCACATGATTGGTGGTTTTTAAGAGACTCCAAAAAAAGCCAATCCATAACAAAAATTACCAGTAAGCAATGTTTTAATAAGTTTATTTATAAAAGAATATTTGATAGTCCAGAAGAACTATGAAGAGCACTTCACAGTCCAGAAAAACAAATAATGGATATTTTCTCTTGAATGGCAGCATTTTCATTTTGTTTTGTATAATGTTACACACCTCGGTATGAGATGAATGACATCATTGCCGGTTGACGCGTTGTTACTGCCATGAATCTTATAAAATTATAACCCACCTTCCCTACTCATTCTGTATATTATATATAATGTATACTGGGTCTAAAAGGTTTAAGTCAAGATATCTCGATTTTTGATGATTTCATTAACAGTGTTACATATCTTGTTCAGAAATTCACGTTACCTACCCTACAGAAAGCCATACAACATCATCTAACATGGCATATACATATAGAATATTAGGATTCCCACTGTCCCTATCTACCAGCCGGATTATGAAAAAAAAATGTCAATTTTCAGATAGATTTTTTGTGTTTAAACGTTTTTAACAACATGGTATCAACTCGAAAAGTAGCTGCAATGATTGCAACAAGACTTATTTCAATCGAATTAACAGGAAAAAAATTATGCTCGAACAAACATAAAAAAAAAATACATACGGGTCGAATAGATAACCTACTTTTTTGAAGTCGGTTTGAGTAAAAAATAAATATTTAATTCGATGAAACGCAGAATAAAATTATAAAAGTTGTGATGTAACATACTTTAAAATTAGTTGAATAATTTGTTTTTTATAATCCTTTAAACTTGAGTGTACGTAATTTCTACAGTAATCGAATAACTTTGCATTAAGTGTATTAATTAAAAATGTATTATAACTATATTTGTAAACGGAGGTACCATGGAGGTGCCGGCCATCGTGGAGCTAGTGGTAGCGTCTTGTCCTTTAATCCGGAGGTCCCGGGTTCGAATCCCGGTCAGGGATGATATTTTTCATACATTGTAAAATTTCATTTCCATATTCCATCCATAAGTTTCAAGCTTATGTGGCGATATCATCAAGAAAAAAAAATCTGATGTGGACACCACATGACTTCCTTGTATGCCTATTAAATTATACATATTCATAATCTTTTAAAATGAAAAGTACATAAAATTTTATTTCATTAATAACTTCCGATATATTTTCATTTGTTTTTTTTTTATTGTTGTTATTGAATTATTACTTATTGTAATTTTTTTTTACAATAGAGATTAATAAATCATTATATTTAAATTTAAAAAAAAAAGTTTAAAAAAGAGATAAGTCGGATTCGAACCGATGTATCTTCCCCTTGTAAGATCCTAATATTTCATTAATTAAACTTTTATTTCGCTATCACTCTGGAACCAATGAAAATAAATGCCTTTTATGATACATCGTTTAAATGTTCTCTATAAGGGCTTATTACTGCAGTTAAGAAAAAGTCAAAAATCCATTTTTTTTTTTTTAATTTTGGGCTTTTTTCGAGACTTTTGGTCTAGTCGATAGCAAGCAGAAGGGAAGGTGCACAACTAGATGTTACAAAAGTCCAAAATCCAAACTTCAATATTCTACGACTAATTGTTTTTGAGTTATACCTACCATGCTAACCGATACCTGATGGAGATTAATTCGTGAAATTAATGTCCAAAAAAAATAAAATTGAAAAGTACGTAAAATTTTATTTCATTAATATCTTCTGATATTTTTTTCTATTTTCTTATTGAATTATTATTTATTGTAAAACTTTTTTTACAATCAGAGGTTAATAATTATTAATAGATAAAATATATTTAAATTAAAAAAAAATGTCGGAAATGAAGTCGGATTTGAACTGATGCGTTTTCCCCTTGTATGATCCAAATATTTCATTAATTAAACTTTTATTTGGCTATAAATCTGGTACCAAAGAAAATAAGTACAACTTATGATATATCGTTGAAAAGCTCTCAATTAGGTCTTATTACTGCAGTTAAAGTCCAAAATTCAAATGTTTTGGATTTTGGGCTTTTTTGTACACTTTGGTCCAGTCAATTGCAATCAAAAAGGGAAGGTACATGTTACAACAGTCCTAAATACAAAATTTCAACATCCTACGGCTAATCATTTTTGTGTTATGCGAGATACATATATACGTACAGACGTCACACCAAAACTAGTCAAAATGGATTCAGGAATGGTCAAATGTATATTTCCGTTTAAATTTGAAAACCGAAATTTGTCACGATCGCAATACTTCCTTTACTTCGTACAAGGAAGTAAAAAAAAACGTAGTTGTTTACAACACATAAATATTTTATAATATTTGTTACTACAGTCTATTTATTTAAATTTTTTTTTCCACGTAATATATTACAAATAAACTTCAGATTGCATTTACTGACTGATTGCATAGATTGACTGTGTAAATACACAGTTGTAATCAAAATATACAATAAATACACGCGCGCGTAGACACACACACACATTTACGAATGTTATTTTTTAAAACGGGCTAAAATATTTTTACACGATCTTAGTATACAGAAGTATGATATTTGCTTTCTTATTAATAAGCAAAAAAAATAACTTTGTAAACAAGGAATAGAAGGACGTGTTTGTCGTGTTGTGGGCTATGGGGGACTGGGTCGTCAGGTTTAACTTCCTAGGAAGTGGTGTGCGATACAAGGGAGCCGAGCCGGTCGTACAGCGCATTAGGGGAGATCGTGGGAAAGGCTCTACGGAAGTGTCTCACACACCCCTCCCACTACTGTTACTACCACTACGCTGCTAAAGCAGCTTGCTGCTTTCTGTTAATGTCGTGTGCCGGTAAGCGCGTGTCACGACGTGTGCTGACATACGCAGTATTCTACCTGCCTCTTACTAAAGCCAAACATAATTTTCTCCCCACTAATGTCATTCTTAAGATGCCAAGACGACTTGAAGGTCGATTAGCAACATAGTCGTTTCGTCTCAGATTTTTTTATGGTGTCATTAAATATTATCAAAAAAAAAATGTGCCGAAGAAATGTTACCTCATGATTATTTTTTTCGGTAAAGCCTTATATTAAACTGACATGGTAATTCAAAAAATGTATTTCCCGTAATGAAAAGTAATTTAAATTGAGTAGTATTTAAGCGTACATTATTTTATTTATTTTGAATATTGAATTAATTATTTTCTGTAATAAAATTTTATATTTCGTGCAGTATATTAATCTAAAACAATAGAATAAAAATAATAAAATGTTTTATGTGGACACCACATGACTTACTTGTACGCCTATTAAATTACATTAATATTTTTTTTTTTAAATGGTAAGTACATAAAATTTTAGTTGATTAATAACTTCTGATATTTTTTTTTGTTATTATTTATTTATTGTAACTTTTTTTTACAATCTGAGGTTAATAATTATTAATAAATCAGTATATTTAATTTTTAAAAAAAGTTAAAATAACGGAAATGAAATCGGATTCAAACCAATGTGCTTTCCCCTTATAAGATCCAAATATTACATTAATTAAAATTTAATTTGGCTATAATTGGAACCAATGAAAATAAGTACTACTTATGATATATCATTGAAATCTCTGAATGATGGTTTATTATTGCAGTTAAGAAAAAGTCCAAAATCCAAATTTTTTGAATTTTGGGCTTTTTTGGATACTTTTTTCAGTCGATTGCAATCAAAAGGGGGAGGTTCACAACTAGATATTACAACAGTCCTAAATCCAAAATTTCAACATCCTAAGACTAATCGTTTTTGAGTTATGCGAGCGAGATACACACATACGTACGTACAGACGTCACGCTGAAACTAGTCAAACTGGATTTAAGGATGGTCAAAATGGATATTTCCGTTGAAACCTGAAAACCGAAATTTTTCGCGATCACAATACTTCCTTTATTTCGTACAAGGAAGTAAAAATTTTATTAATATTTACGTTATTAACTCAACATTTATATATTAACATATATGAAAAATATAGGCAACTTATAATGATTGAAGTAAGACAAACTTCAAAGGCAAATATAAGATAATATAGTATTTGTAAAATCCTAATATTATACAGAATGATTCATAAAGAATGTAACAAATTTTAGTACATGTTCTGCGATGAAAATTAAGACAAAAGTTATTTAAATTAATTTATAGAAACGTATCGTTAGGGAAAGACCTCGCTCTGATTTCTGCACCTTCAATAAAATTAAGCCAAATTTTACTTCTTAGGATCCAATTAAATGGTAATTTTAGTAGTTTTAAATGAAATCTGACAAAATAACATTAAGTCTTGAAATTGTACTTTACTAGTTTTCGAGAAATTTGTGGTAAAAACCGAAATATTAGGTTGGAAAATACACTTTTATGTTTGACGTGTAATCTTTTTTTTAAATACTTCAATGTTTTAAACAAAATGTGTAGAGAAATGGATTCTGTGTAAAATATTATGAATGAAGTCCACAGAAACAAAACTAACAGTTTAAAAGTTTATTAAAAATAAAAAATATCAAAATATGACAGATTTGAAATAGTTTTTTAACGAAAGAAAATTTTCAATGTTACAAAGTAACCGAATTAAAAATATATATATTATAATTCTGCTTACCAGCCAGTGTAATCAATTATTATGTTCTAGCGCTTTCAGAAGTTATTTTTCCATCTACAGGAACATTTAATAAACTTGTATATAAGTATTCACTTCACATATTAATTTGATGTAGAATAATAAAAAAATTATATTTCATAAATACAACAATCGATCGATTGTTATAACAATTGAGACGTTTTTATCGACTAGACGTACAAATAAATGTATGACTTATTATCGATTGTTATATTTATGGAAATTTTATTTTATTTTTATTTTAATCTACATCAAATTTATATATAAAGTGAATACTTATATACAAGTTTATCAGTTGTTTCTGAAGATGGAAAATAACTTCCGAAAGCGGTAGAACATAAAAATCAATTACATTGTTTAGTAAGCGGAATTATAATTTACATATTTTTATATTATAATACCAGCGGGCCATGCTAAATAAAATTATTATAAAAGAATTAAGTATAAAATATTTATATGAACTTTCTTCTTTATTTTTAAGAGTAGAACAAATTCGGTAAGTTTGTTACATTCTTCGCGATTCACTCTGTATATTTAACGTTTTTTTTAAGGCTTCGTTTTAGA
Organism: Lycorma delicatula; assembly: GCF_047948215.1. Classification (NCBI taxonomy): domain Eukaryota; kingdom Metazoa; phylum Arthropoda; class Insecta; order Hemiptera; family Fulgoridae; genus Lycorma; species Lycorma delicatula. Next base: position 135,924,181 of record NC_134455.1, read on the forward strand.
TTGACAGCCAGGTTTTTTTTCTCTCCAATTTTCAAATTTTTCGCTTATGGCAGATTTACATAGTTAAACTTCCTAGATTATGCTTACGAACATAACTTTTAAGAACGAAATTCAAATGAAATATTGTTTTGAGAGTCTTATTTGGCGATATCATCAAAAGAAAAAATAATAATATATAAATAATGAAAGTTCAGCTTACAAAAAATTATAAAATATTTAAATCAATCCTAGCGTTTTTGGATCTTCATCCATCCTCAGGAATATGTGTAAATATAATAAATTTTTTAAATTCATTTAAAATTTGTCGGCCTTCGTGGACCGAATGGTAGCTTCTCGGCCTTTCATCCGGAGGTCCTGGGTTCGAATCCCGGTCAGGCACGGTATTTTTATACGCTACATTTTCCATATCCCACGCACAAGCTTCAAGCTTATTTTGTGATATCAAGCAATAAAATTAAATAAATAAAATAACCAATATTTTATATCCATAACAATTGATTATTATATATTAAAATGTATAGTAACAGTCATACGTAAAAGTAGAAATATGTCCTGTCATTAATAGAATCTCAATTGTTATGGTGATGTGAAATGAGAACAGTTTGGCCAAACTAATAATCATTAATTATTGTTTATAATTTTTTTTAAATACGAGAGGTTATTTCTAAAGTAAAGACCGTTTCATTGTAAAAAAATTTATTCTGAAAACTATATAAATATTTTTTATTTCACTTTAACTATATACTTTATACTACTTCTATACATAATCGCCAAATGAATTAAAGCATTTATCGTAGCGATACGCCAGCTTCAATATACCCTCGTCGTATTCTTCTGCCGCCAGTCCATCTACTCACTGATTAAAAGCATTTTTAAGTTCATCATCACCCGCGAACTTCTTATCACTTAAAAATTCTTTCAATTTCCCAAATAAATGGGAATCAGAAAGAGCAAAGTCCAGACTATATGGTGGCTGTTCGAAAATTTCCCATACAAATGTTCTCAGTAAATCACGTGTCGGACCCGCAACATGTGGTCGTGCATTATCATGCAGCAGGACGACCCCGTCGGTCACTCGCTCACGTCGCCGAATTTGAATGGCACCCGTAACATACATAGAGTTTTGCAGTATCCTTCTGCATTTATAGTTGTTCCAAACGGCATGAAATCGATCACCAGTATGCCAAATCGATCCCAAAAGACTGCGGCCATCAGTTTGCGTTAAAAAGGCTGTGGGTTGACCTTTGTCGGTGTGGTTGGTGATTGAGTATGTCACCATTCACTTGACTGCCGTTTTCTCTCTGGCGTGCAATACGAAATCCGTATTTCATCGCCGGTAAAGATTGAATCAAGGAAATAATAAAATAGTTGAAATAATAAAATTTAAAAAAAAATATACTACAGCTTTTAATAGTAAATGCACTCATGTAAATGAAAGTACTGAAGATGAAACAGTTTTTTTAATTCCCATCAGGTCTTTAAAAAAAAAAGTATTAGTTTACAAGAGATTATACTAGTAAAGGAATAAATAAAACATTAAATAAATTCGATTGGTAAAATCGAATTTAACGATAAAAATCGAGGATTATACTTACAAAGTAATAAGTGCAATATTACATCACGGATCTTCGATTCGTAAAGGTCATACACTAGTTTTATTAAAATTGGAACCATATAGTGTGAAGTGAATGATAAGGCTACCAACAACAAAAATTGACCGTAAAATTCAATTTCTTTTGTTCTAAGGTAATAAATTTTAATAATAAATCCATAAGATATCAATCAGTAATTCATAAAAAAATAAAAGAATAATCTAACAAAATGTTGTAGTGGTATTTGTTCTAGCATGTTCTAGCGATTTCGGAAGTTAATTTTCCATCTTAAGGAACATCTAATAAACTTGTATAGGTATTCACCTCACATATTAATTTGATGTATATTAAAATTAAAATAAAATTTTCATGAAGATGACAATCGATCGATTGTTCAATTGAGACGCTTTAATGACTAGACGTACAAATAAATATACGACTTAATTTATAAGTTGATCGATTGTTATATTTATGAAAATTAACCAGTCCGACTTTATTAAAAGCTTTTATTTAACTCGCTTTAGGAATAATCATATCTTGCAATTCCTATCTTTTGATCTATCGTATGAAAATCAATGAAATTTTGTACACGTATGTAACTTCGATGACAATACAGCACTACGTGTCGGAATTTGATATGATCCACCCCCACGTCCCCCACACGCTACCACTACGCTAAATTCATGCATTTAGTTGAAAATTTTCATTTCTCATGAACTATCGAATGAAAACGATTGAAATTTGGTACACGTATGTAACTTTGTTGTGTAAAAATAATTATTATTACTTTTTTAAAAGATTTTATTTTTAGTCTTAAAAAAATACAAAAACAAAATTACAAAAATATATTAGATTACATATAAAAGATAATTTTTAAAAAAGCTTTTATTTAACTAATATTAATATTAAGATTAATAAAAAAAAGAAACAAATTAGAAAACTCCTCTAAAAAATAAAAAATAAGAATTAAATCAAATTGAAAATTTTAAACAAAAAAATTTAATTTATTAACAAATATAAAAATGCACTGAAAAGTAAAAAATTAATTATATAAATAACCGATAAATAAAAAATGAATAAATGTAATAATTATTAAATTGTAAAATTAAAAGTAATGAAAATATTTAGTTAAATAAAAGCTTGGTGCAGTTTTTATAACAATGTTTTCGAATAAGTATTATTGTTGTAAAAATAAATGTTGTTTTTTTTAATAAATTATAAAAACTGCGCCACGCATTTATTTAACTAAAGATTTTCATTACTTTTAATTTATTACATATTTATTTTTTACTTTTCAGTGCATTTTTATATTTGTTAATATATTAATTTTTTTTGTTTAAAATTCTCAATTTGATTTAATTCTTATTTTTTACTTTTTAGAGGGTTTTTCTAATTTTTTTTTTTTTTTTTTTATTAATGTTAATATTAATATTAGTTAAATAAAAGCTTTTTTAAAAAATAATTTTTTATATATATCAAATATTTTTTTTTCTAATTTTTTTGTTTTTTAATTTTTTTTACGACTAAAAAAAGTCAAAATATTTATTTTTACACATCTAAGTTACATACGAGTACCAAATTTCATTCATTTTCATACTATTGATCAAAAGATATAGCAGTTGTAAGATATGATTATTCCTAAAGCGAATTAAATAAATGCTTTTTAAAATATCTGAAGTTATTAATGAAATAAAATTTTATGTACATTTCATTTTAAAAAAAAATGTGTATTTGTAATTTAATAGGCGTACAAGGAAGTCAGGTGGTGAAACATAATTTTTCTTAAATTTAACTTTAATAAACCGTTTAAATTTACAAATAATATATAAAATTTTTAATTTTAAGTAAATTGTTTTTTAAAGTTTAGCTGCAATGTAAAGAAAATGTTCTATCTTAAATCTCTCTTAATTCTTAGTACGTTTCTTTCAATGGTTTTTCTTTAGTAATATGAGTTGACTACTGCTGCAACAGTAGCCAAGGTTTTTATCTTTAATGTTGTACCAATCAATTTGTTGTTTTAAATTGCACTGATGTTCTACTTTTCTTTTTATGTTATGTTTCGTCTTTAGACATTTTGTTGATTTTTTTTAATTTTATATATCTGTTAAATGCATTTTGTTTAAAAAAATAATCTTATTATCATGTAAACAGAATTTTTATGTAAAAAATAAATTGAAGTAGTTCAAGGTAATCTATTAAAACTCAACTTCATTTATTACATTTCAACATGATTATCTTGCACACGGAAATATTTAAGGCCATACCGGTAAACTTACTGGTAAATTTTAAAATTATTTTTCTATATACAGAGTGCGACAATGAATCGGGTGATTTTGTAACACTGTTTTTTCAGAGATTGGGGTAAAACGGCTACTGTAATTTTGTATCTTACTGATAAGCAATTACTTGCAATAGAAAAGTACAATAGAGAACAACGTTCAAATTAAACTGTTGTATTTATAATGGTCCGTCGTCAAGAATAAAATTAATTCGTTCGTCAATAAAACAGTAACGTCATGTTTTTAAGATGTTTGCGACGGTGGAATGCTTTCTAAATTATATCTAAACAATCTAATCGATCAGTGAATATTTCGAAAACATAACGCAACTGATTGCAATCGTGCCATTCCATCAAGACTTGGGTTCGAAATTTTGAGACTATTCGTTCTACTTTAAAGAAAGGTAGGAGTGTAAAAAAAAACAGGACGTATAACCGAGAATATCGCGACAGTAAGAAAGACATTTAAGTGAAATCCACGCAGGTCAGCACGTTGCCATTATGTATCACTCGGACTGTCTGACCGGGTTAGCAGATTAAGCGATAGATTAGGATATCATCTGCAAGAATCCCCCAACAACTCTCAGTAAGTGTCTTGCTAATGTCATACATTAATTTTTTAGCATTTCTAGGGAAATTCTATGGTTTTTGGAAGCCCAGTATCGGAAATTTTGCTTGTTAACAAATCCTAATATGTGAAAACATGCCTAAATCCTCGTCAGTAAATTATTAACAAGGTCTTGCCTTTCATTAATTAATTGCAATAAAGTTTGACAAAAACTTACCCTGTTTTCATAATCATAGTCGATTAGTGTATGAGTTGAGTTTTATACGGGTAAAGTTTAAGGTCGTTGTAATAAATTCGCCATATACTGCTTAAGGCGAATTTTACACAATGACCTCTAACTTAACTCGAATAAAATTCAAATAACTTAGGCACTACACGAACGTGAGTATGAAAATAGGATAATTTTCTGTCAAATTTTTCTGAAGTTCAGTGGTGGCTCGTAGATAAAATTAGTGCAGGTGCTGCTCCATAATATTTTTTCTGGCCCTTTTCAAGGTCATGGTTAAAGTTTCTGTGAAATAAAAAAAAATAAAAATAATGAATCAAATAGAATAGCTGGAAGCAGGATAATAATCTAATTCTACACTTTATCACATTTAAGAATGTAGTACATGGTTTTTTAAGCACATTATGCTTAAAAACCGTATTCGGATTAACCGAATAAATATAAAATGTCAATACAATTAATATTTCTTTAGTATTATTAGATAATAACTTAATAAAATATCCGCTTAAAAACACTGTACTCCAACAGTTCTTAATTTAAATTTCTATGTACACAGCAACAAAGACATAATTATTTTTCACTGATCACCTTCACTTTCAGCGTCCTTCCAGCGTGTTTTTGGACAGATTTGTCAATCGCCCGCCTTCGTGGGGCATCTGGTAGCGTCTCGGCCTTTCATCCGGAGATCCCTGGTTCGAATCCCGGTCAAGCATGGAATTTTCACACGCTACAAAAATTTTCTTTCATCTCATTCTCTGAAGCAATACCTAACGGAGAACCAGGAGGTTAAAAAAAAAAGATTTGGCAATCAAAGAGCCCTTACTACCCGCCATCTTCTGATCACTACTAAAAAACAACTAAACCAATTTTATATTCCTTCCACCGAATAAATAGAAAAGGGAACGAACAAGGAACGTTCCATACATGGGTGGAGTAAAAAAAACTACCTCGCACTAGCACGCCAGTGTTGGCACTGTGGGAGACAGTGCTATCTCTCTCTCTCGCAGCATCACGTGCAGCTTCCTATGTACGCATACACATAACAAACACCACACCACTAGAACTGTGAAGTTCACAGTTTCATACAAAGATTTTTATATTTTTTTCAGTTATCCGTCTTGATTGGTAAACTTTATAGCGATCTCGTCTAAGCTCTTTGTATTTACCGGTAGATATATTATATTCTTCGGCGATTCGATTATTTTGAAACCAGGCGGTACGCTTATCGTAAATTCATGCAACACGTGTCCTTCTGATCCGTTCGTATAGGAGCCTCGTATAAGGTTGCGTTTGACCCGTACGGTGTTTACGTTGTTAATGGCAACCGGCTTCGATGACTCGTGCCATATATTCGCCGCTAGATAAGTTTTATCAAACCCCAACAGCGGTGCCAAACTATCTCTTGATGATAGATCGATCACAGCACTGCATTAAGTTCGCATTTTAACGTATTGTTATTTGGTCGCATGAGTAAATCTATTTGGTGTTTGTTTTTGAGTTCATCGCTTAACCGTTTAGAGATATCATCCACTTCGTACGATCCGGTCGGTAGTGTCAGCTTAATCGTTTTTGAAATTTATTTAAAACGACAATAATTGTGATGTTGATTCCCTCTTCAACATTCGGAATCGAGTTATATGTTGTTAGGTTTATCAACGCCAATTCCCAATCGCCATCAGACAAATCCATTGGCGGAAAGAATGTAGCGTGTAATAACGACGTATTTCCACTTACGCAGAACATGTTGATGTTTACTTGTGGGCTGAAGAATCACGACTGAGAATTTCAAGACATAAATGTTCGCAGATAACAGTGTTTATATTCTGTCTGGCATTATAATTGAAATTTATAATCGAATCGAATGGAAAATAACGCATCAATTCGTTAGATGGGCGCAAATTACCGAAACTATCAAAATAGTCCACTTTTTCTATAACATACCCAGAGTGTTCCACGACCGGTACTGCGATCAAGATTAACTATCGCAGACTCGTTAGTCTTCGGTTTTTGGGTAATGCGTCCAACATGAAGACTACTCGAAAATCGGCTATATTCAGTTTTCTCGCGTACCACATCAGTTGTATATTCGATATCGGACCCACTGGTATTCCCTTTATTGGAGACGACGACGTTTTTTTTTACCACGCATCCCCGATCCGGTCAAAGGGTAGGGCTTAAGGTATAATCCCTGCCTTGCAGTGCCGGCTTTTCTTTTCATCATTTCATCAAGACGTTTTATATTATTCCTTTTTGATCGTTTCTTCTTACTCTTCCACCGTCGAACTTTGCTTTTAACTTCATCGCGTTTGTAACCGCCGATACAGAGCCTTTTCTGCGATACACGAATCCTTAGATTTAACTCTTTCCCAAGCCCTGTTGGCTAATTTACGATCTGCAGCCGCTCTGTTTTCGTTATCGCTGTACGTAGCGTATACGATATCGTTTTCTTGGCAAGCTGCGTCCACCTTTTTTACACCGGGATCGTTTCTCTTTAATCGTTTTTCTAAATTTGTTCCCGGTCCGCAGTACTGATATTCAGGAATATGTAACTCTACCGGCAATAAAACGATTCCTTTGTGTACAATTTTACCCACCACCTTTTTGACACCTTTTAATGCTTTATCACCAATATAAGATCCTAACACCCCTGCAGCTCTTGCTGTTAGGCTTGTTAACAGTCCACCGCTTTGTTTAAGACTGGCATTCGTTTATATCTTCTCACCTTACCCTTTCGAACAGGAGAACGTTTTGTCCTCCTCACTCTTACCATATTGGACATGCAATGAACCTTTTTACAATCTTCCACCAACTTACATTGGTGGTCGTACCATATTTTCCTCCTTCTTATTCGTCGTAATTCTGTCATTGTTTAATAATTCCATTAGCACGTTTTGATCAAAGTGTTTGTTACTATTGACGTCAAAGTTTATTATAAATCTGTAAAATTTAGATGTAAAAATAGATGCTCATCGACATCCCTTAGCATCGAGATCGGTCGATTTTATAGGTGTTTCGCTGTTCATAATACTACTCATTAATTTTCCTTGATGCAATTCCATATCGTCTACGTAGGACTTTGTAGCGAGATCGGAGCTATTTTTAGGTATACCAGCGTTAGTGATAACGCAACCTCTAGCGTTAATTACCTTCTTTTCATCGAAAAGTTTGTCCGTAAATAGTTGACAGTAACGACGTCTGTTTTTTAAATTGGTTCACCGATATCGCATAATCGCTTCTTTGGAAAGAAGAGTGCGCTGTTGTCCATCGGTGAAACTGACGGAGAGTATTTATAATTCAAATCGCTTTGCTTTACGTACATTTTGTTACCGTAACCAAATGTTGTACTATCGTCATCATCAACAGGCGTTCCAACATTGCACAAACGTCGTTTTTTGATATAGAAATTTTCGTCCGCGGTTTTGTCGAACGTTTCAACAATTCAAGTTGTTGGTTGGGTGGTGATGTGTGCACCTCCAACGCGAGAATGTCCGAAGATGTCGATACTTATCTTCAGACTGTTTAAAATAAAACGTTTCCTCTACCACCCTCCTCCGTTATGTATCCATTTTCTTGCACTTCTTCTATGATTGAAACTATTTCGTTATTATGACCAGTATGACCAGTGCGCCTTGAAGCACCAATAGAAGCAGTCTATCGCAAAGTTCGTTCGGATCTTCCCAGTACACGTAATCTGGTCTAACCGTTTTCTTCGCCTTCATAAGCAGACCTGTTCCTATTATTGGACTTTCGTTATCGTTTTGACTCGCGTATCGCTTCTGAGGAAACAGTTCTTTAATAATAGTATTGTACTTGTTAGATTTACTGGAAATTATACGACCGGTACTTTGACTCTTATGCGCTTCTGTATATTTCAAGATTTTCTTATAGTGGTGTAAATCTTTTTCCGTATAATCGTACCGCTGCGTATGCTGATGGGGTTTGCCGAAGACTATAAACACATAATATCGAACGTCAAACTAAAATTGGTTTTTCTTAGATCTTCGAGCGATGTGAACGCACTAGTGTCTTCCAAAGAGGCGGCCGATTCCAATTTGAAAGTTACTAAGGTAGCTTGGAAAATTCCGTATGTTCATGTTACCGATACGATGCCATTGCAATTGTTTAAGGTAGTAGAACAAGATAGACCGTTAGCGATAGCTTTTCGTACATGGCAAATCCACGAATATCACGCTTTACCACAAACAAACATGCATTCATGAACGGTAAAGACACGTGCAGAGACGGAGAAACCGAGATACGTGATATTCAGTTTACAGACGGACAGAAAAGATAAAGCTACAAAGTCACTGACACTCTTTTATATGTGCGAATTTGTAAACATTCGTCTGTATTTGAATTCGCAATACTATCCGTACGACAATCTACAGGGTGATGTGAATATGATGTATGAAATGTTCGCCATCTTTCGGTCCGGTTATTACAACAAACCCGAGGACAAGTGTCCCGCATACAGTTTGGCAGATTTCAAGACCAGTGTACCGTTAATCGACTGTTCCCGTCAGAACGATACGCTTAAGACAGGAACTTTAGATCTACGTATCGATTTCGAGACCAAAAACAATATACCAGCACACACGACTGCCTTCTCTCTCATTATACATGATACCATCGTCACATTCACTCCGCTACGGGAATAGTGAAAAAGGTTATGTAATGCGGGAGGTATTTAAAATCGAACTATTAATTGGAGAATTTTTGCACGAAACCGTTACGATGTAGACTGCTTTTTTCTGCACCATCGTCAGTTATCATTCAGTTAATATGGTGTAATTCATCAACGGTGGAAGCGGTGCCCATTTTACAACACTATCGATCATTATCATCAAAAAATCAAGTCTGCTGACACTGTTAGCAACATCACAGCATCGTTACCTTTAGAAAAAGTAATGGGTAACGTGGCTAATATGAATTTATCATTACCTAACGTTAAATTATAATATTGAAGAAAACCGTAATGAATATTACTTCATTACTATGTTAACATAACGTTACATCTACATAATGATGAAAATGGTATTACTACGCTAACATAACGTTACATATATATAACGTTACATGTACATAATGATGACTAATGTTACTATGTTAACATAACGTTATATATACATGATGATGTTACTACGTTAAGATAACGTTAACATAATGATGATGGATTTCTTGAAGAAAAAGTGGAGGGGGTTACCCCACCATGTCTATATAATAAAGGTGATATAATAAAGGGGACTAAGAAAGTTATCTTTGACCTCGCATTCGCAGTTGAGCAACGGTTATGGAAGGAGTTATCGAATATCATGGCTTCCTCGGCACCGTGGTGAGTTTATAGTTAAGTTTGCTTTGTGGATCCCATACAATCATTCGCAAGAGAAAAAAACGATTTAAAAACCAGTTCGAGTGTTTTATAGTAGGCCTCTAGTGGAGAGATTTCACTCATGGAAAAAAAAATCACAACGCGCCGCGGTTGCTACCTCCAGGATGGTGTGGAAATGCAACTGATAGACAGGTACAGTTTACATGGTACATCCATTTTGATGGATGTTGATATAGTCGCATCGGTTTTGGTTAAGTCTCCTATCGTCGTGTAAGGATATTGCGACATCTCATTAAAATTGTAAACGCGACGTTCGATAACCTTTAATGGATTTCGCATACAGTAACATCTCGACAAATTGCGTAGAATTACAGGATGTGCCGTTTCCGGTTACTTGCGATATTAAAAGTGTTGACTCCAAAAAGTGTGACGTCAAGTTTTTTTCTTAGAATTATACAATATAATTCATTATAGTAAGCGTAGTATAATTCATTATAGTAAGTCATTAAGCGTAGTAATACCATTTTCATCATTATGTAGATGTAACGTTATGTTAACATAGTAATGAAGTAATATTCATTCAATATAATTCTTATAGTAGTCGTTTCTTAGAATTACATTTTGTGTAACATGATATGCCGTTTCCGGTTACATACGCTATTAAAAGTGCTGAATATGCATGGTCGTTTCTTAGAATTATAATCGTGTAATTGTTAACACTGTATGTTAACACTGTTCAAGGTTACTCGTAATATGACACGTGGCTTCAACGTGGGTTTGGGTGTAGCACTTTAGACGGTTGTGTTCCTATTGATTGTGACGTTTGTGTGTGTGTGTGTGACGTCAAGGTCAAACTAGTCGTATTTGTGTATTGAAGAATTCCTGTTCAAACATGTTCGAGGTCGACCAGATGCGTAGGCAATGTAGGAGAGGATACGAAGGTCTTGTATCTGTGTTGCGCATGCACGGCCGCTTTGAATCCGACGTTGCCATTGGTCGGAAGAGTGTTAGTCTGTAAACACACACACACACACACACACACACAGTTGGTAGTGCGTTACTAATTCTACTGGTGGTCGCTAGGAGCGCTAGTGTCGCAGCCACCAGCTCAAACTTAGGTCATGTTCGTCAGCTGCTCTTCAGTCGCGCGTCACACTTCGAACTGTCACTTCGAACAACTCGGTGCCGCGTACGCGAACACACACGCAGCCGCCTCCTCCTTGGGAACGAGCTACGTCCGGGTGCTGGAATAGCGGGTGACGCCTTCCGGTTCAACGGCCAAGACCACCAGGATCATCTTCAAGGTACGTCCATACTTACTTAATGGTGGTGGCAGCAGTAACAGTCTACGTGATGCGCATGTGCGGTCGCTTTGAATCCGACTTGGTATGTATTTATACCTCTAATTATTTTTCCAATCTATAAAATTTAAACAAATAATTTTTTTTTAGTGCAAATAAATTTGTAAGATAATTCTATTATATAAATTTACTTTTCATACAATCATTTAAATAAACTGATTAGTACTGCTTAAACTCAAGGTTTTTATTTCTTATTTGATTAAATAAAATTAAAAAAAAGAGCATAAACTATCAATTGTTCTTCTGTTATAATGATAACTGTTATATATCACGTTTATATTAGTTGAGGGTGGTGGTAGTGAGGGTGGGGGGGTAGGTGTGTGTGTGTGTTTTTGTAGAGTCACGTTAAAATTCACAGCTTATGTAGAACATATTTCACTCATTACATAAGGGAGCCACTGCAGCCGATTGGTTTAAGGTGTCAGTCATTCGCGTCTCGTCATGACCGGGTTCGAGTCCTCGTCGACCATGTTTTTTTTCACTTAAAATATTATTTATTTAATTCAAACCGACCGCTACACAATAGCTCGTCCTCAGCGGTACCAACCTTTGAATTAATTATTATAAATAATATTCAAAGCGAATATATTACTCAAGTTGGTATCCCTGTGGAATTTCAAATATCCCGCTAAGGGAAAAGGGAAATTGCAATGTGGCAGTAACGGGCTACGGCGTCAATGACGTCACAATCCAAGATGGCCGACCACTGCCATCTAGAATTCCGTTAGTCATTCCAAGATGGCGGAAGCCGCCATCTTTGATTTTGACGCCGTACTCCTATTTCCGTACCACTTAGTATAGTATATTTCCGAGCACTTTCGGAGCTGTTACTCCATCATCAGGAATTTCCCAAAAGATTTTAATTTAATTTCAAATTTATAATTGTATTTAAATTAAAATTTTTACGTTCATATTAGTCGGTCGTCAAGAAATAAAATTAATTTGTACGTCAATAAGACCGTAACGTCATGTTTGTAAGATGTTTGCGACCATTATGGAATAGAGTTAATATTAAATGAAATGTTACCAACCTATTAATAATTAATTATTACATAATTTGTTTTTAAAGGATATCATTATCGAATTTAACCTGTTCATTCATCAATTTTTTATTATTTTAATATATATGAAATTTTTCTAAGATACTGGTTTTATAATTAGTATTATTGTATTCTAATATGTTAATATATTCGTTACGGTTATAACTATGTCCAGTTTATTTTTAATAATACGATTAATGTGTTCTTTAATTTTTATGGGGATGAATTATTTGTCATTCCGATATATTTTAAGTGATCATTTTTGCAATTAAGACTATACACTCCTTGTTTTTCTAAATTGTAATTATTATCCTGATTTTTTGTAATAGAAGGGTTTTCATCATTTATGTATTTTATTATTTGTTTTATACGCTGTTTTTAATTTAAAAGTTTTAAATATTTTATTAAATTTATATTAAGTAATATTGCATTCAATTTTAGCAAACTTTGAAGACAAACTTCAAAGGCAAATATAAGTTTATAATATTTTACAAATCGTATTATTATACAGAGTGATTCATAAAGAATGTAATAAATTTCGGGACCTGTTATACGGTGGAAATAGAGGTGCACAACTAGATGTTACAGCAGTGTTAAATCCAAAATTTCAACAGATTACGGCTCAAATCGTTTTTGAGTTATGCGAGATATACGTACGTAGATAGACGCCACGCCAAAACTAGTCAAAATAGATTCAAGGAAGGACAAAATGAATATTTCTGTTGAAATCTGAAATTTTTCGCGATTACAATAATTTGTTGTACACAAGGAGTAAAACGAACTATGATTCAGTAACTGAAAAAAACATCATAGTGAAATTAAAAAGAGTAAACATCATGATAAATTTTGACGTACGTTCATTAGCCAAATCGAAAAAAAAACACAAATAATATTTGAAAAGTAATAACAATATTGATCATTATTAGCAGGAGAACAGATAAACTTTGTCTTTTTTATGACTAAATCACCATATAAGCTTGTTCTTTGTGAATGGGAATATGAGATCGAATTTTTGTAGCGTATGAAAAAACCTGACTGGGATTCGAACCCGGGACATCTCCGGATGAAATTCCGTGACGCTACTTTAAATTACGGGTTTTTAAAATTGTATTATTTCAATCTTAGCATATATGTCGTTTTAATTATAGCTTATTATTAACTCTTTTTTTTAATGAAAAACAAAACAGTATGAAAAAAGGAAAAAAGTAAAGCGTGGAGTCAGACAAACGGCATGTTTTTCTATTTAAACTTTTTTTAAATATTTATTTTTGTGTTCTCTCATTCGTTCATTTACTGTTGATATACTTTCTATGTAAAATCTTTCTGAAAGGCTTGTTTTAGTTGTTCTCAGTAATATATTTCATAGCAGTTGAATGATCAAAAACCATTTATATAGATCAAAGTCTACCAGAATAACTTCAAAGAATTTTTACTAAAATATTTTGCTTTATGAAAAAATAATAGTAATAATAATAAATAAAAACAAACATTAATGAATATACAATGCTTACATTTATAATTATTTTTATTAAAGAATTATATATAAATTATACCTAATATACAGGTATAATATTTAAAAATCATTTTAAAAAGTGTCATGCGAAAAAAGGTTGGGTCGAATATTAGAAATGAAATTTATAATGAAAAAAATAAAATAAGGGTAAGAACGGAATCATTTAAAATTCACACCTATGTTTTTTAAATATATTTAAATGTAAATGCTGAGGTAAATATTACTTTTAAATATAAAGGAAATATTACTGTTTTTTTTTTTTTTTTAGTGAAAGATAACCTTCCAAATTTTTCATTCATTTTATTACACATTGAAATATAACACTTAAAATAAGAGTAATTAAAAAAAAAATATTAAAACCAATTATCCAATTTTTATAATGTGATCATTCCTGATAAAATGATAGCCTCCGAGTTCGATTCCTGGTAGAGTCATAAAATTTATAAGTCAACACGAAAATAATCTTAGTAATTTTATCAAATATGACCCGTTGGTATTATTATACAATAAGTAATTAAAATATAAAACCCGGTTACCAACAACCTTTAAATGCATCTGAGCGCTTTCCGTAACGAATTCCATCTTCAGGAACTTTCTTTCTTTTATTAACTAAAACTTTGTCGTCATGACATAAAAATTCTACTTATAAGGACAAAGTTTTAATTCATAAAAAGTATTTAAGTCCCTGAAGATGTAATTCGTTTCCGAAAGCGCTAGCCGCATTAAAAGATTGTAAGTCGGTTTTATATTTCAATTATGAATTGAATAATCTTAGTATTTGATGATGTAAATTAAAAATAATAATTTTTTGTGTGTTCAGTCATCAGACTGGTTTGATGCAGCTCTCCAAGATTTCCAATCTAGTGTCAGTCTTTCATTTCGGTATACCCCCTACATCCTACATCCCTAACAATTTTTTTTACGTATTCCAAACATTGCCTGCCTACACAATTTTTTCCTCTGAGCTAGAATTACTATATCATTAGCAAATCTAAGCATCTTTATCTTTTCAACTTGTACTGTTACTCCGGACTAAAGTGTTCTTTAATATCATACTGTATAAATATAAAACTATAAATTTAATGTAAAAATATTATTACATTCCAGAAACTTTAAGGTGTTTAGATTTTTATAAAATAAAAATTAAGTTAAAGGAAAAAATCTGACAGGACATCAAATGACTGCCTAGTACGCCTATTAAGTTACATATTTTTTTAATAATTTCTTCCTATTGGTTTTTTTGTTATTATTGAATTGTTTGTTGTAAAAATATTTTTACCTTAATAGGTTAATTATTAATAAATAAATATGTTTAAATTAAAAAAATATTTAAAAAAAGAAAAGAAAAGGAGATCATTTCAGATTCTCGCCGATGTGATTTCCCCTTGTAAAATTCAAATACAGTACAGTTCCGTTATAACGAGGTTCGATATACTGCGAATACCAATATTACGCGGATTATAACCAGTCCTCCAAAAAAAAATATCTGAAGAAAAAAAAATAATATTGGCGAAATGAATTTCTTCATGACACAAATGTTAATGGGTCATGGGACTTTCCAGTATTATTTGCGTAGGTTCGGCAGACGTAGTTCCCCCTTTCGCATGTATTGTAGGGTTGATACCGCGGAACATACAATCTTCATCTTTGAGGAATGGCGCGTTTTACGTTGGCAGGCAAATTTTAATTTGGAAATTTTAATATCTTTTATTTTGACATCCAGATCAAAATTGGAGGGCTTTTAATTCGTTTGCCACTAAGGTGTTACGCAACAAAGTCAAAGAGGGGCGCCGGCGTGGATTTTGGAGTTAGGGAAGCGCGGATAGCTGGGTCGTGAGGGCGGCATGCCGAGGTTTGTTGGTTACGATGATCGACCGGGGACTCCGAGGTCCTTAGGCTGGCATGGAACAAAATAAAAGACCCAGACCGGGCTGCGGGTTGGGGGCCGGGGTAAACTTAGTCAAGCCGGGTTCTCCCTACTCAGTGGTTAGAGACGTGAGGCATTAAAAAGTATAGACCGAGACCCTGTTTCCGGGGAGGGGCCCGGGAACGACATCGTCGGGTCCGGTACATCTCTTCTCGGAGATTAGAGGAAGGCGATAAAAAAGATCCACCGGGGGGCTAAACTGCCATGCTGTTGGTACTGCCGGTAGGTGGAGAGGCCCACGGTGCTGAAAGACATTTTCCTGGGCTGAGCTTTACTTGATTGTATGTCCGGCCCGGGGGAGTAAGGAGTAAGGGATAATGAAAAAAAAGTGTAAATTATACTGTATTGGCTTTTTCTACTAAATCATTATTGCTTGGTTTTTTGCTTATTTTTTTAAAATTTATCTTTGCGATTTAAAATTTACTTCTTGAAATAACGCTGTTTTCCTAACGCGAGTGTCACGTAAGTCCCCCGATAACCGCGTTATAGCGGGGTTACATTGTATTTCATTATTAACATTTTATTGGGTTATAACTGTGGAACCATTGAAAATATGTATCACTTTTGATATATCGTTGAAAAGCAGTTAAGAAAAAGTCCAAAATCCAAATTTTTGAGATATTCGACTTTTTTTGGACACTTCTGGTACAGTTGATTGCAGTCAAAAGTGGAGTTAAAAAACTAGATATTACAACAGTTCTAAATCCAAAATTTCAACATTCTACGACTAATCGTTTTTGAGTTATACGAGATACATACGTACAGACATCACGCCGAAACTAGTCAAAATGGATTCAGGGATGGTCAAATGGATATTTCTGATGAAATCTGAAAACCGAAATTTTTCGCGATTAAAATACTTCGTTGTACTTTGTACAAAGAAGTAAAAACAATAATAAAATTTCATCTGTAAAAATGTTTTACTTATTACTCGTAGCCCTAGTTATTAAACTAAAACGTTAATCTTATTTCATTGGCCTTCTTCCAGGTGAATTGATTCGATTTCTTGCATTAGGAGTAAACTTTTCTTAAAATATTTCTGCAGTTGACTGTCAAAAATTAATTATTAAATCAAATTCTGGCCGTATTTTAAAGAAATGTATGTATTATGTAAGTAATGTAAAAAGCACATTACTTATCTGAAAAAACAATATGCTTTTTAATTGTTATTGATCTCTACTTATTAGATCTGAGTTCTTAGAATAAAATAAATTTATGAAGTAAAAGTAAAATTGAAAATTTTATTTTCCATTATTTGATTTAAAAAATTGTTTTGTGAAAAACTATAATGAATAGTACTTCTACATAGCCTGAATTATTTATTATATCTACTTACAGTTTGTTTTTTATTGCGACATATTTACATATGTCATATATTTACATATTTGTGTTAGTGTGTAAGAATAAAATTTAATCTTGCTTTTAGTCTTCTTTAGTACGGCTTTTCTTGAACTAAACTTTTGGATTAGTCTTACAATTTCCTGGTAATAAAACTTTTTTCGAGTTTTAGTTGTACCATTAATCATGTACAGAAAAAGAAGATAATTCTCGTTTAACAAATTTCTTATTTGGGTTAAAAGAAAATTCTTGCAATCTCTTACTGAAAGAGAAGGGAATAGATTCTATCAATTTTGATACGAGATAATATTAACTAAATATATTATGAGGATAATCCTACCCTATTAAAGAGCAAGTTGACAGTGTGCAATCTTTAAAAGATGCCTTAACCGATCTAAACCAAATTTAATTGGGAAGATTTGCTGATATTTTTTCGCTTTTCCTTGATAAATTTTCATCATTAAAAAAAAAACATTTTTACAAAAGAGGTAATCAATTTTTAACACCTAATAATCCCATTCAAAGACGCCGCCGGCTTGGGCAACCCATCCGAACGACTACAGAACGTGCCTTAGGCACGCTCTGCAGCTAGTTTATATATAGAAAACAAAATGTCGTGACCGATTCTTAATTAACACCCGCCAAAAACTACTGAAGATAAATTTATGAAAATTTCTATACACGGTCTTCCTATGGTATAAATGCACACAAAGAAGAATTTTTTTTTTGAAATTCCGAGTCTAAAGGGTTGAAGTAACAATGAAATGTACTATTTTTTTTCCAATTTCTCTTGAACTAATGAAGATATCAACTTAATTTTTAGTGTGTGTAATCTTCATATAAATATTTTAAAACCAATTTGTATATTTGTTATTAAATTCAAACTTGTAAGGGGTAAAGAAAAGTAAAAATAATTTAAACAATAATTGAAAATTTCTCCCAATTCTGACTATATTAAATGAGATATTTACTAGATTTGGGCTTGAAAATACTCTTCAGATAAATATCTAAAAATCATTTTTGGTTTTTTTAAATTTTGATCTTTTAAGGGATGTGATGTTGTCGGCGCGTCGGCTCAACCAACACAAACACTGTTACTGTATGTACGACGCGACTGGCTGATTCTGCATCCAATAACTTTACTAAAAAAGCTGATGTTGGCACCACATGACTTCCTTGAAAAGCTATTAAATTACATATACACATTTTTTTTCTAAATGAATAGTACATAATATTTTATTTCATTAATAACTTCAGATATTTTTCTTTTCTTTAAGATATTACTATCTTAGGTGTATAAAAACACGCGCGTATTCGAATTCAACGTTGTGTCAAAATTTCAAAACAATCTGTGAAGAAAGTTGGGAAATTTAAGATTCTGAACAAACATTTACATTTTTATTTATATAGATTTGGGTCCAAAAAATCAAAACCTTGCTTAATTTTACCAATGGTGCAGAAATCAGGGCAAAATTCTTTTATCAGTTGATGCTCGCAAAAGAAGCGTTATTGAACCTATGTTTGAATGAACTTTCATCTTTATTTTCATTAGTGTGATATATCCTGAAAGTTTGTTACATTCTTCATGAATCATTTTTCATTTAATTAATTAATATGGATTTTAATTACATCTATTTTTTATCTTATAATTTACGTTTTTACATTTATAATTTATCTTATACTGATATGTTCTACGTAATGTACTATTTATGTACTGATCAAAATATTTTTTTTTTTTTTTGCTTGATGATATCGCTAGATAAGCTTAAAGCTTGTGCGTGGGATATGGAATTTTTTAGCGTATGAAAAATGCCATGTCTGACAATGATTCGAACCCGGGACCTCCGGATGAAAGGCCGAAACGCCTACCACTTGCGCCAAAGAGGCCAGAAATTTATTTATTTAAGAGAGAATTTGGTTTCCTATAATAATTTTAATTTACATATATTTTTTACTTGTACGAAGTAAAGGAAGTATTGTGATAACAAAAATTTCGGTTTTTAGAATTCAACGAAAATACCCATTTTGATCATCCTGAATCCATTTTGACTAGTTTCGGCTAACTTCTGTACGTACGTATGTATCTCGCATAACTCAAAAACAATTAGCCGTAGGATGTTGACATTTTGGATTTACGTCTAATTGTGCATCTTTCCTTTTGATTGCAATCCACTGGACTAAAAGTGTACAAAAAAGCCCAAAATCCAAAAAAAAATAGATTTTGAACTTTTTCTTTACTGAAGTAATAAGCCTAAATTATTTAATTAAAATAAGTAATTTTTCATTAGTGAATCGAATGGATATGATCTGAAAAAGAATGTTCTAATCGTTAGTTTTTTTTAAGTAGTAAGTATGTTCTTAGATTTGCTAAAATGAATACATAACAATTTTTAAACGTTTTAATGGAAAGTCATGCCCACCTGCTTGTTTAATAAATTGCACACAATACTTCCACCTCTTTTCTGAGTTTTTATTCTTTTGTAAAACCTTTCTTTTGATGACACCTTGGAGAAACTTTTTGCGTGATGGATGAACATTACATAGTCGCCTCGTATAGAGCCAAAGACCTTCAGTAATAAAGCATGTATATATTAGTATTATACTTGAAGAAAAATGTTGGTCTTGAAACATTGTTATGAAACTGAGGTAAAAAAAGTGTTATAAGTGTTTACATAGTACTGTCACGCACGCAAGAAGCTACACCGACCTGACTGATACACTGTAATCTACCCGTTTACTTTGAGTACCACTACTCTTTACGGTCACATTTTACCCGCGCGTGAGTGTTTATGTATGTATATACTTGTGTGTGTGTGTGTGTAGAGGGTAATATCTGTGTCGCATTACGTTCCCTAATCTTGTACTTCCTTATACAGATATTACCTAAGATATCTTGAAAAATTTAATTCTTTCATGTGAGTTTCCTAAAGATTTGAGATGTAATAATATATAAAAGAGTATCTTAACAAGATTCAGTTGCATATCTAAAATACCTTTCACAATTTCTTATGAGAAAAAACCCTAAGTAAACTTTAACCTAAAAAACGGTAGAACATTTAAAAATATTTTTTTTTAATTTTTTATTCTTTCGTATTACGCTTTTACAAATAAATAATGAAAAATATTTTATTTAGATTAAAAATTACTCCACATTGATATTCACTTTGAAAAGCACTTTCTAAGATGTGTATCACCATCTGTCATTATATTTCTTGGCTTATTTCTTCAGTAATACATAACTGATGTTAGTCTTCAATTGTTGAATGGTCCGAAGATTTTTATCACGAAGTTCGTTAGAACTTACCGGTAAGAGTCCACAGAACTGGACGGCACGGCGAAGTCAACGAACTATGTTTACTCTAATAAACATGACAATCTAAAACTGAAATGAAAATTGGGAAAAGGGTTAAAAAAATAAGCATGAAAACATTATATTTCAATTTAATTAGATTTGTAATAAAGAAAAATTTCTCGAATTTTGTTAGACAACATTTTTTTTCCATTTGATGAACTGCGGTACTTGAATATGTCACTTTTTTCTCAAAAAGGTGGGTTTACCAATCGCGCCGCTAGATAGCAGTACTTGATAATACTAAGCAGCGTACTAAAACTTGATAATATACTTGAAATAATAAAATTTAAAAGAAAATATACTACAGCTTGTTTTAATTGTGAATACTTTTATATAAAGGAAAACGGAGTCGCTTGGAATGAAAGGAGATTAATAAGAAATCTGTACTTGTCACAGTAGGTAAAAATAAAGATTGGGAATAAGTTATCGGAGGAAAACAGACTTGGGAGAGGGGTGCGGCAGGGATGTTGCATATCACCGACTCTGTTCAACTGTTACCTGGAGGCGATAATTGAGAAGTGTCTAACTGGTAAGGGTGTAAATATTGGAGAAAGGAGGATAGAGTGCGTTAGGTTCGCTGATTACATGGCAGTGTTGGCAGGGAGTGAGTACATGATGAATGAAATGTTGAGAAGAATAAATCAAACCTCCGAGGAGTATGGGATGAAGATAAATACAAAGAAGATAACAAACATGATAATTAGTAAATCAACCAAAAGGGCAACGATTAGGATTGAGGAAAATAAAGTTGAGCAAGTGGCATCCTTCAAATACCTGGGGTGCATCATTTAGAAAGATATGTGAAGTGATCAGGAAGTTAAAGTACGAATTGCTAGGGTAAAGGAAGCATTCAGCAAAATGAGAAGAGTGCTATGTAGCAAACTGGAACTGCGACTAAGGGAAAAACTTGCGAAATATTTTGTGTGGAGTGTGGCCCTTTATGGGACAGAGATATGGACTATTAGGAAGGAGAGGAGAGAAGATTGGAAGCCTTTGAAATGTGGGTTTGGAAGAGGATGGAAAAGATCAGCTGGACGGAGAGAGTTCGGAATGAGGAGGTGCTTCGTACAGTGGAAGAAGGGAGGGTGATTATCGAAATAATAAAAGAAGAAAATTAAGTTGGTTGGGACATTGGCTGAGACGTGACTGCCTGGTAGTGATGGCATTGCAGGGAATGGTAACGTGGAGGAAAGCAAGAGGTCGGAGATGAGTGAAAATGATGGACAATATAAAAAGGGAAGTAAGTTACTATAAAATGAAACGGATGGCACAGAATCGAGCAGAATGGAGGGCGGCTATGTTAGTTAAAGTCTGCCTTTGGGCAGAACACTTATTATTATTATTATATAAATGAAAGTACTGAAGATGAAACAATTTTTCTAATTACCATCACTTCATTAAAAAAAGAAAGTAAAAGTATTAATTTACAAGAGATTATAGCTGCTAATAAAACACGAACAGTAGGAAACTGTTGAAAATGTGACAACAAAGATTTGTTATATAAAACAGAAATAAATTCGATCAGTAAAATTTTTATTCTATAATTAGAAGTATTTAAACTAATTAATGAAGAAATAAAAAGAAGTTCATTTAATAATAATAATATAAAAATATAAAAAGTGTGGCCAAAGATACAATAAAATTCGAGGGTTACACTTACAAATTATTAAGTGCAATATTACATCACGGATCTTCCATTCGTGAAGGTCATTATACTAGTTTTATTAAAAAAAGGAAAAATATGGTATGAAGTGAATGATATGACTATCAACAAAATAAAATTGGCTATGAAATTCAAAAAATGTATATTTGTTTGTTCCAAAAAGGCAATAAATTTATATAATAAATCCATAAGATAACAAAAAGTAATTCATAAAAAAATAAAAGAATAATCTAATAAAACGCAGTGATATCCAAAAAAAAATTACAATGAAATTGTAAACCGTAGAGTAAGAGTCTCGCAGATTTCATTTCATTTTCTCAAAAAACAAAAATTTCTGTAATATAAAATAAAACGGTTTTAACAAAACGATACTGATATCAAAAAAGATAAGATACTACATTTCTATTATCAAAATCTGTTATTAATTTAGAATTTTGATTAAAAAAAAATACATGTTAAAAATATGTAATAGACCAGGGGTGGCCAACTTTTCTGTATATAAGATCGACTTTTTATCTTAAAAGTGTATCGCGATCGACTTGTCATAGGCGTAGTCTAAAGAGTAAGAAGGGGTGTGAAATGCATACTATGTTTATACACTGTGTTTCAGTATGGGTAGATAAGTAAAATATATTATTTTTTAAATCGCTTATTAAGTTTTCGAGATATAGGCTCATGAAGAAAATAAATTTCTGGACCCAAATATTTGATAGCAGCATGCGGTACTTAAAAAATTCGATTTTCCGACATTTTTTCAATAGATTTTAACTAACTTAAAATGCAATTTAATGTTTGTTTTATCAACCGCAATGTATAAGTTGTACTATTTGTTCGTAAATATGAAAAAGTTGTTATAAAAATGCACAGTACCGCTGATAATTTGATTTCATTATTTCTCTTTCGCGTTTTTTTGGGCCAGGAAAATTTATAATGAAAGAATAATATGACTTACCTTTTGCTAATCTATCAATAGCTCGCTGAGAACACCTCGTACTGATATATAGATATACGGCTTACGTAAAAAAAAAACAATAATTATTTAAAGGGCCAAAAAACTCACGTCCAGGGGAATTAAAAGAACATTGATAATTATTAACAATAATTATTAATTCAAAGTAGCTACAGATAAAAACAGATTTAGAATTTACTTTGTTGCCTTAACATTAATGGGAAGACTGAGTTTGCATGTCTCTAACCAAGGATTCATAATTGGGTGTATATCCTGACAGAGATAATAATAATGAGTCTTCAGTATGGGAATCAGTCAGGACAGAACGTTGTTTCAAGTTTGAGCGTGTCTTCGTTAGCTTCAAGTATGAAAATGCCGATTTGCATAGGTATGTAGATCCGAAACAAGAATAGATATATTCGCTACATTTGGTGATACTGGGATATTTTTCTCGGTTGACATATTTCAAAAATCTTCTTCGGATTTTCTGGCTTGTAAGATTAAGTCAGTTTGTAACATTATAATTTCATTTTCTAATGCCCTTTGATCCATATGAAATATATCTGAAATTTTTTTGCTAATGCTTTTCACACTTAAATATTTTTTAAAAGGAAAAGATATAAATTCTACAATTTGTTTAATTTTTTCAAAATCCTGGAATCTTACCTCAAAATCTTCAATTCCTTTTTGGATTTCCGCGACGTATTACATTTTTTCGCTAAGAGAAAATTTTGAATGATGCAGTAGTTACTGCTTTGAATTCAACCTTGGCTTTTAAAAAACGCTTTGTTGATTTGTTAATTGAGTTTTAAGATCCTTTACTTTATATTTTCTCAGTTCAAAATTTTGTGGAAAATCTGTTTAATACTTGTTATGTAAAGCTATAAAATGTCTCTCCAGATTAGCGTTTTTAGCAATGGCTACCGACGTAAGGCATATTAAACAATAACATTTATCACTCACCATTGTAAAAAAGTAATCGTGTTCCCATTCGTCATTGAAGTGATAAGTTTTCGATTTTTTCGGTTTACTCATGTCCATGGGTATACTAGAATGCAAAGAAATATGACAATTTAAAGAATAAATATTGAATTAAATATTTTCCTACAAAAGTAAAAAACTGACGAACTGCGGCAATTATCTCCGTTACATTGAGAGAAATAATAACAATACTGCATATTACGATCGGGGACAGCTATACAAGTATATTAAAATCTAATATTGATATATTCAAATTTACAAGAAGTATGTTAAGTTACAATATATTTATTACGGTTTACAATACCGACTTCTTAATTTAAATAGAATTATTGTTATTCCTAATATATTTGTAATACTGTTCCTTATTTTTCTCAGTATAATGACCGCAGTTTAAAGATCTGTTGCTGAGAATGCTCACTTATCAAGTAAATAGATAGGTAAGAAAAGCAATTTAATTTAAAACAAAGAAAAGGTATTTACATTTTAATCAGAAGAAAAATTGAAACTCAACGTGGTCACCGAGGATAAATAATATTGATTAATAATAATACTGTTAATACAAAAGAAAAGAAGCTACCGTATGACACTACCAAATATTCAACCTAACCGACTGTGTTCTTCGACGAGTCGAGTCGTAACTGTTGCGTTCACGCGTTGCGTCCGGTGACAAGTGTAACGCATAAGTCAAAATGTATTGTGCTGGATGGGCGGAGATCACAGTGTCAGGCTGTCAGAATTCTAGGAAATTATGACCTTGGCGAATTCCCAGAATGCATTAAACTATTGCTAGAAATTTTATCTTCTACAATCGCTTCAAAGCCCATGGTACACGGAATTCCACCTTAGACATTGTGAGCGATCGACCAGAACTGACCTCGCGATCGACCGATCGATCGCGATCGACTTGTTGGCCACCCCTGTAATAGACGATAGCTATACAATAATAGATAATAAACAATGTTAAAGCGTTCCATAAATAAGCAAAAAATACAGAAATTTATTACAAAACTTTTATCGGCCCGATTTCGTTTATTAAACAACGAGTAATACATATCACATTTATAGAAATAATACCATTTTTATGATTATTCGTTGTTTAATAAATGAAATAGGGCCGATAGAAGTTTTGTAATAAATTTTTCTATTTTTTGCATATTATATGGAACGCCTAAACATCGTTTATTATCTATTATTGTATATCTATTGTCTGTTACAAATATTTTTTTAAAGAAAATTCTAAATTAATAACAGAATTTGATAAGAGAAATGTAATAATGTCTTACCTTTTTTCGATACCAGTATAATTTTGTTAAAAACAATTTTATTTATATTAAAGAAATTTTTGTTTTTTGAGCAGAAGAAATTATATCTACGAGACCCTTACAGTAAGGTTTATAATTTCATTGTAATTTTTTTGGATAGTATATTCTATATTTTAAATATAGAAATTAGGAAATACATCGTAATGTATTTCCTGTAAAAAACTAAATTTTAAAGATTCATAATTAAGTAACAACGCCCGGAAAAACAAAACAGAAAGTATAAATACAAAACATAATAGGATAAAAAATGAAAATAAAATAAAAACTTAAAGTAGAAATATAAAAACAAAAATATACAATCATCGCACAACAAAACGTAAGAAGACTATTAAAAATTTGTAAAATACAAACAGTTCGAACAAATAAAAATACCCGGTCCAAAATTTCTTTACTATTGGGCGATTTAAATTTACGACGAAAGGCCGCATACATATACAATCCACAAGAATGTAGCGTACAGTCAAGAAGCACTTGCATCGTACACATACCGTGCATTTTCTGTTTACATCAGGTACCCGTGAGTAGCTCTATTATATCCTCTCCGCAATCAGCAGAGGACCACTTCCTTTTGGCGAAATTTCCTGTGGGAGAAGTCCCATGATAACAAAGTAGCTTTGACATGTCGAAATTTGTTATCTACCGTGGCAGTCCAGTCATCTTGCCACCTGGCACGAAGTGCATGTTTGACTTGGTATATTTTACGGACATCTGTATAGAATTTAAAACAGTAGATGAAAAAAGATTATTTAACTTTTTTTGAAAACAGGAAAATAAAATGAAATGGTGTCAAGAAGTTGAAAAGGATTTCTGCTTAAGATATCAAAAGAAAATATACTGGACAGATCTCTTTTCAGAACTTTGATTTCAGAAGTTAAGTTTCCAGAAGAAAAGAACATCTTTAAAAGCCTAGCATGGGCAGTAAAAAGATGACGTGTGTAACACATACGATTATTGTGTAACGCAGGCAATAGGCCGATCTCCATGGCGCGAGTGTTAGTGCCTCGGCCCTCCATCCGGAGGTTCCGTGTTCGAATCCCGGTCAGGAATGGCATTTTTAACACGCTACAAATCATTCATCTCATCCTCTGAAGAAATACCTAACGATGGACCCGGAGGTTAAACAGAAAAAATTCCAGACTATAAGGTGACTGGAGTAAATTCCACTAATCGCCTGCAAGGTACTCATGAAATCTGAACAGGCAATTTTGGGTCGATACGTTGGGCTAATTATATTTAAATTCTTTTTAATAGCATACAGATCCGCAATGAAAACACTGGCGATGATGAGAAAGCCAGACATGTATGTTTTTTTATTAACCACGAATGCTCAATCAACAGAATTATCATGTTTAGAGCCGTTTGTATAAAATATAGCATCAGAGTAAACGCTACCTACAAAATATTAGAATATTTTTCCCGAAGTTGAAGACACACCAAAAATATGGCATCAAGATACTAACAATATAGTTCGTCCCAAATTGGAACTCTTAGGAAAATGTTTGCAAAAAGAATAGTTTCGAAAAATTCTGAAATCAATTGAGACGGTTCATCCGTTAGAATATACCTTCTTTCTGTAAGGCTATTTAAAATATAGAATATACTATGAAAAAAAAATTACAATGAAATTTCTTTTTCGTCAAATCATTGATAAAAAATTATTTTACTGGTAAATAAATATTTATTTCTTGTTAAGGAACAACATGCTAATTTTCCAATTACAGCCACTGATGAGTGAAGAATTATTTACTCACGATTCATAGAGGGAGAATTACTAATATAGTATAATTAACTGCGTGCGGGTGACAATTCTATATATATAGTGTTTGTACATAGTATAATTTTTTGTTTAATTTATTTATATAACTTATAACACTTCGAGTAACGTAACGATTCCAACTAGGGGTCATACATCTAAATCGGTTCAGCTGTTGAGCTGCTACTGTGGAAACAAACATATATACATACGTACACCCTAAATATATTACGCTTCTTTTTTGGCAGTCGTGTAACAAATGTCCATTTTAAATTTTTAAACGATTGTTTGCAGAGATCATATACAAGCACTCCATTTCATCTACCAAAACAGCTCCCCAAGGGTACCCCGTTTGTTACCAGTTGATAGCCTCGCACGAGATGCTCGCATCAGCTCACCACTCTACCCTCATATGCAGTCCCCATAGGAAGCCCATAATTATTAAACAGAAATTTTTTAATTTTTTTAATTTAACGTAAATTTAATTTCATTATTTTTATAATATTATTCATTCCATTGATTCAAATCGTTCAGTTCGAACCCAACTACGCAGTTTTAGAGGCTCACAGTTCATTAATTCAATTCATTAAAGTTTGTGCTTCTCACTCTTTCTCTGTTTATACTACGGAACCACCGTAAGGTATTACTTTAAAGGATGAATGAGGATGATAAGTATGAATGTAAATGAAGTATAGTCTTGTACAGTCTAAGGTCGACCATTCTTGAAATGTGTGGTTAATTGAAACCCAACCACCAATGAAAACCGGTATCCACGATCTAGTATTCAGATCCATATACATACGTGTAACTGTTTTCACTAGGATTTTAACGTTAAAACTCTTGACTTCGAAACCAGCTGATCTGTGATGAGTTCACCACTAGACCAATCCGGTAAGTTAGTTTGTGATTTAACCGGCAAATTTCCACTTTATATATATACACACACATACATACACACACACATATTTATATATCCTATGATTCACCCGGTAGGATAGAGATTTCAAAAAGGTCATACATATAAATCGGTTCAGCCGTTTACATGCTACGGTACAATAAAAATACATATACCCTAAACACATTACACTTCTTTTTGTGCAGTAGTGTAAAATGAGTTGTATTGCTACTTCACGGGCCTCATTGGCGGAGTGGTAACAACTCATTCATTCATCCGTTAGGTTCTGGTTCTATTTTAATCATTCTTTGTATTTTTCACGTGCTAAATAATTATTCACTCATAAGTAGCTGTATTATTACTTAACAAAAAGAAATAAATATTTATTTACCAGTAAAATAATTTTTTATTAAAGATTTGATGAAAAAGAAATTCTATTTTTTCCGTAATTTAAGCATTATAAAATTTAAATAATAATTAAGTATAGCAGAACCGTTCTAACTAGGCGCTTTTCCCCCTACTTTCAGCCGTACATCTACTCCCCTCCGCGACCGCCTTGCTATTACTTCTCGTTTATACATCTGTGTATTTTTTTTAGAATTTTAATTTAAAATATGAATAATTTTAAACTAAAAAATGTGAAAACAGTTTTAAAATAAATCAGAATCGAAGAGTATGTTGAAGAATTTTAGACAAAAATTACTCCCTCATGAAGAAAATTTATTACATCACTTGCTTAATTTAAAGGAAGAGTTGAGCTCAAAAGTTTATCAAGGGATTAAATATTTCAAATACTTACACCTACATGTATGAACAATAATTAAGAAACAGAAATAGGGTTAAAGAGTGACATTTTGATTTAAGGAAATTTAATTATCTTCATAGGAAAATAGAATTTAAGCCGCTTTACACATTCCTTGTCAACAAATTGAATTTATTTTCATCACAGCGTAAATCAATTTCAGTATTAAACACTGGTTTCATTTGTTTTCTATATCAACTATTCAACAGAAATACAAGAAGGCTTCTTTTGATTAAATTAATATTAAATAAAGACAAAATTCCATATAAAATTCAAGTATTTAGGTTGTGATAAATTTCAAGTATGTTTATCCCTACGTCTGTAAAAATACTTATTTTAATTTGTTTAATATATTTTTGTAACTTTTATTGAAAAAAACTAAAATTTCTCTTCAATTTTGAATTGTATATTTAAAAATCTGATGTGGACACCACATGACTTCCTTGTACCCCTATAAAATTACTTAGCTACATTTTTAAAAGTACATAAATGTTTATTTCACTAATAACTTTTGATTTTTTCAATTTTTTTTTTTTGTTATTATTGAATTATTATTTATTGTAATTTTTTTTTACATACACAGGTTAATAATTATTAATATATCAATATATTTAAATAAAAAAAAGGGAAATAAAATTCGAGCCGATGTGCCTCCCCTTGAATGATCCAAATATTTCATTAATTAGAATTTTAACTGGCTATGGAATCAATGAAAATAGATACCACTTATGATATATCATTGAAAAGCTCTAAATGAGGACTTATGATTGCAGATACGAAAAAATCCAAAATCCAAATGTTATAGATTTTGGGTGAACAATTTTTGGTCGAGTCGATTACAATAAAAAGGGAAAGAAGACAACTAGATATTACAACAGTCCTAAATCCAAAATTTCAACATCCTATGGCTAATCGTTTTTTAGTTATGCGTACGTACGTACCGATGTCACGCCGTAACTAGTCAGAATGGATTCAGGGATGTTCAAAATGGAAATTTCCGTTGAAATCTGAAAACTGATATTTTTCGAAGTATCACAATACTTCCTTTATTCCTTTACTTCGTACAAGGAAGTAAAAAGCTGATAACAAAGTTTTAATAGATTCTTGGCATTGGTTATTTATTATGTAGTGAAAAAATAATGATATATGAAAAAGGTTAACTAAGAAACTATTCCCATAATTTATGATGAAATTTTATTGTAAAATTATTGTAATATATTTTAACGTATAAAGTTTTTACTAATTACCTTCTCTTTCACCCTTCCAGCGTGTTTTGGACAGATTTCGCAATCAAGGAGCCCTTGCTTTTTGCCAAATTTTGATTACTACTGAAAAAACAACTAAACCACTTTCATATTCCTTCCACCAACTAAGCTATAAAAGGAAACGAACAAGGAACGTTCCATACCACTGGTAAAATAAAAACTACTTTCCACCAGCACGCCAGAATCGGAACTGCGAGAACGACAGTGCTTTCTCTCCCTCCCTCGCAGCCTCGCCTGCAGCTTCCTATGTGTGCATGCAGACAACAACCAAACACCACACCGCTGGAACTGTGAATCGCACAGTTTCATACAAAGATTTTTGTATACTTTTCATTAACTGGGTGATGGCTACTGACATTAAGCTTAAGGATTATATATTATACAATTATAATGAAAGAATTAAAGAAAAAAGGACTCATTATATTAAATATTATCGATTTGATCAAGTGGAAATAAGGGGTGCTACCAGTTCCACAGTGCCTGTACTCGAGCCGTTACTGGTCAACAGTGTAGGTCTGTGTTTATCGTTCTGCCTGGTGGCAGCATCTCGTGATGTACAATACCCTTCCAGTCCCAGCAAAATGCACAGCGTAACCTTCCTGGGCGTCATTGTGGGCTTCTACAGACTGTAGAGCTTCTCCTCGCTTCGATCACGATCTTTTTTGCATATGTTGTTCAATTTTATTATCCACTTTTCATCAGTCGTAATCACCCGCTTAAAAAATGGCTTTGTTTTGTTACGTTTCAGTTCAAGATTCTCTGATAGAGATGCGATAGAGTATAATTTTCTGAATCAACCAAACGTGAAGCTTCTTTTTGTTTCTAGCTTTCTCCAAATGGTTTAACTCTACTTTCTGATGGATTTTTAGATCATTGGCTATTTCATGTATGCTTATTTGCCGGTCTTTCTCGATTTTGCTTGAAAATCGTTTACTTTCTCTGTGATTGTTCGCCCACTGCGAATAGAAACTGGGACATAGAAAATTCCAGAACGAAAGCAACTGAACCGTCTTTTGTCTGTTGCTTTTGATAAAGCATCTTGCCCATACAGTATAAATTTCTTCACTGGACTACGAGGTATTTGCGCTTTTATCAAAATAAAATTGTAAAATATAGCACAATTTTGCGGAAAATTCACTCATTTTCACAGCGCTATACCTTACGGTTGCGTCTACGAATTCCAATACTTTTTGCATATCTACTAACTTCAACTCCTAGCTGATAAATGACTTTCGGCCTGACCTACTGCGATTTATACCCCTTAAGATTTGGGAAGCTATCTTGTGCGTTCAGTAATGAACTTAAAAGTTAATTATTTTCTAGACTACCTATTATCCCAAATAAAAATTCGGTTTCTATTATTATTATTATTATTATTATTATTATTATTATTATTATTATTATTATTATTATTATTATTATTATTATTATTATTATTATTATTATTATTATTATTATTATTATTATTATTATTATCACATGTTAAAAAAAAGGATATTTTCCATTATTATAAAATTTCAGGTTGTTTCAAAAATTATTGGACACATTAACATTTTTTTTTTTTAAATTATATTAATTGTAATGAATCATAAATAATCAAAATAAAAAAAATATCGGTTATTTAATAATTTAGATATTTGTTGAAAATAGAATAAATATAATTTAAAACATTTCAGTTTATATTATATGAAATTACGCAATCTTGAAGCAGTACAGTAATTTACTAATGATAAAAATGCTTTGTATTAACACATTTCCGCCGTTGCGGTACTCTGGTGTACTGTAGTATTGGGTTTCCTTTTAGAAGATTCAGTAAAGCTACGTACCGTGCCTATAATTGTTGTAGAACGAATGACAAAGCTACTTCAGTACAGTCCGCTTTTGCTATAATCAGCTGAGAATGGTATATACTGAGTATATTCGGATACTGGAAATATCAGAATACATCAGTAAATCTTACCGACGCTCGTTTGAATTTTTTTTATCATTCAGAGGGCGATTCTTATTAAAAAGTAAAATAACATGGCGAATAGCTCAAACTTCTTTTATTTATTTCTAATCTATACTGTATTCAATTAGGTTGTAGACTGGAGAATAAAAAAACATTGCCTTTGTGTGAGTTAATTCGTCACTATTCTGCTGAGTCACGTCCCTTATATCAGTGCCGATTCACAATGCGGCCATATCTATATATAACACTGTGATCATTACTCATATTTTAGTCACCGTATAATTAATTTGTCATGTAGTAGAAAACGTAATCAAAACTTTATATAACGTTATGTTTTCTCAATGATACTAGAGAAAGCAGGAGCAGATAAATGTGAAGAATATAGAACAATTAGCTTAACTAGCCATGCATCAAAAAACTTAACTAGAATTCTGTACAGAAGAATTCAGAGGAGAATGGAAGAAGTGTTAGGAGAAGACCAATTTGGTTTCAGAAAAAGTATAGGGACAAGGGAAGCAATTTTAGGGCTCAGATTAATACTAGAAGGAAGATTAAAAGAAAAATACTTGACATTTATAGACCTAGAAAAGGCATTCGATAACGTAGACTGCAATAAAATATTCAGCAGTTTAAAAAAATTAGGGTTTAAATACAGAGATAGAAGAACGATGGATAACATTTACAAGAACCAATCAGCAATAGTAATAATTGAAGAACAGAAGAAACAAGCAGTAATAAGAAAGGGAGTCCGACAAGGATGTTCCCTATCCCCGTTTCTTTTTAATATTTACATAGAACTAGCAGTTAATGATATTAAAGAATAATTTAGATTCAGAGTAACAATAGAAGGTGAAAAGATAAAGATGCCACGATTTGCTGATGATATAGTAATTCTAGCTGAGAGGAAAAAAGATTTAGAAGAAAAAATGAAAGCCATGGATGAAGTCCTACACAAGAACTACCGCATGAAAATAAACAAGAACAATACGAAAGTAATGAAATGTAGTAGAAATAACGAAGATGGACCACTGAATATAAAAATAAGGAGAGAAAAAATTATGGAGGTAGAAGAATTTTGTTGTTTAGGATGTAGAATTACTAAAGATGGACCGAAAATAGCGAGAAACAAGAAACTACTCACAGTTTTCTTTGATTAAAAAAAAATTATCCATAAAGAATTTGCTCCAGAAGGTCAAATGGTGAATGCAGATTATTACTTGGGTGTTTTAAATCGTTTACGGGGGAGGATTGTTTGGGTTCAACCTTGAACACCGGAATCATGCGACATGGTGTTTGTTGCACGACGATGCACGGGCGCAAAAAAGCTAGATCGTACGCGATTTCTTGGCTCAAAAATATATCGTGTTGCTTGAACACCTCCTTATTCACCTGATTTGTCTCCGTCGGATTTCTGGTTATTTATAAAACTGAAAATGGCAATGAAAGGAAAGCGTTTCGACACGATTTCAGATATCCAGAGGGCTACGACCCTAAATAAATTTCTGTAAAGTACTGCAGGCAATTTGAAAGGTTGAGTACCAGAATTGTTTCAAACAATTTTTCCAACGCTTCTAGATGTGTATTAACTCACAAGGAGCCTATTTTCAATGAAAAGTCATCTAAAATAAAAATAAACAACGTCTTGTATTTTATTTCACATGAGTCACCTTCCTGTGGGACGGACTGTGTATAATTTTAGTAAAATATAATAGCTGGTAGTTTTTTTGTGTGTTTTTTTTGTCAACCCTGCCTCTCGGAACGAGACCCCCCCCCCCCCCAATTAAGTATGAACACGGTTCTGGGAGGTACCTTTGCCTTCAGCCGCCAGATGAGGGAAACGCCAGGCCCGACTATGCCGTTCCCGGCCCCCATTACTCAGCAAACAGGACTCGGTCGTTTGTGCTTCGTCTCTAACGGGAACACCCTCAAAGGGACGGCCCCGCCGGGACTTAGACGTTTAGCTCAGGGTCTCGAAAGTCCCCGCACTTTATCACCACCGCTCATCTGTGCAAGCACGGGCGAACGGCAGCTCCGTACGGAGCTGTCTCTCACTTCCCTCTCTTCACAATATTTCATTTGCAGTATTCCCGACACAAAACCTGTTGCAGTGTCGAAGTCCACCGTACTGCATAACAGCTTTCCAATGATGGTCTCCACCTCGAGATGTCCAGTTACGGCAGCACAGTCGTCGCGTTCCTCGTCCCACCACGGGCACTGGAATATTGCGTGCTCCGGCGTGTCTAAATCCCGACAGTAGGAGCAGAAGGGGTCTTCAGCTCTTCTTTGTCCACACAGGTATGAACAAAAGACCACATGGCCGGTCAGGAATTGTGTCAACCAGAACCCCAGTACGCCAAACTTCCTTCCGGCCCAGCTCCCACCTCCATGGCTGAGTGGGTAGAATAGAGCGTGGTTAGAGAATATTAACGTCACGTAGTTTCTTTTATATGCATCAGCATTTACACGAGATGTTTATGAGCGGCCGCCTGAACACTCGTACGAGCAGTATGTTGACTGGAACTTTATAATCTAATTGAATAAGTTATAATAGTAAAATGGAAAAATAATAAAAATATGCCAATAAAATGATCAACTATCTTGTTTCTGACACTAAAAAAAAAAAAAAAATAAAACATTGGAAAATTGAAAACATAACTAGAAAATATTAAAAAAATTGTTAACACATAAACATTTTAAGATATCCATTTTATCTGTCCGTTTTATATCTTTTATTCCATATTCGCTGACGTCACCTAGTTCTATTTTTTTCTTTCTCTTTTTAATAAATCTATAGAGAGGCCTTTTCTATTTTCTTACAGTTTCGCAATAAATTTTTTTTTCTTACAATTCTTTAACAACTGGTATACTAGTATAGAAATTACCTCCATACTATGAAATTATTTCCTGCATTCATCAAACCTTCCATTAAATTAATTACGTACGATTTTGTGTGCATATACTATATTTTTACATGTATCTAGAGATTTATTGCAATAAACAATAATACTGTACATATAACCTATGGTAAACATAATTTTTATCATTTTATCCCATATTTATGCGATTTTAGAGGAATAAATTAACGAAAAATAAGCCGCCGTCTACAAGGGGGTCATGTTTTCGTCAACGAATTTTTTTTTTCTTGACAAAAATCAGAACACTCATGAGAAAGTCAAGTTAGAAAATTTCTTTTTCACACTTTTTTTTTCAATTTCTTGCTTCAAAAAAAAAGTTCCTGGAAATTATTAAATGAATATTTTTCTACATAAATCAGACTTTCCTATCCCATTCCTGTTGTCTGTGGCAACGAAAAATTAATTTTTTTTTTGTAATATTTAAAAGCCAATTATATATATATGTATATATTGGCTATATATATATATATATAATACCTATTGTGTTTCAAAAGTAAAAGTATTAATATTTATTTCCTTCAAATGAATATTATATTTAAAAAAGCAAAAAAAAAGACAAAAATTTTAACTCGTTCCTAAAAAATCACATTTAAATTTATTCAAAACTAGCAGACCCGGCAATGCTTCACTAATGCTAGATTTGAGTGTATATATAGATTAAATGAACGCAATTGAAAGTTTCATAAAACATTAACAAAATGAACATTACGGAACTTCACAAAGTTTAACCTTTCACTTTATAAAAATCAGAATCTGAATAAATCCAATTGGCAAAACAACACTACCCATCGGATTTAATTCAAACTACTCACTAAATACAGTAGTCTGTCCAAAATACCCCTAATTTCTTTCTACTGGTCAGATCTAAGATTTCAATAGCTTTAAACCTTCTCCGGAAAACACGGACCATTTTTCAAAAACCCGCGGGCAAATCGGTCCAGTAGTTTTGTAGTCCATAGCGGACACACATACGAACATTGCCTTTTATATAGGCTTTTATATAAAGGCATTGCCTTTTATATAGAAGAAGAAAGTTTGTTTGTACATTTGTTTGTTTGTTTCGTAAATATCTCGACATCGGCGCCCCGTTGCGGGTATAGTTTTTGCAAAAATATTTCTTTTGACGTTACTAATATATATTCTGAATATGAACCAAATCGGACCATAAATGGAGGTTTGCCAAATATCTCAACCCCAATGCCACCTAGATGGTCCATTTTTTGCAAAAATATTTCTTTTCACGTAACTTACTTTTTCCTGTTTTGCCTCCGGGAATCACCGTTCAGGTGTTACTTCAGAGGATAAATGAGGTTGATATGTATGAGTGAAAATGAAGTGTAGTCTTGGACAGTCTTAGTTCGGCTACTCCTGAGATGTCTGGTTAATTAAAACCCAACCACCAAAGAACACCGGTATCCACGATCTACTATTCAAATCCATATAAAAATAACTAACTTTACTAGGACTTGAATGTTGGATCTTTCGACTTCCAAATCAGCTGATTTGGGAAGACGTGTTCACCACTAGACCAACCCGGTGGTTTCTTTTCACGTAACTAATATACATTCTGAATATGAGTCAAATCTGACCATAAATGAAGTTTTTCCAAATATCTCAACCCCAGCGCCACCTAGCCGGTCCAAACTAATTTAGAAACCTTTGTGGGCGTGCGCACAACTCACCAAAGTTTCATTGCAATCGGATGAATGACATAGGAAAGCATACGGGACAAACCAACAAACATCCATTTATATATATATATATATATATATAGATTATGGCTGTATTTTTTTATTTTTTCAATATTTTTGAAATTATTTTTATAATTTACTATTCTTAGTTTTGGGCTGTTTTTTTAATATTAATATTATCCATACTTTTAATTCTTTTAGCATTAAAAATTATAGACTCGTTTCATAATGAATTATGTAATTATTATTTTGCAATTATTAATTTATAAATTAATTAATTTAATCGGTAGAATGATGGGTTGAATTTCTTCCAAATTACTATTTTCAACCATTTATTATGGCAAGAATTATTAAGAATGAATTATTTCGCTATCTTCCAAAAACGGAAGATGGAAATAATAATATATTGTATATTTCTTTCCTTTTGAGTTTCCAAAACTCGTAATACATTTTTGAAATTCTCAAGAGGGAAAAGAGAAGATGCTGAATATCTTTGAGGAGTGATTATTTACGTTAGCATTTCCATACATAATGCAGTCTCACATCTTCGTAAATAATAAAAAGTTGGAGGCTTTTTACTGAATTAAAAACTCTATAACGCTTAAATACATTTTTTAATCCGTGTATTACATAATAAACTTTTACTGATGTAAAAACAAACTTCAAAATGAGTTTTTTTATAAATATTAATTTTGTGAGATACGTCGATCCAAAGCCAGATTTCAATTTTAATGAAATAAAATTATAAATTTTAAAACTTTATTTTTAAAAAATAACACTAAACTTATCTTTGCAAATCATTTATTTTTTTTAACAGCTGATTTTCGAAGTCCTGACTTTCAAATTTTTATATTACGTTGCAGTATTTCTATGGCCATTTAAACCCAATTTCAGAACACAGAATCACGCCATGAAAAATCATATATTTTACTCCTTTCTTTTTATAATAAAAATAATTTATACTATTTGGATTATTTAGTAATATGTTGAAATGCAAATTTATTTTTATTATTTATGATTTTAGGTATTCTGCTTATTATTCATATTATTTGTATGTCTACAGATTAAACTCATGAAAACCTCGTTCTAGATAATTTAAATTCAACATTGTTCTAGATTCTATTTTCCCCGATTTAAATAGATATACTATATATAATTTTATACGCCATAAAAGGTAAAGTATGTTAAACGAATCTAATTTTGTATGTAGCGGTTTTTTCCACATTTTGACAATTCATGACCTCCTACAAGCAAAAAACGTAATTTCAACACTGATAATTTTCATAAGGATGATTTTATTTTTTGGAGTAATACCTCCGAGGCTATACGGACCGATTGGGATGAAATTTGGAACTATGATTTTGTACTTCATACTATTTAATTAATTCTGGTTCATAAACGGTCAAGGCAGCAAACTCGACATAAATTGTTCCTACATTTCAAAATTTGATTCAAATAGGTATAATTTTTGACATAATTTGCTAATCCTTAAGTACGAAACATTGGTTTGCTTGGCATTTCTCCTGCCACTATCCCATTCGGTCACCCTAAAGCATAAGAACGAATGTCTGTGCCACAAACGGCTACTGAGCCTCGAAACAGTTTAACGACCAGTGTCCTAACTAGCTCCTAGAGCTAACCTAAAAGCGTGAGCGGAATAAGCATTTTACCATACACCATTCGCTTGCCTCCCACCGCCTTCCCACCGCCCACTAGTCGTCATATATCACTAAAATGAGTAGGCACACTCCGACAACTACTAAAACATATATGACTATCAATAATTAAATTTATCTCGTCAAAGATAGTAATTCGCTGCCACACCTAGGCTGCTGAATGCGTACCTGTCCCCCATTAAAGCGCTTTGAGTCTTAATTTGGCAGGTAGCCAGCCATATCTCTCGGTTAGCTTCGTACAGCAGCGTGGTAGAAGTCTTTTCCCTTAGACAAACTACTGATGTCGATTGAACAAAGCAACCGCATCAAGGAATTCTCACACGGTGCGACAGAGCGGCTCTTGCCGTTTGTGAGTAGCCAATTTTCCCCTTGACCTTTAAGTTCCACGGTGGCCTGAGTTCTGGCCCCCCCCACCGAAGAGCTGGACAGTCGAACATCATATGTTCTTTGGACTGGACCTCCCCGCAGACGCACAGCTCATCATCAGGCGGAACCGTCTGGTAGTACTTAAAATAATCTATGATGATGTTTGTTCTTATTTAAATATCCAAAAAAATGGAGGGGGCAAAAAAATATTTTTTACTTTTACTTTCCTAGCATTATACCTAAAGAGCTGGGAGACAATAAGGTAAGTATCGCAATTAGTCAAAAAATTACGTAAGGTTTATTTGGATTTCTCAACGTTTCATTACCTAGGAACCCCCCCACAAAAAAAAACTGGGTTGTAATGTTCGTACTTATACATATATGTGTGTTGGCGTGTTTGAAGCTTTTGATTGGATAGACCGATTTTGTTGAAACTTTCTTCAGATACTCGTGTTCATGGAGCAAATTGTAAGTAAAATTTTGTGGCCATGTTTTTCAAAATCTTGTAAACATAACCCCACTTCACATTACGCGTAATTTTTTTTTTTAATTTAAATATGTTGATATATTAATAATTATTAATCTCCGATTTAAAAAAAATTACGATAAATAATAATTCAATAATAAGAATAAAATTAAAAAAGAATAAACAAATAGAAAAAATATCAGAAGTTATTAATGAAATAAAATTTTGTGTACTTTTCTTTTTAAAAACGAGTGTATATGCAATTTAATAGGCGTACAAGTAAGTCATGAAATGTCTACATTAAATTTTTTCATCATTTTATTAATTCTATAACTCCCTGGTGAAGTGGTGTCGTTTCCTTTATTCAGAGGTTCCTTATTCGAGTCCCGGTCAGGGATATAATTTTTCACACTGTATAAAAATTCATTATTATCTATCATTAACTTTTTTTACGTCATATGTGTTTGATGCGTAAAAAACAAAATGAAAATTATAATTTTTATTTTAGAATACATTTATTAAATATATATATTTTTTTTAAAAAAACGGATCTATTATACTACTAATTCATATTTCAACAACATTTATCTTTCTCCTTTTTTTTTGTTCCTAACAGTGCTTCATTGTTAGGAAATATATTGTAACATTTTCCCCCAATAACCATACTTATCGTTCCGTTATAAAAATTAGTTTCTGTCGATTCAATTTTCTCTTATAGAAGCATAATCCTTTGTGTCATCTGAGATGGACAATATAGGAAAACCAGGGAACCTTTATTTGTGGAAGGGGGCACGTGTTTGGCACGTGACATACGAAGCGTTCAGTAGATTAAAATTAAACAATGAGTTTATCCTCCTCTCTTCTATTTTATTTATCTAAGTAAGATGAGTAACACAAGACTCAGTTCTTTAATTTCTGAATATATTCAAAAATATCAACAAATATATTTATTTATTTATGTTAATAAATGGTCTAGCAAATTATATCCTAGGAGAATATAATTATTTATAAAAAATAATTATTAGTAATTACAATTACAATCTACATCAAGTAAATATTTATAGATTACTATTTCCAATTCTTTTCCAATAATTAAATTATTAAAAACTATCGAAAAGATCTATACTCAACTACATCGTGATGAAATAAGAACATTTCGCCAACCACCATGACTGAGTAGCGTCTCTGTATTTTGTGCGGAGGTCCTGGATTTAAATCCCGGTCAGGCATAGATCTTTTCATACGCTACCGATTTTCACTGGGATAATGACCCTGTTGATGCCCGTTCTTTCATAACAAAAAAGAAAAATTTCTTAAAAACTAGAAAATATAAAATATCAATAATTGGGGTCATAAACATATCTCTCTGAATTTCATTTTTGAAATATATATTTTAATAATTTATTTTATATAAAAGTAGATTACAGAGTAAAACATAAAAAAGAAATGATATCAATATTACTCTGTAGAGATGCCAAGGCATCCGTACGGAGCCTAAGTATAAATTTACATGTACTTGTAGATATGTAATCTTGAACAGACTCAAGTCGACCTTGATTCGAACCCAGAGGTCCCGAGTTCGAATCCCGGTCAGGCATTTTCACACACGCTACAAATCATTCATCTCATCCTCTGAAGCAATAATCTAACGGTGGTCCCGGAGCTTAAACAAAAAA
Source organism: Lycorma delicatula (assembly GCF_047948215.1). Classification (NCBI taxonomy): domain Eukaryota; kingdom Metazoa; phylum Arthropoda; class Insecta; order Hemiptera; family Fulgoridae; genus Lycorma; species Lycorma delicatula. The sequence continues at coordinate 135,965,076 of NC_134455.1, forward strand.
CAAACCCTTAAAGAATTCGGTATCCATAATATAGTATCCAAATCCGCATAAAAGAAACTATTGTTATTAGGATTTGAACCTTAGAAAACTCGACTTGAAATCAGCTGAATTACAACGAAGAGTTCACCATTAGATAAACTGGTGGGTTTTAATTTAATGTTAATATTTTAATACGTTCTGAAAAAGCTGTGGAAAAAACCTTATCCCAAAAAGAAGAAAAATAATATAGAAACTTTAGATTAAGTAACATTTAATTAACTTTTATAAAGAAATTAATTATTTACTTGTAATCGAATACTTAAAATTCAAGTAGTTAATATACCCCATATTACAGAATGATTTCAAACTGAACAGCAAACTTTTAAAAAGTGACTCTATAGTCAAGAAAAAGAAAAAAGTTCATATAAACGTAAGTCAGAAAACGGTTCGTTGGGGAGTTTCGGCTCGCGAAATGTTTAGCCCTTCTTTCTGCATCATCTGTGAAGTTAAACCATACTAAAATTCTTTGGGTAAAAATCCATGAGTAAATGTGGTGGTTCCTTATGGTTTTTAATCTAAAAAATTGAATAAAAGTGGTCCCAGACCTTAATCATACTTCAGGTGTAAGAAAAAATCTGATGTGGACACCATATGACTTTCTTGTACGCCTATTAATTTACATATACACATTTTTTTTAAAATGAAAAGTACGTAAAATTTAATTTCATTAATAACTTCTGATATTTTTTTTATTGTTATTATTGAATTATTATTTATCGTACATTTTTTTTACAACCAGAGGTTAAAAATGATTAATAAATCAATATATTTAAATTAAAAAAAAAGGTTAAAAAACAAAGGTGAACCGATCTGCCTTCCCCTTCTATGATCCAAATATTTTATTAATTAAAATTTTATTTGGGTATAACTCTGAAACCAATGAAAATACCACTTTTAATAAGTCGTATTTTGATAAATTCTCAATGAGGGTTTATTACTGCAATTATACATAACAGATAAATACCAGTACATTTAAAAAAATATTAGAACTGGTACACTAAAAATATTGATACCCTATTCTTCTTTTAGATGAAAAAAATTTGTTAGAAAAGGTAAGACCTCTCTTAAAATTCCATAAAGGGAGTTAAGAAAAAAATTCCATAAGGGAGTTAGCAGTTAAGAAAAAGTTTTTGAAACTTTTGTTTCAGTCGAGTGCAATAGAAAGAAGTGCAGAACTAGATTTTTGAGTTATGCGAGATACATACATACGTACAGACGTCACGCCGAAACTAGTGAAAATGGATTCAGAGATGATGAAAATGGATGGATATTTCCGTTGAAATCTGGAAACCGAAATTTTTCGCTATCACAATATTTCCTTTACTTCGTACAAGGATTTAAAAATGAGGTACACGAAAAAGGTTTATCTGTTATTTTTGGTTATAGAATAATCTATCAGAGATTGCCATGCAAATTGGAGTCACTTTGCACGTATATAGAAACGTAAATAAAAACTAATCCAATTTTTATTGGTAATGCTACGATAAAATCCTATTATCAATTGCATTTTTTTTTGAATTTTTATTTTTTGGTTCAAAATGATAGATTTTTACTTATGTTTTAATAAAACCGAAAAAAATTATGTAAAAATTTGAGATTTATTTATTATCAATAGAAAAATATTAGTATTAGAATGATAAACGTTTTATATAAATAATTAATACAATTTCCACTTAAACATTAAAACGTAGTACTTGGAAACGTATTTAAACTTTAAACAAGTTAGAACAAAGGATTAAAATCTTTCCCTGCAGTGTACGTTATGCAACTTCGTTTAAAAATGGAAATAATCCCAGGTGATTTAAAAAGGACTTGATAATTTTAAAATCATATAAAAATTCATTGAGGTAACTTACAGATTGAGTTGATGTCTCATTTCATAGAAAAACACATGAAGTTTGTCACCCAATATTTTCTTTGGTTCGATATAGCTTCCATTTTTAATGATACATACGGCACGTCCCACCTGAAGTCAATTTCATTCCAAGATGTAGCCAACAAGTCAGGGGTTACCTCTGCACCTGCGGCGTCGAGTAGGAGTAGGAGGTCTGTCCGCCTCTCCCTAGTGGACCAGACCGGAATCCATAATTTAACCTAAGTCTGGGGTTTATTAAAGTTTAAGCTGAGTTCACTAAGGGAACTAGGATTAAATTTCGTTGTTGCGATCAACATGTTTGGTGGTATGTTGTATTTATTTTGCCTCGAATTACGAGACGTTCACGAAATTGGCTCATAATAAGTAGAACTAGGTGCGGGTTCACGCTTCCGCGAGCTCGCTTAGTTAGTTCAGAGGGATACGATGTAGGACATTCAAGATGTCCGGACGAAGCCTACAGCGAAGGCAATAAGCTAAGTTATTAAATCACCGATGCAAATGTCTACCGAGGCATTTACATCGGTAGTATCCCAACGAGGACAGGCTTATTACTATGAGATGTAAAAAGTCAGAGAGCGATAGACGACTCCCGTTAAAGCCCAACAGGGCAAGGAACAGGGGGGGGGGGGGGGGTGGCGACCGGAACATCACTAGGCGGGTGTCTTCCTCTACGGAGTTGGGATGCTCCTGCAGCGTTAATTCGAAGTCGTAGCTCAACAAGATCAGCAGGAAAATGTAGTGCATAAACTAGAACTTTAATCAAACTCCTCAAGAAAAAATCTAGCGAGTTCATACCTGAGAAAGTGACCATGCAATTGGAAATTCACGACCAATTCTCCAACTTGGAAATCGCGTATAAAGAAAATCTCAGAATTCTAGGTGGTATTGAGGTAGTTCTCGGTCCTATTGTTATTAATGGCATCCATCTTGTTCATCTTCCTCTAACTGAGGAATTTGAAAATATTGAAGCATGTCCAGATAAACGATACCATTACAGTTGCCTCCTTTAGGAAGTAGAATCTTTGTTTGCTGAGGACATAAAAACATTGATCTTAGGGCTATTACGAATGCGTTGAAAAATTTCATGAGGGTTTTTGCTACCCATAATTCGGCAGTTATGAGTGTTCATCTCACCATTAATGTGAAACGCTGACTCATCATTAAAAACTACATTTTCTAAAAATGTACCGTTTTCTGCAATTCTATCCATTATTTCCACACAAAACTATAATTGAGTAACTTTTTCGTTATCTGTAATGTGCTGAACTACGGTTAGTTTGTATGGCTTCAAGAACAATCGTTTGTAGAATGCCAGTCTCACATAAGACTCGTCGAGTTGATTTCTTAGGGCTGATTCCCGATATGCTAAAGCAGTTATGGAGAAATTACGTTTTGCCGAGGATATCTGCAGGTTAAATAGAGGCCCGGGGCCCGGTACGGGGACAAGGCTACGGGCGAGTGTCTAGAGGGCCCCCCGATCTTGTAGGGGTCGGTGGGATGCAATGAAGCCGTGGTCACTCCCACGACGAATGAAACCGGCTGGGATCCCGGGGGCTTCCCCCACTTCCGAGCTAAAGCTGATGACATGTAAGTGCGTATGGTAAGTATGAGTGTTACGAGAGTTATTAGTGTGCGTGTGTCTGTTCGCAGTTGGTGTATACGTATTGGTATGTTTGGTGTTGTTTTGGGTTGGTTTTTATTTATGTGTGGGCCTGTTTTTGTGTGTGTATGTGCCTTGATATTTGCTATGTTTTCTAAATGTGTGTGTGGGCACTTACCTCCCCTTCTGAAGTAATACTTTACCAGCTATTCCCAGGAGGTGTGGGTCGCCAGGGGTGGAGGTTTAGTCGTTAGTGCGAAGGAATACATACGCCTTTTTCACTATGTTGCGGAACCTGTTAGCAAGTCTGACACTGCTTCGGCAACCGTAAATGAGGTTCCTCCACCTCTTGTTGATTTCTTAGGAGTACTTGCAAAGCTTTTACTGAGTTATTTCACAACAGCTTCAGGGATGCGTAGGCGTCCTGGTGATTTTGTGTGTTTAAGAGAACAAGCTGTCTCAACGAAGGTTTGGTGCCAAGAATAAATTGTTGCCTACTAGGAGGCTCCCTAGTAAAAAATTAAGTTGAACTGCAGTTGTTGACTGAAAATCATGAAACCAAATCCCACAGCGAGCACGTTCTGCGCCAGTAAATGTATCCATTTTTAACAACATTGATAACAGCGCTGATGGCCGAATTCGGTACTAATGAACTACGTGAGTCAAAATTTGATGTTTTTTGCTGTGAAATGAGACCCCCAACCGGATTCGTAAGTTATCTAAATAGATTTTTATATGCTTTTACATTTTGTGAAATCCTTTTAGAATCACCCGTTACAATAAAATTTATTTAAGTAAAACTTATGTATTACTTTCCCGGCTTAGCGATATATTTATTTATTATGAGTATTCAGGAAATACCATATTACCACTTATTTCGAAGTTTGAAAACTTTTTTGAATGGTAAAATTTTCAGTAATGATGATGACCTGAAATCACATTCGGTTCAGGTTTTTGTTGATAACGACCAGAAACTTTGAGAGCGGTATAATGAAGTTCCAGAAAGATGGTAACATGTTATCGGACAAAATGGAAAATATATAATTGATAAAAGTTCATTCTTTGTTAAAATAAAAATTGAGTTTTATTTCTCACTACAAAATTAAAATTATTTTCTTACCAGTTCACTTCCCAACTCTGTTTACTTTACTGCCTATAAATTAAAATTTTTGTTCTCCAATATCATTTACACTGATGTTTACAACCCTAAACTTTCAATTTAAAATGTTTGAGTTGCCTTCTATTAAAGGCTATGGGTATAGTTGTCTCATATTGAGAAATAAAACGTTTCGGCTTAGGAACATTTGTTAATTTATTTTTTTTATGTTTATAAGTTGAAAAGTTATTTAAGGATTGCCATACTTCATAAAAACTTAGTTTAAGTGGGAAGTGAATAAAAGGCTCTTTACAGAATGTAAAAAAATAATTTAGGAAAGGAGGTAAATACTAGATAAAAGTTTAACTGATCTCAACAATTTGAAAAGTTTTTCAATTTCGGCTAAATTATTACCTATCATAACTTCAGTTTTGTGCGCCAGTTTTCACTGATGACGCAATTCAGCTTAACGGATATATGTGCTTAAAAAGAATTCGATACATATAGAAGTGCCTTTTTACTTTTTATTAATAATTTTGTAAATTATTAACAGCACTGTTCCTTTGAATATTTAAATGAATTGTATGTATTTATTTATCGTTCTGTTATATATAAATTAAACGAATTAAAAAAGTACAGTTATTTTCTTAAAAAAAACTGATGTGGACACTACATGACTTCCTTGTAGAACTGTTAAATTACATATACAGATTTTTTGCAATAATTATTAACCTCCGTTAATAATTATTAATAAATCATTGCACTTAAATTAAAAAGAAGTTAAAAATATTTGTTTATAATCAGTGGTTGGTAAATTATTAATAAATCCATATATTTATTAAAAAAAAAGAAAAAAAAGAAAATGAAGTCCGATTCAAACTGATGTGCCTTCCCCTTGTACGATCCAAATATTTCATTTATTAAAATTTTATTTGGCTATAACTCTGGAACCAATGAAAATAAGTACCACTTATGAATATCGTTGAATAGCTCTCAATGAGGGCTGATAACTGCAGTTTAAAAAAAGCCCAAAATTCAAAAATTTTTTGTAATTTTGACATTATTTGGACGCTTTTAGACCAGTCGATTGCAATGAAAAAGGGAGGCGCACAACTAAATGTTACAACAGTACTAAATCCAAAATTTCAACATTCTATGGTTAATCGTTTTTGAGTTATGCGAGATACATACGAACATATGTATAAACGTCACGCCAAAATTAGTAAAAAGGATTCAGGGATGATCAAAATGGATATTTCCGTTGAAATCTGAAATTTTTCGCGATCACAATAATTTTAATTCTTCGTACAAGGAAGTAAAAAATAATAATATTTTTAACAATTTGTTAAATAGTTATTATTTCCTTGTACGAATTAATTGAAGTACTGTGATCACAAAAAATTTCTGTTTCCACATTTCAACGGAAATATACATTTTGACCATCCCTGAATTCATATTGACTAGTTTCGGCGTGAATTCTGTACGTTTGTATGTATTTCGCATAATTAAAAAAACTATTAGCAGTAGAGTGTTGAAATTTTGAATTAATTAAAATTAATTAATAAAAATATTAATATTATTAGTAATATAAGTTCCTAGAGAGGTGAATTATTCTTTGCATTATTGAACTGAATCAAGTATTACAAAATAAATTTACGATTGATATTTTTATTATTTTAAAAAAATGCAAATTACTTCAAGATCTCAAATTTTTTTTAACCTTCGGATCCACCGTTAGGCATTCTTCAGAGGATGAGATAAGTGATTTGTAGCGTGTGTGAAAATGCCATGTCTGACCGAGATTCGAACCTGGGACCTCCGGATGAAAGGCCGACACGTTATCACTCGCGCCACGGATGCCGGCTGAAGATCTCAAATTATTAAAAAACAAAAAAAAAATTCATGTTATTTTGGATACTATTTTATTATTGAATTAAATATTAATTGAAATATATTATTCAGTGTTTAGTTGTGAATCGGACATTTTCAAACTTTTTTTCACGTAATTCTCATATGAATTACAGATAACTAGGGAACGACAACAACTATTAAATATGTAATATGTTATCAGGATAACGATAGAGTTATATATCAGAATGATAGAACAATAAAAATTACAATTTTTTTATTATAATATTTTTTTTGTTGAATTGTGCCTGGAAACATCTTTAGAAACTCTGCGTACCACAATTTGAAAACCGCTGGTCTAAAGTTTGAAATGATTTCTATTTTAAATTAAAATACAGTATTTTTCTTTTCTTCGTGTTCAGATGGTGCTACATACATAGATTTTCCAAGAATTAAATTCTATACAATTTGTGTTATAAAAAAATTAAACCTAAAAATTATATTTTGTGAATCGAATTTGTATGTGTTTTACAATAATTTTTTCACATATTACATTAGATATTTCTGGGAACTGTTTTATTCATTGTTTAGATTACAAATCCAATGAAAACATCAAATTTATGTTTAATTTAAATCCCAAGATTTTCAATATAGCTTCATTTTACTCTTTGGAATAGAAATCAAGACAAAAAGATAAACTTTTCGCTATACTACAGCTCGTAAATGAAGCCACTGTAGGGAAAGGAGTAACAGTTACTCTTTTATTTTATTTCTGACTTATTACTATAAGTCAAAGTTAAAAGTTATAGCTTTAAAAATTTCTATGTTGAGTATGATTACCTTTCTTAACTTAATTCTTTTATTATATGTTGACACGTTTTGGTACCACTCCATTGTCAAAACTTATTGTACTGGTACTTTTAATTTTCATATAGCGTTTAAACTATGGTGTTATCTGTACTATTTATGTCAGTTTAGATGTTTAGCGTACATTAGTAGCATTTAGATAAATGATAGACTTCATAAATTACCATTAAATAAATCAGCATGTAAAAATGAGTTAAATATTATTTTTCAAATAGCAGAAAATAACGGGTATAAAAAAGAAATTATCCGAAGAGTGAATAAAAATAGAAATAGATTAATTGAAATTTAAACAACAAATGATAAACAAAACTTTGAATGGAGTAAAGTAACATTTACTGCGAAGGAAATTTACTTAATTAAACAATTATTTAGCAAATAAAATATAAAAATTCCTATAATACACTAAAAGAGTTTATTAATAAGAACATAGATTAAAATATATATGCAATAGTAATGGTATATACAAAATAAAATGTAAATCCAATGCAACGTACACTGGACAAACGGGTAGGAAATTAAAACAAAAATATAACGAAAACGTGAAATCTTTTGAAAATCAAAAACAAGATTATATTATGCAATGCATTTAATAAACGAAGGACATATCCTAATGAAAATGGAAGAATCAATGAAATTAATTCACAAATGTGTCAAAGGAAGAAGAATGAACATTTTAAAAAGTTTAGAAATCTTTAAATTAAAATATAACAATAAAACGATCATAAATGAATACATCAACAATCAAACGGATGTCCTTTTCAAGAACCTCAATTTATTGAAAACAGGAAATAGATAAATAAAATTAAATGATAAGTGTAACCATTAGAAAGTATAACCACCAAGAAAAGGCTAGAAAAGGCATGACGTCAGATAAAGGGAGGGACATTGACTAAACGTTATATAAAGAGTAACAGAAATTTAAAAGTATTAGTACAATAAGTTTTAACAATGAAGTTATTCCGAAACGCGTCAACATATAATAAAATAATAAAGCTAAGATAAATGTTACTAAACATAGAAACTACAGTGATCTTAATAACGACAATTTTAGCTTTAAAAACGCCATAAATTTTTTCTACTCGCTGTACCTATATAGAAATAGAGAGATATTGACGGAGAGAGAGACGTCAATAAAGAGTGTGTTCTGTTATATAAGTAGTGATAAATCATTAATAATTTACAGTACAATAATATTTTTTTTTTCGGAGTGAGGTGGAAATGCATTTACTCACGGAGTGGTCGGGCTCCGACTGATAGTAATATCCACTCACCATCAGCCCCCTTTCTACCAGGACTCTACGCAAAACCGTTTAACACATTACTTCCGGCAGAGTCCTTCTGTACTAGCCTGAGAAAGCCGTTACCTAATTTTCAGGACTATCCAGGCCACCACCCTTCTTGATCCTGAGAATGCTGCCGACGAATCGGGCCACACTCTCCCAGCTGCTCAGGTCAGCAACCACAACGTGGTTGCTCCGATCCGCTTCTAGTGTCCATCGTTCTGTCGCCCACCGAGCACATTTGAAAAAGATGTGCTCGGCGTCACCCGTACACCGGGGGCAATAGTGGCAGTCGGGGAATGCCGCTTTCCCTATGACATGGAGGTAAGCGCGGAAATAACCGTGTCGCGTTAAAAACTGGGTCAGGTAAAACTCCATCTTTCCACGCCGTCGCTTCGTCCACGGTCTGATGAGAGGGATAACCCTTGCGGACCATCGTCCTCTGGTCTCGTGGTCCCAGGTCTCTTGCCATGCGCGAAACGTGCGGGTCCGTACCTCGTTGAAGATGGTTTCCCGGTCTTCACCTGCCTTACGCTTCCTGTTCTGTGCCTCACTTCGCCTGGCGCTCTCATGCCAAATGAGCAATGGGTATGACGCCGGCGACCAACAGTACCATCCGATTTGCGGACGGTTATTATTATTATTATTATTAACATAAAATGTCGTTAAAATAAATTGTAACAGTCATTTATTCAACAACATTTGTTTTTATTTTTAAAAAATCAGTTTAAGTGGATTATAATTAAGTAGATCTGTATCAGTACGCTGTGAATTAACAGGGGAGATATATAATTCCCATTTGCGTTGTTTATAAGCTAATTCCTATAATGGTGTTTAGACATAATTTAAATCTGTAATAAATAGCTTTAACAAATTAATAGTGATAAATAACCTGCTAATTATGTTTTGTTACAGTTTCTCCGCAGTATTATTATTACTGCAAATGAATCTAATTAATTTTTTTTCTGTTATTAAATCGGCCTTCAGGAAAGAAGGAGGTTTTTAATTCGACGGGTATCTATTTCTATTTACCTGTCTACATATTTATTCCGTTCTGTATACATGTACAATACACTACATAAAGAGAAAGTTACCCTATCGGGTGAAATTACAACTACCCTATAGGATTAAAACCCTATCGACTAACCCTCACCGCGGTGACTGGTGAGGTAGGCGTCTCGGCCTTTTATTTTGCCGTCCCGATTTCGAATCCCGGTCAGGAACGGCATTTTTTATACGCTACAATACCCCTCCCAAAATAAAAAAACAAAAATTTAAAGAACAAGAAAAAATTAAATCTCAATAATGGCACAATTAGAGTGAACACTGTACTTTATAAATGCCAAAAAAATAAAAAATATGAAGAATTTTCCTATACATGTATTTAATTATAGTTTTTCATTACGTAACGGTTATGTAAATTTATTTTTTCTACGGCTGTATTAAAAGTTTAAATTACGCGGCTGGAACCTGTATCATAATAAGGGTCCTTATGAAACACATTTTCATTATAATGCAGGTGTTCAATCGATCAAAAGCCTACTATTTTCAGGAACTGACCAATAAGAAGCGGGTATTCTTTAATATATCAGCTGTTTTTCTTACTTGGATTTTAATCCAACTTAGTTGTTAGTAAGTAGAAATTAATTTTAAAGTACACCTATGGATAACTAAGTTTATATATTACACTATTAAACTTTTATTAATTAAGTCGTATTCCAAGGAAGCAATATCTTTAACACCGGTCGATAATAAACAAAGGCAGAACTTTTGAGTAATAACCTATGCCACAAAATGCAGTGTTTAATGTATTTTTTGAAAAATTAGAATACATTGTTTACAGAATATTTTTTTTAATTTTTCAAAATCTCAGTCGTAGAAAAAATACGGTACCAAACTCTACAATGGCCATTAATGCACTCGTGCGGTCCACGACACACGCAAAGACTCATGTCATAACTTACTACGCAATCGTGCATATTTCTAGAGCTACACTGCAAGAAGAAAAGTATGGTAATCAGTCAAAAAATTGGATAGGGTATTCTTGCATTTCTCGAAAATAAAAAAAGTGTAGGGGGTAATATTCGTACGTACGTGTGTTGGCGTGTTTGAAAGTTAATAACTTTTGACTGGATTAACAAATTTTGATGAAAATTGGCACAGAGACTCGTCTACAATACAATTAACAACTTGTTGGTAAAAGTATCGGGACAGTATTTCCAGCGGGTGGGATAAATAGTTTCTTTGAGATGAATTTAATCAAATCTTTGTAAATATAACCGTATTTTATATAACGGCGTTTCATAATGTTATTCGGAGTTCCGAAAATTTATTAACAAAAAACTATTTCACTCATAAGAATAAAACAAGCACTGTACTACAGAGTACTTCAAATAGTTTTTTCCACGTATACTCGGCAGTTAGTAAACTATTTGCTCGCTAGGCGTCGACAGTAGAGAAAATGGCTGCCACGGGAAGCGAGAAGTCGTTTTGTGTGTTAGAATTTCACTCGTCAAACTCAGTAATTTCTGTGCAACGTGAGTTTCGGTTGAAATTACATAAGGAGCTACAAAGTGACAATTCAATTCGTGCATGGTATAAACAACTCAGTGAAACTGCTTGCTTGTGTAAGCGAAAATCAACCGGTCGTCCATCAAACTCAGAAGTCAATGTCGAACGTGTGCGTGCAAGTTTTATTCGCAGCCCGTCAAAATCGACTGCGGCTGTAGGCAGAGAATTAGGAATTCCGAAAACAACAGTGTGGAGAGTTCTCCGTAAACGTTTATTATGCAAACCGTACCATCTTCAATTAATCCAGCGTCTTTCTGATGGCGATAAAACACGTAGGCTCGATTTTTGTTTACAGTTACATGAAAAGATGTTGTTAGATGAAGGTTTGAAAACAAAATAATTTTCAGCGATGAAGCTACTTTCCATATTAGCGGCAAAGTAAACTGTCAGAACGTGCGAGCTTGGGAAACTGAAAACCCACACGCTTATGTGGAACGCATTCGGGATTCTCCGAAAGAAAACGTTTTTTTGCGATCTCTCGTGAGGCAGTGTATGGGCCGTTCGTTTTTACGTAAACGACAGTAACCGGCATGATATACCTGGATATGTTACAATTATGGCTTATGCCTCAGCTACTCAACTACTTCATTTTCCAGCAAGATGGTTGTCCTGCCCGTTTTCGTAAGACGTTCGACAGTACCTTAACACAACATTACATCGGCGCTGGATAGGATGTGCGTCTAAAGAAGACCAACACATTATGCTCTGGCCACTGCGGTGGCCACAGCATAATGTGATAAGATCACCAGACCTCACGCCATGTGATTTCTTTCTCTGGGGATACGTGAAAGATAAGGTGTTTATCCCACCAATGCCGCACGGTATCGCTGAGCAAAAAGATCGCATAAGTAATGCAATCAACTCTATCGAAAATTACATGCGAGAACGAGTTTGGTAAGAGCTAGACTTTCGTGTTGATGTGTGCCGTGCCATCAGAGGAGCACATATTGAACATTTATAGATTTTAACAAAAACTGTTTGAGTCCCTGCATCACCTCGTACAACTTTCATTTAGGTAAGTGAAATACTTTTTTGTATTGAATTTTTGTAACTCCTACGAACATTATGAAATGTCCTGTATTAAGCTCAGCGTACGAGTATATTTAGCTTAGCATTTTATAAAAATTCTGTTCTCAAATTCTCTCCCTTCCTCAAAAATTTAAAAAATTGGACACCATATGACTTCCTTGTACGCCTATTAAATTTAGTTATTTTTTTATATATTTTTATTTTTTATTAAATGATTTGTGTTATTATTGAATTACTATTTATGGTAATTTTTTTTTGCAATTACAGGTTCATATTTATTAATAAATCAATATATTTAAATTAAAAAAAAAAAGTTAAAAAAAAAGGAGATGAAGTCTGATTCAAACTGATGTGTCTTCCTCTGTAAAATCCAAATATTTCATTAATTAAAATTTTATTGGGCTATGACTCTTGAACCATTGAAAATAAGTAAACACTTATGATATATCGTTGAAAAGCTCTCAATGACAGATTATTACTGCAGTTAAGAAAAAGTCCAAAATCCATGTGTTTCGGATTTTGGCATTTTTTTTGACACTTTTGGTCCAGTCGATTCCAATCAAAGGGGAGGTGCACAACTAGATGTTAACCAGTCTTAAATCCAAAATTTCAACATTCTACGGCTAAACGTTTTTGAGTTATGCGAGATACAAACGTACGTACATACATACAGACGTCACGCCGAAACTAGTCAAAATGGAGTCAGGGATGGTCAAAATGGATATCCTCGTTGAAATCTTAACACGGGAATTTTTCGCGATTACAATATTTCCTTGTACTTCGTATAAGGAAATAATAAGCTAGCTTTTTATTTATTGCACATTTTTTATCCAAATTTTTTTACGTTTTGATACACATAATACTAGTGCAAATCACCCGGAAGATTACTTTCAGGGTAATATTGCCGTTAAAGAAGCCAAACAAAGTTAAAAAAAATCTATTTTTTTATTTTTTCAAACCTTTTTTTTAGTTTATTTACCCTTTTAATATTTCAATAAAATTTAATCATAATTCACCCTCACCCTTAAAAAATAAATCTTAAGTAATTTTTTTATTGGTTGTACATTTCAATAGATTTTTTTAGTTTCTTCGATTTAATGTAAACTAACCATAGACAGATCAATTTTTTTTGACTGATATCTATTCTATCAGATACATGGTCGGCAGAAAAAAGTAAAATTTATCGATTTTTAGAATTTTTTTAATTTCTTCGTATTTCCCCTACCCCATTTAGTCACCCTCAAGCATAAGACCGAATGTTCTGTGCCATTAAGGGCTACTACGCCTCGACCAGTTTATGCGACCAATCTCCTAATTAGCTTCTGGAGCTAACCTAATAGCGTGAACGGTATAAGCATGGGACAATACACCACTCGCTTTTGCGTCCAGTCGTTCACATGTTAAACTAAATTGGGTAGGTTCATCCCACCTATACTATAATATGTGACTGTCAAGTATAAAATTTACTTTTTCAAAGACAGCACTTCGCTGTCATGCCTAGGTCACTAAAATCCAGCGACCTATCCACCATTTATAGCGCTTGGAGCTATTGGCTGATGGCCAGCCATTTCTCGAAGATGCCTCCTACAGCTGTGCGGTAAGAGTCTTTCTCCTTAACAAACTACTGATGTCGGTTGAACAACGAAACTGCATCAATGAACTCCAACACGGTCCGACAATGCGGCTCACACCACATTGACTCGTCGTTTGTGAGCGGCCAATTTTCCTCTTGACCATAAAGTTCCAGGATGGTCCGAGTTTTGGCCCCCCGCCCCAAGTGCCACTTATAAGATAAGGTAATATATTCCCACTATATGAGTATAGAGGAAGAAATAACCAATATCAGAAGAACATAACTTTGTTGTCAGGTTTTATAAAATTTATTTTGAGTGCTGATCTTCATCGCACAGTTGAATGAGCTCAAATAATTAACATACATGTTTTTTTTTCTTTTTGTAAAAAAGGAATTTATAAATTAATTGGTATATTCAAGAGAATTTTCATGATTTTTCCATATTTATTTTTTTTTTATTTTATAAAAAGAAACAATTTATATTATCGCCTATTCTATAACAGGAATTTTGTTTAAACAGATTCGTTAGATCTTTCTCTGTTCACCTAAAGTTGTACTTTCTATTATATTGAAGACCTCCCCTTCATTATACTGTACGCTACACATTGTATGTAGGAACTATATTGTCTCTTGTTCAAAGCCGGAATATAATTTATCTTTCTCACATTTATTCTCTGTATATTTCTGACAAAGATGTCAACGCTTCCCCTTCTATTACTTTCTATATATTTTGTGATAATATGCATGCCAGTTTAATATGAACATTGAAGTGTAAAATTTTATTATTGATTAGAATCACTGATATTATATGAAGTATTCTTTTAATATTTATTTGTAATGTATATTACGTACAATTAAATCAAAATTTACTTATTTTTAATCATTTTTTGGTAATTTAAATGAAGAAAAGAATGCTTTTTCGTTTATTTAATAACTGTTAATAGCCGAGATGGAATTTATGTGTGTCCAGTTAAATTTTGTATTCTTTAATAATTTTATTTAAATATAATGAATACATTCTATTTTATTTATTTACTTATATTTTGTTTAAAACAACTTACAGTATTATTTTTAACGTAAAACGTCTTTAAAAAATCACACTGAAACATTTGAATACCAGCACAGAAATTTGTAGCGTAACAAAAAGGTCTATATCGTTCTGCCTTAATAGCTCCCTAACTATTAATCTCAGATACGTAAATGCGGTATCATTTTATAACTTACATGGTCAGCTCACTGATACGACTTTGAGTTTGCGTCACTGACGAATGGGTTGGCGGGGAGGGGGCACAGCGCAGATCGGTCAAAACTGTGCTCTCGCTCATTTCCATTCAGTGTAACTCACGACTTAGACGTATTAGCTCGGTGATTTGTGTGTTTGTGTTTCTTGAGATAGATTGATTTAAGTAATAAGTATATTTTGGGTAATATTTATGTGTTAAAAATTAAAGTAAAGTGTAAAAATGTACAAAAATTCAATATGTCAGTCTAAGCTCGCGCAAAAGCTAGCCGGAAATATAAAGTACGCATATCGTTGGAAAGGGGAAGTTATGAGTATCCAATGCACAGGTATCCCAATGTCCGGTGCCGAACGAGTAAAACTGTTTCGGGAGCGTTGCAAAGCTGGCACTGCGCACTCAGTGAACGCCGTCGACGGCCCGAGCGTCTCTACCGCTGCTTGTTATGCCTTATGTCTCTTACTTCTCATATCACAGACATAGACCAATGTTGAACAAAATTGTCATCAAATATTAGTTGAAATAAATATCATGTATCATTTAAAGTCTGTTTTATGTTAAAATAGAATTTAACAAGCAGTCAATGTCTCATTTTATTTCAATCCGATACACTAAAAATGACTCGCTGACATACAGACCGACCAGTCTATCTATAGAGTTGGCCAAATGAAGGAATTAAAATTTTCCTTTGGAGACTTTCTTTACAAAGTAATTTATTTTGTTGTGTCAGTTGCTAAATTGACAACTATTATGTCAAGAAAGACATAAAAAAATCAGTTGGAAAATATGCAACAAAAAAAATAGTTTTCTTTGATTTTTGGGAAAGGGGAAGGAGGAATTTGGAGGAAAAGCTGTTTTTAAAATGGTAAGATAAGCATGGATACATGTACTAAGCTTCATATCAAGTGGGGTTATGTTTGCAAAAGTTTGAGAAAATTCACCCAAAACGTTTACCAACAAATTGCCCCATATATACACAAAATTGTATCAAAATCGTTTCAAACAAGCCAGCACATGTGCATAGATATGCCCGAACATTTCACGTCACACTTTGTTTTGTTTTTCGTGGTCCCGGGTCATGAAAGTTTAAGAAATGAAAAAAAAACCTGATTTAGACACCACATGATTTTGTTATACGCCTATTAAATTACATATACACTTTTTTTTTTAATGAAAAGTATATAAAATTTTATTTCATTAATAAATTCTGATGTTTTTCGTATTTTATATTTTTTATTGAATTATTATTTACTGTAACATTTTTTTTGAAATCTGAGATTAATAATTATTAAAAAAAAAATATATTTAAATTTAAAAAAATTGGAAAAAAGGAGATGAACCGATGTACCTTCTTGTAAGATCCAAATATTTCATTAATTAAAATTTTATTTAGCTATAACTCTGGAATCAATTAAAATAAGTAACACTTATATTTTTATAAAACTCTCAATGAGGGAATATTACTGCAGTTAAGAAAAAATCCATGTGTTTTAGATTTTGGCATTTTTTTGGAAACTTTTGGTCCAGTCGATTCCAATCAAAGGGGAGGTGCACAACTAGATGTTACCAGTCTTAAATCCAAAATTTCAACATTCTACGGTTTCAGTCGTTTTTTAGTTATGCGAGATATATACGTCATGCCGAAACTGGTCAAAATGGATTCAGGGATGGTCAAAATGAATATTTCCGTTAAAACCTGAAAACCGAAATTTTTCACAATCACAATACTTCCTTTACTTTGTACAAGGAAGTAAAAATCATACCCTATTTTTTACTGATTACCATACTTTCCTTCTGGCATCATAATTCTAGAGCTGTGATGCCACAAAAGTAAAAGAAATTAAAAAATAATTGGAATCACAGGATTTGAAAAGAATTTAAGTAATAGATTGCTCTTTTTGTATTAAAAACAATTTTTAAATACAATAGCCTGCCGTCGTGGTAGCGTCTTTATATTTATTACAAATTTGAGTTTAAACTATTATTATAAATATAAATCATAATACTCATTAGCGTTTATTTTTACTCAGCATTTAAAAGTAATTGTTCTTGTTTTAACAATTTATTTATCATCATTTTAATAATTGTTAACCCTTAACTGGTCGCATCGGGTCTATCTATATGACCCGAGACACTATTTATATTTAAAGCTTAATATTTTCCTCAATAGTATTAGGTTGGCAAGCCTGCTAATATGCTATCATAATCCGTTCTATCAGTCAGTATCCAGCTTCCCTTAGTTTGTGTAATATAAATAACAAAAATATGCTATTTGACCCGACGCGACCAGTTGTGTTACACAATTGCAAGAGATTTTCTTAAAACGTTAGGCAACATTTTAGTACAAAATTTACTAGTTAAAAGGTGTCTCACTTCGGGAAATCCAAAAATACATGAACAAAATAAAACTATATTTTGAAGAACACTACAACATTACTGTAGTTGATGTTCAACAACCAGAGGAGAGAGATGTGGAATGTAGGAGGAAACGTAAACGCTGTCACTTTTTTTTGAGGTGGAGGAACCCCATTTACGGGCGACGAAGCAGTTTCGGACTCGCTGTTACAGAAAATTCGTTTGTATTTCTGCGCACTACCGACTAAACCTCCATCCCTGGCGATCCCACTTCCTGGGAAACCGCTAATAAAACATTACTTCAGGAGGCGGGGTAAGCGCCCACACACACATTCGATCTGTACCACACACATTTATACATTCATACAATCAAGCCAACACAAGAAAAGCGTACAACAATCATGAAGATATGGCCACAAGACATAACTTATCTACCAAAGTACACACAAAAGTTAATTATATTTCCACAATCTCACCAATAGTACACAAAACACACACACAACTCAACTACTTACCGACTTATCACTTACCCACACGACCGTCAGCCATAATCATTAAAAATGTGAGCAACGCCCTCAGGCAACGGGAACGAAGTGTCCACTGCCTCACCGCACCAAAGCGACCCCCCTTATGCTTAACAGGGCCCCCAAGGCACTCAGCCGCAGACTTGTCCAACCCGGCACCCTCCGACGTCTCTTTCCCTAGCAGGCCGTGCCAATGCTCGCCGTCTCCTAGGAGTTTTTTCTGTTTTATGCTGTCATTTCTGCTCGAGCACCAAGCAATAAATATATCATTATTTGAAATGTGGGCACCATATTTTTAGAAATCACTACTTCTTTTATTTTTAAAGATTGTGATTAATGGAAGTGTTGTAAATAAAGAATTTCTAACTATTAAATAATAAATTTAAGAATAAATGTATACAAATGTACTGTTCAGGACATCAATTTGACACGCATTATTTATTCGTAGATATTCGGTTCAATTCAAATATTTTTATATGAAAACATATTTAGAAATGTTGTAAATCTTTCTTCAATAATCAATCGGGTATAATTATATTTTTACGCCAGTAAATTTCAGCTATAACAAATCTTTATTTTTTACAAAGTTTTGTAATTTCTGTTTTTCTTTGAATATTTTGTTTTAAACAAGTCGATATTTAATTTTATTTGAATAAAAAATAAGTTTCTTTTTCGATTATACGTGTTCACTCCTTTTTAATCCGAATAATGTATTATTAATTTAATATACGAATGTTCGGGTCATAATGACCCTACGCGACTAGAAATGTTATAAAACGAGCGTGACCAGCTAAGAGTAAGTTCTTCATAACTTTTGTAGTTTGTGATACTCACTATGTTTACTGCGGAGAACTGGATACGGCGCAGCATATTTTCTATAAATGCCCGCGATGGGTTGAAGAAATGAAGAGAATGAGTTTGTATTGACGTACGCCTGAAGAAACAGCGGGCTACATGCTAAAGAGTAGAGATGAATGGAAGAAGATTGAGAAGTTAGCTATGGTCATCCTGACAAGAAAATAACAGGATTTCACAAGATGAATATGAATAGAGATGCTACATGCATAAGTCTCGTGATGAAGGTGATGTACTAGACAAGGCGGAATAGAAGATACAGAGGCAGTGAGGGTGGAGTCCCGGGAACGGCATAGCCGGGTCCGGTTATCCCCGTTCTTGCGGTCAAAATAGTGAACGTGGAAAAAGAAAACACCAAGGTTGTGGATCGTGGGGTGCCGGGAACGCCATCGCCGGGTCCGGTAGCCCCCCGCTTTTGTGGCTGAAGTATACGAAAGAGCAATTGGATAGGTTCCAGTGTCGACGGGCCGACCTGCCGTGCCGATGGAAGGGAAGGTCTGTGGAGGCGAAAGAACACTCCCCTGGATTGAGCACAGTCGTGAATGCTTAACCGCTTATCCGGTCCAGGGAGATTAGAAAAAAAAATGAACGTGATACTAAACGTTCTCAAACTTAAAATGAATATTCTGTGTAATATAAAACAAACATATCGATTTATTTTATCGATATTTGAATAATTATTCTAAATACTTTCTTTTTTACGAAGGTACAAAAATATTTAAACGAAATTTTAGAGGATTTCTTTAATTTATTTTCCTTTTTTTATTAATGTTAATATTAATATTAGTTAAATAAAAGCTTTTTTAAAAATAATTTTTTATATGTAATCAAATATATTTTTGTAATTTTTTTTGTATCTTTTTAAGACTAAAAATAATAGCTTTTAAAAAAAAAAATATTTATTTTCACACATCGAAGTCACATACGTGTACCAAATTTCAATCATTTTCATACGATATTTCATGAGAAAAAAAAAATTTCAACTAAATGCATGAATTTAGCGTAGGGGTAGTGCGTGGGGTCGTGGGGGTGGGTCATAACAAATTCCGACACCGTAGTGCCGTATTGTCATCGAAGTTACATACGTGTACCAAATTTCATTGATTTTCATACGATAGATCAAAAGATATAGCACTTGTAAGATTTGATTATTCCTAAAGCGAGTTAAATAAAAGCTTTTAAAAATGTAAGCTCATTTAAATTCTTTATGAATGAAATGTCTGAAAACAATTGTTGAAAAATACTTCAGAAATAAAGATGAGAAAGGACTTTTATTAATATGACAGATAAATTTATTTCTAAAATCATGTCATATCAGAAATGCTATAATAATAATAATAATTAGAAAACCAGTGTAGGATGTAAAGTATCTACATATGGTATTAGAAATTGATTTTAACGTAATTCATATAATCTTTCATAGCATATAAATATATAGAAACACATTATCGAGAGCAGTAATAAATTTACGAACCTTTAAATAACATTTCAATAGTTAAAAATAGAATAATAAGATTTATAAAATGCTCCTATCATCAAAAAATCTATTTATCGATATACGACCACCCTATTCACAAGTTCCCAATGAGGGGTAACTCAAAAAATTATAAATTAAAAGGATAGGGTTGTGATTTAAATTTTTAAAAGATACTAAAAAATAAAAAAATTGAGATAAAAATTTTTAACTACGAAAATTCTAAACTTAATATCAATGATCTACTTATTTTTTAACAAAAATTTCAAAAATAGAATTTATTATCTCTCTTAAATAATTACTTACCACTGAAACAGTAAAAATAAAAAAAGTTTTTTATTAGAAAACGATATACGCATTTTAAGATGTGAAATCGTTAAACCTGCAAGCTTTCCAAGAAGGGAAACTCAAATATTTTTAGATAGATTGTATATAAACTTATGAAACATTATTTTAAATACCATTGAAAAAAATTTTGTCAATAAACATAAAATTTAGAAAACATTAACAAAAATGTTGGCCGTTTAATATTTTTTAAATCTAGTTTAAAAACCCAGCGGGTTGACCCTAATGGTGAACTCGTCATCCCAAATCAGCTGATTTCGAAGTCGAGATTTCTAAGGTTCAAATCCTAGTAAAGGCAGTTATTTTTATATGGCTTTGAATATTAGATGGTGGATCAAGTGTTCTTTGATGGTTGGATTTTTGTTAAACACACATCTAAGGAATGATCACCCTGAGACTGTACAATACTATATTTCATTTACATTTATATATATCATCCTCTGAAGTAATATCTTATGGTGGTTCCGCAGCCTAAATAGAAAAAAAGAGGAAACTTTAATTTGAAAAATCTTATGTGGACAACACATGACTTCCTTGTACGCTTATTAAATTATATTATACACATTTTTTTTTTTAATGAAATGTACATAACATTTTATTTCACTAACTGATATTTTTTTTTCTTTTTTTTTATATTGTTATTATTGAATTATTATTTATTGTTAAACTTTTATTACAATCAGAGGTTAATAATTATTAATAAATCAATATATTTAAATCCAAAAAAAAGGAGATGTCGGATTCGACCGATATGCCTTCCTCTTGTAAGATCTAAATATTTCATTAATTAAAATTTTATTTGGCAGTTAAGGGTTAAGTAAACATTTTAAGTAAAAAATTAAGAACGGTAAATTTACTAATTATTTGAGTCAATCAATTTACTTGAATTTAAAAACGTTTAATAACGTCATATAAAAAAAAAGATAGCGATACAAATTCTGTTTGTGAAATAATACTTAAGATGACCTGTGTTTGATTTAAATTACGAGGGTGAAAATTAACATTTGGAGGGATGGGAGACGCAGGACTGTTGTATTTCCTCTGGCCCCACCCTTAGTTAACGTGTTTACTAGCATAACGCTCTCAAGTACACAGCCGCACATATCCTCTCTTCGTTGTCTGGTTCTAGGCTTTAATCGGCTGGCTTTGAAATAAAACAAAACCTTTACGTATAGTGGCGCGCCTTGTGAGCGTTCAACGAATTAGTGGCGCAGTTTTATTGATCACAAGACTCCTCTTCCCACTGTTGGATTCCAGAGTGTTGTGGGCAGTCAGCTGTTGTGCGCTGTTTCTCGTACGTAGTAACAGAGAGGACGGTAACTTCGATAAGCTGGATCACCCCACGTGAAAGCTATGGAACCACCGTTGCTTTGAGGTCAGTCAACACCCACAATCGAATGAAATATCTGCATGCTTATAACTTACAATTGCTTTAAGGTATCTATATTGAACATGCTTGTTATACTAAGCGATTAGTAAAACATTACCATTCTTCAATCAAAATAATTGATTCTAATTCTATAGAAATTCTCGATTCTATAACTTATTACTATTCTCCTAAATTTTTAAAAAATGCAAGAATTAAATAGAAATGAAAATTTTTTATACACGAAATACTAAAGTAAACAATTTAGATAACTATTTTCATTCTTTCTCATGGCATTTATTAATATTTACCCTTGTTAAATTATGTTTGTTTTTACGTTCGGTGTGGGTTTTTACTTAACTTCACGTAAAGTTTGTTTAATAATTACATAGATCCATGATTAACTTTTGAATTAATATTTAATTTCAAAAATATCACTCCATAAATTAAAATTAAGGTTTATCTCGCGTACAATAAATTATTGTTTTTGTTTTACTATGATATGTAAATTATGCTGTCTGCTAATATTTTTTGCATATTAGTGTTTTTTTTATTCATTATATTATCTATTTTCTTTCGCTTATCATTGTTATTTTTTATTCATTGTTCTAATGTTGGAAAATAATCATAACAGTTTTAACAAGTCACGTTTACTCTATATTTCACTGTGAAACTTTCATACTATATTTTTAAAATTATTACTTTTTGAACACTATAGTGCGTGTGTTATCATAAATTTCAAACTTGTTTATGTTTTGTATTAAAGATTGCATTGTAATTCCTGTTGCATACACATTTTTTATTTTTTTTTATAGTATACATTAGAATCAGTACGTATCTAAATTTCTATGGGTTTTTTTTAATATGTATTAAATTTATATCTGAAATCTTTTATTAATATGAAATTCATTGTAAAATATAATACAACGTAAAACTGAAAATGAAATATATAAACTTATAAATATGAATATATATTAAATGAAGTATAAATCTGGGGTTTCCATATAAATAATAAATAGAGAATTAAAAGAAAAAACAGAAGAAATTCCTTTGAAAAAAAAATAAAACAAACCTCATAACTTATGATTAATTAACGTAAACCAAACAAATATAAAATCAACTTATCCTCATGAACATTAATATTCTGCTCTCCAATACGCTCTTCATGTTACTTAAAACAAATTAAATATTTAAAGCAAAATTAAGAATATCTTCCTTCCACTTCTTCATAGAAATGGAATTTAATGTATCTGGTGACAAAACTTAAAAAATCTTTGAGATAAAATTTGACAACGTACGATAGCTAAATGTTAGGAGGGCGGTGTTTAAAATAAGGTGTGTTACGAGTTTCACAGTTCATAATTTTTTTTTTTTAAAGTTTGCTAAGAAAAGGTTATGCATAATAATACTTTGATACAGCAGACCTCTGAATGATAAAAGTCTGCTGACTTTGAAAATCTTGCATATTTGTTGTAATATGCTTATTGTTACAGGCTTTTAAAATAGTTTTAATTACTTGTTTTTGAATGAAACAGGTTATATTTAAATAACAATCCTCAGAGCATGTCCTCGAACAGTAATAACATATCTTAAGATTGATTCAAATAGTTTGTAATATACAATTTTTAAAATATAACCCGCCGGGTTGGTCTAGTGTTGAATTCATCGCAAATTACCTAATTTCGAAGTCGAGAGTTCTAACTGCTTAGTAAAGGCAGTTACTTTTATACAGATTTGAATACTAGATCGTGGATACCAGTATTCTTTGGTGGTTGAGTTTCAATTAACCTCACATCTCAGGAACTGTTTAAGCCGATATCAGTGGCAGAGTGGTAGCGTATTGGTCTTTTATCCGGAGGTCCCAGGTTCGAATCTCGGTCAGGCATGACATTTTTCATACGCTAAAAAATTCCATTTCTATATTCCCACATTATAAGCTTTCTTTGGTGAATTAATTCATAATCTACAACAATGTTATTTAAGTTATTGTCAAAAAACGTCTTTGGGTTTCGGTTTTTAATGACATTTTTAATGAGAAGGTAACAAATTCACCTTCTTGAATAGATTGTAACAGCTTAACTAAATTTCAGCTACAAGATGGCTTATTACAGTTAATATGAATGAATCTAGAATTCACCTTTAAAGTAGGTGCACCGTTGCTTACCCAACTTTATTAATGATAATTGAATGAAGCCACTTTTTCAAGGAATTCCCATACAATCGGGAGATATGGCTTGCGCTCCACACAGCCCAAAAAAAAAAAAAAAAAATTAATTTATATGTAAAACTAATTTTTCACTTAACTTTAATTTATGATAGATAAAGTTTCCAGAAATCTATTGAAATGAATATAAAAGTTGAAATATTTTTCCGCTCAAAATTAAAGTAAATTATTATAACTATAGAATCCTGCCAAAAATTATTAAGTAATTTAATGAAATTTCAAAATATAATACCACCTGTTTTCAGAAATAGTTATTAACCATTTTTACATATTATTTATGTTTTCAGTAGCTCATTTTTTTATTGATCTATGATAATACAAAAAAATGCATTCATCTCGAATAGCTTTAACTAGGAATAAATTTCGATGTTGCGAGTAACATTTTTTGTGGTATGTTATTATTCAACTACTTCAAATTTGTAGGCATTTACACACGAATTGGTTCTATAAAATGTAGAATTAGGCACGGGGTTCGTGCTTTCGCGAATTCGGTTAGCTAGTTCAGAGGGAAACGATGTAGGACATTCAAGATATCGGGATGAAACCTACAGCGAAGGCAAAAGCTGAGTTTAAAAATCACCGATGTAAATGTCTACTGAGGCATTTACGTCAGTGGCATCCCAACGAGACCAGACTTATTTTTATGAGATGTAAAAAGTCAGAGAGCAAAAGACGACTCACGTTAAAGCCCATCAGGGCTAGGAACGGGGAGGGTGGTGTGGCGAATGGAAGCGGCACAAGGCGGGTGTCTTCCCCTACGGGTTTGGGGACATGCTAAAACATTTTAATAAATTAAAAATAACAGTACAATATTGGCCGAAAAACTAAACAAAAAAATTACAATGAAATTGTAAACTATACGATAAGAGTCGCGCAGATATCATTTTTTCCGCTCAAAGAACAAAAATTTCTGTAATATAAATAAAACAGTTTTTAACAAAATGATACTAATATAAAAAAAAATTGCTTTCGGCTAGTCGGAAGGTGGGGGTAGATTTTTGTACGAGCTCATATCAAACATTACTTTCCACATTTTCTCATTAGACTACGAGCTGTTGCTAAATTTTTTCAAAACTTCCTTATGATTTTTCCTGAACTGCTTGACAACACACAAATTTGAGGATTAATGGGAGATTCTATGTAGGTTTTTCTCTGTATTCATAAAAAAAGGCAATGGTTTCAGAAAGTTTTATTTAAAAACATGTATAACAACAGTGATGTTGAGAAGATTAAAGTAAAGTAGTCCTACATAACCCACATAAAACATCGCTATTTGCAAAATTTAACATATACACAGTACTAAGTCACGGCAGTTTAAATGCGTTCCCTTCAAATTTCCTTAATAAGACAGTGGTTTCATATATAAACAAGTTTCACATGTTTAGCATGTGGGAAGCTTCTTCTTACAATTCCAGCAATATTTTGGTCATCCCTTGCCGTAAGGGTTGATCATATCAAAATACGTTTCAGAAAAAATGTTTAGCTAATAATATTTAGAGGACTAACGACCACTTTAAATGGATTCAATCCTGTGCCTATTAAGGGAGGTCTGATTTTTTTCCCTTGAAACGCCAATTTTGTAATTCTTACAAAGGTTTCAGGTAATGTTTAAAGGATTAACGACCATGTTAAACCGATTCGATACAGTACTTATTAAGGTAGGTATGATTTTTTGATGATTGTTTTTTGGGTCTAGGGGATTGAAATGCAAAAATATGTCGAATTTTATGAAAGTCGAATCATGGTAACCCGTAACACATTGCATTTCTATTATGAAAACCTGTTATTAATTTAGAATTTTGTGTAAAAAAAGATACATGTTAAATATGTGCAATAGACAACAATATGTTTAATAATAGGTAATAAACAATGTTTAAGCGTTCCATGCGTTCCAATAAAAAAGAAAAAATTGTTACAAAAGGCTTACCGCCTGATTTAATTTATATGTAATACATTTCAAATTTACAGAAATAATACAAATCTTATTGTTTAATAAACGGACCGGTAATAGTTTTCTAATAAATTTTTCTATTTTTTGCTTATTATACGGAACGATTAAACATTGTTTATTATCTATTATTAAATATCTGTTGTCTATTACACATATTTAGCATGCATTTCTTTTAAAAATTTCTAAATTAATAACAGATTTTGATAATAGAAATATAGTGTCGTAACTTTTATATATCAGTATCGTTTTGTTAAAAACAGTTTTATTTATATTACAACATTTTTTTTATTTTGAGCTGAAGAAACGATTTTTTTTTTAAAGGAGAATATGAACGATTTGTAGCGTGTATGAAAATACCATGCCTGACCGGGATTCGAACGTGGGACCTCCGAATGAAAGGCCGAGCCGCTACCACTCGCGCCAAGGAGAGCGGTCAAGAAATGATATCTTTTCTTTCTTTTTCCTGTTTAGCCTCCGGAATTACCGTTCAGATATTACTTCAGAGGATGACTGAGAATGATATGTATGAGTATAAACGAAGTTCATCCTTGAACAGTCTCAGTTCGACCATTCCTGAGATGTATGGTTAATTGAAACCCAACGACCAAAGAACACCGGTATCCACGATCTAGAATTCAAATCAATATAAGAGTAACTGCTTTTACTAGGACTTGAACGCTGGAACTCTCGACTTTCAAATCAGCTGATATGGGAAGACGCATTCATCAGTAGACCAAGCCGGTGGGTTAAGAAATTATATCTTTTAGACTCTTACCGTACGGTTTACAATTTCATTGTAATTTTTTTAGATATCACTGCGTTTTGTTAGATTATTCTTATTTTTTTTTTCATGAATTACTGATTGTTATTTCATGGATTTATTATTAAAATTAATTGCCTTTCTAGAACAAACAAATATACATTTTTTTGAATATCTCAGCCAATTTTTCTTTTGTTGATAGTCATATCATTCAAATCGAAGATCTGTAATGTAATATTGCATTATTACTTTGCAAGTGTAACCCTCGATTTTTATCGTATCTGTGGACACACGTTTTATGTTATTATGAAATGAACTTTTTTTTTTTATATCTCCATCGCTTAGTTCAAATAGTTCGAATTATAGAATAACAATATTATCAATCGAATTTATTTCTGTTTTATATAACATATCTTTGTTACCACATTTGCAACACTTTCCTACTTTTATATTTTATTAGCGGTTATAATCTCTTGTAAACTAATACTTTTTTTTTTTTTTTAAAGAAGTGGTGGGAATTAAAAAAATTGTTTCATCTTCAGTACTTTCATTAACAAAAGAGCATTTACTACTAAAACAAGCAGTAGCATTTTTACTTTTTAAATTTAATTATTTTTTCAGGTACATTATCAAGTATTTGTACGCTACCTAGTACTTTCAAGTACTGCTACTTAGCGGTGCGATTCGTAAACCCACCTTCTTGAGGAAAAAGTATTCCTTTGTGAAAAAGTGAAAGTTGAGGAAAAAGCGAGTCCCACGGAAGAAAAAAAAGTTTTCTAACAAAATTCGATTAATTTTTGAAAGTATTCTAATAATTGAATTGAAATTAGTATTTTCACGCTTATTTTTTATCTTTTTTTCATTTTCTTTTCACTTTTAGGTTAGGTCATGTTTAAAACTATAAACATAGTTCATTGACTTCCCTGTGCCATTCAGTTCTGCGGACTCTTACCTTTTTTCCTTTTCCTGTTTAGCCTCCGTTAATTACCTTTCAGATAATAGTTCAGAGGATGAATGAGGATGATATGTATGAGTGTAAATGAAGTGTAGTCTTGTACAGTTTCAGTTCGACCATTCTTGAGATGTGTGGTTAATTGAAACCCAACCACCAAAGAACACCGGTATCCACGATGTAGTACTCAAATCCGTGTGAAAATAACTGACTTTACTAGGACTTCAACGCTGGAACTCTCGACTTCCAGATCAGCTGATTTGGGAAGACGCGTTCACCACTAGACCAACCTGGTGGGTTCAGCGGACTCTTACCGGTGAACTTCTAACGAACTTCTTGATAGCCTAAAGCTGATAATGCATTTTTATTGTGATCGTGATGAAATTTTGTATAGTAGTTCAAAAAAGAGAAAAGTAGTTATCTACATTTAATTGTGAAAAAAAACTTTAGCATAAAAACTTTTAGTTTATTTAAATCCCTTAAGCTGAATAGATTAGTAAACCTCTTAAGCAAATTTTAACGCGTAGTTTTGCAGTTTTTCACAAGTATCTCTAAAACAGTGAGGAAATTGACTAAAGTAAAGATAATTTTCTGAAAGCTCATAAAGTTTGTTACAAAATGCAATTTGTCCGGCTCTTGTAACCTTGTTAGTTCCAAAGTTATTACCAATCAAATTTGGAAATTGGTGCCCAACTTATTTTGTACTTTACCCCATTGTGGGTGAAGTTAGTATTTCATCTGTTATCTCTTTTTCATCCGTTTTCCACCTAATTGTCGGTTTCACTCGCTCAGTGTTAGGATACAAATAAAAGCTAGCTGGCAAACTGAACCACAACAGTATCCAAAGCTGCCGAAACTTAAAATCCAACTAACGTTGAAGAGCTCAAGTTATACGTCATGTAAGCGAGAAAAGGCATGGGTAGCTGCTAATATATTTTATAGAAAAATATATCTTAAAGAATTTTAAATTTATCAGTTCAGCCTGAAGATACCAAACAAAACTATAACTGATGAAAAATAGTAAACATTAGGTTTTTCTATCTCCAACCCTAAATGAAATTGTGCAAATTCATATCCTAAGTGATTAGTTAAAGAACTAGCTGAAGGGCGTGCCTATGGCACCCCTCCGCAGCTAGGCCCTCCGAGCGAGTTGCCCTGTGGGCGGCATAATGGAATGGGATTATTAGGTGTCCAAAAATGATTACCTTTTTTTTTGAATGATGAAAATTGATCAAGGAAAAATAATAGCCAATCTTACCAATTAAATTTGGTTTAGATAAGTTTAGACATCTTTTAAAGATTGCACAGTCTCAAAATTTTCATCAAGATATATAATATCCATATGCAAATTCATTCAATAAGAGAGCTGGAAGCTTAAATATAAATTAAATTTATTTATTTATTATTTAAATGTTATATTCAATTTACGAAACAAATTATCGTAATACGAAACTAACCTCCCGTGACACAATAACAAAAAAGAAATTGGCTACAAAATCAATAAATCGCTAAGGAGGATACATAGGATTCAAAATTCTTCTAATTTTTATTATTGTTTACCATTTGATTTTACCTACGTGTTTTGCCTATATGTATGTTTGATTGTAACTACAAGACTAAAAAAAAATCATATATACGATTCTAAATGGATAATCGATAATATTTTTAGTATAGATTTATTTGTATCGAAAATAGTTTTTTTTAAGATCTGGAATAATATTGAATGAATGAATTACGTAGTAAAATTTTTTAATTTATTTTATAATTATTATTACTGTTGTTATTTATTGTTTACAAACATTTAAAAAAAAATCTTATGATTTTTATAAGCTTTAATTTAACTTGCTTTAGTTATAATCAAATCTTTCAACTGCTATATCTTTTGATCTATCGTATGAAAATCAATGAAATTTGGTACACGTATGTAACTTCGATGTGTAAAAATAAATATTTTTACTTTTTAGTCTTAATAAACAAACAAACTTGAATAAACAATAATATTCAGATATAAATATTATTGAGAATATTTTTTTTGGATGTAAAAAGTTTATTGTTCATTAAGACTAAAAAGTAAAAAATAATTCATAAAACAAAAAAAAATTACTGAAATATATTGGATTACATATAAAAATATTTTTTAAAAAAGCTTTTATTTAACTAATATTAATATTAACATTAATAAAAAAAGGAAACAAATTAGAAAACCCCTCTAAAATGTAAAAAAAAAAGAATTAAATCAAATTGAGAATTTTAAACAAAAAAATATAATATATTAACAAATATAAAAATCCACTGAAAAGTAAAAAATTCGAATAACTATTTATAGACATTTGCTGTATTTTAAAATATATTTTTTGTTTAGTATATGTATATACTTTATTTATCCGTAATAAAATAACTCAAGTTTTAATTATTTGATGGTTCAAATTTGCACCTAGATGACCTTTTTGGTGAATAAAAATATAAATTAAATTTAGAAATCTTGCACAAAGTTATTACATTTTTATGGTAATCTGAAAAATTATTAATTACTATCATTATTATAATTGTAGTTGTAATTATGAATTCATTAAATAAAAATTCATAATTAAAATGAAACTTTTAGCGGAAAGAGTGCGTTCAATTTGGCTTAGATTACAACCAGAATTCGAAGATGAACTTCAACTATGTGAGAACACGTACAAAAAAAGCGAGTGGGTGCATTTTCCGAGATTGTTACTTGTAGCTAGTCAGTCTCAACTGGAGAGGTTCCAGAGACCTTTCCGCCTCCTCGTGTCGTTATTGAAAATGAAAATGAAGATTAATTGTTGTAAAAATAATTGTTGTGTTGTTTTAAATAAATTATAAAATCTGCACCACGCTTTTATTTAACTAAATATTTTCATTACTTTTAATTTTAAAATTAAATAATTATTACATTTATTTATTTTTTTTTTTATTGGTTATTTATTAGATATTTATATAAATTATTTTTTGCTTTTCAGTGCATTTTTATATTTGTTAATATATTATATTTTTTTGTTTAAAATTCTCAATTTTAATTTAATTCTTATTTTTTACTTTTTAGAGGTTTTTTCTAATTTGTTTCCTTTTTTTAATTAATGCTAATATTAATATTAGTTAAATAAAACCTTTTTTAAAAAATAATTTTTTATATATAATTAAAAATATTTTTGTAATTTTTTTGTATTTTTTTTTAATTTTACGGTAATTATGTTCAATTATGTAAGCTTGTTCTTTCTTTTTGCTCTTATTTATTTGTTATTTTTTTAGTTCGACATTTTTATCCCCCCCCCCGGATCCGGACACGCAACTAAGCATAAACACAGCTCCAGGAGATCAATCGCCTCAAGCTACCTCGTCGAGAACCATTGTTTCTCCCATGCAGCCGGGACTCGGTCTTTAAGTTCTGCGCCAGCCTCAAGTGAGGAACCCCAAAAAGGTCCCCCACCGGGACTACGGTCGTAATTATTTACCCCCCAATAAGAAGTTCCAAGAAAATCCCAGGGGTGTTCCCGCCCATTCATCGTCAGTGGGACACCTAAGCGGCCCACACTTCCTGAACGGGGCTGTCCCAATGCAGTCCTTCTCCAAGACACAGTCGACGGGACTCATTTGTCGGAGCTGGCTCTGCAGCCACGTCTCCCCAGAGAGTGACCCCAAACATTACGCAGGGAGCACTTTGCCTCTGTCGGGTAATCCGCTCGAAGATGTCCCGCAACCCTACATCCCAACCCGTAGGGAAAGACACCCGCCTTGTGACGCTTCCGGTCGCCACACCCCACCCCCGTTCAAGTCCTGATGGGCTTTAACGGGAGTCGTCTTTCATCCTCTAACTTTTTACATCTCATAGTAATGAGCCAGGCCTCGTTGGGAAGCCACCGATGTAAATGCCTCGGTAGACATTTACATAGGTGATCTTTAAATCAGCTTTTTCCTTCACTGTAAGCCTCGTCCGGACATCTTGAATGTCCTATATCGTTGCCTTTTAAACTAAACTAGCCAACCGAATTCGCGGAAGCATGAACCCCGCGCCTAGTTCCACTTTTATTGAGTCAATTTCTAGTAAATGTCTCGAAATTCGAGGCAAATTAACAACATACAACCAAAAATGTTGTTCGTAACAACGAAATTTATTCCTCCTTCCCTTAGTGAACTCAACTTCAGTTCATACCTCTGACTTCAGGTTAATTTACGAACTCCGGTCTAGTCTACAAGGGAAAGGCGGACAGACCTCCTACTCCCACTCAGCTCCATCCCAGAGTCCCGCGTGACACTTGCTTTCTTTCAACCATCGTCGAGATGCCACTACACCTCACGGCTACATGGGATTCCCGCAACCCCACAGTTAAAACAATGACCTCGTTTATTAGGACCGTTGCAGAACACAGCCCGGTTCCCAATCCCCCAGCACCGATAACAACGTTCTTCCGCAGACCTCCTGAGAACTCGGCAAGACACCTCTAACGCTTTTATTTATTGGTGTTGCTTGTTTTAATTTATTGTTTATGAACATTTAAGAAAAAAAAATTCATGGAATTTTTGATGGGCAGTATGTTCGATCATGATCTCAACTAAGGGGGATGGACACACTCACACAGACAGACACACGTACAAATGCCCTTT
Source organism: Lycorma delicatula (assembly GCF_047948215.1). Lineage (NCBI taxonomy): Eukaryota > Metazoa > Arthropoda > Insecta > Hemiptera > Fulgoridae > Lycorma > Lycorma delicatula. The sequence continues at coordinate 135,997,525 of NC_134455.1, forward strand.
ATTAGATTATAATGTGTACTAGATAGTGGATACCGGTGTTCGTTGGTGGTTGGGTTTCAATTTACCATATACCTCAGAAATGGTCGACTTAAGATTGTACAAGACTACACTTCACTTACACTTATACATATCATCCTCATTCATCCACTGAAGTAATACTTGACGGTAATTCCCGGAGGCTAAACAGGAAGTAGGAAGGGTTAGGATGTGTGTGACATTTAACCTAGAAACGATAAAAAATAAAAGTGTGGCTTTTCCACACCCATTTTGATTTAAATTGTGTCTTCACCAAATTTAAAAATTTTTAATATTCTCATATTATGAAATAAAATAATAATGTAAGGGCCTATATAAATTTTAATGAATAAAATTATTTATATCACGGTGAATAATCTAATCTTAGATTTAATCTTAGATTTTTGTAGGTTAGATTTAAATGAGAAGTTATAAGAAATTCATTGTACATTTTAAAAATATCTGTCCTATTTTGTTCTTTCATAATGCATTTATATAAATAGCCAAGTGGATAATATTCATCAGGTTTTCTTTGAAATAGAGCATTATTATTAATAAAAACCTGATTTGATTAAATTATAAATGGAAAAATCTATCTTATAATAAAAATCAATTACAACATGAAAATAAAAGTTAGTTACATAATTGTGTAAGGATTTTTTTTCTTGTAAATGTTTATTTATTTATATAAGTATGTAATATTAATGTAAAAAACTATTTAATTTTTTTTTTTAATGCTCTTATTTACAATCGCATCAACAATTGTAGTCATTAGCGACTAAAGTAAGAGACTACATGATCATATAAAATAAAAATAAACAATAAAAAAAAGGAACAATAAAGAATAAACATAGATAAGTAACAACAATAAATACAAAATAAAATATATAAATCACACAAAAATCACTAAATCGTAATCTTCATTCCACTGTAGGAGAGAGAGGAACCAAAACAGACGTTTAAACTGGTTTAATAGAAATTTCATATCCGAATCCAGGTCTAAGTTTTGTGTGATGGTTCCAAAGATTAGGCAATCAAAGAGCAGATGGTGCACGGACCATTTGACATTGCAAGCCTCACAGATCTTCTGAGGAGAGCCAAGTAGATGAGCGTGGAAAAGCTTGGTGTGTTCAATCCTTAGCCGAATTAAGATGACTTGGTGGTCTCTTGTGTTGCTCGAGGAAAGAGATTTCTCGAGCCCATTCTCTCGGATGTTACGTAATGCCGTGGGAGGACTCAACAGCCAGAACCTAATCCACTGAGCTCGCAATTTTACACGGTCTGATCTCATGAAATCTCTCTCACATGTCGATTGTACTCGGATGTCATTTATTGCAGCTCTCTTGGCAGCCTCATCAGCCATTCGTTCCCAAGGATGCCACAATTGCCAGGAACCCATACCAGTACCACAGTCTTATTTATCCTTGAAAGGATATCATGAATAATTTGGACGATGGATTCAGAACGTTTGCAGCTCGAGCTCTCAAGTACACTCCTAGAGTCAGTAATTACTAGGAAGTTGTCATTGTTACCGGTTTCGATAACCTTCAAGGCGGAGTAAATTGCAAAGGCCTCGCAAAAGAACAAAGAAGAACAAGCATTAAGTTTATATAATATCTCGTTATCAGGGAGTACAATAGAATAGCCACATTTTTCGGCCAAGACAGACCCGTCTGTGTAGATGAGAGTGTACTCATTGTACTTCTTAGCCTTGTTGTTAAACTGGTCTCTAGCAGACTGGAAACCTGTTCCTATCTACGACTTCCAGATTGTAAGTATACGATCTCTGGAGACGCTCGTAACGAAGGACCGTCGTATCCTATTCACTTATTTATCTCTGTTTCTCCGAGATAAAATTTAAATTCCAAGAATATTGGCTTTTATATTGAATTAATTTTTTTAAATTTAAAAAAAAGTAATATTTTGTTCTTTTTAATCGTGAATAAAGTAGTTTTAAATTACGATAATGTAGTTGTTATAAAATTAACTCATTGAATGAAACAACATATAGTTTTCAAGCAAGAAACGAAATTATTCTTATTATAATTACTTATTCTATAAATTACGCTTCAACTTGAACCCGGAGGGCCCGGGTTCGAATCCCGCTCAGGCATGGAATTTTCACACACGCCACAAATCATTCATTTCATCCTCTAAAGTAATACTTAACTGCGGACCCGGAGGTTAAACAAAAAAAAAAAGAAGTATTAAATTTGAAGAGAATAAACTTTTCTTAAAAGGTTTTGTGTAGATTTTTACAGAGAAAGTAACTTATTTATTCTCCATTTTATGTTAAAATAAATTTAAAGTTGATCTTTAAATCTATGTATTTGTAAATAAAGCCAACAACTCTGGTTACCGAATGCTTCGCCCTCGGCAGACTACTTCTAAGAATGAAAATAATTATAAAGGAAATTTGTACGATACACGAAAAAAGTGAACTTTGCTTTTTTCTTACAACCTTTTAATTTATGATGCGGTGGAACAAACACGAACTAAAAATAACTCTAAAAAAGTATTGAATTATCTAAGATAATTATACAACACCGAATAAAATTTTTAGATTCGGGAAATATGGTGACCGTATTTCTCCATCTACTTGATCAATTTTAAACAAATTTAATTGTTTCAATAAAGTAGATTCAGAAGTCATTGTACAAAATTTAATAAAAATCGATTAATCCAGTTTGAAGATGTCATTCAAACAATAACTGATGAAAAAAGAAAGAAAAAAGTAACTGATGTGGACCCCACATGACTTCCTTGTACGCCTATTAAATTACATATACTTTTTTTTTTTTTTTTTTTTTTTTAATGAAAAGTACATAAAATTTTATTTTATTAATAACTTCTGATATTTTTTTACATTTTCTTATTGAATTATTATTTATTGTAGAACTTTTTTTACAATCAGTGGTTAATAATTATTAATAGATTTGAGTCGGATTTGATCTGATGTGCCTTCCCCTTGTAAGATACAAATATTTCATTAATTAAACTTTAATTTGGCTATAAATCTGGGACCAAGGAAAATAAGTACTAGTTACAATATATCGTTGAAAAGCTCTCAAAGAGAGCTTATTGCTGCAATTAAAGTCCAAAATTCAAATTTTTTGGATTTTGGGCTTTTTTGGACACTTTTGGTTCAGTCAATTGCAATCGAAAACGGAAGGTTCACAACTAGATGTTATAACAGTCCTAAATCAAAAATTTCAACATTCTACGGCTAATCGTTTTTAGTTACGTGACGTCACGCCGAAACTAGTAAAAATGGATTCAGGGATGTCAAAATGGATATTTCCGTTGAAATCTGAAAACCGAAATTTTTCGTGATCACAATACCTCTTTTACTTTGTACAAGCAATTAAAAATAAATTTTATTCTATATGGCGGATCTGACGTACAAAAATGAAAAACTCGCCATAATGCAGTATTTTTTAACTGCGTAGAATCGCATTTCTTTCTGCCTCCAAATATCCTTACAGATATGCAGTAAAAAGCTGTTTCCATACTTAAATTTCACCCGGTATATATACGAGTATATATATTATATAAATTTATTATACTTATTAAATAACAGAGATAAAGAGTGAATTAAAAAATATTTAAGCTACATAGATTTAATTAGTTATTAGTGTTATTTCAGATCATGTAATTTTGTTGTTTTTTATTTCCTTTTTTTTCATGTATAAACTGCTACGTTGCGTAGGGAAAAAAACCTCACTCGATTTAATATTCAAGAAGCGTGACAGACGCGTTCAATAAGTTCGAGTCTTAATATAGAATCATTTGTTTGTGTCTGCTCTTGAATAAACAGAGACATTAATCACAACTCGTGAAGAAAAACTATCCTTTTTTTGTTGAAAAATTATGATTAAAATATTTGTGAAACATTATCTGTTTTTAAATTTTTCTTCGTAAACAATTATTTTTGTAATTTATATGTATATATATATATATATATATATATATATACTATTATAGGCATATTTACTAGCGTACCCCGTCGCGACTTTGCTCACAATATAGATGAAGTTTCACTCGCAATGCTTTTTTAATAGCAAACTTATTTTTTTATAAACAAAAAATATTTAGTCAAAAATGTTATATTTAGATTTTGATTAAATCCTGATAAAACTGTATAAAATTTTTTTAATGAAAAATACTGAAGGAATAAAAGATAAACAACGAATTATTGCCCAAAACTTAAAAAAAGGAAGATAAGAAAATTGAACAATATTTGTTAGACCGATCCATTTTATCGATGAATTAAAATAGTTCAATATAAAAGTCCAATAAATAAAAAATTTATTACAACCCCAAATCTAGCATCCCCATTGTAGCTTCGCCCGTGCTGTATGGTTACTTGCGCTTCCCGGCACGATCAGAGGGTCATGGCTCGCTTCGCCGTCCGATCCCGTTTTCTCCCGTTTCTCTTTCCCTTACTTCCTTTTCCTCTTCCCCCACTTACCATTCCCCCTTCCCACACTTCCCATTTCCCCTTCCTCATTCCTCTTTTCTTTTTTCACTTTTTTCTTTCCATTTCCGTTTTTCATTTTTTTTATTTTTGCCATTTTCGCTTTCTTCCCTTTTACCTTTTTAGATTTTTCCCTATTTTCCTTTTTTGATTTTTCCCTTTCCCCCTTCTTCCCCGCGCGTAAATCGCTCCAGTAGTTTTTTAGTCTATAGCGGACACACATATCGGCAACATTGCAATGGAATCGTAAAATATTTAGTATTGTGTATGTTGCTTTTACGTCTAACAGATAGCGCTGTTAACACGACATTTAGTTTTTTATCGATTTGAACCCCTTAAAATCAAAATTTTACAAAATCCTTTCTTAGTGCTCGCCTACTTAAAGATACGAAGGTACCCTGAAAATATCAAGTCTCTGCCTATAATAGTTTTGGTTGTGCATTTATTATGAGTCAGTGAATCAGTCAGGACATTCACTTTTATATAAGAGGAGATATATATATGTATGTTAATTATTGTTTAAGCCGATCTCAGTGACGGAGTGGTAGCGTCTTGTTGTATTATCCGGAGATGCCGAGTTCGAATCTCGGTCAGTCATGACATTTTTCGTACGCTAAAAAATTCCATTTCTATATTCCCACATTATAAGCTTTCTTTGGTGAATTAATTCATATGCTACAAAAAGATTATTTAAGTTATTGTCAAAAAACGTCTTTGGGTTTCGTTTTTTAATGACATTTTTCCCGAATTTAGCTTAGAAAATTCTGTTTTAATCCAACTTGGTAACAAATTCACCTTCTTGAATAAATTGTAACAACTTAATTAAATTTCAGCTACAAAATGGCTTATTAGAGTTAGTATGAATAAATCTAGAATTCACCTTTAAAGTACGTGACTCGTAGCTTACTCAACTTTATTAATAATAATTGAATGAAGCCATTTTCTGGAATTCCCATACAATCAGGAGATATGGCTTGTGCGCCGCATAGCCACTTTGTTGATTAAAAGCCAATTTTCCTTCGACCTTAAAGTTAAGTAATACAACATTAGGTTCATCTTTGTTAACCCATCGGGTTGGTCTAGTGGTTAACGCGTCTTCCCAAATCAGCTGATTTGGAAGTCGAAAGTTACAGCGTTCAAGTCCTAGTAAAGCCAGATATTTTTACACGGATTTGAATACTAGATCGTGGATACCGGTGTTCTTTGGTGGTTGGGTTTCAATTAACCACACATCTCCGGAATGGTCGAACTGAGAATGTACAAGACTAAACTTCATTTACACTCATACATATCATCCTCATTCATCCTCTGAAGAATTATCTAAACGGTAGTTACCGGAGGCAAAACAGGAAAAAGAAGAAGAAGAAGAAGGTTCATCTTTGTTGCGTTCAAGTCCTAGTAAAGTCAGCTACTTTTACACGGATTTGAATATTAGATCGTGGATACCGGTGTTCTTTGGTGGTTGGGTTTCAATTAACTGCACATCTCAGGAATGGTCGAACTGAGACTATACAATACTACACTTTATTTACACTCATACATATCATCCTTATTCATCCTCTGAAGTATTATCTGAACGGTAATTATCGGAGGCTAAACAGGAAAGAGAAAGAAAGGTTCATCTTTCTTAACCCATCGGATTAGTCTAGTGGTGAACGCGTCTTCGCAAATCGAGGATCAATCGTCTTCGCAAATGAAGTCGGGGAGTTGCGGCTCGTCCATTGAAATCATACCTGGCTTCCTCTCAGCGGGAGTTGGGTCCCCAATACAGCGTGGCAGTGGTTGCCCTCAAAGCACCACAGTGTCGAGCGTCTTTCGCCGGCGGGGCCGCGGCGGTTTTCCCCGAGCGATCCCACGATGGGTCGAGTCCTGATGCTGAGTCCGCAGGGCAGGGCGATTGAAGCCCTGCGAGCTGAAGCGGGAAACTAGCGTCCGCGTCCAGCGGTTCCCTCGGCGGGCCAGGCCTGCTGCTCGGGCGGGGATGTTGGCATCCACCGGAAGGTACCATGTTGAGGCGGCCAGGGAACTTCTTCTGTCTTCTTTCATCCTCTTCTTCTTCTTGGTCTTCTCCAGGTGGTGGTCGATAGTGAACTATAATTACGATCATGAATTAAAAATTTACTCTCGTGCATGCTCTTTTATTGGAGCATTGGAGCATGCCCATAGTGGTGGGGCCACAGCGCCGCAATGGTGGGAGAATTGCGCGGCGGGATTGACGCTTGTACCAGTGCTTACGTAAACTGTCCCGGTGACATCTGAGCTGCTACCGTTGTCGTCCGCAGATATTAAATTAGGGATATATGTGGTAACAATTTAAAATGTAAAAACGTATCTCGAACACGATCGCCCTGTTGACTCGATACCAGGTGCGTTAAGCTTTGCGGCTACACCGGTCTGCCGGCCGTATCAACGAAACTTGTTCTTTGTAAGTTGTGAAATTACATTAGTTTAGTTAGTGAGCCGATCGTCGCCGTTAGGACTGTCACACCCGTGTGAATTAAATACGATATGCTCGCTCGCTTTAGTTAGGATCATTGAATTAAATAAACGAAAAAATATTATATTTAAATAAAATGATAATATTTTTAATTAATTTGTGTGTGGATGTGTGTGTAACCCATGCATCAGAAACAAGCGACAGTTGTTGTTAACCATGAGTGATTATTCTCATTAGCAATAGCATTTTTTATTTCTAATTGTCGATCTATCAACTTCGTAACCTTTATATATATTTCTAAAGTTTAAGGATTATACCATCGAATTTGTAAAATAAAATCATTTTTTCTGTTTATTCTTATTTTTCAGTACAAATAATTATATATAAATTAAAAAAATATTGAAAATTGATCATTTTCTAGTGTAATCTTACGTATTTGAAAAGATACCACTTGCGTTATTATAAATTATTTATTTAATATATTTAATACGCGGATATAAAATATACCGTTAAAAAAAATATTTACGATAACATGGAAAGTTATACTAGTTGTACTTGTTTGTACGACAGAATATCTTTTATAAAAATAAAATGTCAACAAACTTTAAATAGATGATAAACATTCAAAATAATATGAGATATGAAGTTACGTAAATTGTTTAGTATATTAATTTCGTTACCTACATTTAGATTAAAAAAATTTTATTCTAATAATTGTTAATTTATAATGGATAAAACTTTCCCTTAAATTGATAAAAATTGAAATCTATGTTACTGATGAAAGTTGATAGAGCAACAAGAAAACTGTTAAATAATTACGGAACAAATTATTTTTCCTCTCAGATATTTAGTTACTCTGTATATCTGGAACATATATAGATCTCTTTTTATTTTTTGTCTTCAGTAATTTGAGTGGTATGATGCAGCTCTCAAGATTCCCTATCTAGTGCTAGTCGTTTAATTACGGTATACTCCCTACATCCTCTATCCCTAAAAATTGTTTTACATATTCCAAACGTTGCCTGCCTGCACAGTTTTTCCCATCTACCTGTCACACCAATATCAAAGCGGCTATTCCAGTATGCCTTAAGATGTGGCTTATAAATCTGTCTCTTATTTCAGTTATACTTTTCCAAATGCTCTTTCTTTATCAATTTGCCGTAATTCCTCTTCTTTTGTCACTTTATGCACTCATTTGATTTTTAACATTCTCCTATAGCACCGCATTTCAAAAGCTTCTAATCTTTTCTTCTTAGGTACTTCGATCTTCCATGTTTCATTTCCATGTAAAGGTACACTCGAAACATATATTTTCAAAAATGTTTTCGGGATATTTAAATTAATTTTTGATGTTAGCAAATTATATTTCTGACTGAAAGATCGTTTTGCCTGTGCTATCGGCATTTTATATCGCTTCTGCTTCGTCCATCTTTAGTAATACTACTTCCTAAATAACAAAATTCTTCTACCTCTATAGTCTTTTCTCATCCTATTTTTATATTTAATGATCCATCTACTTTATTTCTACTACACTTCATTACTTTAGTTTTGTTCTTGTTTATTTTTATGCGGTTGTTCTTGCGTAGGACTTCATCCATGCCATTCTTGTTTCTTCTAAATCCTTTTTACTCTCAGTTAGAAAAGCTAGATATCTATATATGTGGTGTGTAATACTTATACAGTAAATATATAAAGGAAAGTATGCTGACAGGTCACATTCTTCGTGTCGGGTTTTTTCAAATCCTTGTTTTGGATGACCCCCTTCTAGCCAAAACAAAACACAATAATAGTGTTGAAAAATTCATATCACTGTTATATTTTTAACGATGTTATATTTGCGACGCAACAGTTAGCACCTGCCATGGGTTACTTGACTAAAACATTAAATTTGAAAAAAATAAAAAAATAGTTATTCTGAAGAAATTACAATGCACTAATAGTTTTCATAAACTGAACAAGCTTTTAATTTTTATTTATCATTATTATTTTATTTTCATTATTATATTTTTTTTCTATGCATGAGTTTAATGAACAAGACGGCCCAGGGAGCATAGTCCCCCGGCCAGACCGGCTAATAAATATATGTATGTATACACACACGCGCTCTATCTAATTGTAAAACATTTTTACAATAAATAATAATTTAATAGTAACAAAAAAATCATAAGTTATTAGTGAAATAAAATTTTATGTACTTTTCATTTTAATTCAAAAATTTTTACACAGCTTAATCATTATTAATAAATCAATATATTTTAATTTAAAAAAAAATATATATATATATATATACATGAAGTCGGATTCGATCCATTATGTGCATGGTTACGGATCCAACACGTTCTCACTTACACCCCATAACTACTTGAGCGATGTGAAAGAAAATTAATGTATAAACAAATATAAAATGCTAAGGAAAGTTTTAGTACCATTTTTCTTAAGCATAATTGAATTACATCATTAAGCGTAATTGCATTACGTGTTAGTATTTTGTGATGAAGACACGTAACAATGTAGTGTTCACACACGCAGTATGATTCAAATCGGTGTCTCGAAACCCGTGCCTTTCCGGTGTTAGCTACAGTAATATGGATCTTAGGTGCCTTATACTGATTTAAACCCTTTTTACAGAAAAGGCCACAATACTTATTTTCTTTCAGAATTAGAAATAATTCGGACTTTTACTCTATCCTAATATTTCAAGTAATATCGTTGAATTAATAATTTTATAAATATTTGATGTTAATAAAAACTAATATTTTAGCAGTTGTGAGATTGTATACTTTATTAAATAATTGGAGGATAGTACCTCACTTTCAAACGAAATAAGTTTAAATGAAGTGCAGCAAAAAATGTATATATGTAATCTGATAGGCGTTAAAGGAAGTCATGTGATGTCCACATCAGATTTTTTACATATTTGTATATTTCTTAGGGGTCTTTATACTTTTGGTTTGTGTTGTATCTCATCCCACGGTAAATCTGTGATCTCACAAACATAAGTTGTTGTTTATGCGAGCCACTGAAATCGATTACCATTCTTTGTATGAAAATCAGATAAAACTCGGATTCAAATCGAAATGCAAATTCACGAAATATTTTGTGCTTATTAATAATTTTTCTTCGAAGTAGTAATCTGTTGAGAACAAAGCTTTTTATAGGAAGAAGGCTACGTTAGTTGTCTTGTACAATAAAAGTTGTTATACAACACTTTTCCAGCTTGAAAAAAATAAATAAATAAACTAGACTAGTTACATCGCTTTATGAATAAAATAATTTTAAAAAAAACCTTTAGAGACTATTTTTATTTTCTACATGACTAACCGGGGATTCGAACCCTGGATTTCTGGTAAATATTTCTATTCCGCTACGGAGATCAGCAATTTAAATAATTAAAAGAAGAAACAGTACATTCTAATTTTATCCGCATAGTAGAAGTATACCATAGTTCTGTCTGGATTTGATGAAAAAGTTAAATATTTATTTTAATCATTGGTATTACTTTAATGGAACTATTTCAGTATTGAATCGAACTATGTCTGGTCAATGTTCAAACCCTTTTTTTTACATTAAATATATTATCTGTGTATAATATCCTTTAAAAACTTACTGCTGCAGGATTACTTTAATTAATTAATGCATCGGCTATATAAGTTACGTGGAAAAATCATACATTTTATATAATAAGTAAATTATACCATGACTGAGTCATACTAATACTCTAAGAAAGAGGCTTCTTCATCTAGTTGAATATTTATTTATTAGGACGTCGATTATCCGGATCAGGGTGAATAAAAATTAACTCTCATAAGTGGTACTTATTTTTATTGGTTCTAGAGTTATAACCAAATAAAATCTTAATGAAATATTTGGATCTTAGAGAGGGAAGGCACATCGGTTTGAATCCGACTTCATTTCCTTTTTTTAACTCTTTTTTTAAATATATTGATTTATTAATAATTATTAACTCTGATTGTAAAAAAATGTGTATATGTAATTTAATAGGTGTACAAACAAGTCATGTGGTGTCCACATTAGATTTTTTTGTAAGATATTTTTTGTTTTGGAATAAAATGTTCAGCGTTTTAAAAAATTAGCGTTCAAATACAGAGATAGAAAAACGATTGCTGACATTTACAGGAACCAAACAGCAACACTAATAATTGTAGAACATAAGAAAGAAGCCGTAATAAGAAAGGGAGTCCGACAAGGATGTTCCCTATTCACGTTACCTTTTAATCTTTACATAGAACTAGCAGTTAATGATATTAAAGAACAATTTAGATCCGGAATAACAGTACAAAGGGACAAGATAAAGATGCTACAATTTGCTGATGATATAGTAATTCTAACTGAGAATAAAAAAGATTTAGAAGAAAGAATAAACGGGATGGATGAAGTCCTGTGCTAGAACTACCGCATAAAAATAAACAAAAACAAACGGAAGTAATGAAGTGTAGTGGAAATAACGAAGATGGACCACTGAATGTAAAAATAGGAACAGAAAAGATTAAGGAGGTAGAAGAATTTTGTTATTTGGGAAGTAGAATTACTAAAGATGGACGAAGCAGGAGCGATGTAAAATGTCGAATAGGACGGGCTAAACGAGCCTTAATTCAGAAATAAAATTTGTATACATCAAAAATTAATTTAAACTAAGGAAATATTTTTTAAAGTCTATATTTGGAGTGTAGCTTTATATCGAAGTGAAACTCGGACGATCGGAGTACTTGAGAAGAAAAGATTAGAAGCTTTTGAAATGTGGTGCTATAGGAGAATGTTAAAAATCAGACTGGTGGATAAAGCGACAAATGAAGAGCTGTTGCTGAAAATCGATGAAGAAAGTAGCATTTGGAAAAATATAGTTAAAAGAAGAGACAGTCTTATAGGCAACATATTAAGGTATCCTGGAATAGTCGCTTTAATATTGGAGGTACAGGTAGAAGGAAAAATTTGTGCAGGCAGGCAACGTTTGGAATATGTAATACATATTTTTAGGGATGTAGGTTGTAGGGGGTATACCGAAATGAAAAGACTGGCACTAATAAGGGAATCTTGGAGAGCTGCATCAAACCAGTCAATTGATTGAAGACAAAAAACCATGGAATCCAAACATTTGTAGTCAGCTCACCTTTTCAGTTACGCTCTGTAATTATAAAGTGTTACTTCTGTAATAAATAATTATAAAATTAGTCTAGCACTAAAGTGTAATCGAATTAATATGATCTATTATGGAATTTTTCTAATCTTTCATTAACGTTAGTATACCGAAAATTCAAGTTATAATACATAAAAGTTTAATGACACTTAGTATAATCATTGTCATCATACAGAAAAAAAATGTATAATGTGGCTTCTGTCTATTGATTTAAATCATAATAAACAGCGCATAGCGTTTCTGTCGTCATCTTCCATAATTATTTTCAATCTTGTGATTTGTTTTTAATTAAGTTTACTTTATATTAAAGTGTCTTGTCTTGTTTCTTGCTTAATTAAAATAATGAACATTTGTTTAGTTTAAGAACAGGAAGTATTATGCCTGTTTAGTAACTGTAGGGAGAAGATAATATGTCGGACGGGAATCCATGATCCATCGATCGTTAAACCGTTCCTTAGTTTTTGCTACATTGATTGTAATCTAATTAATTCAATGCAGAACATATTTACATTAACTTAAGTTTTATTCAAGAGGATAGATAAATTCAAGGCTTGATAAAATAATGATAGAATGGATTCGGAAACCATATTATTTTAAGGATGTTTTACTTTTTTTTTCATTTTAATAATTATTAATTTCATTTTTTATCCGTGAAATGTGTTGTTAAATTGTTTTTAGACGATAATTAAATTTTAACGTAGCCGGGCAACGTTCGTGTTCGGTTAAACACGATTTTTTCCGGATGAAAAGTTAATATGTACGAAATTATAAAAGCTATTTAGCTTTTATTTCATTAAAGGAATTCCTGTTTATCAACATACTCGTAAATGAGGAAAAGTGTATGGAAACGTATAATATTGCTTTGAAGATAAAAAAAACTGGAGAAATATTTTCTGTTTTTATAATATTCCTTCATCACTATTGTCATTTCATTTTTCATATAGACTTTACTAAGAGTCATTTAATTTGACAATGACTTTGCCTTGCTACTGTCTTCAAAAAAAACCTCTACAAAAAAATTTCATATTATTAGATTAATAAATCAATTCTGCTTAAACTGTATTAAATAATACTAGCTGTTGTTTCCGTTTTCTTTTTATCGTGAAAAACTACAATTTTCAGAGCTTTTCATAAACTTAAACTGTCTATATTGTTGATATTAGATAATTACTATTATCTTTTCTGCTAAGAACACTATAATCTCTATGTTGAGTACTGTTTGCCTTTCTTAGCTTCATTCTTTTATTATATATTGATGCGTTTTGGAACCACTTCATTGTTAAAAATTTTTGTACTGGTACTTTAAAATTTTTGTTAATCTTTATAAACCGTTTAGTCAACGCTCCTGATTATATTTGACGTCATGCCTTATCTGGCATTCTTCTTGTTTATTTGTTATTTATGGTTATACTTATCTTTTAATTTTAATTATGTATTTCCTGTTTTCAATAAATCTACATTCTTGAAAAGGATATCCGCTTGATTATTGATATGTTCATTTATGATCGTTTTATAGTTACTTTTTAATTTGAAGAATTCTAAATTCTCTAAAACGTCCATTCTTCTTTCTTTCTGTTCTTCATTCTTCTCTTTCACAAATGTATTGAAGGAAGAAGAAGAAACATTTTAGAAAATTTAGAAATCTTTAAGTTAAAAAGTAATAATAAAACGATAATAAATGAACATATCAATAATCAAGCGGATGTCCTTTTCAAAACCTCAATTTACTGAAAACAGGAAATAGATAAATAAAATTATAAGATAAGTATAACAGTAAATAACAAATAAAAAAAAGAAGGCCAAATAAGGGATGACGTCAAATATGGGGGGGGGGGGGAGGCGTTGACTAAACGCTATTTAAAGATTACCAGAAATTTAAAAGTACCAGTACAAGTTTTTTGACAGTGGAGTGGTTTCGATACGCGTCAACCATTGATAAAAGGATTAAGCTAATGAAGGTAAACAGTACACAACATCGAAATGAAACTTTAAACAACTACAAAAAAAAAACAATCAACGGCAATAAATATTGTTATATTCTAACAAAATGTTCATTAAATTATTATTACTTTAGTCTTGTCGATATCATAAAAAGTACACAAATCCAATAATTATGTTACAAGAATTTTATATTGTAAATAAAAAGAATCCTGATGCTATAGTTTATACAGATGGCTTCAAACACGATAATTCTATTGGTTGTGCTTTATGGTCGGTGATAGACTTACACTTTTGGCCTATCCAGAATCGTCATCTTCACGGAGCTGTACAGTATTAATAAGTCCTTAAATATAATTATCCCAAAATTTTCATACGAACCTATCAGTTCAGATTCCATATGTTCCTTGCAAGCGATTAGTGACATATACTCCTGCCATCCGGTGAGATTCAGTGTGTTATTTCTGGGATGACTCGGCGTAACACAAATGTAACTTCTGCTTTGTCCCAGCCATATGAAAATTTCAGGCAATTAGCGTACTGATAGAGCAGTAAAAGAGGCGTTTACAGCTTGTTTTCATTGATCGCATTGTTTCAGACGATCTTATCGTTTTCTGTAAAAAATGATTCGTGATGAATGTCAAAATCGAGTGCGGGAATACCGTTGAGACGAAGTTATTGTTTACCGTTTGCGAATGGGGCACACTAAAAGTTTCCTAACAATTTTGGTGCATTAATTATTATTTTTTATTTGTTTGTGTTTTTTCCTTATAATAATTGTTCTTATTTAGTTTCTAAGTTTTTTCTGCCTTTTGCGTATGGTGTGGTATTTTTCATCCATGGTATAGTGTGCGCGTATATGTGTGTGTGGTACATTACTATTATCTATGATACTTTGTGTTGGTATTGTTAAATTAAATACTTGTTACTTAGATACTGATGATACTGATTGTTACTTAGATACGTTTTAGGCGTTTATCCAAAGAATAGTAGGGACTTTAAACGAATTCGATATTTTACTTAAGAAAGTTATAGCGATATTTTTAAAAAAAAAAATCTCCCCCCCCCCCCCGTTTCCACCCCCATGGTCTGATTTTGTCTATTAAAAAACTGGACCGTGATTTCGTTAAAATATAACGACCAAAGTGATTGGCGCAAAATTACGGCAGTTATCGTGTTCACAAGAAAGTGAAATATATATTTCACTTTCTGTATATATAGTTTTGAATTGAAGGTGGTTTTGGGGTCTGGGGGATATGAAACGCGAAGATATGTCGAAATTTTTCGGACGTCGAATCATGGTACCCATAAAAATAGGTAGCTTTCTTAAAAAAACTTCCTAAAAACGTGCGGGTGATAATTTTGTTTATGGTATTTATACATATTTATTTTCAGATTTTGTTCTGTTTATTTAAACAAATATATATGAAATTCCAGGTACACAATGCAGTACAACCAGACAGTACTCAAATTATAGACACTAATATCTAATTATGTATAAAAAGAGAATAATCCTCAATTTTCTTCATTGAAAACATGTAGCATCGTTAACAAACATGAATTATACGATCAAGAAATATATTTAGAACCATATACTCTTCATATAGAGAATATCAATAATTAATGATGATGGTTTATATAGTTTATTTCAGTTTAAAATTTCCCCTTTTTCCCTACAATTTTGAAAGTTGGGATAAACATAGAATTATTATTTAAATAATTACCAGTTTCTGTATATTATTTTTACTCTAAAAAAGGGGCACTTCTCGATGAAATAAATATTTTAAAATGGCAAATATATATTGTCCTTGACAAAAGTGCGTTCAAAAAATTGATTTTTTTTCAACAGATGGCCAGTAAGATTTTCTTTTGTATAGAATTGAGCTAATTCTAAGCTATTAATTTTGAATATTTTTTTCTTTCTAAAATCACAAAAGGTGCTCTTTAAAAAAAATACAAGTTATTAATAAAAATAAGTTATTAGAAAAAAATTAATGATATTAAATTGTATATTGCATATATTAACTATCTGTAAAGGAAAAAGTTTTTCTTTTTTATTCTTTGTTAATTTTTATACACGGAACAGTTTTTTAATAGACTACGAAGCTGGTTTATAGACTTTGAAAATAAATACAAGAGCAGAGAGTTGCGATAAAAAGGTCTTATTATTAAAACTGCATCGTAGACTGCTCTGAGACAAGCCTGTCTGCTTCCTTAAAAAAATTAACATCCATTTAT
The DNA here is from genome assembly GCF_047948215.1 of Lycorma delicatula. NCBI lineage: Eukaryota > Metazoa > Arthropoda > Insecta > Hemiptera > Fulgoridae > Lycorma > Lycorma delicatula. The sequence goes on from NC_134455.1 coordinate 136,013,785, forward strand.
TTTTTATAGGCAGTCACATACAGTAACAGTCACGTAGCGTGACATGCACAGTATTTTTTTTTAAAAGTATTCACTTCTACAGTCAGCAAACGTAGTATAATACATACGTCATCGACGCTCTTAGTTACATCAAAACATAGGAGTTTTGATGTAATATATGTCTGATGAGTTGACTACTCATCTGACTTATATATTTATTAATTATAATTATTGGGCTTAACTTATTAAAATTGAATTATATTGGCTTTAAATGGACTTAATTATCGAAATATAGTCCCGATCTGCTTACGTGCTCATATTTTACTAGATTTAAGGGCATTCCAGATGTACGTATAAGCGAACTAGCATAGAAAATATTTCTTTGAGATAATATACTGTTGGGCAGGTCTATATCTGTAAACCCACCGGGTTGGTCTAGTGGAGAACGTGTCTTCCCAAATCAGCTGATTTGGAAGTCGAGAGTTCCAGCGTTCAAGTCCTGGTAAAATCAGTTATTTTTACACGGATTTGAATACTAGATCGTCGATACCGGTGTTCTTTAGTGGTTGGGTGTCAATTAACTACACATCTCAGGAATGGTAGAATTGAGACTGTACAAGACTACACTTCATTTACACTCATACATATCATCCTTATTCATCCTCTGAAGTATTATCTGAACGGTAATTACCGGAGGCTAAAAAAGAAAAAGAAAGAAAGGTCTGTATCTGTAAATTTCTTGTCGGTTACGTTACACTAGATATGAAAACGGCAATATAAAATACTCTAAAGAATATGTGAAGAAGATAGTTTTTAGTGAAGAATATAGCTCTAAGTAGGGAATCTTAGAGAGCTGCATCAAACCAGTCAAATGACTGAAGACAAAAAAAGCAGAAGAATACGTGTCAGTCACGCTGCGTGCCTGTTACGTTTACTCTCTGTAGGTATAAATGAAATGTAATATTAGCATTAGAAAGTACGTACACTACAGGGCAAAATTATTTTTATTAATCCGTTTTCTACTAAAGTCGATTATAAAGAGTTTTGTACTCTCAAAAACTGCGTTACCTATTTTTTACATTATTATAATCATAATAGTGCCATTATATACATTGTGCAATACAGTATTATTATTTAGTTACACACTAGACCAACCGGGTTGATCTTGTGGAAAATCATGTGATTTCGAAGTTGAGCGTTCTCAGGTTTGAATCCTAATATAGGTAGTTGCTTTTTTTCGGATTTGAATACAGAATCGTCGATACCGGTGTTCTTTAGTGGTTGGGTTTTAATTAACCACATATCTTCGATATGTTTGGCATGAACCTGTGCAAGACAACACCTCATTCTCACACGTTACGAACAAGGGACAGGCCTGCTTACGAGCTCTGAATCCAGAAAGCTGCATATGATATCTGGAAACTTCAAGAATATTTATAAGAAACTAAAAACACAGTTATTATTTCATATAAGATTTGCCCAAAAAGTAAGTGTACTGCTTTCCTACGGACGAACAGATAAAGTAAAACGTCCTTGAAGTAATACCAGCGCGTAGGTAATGACCTTGACAGTACATCCATACTTGTTTCAACTGGATCGGTTGAGTCAGTCGCGCGTAACTGCTGTTCGTGTATGGTCGTGTTTTATAACTCCGTTTGGGATGGAAGTAAATATTGAACAACATTACGCGATAAAATTTTGTGTGAAACTCAATAATTCTGCCACAAATATTTGATCCTTTAACCAAAGCTTTAAGCTTAAGCTTAAGCTTTCTAAATGACAAAGCTTTCAAACAGGGCCGAGAAAATGTTGATGACAACTCTCGTTCTGGAAGATCAACCTCGTCAACAAACGATGAAATTGTGGAAGTGGTGCCAGCTGTGCGTTGTGCACAAAGGATTTGTTCCTCCAGGACAGACAGTTAATAGCGTCTTTTTTCGGAGATGTCTTGCAAAGACTTCGAAAACGGATCTAGCGAGTCCGAATGGACATTACACGTGATTGAGTGCTGCACCACGATAACGCGCCAGCTCACACTTCACTTTCAATTCGAGAATTTCTGGTAAAGAAAAATATTCCCCTATTTCCACAGCCTCGCTACAGCCCAGATCTAGCCCCGTGAGATTTCTACTTCTTCCCTAAGTAGAAAATGAAGTTGAAGGGTCATCATTTCGGGACCATAGAAAACATTAAAAAACATTCTAACCGATAAGCTACACACACTTAAGGAAAATGACTTACGGTTCTGCTATGAACAATGGAAGAAACGTTGGAACGCTGTGTAACTTCCCATGGGTCATACTTCAAAGAAGATAACTTAATTTCGATTAAATCCAATAGGTAATTAAATAAAAAAATCAGTACACTTATTTTTGGGACAAACCTCGTATTTATTAGAATTAGTTTCATTCACTAAGATGACAGAAAACGATATTGATTATATAATCTACGAAGTAGAGAAACGTGTACATAAATATGCTCTCAATAGAGCCATAAATAAATTTTCAATAGAGCCTTGTAAACCTTGAATTATTTTGTACCAATTTTTTAATATATTTACCTTAACATTATTTTTTATGTTTGTATTTAGAATAATTAATACAAACTTTAAAAATATGTATTAATATTTTATAATTTGTTTTTATTAGTTCAATAGCTGCAGAGGCGTGTCGTGGGCACGCAGTCCACAGCTAAGACCACCACTAGACATGTACTAACGAATCTGTATTTTCTGCTAGTAATTGGTACATTCCAGTACTAAGCTAAGAGGGACGGACACACACACACACACAGAGGCAGGCACACATACAAATGCTCTTTAGTAGGGTAGGATTATGCAACTAGCCTATAATGATGACACGAGTTTTGGCGAGTGTCGTAAACTTCTTAAGGATGCATAAGTGGTCATTATAGAGAGTTGCATACAGTACTTTTTCTACGGCTGAGAAAATATTTGGATTATTGATTTAAATCAACGATAGAATATATTATTTACAGATAATTTTTTTAATTACATTTTTCCAAAAATATATCAAACAATACCTATTTTTTTTTCCTGTTTAGGCTTCATTGCATTTTCGATGCATTCGCAAATATTGATTCATTATATTAGTTGAATCTCTTTAAATTCATTCGGAAGATAAAAAAATCTAGTTTCTTAAAGAGTCCAAAACATTTCATGTGTTTTTCAATTGTTGTATGTGATATATTTCTACTTCCGTACAATTTCTCGCATAATTATATGAAGATCTGATTTAATTATGTCTTTGATTTAGTCTTTATCGACTTCAATAGATCGACCAGAATGTTGGCCATCTTTGATTGAAAAACCTCTAGAACGGGATTTTTTAAACCGGTTGTGACACGTGCGTTCTATTAGAAATCAACAACATAAACTTCACGTATCTATTTGTAAGCATCAGCACCTTTGTTGTCTTTACGGAAATAAAAAAGTAATATATGTTGAAAATGTTAAGTTTTTATACTCCATGATAAAATTGTCCATAAACTAAAAGGTGCAATCAAAATTAAGCGCATCTGCTTATACAGTATACTAAAAGTGACATCTATAAAAAGGCAAATAAAAAAAAAACATAAAAATTGAGAGAAGTCTTTCAAAATAAACATAAAGCAACCTATTTGTTAGAACCGAAATTATCTTGCCAACCCAAATATGTAGGATTTAAAACTATTTCTCATCTCTTATATAAAAGAGAATGCCCTGACTGATTCACTGACTCACAATCAACGTACAACCAAAACTATTATAGGTAGAGACTTGAAATTTTCAGGGTACCTTCGTATCTTTAAGTAGGCGTGCATAAGAAAGAATTTTGTGTAATTTTGATTTTAAGGGGTTCAAATCGATAAAAAACTAAATTTCGTGTTAACAGCGCTATCTGTTGAACGTAAAAGCAACATACGTTATACTAAATATTTTACGATTCCATTGCAATGTTTCCGATATGTGTGTCCGCTATAGACTAAACAACTATGGAGTGATTTACGCGCGGGGAAGAAGGGAGAAAGGGAGAAATCGGAAAAGATAAAAGGGAAGAAGGGGAAAATGGAAAAAATAAAAAGCGGAAAACGGGGAAAAGGAAATGGAAATGAAAAGAGGAAGGGGGGAAAGGGAAACAGGAGAAAACGGGAAGGGAGAGCGAAGCGAGCCATGACCCTCTGATCGTGAGGGGAAGCGCAAGTAACCATAGAGCACGGGCGAAGCCGCGATGGGGATGGTAGATTTGGGATTATAATAAATTTTTTGTTTATCTTTATTGGACTTTTAAATTGAACTATTTTAATTCATTTATAAAATGGATCGGTCTAACAAATATTATTCAATTTTCTTACCTTCCTTTTTTTTGTTTTCCGTTATTTAAGTTTTGAGCAACAATTCATTGTTTATCGTATATTCCTTCAGTATTTAAAAAAAAAAAATTTATTTACGTTTTATCAGGATTTAATGAAAATCTAAATACAATATTTTTTTATTTATAAAAAAATAAGTTTGATATTAGAAAAGCATTGCGAGTGAAACTACATCTATATTGTGGGCGAAGTCGCGACGGGTTACGCTAGTATTGTTGTATATTATAATTGGCTAAGTTACCCTGTCACAGTCACCTATGTCTCCACGAAATTTAAACATTTTTTAACGAAAATTTCCTTTCCACTTTTTTTCAGATTTAAAACTGATAGAATGTTGTGGAAGAAGTATTTTCTTTTATATCTTTCAATCATAGTTTTTCTTTTTTACCTTAAGAAAAGTACAATGATAAATTAGAAAAGCAAAATAAATTTACAAAAAAAATAAATTTACCTAAAAAAGGGAAATTTCTTTGATGTGGGTTATTTAACATATATTAAATCTAAAAAGAAGTCAGTGTTATTCAATTACTGTCTCTCTTTTAAAGAAAATTCTTGAAAAGAGGAAGTTTTATAGAAGAAGAAAGATGTGGGAGGGGATATTCCCTTCCAATACATGTCTCCGTCGTTTCATTAGTACGACAGATAATTTAGAGATGAAAACTTAGGATTGCCTAATTCTTTTTATACAAATTGTTGTTATGTTGCCGTTCTTTATCTCCTAAAAAAAAAACAAAACAAACTTTCATAAACATTAAAGCATTATAAATTTCTTGTGGATTTATTTATAAATGTGTTTGTCGTAAATAAATAAATTTGAAAAATCTATTCCATTTTTTGTCCACAAAAATACATTACGTAATTTAATCTAAAGGTTTTTAATAAGCTTCAATTCTCTCCTCTGGCAACGAAGAATTTAATTTTAGATTAAATATCCTACCTTGCTAAAAGGCATTTATATATGTTTGTGCGCGCGCGCATGTGTGTCCATCACCCTTAGCTTGGGACCGGAATGTACCGATCATTAGCGGAAAATCGTTAGTACATGTCTCATGGTGGTCAACCATGATAACATTATTTAATTATTACTAATTATTTCTATAGATAACAAGTACTTGCTGTTGTCTATAGAAATAAAAATGTAAATCGGGAAAAATCGGAAAAAACGAAAAAAGTAAAAAGAAAAAAGGGGAAAGGGAAAGTAGAAAAAAGGAAAGGGAAAGGGAAATAAGGAAAAGAGAACTGTGGGAAGGAAAAGTCAAGGGGGCGTTGAAGGGGAGAATGCGGAAAAGGAAAAGGGAGTATGGTAAAAGTGAAAATGGCGGAAAGGAAAGGGGAAAGGGAAAAGGTAAAAAGGGAATAGGAGAAAAAGGAGAAAGGGTAAAAGGGAAAGGTTAAATTATGGAAGTTCTGTAATATTCATTTTGTTAATGTTTTATCAAACATTCAATTGTGTTTATTTAATCTATATATATACTCGAATTTAGCAATAGCGAAGCATTACCGGGTCTGCTAGTATTATTATATATTTATTACTTGTACTTGTTATTTTTTATACTTGTAATATATATTTATTTCTTTAATAGATATATTTACAAAATATAAATTAATAATATATTGCTTTTATTTATGTGATTGTTTTTCATCATAAAATAATGAACTATAACCAAAAAATAGGAACCGGAATGTACCGATCACTAGCGGAAAATCCCGATTTGTTAGTAAATGTCTCGTGGTAGTCAGGTGTGTACTTGTTATTTACTAATTTTATTAATAAACGTAAGGGATTATTATATAATATTTAACAGTTAATAAAGAATTCTTATTTAGCAGGAGAGAGACGTTGGCGCGCATCCGGTCAGCGCATCACGTAGTCCGTTCTGCGCCAAACATTATATTTCTATTAAAAACTATTAAATTTTTTATCTATTCCATCCTTGAGCCTATTTTAAATATAAAAACATCAAAATGTTCAGAAAAATATTCTCTACTCAATAATATTTCTTTTCTTAAAATATTTAATATTCTCACAAACATTGGAAACGGAAGAATGAACGCATCGGGGGTCAAGATTGCAGAGCCCCGTGGCTAGACTGTTGGGCGAGCGAAGCGAGCCATGACCGGTTAGGATTAAATAAATTACTGTTCAATGAACATTAAAAACATATTTCTACCATCTGGATTTCTCTTATTTACACATCTAATATTACTCGCAGTGAATTAAAAGTGTTTTCATTTACATCTATGGATATTTTAAAGTACTGAAATCAGTTCTATTATGATCCATAACATCTTGCAACATTACTAGGGGAAGATAGGTTTTAATATTTATTTATTAATTCGTAAAGTTTTTTACTTATATGTAATTTTCCTATAAGGCATGTTTTTTTCATGAAATTTAGAAGTGGTTATACGGTTAAAAAAAAAAATAATTTTTTTCTTTTTGGCGGAGTGTACATTTAAAATTGAAAAAGAAATTCAAGAAATATTTTTACGTTAAATGAAAAATCTTTTTTAATAATAATTATTGATCAATAACACCGATCAAACTATCATAATTTTATTATTTATTTTGTTGTAATTTAAATATTATTCATTAAAAAAATTCTATAACATATATTTAATTGTCACTCTCTACTATAATTTAGTATTCACTAGGTCGGAATTTGCTACTCAAAAGATTAATTGTTTCTGAGAAAATGTGTAATTTCAGTTACATACCTCAGATATCCAGTAAATTTATTCTTACCAATCAAAATGAATTAAATAATTAGAAGTATAACTCGGTTTTATCAAAATAGCAAGCTATACTTTTCGATTATAGATTAAAAAATTGGTATCTCTAGGCAGATTGAACAAGCATTACATCCTTAAAAAAAAAGCTGTTTTATCATAGTTTTATTAAGTAGAATTTTTTTTTATGGACGGGGTTTAATGAATTAAATAGGAATAAACCACAAATGCAAAGAATGTGCGTTTTTATTGATTCATCTAAATATAACATGAAAGAAGTTTTACAGCAAAATGGAAACAATAAAAACAGTTGATAAAATTAAAAAAAAGTAAATTAAACTAAAATAAGGACAATGAAACGAACTACCAAAAAAAAGGTATGGAAATAAAGGACTAAACATCGTTATGCAGGATTTAATTAAATAAAATAATGGGTTTCCAATCAAATTTTAGACTTTGTTTAAAATATATGTTTAATGTTTTAGAAATAGCAGGCATTTAAGGTTTAATGATTTAGTTCTCAACAAGTCTTAAATCGAAAAGAAAATTTTGTCCTTCGATGAAAATATTTAAATGCAGTGGGAGGAGCTCTGAATAGTCATCGCCTTTAATTAAAGAGCTCCGAATAATAATTATTCTACATTAAAGAGCCCCCTCGACTACATTTAAGTATTTTCGTTGGAAGAAAACATTTTCTTATCGATATAAGACCTGGTGGGAACTAAGTCATTAGACAAACTTAAAGTCCTACTATTTCTACAACGTGAAAAATATTTTTCAATCAAATTAAAACTGTCTGAAAATTAATTGGTCATCCATTATTTTATTTTTTTCATTTTTTTTGTCTTGTTCATTTGCCCCGCTCCCTGAGTCGAACCCGCATTTAAGCATAAAAACAGATCCAGGGAGGTGCCAGTGTCTCAAACCACCAGAGTAGTAATCCTGGGTCCAGCTATGCAGTTCCGAAGGCACAACCCAGGCATCCTGCACCCGGTCTTTTTTTTACCATGCTTCTAGTAAGGAGACCCCCGAAGGGATCCCCTCACAGGGACTCCGGTCTTCTTATGCCATGCCTCTAATAACGGAACCTCAAAAGGGTCCCCTCACCGGTACTCCGGTCATTACAATGCCCTCGTCTCAAATGGGGAATCCCCGAAGAAATCCCCCACCGGAACTTCGGTATTTACTCCCTTTGTGGCTCTGCCAGGTGTCTCCGTCCGCTCATTGACGATGGGACGCCAGAGCGACCCACCCCTCCTGGACGAGGCTGTCCCATGACAAAGCCACCTTAGTTCCACACTCTCCAGCGTGTACTCCTCACTTCAGATGTGCAACCCTGCAACCACGGCGTCACCTGAGCGTGGCTGAGGATGACACATGAAGCACAGCGAGCTTCCTTTTGGCAGTTCTTCTTGACATGGCTGACCTCCCTACAATTAAAGCATTGACCAGTCCTGTCCGGGCCACCACAAAACTTGGCCCTGTGCATCGTACTCCAGCAACGGAAGCACTGTTCCTCCAACGACCGCCGCATCACCCTACATCCGATCCGTACCCGGCCGTCATTTAACAATTTCTCCGCCAGGATAGACGGCAGGGCCAGCGTCACTACCGGAGTAGCTGCGTAGGCCATTATTCTATTTAATTAAATACTGCGTAACGATATTTCCCATACCTCGTTTTGTTGTTTTTAGTGCGTTTTTTGAGTTCAGTTTATTTTTTTTTTTTAGTTTTTTAATATTCGTGTTTTTTTTTTTAATTGTTATAATTGTTTTTATTATTTAATACTTTTTACTGATCATCGAGAAAAATTCAGACATTCAATTTATTTAATTAATTGGTGTATACCAACCTAAACTTACAGATTTCTCAAGCAAGTGAGTTCCTCGGGAGACTTTTTATTGTGCGGATCATACAGCAATTTTCTGGGATTCAAATAACTTATAGCTGAACTCTCCATTTGTTTCACGCTATTTAGTACTACGTAGGCCTGGGACTTGGCAAAGATGTCAGTGCTCAGATCTACGACAGCTCTATCTAAAGTAGTCCCTTGTAGTTTAAACACCGTCGTGATTTCTTATTATATTAGCAAACACCCCGTTTGAATTTTGAAAATCGGAAGATTGATTGCGAAGATATAGCAATAATTCCGAATAATTGTGATCAGTTAGATTCAGAGTATACCTGATGCGTGCAAATGTTAGCTTTCAACCCACAAACAAATACCCCATTTCAATTTTGAAAATCGGACTTTTGCTTGCAAAGGTATTATAAGGCACCCCATTGCACCTCCCAAAACAACGCCACAGAGGGACCTTGTGTGTTACCAGTTGATGGTGATGGTTGGTCTAACCTCGTTCGAGTGCTTGCATCATCACATTACTGTAGCCTCACACGCAGTCCCCTCGGGAAGCCCATTATTAATAAACAATTTTTTTTTAAAATTATTTAATATAATTTTATTTTATTTAACGTGAATTTAATTATTTTATTTTGGTAATATTATTCATTCGATTGATTCAAATCATTCAATTCAAACTCAGCTAAAACAGTGGTAGAGGCTCTCCCAAATCAGCTGATTTGGTAGTCGAGAGTTCCAGCGTTCAAGTCCTAGTAAAGACAGTTACTTTTATACGGATTTAAAAACTAGATTGTGAATACCGGTGTTCTTTGGTGGTTGATAAAGACTGGTAATAAACCTTTTTTGAAAAAATTAATCAAAATATTTCTTACACCATCTGATTTAACCCGTAGAAAAATCTACTGATTTAATCACTTTACAACTAGTTAATCCGATTAAAAGGTTTTGTAAATATCATAGATAATGATAATAATGAATTTAAGAGAAATTTTTCTACAATTAAGTTATCATGTATAATTAAGGGGCGTTTTATTTGAAAAGTGATTCGCTTCCCTGTTTTTGAACTAAAACTCAAGAAAGAATTTCTTTTTAACCCAATTAAATATCTACAATCTGTTACCTCGAAACTATACAAAAAAATGTGAGCATTTATTATTGATTTGAAAGAGTACCCAACAGCAATTAATTGCTTTATCTTTTGCTCTAGTTTGCACCTGATAACAATTGCCGACGGATATAATGAAATTAATTATTTTGTAGCATGTCCATAAATGAAATATCTAACCAGGATTTGAACTCAGAACCTCTGGATGAAAAGAGGAAATAACACACCGCCGATCTCCGTGGTGGAGTGGTAGAATCTCGGCTTTTCATCTGGCGGTCCCAGATTCGAATCCCGATCTGGCAAGGCATTTTTTATACGCTACAAAATATTCCATATACCACGCACCAGCTTCAAGGTTATGCGGCAATATAATCAAGAAGAAAAATTTTAAATCGTTTATGAGGGTGGAAAAACTTTGTTGAAAAAAATAAAATGAAAACTAAAAACACTAGTATAAGATTTTTAATTCCTACAAATAACAGAATGTTGAGTATCACTAAAAATATATTTTCTACATTCTCATAACGTTCAAGAATTCATGGCGCAGCCGGTGATAAATAAGGCGAGAGATTCTATTACGGCATTAGGACCATGAAGTTCCAATAACCCCCCGCTGAGAACCAGCAGTGTTGGCTAACTACTGCTGGTTTATAAAAAAATAAGTTTTGACTTCACGTTTAAAGGAAAGAAACATTAAAATATTATTGTATTTAGGTCATGTTAACATTATTTTGTTTTCTTTTTACATAGCGTACTGTATGACTAATGCATACGTAAAATGACTAATTGAATAAAATACTATTTAATGATAAAACCAAATTCTTAATAAAAGAAGTGTTTCCATTATTAAAATTTTTTTTTAATAACATTTACAATTATAACAAATATATCTGTGCTAGTAAATGTGTTGAATTAATTGTTTTTAACTTGAAATCCTTGTTACCAGTATAACCATTATTTTATCTTCAAAATATTTGGAAACCATAAAAACTGGGCTTACAATTTAGTTCGTTTGATATAAAGAATAGCTGTTTCAAAATTATTTTGTATTAATAGTTCACGCTTCAGTACAAAAAATAAATCCCTTTCGGCATGCCGGAAGGCGGAGGTAGATTTCACCGGTACTAAGTAGGGGGATAAAAACGATATCCACCTTAAAGTTAAGAAAAACTTCAAATTTACTCAACACGACAATGGTTGCATGTGAGAAAAAGTTACACATATTTAGCATACGTAAAGCCCCATCTTCTTACAATTCCAACTACATTTTGGCCATCCCTTGCCGTAAAGGTTGGTTGTATCAAAAATTGTTTCAGACAAAAGTTTTGGTAATGTTTAGAGGATTAACTACCAATTTAAACCGATTCGAAACTGTGCCTATTAAGGGAGGTATGATTCTTTTTTGTATCTGAAACCCCATTTTTTCAACCACCGGGCCAATGGTTGGTGATAACAAAAATATTTAATAGATAAGTTTTAGGCCCTTATCCAAAGAATAGTAGGAACTTAAAATCGAATTCAATATTTTATTTAATAAGAAAGTTATAGCGATAGTTTGTTTTTTTCAAAAAAGCAACCTCATTTTCAATCCCATGGTCCAATTTTAACGAACTCAACCAAGATTTTGGGACGAGTTATTTTTACCTAACAATTTGAAAGAGATTGACGCAAAATTAGGCAGTTATCGTGTTCCCAATAAAGTGAAATATATATATATATATAAACAAACGTTTGGACTGACGATGGCTTTGGGGTCTGGAGGATGTGAAACGCGAAGATATGTCGAAATTTTCCGAAGTCGAGTAATGGTACCATTATTATAGGTAGCTTTCTTATGAAATCTACCTAAAAGAAAAACATTACTGATAAAAATAAAAAACTAGGTAAATTAAAAAACTTAGTTTTAAATTGGTTATTAAACTTATTTGATAAAGTGAATAAAACCAAGAAAACAAAAACTTTTTTTTTGTTTTTAATTCATTTTTAAGGAACACTGACGTTTTGTTTATTAAATTTCAAGCATTACCTGAATGAAAATTTTATTTTATTACATTAGGAAATTTTTACTTCTTAAAATAATTCCTGAAAGTTAGATTTTGAACAACAATTTTCTGAAAAATTAATAAAAAGTTAATCAATAAAAATATGAATTTTTTAGTTAAATTCAAGAAAATCTACTGATACTTCGGTGTGGGATCAGTTGACTTACATTTTAACTTTAACTAATCAGTCAGGGCTCTATTCACTCGCCCTTCCCGTCTAGCAAGGACCTTCTGGGTGTCGGCTATGTATTTTATTCTCATGGTTGTGGGAATAATACTGATAAATGACAACTAAAGTCTGAAAAGCCTGTTGGAGGAGCTCTTTATCCTCAAGCTTTGCCCTTGTTCTTGACATAGAAGCTCTGGTACATTCCTCATTCCCTCCAAGGGGGTTAGGGCCTCGATCTATGGCTTCAAACCTTCCCTGGGATAATATGAATGTATCCTGAAAATTTGAAAACAATCGATGGTTGGTCCTCGTGTGATGGTCTGATACCCCCCTCATAGCGCCCTCGAATATTTCGAAAACTATCAACTTTGGTGCAAAGTGCCAATTAGTGTCATCATCAGGTCATCTTTGTTCTTTATGAGAATATTAAAATTGTTTTGTTTGATTTCTTATTAGTGTTACACACGCGAATAACACGTGAGTAACAGTTGACGGTCAACATGTTCCCTCAACTCGTTTTATATGATGAACCAGTTGAACCATGCACGAAGGTTAGAGTCTTAGAGTTGTGATCTCACCAACGACTTACTTGGGTAACACATTTAAAGGAGTTGAATGTAAAATATCTAAAAATGCTAGACGTGCTGAGTGTTCTATGTAATACTTGTTGGAGAGCTGATCGAGTAACCATGTTGCGTTTCTGCCGAACTCTGGTCCATTCCTGTTTGGACTGCGGCAGCGTGGATTATTCGTCCGCACGGACCATCGCTCTTAAAATGCTGGATATAGTCCATCATTCATTTACCCGTCTTTCTACAGATGTATGTCGTTCAAGCCTACTACTGAACTGCAGTGAGCTATCTCTTTGGTATAGACGAAACCAAATGATCTACTGCTATGTAGCCCGTATTAAAGCGCAACCAAATCATCCGACCTTTTACACTGCGTTCTCCAACCAGCATGTTAATCGATATCAGGAAAATTCGAGATATGGGAGCTCATCACCTTTTCTTAGCTAGATATATATATACATATATATATAATTACATCCAGTTCTTACGGTTATTCAACATTGTTATCCCCCTTGGCCGCCTTATCTCTTAAATTATTTCTTTAGTGTTTGTCGATATCATAAAAAGTATACAAATCCGGTTATCTCACGAGAAAAATTTTATAATATTGAAAATAATGTTAATAATTCTGATGCTACAGTTAATATGGACGGCTGTAAACACGATAATTCTGTTGACTGTGGTTTTGTGGTTGGGAATAGAATATATATATTTGGCCTTCTCAGCATCGTCAGTATTTTCGTCGCGGAGTGTCTGCTCTTTAATACCATGGAGAACAACATAAAACCAAACCCATAATGAAACCGTTGCCCAACATTATTTATGAAAGACTCTCGTACGTCTAGCGCGATTAGTGAATGTATATATTACTACTAATTATTGCTGCCACTTGTCAGGTGGTTAAGTGTCAGTGTAGCATACGTTTTGCTGCAATGCAGTATTTGTTTGTGTAAAATGCCTTATTCACCCACCGGGTTGGTCTAGTGGTGAACGCATCTTCCCAAATCAGCTGATTTGGAAGTCGAGACTTCCAGCGGTCAAGTCCTAGTAAAGTCAGTTATTTTTACACGAATTTGAATACTAGATCGTGGATACCGGTGTTCTTTGGTGGTTGGGTTTCAATTAACCACACATCTCAGTAATGGTCGAACTGAGACTGTACAAGACTACACTTCATTTACACTCATACATATCATCTTCATTCATCCTCTGAAGTATTATTTGAACGGTAATTACCGGAGGCTAAACAGGAAAAAGAAAAGAAAATGCCTTATTCAATCCAGGTGAGGATAGCTATAGTTGAGCCCTACATTCGTTCTGGATCGTTCGCAGAATCACGTCAAGGATTCGTAGAAAAAATTTCAAATTCCTATATCCCAGCGAAAAGTAACATACACGATTTACTTAAAAAATGTCATACAACAGGTTCGGTTTTAAATGCAAAACCAAAAATAAATGAACTAGATGGACTAAACATTTACAAAAAACTCCGAATCAATTTTTGACATAATCACCGTACTTTCCCCTTCAATATAGCTATTGTAACTATATTCGCCGGGAAAGTTATATATATATAGTATATGTGAGTCGAATGAAGAATATTATAGAACATTATAATTTTATTAATTAATTTATTATTTTGTTTATTAATTAATTTTATTTTATTTTTAGAATATTATATAGAATATTATAGAATTTTGACGATTATAGTTATTATTATACTCTTATACGGGAAAATAGAATATTAAATGACAAGCTTAAATAGTATTGACGTTGTGTACATGGAAAGCTGAGTCTTTATAAAAAATGTGTTGCCCAAATAAACAAGTTCTTGCATGTTTACAAAGACGTAACCAGGTTACCATTCTTACCCACCGGGTGGGTGTAGTGGTGAACACGTCTTCACAAATCAGCTGATTTCGAAGTCCAACGTTCAAATTCTAGTAAAGGCTTTTATACTGATTTGAATACTAAATCGTGGATACCGGTGTTCTTTGGTGGTTGGGTTTCAATTAACCACACACCTCAGTGATTAGTCTAGCCTCACACAGGGCTTACCTCACCACTCTAGCCTCACATGCAGTTCCCACGCAAAACCCATTGAAATTAAATAGAATCTTTTTTAAAATTTATTTAATATTATTTTATTTTAACGTAAATTTAATTCTATTATTTTTGTAATATTATTCAGCGGATAGGTTTGAATCATTCAGTTCAAACCCAGTATTTTTTGGTGGTTGGGTTTCAATTAACCACACAACTCATGAATGGTCGACCTGCGACTGTACAAGACGCAGGTATATTTCACTTACGCTCATACATATCATCCTCATTCATCCTCTAAAGTAATACCTGACGGTGATTCCCGGAGGCTAAACAGGAAAAAATTTACCATTCTTATCACAAAAAATCCTTTTAAGTAATTTCTGATATTTTTTAAATAATCCTTACACGTGTATTATTTATTATAGTTATAATATTTTTTGTGAGAATTATCAAAAATTTATTTATTTAATATTGAGGGTGTATTTTTTTAAGTTAATTTCAAACTTATAAAAAATTTACTGGCAAATTTTTTTTATTTTCATTCATTTTATCTATTTACTAAAAAAAAAAAGGACTTCCGAAAAATGGCCTAAAATGTATTTTATTAAATATATTTTTAATAAATTTTGTTCAGTTCAATGAATTAAATATTTTAATGAAATTAAATTTTTACAGATACATTAGAAAAAAGAATTATATATTTGTTCAATGAAAGATACTATTATAAACGCATATCCTAAGAATGAATAAATAAGGCAAACTTATTATTCATATTTTTATAGTAACATATCTCTTTCTTTTTTCCTGTTTAGCCTCCGGAAATTACCGTTCAGGTATTACTCAAGAGGATGAATGAGGATGATATGTATGAGTGTAAATAAAGT
The DNA here is from genome assembly GCF_047948215.1 of Lycorma delicatula. NCBI lineage: Eukaryota > Metazoa > Arthropoda > Insecta > Hemiptera > Fulgoridae > Lycorma > Lycorma delicatula. The sequence goes on from NC_134455.1 coordinate 136,029,544, forward strand.
GTAGGTTTGTACAGTTTCAGTTTGACCATTCCTGAGATGTGTGGTTAATTGAAACCCAACCACCGAAGAACTTTTACTCGCACTCCTGAGCGAAAAAGTCCGAGTCCCGGCGGGGATGCTCCACTCGAGGTGTCCCCGTTAGAGGCATTGGCAAAAAGACCGAGTCCCGGCTCCCGAAGTGGGTACCCAGGGACGGCATAGCCGGGCCTAGAGAATTTTACTCTGGGAGTTTTAGGCGGGCGCAAAGTGAGATCCGACCGGCGGGCCGAGACGTGGACGCCCGTTAGTGTAAAGGATACTCCCTTGGGCTGTGTAATACTTAACTGCAGGATCCGGCCCGGGGGAGAAGAAAAATGAAAAAAAATTCACCAAAGAACACCGGTATCCACGATCTTGTATTCTCAAATCCGTATAAAAGTAACTACCTTTACTAGGACTTAAACGCTGGAACTCCTGACTTTCAAAACAGCTGATTTGGGAAGACGCATTTACCATTAGAACAACCCGGTGGGTTTATAGTAATATCTAATTTCTTTTTACCATAATATTTGATTAAAACTATTACATTCATGTTATTAAATTTAATTTATAACTGTTGGTAATTGGTTGAAGGCCAGTTGTAATACATAAGAAAGAAACATTTTATTTTATATGTAAGCATGAAAGTTGATTATTACACGATTTTTTTATTGTAATTAAAACTTATTTTTTAATTATATAGCCTTCATTTTACTATAAAACTAAAAATAACTAAACCATTATAGAAAATAATCAATGGAAGCTGTTTAACTTCGCAAAAGGTGTTATTTCTTTGTTAATACATAAAGGTGACAAAAAAATTTATTTTTCTTTTGTGGCATAGGTTATTTGTTCTTACGTGTAGAAAATGATACGTGAAAAAATTTAAAAAAACCAAAAAATTTTAATTTTTAAAATTTTGCCTTCCCTACTCCCAATATTGCCCCTAATTTTTTTTGGGGGTCACAGTATTACAAGGATAACATACAAAAAAATCTGAAGTGAACATCAAATGAATTCCTTGTACCTATATTAAATAACATATACACATTTTTTTTTAAATGAAAAGTACATAAAATTTTATTTCATTAACAACTTCTGGTATTTTTTCATACTTTTTTTTTATTGTTATTATTGAATTATTATTTATTGTAATCTTTTTTTACAATGAGAGGTTGATAATTATTAATAAATCAATATATTTAACTTAAAAAAAAGGAGGTGAAGTCGGATTTGAACCGAAGTGGCTTCCCCTTGTAAGATCAAAATATTTCATTAATTAAAATTTTATTTGGCTATAACTCTGGAACCAGTTAAAATAAGTATCACTCATAATATATCGTTAAAAAGCTATCAATTAGGGCTTATTACTGGAACTAAGAAAAAATACAAATTCCAAATTTTCTTTTGGATTTTGGGCTTTTTTGAACAGTTTTAGTTGATTACAATCAAAAGAGGAGGAGCACAATTAAATGTTATAACAGTCCTAACTCCAAAATTTCAACATCCTATGGTTAATCGTTTTTGAGTTGTGTGAGATACATACGTACAAGATGTCTACGTATGTTCAGATGTCACGCCGAAACTAGTCAAAACAAGCTCAAACTCCAGAAGATTTGGATTTTGGATTTTTTCTTAACTGCAATAATAAGCCCTGATTGAGAGCTTTTCAATGATATAACATCAGTGGTATCTATTTTCATTGGTTCCAGAGTTATAGCCAAATAAAATTTTAATTAATGAAATATTTGGTTCTTATAAGAGGAAGGCACATCGGTTCGAATCCGACTGCATTTCTTTTTTTTTTTTTAACGATTCCTTTTATAATTTAAATGTTTTGATTTATTAATAATATTTGTTAAGCTCTGATAGTAAAAATCTTTTACAATAAATAATAATTTAATAATAACAAAAGCAAATGAAAAACTAGAAATTATTAGTGAAATAAAATTTTATGCACTTTTAAAAATGTGTGTATATACTTTAACAGGTGTCCAAGGAAGTTATGTGTTGTCCATCAGATTTTCTTACCATGTTATAGTATAGAAAGAATCATAAATGTTCGCTCATATTTTGACTTAGTGTAGAAGAAAAGTTTTGGGCAAGTTATGGTATGACTTGATTCTCTGAGTGGTTTATGCCATTTTCCATCCCGGTAGGTTTATCTGGTCTCGAGTTATTAAAATTTTGAACATTTTTCTTACCATTTTATAATAGAGAGAGGCTATTTGTATTGATAAGTAGATCAGTTTTGTTTGTTTTTTTTTTTCATTCAACTCGTATTGCTACAATTATATAAATAATTTAGAATTTATTCTGTTGTTATTTTAGTGTTTTGTCAGTTTTTTAATAAATCAAAAAATAAAAGAGGAAGCTGGTGTGATTTGAGTGGGTGATGAAAAAAAATATAAATTGGTTTTTAATTACCAACAGTGGCCTATTGGGATTTTACACATCCGTTTATTTTATCAATGTTTATTACATAATCAGTTTTTTCATTAAAAAATATATAAATATCAAAGATATTACTTTTTTTTCCAACTGATTTATTTTCATAAAATTAGTCAGTAGAAATAACTAATTTAAATTTTATTGAGATAGCTTTGTAAGAAATTCAAGACTATTTTTCTTATTCGAACTGAATTTTCTCTTTTCAATATTAATTTTTTTCTATTTTAAATTTGTCTCTGTTTTCTAATCTTATTACTACGTAGTATATGTTATCAATAGATACCAGATTATATGCATTTGCTTATTTGCATATTAAGCCCATTCTTACCGATTATTGCATATTTTCCTTAAAATCCAGCGATGATGCATATTTTCGCTATATTTAAATATTTTTCAGTAGAATACCTAGTTAATAAATGAAATGTTACGTTGTACCCGGCCATACCTATTAGCCGCACGCTCTTAGAACGCACTTTGCCGCTGCGCGTCTGTTGTTTTGGTAGGATAATATTATTATGAGACTAAGCAAAACAGACTCACGCGAGGCAAGGACGGACGATATCGTTCTGCGTCGCGCACACCTACTGCAATACTCCTCCTACTATGCAATTAAATTACGCATATTGTTTTTGACGCGCTCATTACATCAGTTTAGGTTTTCATTTATTTGTACAAAGTTTAATGAGTACCATGCCTCCCGAAAAAAAGGTGTCTCTTCGTGGATAGCTGACTATCCTGGAACATTTACATACGATGGAAATATTTTATATTGTCGAGTTTGCGAGAAAAATATTTCGTGCTCGAAGAAATTTCATATAGACCAGCATGTCAAGACAAGTCTTCACATCGCAGGATTGCAAAAGAAAGGTCCACAACAACAACTTATAACAGCGCCAAGTAGCAGTGATTTCACTTTCAAAGGTAAACAAAAAAACCACTTGAGCGTGGAATTATGTGAAGCATTGCTTACAAGTAATATTCCTGTTTACAAACTTACAAATCCTACCTTCAAAGATTTTCTGCAAAAATATTGCTTGGATCAAAATATACCAGATGATCAGCATTGCGTGAAAATTACATACCGACAATAAACCTATTGTTCTGGAAGAAATACACAATGAACTCAAGGATAGCATTAGATGGATTTCGGCTGACGAAACTACCGACAGTTGTGGCCGTTAAATTGCGAATTTAATTGTCGGTGCATTAAAACTAGACCCTTCTTCTTCCAATTTGGTAGCTTACAAAATCCTTGAAAAGGTTTTAGCAATAAATGCTAACATACCACCCAAATTCAAATACTTTCCAGTTACCTCAGTGGATGTGGAACGATCCTTTTCCACTTATAAAAATATTTTGAGTGATCGAAGACGCAATCTTACTACCAAAAATTTGAAACAGTAACTGATTCCTTACGTTTACAAAATTAACAAAATGTTAAATAATTGTTAATTATCGAAATTATCGATCTGTTATTCAATTACTTACTAATCGTATGCTGACTTTGAAATAAGAGAACTAAAAATTACTATTTTTATTTAATTATTCAAAATTGCATATTTTCATACTTTTCATGCATATTTGCATGCATATTTCAAGCTTTTATGTTGCATATAATCCGATCTCTAGCTATCAAAAATCGTAATCGCTATGTATATTTCTGTAAAAAAGAAAAAAAAAATTGTACTTATAATATTTGAAATACGCGGCTGGAATCTGTATTATAATTAGGGTCATTTTGATACAGTGGTCTTTTCAACTATTAACCAAACAGAAGCGGATATTTTTTTATGTGTCAGCAATTACTTTGATTTTAATCTAATATAGTCGTTAGCAAGCGCAGGCTAGCCTCCATGGCGTGAGTGTTAGCGTCTCAGCCTTTCATACAGAGATCCCGGGTTCGATTCCCGGTAAGACATGTCATTTTCACACTAAATAATTGTCATTTTATCTCATCCTCTGAAGCAATACCTAACGGTGGTCCCAGAGGAGAAAAAATAGTTTGCAAGCAGAGGTCTATTTGAAAGTACATCAATATGTAACTAAGTTTCTGTATTTACTGTTTATCCTTTTGTTAATTATATCCGATTCTGAGAAAGACATGTTTTTAACATCGACCGTTAAAAGAAAAAGGCAGTACTTTATTAGTTCTAATAGGATAGTAGAACTAATATCCCGTTGCCATAGAAATGTATTTTTTGAATAATTAAAAAAATATTTCATAAACAATGCATTCTATCTTTGATTTAAATTGATATTCTTAATATCTTTTAGCGCAGAAAAAATACGGTATGTAATTCTCAATGATTGCCATTAATACAATCAAGCGAAGTTTACGACGCACGCCAAACCTCGAGTTGTAACTTACTTCGCACTCGTGTATGAATGGCTATTATTACTTGCAAAATGTACTATTATCTCTGTATTGATTTAACAGGCTAACCAAGGATAAAAATTAATTTACTACTGTCATTATTTTATGAACAATAAAATATTTAGTTTTTTTTAAATGTTTAATTGAAATAACAGGCCTAAAAATAAAGTTTTCAAAAAATCAGATATGGAAAATATAAAAAATAGAACCATTTAAATTCATGGAAGTATTTAAATGGCTCTGTTTTTTAATTGTTTGCCAAAAAATAGGAATAACCCCAAGTAATCAAATTTCTTGTTTAAATAAAATGGAAGTTATCTATCTTAAAACATAAAAGGTATATAACAAAACAAAAATTTATATATATTAATCCAAAATTAAAATCATTAGAATACTGAGATTTATCCAGAAGCGTTATACGTTCCAGAATATTTACAATGTTCAATACGGGCCATTTAAAAAAAAAATCCAAAAGAAAAAGAATATTTAAGGAAAGTATTTGTTTGTATAAATGACAACACATTTAATGACGGGCACGTCATTCAAGCGGCAAAATTTAAAAACTTGGTTATTCATTTGAAGTGTCATTTAGTAAACATGAAACGCTGGCCTCCGTGGTGCGAGTGGTAACGTTTCGGCCTTTCATCCGAAGGTCCCAGGTTTGAATCCCGATCAGGTATGGCATTTTCATACTCTAAAAAAAGTGTCATCCTTTGAAGTAATACCTAAAGGTGGTCCCGGAGTTAAAAAAAAAAAAAACATGATACAATAATCAGGTGCAGATCGTGCTTTCTGTGTTAAATAGTTTTATATAGGTGATGAGACAGAAAATTTATTTTTTTTATAAATTTAGAAAAAAGAAAGGAAAATTATAAGAATTTTTAGGTCCTAAATTGTAAAATAATCTGGCAAAATTAATTCCAAATAAAAATTTTGTACTAAAATTGAAAAACTGGCAGCCACGATAAGGAAAAGCCGAATCGCATTTTACTCTCATTTATGTAAATTAAAGGATTCAAGAAGTACCAAAACGCAAGAACAACAGAGCTAAATTTTCTGAAGAACAAAGGAAAGAGATATCAGAAAGAATGAAGAGGTACTGGGCAAATAGAAAAAGAAAAAAAAGAAACAATTGAAAATAAATGTTGATCTAACGTTTTCCAATGTGAACCATTCGGGGAAAAGAATATGATAACTCCCCGTCTATTGAAGGAAGATTATTTTGTAATCGGTTCAATATTCCGCGTCATAGGCAGGAATTGTCTGTTGTTGCGATTAGCTTATGAGTTAAAAATTTGAAGAAACTGGGCCCAAATTAAGTTTAAAACATAAAAGACCAGAAAAAAGTTTTAGACCGCCAGAAATTCAATTCGAACTCAGTGTTATGCTAGTTCTGCGATTAAACATGCTGCATGTACAATTAAATATTAGTGAACCATCGATCTGTCGAATCTTACATACGGACTTGAAGTTTTTACCTTTATAAAATTCAAATTGTTCAGGAATTAAAACATGCTGCTTTGGATGTTGGCATGAATTTTTTTAGAAATGTTACAGTGTTTGGATGTTAAAACCTTAATCCACCATGCTTTTCTTAGATGACGTTCATTCTTTCTGATTGGATAAGTAGAGTAATCGATATTGGAACCCTTAAAATTCACTTAGTATGAGAAATTATTACATAGTAATAAGAACACAATATGGTGTCCAATTTAGTCATCTGACATTATTTTATAATTTTTTTTCAAGACGTTTGAGGAAATGCTATAACAGTCATTTCAGTTCGTTAGACAAATTTGATCGTAAAATTTTTGTAACAAGAATTAGTTCTATTCCCAAAAATTACGTGGTTTCAACTAGACGAAGCTACAAGTCATATCGCTTGTCTGTTTGTTACTGATTTAAGTAACATGGCTAGATCTCATGATTTTTCCGCACGCAACTTTTTGGTAGTTTTCATAAGCAAGCTACATATTGTAAAGGGAACTATGATTCAATTTAAACCACTGTCAGTCCAAAAGTTTATATATATATATATATATATATATATATATATATATATATATATTTCACTTTATTGTGGATACGATATCTGCCGTAATTTTGCGCCAATCACTTTCAAATTTATACATGAAATAAAACTACCCAAAGTCTCGGTCGAGTTAGTTAATGAGCAAAATTGGACCATCGGAGTGGAAATGGGGGGGGGGGGGGCTTTTTCAAAAAAACAAAATATCGCTATAACTTTCTTATTAATTAAAATATAGAATTTGTTTTAAGTTCCTACTATTCCTTGAATAAGGGAGTAAAATCTGTCTAAGTAAATGTTTTTGATATCACCAACCATTGGTCCAGGAGTGAAAAAAATGAGGTTTCGAAGACATAAAAAATCATATCTCCCTTAATAAGCACAGTATGAAATCGCTTTAAAGTGATCGTTAGTCCTCTAAATATTACAATTTTTTATATGATCAACCCTTACGGCAAGGGATGATCAAAACAAACAAAAAAAAACGAAAAAACAAAATATGGCTATAACTTTCTGATTAAGTAAAGTATAGAATTTGTTTAAAGTTTCTACTATTCTTTGGATGATGGCTTAAAACTTATATATTTAAAGGTTTTGGATACCGTCAACCATTAGCCCAGGGGGTGGAAAAATGGGGTTTTAAAGACAAAAAATCATACCTCTCTTAATAGGCGCAGTATGGAATCGGTTTAAAATGATCTTTAGTCTTCTAAACAATACTTAAAATTTTATCTGAAACGATTTTTGATATGACCAACCCTTACAGTAAGGGATGACCAAATTTTTTTTGGAATTCTAAGATAGGGTTTTCATATGCTAAATATGTGAAACTTTTTTCTCATGCAACCATTGTCGTATGAGTAAATTTGAAGTTTTTCTTAATTGTAAGGCGGAAATGTTTTTATCCCCTACTTAGCACCGATGAAATTTTCCTCCGCCTTCCGGCGTGCCGAAAGAGATTTTTTTTTGTTTTGAGTCTGCTTTAAAGCAAGGTGTATGAAAATTAGCACTACAAGAGTGTGCATTTCGTCATGGTGTCCAAATATCAATTCTCATTTTAAAAAAAAATTGCATTTTTCTAAATAGAAAACTGTTGAAACATTCATGTTAAAATAAAAATTTATTTAAATACAAAAGTTTTAAATTTTCTCACTTCATTAACGTAACCTTTATATAAAAAATCCGCCCACACAAAATGGTAGATAATAAATTTTAAAAAATAATGCATTAATGTAGATTGGCTTTCATAGGCCACATTTTTTTACGGGTTTGAATACTAGATCGAGGATATACCACCACAGTTGTTTGGTGGTTGGGTTTCAATTAACCACAAATCTCAGGAATGGTCGAACTGAGACTGTACAAGACATTTACACTCATACATATCATCCTCTGAAGTAATACCAGAACAGTAATTCGCGAACGCTAAACAGGAAAAAAGAAAAAAGGCCACATTTTAAGGATGAATGATAATAGATTTCCCGAAAATAATCCCGGAATATAATTAGGATATTCGAAATATTTCCGAAAAAACCGAATATTATTCCCAGATTGGTACAGGTACAAAACTGTAAATTAATCAAGAAATACATTTTTTTTTTTATGTCGAAAAAGAGGAAATTTTACGAGAAACAACCTTCAAATCAAAATTTACGAATAAGATCAATGAAAGACTTCATAAATACCGGTACTGAAGGAAAGTTACTGATTGCTTAGAAAAATGTTAAAGGGTACTTCATTTATCTTTGCGTTCAGTCATTTGACTGGTTTGATGCAGCTGTCCAAGTTTGACTGTCCAAGTTAGTGCCAGTTGTTTCATTTCGGTATACTCCCTACATCCTACACCCCTAATAATATTTTTTACATATTCCAAAAGTTGTCTGTCTGCACAATTTTTTCCATCTAACTGTCCTTCCAGTATCAAAGCGACTATTCCAGGATGCCTTAATATGTGGCCTATAAGTCTGTTTCTTCTTTTAACTAAAACATTTAACAAAACTGTATCCGAAACGGAAGAAAAATTCCAAATTATTTACAGTTGTTTACAGATATTTGATGACACTAAATGATATATAAAAAATCTGATGTGGATATCACATGACTTTGTTGTACACCTATTAAATTACATACACACATTTTTTTTTAAATGAAAAGAACATAAAAATTTTTTTTAATTAACCACTTCTGATATTTTTACATATTATTTTATTTATTGTTATTATTGAATTATTATTTATCGTAAAACTTTTTTTACAAAGGTTAATAATTATTATATAAATTAAAAAAAAAAGTTAAAGAAAAAATGGGAGATGAAGTCTGATTCGAATCGATGTGCCTTCCCCTTGTAAGACCCAAATATTTCATTAATTAAAATTTTATTTGGCTATAAGTCTAGAACTAATGAAAATAAGTACCACTTATGATATATCGTTGAAAAGCTCTCAAAGAGGGCTTATTACTGTAGTTAAGAAAAAGTCCAACATTTAAATATTTTGTATTTTGGGCTTTTTTGGACACTTTTGGTTCAGTCGATTGCAATCATAAGGGGAGGTGCACAACTAGATGTTACGACAGTCCTAAATCCAAAATTTCAACATCGTACGGCTAATAGTTTTTGAGTTATGAAAGACACGTACATACATACATATGTTCATACAGAGGTCATTACGCCGAAACTAGTCAAAATGGATTTAGGGATGATCAAAATTTATATTTCCGTGATATGGACTCCGCAAGTCTTTGTTGTACCCCTATTAATTCACATAAACGCATTTTTTAAAATGATAAGCACATCAAATTTTATTTCATTAATAACTTCTGATATTTTTTCATTTTTTATTTTTTTATTGTTATTATTGAATTATTATTTATCGTAAAAAATTTTTTATAATCAGAAGTTAATAATTATTAATAAATCAATATATTTAAATTAAAAAAGAGATGAAATCGGATTCGAACTGATGTGCCTTCCCCTGGTAAGACCAAATATTTCATTAATTAAATTTTATTTGTTTATAACTCTGGAACCAATGAAGGTAAGTACTAATTATGATATATCGTTGAAAAGCTCTTAATGAGGGCTTATTGATGCAGTTAAGAAAAAGTCCAAAATCCAAATTATTTTGGTTTTAAGAATTTTTTGGACATTTTTGGTTCAGTTGATTGCAATCAAAAGGGGAGGTGCACAACTAGATGTTAAAACAGTCCTAAATCTAAAATTTCAACATCATACAGCTAATATTTTTTTCATTTATGTGAGATATGTACATATATACATACGTACATACAGACGTCATTATGCCAAAAATAGTCAAAATTGATTTTACACAAGGACTTTACACAAGGAAGTAAAAATCAGATAAATTTTACATATGAATATTTTAATTTTATTTGATATTTTTTTACATTAATTTTAACATATACTAAATTTAACTTAACGCCCGTTAAATCGTAAATAGGAAACAGATTTTAATTTATTTTTTATTTTCATTTATATTTTACAACTTCCTTATTTTTACTGTTCGCATATAAAAGAATATATATATATTTGTTGCAAGACAGGGTTTTTGTATAAATGCACATAATCGAGTTAAGGTTCATAGAAAATCTGTATTAATGGAGGCTTTATTCATTGTACACACTTTGGAGTAAGAGGCTTATTGATTTTTTAAAAAATAACAGTTCAGCAAGTTTAATATGACACTTATTGCTGAATAGCGAGTAAAAACGATGTTTAAGCAATTAAAAAATAAAGCAAAATTATATAGACAACACTTGATAATGCGTTCTAAAGAGCTTATATATCCTCTTTATAAATGTATACTCGTGTGTACATATATATATTAGTGTTCCTCCGTGCGGCTTCACCCACAATATTTTTTTTTAATGCAAATTTGTTTATCTATATATATAAAAATGAATATTTGTCTGTCTGTATGTCTCTTATGCCTTAGTAAACCGTTCATCCGATGGCGATGAACTTTGGGGAATGCCTTTGGGGAACTTTGGGGACGCATGCCAGGGAAGGTTTCTGAATTAGTTTGGACCCGCTAGGTGGCGCTGGCGTCGAGATATTTCGAAAAATTGTATTTATGGTCCGATTTGCCTCGTATTCAGAATACATGTTACTTACATGGAAAGAATAATCTCTGCAGAAAATGAACCCGCTAGATGGCGCTGTGGTTAAGATATTTAAAAAAAATTATTTATGGACCGATTTGGTTCATATTCACAATATGAATATTCGTTACGTGAAAAGAAATATTTTTGCAAAAACTATACCCGCTAGGTGGGGCCGGTGTGGAGATATTTACGAAACAAACAAGCAAATATGCAAACAGACATTTTTTATTCTAGATATATAAGGCATGTTCGTATGTGTGTCCGCTAAAGACCAAACAAATACTGGACCGATTTACACGCGGGCAAAAGGGAAAAGTGGAAAATGGGAAACGGGAAAAAGGTGGAAAGAGAAAAGGGGAAAACGGGAAAGGGTAAAAAGGAAACTGCGGAGGGGGTGAGGGAGAAGAGTGAAAGGGAGAAGTTGGAAAGGGAAAAGGGGAAGGAGAATAAGTGAAAGGTAAAATTTGTGAAGTTTAGTTTTTTAATTTTTTATAAAATTTTCAATTGTGTTCATTTAAACTCTCTCTCCATATATATATATATATATATATATATATATATAGAGAGAGAGAGAGAGAGAGAGAGAGACAGAGAGAGAGAGAGAGAGAGAGAGAGAGAGAGAGAGAGAGAGAGAGAGAGAGAGAGCAATAGCGAAGCATTGCCGGGTCTGCTAGTAAATAAAAGAAAGTTAAAAAAAAGAAGATATAGTCTGATTCGAACCGATGTGCCTTCTCCTTATAAGATCCAAATATTTCGTTAATTAAAACTTTATTTGGTAATAACTCTGGAACCAGTGAAAATAAGTTCCGATTGTGATATACAGCTGAAAAGTTCTCAATGAGGGCTTATTACTGCAATTAAGAAAAAGTCAAAATTTCAATTTTTTGGGGAATTTTGAGTTTTTTTGTACACTTTTAATTCAATTGTTTGCAATCAAAAGGGGAAGTGTACAACTAGATGTTACAGCAGTCCTAAATCCAAAATTTCAACATTCTACGGCTAATCGTTTTTGAGTTATGCAATGTAAATACGTACGTACGTACAGACGTCACGCCGAAACTAGTCAAATGGATTCAGGGATGGTCAAAATGGATATTTCCATTGAAATATGAAAACCTAAATTCTTCGCGATCAAAACAAACATTTAAAAAAATTGTGCCAAACCTCATCCAAATTTTTGTGCCCAGTTGGATGATATCAAACAAAAACAGCCTACCATACCTGCATACAAACCCCAAACAAATGAAATAAAACCACTATAGTCAACTACCATTTGTAATGGCAACTACTATTACAAGGACTCGAACCTTATAACTCTCGACTTCAAAACTCATCTGTAATTTTAAAGACGAGTTTAACCACTAGACGAGTTAGTCGATATTTACTTCCTCGTACGAATTAAAGGAAGTATTATGATCAGGTTTTCAGATTTCAACGGAAAAATCCATTTTTATTAGTTTCGGCGTGACGTCTGTACGTACATATGTGCGTATGTATTTCACATAACCCAAAAATGATTAGGCGTAAAATTTTGACATTTTGAATTTAGGACTGTTGTAACATCTAGTTATGTCCCTCCCCTTTTGATACAAATCGACTGGACCACAAGTGTACAAAAATTCCAAAAATTTGGATTTTGGACTCTTAACTGCAGTAATAAGCCTTCATTGACAGATTTTCAACGGTATATCATAAATGGTAATACTTTTCATTGGTTACAGAGTTACAGCCAAATAAAAATTTTAATTACCGAAATATTTGGATCTTACAAGGGGAAGATATGTCAGTTCAAATCAGATTTTATCACCTTTTTTATTTATTTATTTATTTATTTTGTTTTTTAATTTAAATCTATTCATTTATTAATAATTATTAACCTCTCTTTGTAAAAAAAGGTTTACGACAAATAATAATTCAATAATAACAATAACAAAATATACATGAAAAATATAGCAGAAGTTATTAATGAAATAGAATTTTATGTACTTTTCATTTTAAAAAATGTGTATAATTTACACACATGACTTCCTTGTACGCCTTGTTCAGGGGTACAAGGAAGTCATGTGGTGTCCACATCAGATTTTTTTGTCACTTTTTGACAGTTATTGTTGTTTTTATATTAACAATAATGTATTTTTTTAATTGTAACCGATGATATTGTGTGTAAAATTTAATAAAAATCTTTTTTCATTCTCGATATTTTCTCTAAAATAAACAGTTATTGAGTTATCTCGGGAAATAGGAGAAGAAAAATGAATACTTTTGCGATTTTTTTGCATTTTTTTAAATAAAAATTTAAGCACATCTTTTTTAACTGGCGCATAACAAAATAATCATTTCCGATGATATTCCGCAGGCATTAAAACAAATGTTAGTGGTCATAAAGAAAACGTCCAACCCAATAGCCTGCACTATACTTTAGATGACTAAAATAGTTTTTTCTTATTTCATCTTTGCAAACTAAACAGTGTATTGTATTTATAAAATTACCATTTATTGTTTATTTGCTGAATTTATCTTTTTTTTGAGACACGAATTTGTGTCTCACTCATTGAAATAATGTGCGGTTAAAATTATGACTCACTCTTTTTTTATAATTTGTTACCACATACATGTCTAATTTAATATCGGCGGGCGATAACGGTAGCAACTATGTGAGAGGAGCACTCAGTATATGGACGCGCGGATACAAGCATTACTCCCACCGCGCTGTTCTCCTACGATAGCGGCGCTGCAGCCCCACCCTCTCAGGCTCCAATAAAAGAGCGTGCACGAGAGTGAATTTGCAATTCATCGTCGACCACCTCCTGGAGAAGACCAAGAAGAAGAAGAAGAAGATGAAAGAAAAAAGAAGAAGTTCTCTAGCCAGCCGGCTCAACGTGGGATCTCTCGGCGGATGCCAACATCCCCGCCGAGGGAGTCGCTAGATGCGGACGCTACTTTTCCGCTCCAGCTCCAGCTCACCGGGTTTCAATAGCCCTGGCCGGCCAAGCGTGGGATCGCTCGGGGAGAACCGCCTCGGCCGCGCCGGCGAAGGACGACCGACGCCGATCCTACACTGCGGGGCTCTGGGGGCCAATACTGCCACGCTGTAGTGGGGACCTAACTGCCGCTGAGGGAAAGTTCGGTCGGACTTCAATGGACGAGCCGCAACTCCCCAACTTCGCCGGAGATCAGCTTCCGGACCCAACAGCTCTTCTCAGAGCTAACGTAAAAAACGGGCCTTTTCAGGGCCACCATGAGGTTAGTAATTGTCACGTGCCGTCGAAGCCATTCGGCGACAAATTGTAGACAATTTAAGATAGAATCAAAATTTTGAATCAAATTTTAACATCGGAATGCTATTCAATTTTAACTTAAAACTTTATTCAAGGATAAAATTTAAAGAAAAGAAAATTGTTGTAAAATGTTGCAAAACAACTTTACGCTTAATTAATTTTTTTCCTTTCCTTCTTTTATGTTGTAAAAATAAAATAAAACTATAACTGTTTAGTTCTTCTTATTCATAAATTAACTATATTTGTCGATACTCAGTTAGCTCTTTAAAAGCTGATATTTTATATGAATATTTTAACAATGCATCTAATTCTTTATTGTTCAGTTTAGTATCAACAATCAGTGACTCAACATGTTTTATAATATCAATGTATAACTAATTAACTAACAACAATGTCATATGTATAAAATAGAAATTTAAAGATTATAATAATATATTATGAAATATAAACTAAATAAGAAATGTTATTTATTTTATTGAATCAGCAAATAATTAAATATTTAGTATAATTAATCCAACCCGAGGTAATAACCTAAAGCGAATGTTGTTGAAACAATATGAACATATAAAAAAGTTATTATCTATTTTCTTTTTTAAGCAATTTCAAGCTAATCCCACCAAAGCTTACTGGGATTCGCACGCAGGACCTACTAGATAAAAGGCAGAGACGTTATAACTCCACCACTTAGCTCGATATTATAATAGTTTTAATCATGGATGTATTTAAATAAATAAATATTTATTTAAATTGATTTACTAATATTAAAAAGATCTTACTATAAAATTTTTAAATTAAAATAGAATCAATAATTAACAAAAAATTAGAATCAGGGAAATTTAAAGCAGTTTATAGTAGCTTGTTTTTTTTTAATGTTTTTAAATTAAATGCTGCACTACGTGTTTAATAACTGCAACGGAATGCTGTTCAATTTTAACTTCAAACTTCGTTTAGAGATAAAATTACAAAAAAAAAAAAACACATAAATCCGAACATTAATTTTATTACTCTCACAACGAATGTGTAGACATATATATTATGATCATAAAATAAGTTCTGACTTGGCAGACAGTTTTACAAGATTACTACTATTTTTTTATTAGTATATATATGTAGCGTACATATTAAAAGAGAAAAAAATTGTGAACACACTGGAATGAAATGTAGTCATTAAAATTATTCAACCATTTAATTTACTCATTAAATGATAAACAAGTTAGAAAATATATATATTTAATAAGAAAATTTGTAGCTAAATAACATAAATAAGAAAATTTGTATGTGAATAACAGTGTTTTAGTTAAGCGGTACTCAAATTGTGGCATACAATGCAAACAGATACAATAATAAATTTATTGTATCTCTTGTAAAAATTGTAAGCATCCGGAGTAACAGTGCAATGTGAAAAGACAAAGATGCTACGATTTGCTGATGATATAGTAATTCAAGCCGAGAGTAAAAAATATTTCGAAGAAACAATGAATGGAATGGATGAAGTCCTTCGCAAGAACTACCACATGAAAATAAACAAAAATAAAATGAAAGTAATGAAACGTAGTAGAAATAAAGTCGATAGATCACTGAATATAAAAATAGGATGAGGAAAAAGTATGAAAGTAGAAGAATATTGTTATTTGGGAAGTAGAATTACTAAAGATGGAAGAAGCAGGAGCGATATAAAATGCCAAATAGCACAATCGAAACGAGCTTTCAGTCGGAAATATATTTAGCTTACATCAAAAATTAATTTAAAAATCAGGAAAGCATTTGTGAAAGTAAATGTTTGGAGCGTAGCTTTATATGAAAGTGAAATTTGAACGATAGGAGTACCTAAGAAGAAAAGATTAGAAGCTTTTGAAATCTGGGGCTATAAAAAAAAAACATGGGGCTGAAAAATCAGGTGGGTGAATAAAGTGACGAAACTTGGGAACGTTGATTACTACATCTGTCAACACCTCTCTGGTCACCGAGGATTCGGATCCTATCTCTACAAGTTTTGGAGAACGGAATTCCCTAATTGTATCTATTGTGGACTAGTGGATACTATGGAGCAGACATTTTATGAGTGCCCCAGATGGGACGAGTACAAGGCACCAGCAGACCTAGAACGGATCACGGCAGAGGACACAGTAACCTACATGCTAAGAGTTGCCGAGCAATGGAAGACGGTTTTGGGAATGTTTGCTGTGATCCTGTGGATGAAAGAGTCAGAGTACATCGTGGGGTGCAGGCTGACTGTTGTGTAGTCTTGTGGTGAGGGGATCTATTGCTTTCATGAGGGGATGTACTAAAATAATGAATCCTGGGATGAAGCGTGGCGAAGTCTAGGGCTAGGAGGTAGCCCCCATGCCTAGGGTGTTCTGGTCCACCCACATGCAAGTGTGGGGGGTGGAAGCTACCCGATGATGGCATGGGAGATCCTGAAGGTGTGAGAGGACGGGTCGCGTGGGGTAAACAGCAGATGTGCGAAACGCACACCTGATGGTTAGTAGGTTAGGGACAGGAAGGGCAGCTCTCCAGCTGAGGAATAGGCTGGCTATCCAGAAGAGGAAGTCGGCATGTCCTGATGACGCTAGGGAGGACATCAAAATATCATGGTAATTGTCGGATTTTTGTTTGCCGAGAAAATTCTTGCAAATGTCTTTAAATGAAGCCTAAGCTGCATTTTGTACATATTTAACATTGAGTTAAATGCATCATATTTTACCAGCTCTCTTATTTGAGGACCAACAAATATTCTTTTTTTTAATGTTTCCTTCACTTATATTCGGAAATTTTTTCTGATGTACAAAAATCCGGGACTATCCTTCTTCATTGCTTTTACAGAATTTTTCATTAGTCCAGCTTGATATAGAGAGGGGGTAAAAATATTTTTTTGGGTTCAACTAAGGGCTCATGAATAATATTTTTGCCAATTGGAGTTAAGTTACCTCGTTTCTTCCACTCTTTGGTAACATAATATTTATCCCTAGCTCGGCTGTCCCATTCGCAAGGAAAACACATGTACTTAGTATAGTCTAACAAAATAGTTATGACTTTTAAATCACTACATATGTTCAGTTACTGTAAATGTTTTTTATAATTTATTTTTTCGAGAACGTCTTTCATCACATCGTATGTCTCTTTCAAATTAATACCATAAGCGATTCGTATCGAAGGATATTTGTTACCGTTGTGTAGTAGAACCACTTTTAAACTATACTTGGACGAATCGATGAAAAGGCGCCAGTCCTTGGGTTTATGAACTTGTCCTAAGTGCAACATAAGCTCATCAGTATTTGTGCAATAAACCATATTATTTTCATCAATAAAGTACTGAGAAAGTTATTTTTGTCGGCTTCGAAAGCCCGAATTTTTGTATTTTTTTTAAAAGTAAATTCCAACTTTGCAGTCTTTATCCTAACAGTTCAGCATGATTTTTTTTGATAAATTTAATTCCCTAACGAAGTCATTTAATTCACCTTGCGAAATAAGACGTGGTTTATTGGAAGATAATTCAAAGTCAAAATCATTGTTGTCTTCTTCAGTACTGCCTGATTCTTCATTGCTGCTTTCGAAACATACATTCACAGATGGCTCAGAAACTGAAATAATTTTACTGTGAGGTAAAGGCCAGATTTCAGATTGCAATGAAGGATATTTTACAGTATGTTTAGATTTTTTAGAAATTCCAGACGTACTTGTTAAACAAAAGTAACAATCGGTTACATGATCCTTCGATTCACGCCAAACCATAAGTACAACAAATGGCAAAGCCTTCCGTGTACCTTTCAGCCATCCTCTTAAATATCTAGAAACAGTAGTGCATACTATAAGGAGCCAACATCTTATCCTGATCACCAATTTTACACTGAAAGTACAAATGATATTCTTTTTTAATTAAAAGTGTAATGCTTTTTCTATTTAATTTTACAGTAAAGTCACCACATACATAACAAAAGGCATCCATATTATTTACACAATTTCGAGGCATTATGACATTGCACAATTAACAAACTTAAGACAGCAATAAGACTGAACAAAATTAATTCATTCCTAAATCCAGTGCTTAATACAAACAACACAGCTGTGTTTTCAGCTACATGTTTTGACCTGCACAGACAAGATTTGTTCATGAAGGCACACTCTTCAGTATTAGATATGATGTCATAATATACGACTATGATATGATTTAATTCTTTATCTAGTATTGTTTATTTATAATTTATCAATTATGTTAACAAAGTTAAACAATAAAAAATGAGTTAATAAAATTCAATATAGGTACGTAAAATGCTAACTGTACGTTCAAAAATGAAAAAAATCCTTTAATTAAAATTTAAACATTTTTCAAAAATGGTGGGTGTAGGAGTTCATATTCGTTTTCAGCGTCAAGAAACAGATTAAAATCATGTATCGCATGTTAGGAAAAAAAATTATGTTTATCAGTGTTATCTCTGATAAACATGTAAATAACTGGATATACTGGTGAGATTTAATAACGGGCAGACTAGCGGGTCCAAAATACTTCAAAAACCTTCGCGGGCGTGCGTACAACTACTCACTAAAGTTTCATCGCAATCGGATGAATGGTGTAGGAACGCATACGCGGGACAAACATCAAACAAACATTAATTTTAACTCGTGTGTACGTATATATCAGATTTGATCAATTTTAATTTATAAAATGATTAATATTTTTAAAATACTGTCATATTTAAAATAAAAGTTTGTATATTTCAAAGCCAGGAAGTTATTTATTCAACACTAGACATATTTAAATCTATTTCACAATAAATTTCCCAGGGAAGTATTATTTGAACCAGATTTGTTTTTTATCAATTAAAATTATTGTATTTTTTATTAAAATTAAAATTTATTAATTTTAATGTCGATTTAAGTGAAATTTTTATTATAATTTTTATTTGTTAATTATTTATCAGTTATAAAACTATGAAAAATATTCTTTTTTTTCATTGAAAAAATATTTAATTAAATTTGTTTTATAATATTGGTTAAGATTTATGAAGATTAGAAATAGGCGTATCTTAAACATATATTCACGCAGGAAATAACGTTACAAGTTATTTATGACACTGCGTTGCTGAATGCAGGCTAATCTTCTTTTATGCGTTTTCTAACTGTAGTGTTTCTGTATATATATCTATATATACTATTCTACATTCAATCATCTCACAGCATTACACTTATATTTTAAATGTAGTCATTTATTTACGTTACTGAAAGAGAAAATTTTTAATAATTTATTTCATTAAAGAAAAAGTAATAAATTATTATTAATTATGATTTTAAACATCACTTAATTTAGAATGAAATAAGTTAATTTATTCTGTATGATTTATCAGAAATAAAATCAATAATTTGGTAGCAAAATATTACGTTGTACTGATGAGTTCTTTCAATAAATAATTATTTTTTCTGCAAATATAACGTTTATTGCTATTCGAAAATTACAGTCTAAATACGTATTTCACAGAAACAAATAATTTTTTTTTACACTCTACCCCTGGGCCGGATCCACACCAAAGCAAAGTACAGCCCAAGGGATTGTCTATTCCGTCCGCCGGCCATAAGTCTAGTCCGACAGATCAGCCCGCCGGTTAGATAGTTTCATTGCCAGTCTCTAACACCATCCCAGAAGCCGGGACTCGGTTTTAACACCAATGTATCTAGTGAGAGCGCCCTGTGTAGGGCATTCACACCGGATCATGGTCTTTTTCGAAAAGAGATGAGGGAGTCCCAGTGCCTCATCACCGCCGCCCATCCGTGCAAGCACAGTCGAACGGCAGCTCCGCAGGGGGCTGTCCCTCAACCCCTCGCCTCCCCCTTCATCACTGGCTTTGTGCTGGAGTATCCGTGTCACAAAGTCAGTTATCGCACGAAATCTCTCTGACCTTGATAACATACAGTCTATGATTGTGTCAATTGTATGGGGCCCAGTCATCAACTCACGGTAGTGACGTTCAGTAGCTCACGTCCGGGATTCGAACACGACTGATTGAAATAAATAATTTTTGAACTTTATTTGTACAGAGCGGAGCAGAGGAAAGTGGAAAGTGGAGCATGTGTTTTAAACCGATAGTACTCAGCGATGAGTGGGTGTATTGACCTTCGGCAACCTTTGGCCGACAACTCAGACTACGCAGTTTCAGTTGCTACGAAGCGTTGCAGCATAGAACATCATGTGTTTGCTGTCGATTAGTATTTTAGAAACAATGATTATGTGGTCACAGTTTAACGTTTTTTCCGTCGGAATTTTAATGTCGAACGTCGAGAATTGATAAGAGATCAAAACAACATACTCGGATGGGCTGAGGCGTTTAGAAGTACTGGATCTGCGATGATGAAAAAACCACCTGGCCTTCCCCGTTCAATCCGAACTCCGGAAAACGTAGGCAAAGTGAAAAGAGTAGTTCTTGCTAATCCAAAACGATCCGCTAGGCGACAGGCGGTAGCGTTGGGTATGTCAAGTTGTTCGCTTCATCGCATCTTACAAGGTGATTTCAAATTTCTCCCACAAACCAGCAGCTAACTGAAAGGGATTTTGTGCAATCTAGATGGCTATGTCAATGTACAGAACTGTCGGTACTGAGCTTCAGAGATCCCACGTGTACTACACCAAAAACCTCTCCTCTCTCCTCAACTCAATAGTAATAGTGTCGTGCGGTATCTCCAAGATAGTTATTGTTGGTCCTTACTTTTTTGAAGAGGAGATAACCACAGTTATAGTGACATCAGCGCGCTACATCGACATGTTAAACAACTTCCTGCCTCCAGAACTGGAAAGGATTGGGTGAACATGAGAGAAACCTGGTTCTAACAGGATGGTGCCACGGTTCACACGGTGAGAGCAATGATTGGACCAAATGGTTGGACAAGTGTTTCATGGAGATGTCATTTCACGATTCGGCGATATTTCTTGGCCCCACGCTCTCCCCATCTATCGATCTGTAACTTCTTTTTGTGAAACTACCTGAAATCAAAAGTGTACGTGAACAAGCCACAAATAATCGAAAACCTAAAACTTTTCATTCGTCAAGAAACTGAAGATGTGTCGAATGAAATATTGGAAAAAGCCGTGCAGAGCTTTGAGGAAAGGCACCGAATTTACGTCCTACAATAAGGACGTCAACTTACTGACATTTCCGAACCTAATTAAGGTGTATTGATTTCAAAAATGCAATAAAAATATTGTTATTTAAAGTAAAACTTTTTTTCTGTTATTAAAACAACCGAAGTTTTTCAGTAGTAAAAAACATGCATTTCCTCTGCGCCAACCTTTAGGTTTGTAAAAAGAGGATAGTTAACTTAACAAAATTATAAAATATGTATAATTACAAGGTGTTGCGCGCCCGGTTAGTCTACTGATAAACTTGTCGTAACAATATCTGCTTATTTTTGAATTCAAGAGTTCTTAAGTTCGAGTGCTTGTAAAGTCAGTTGCTTTTGTATGGATTTGAGTGCTACACTGTGGAAACAGGTTCTCTTTGGTGGTTTTTTTCCCATTCAACCCTCCTTTCCAAGGCCGGACCGCTTTTCCAGCATAACTCAGCCCTGGAGGGAGGATGCCACTGCCTCTAACCACCCGACTGGCTACGCTTGGTACGGTTATGCCGTTCCCAGATTCACCACCTGGATTAGCCGGGACTAGGTCTTTTGTATGCCTCGCCTCTAGGGGAGATAGGTTTTGAGGTTGAGGTAGTAGGTGAGGTGGGAGTACCCCTCCGGGGGACCCTACTGGGTCTGCGATCTTTTCCAGCTGCCGTTGCCTCTAACCATCCAAGTAATCACACTGGGTCTGACCACGCTGTTCTCAGCAGCGCCACCCGACAGCCAGGACTAAGCCTTCTCCATGCCTCGCCTCTAACTGGAGTCCCCCCGAAGGGATACCCCAACCGGATCTGCGGTCTTTTACAATTCCCCGTCTTGTCCAAGTATCTTAGCTCTCCTCCAGTAAAATGTTATTTTATCTGCCATCCTCCTCGTACACTAGGTACTCAAAAGGCTTCATTTTCAATATAGGAACGATCATGTCGTTTATCAAGACCCAACTTCTATGATCATGCAATATAGCTTCCAATATATACATAACCGTGGCGAGAGTCATGACGTAGAAGTGGTATACGCGTGTTAAGCTGAAATAGGGCAGCTCCCTGCGTGCCGTCCATCAAACACTCTCTCAGTAGCCAACCTAATTCTTTGGTGGTTGGGTTTCAATTAACCACACGTCTCAGGAGTAGTCGACCTGAGTCTGTTCCAGATTACATATTTATCGATACATTTACGCCAATATTCCATTACGTCTGCAGCTATGTCAGGTCTTGCAAACCGGTAACAGTAATTTAATTTGCCTATCCACATTCACCCAGACACGACATTAACTGGAAAATTGGTTCAGAAAACAAAAAAGTTATTACTGTTTTTATTAATTTGCTTGTTTGCTTAGTGACTGGTTGTCAAATAGTCATTATGAAGTGTAACACTTAAATGTTACTATTGCTTATTTGATAAGTTATTTTTTTTTAAAAATAAGATTAATTGATGAACTGATCTGTTTTTTTTTTTTTTTTTTTTTTTAGGTAACACTGGTTGTCGGATGATTATTATGTGGTAGCATTCTGGTATTGTTATTTTTTTTTACTTTAAAATTATATTTTTATAAGATTTATATTATTTATTCTATATTTTTCTTACATCATAGTTCGTAGATGAATTTTTTTATTAACTTTTTTACAATTGTTCATAATGTTATAATATTATGTTCCTGTCATCATAGCTATAGAGGTATGCACTAAGAAGGAAAATATGGTTATCAGTTAAAAAAATGGGGTATGGGATTTTGTGCACTTCTTGACGTTTTATGATCCAGGGACCCCAAAAACCAAAACAAAAAAGGTACGGGTTAATATTCGTACGTTTGTGCTTAAATGTTTGAAGATTAATAACTTTTGAATAGAAAAACCGATTTTGATGAAATTTCCCACAAAGACTCATATATGTGAGGCAATTTGTTCGTGAAATTTTGGCAGGAATATCTTTTGGGGGGTGGGGTTGATAAATTCTTTGGGGTAAATTTCCTTAAAAGTTTGTAAATATAACCCCACTTTATGTTAAGCTCAGTACATTCGTACATGCTTATCTTACCATTTAAAAAATGTCTACCCACAAATTCTCCCACCACCCCAAAAATCTAAAAAAGATATCTTTTTATTTATTAGATATTTTATAAACCGAATTTTTACTTCCGTATACAAAGTAAAGAAAGTATTGTGATCCCGAAAAATTACTGTTTTCAGATTTCAACGGAAATCTCCATTTTGACTATCCCTGAATCCATTTTGACTAGTTTTGGCGTGATGTCTGTATGTACATATGTATTTTTAAATATACATACGAGTATGTATGTATGTACATACTTATGTATCTCGCATAACTCAAAAACGATTAGACGTAGGATTTGAAGTTTTGGATTTATAACTGTTGTAACATCTACTTGTGCACCACCCCTTTTGATTGCAATCGACTAGAGCTCAACTACCAAAAAAAGCTCTAAATTCAAAAAATTGGGATTTTGGAATTTTTTTTCCAAAGCCCTCATTGAGAGCATTTTAACTGTGTATCATAAGTGGTACTTATTTTCATTGGTTCCAGAGTTATAGCCATATAAAATTTAATTATTGAAATAGTTGGATCTTACACGGGGACGGCACATCGATTCAAATCCAACTTCATCTCCTTTTTTTTAATTTAAATATATTGATTTATTAATAATTTTTAACCTCTGATTGTAAAAAATATTTTACAATAAATGATAATTCAATAATAACAATAAAAAAGAAAAAATATAAAAAAGTATCAGAAGTTATAAAATAAAATTAAAACATTTTTTTTTTTTTTTTTAAATGTGTATATGTAATTTATTAGGCGTACAAGGAAGTCATGTGGTGTCCACATTAGATTTTTTTTGTCTTCATAGAAATAGTATTAGTGCAAGTAGCCCACAAAAATACTTTGTGAACAATATTTGGAGAAGGGTAAAAATATGTATTCTTTAATTTTTTTAAATTTTTAATAATAATATTATGGTAAAATTTCATCAGAATTCACTCCCATCACAAAAAGAATCCTAGTTAATTCGTTGGAAATTTCTCAATTAATTTTTTTTTTAATTTCTTCCACTTAAAATAGTACGAGTAAATTAAGAAAATCAAAAAATTCTTGGAAGATTATTTTAGTGGTGAAGGAATAAAACAGTAAAAAAAATAAAATTATCTAAATTCTTTTTTTGGTTTATTTTCATGTATTTTTATTTTTCCGCTGTATGTGAATAAATAACCAACGCCAGAATAGCATAACAACTTTGTTATCAGTTTGTTTAGTTGTTTTCCTACTATATAAATATAAATTAATTTTTGATTTTATCTGTTATAAATTTATAAAATTGTTTACTGCTATTTTTGATTTGAAAGTGTATTTTTTTTTCGTATTGAATGATTTAATTTCTGAACTAAACTCTGTTGCTGGTGTTCTTTACACAAGTTTCTATTTTGAGAGTAGCTTTATTCTATTTTTTTAAATTATTTTTTGTTTCGTAATTTTTACTTCCTTGTACGAAGTAAAGAAAATGTAGTGATCGCGAACATTTCCGGTCTTCAGATTCAACGGAAATATCCATTTTGACCATCCCTGAATCCATTTTGACTATTTTCGGCGTGACGTCTGTTATGCGAGATACATACGAACGTATCTCGCATAATTCAAAAATCATTAGCCGTAGGATGTTGAAATTTTGAATTTAAGACTGTTGTAACATCTAGTTGTGCACCTCCCGATTTTGATTGCAATCGACTGGACCAAAAGTGTCTAAAAAAGTCCAAAATAAAAAAAAAATTGGATTTTGGACTTTTTCTTAACTATAAAATAAGCTCTCGTGGAGAGCTTTTCTACGATATATAATAAGTGGTACTTATTTTTATTGGTTCCAGGGTTATAGCCAAATAAAAGTTTAATTAATGAAATATTTAGATCTTACAAGAGGAAGGCACATCGGTTCAAATCAGATTTCATCTCCTCTTTTTGTAACTTTTTTTTAAAATTAATAATATTGATTTATTAATAATTAACCTCTATTGTAAAACGTTTTTCCTATAAATAATAATTCAATAATAACAATAAAAAAAAATATCAGAAGTTATTAATGAAATAAAATTTTATGTACCTTTCATTTTAAAAAAATGTGTATATGTAATTTAATAGGCGTACAAGATATTTGCAGATTATTTTACTTCATTATTATATTTCTGCCACCACGGCACAGAAATAAGTTATGAATTTTTCGTCTCAAATGTGTGTGTACTTTAGTTACAATAGTCATTACTATTCTGTCTTTTGTTATTTAGATTTTTGTCAGGTTTCTATAAAGCATGAATAATTTAATTTTTATTTATTTTTATTTACATTTTTATTTATATAGATACACGTGTGCGGGCGCGTCCACACATACACACGATATTACTGTGATTTTATTTTACAAATTTTTATATTCCACTAATGATCTCAGTAGCTTTTGCATTATTAATCTTTGATGAGATATTATACAGCTTGTTATTTGCATCAGTTGGATTATATCTCTGACAAGTTCAAGAAGTAAAAACTGCTATATAAATGCTTTAGATAATATATGTAATAAATTTAAAGATCAAATTTGTTTCCACAAATTTTATGAAGTTAATTTATTAATTTTTTTTTAAATTTTATTTAATGTTACATTTTAAAATTAAAACTAATTAAAAGAAAATAATTTAATTGACAACTTTGTTTTATTATTATTGTTAAAAAATATTTTTTGTGTGATAATATAACAGATTCAATAATTTTTATTTCGTAATTATTTAATTTTAATTTCATTGACTATGGTCGACTAGTTTTTTACCTATACTTGTAATATATATCTTACAGCCAAAAGTCTTGTGATATATGTCTTGTAATATATATCTATTGTTGAGTTAAAGTTTAATTTTATTACAGTTTTATCTATTTTAATTATATTAAATTTTCTTATAAATCTTAGACTTTAAAGTACTGGAAAAATGAAAGAAAACTACTCGACTACGTTATAATTTAATTCGATGTAAGGCCATAAAAATCACAAATATTCTACAAAAAATATCCTAATTAACTGCCTACTAACTACTGATTTATTGTTATTGTACCCCATTTCTCTGTTTAACCTCCGGAACTACTCTTCTGTTTAACCCTCGGAACTAAGGTATTAGTTCAGAGGATGAATGAGGATGATATATATGAATGTAAATGAAGTGTAGTCTTGTACAGTCTCAGGTCGAACGTTCCCGAGATGTATGATTAATTAAAACGCAACCACCAAAGAACACCGGTATCTACAATATAGTATTTAAATCCGTATAAAAGTAACCTTTACTAGGATTTGAACCTTAGAACTCTCGACTTCGAAATTAGCTGATTTGTGATGACAAGTTAACCAGTCAGTGGTTGGTCGTAGCTAAAATTAATGGGGAGGTGCTGTTCCAGAAAATCTTTTTCTGGGCCTTTTCAAGGCCGTAGTTAAATTTTTTTATGTAAAATAAAAGAACCGAAAAAAATGAATTAAATATAATAGCTGGAAGCAGGATAATAATCTAATTGTACACTTTATCACATTCAAGAATATGGTATTCGATTTAACCGAATAAATAATAAAATGTCAATACAGATAATATTTTTTAGTATTATTATCTTTAGTATTTTTAGATGATAACTTAATAAAAAATCCGCTTAAAAACACTAGAGTCTAATGGTGTTTAATTTAAATTTCTATGTACACAGAAACAAATACATAATTATTTTTTACTAATTTCCTTCTCTTTCACACTTCCAACGTGTGTTTGAACAGATTTGGTACTCAAAGCCCTTACTTTCCGCCATTTTCTGATCACTACTGAAAAAACAACTAAACCGCTTTCATATTCCTTCCACTGACTAAACTAAAAAAGGGAACGAACAAGGAACGCCCTATACACAAGCGGAGTAAAAAAAATCCACCGGCATGCCAGGGTTGGCATGCAGGAGCGACAGCGCTCTCTCTCCCTCACAGCCTTGCGTGCAGCTTCCTATGTTCGCATCTACACAACAGCCAAACACCACGCCGCTAGAACTGTAAAGTACACAGTTCCGAACAAAGAGTTTTGTATCTTTTTCGTAAACTGGGAGATGGCTACTTACAGTAAGGTTAAGGAGTATATATGGTACAAGTATAAAGAAAGAATTAAAGAAAAAAGGACTCATTATATTAAATGTTATCGATAATATCAAGTGGAAATAATAGGGAGTGCTGCAGTTCCAGAGTGCTTATACGCGAGCCGCTAATATAACCACTAAATCAACCAGATTTGTTGTTATTCTACCCCAATCTGCATATTTTTTAACGAAGAATTTTCCAAGTTACTTACAATCTGTACTTTTCCCATTATAATTATATAACAACTGCAGCAGCTACAAGCTATAAGGGAAAGTTTGGTGATTATTCAAAATTTTGGATGTGCCAAGTTTGGTACAAATCTCAAGCTTTCATGACCCTCACCTCTTAGGAAAAAAAACCCATTGAAAATTCCATTCAAACTTTTTGTTTTATTTTTGAGCTGTTGTTTTTTAAGAGCTAATGTAAGCATCATTTTTGAAACTACCTTTAAAGACACTAATGGGTGATTTTTTTTAGGCTTGTCATAGTTCTAAGGTTTTTATCGGAATTTTGTAATTTTTCAATTTCCTTTAAAACGATACTCACAACCGTATCCTTTCCATTAAAGGTTTTCGAGTTGCTCTCCAAGGTACTAAGTGTAACCTTTATCATGTTAAAAATATACAATAAATAAAAAGATAGATGTTTTCGACTTTTGAGAAAGGAAGAAAATTTAGGGGAAAATTTTTTTTTTAATGGTAAAATAATTCAATACGCATGTACTGTAAGAATATTATAAAGTGGAGTTATGTTTCCAAAATTTTGAGAAAATTACCCCAAAGAAACTATTTACCCCATCCTTGGATATATTGACCCCAAACTTCTACCAACAAATTGCCCCATATATATGACTCTCTGTGATAAATTTTACAAAATCGACTTGAAACGTCGAGAAATGCAAGAAACCCATACCTCATTCTTCAATTGATTACCATACTTACCTTCTTTCAGCATAGCTCTGTATATGTATATATATATATATATATATATATATATATATATATATATATATATATATATATGAATGCCAGAAAAAAAATCTGATGTGGGTACCACATGACTTCCTTCTCCGCCTGTTATACAGAGTGATTTTTTAGTCCTGTTACCCAATTTTAAATGTAATTTAAGAAAGTGAATAAAAGGGTGGAATAAAAAATGTATTTGTTACTTACAAAAGAGATTTAATAAAAAGCTATTACTTACATAATTGTTAAAGAATATGCTCAAAATGCCCACCCCTTGCGGTTATACACGTACGGACTCTTTTCAGCATATTAGCAGAAACCTTTTAAGAGTTGCATTGGAAATATTCGTGATTAAGTCTGTAATATTGACTTTAAGTTCATCAATAGTGTGAGGATTGTTTTTGAAGGCCTCGGACTTAATATAGCCCCACAAAAAGTAGTCAGGAGATGTGAGGTCTGGGGACCTTGGAGGCCATAAGCCCTTGCTTATTATTCGATAATCAAAGAACTCTTGCAGAAAATCCATAGTTTCTCGAGACGTGTGGCATGTAGCGCCGTCTTGCTGAAACCAGCAATACCGTTCTTGAGGTTCCAGGAGGGACACGAATTGGCTCACAATATTCCTGTATACTTCACCATTTACTGCCTGTTCGAAGAACACGGGTCCGACTATGCGATGACGAAATATCGCACACCACTACTATTTTTTCAGGATGCATAGATTTGTCTTGTAAAGCGTTAGGATTTTCAACCGCCCAAATTCGACAGTTTTGACTGTTAATCATCGGGTTGGATACAAGCTTCATGGCTAAAGAACGCTGTGTTTAAAAATTCAATTACGTTATTGTTTACGAGAGACCTAAACCGACGGCAATATTGCAATCGCTTGTTTAAATATGGAGGCTGAAGCTCTTGGACTAATCGTACGCAATACGGATACAATTTCAATTTTTTAGCGGCTTTCTGAACACTCGAATATGACAAATCGACTTGCGTGGAAAGCTTTCGTAAACAGTATCTTGTTTTCACATTCTCTAAAACATCATCTCTCAAGCGAGTCGGTCGACCACTACGTTTTCTGTCGCAAACACTACCTGTCTCTCAAAATCGGTTTGCTAGCCTAGAAATTGACATTTTTTCTGGCAGAGGAACACCGACAAATTTAATTTGAAATGATTCTTTTACACTCGCGAACGATTTCGTAGTAAAATATTGTTCAAGAATGAAAACTCGTTCTATGGTAAAAGACATTCTGTTCCTAACACCACCGGAAACGGCGCAAACGTTTACACAGCTGAAGGAGAATCAACTCACACTGCCGTATCTATACCGGTTGAGTAGCGCTACCAACTTCGTGTCACAAAACAAAATTTCCCTTTCTTAGAAAACAATTACCAGACATTAACAAGGGTAACAGGACTAAAAATCACCCTATTACATATAATTTTTATTAATTTTTTTTCTTTTTTTTGTTATTTTTGAATTATTTATTGTTAAAACTTTTTTATTCATTACTAATACTAAAAATACTTAATTATTATTAAATAAATATATATAATTTAAGAAAAAAAGGAGATAAAGTCTGATTCGAACCGATGTGCATTCCCCTTGTAATATCCAAATATTTCATTCAAATTTTATTGAGCTATAGTTTTGGAACCAATGAAAATAAGTACGACTTATGACATATCGTTGAAAAGTTCACAATGAGGGCTTATTACTGCAGTTAAGAAAAAGTCAAAATTCCAATTTTTTTTTTGGATTTGGTCATTTTTGGACACTTTTGGTCCAGTCGATTGTAATCAAAAGGAGAGGTGCTCAACTAGATGTTACAACTATTCTAAATCCAAACTTTCAACATACTATGTACGGCTAATCGTTTTTGAGTTATGCGAAATACGCACGTGCGTACGTATGTACTGACGTCACGCCAAAACTAGTCAAAATGCATTCAGAGATGATTAAAATGAATATTTCCGTTGAAATTTGAAAACCGAAATTTTTCGCGATCACAATAACGCTTTCTTTTACTTCTTACAAAGAAGTAAAATTAGTTCTTTTCGAGGTAGTTACTAAATTTAATTTTTCTGTGTTTAACTATTGAAAGATTACTTTAGGATTCCAAACGTTTTTAGTATTTATACATATACCAATCTACGTAACATATAAATTTTAAAGGCTTGACATATCTTATCTTTTCTTTAAATTTTTAATCTTCATGAATCCATTTAATTTTTTAATTACTTATGAGGGTAGAAAAGTATAATTACACCAATCTTGCATATCATTTAAAATAGTACAATTTAATTTATTCCATCGATTTTTTTTAGTAACAGCTGATTTGTAATTAATTATTCATTTAATTTGTTACAAGAAATTTTCAATTAAATTAATTTATGATAATAGTAAATCGTTGCAAGTATTATTTATCTTTTTATAATTTGCTCGTTGACCTTTCTTATCTAAAGATAGGACTGTGTAACTTTTAACTATTATGACAATTTAGAACAGCGTAAGACAGTTGTATACTAAATCAATTTAAAACTAAGCAGTTATTTGAATAATAGTCAGTCTTTTATGTGTATTGTATATTATAAATGACTGAATGTGTTTATCATTTTAATTTTGAAATAATGGTTGTTAAATTTATTAAATAAATAAATTCATATTTTTAGAATGAATTAATAATTAATTTACAAGTCTTGATTGTGGGTAATTTAATTTGATCACTTCCTTAATTAACAGTAGTCTACAACAGTTTTGTTATACAGATTATTCTGGCTTATTATGTATTTTTTAACGCTAAGTCCAAATATGATTTTAAAATTTATCCTAAGGGGGTTCATTTTATTTTGTAATTGTCACTAGTCAAAATTATTTTTTTCATTATTAAAATTAAACACTAGTAAGGTTTGTTTTGAGTTAATATTTATATTAATAATGAAATATGAATGTCTGAAGATATTTATAATTTATAACTAGATACCGGATTATATGCAACATAAAAAACTTGAAATATGCATGAAAAGTGTCAAAATATCCAACTTTAAATACTAAAATAAATATTAAATTTTAACTTTTCTATTTCAAAATCAGCATCAATTAGTAAATAGTTGAACAACATATCGATAAATTCGATAATTAACAAATATTTAATATTTTGTTAGTTTTGTAAACGTAAACAATCAGATACTGTTCCAAATGTTCGGTAGTAAGATTCTGTCATCGATCACTCAAAATATATTTATAAGTGAAAAAGGATCGTTCCAAATGCACTGTGATAAATGGTCAGTATTTGAATTTGAGTGCTATGTTAGCACTTATTGTTTCTGGCAAAAGTTCACCCGTCCATTAATAAAACTATCAATTCGACACAAAGGTTCAAAGCCTGGATTATTGTTCAGAATGTTTTAAAATTTTTCTTTAAGTTTACACGGGAATACCTTTGGTAATGCGGAGTTCATTTAGCGAATTTTATTCATTAACTGAATAAATTCAGGCAACACCAAACTTTGAGCTTCAAGCTTTTTAATACTAGCAGGTATGTGGGAAAAATGACTGCTATGTTTTTTTTTTTTATACTAGAATCGTTAAATGCTTCCTTGGACTGACAAACTTTCATAGCCTCTGCACTATCAGTCGTTTAATACACCTTTGATGGCTTCGAAATGTTCATTGTAAAACAGTACAGCTTCAATCCACGTTCCCCATCGAGTTACCACTGTTTCGGAATGTAAAGGCACATTTGCAGTTTTTCTTTATAGGCCTTATTACGAGCAGATGCCTTAAGAAACACTTTCTTTGTTGATGAAATCAGTTTATTTACATTCCTAAACGTGGATTTTATTTCTTCAGCGAGTCGAAGTACTTCGTGAGCAAAGCACGTCACATGAATTTAACTGGGATAAAATACTTTGAGGGTTTTAGCTGCCTTGATCATATGGGAAGCAGCATATGAGAAAAATATAAACACTCTTTCATCTGCAGAAGATTCAGGAAATATATTTTAATACCCTTATTTAGAAATCTGGAGATCGTAAAATGATTTGCCTTTTCAAGGTCTTGGCAGGCCACCAAATAGGAAGATGGCTCTAGTTTTAATGGCCTGAAAATTAAATTCGCAATATAACGGCCACAACTGTCGGTAGTTCCGTCAGCTGAAATCCAAATAATGCTATCCTTGAGTTCATTCCGTATTTCTTCAAGAACATGTAGGTAAATTGTTGGTATGTAATTTTTACGCAATGTTGATTCATCCGGTATATTTTGATTCAAGCAATATTTTAACAGAAAATCTTTGAAGGTAGGATTTGTAAGTATGTGAAGAGGGATATTACTTTTAAGCAGTGCTTCACATAAATCCATGCTAAAGTAGTTTTTCTGTTTACCTTTGGAAGTACTATTGTCACTGTTATAAGGTGATCTCGTGGCCTTGTTTTGCAATCCTGTGATATGAAGACTTGCCTAGACATGCTGGTCTATCTGAAAGTTTTTTGTGCATGAAATATTTTTCTCGCAAATTCGACAATATAAAACATTTCTGTCATATGTAAATGTTCCAGGATAATCAGCTACCCACGAAGAGACGCTTTTTTCAAGAGGCATGATACACATTAAACTTTGCACAAATAAATAAAAAAACTAAACTGATGCAATGAGCGCGTCAACAATAACACGCGTAAGTTTAATTGCCTAGCGGGAGGAGTGCTGCAATAGCCGTGCGCGACGCAGAATGGTATCGTCTGTCTTTGTCTAGCATGAGTCTCCTGTGTTTTACTTAGCCTCATAATAATATTATCCTCCCAAAACAATAGACGCACAGCTGCTAAATCGCTAAATTAATAATCGCGAAAACAGAGACCGGTGTGGCTGATAGGTTTGGCCGGCTACAACGTAAGATATCATGTATTAACTAGGCACCCTCCCGAAAAATATTGTAAAATAGCGAAAATCACTAGATTTTAAGGAAAATATGCAATAACCAGTGAGATTGGGCTTAATATGCACATGCATGTAATCCAGTCTCTATTTATAACTGAGGGTGGAATAATTGAGAAGAGTGACCAGTGTGATTAATATGGTTTTAGGATGACATCTATACTAACTATTAATGTGACATATTACTTCTAAGAAAAATATTATTTTTCTCTGTAACATGATTTAACTGATGTCTTTTATTAATGTCATCATAATCTATATATTCATTTCAATGACGAGTTTTACTGTAGAATAATATATACCAAAAATTCAGTTTTTTTCTGACTGTTATATGAGTATCATCGTACCAACTTTCCTTCCATTTTAGTTTTTTCTTTTTATCTTTTCCTGTTTAACCTCTGGGAATTATCGTTCAGGTATTACTTCAGAGGATGAATGAGGATGATATGTATGAGTATAAATGAAGTGTAGTTTTCTACAGTCTCAGTTCGACCATTCCTGAGATTAATTGAAAAACCCAACTACCAAAGAAAACCGGTATCTAAGATCTAGTATTCAAAGCCGTATAAAAATAACTGACTTTATGAGGACTTGAACGCTGGAACTCTGTAAACTTCCAATTCAGCTGGTTTGAGAAGACGCGTTCACCACTAGACCAACCCGGTGGGTTTCCATCATAGGTCATGAGCTGCTGCAAGAAGAAAAGTACGGTAATCACTCAAAAAAATGGAGTATTGAATTTTTTTCATTTCTCGACGTTTCATGTACCAGGAACCGTAAAAAAAAGTGGGAGGGTAATGTTTATATAAAGAAGTGTTACTGTGTTTTTGAAGCTTTATATATTCTTACTGGATAAATCGATTTTGATATTGTATAGAGTCTCGTGTATTTGGGAAAATCTTTTGGAAACATTTTACGGTCAGTATATCTAGGGGTAGTAGGTGGATATTGTTTTGAGGTCAGTTTTTCTCAAAATTTTGCAAACATGACCCCAATTTATGTTAAGTTCAGTAAATGCGTGAAAACTTATCTTAACATTTTTAAAAAATCTGCTGTGGACATCACACGACTTCCTTGTACGCCAATTAAATTGCATACACACATTTCTTTTTACAATGAAAAGTATATAAAATTTAATTTCATTAATAACTTTTGATATTTTTATTGTTATTATTGCATTAATATTTACTGTAAAAATTTTGTTAAAATCAGGTGTTAATAATTATTAATAAATCAATATATTTAAGTTAAAAAAAAAGGAAATGAAGTTTGGTTCGAACCGATGTCCCTTCCCCTTGTAAGATCCAAATATTTCATTAATTGAAAATTCATTTGACTATAACACTGGAACCAATGAAAATAAGTACCATTTATGATATATCGTTGAAAAGCTCTCAATGAGAACTTATTACCACAGTTAAGAAAACCCCCAAAATCCAAACGTTTTTGAATACTGGGCTTTTTTGACACTTTTGGTCAAGTGGATTGCAATCAAAAGGGGAGGTGCGCAACTAGATGTTACAACAGTTCTAAATTCAAAATTTTTAACATCCTACGGCTAATCATTTTTGCGACATACATACGCACATACGTACGTAACGCCGAAACTAGTCAAAATGGATTCAGGGATGGTCAAAATGGATATTTCCGATAAAATCTGAGAACCGAAATTTTTCACGATCACAATACTTTCTTTTCTTCGTACAAGGAAGTAAAAAATATTTTCCCCAAAATTCCCCCTTCCAAAAAATCGAAAAAATTATATTTTTATTATTTCTTCTAGATAACCGGTTCTGCTCCGCAGCATCAGTAAATAAATTAAATTATAATCGATAATTTACTTTGTCGTTCGTAAGACTTCCTTCGAGACAACATTAGCTGGGAATCGACTCTTTGGATTAATCTTCACTTGCACATTTTTAAGTGATTTTGAGCGTGATATATCAACGAATAGTTGTCCATAACTAAAAATTATAACAGATAAATAGACTTCTACTAGGTCCAGAGTTTGTCTTTGCTTCTTGTTGATGGTCATGCAAAATGATAACCATGTAGGAAATATCTTCGTTTAAAAGAAAATGATACAGTATTTTCAGACGGCGTCAAATCAGTTCGTGGCAGAAGTAACCGTTGTTTAAAAATGTATGTACTCTTAAAACTCTTCTCATAATTGAGTGAGCGTATTCGGAGCATTGTCGTCTGATTTAAGTGCGATTGGATGGGTCTCCCCCAATCGGTATATCACACAGTTTCTCTCCACGCATGGTGCCTTTCGGACGAGTTTGCCTATGTTTCGTTTGGTCGATTCGAGTCAATGCCCGGATTGCGGGACTGATGATACACTGGACTACGTCCTCTACGTCTGTCCCCGATACGAGATGTCTTCCTCCTACGGGGTTGGGAGCATTCTCGTTGTGTGACGTGTTTTAAGACCCCCAACGACGCCTGTAACTAAATTAGTTACGGAGTAATCGTGCGATTACTCTAAATTTGAAAAAATTTCAAATTTTAAAAAAATTTCTTCTCAGTGATTTTTTTTTATTCAAGCTTTAATTTTTCTTATTCATCTCTCTTAAGCCTTTTGGTTGCAAAGTTAAAGTAATTTGAATACAATAATTTTTTATCATAAAATATAGGTGTCCCTTTATTTATTTTATACTAGTGTAATAGATATTTCATTTTAGTTTAAAATATCAGCAAAACAATTTTTTTTTCATCAGCTATCGACTTCCTAGACCGCCTAAACGCCTCCAATTTTCTGTGGGCCTTCTACTGTCTCCCCTGAAGGTTCCAGCGCCCACAAGGGGGTGTTATCGCCCACTTTGAGAACATATGGTTTAACCAAATTTCTTTATGTATTCCTATAGTAGTGTAAGTAATCCAAAATATAATAATAAAAATAATCAGAGGGCAATATTGTGGGTGGAGCAGCCAATAAAAATGTAAAAATATCGATATCGATTTTTTGAATTTCTCAAAATTTTTTTTTTGGTTAATTTTCATGTATCATTATTTTTCTACTATATTAGAAAAACAAATCAATGCCAGGAAATAATTGGAACTTAGTTGTCAGCTTTTTCTGTTACAGACGTATATTGTTGTTGTTTTGCTTATTCATGTTGTTTTTTGGGTATTTGTTTGTTGTATATTTTTGTGAGTTAATATATATATATATATATATATATATATATATATATATATATATATATATATACTATACATTTTATAATGGTTGACGTTTAAACAATAATGAAACCTGATATTAGAATGTTGCGTTTAGCAATACAATAGAAACGTTTGTAATGGTACGGAAATATTCAAAACAATGTAATACGTTTAAATGGTGCCTAAATACATTTATCAATACATTTTATAAATTATAATTTTAATGCATCAGTTTATAATAAGTGTTATTGTTTACTTAACATAATTGATGTAATATTACTTTAAATATTCTTATATTGGCTACGAACAGTTACAGTAGAACTTCCCTTAACCGAGCCTTTCTTAACCGAGATGACTGTCCGCCGTGGTCGAGTAGTATCTTGGCCTTTTATCCGGCGGTGGCGGGTTCGAATCCCGCTCATACATGGCATCTTTCCACTATGTTATGAATCATTCATTTAATCCATAATCAGCTTCAGGTATAAAAAGTTTGAAGTAGAGAAAAAAGATGTGTACTTCAAAAAATGTGAACAGTTATAAAACGATAATCTTGAGAAAAATAAGTGAATTGTTTTTCTGAGGACTGTTCACTAGAATGGAAGAAAATGTTTGGAAACTTTCATTTATTGTAAATAGTATATCATTAAATAAGAAGGAAGTTAAATACACCTGGGCAAGCACAAAAGTGCATGCTACAAAAAAAAGTCAAGCTAAACCCAGTACACAAGCGGTTTTCTGATATATTAACCAAAAGAAGAGAACAAAGAGGAACTGAGAAAAACAACCAGGATAAGGACAAATAGTTTTGTTTATCTTTGTACACAGAATTTAAAAATATTCCTGATCACCGTTTAATAAAAATACAAAATTCACTTCCTTGAGGCCATTCAAAGGATCCAAGATTTTTACAATCCGACTCATATGTACAAAGCACCAGGGAGTATGGTTACCGACAACAAGACTATAATAACAAAAATAACCGATACTTGTTCAGAAACCAATTTGTGCAATGTGGCCAAACAAACGCAGCAAGATATTCGTCCCAAATTCCCTAGTCCCGGATAAATAATGTACAACCAGTCTCTTCCCCAGCAGGCACTTACACTTCTTGGCAACACAATTCTTATTTCATGAAGTTAAAATTAATCTTTTAGATTGAATCTTACATGATGTGGATTTTGTTTTAAGTTAAGTGTATTATACGTTTGAAAGTGCATATTATCGCGTGTTCGCGACTCGATCATTAAGATAATTAAGACATTAAGAAATTCACAATTGAATGATTATATAATTACAGTTTATTGGTTTCAAAACAAGTAAAACAAAACTAATCAGTAATAATGACAAAAGTAATAATAATAATAAATGGCCATAATAAAAATAAATTAATGAAAAATAGTAATAAATAATAATCATAGTAATCACAACCACAATAATAATAACAGAAAATAAAAAAATCTCACAATAATAATTAGAATAATGAAATAATGGCAACGGTAAACAATAATAATATTACATGTCAATAACGAACAAAAAATCATAAAAATCAATACACAGAGTTTACATACAAAACAGAATTTAATCGTCAGGATTTATTTATAGGTAGATAAATAAATCATGGAAACCAGAATTCATGCCAAATTGACAAAGATATAGCATGACCACTTTTAACTTACCACTTTTAACCACTAGTCTTCTATTCGTAACAATAGTACAACAGATAAGATAAATATAAAGTTCTTTTACTGGAAATACCATTGCTGTTCACACAAATAAAACTTCCCCAACAGTTTATGAATAAATTTAGTACACTATCTCTTTCACTTATAGTCATACAGTAACTCTCCGAATCATTACTTATGACGTTACCTTGATTGCGTTGACTTAGTTCACTTTGAAATTCGCTCCAGAATACTCTCGTGGACTGATTCACAGAAGTCACATACCAGGCTCTTCTTGCTGAACTGATTTTTAACTGGTCTTCCCTGGTGTATTTATACTCCTATCCTCTTTACCTGCCGGATCGGATCCAACTCGAAGCGTGAGAATGATCGACCGAGTTCTTTCGTTCCCATGCATTCCAAACCTTGATCCTGTAACTCTTCTCACGGAACGACATGTGTTTAGTGTGTGTCAGTGGAGAATATTACAAAAGAGATTGTTCAACGAACCTGATACGTTTATTGAAAGGGTTTCTTTTAGCCCGTTTCTGGATTTCTCCCGTTATTATAATCGTATTTTATACTACTTTCTTCTTAATTGGCAGGAATCCGTTACCCAGGTCCGCTATACCGGTTTTGTTACAATATAATGGACATTGATATTGAATACTTTTCATTTTGTAATATAATAATGATATAAATAAACTTACCTCGATGTGATAATGTGTTTTTCTTCCAGTGAAATACTTTCCTTCACAAAGTAAACACAAGATGTTATATCATCCTTAATTATTTTCAATAACTTGTCAAAGGATTCAGTAGATATTCTAAAGTAGTTAAAAAAACTTAGGCCCGTATTTTCTCAAATTTCGATACAGTGTTACAAAGTCAACCTATCGCATAAAATTGGATGCACCCAATATTGTCTTTGTCTGGTCTTTCGTGTTTTAAAACGACGGTATAAAATAGACTTGAGTATGCAACACGGCCCATATGTGAGGTTAACGCTGCAAGTGTACGTTCTTCTTTCCCTAACGTGCGCTTAAACGCACGATCAAGCACTCTCACGTGTATATGCCCTTAGCATGTTTCCATTCTTCTGGTTTACTCACTTTCTTTCTGCTTTCAGGTGTCCCTTCAACATTTATCCTTCCTTTTGTTTATCTTTTCGTTCCAATCACTACGAATCCCATTCGCATAGTTTTGGTCTTTTTATTTTTCGAAAAGGTTTTCATTATTTTACTCTGTTGTTTTGGTCTTTCTTCCGTCTGTTTATTTAGGTTTAACCCTTCTTTTTCTTTCTTCCTTTGGAAACTTATATTCTTGAACCACTGTTCTAAATTTATCTCTATGTTTACTCAGACCCTTTGAAATGTTTAATGTTTTTAGATCTGTTTCTATTTCTTTAAACCGGTTTGGTTTTTGTGGCTGTGTTTATGTAAAAATTAAATATTTTTTTTGTCAATCTTTGGTTGTTCATTCTGCATAAATCTCCATAAAACTGTAATCTTCTTTTCCGGATTAAGTTTCCAATTTTTTTTTTTATATTTGTAAATTTCTTTTTCATTTTTCAATTTGTAAATTCCTTCTTCATATTTTGGTAAATAAATTTTTCTTAGAATTCTTTTTTCTATCTCTGCTATTTCTAGTTCTGAAAAAAACTGCAGATATTCTGTCCTTTAGTTTTTTAGTGTCTCAACTTGGAGTTACACGACAGATTTTTTATTGTAAATTTTCGTCTTGAGATGATCGGAAGTTTCCATTTTTCGTTCTTTATTCTACATCCCGTTTTTTTCAATTATTACATCTTTTAACAAAACTTTTTTTTTCATCAATTATAGGTATCTTTTAATAATATTTTTAATTAATACGAGGGTAAGTCAATTATTATCCGCAATGTAGTTATACATTTTATTGCAATACAAACAGGAAACTTACATGTACATCATTTTTCAACATAGTCCCCTTGCATTACAACGCTCTTGGTCCTTCGTTGCACAAGCTTTCTGATGCCCTCATAAAACAAGGTTTTCGGTTGAGCTGCGAACCAGGAATGCACCGCTTCTTTCGTTGTTTTGAGGTAAATCGACGACCCCTTAATGCCTCTTTGAGTGAACCAAACAAGTGGTAGTCAGAAGGGGCAAGATCAGGACTATACGGAGGATGAGCCAGTACTTCACAGCTGAATTTCTGGAGCGTTTCGGCAGTATGAGGACGGGCAGTGTCGTGCAACAACACAACACTTTTCAACAGTAGTCCTCGGCGTTTGCTTCGAATTGCAGGCTTCAGCTAGCAGTAAACATATCACTGTAATGCGCACTGTTTATTGTCGTGCCCCTTTCCTCATAATGTTCCAGTACTGAGCCTTGTGAGTACCAAAAAACCGTAAGCATCAGTTTTCCTGCGGACGGTTGGGTCTTGAACTTTTTTTGGCAGGGCGAATTTGGACGTTTCCATTCCATACTCTGCCGTTTACTCTCCGGTTCGTAATGATAGATCCATGTTTCGTCATCAGTGATTATTCTGTCTAAGAAGATGCCCCGTTCGTTACAATAGCGATCAAAATGTTTTTGGCAGATGACCAAGCGCGTTTGTTTACGCAACTGTGTGAGTTGTTTTAGGACCCATCTTGCACAGACTTTATGAAACCCAAGTTTGTTGTGGATGACTTCGTAGGCAGAACCGTGACTGATTTGCAGACGATGTGCCACTTAATCGGTAGTTTCTCGTCTGTCTAAGAAACCCATGTCACGTGCACGCCCAATTTTTCCTCATTTGTGACGGTAAACGGTCGTCCGGCTCCTTCGTCTTGCGTAACACTTGTGCGACCGTTTTTGAATTTTTCAATCCTTTCGTAGACACTCTGTTGAGGCAACACACTTTTCCCGTACTGTACCGAAAGTCTTCGATGAACTTCAGCCCCTGATACACTTTCTGACCACAAAAATCGGATCCCTGAACGTTGCTCTTCTTTGATGCAAACAGATAGCGGAGCAGCCATGGTTAACGGCAGGGCAGCGATAATGGAACTAACCTAGCAGCATCAAACCTGCACAGACATAACAACAATTGAACCACGCATGCGCCATCTACATAACACGACAGTACTACCAACATAAAAAAAATATAACTCAATTGCAGATAATAATTGACTTACCCTCGTATATTAACACAGTATGATACCCAAACAAAACCTGAATCAAGCAATATGGTTGGTGTTTCTCTTTGGAATTTGTCAGTTTTGTCACCAAACTATTTTGGAGTTGGTCATTTTTCTGATTAAATCCAATTTTGTGATAATCTAATAACAGTGTTCTTACCGTTTTTGTGTTACTTACCTCATATTCGAAGTTTGAATGTAATTTAATACTACAAGTAAAAAACCATAAATTGAATTTTTTTTTAAATTGATTTTACCGTCTTTGTAATTAGGCTTACTTATATATATATATATATATATATATATATATATATATATATATATATATATATATATAAAAAATAGAAAATTAGAAAGCAAAAAATTCCTGAAAATTAAAAATCTCACATTGAAATAAAATAATTGTTTAAAAAATGTAAACACAGGATTTATAATTTTATCTTCTTATTTATATTTTTTTAGTAAATTTTTAAATTTACATTTTTCTAAAAACTCAGTATTGGCTAATGTTAACTTTGCCAAAAATAAAAATAATGATTATAAAATTATTTTATTTGTTTTATGCCTAGTGTACACTAAAAACAAAAATAGTCTTTAGGTAGAGTTCAAAGTCCGTTCAGTCTATGGAATTTATGTGAGAGCGCACACAAACAGAAATTATTATTCCCCCCTCTTATAATCCCCCCTCTTAACCCCTTCTCTCACTCTTTTTACCTGTTTAGCCTCCGGTAACTATCGTTTAAATATTTCTTCAGAGGATGAATGAGAATGATATGTATGAGTGTAAATGAAGTGTAGTCTTGTACATTCTCAGTTTGACTATTCCTGAGATGTGTGGTTAATTGAAACCCAACCACCAAAGAACACAGGTATCCACGATCTAGTATTTAAATCCATGTAAAAATAACTGGCTTTACTAGGACTTGAACACTGTAACTCTCGACTTCCAAATCAGCTGATTTGGGAAGACGCGTTAACCACTAGACCAACCCAGTGGGTTCCCTCTTAACCCCCTGTTATTTCAATAAATTAGTTATCGATAAGCTTGACCTATTTTTTACGATTCTAATTGAATAATTTATATTCTACAGTATAATAATATAATTATTGTTAGTTATCATTATACATTTATTAAAATTGACTTTAGAACACAGCATTTTGGATTTTCTTGCACTGTCCTAGAGAAGAAACAAGCTCTAAGAGGTATGTTCTTTGATGTCAATCAAACCTTTGATCGTATTTGGATTGGTCTGCCAGGTTAGCTTATATGTCATTTTATTCTTCAAACAGTTATCAGTGATCAATATTTCTCAATTTCACAAGAGATTCAATTCGATTATTTGGAGCCGTATCTCATGGCTCAGTTCTTGTTACATACACAATATTAGGTTGTCGTTGTCCTTTTCTATCTCATAACATCTGTACCCTCTTTCGTAGGTAATATGGTTATCTTATCTTCTTTAGTATACCTGTATGATCTCATCTTATTCAAATAAATCTCATGTATATGTCTATAAAAAAAAATCGTGTATAAAACATAACAATAAAATTTTACAAGCGACTTCTTTGAAATGATTCCATTGGTTTGTATGGCATTTCTCCCGCCACCACCCCACTCGGTCTACTGTGCCTCAAAACGGTTTAGCGACCAATATCCTAACTCCTAGAGCTTACCTAACTGCGTGAGCGGAATAAGCGTGGTGGCCTACACTACTCGCTTGCGTGTCCCACCACTCACTTGTCATATATTACTAAAATGGGTAGGCCCACCTCGTCTAGATACCAAAATATATTACTTGTCTATAAAATAAAATTTATTCCATCAAGGACAACAATTTGCTGCCACGCCTAGGTCGCTGAATGCCAGCAAGTACCTGTTCAACATATTATAGCGCTTGGAGCTATATTTGACTGATGGCCAGTCATTTCTCGAGGGTAGCTTCCAACAGCATGTGGTAGGAGTCTTATATCACTTAAACTATTGATGCCGGTTGAACAAAGCAACGGCATCAAGGAACTCCCACATGGTCCGACAATGCGGCTCACACCACCTTGACTCACCGCTTATGAGTGGCCAGTTTTCCCCTTGACCACTAAGTTCCAGGGTGGCCTGAGTTCTTCCCCCCCTCCCCCAAGAGCTGGGCAATCGAACATCATGTGTTCGTTCGACTGGACCTCCCCGAAGACGCACAGCTCATCAGCTGCAAGGTGGAACCGAATTTTATCATTTCTTTGAAATGTTAAAATAGTGCAACCAAACGGTGATCACCTAATTCAAACTGATAAAGCAAAAACTATCGGAATTTACAGTGTCCGAAAAATGTCGCACCATAGGCGAAATGTTATTTATTCAATATGTCCTCCGTCAAATTCCAGACAGGTGTGTAGGCAGAATTTCAGTTTGTTTAACACACTGGGCCAACAATTATTATCTATAGCATGACATTCGTCTACAATTCTGGTGCGTGCTTGGGCCAAATCGCGAATCTTTATATTATATTCCTGTGAGTTCAGATACCTTCGGAATGAAAAGTCTATTGGATTCAAATCCGGCGATCGTGGAACCCATTCAACAGATCCCCTGCGAACAATCCAATGTTCAAAAAAGGTTTCATTCGGTTAGTGTCGTAACTACTTACGTTGTGATGCTCCGTGTTTTCCTGGGGCTCCATCTTGCACGAATCATTCAGAATGCTATCCAATGATATTCACTGTGGGAATCAGCCAATCTGTAAGCATTTGCAGGTACTTTTTGCGTCTGAAT
The DNA here is from genome assembly GCF_047948215.1 of Lycorma delicatula. NCBI lineage: Eukaryota > Metazoa > Arthropoda > Insecta > Hemiptera > Fulgoridae > Lycorma > Lycorma delicatula. The sequence continues at coordinate 136,073,721 of NC_134455.1, forward strand.
GTATGGAGAGATCGTAATGATAGGAGTTTTCCAGTGACCACTAATGCAGACTTTGTCTAATGATTTCATCTTTCACGTAAAGATTAGGGTGGAAATGGAGGGGCTTTTTCGAAAAGACAAAATATCGATATTAAGTAAAATATCAAATTCGTCTAAAGTTCTTACTATTCTTTGGATAAGGGCCTAAAACTTATCTAAGTAAAGTCTTTTGATGTCACCAACCATTGGTTCTGAGGGCAGAAAAAATGGGGTTTCGAAGACAAAAATCCTTACCTACTTTAATAGGCACAGTATCGAATCGGATTAAGGTGGTCGTTAGTCCTCTAAATATTACCTACAAATTTTTTCTGAAATAATTTTTGATATGACCAACCCTTACGGCAAGGGATGATCAAAACTGAAAAACTAAAAAAATATAATATCGCTATAACTTTCTTATTAAGTAAAATATCAAACTCGTTTAAAGTTCTTACTATTTTTTTTTTTTTTTGATAAGGACCTAAAACTTATCTAAGTAATGTCTTTTGATATCACCAACCATTGGCCTAGAAAGTGAAAAAAATGGGGTTTCGAAGACAAAAATTATACCTCCCTTAACCGGCACAGTATCCAATCGGTTTAAAGTGGTCATTAATTCTCTAAACATTACCTAAAACTTTTGTCTGAAACAATTTTTGATACGACCAACCTTTACGGCAAAGGATGACCAAAATGTTTCTGGAATTGTAAAAAGATGGAGCTTGTTGTATGCTAAACATGTGAAACTTTTTTCACATTCAATCATTGTCGTATTGAGTAAATATGACATTTTTCTTAACTGTAAGGTGGAAATCGTTTTTATCCCCTACTTAGCACCGATGAAGACTACTTCCGCCTTTTGGTGTGTCGAAAGGAATTATTTTGTACTGCATCATCAGTCCTTGGCTTTCTCGATTGTTGCAAAATTCGATAACATTATGTGTCCCCTCTTGTCAAAGTTCTGTAAGATGCTGGTGGTCGTACGGGATGACGTCAATTAAATTTATTACTAACATCACGGTGTGAATACCTTTTATGACCACATAGTAGTATGATTTCCAGACTTTTCTGCTACGATAACATATTACATTCAACCAGAGAAATCGGAACAGAAATATTAAAATTTCGCGTAAGGTGTAAGATATTTTTTTATATTAGTAAAATTGTTATCACAATTAATAAAACTTTAGACATCAGACGTAAGCTGTTTTCTTATTTAATTTTCTGATTCTCAAAAATTTTCATTTTGTATTAAGTTCTAGATTTATGATACTTTTTAAAACCCATTTTGGTATAGGGTAGTGATTTTTATTATTTTTCAAAACTATATATCAAGCAAGTATAAAATATAATTTTAGAACTGGGTTTGTAAAAAATATGCTACAGTACACTCAGATTTATGTCAAAAACGATTTTTTTCGTATATCCTCACGTACTTTTTACATTTTGAGGTCTATTTATATTGACACAGAGTGAACTTCAATAGCCATGCACCGTGACCGACAAAAGAAATGTTCCTTAATTTATTTTATAATGACGTCTTCATATTAAGCAGTATAAGGTAAACCATTCACAGACACCGACCAGCTCAGATATTGTCCCAAAGAAACGTTTGTTTTGGTCCGCTCATCCGTACCCGTTGCTGGCGTCCATGAATCCACTCAGATGTGAACACGCATACAGATTTGGATCATACTCCTATAATTAACTCCATTTACATATATTTTTTAAATAATTATATTCAGTTTTAATAAGTTAATAATTTTAAGTAGAAGTTTTTATAACTGTACATCAATAATGTATATAATAAGTAAAAATCAGTATCTTAGCAGGCAAATGAGAGTGTCAAAGAATTTATGTATCTGTGATGATGTTCGATGATGTCAGTGTTTGTTACGTTACGTTGGCTATGTATAGAAGTTAATACTATTTGAATACTAGATCGTGGATACCGGTGTTCTTTGATGGTTGGGTTTCAATTAACCACACATCTCAGGAATGGTCGACCTGAGGTTGTACAAGACTACACTTTACTTATACTCGTACATATCATCCTCTGAAGTAAAACCTGACGGCTAAACAGCCGGAGGCTAAACAGAGGTCTCGGGTTCGAATCCCGGTCAGGCATGGCATTTTCACCCAAGCTACACATCGTTCATCTCATCCTCTGAAGCAATACCTAACGGTGGTCCCGTAGGTTAAAGAGGAAAAAAAAGAAGTTAATACAATCGAAAATATCGTTCTATCGCGCTACGTAATTGTTGAAATAAATTTACGTGTAAGGATAAATTAAATAGTAACATCAACTAATCCATTATATATTGTTATATAATAACATCAGCTAACTGTCGAATCAGACTCATCAGATTTACTAACAGATTCCTATAGTAGAAATTTAAACGATTTCGGAAAGGAAATTTACATGATATGTCTAATTAAAATATACGTTTGATTATCTAAATTAAATAATCTTTAATCCTTATTGGAGTAGGCCATCAAAACCTTTTAAAGTAATTTTAAATATGTTTTTCTTTATCAGATTCATTTATATATGGTGTATTATTTTGATAGCTCCAAACGATTTATTCGTAAACTAAACACAATAAAAAAAATTGTCAAAATAAAAGTTACTCAGGTAAGAGAAATGCACCTCATGGTGACCTTGTATTTGATCTTGACCTTATTTCAAGATTAACACAATTTTTTTCAAATGTAATGACCTATGTTTGACCCCACCCATGAAAAGATCAGAATATTATATATTAGAATATGTAGAATATATGATCACACATATGACCTTGGAACTTTTTTGAAAGTCATACGGCTAACCATCAGAGATAGTGTAAACTATTCTATTATTTTCATTGGTGGGGTCAGAAATAGTTCATTCTATTTGAAAAAGTCGTATTACCTTTAAATAACGGTCAAGGTCAAGTAAAAGGTATTTACTTGTATTTACTATATATAAGGTATATAATATATAGGTATTCACTATAAGGTGTCCCCCCTCCAATCTGAGTTTGTTTTATTTAGGTTTTTTTTTGTATTGTGCGTTGTTTACGAGAAAATCGTCTAGATATTATTACATATATATATATATTTTTCTTCTTGGCTTGATGATATCACAACATAAGCCTGATGGTTGAGCGAGGGATATGGAAATGGAATTTTTAGAGTATGAAATGCCATACTTGATCGGGATTCGAACCCGGGACTTGTAGATGAAAGACCGAGTCTCTACCATTCTGCCATTTCGATCGAGGGACTTTATTTCTAAAATTGTAAATAATGTCTAAATATAAAAAAAATAATTTTTTCATTTGCCCTTTACATTACTACATAACACAATACTCAATTTTTTTTTTTTTTTTTTGTTTTCAGAGACTACGTATATTGATATACTATAAGCTATAATAAAACTGGAAATGCTGTTTGTAAAATAAATAATATTAAACTTATATACCTATTTTCAGACGTAGAGTATACTACCTGAGATATATGAAAGTATGTTTCCCCGTTTTTTTTTTCTTTTAGTTTATCTGCATTAAATGTAGAGTATAAATATTTACATAAAATCAGACTCAATATTTTTAATGAAGTTGCATAGGATTAATGTGTAACAATATGAATTTTGATACTGTTTAACCATTGATTTCAACAAAAAAAATTAGAGGTGAACACTACATGACTTCTTGTACGCCTTTTAAATTACATATTCACATTTTTTTTTAAATGAAAAGTACATAAAATTTTATTTCATTATGATATTTATTCATTTTTATTTTTTTATATTATAATTATTGAATAATTATTTATTGTAAAACATTTTTTACAATCAGAGGTTAATAATTATTTATAAATCAATAATTAATTATAAATCAAATTAAAAAAAGAGATGAAATCGGATTCGAACCGATGTGCCTTCCCCTTGTAAGATCCAAATAGTTCGTCAATTAAACTTTTATTTGTCTATAACTCTGGAACCAATGAAAATAAGTACCACTTATGATATACCATTGAAAAGCTCTCAATGAGAACTTATTACTGCAGTTAAGAAAAAGTTCAAAATCCAAATCTTTTGAGTAAGCAAAAAAAAAATAAAAATTTGTTACAAAACTCTTAACGGCCCGATTTTATGTATTATAATGTGTAACGGTATATAATTTTAATACTGTTTAATCATTGATTTCAACAAAATAATTAGATGTGAACACTGCGTGACTTCCTTGTACGCCTTTTAAATTACATAGTCACATTTTTTTTAAATGAAAAGTACATAAAATTTTATTTCATAATGATATTTTTTCATTTTTTGTACTGTAATTATTGAATTATTATTTATTGTAAAACAATGTGATACATATCACATTTACAGAAATAATACAATTCTTATGATTATTCGTTGTTTAATAAATGAAATCGGACCGGTAAGGGTTTTGTAACATTTTTTTTTCTTTTTTAGCTTATTGTACGGAACGCTTAAATGTTTATTTATCTGTTATTGTCTATCTGTTGTCTATTATAAATATTTAACATGTATTTTTTTTTTAAAGAAAATTCTATGTTAATAACAGATTTTGATAATAGAAATGTAATGTCTTACCTTTTTTGATATCAGTATCGTATGTTAAAAACAGTTATTTATATTACAAAAATGTTTGTTTTTTGAGCGGAAGAAATCATATCTGCCAGACTCTTACCGTACGGTTTACAGTTTCATTCTATTTTTTTTGGATTTAATTTTACATTGAATTATTGACAGTTGAATATTAACATCGCTTCTGAATCGCTGTTAGGTAAGCTCGAGGGGCTATTTAGGACACTGGTTGCTAAACTGGTTGAGGGTCAGTAGCTGTCGACCTAATGGGGTGGTGGCGGGAGAAATGCCAAGCAAACAAATACACCGAAAAAATAATCTTTCTGTATACGATATCAAATTTCGTATACGTGAACTTTTAAAGATCACGTATAGGTTTTAAAGTTCCCGAGGTTAAGGAGAAAATTAGCCATTCATAAGCGGTGAGTCAGTGTGGCGAGAGCCGCATTGTCGGACCGTGTAGGACTTCTTTGATGCGGTTACGTTGTTCAACCGACATCAGCAGTTTACTTAAGAGAAAGACTCCTACCGCACTCTGTGGGAAGCTAACCTAGAGATATATAACTGACCAACAGCCAATTAAGGCTCCAAGCGCTTTAATGTTGGGGACAGGTACTTTCTGGCATTCAGCGACCTAGGCGTGGCAGCGCATTGCTGTCTAGATGAAGTAAATTTTAATTTACGGATGTCATATATATTTTTAGTAGTTGACGGGATGAGCCTACCCATTTTAGGAAATATGTGACAAGTGAGCGGTTGGGACACGTAGGCCGGTGGTGTATGGCACCGAGCTTAGTCCGTTCACGCTGTTAGGTAAACTCTAAGAGCTATTTAGGACACGGGTCGCTAAATTGTTTCGAGGCTGAGTAGCCGATTGTGTCACAGACATTCGGTCTTATGTTTTAGGGCGATCGAATGGGGTGGTGGTGGGAGAAATGCCAAACAAACTAATCGCTACTGTATTACGAAATATATAAAATTGTATGAAATTAATTCAGACATGCACAATTATTACAGTTATAAATTAGAACAAAATTAATAATGATAATTATTCAGAAATAATAACATCCAACAAAATATTAATTTTTCTACGAAATTGTTTTTAAGGCTAGCTTATTTCAACGTAAAGGAAACTATTTCTAATGAGGTTTTTGTGTTTGGAAGGTCTTTACAGTTTTCTCTATATCTAGATTGAGTTTTGAAGAAGCCAACAATAGCAATATTTTTTTACATGAGATTCAATTTTAAACGGAATCTATTTTTTATCATATTAATAATTGTGAATAACTGTTCACAAAGATATGTGGAGCCAAACAACATACAACAAAATTTCAGAGCAAATTCGTACAAATTTGAGTCAAGAGAATTTTCCAAAACTTAATATAATTTTCACTATCTGGGATTGAAATTACTTTCTTAGATTTATTTTTAAAAACATGATGTTGAAAATCAATTATTTTTGTTTTATTTCCGGAAGGGTGTTGGTACAAGTCTTCAGTAGCAATAGAGAAGGAATTTGTAACAAGAGTCAATATCTCCAGGGGATGAAGTAGATAGTTTCATAGGGGAAAATTTTCTCAAAATTTTACAAACATACCCCACTTTATATTAAGTTCAGTACATGCGTACGTGCTAAATTTAACCAATATAAAAAATCTTCCCCAAATTCTCCCCCTTCCATAAAAATCGGAAATCTTATCAGCTTATTTATTTAAAATTTTTTTTATTCGTGTTTTTTTTGTCTTTCTAAGCATTGTAGTAACAATGGTTGTACTCAAAGCGGAGGGGAAAACTTACTCCTCCGAAAGGAGCTTTGTCGTCAGGTGAAGTCGGGTTCCTCTCTACGCGTAAGGGCAGGGTGAGTACTTCCACATCCGGGTGCGAGCCGATAGTGGTGCTGCTGAACGGATAAGCAAGGATATTTCTGCGAAGGTAGAGGGCATCACTACGGCTCTGACAGGGAGGGGTGGTAGAAGGTTCCACATCCTTATTAAGGATGTGGATGAACTCACCACTCAGGATGAGTTCATTACGGAGTTTCGGAGAATCACGGCGGGAGTCAATGTCAATCAAAGTTATGTCCGTGCGACCGGCTTATGGTGCGACGCAGGTGGTCACTATGGCTGTGCCGCCCATCGTTGCGGATAAATTATTGGCTGATGGACGTGTACTATTAGATGGGTGGCTTGTAGGGTTATGAGACGTTCATTTGACCAACTTAAGTTTCGCTGCTGGAAGCCGGGCCAATTCGTGTACTGGGCCAGATCGTAGTGGCCACTGTTTCACCTGTGGAGAGACCGGTCATCTACGAAAGGATTGCCGGTGAGAGGCTTTGTGTTCTTCCTGTCGGTTTAATCGACATGCACCTGTGCGACATGAAGATGCGGTGCCTACTCAGTGTTGATAGATGCTGTGGGGGAAAGCTTCGTTTAGGGGTGTGGCTCCGGCGTCCCACCATCAATGATTGGACGGGGACTCCTTTGCAGCGCCTCTGGGGGAAGGAATGTAAGACTGTAGTCATGGAGGGAGATCTCCTTGGGGGTTCCCCATTAGAGGCAGGGCATTAAGACCGGAGTTCCGGTGAAGGGGCCCCATTGGGATTCCCTCATTAGAGGCGTAGCATGTATTGGAAGACCAAGTCCCGGCTACCTGGGCGGAACCTTGTGTTCTGCCGAGGTAGTTTGAGGCGAAGGCACTCCCCGAAGCTGAGTAATGCTTAAATGCTTGTTCCAGCTCTGGGGGGTGGGGTAAATGAAGGTGAAAAAAAAGCATTGTAGTAAAGCTTTGGGGCAATATTAGGGTTGGAGAGCTGTCAAAGTTTAAAAATATCGATTATGTGGATTTTTAACATTCTTTCATTTATCTATAATTATTTTTGAATTATTTAAGATAAATAAACAATGACAGGAAAGCATAATAACTTTGTTGTCAGCTTTTATATTTTACAGTAGAGACGGTAAAATATCATTTAATAAACCCTCTTTAGTGTAGTTTTTCTGCAAAAAACTATACTAAACCTTTTGTAACACGAATAATCATTTTTGCCTTATAGATCTGTCGTAAAAAAAAAATTGTAAAATATCTAAGTAACCATTTGATTCATATATTTTTCTACATATATTGTTTTGCGTGTTGTTTTTTGTCTTCTATATATGGTATGAAAATAGAACAAAATATAACATGTTTCTTTGTAGTTCACGTATACGCAATTTCAATTGAAAAAAAACTATAACGTTGTTACAAATTTGTAACAAGATTAATAATAACAAATTGTAGTTATATTTAGAGAAAGGTGAAGATAATTCATTTTTCAATCAATGGAGTAGAATAGTTCGCCATTCCTACCGTGATCTATATACAGTATTATTGCATCTTACCTTTTGTATATATATATATATTGTATTTTTTATAATCAAAAACAAACTTGAACAACCCATTTACAGTAATACAAAGTAAATGGAATGACACTTACGTTATTTTTCTTTCCTTTATTTCAATAGCACTACCGCGGGATCCCACGTCATCAGTTTTATATAAATTATATATAATTACATAACAAAATATAACAATTTTTTTTTTTAGAAAAAATTAAAAGATTAAAATTACTATCATATATAGAAAACATGAAATCAATATATATATATATATATAAATGAATGTTTGTCTGTCTGTATGTCTCTTATGCCTTCCTATACCATTCATCGATTCATCCGAAACTTTGGTTAGTTATTTGTACGCACGCCCGCAAAAGTTTATGAATTAGTTTGGTAGGTGGCGCCTGGGGTCTAGATATTTCGAAAAATTCTATTTATAGTCCGATTTGGCTCATATTCAAAATATATATTAGTTAACTGAATAGGAAAATTTCTGCAAAAACTATACCCGCTACGTAGCGCCGGTGTTGAGATATTTACAAAACAAACAAAAAAATATCCAAACAGACTTTCTTCTTGTATACATATAAAAAGCAATGTGTGTCCGCTATAGACTGAAAAACTACTGGACCGATTTACGTGCGGGTTTCTGCAAAATGGTCCGCGTTTTCCGGAGAAGGTTTAAAGCTATTGAAATCCTCTATCTGACCAGTAGAAAGAATGTTAGGGGTATTTTGAACCGACTACTTTGTTTAGAGAGTAGTTTCAAGTAAATCCAATAGGTAGTGCTGTTTTGACAATTGGATTTATTTACATTCTGACTTTTATAAAGTGAAAGGTTAAATTTTGTGAAGTTCGGTAATGTTCATTTTGTTAACGTTTTATCAAACTTTCAATTGTGCTCATTTAATCTATATATATATATATATACTCAAATCTAGCAATAGCGAAGCATTGCCGGGTCTGCCAGTTTTTAATAAATTTAAATGTGATTTTTTAGGAATGAGTTAAAGTTTTTGCCATTTTTTTTTATTTTTTTAATATTAGATTTTTTAATATACATTTGGAGGAAATAAATATTAATACTTTTATATTTTAAACACTCGCCGGTGTCGAGATGTTTATGAAACAAACAAATATACAAACAGTTTTATTCTTCTATATATATATATTGTGTCCACTGTAGACAAAAAAACTACTGGACCGATTTACTCGCGGGGTAAAGGGAAAAAGGAAAAATTGAAAGGGGGAATGTGAAGGGGAAAATGGGAATAGTGAAAAGCGAAATAGGGAACAAGTGAAAGGTTAAATTATGTGAAGTTACGTAATGTTCATTTTTTTAAATGTTTTTCAAACGTTCAATTGTGTTCATTTAATCTATATATATATACTCAAATCTAGCAACAGCGAAGCATTGCTGGATCTGCTAGTTACTATCTATTAAGTTAAAATAAAAATTAGTAAGAATGAAAAATTATGTATTTATTTTATTAGATTAATTTATGAAAGCCAATCAGTATTAAAACTCAAAACATCTTTTAATTGTATTTTATAATTTTAGAATTAATTAAATTTTTCATTTAATAGTTTTTAAGCAAATATCTATAAATTAATTATAATTTTATTTAAATTTTATACAATTAATAAAATATTTACATAAATCTTTAATACCGATCCAAAGTTCGTAAATTGAAAACTATATTATTAAAGAAACAGATAGAGAAAATGTCTACCCTCCTTCACAAAACTTCCGATATGTTTTCTTCCTTTACTAAATCAATAAAGATATAGGGTGGTGAACTCAAACATTAAATTCTCTAACCAGAACAATTCAGGTCAGTGTACAAATAACAAATTCGATTTAGTCGTGCTCGGTAACACTTGCAAAAAACCCCATTTTTAAATTTAAAAAAAATTAAATTCATCGATTCTGTTATATAAACATCTATTGTTTATAATAACTCTATTATCTATTACAATTCGTTCAGGGTTTTTGTTACCACAAATTGTACGTTCACATTTTTATAACAAAAAACAAACCATCATTTGCATTTACCAAAGAATATTTTATAACATACAATATAATTCAATAAAATAGTATTTATTGTTTTATATACATATATAAAACGCGCGCGCAAGACCTCTGTCTTAAACCTCGGCATAAGACATCTCTCAGTCGCCACGGCCCAGGATGCCACTGATGCGAATGCCACAAGCGACATTCCCATCGGTGTAACAGTTACTAAAAATAACAAAACACATCTCCTGTCTCAAGCAAGACTGTTCATCGAAGGAACTAAATCACTACATACCCGAAAGGTAAAATGAATTCAGATGCAACACAAACTCGGGAAAACATCAAAACAAAAACACGAAAATAAAACTAATAACAAAACAAATAACACCGACATAACAGTAACAAAAAAAAGATAACACTAATAAGATATCGTAGCAAAATAAAGTACGCAGGAAAAAACCAAGCAGTACCCTGAATTCCCTCCACAATCCGTTCCCTAGCCAAATAGTGCAGAAATTTTACAACCACTGACCATTCAGCTCTTTTCTTTTTTTTTCCTATTTAGTCTATGGGAATTACCGTTCAAGTATTACTTCAGAAGATGAATGAGGATGATGTGTATGATTGAAAATGAAGTGCAGTCTTGTACAGTCTTAATTCAACTACTCCTGAGATGTGTGGTTAATTGAAACCCAACCACCAAAGAACACCGGTATCCACGATCTACTATTCAAATCCGTTTAAAAATAACTGACTTTACTACAACTTTAACACTGGAACTCTCGACTTCCAAATCAGTTGATTTGGGAAAACATGTTCACCACTAGACGAACCCGGTGGGTGGTTAATTGAAACCCAACCACCAAAAAATATTGTCCGACAATATCAGAAGAGTAATGAACTAAAAGATAAGAATTTTTTGCAATTTATTTAAAGATCGGACATACATGCCTCAGTGTATATATTTTTCTTGTGAAGGTCTATTTTTCAATCACTCTGTAGTTAACGTTGATGTAGAAAAAAATTTAAACAGAAATTCCAGAATACAATTAAACAGAAATTGAACTAGAAAAATAAAACAAAATATGTTTCCAAATTATAATTTTCAGTTAATATTAAATAATCAGATGTTTCACCAAATCTATTACATATACACATATGTAATAATACCTATTAAATATATATATATAAAATATATACATATTTTAAAAAGTACATAAAATTTCTTTTCACCAATAACTTCTACTTTTTTGATTTTTTTATTGATATTATTGAATAAATATTTATTGTGTTGTTTTTTTACAATCACTGAATAATCAATCAATATATTTAAATTAAAAAAAAAAGTTAATAAAAGGAGATGAAGTCTGATTTGAACCGATGTCCCTTCCCCTTGTAAGATCGAAATATTTCATTAATTAAAATTTCATTTGACTATAACTCTTGAACCAATGAAAATAAGTACTGCTTATGATATATCGTTGAAAAGCTCTCAATGAGGGCTTATTAATTGATTCCAATTTTTTTTTGGAATTTGGTCTTTTCTGGACATTTTTGGTTAAGTCAATTGCAATTGAAAGAGTAGATGCATAACTAGATGTTACAACAGTTCTAAATCAAAAATTTCAACATCCTATGGCTATAATTTTTGAGTCATGCAAGATACATAAGTACTACGTACAGACGTCACGCCGAAACTAGTCAAAATGGATTCAGGGATGATCAAAATGAATATTTCCGTTGAAATCTGAAAATCGAAATTTTTCGTAATCAAAATACTTCCTTTACTTCGTATAAGTAAGTAAAAATATTCCGTTGTGAAAAACATTTAAAATTTTTAAACTATCTTTCAACCTTATTTTCTTGTTAAAAAATTTTGGGATTTAATTATGATTTTTTATTTTAAGGTCATCAAATATTTCATTTTATCCAATTTTTTATTATGTACTTAATTCTGCATTAAAAAAATGTAAACTGTATATAAATCTTTATCCTTTTCATTTGGAGGTCCCGGCTTCGAATCCCGGTTACTCATGACATTTTTATATTTGACATTTTTGGCATGTAAAATGAAGATAACTAGCGTACATTGGTCTCCAGGTCATAATCGATTCAATTTTCTATATAAGAGGCCTAAAAAATTAAATACCATTTTATAATAATATTTTATTTTTGTTTTCCTATAACCGTATTAACGCTTAGCATCCATAAAGTATTACTCTATAAATATAAGATGTTTTAATAATAATAATAAAAATTAAAATTAGTATCTATTTTTAGTCATGAAAATGTAATGTGACACTTTGAAGAGTTTCAATTATTACTATTAAATTTGATGGGTTTCCTAAGTCAATTGAACGAGAAACTTTACTATTTTGCATGTCCATCACTTTTAGCTTGTTGCATCCAACCGTACAATATGATAAGGTTTGCACACGCTATAGCCGTAGTATTATGAAATTATGATGTTAACAATTGTTTTTTTTTTTTTAAACTAGATACTTTTAAATTTATCTTTTTATCACAATATTTTACTCTTAGTTGTGAATTGTTCCACGTTGTTTGAATTTTTCCACGTCATGATCTTAATTTCCTGTTTGTTTGACGTTATACATTTTCAGGATTTCACAATTGAAAATAATTTAAAATAAAAATGAGTAAATCCTGTTATCTCGAAACAATCTGTTTTTTAATATATGATAATCATATATCCAAGCCCCACAGAGGAGCAATTCAATATTCTATTCAATTTGTCTTCAATATTCTAGTAGCTAGCTTCTCCACATTTCTCCAGGCCTGCTTATTGGAAAGCATATAACCCATAGTCCTCTCTGAAGTAAGTCTGGTCAAACCCAGCTCCTGTCGAACACCGTCCCATCTATAACAGTGGTATATAGTGTCCTCGGGTGTGTCCTTGTAGTGTCTTGTCCTTGAAGTGTAGTCATGTACAGTCTCAGTTCGACCATTCCTGAGATGTGTGGTTAATTGATACCCAACCACCAAAGAACACCGGTATCCACGATCAAGTAATCAAATCCGTTTAAAAATAACTGACTACTAGTACATGAACGCTGGATCTTTTGACTTCCAAAACAGCTGATTTGGTAGACGCGTTCACCACTAGATGTAGGTGTCTTTGTCGAAGAAATACAATACGCAGTATAAAAGTTTCTTATCATTGCCCAGGATTCAACAAATATTTCCGGGAAATTTAAATTTATAATGTAAGGCCTCATAACGTATACAATCCACAAGGATTTGATGCACAGTTAAGTGGCAGTAGAATCGAATAGTGGTTTGTTTTTTCCTGACATCAGGAACCCATGAGTAGCTCTTGTATATCCTAATCGCAATTTGTAGAGAATCAGTTCCTTTCAGCGAACTTTTCGGCATGAGGAATCCAATGGCAACACAGTAGTTCTGATAAGTCGAAGTTTGTTATCGAACTTTAGAAGTCCAGTCACCTTGCCACTTTGCTCGAAAAGTGTGTTTTACTCAATTAATTAACTCGAATGTAGTCAAACGAATAGTCAAAGACATGCGGATTTAGCAGCGGTCAACTCACCGGGTTGGTCTAGTGGTGAACGCGTCTACTCAAATCAGCTGATTTGGAAGTCGAGGAGTTCCAGTGTTCAAGTCCTAGTAAAGTCAGTTATTTTTACACGGATTTGAATACTAGATCGTGGATACCGGTATTCTTTGGTGGTTGGGTTTCAATTAACCACACATCTCAGAAATGGTTGAACTGAGACTGTACAAGACTACACGTCATTTACACTCATACATATCATCCCCTGAAGTAATACCTGAGAAAACCCCTCCTAAGAAAATTTAATGTTTCAACTCCATCCCTTATACAAAGTTTTACCTTGTTATTCCAAAGAATTGATCGTAATAATATGTATTGATATTAGTGTATCTACGTCTAATGATTCGTGGTTTTAACATTTCAGTGAAAAGGAAAAACATATTTCACCCTTATTAGTATAATCAGCTGTAGATATCCTTTAAAAGAAACCACAGTACTTCTTTTGAAAAGGAAAAGAACTGTTTTTCTTGTTACAGAATTTGATATTTTTTGTATGTTAATTACATTTTCTTACCAACGAGCATGAGTATGTTCTTGAAAGCTTTCTATGTTTTTATTTTCCTAATTAATTTTTAAGTAACACTTACAATTTTGTTCTTTCTTTCTTTTTCCTGTTTAGCCTCCGGTAATTACCGTTCAGATAATACTTCAGAGGATGAATGAGGATGATATGTATGAGTGTAAATGAAGTGTAGTCTTGTGCAGTCTCAGTTCGACCATTCTTGAGATGCGTGGTTAATTGAAAATCTAACCACCAAAGAACACTGATATCCACGATCTAGTATTCAGATCCGTGTAAAAATAATTGACTTTACTATGACTTGAACGCTGGAATTCTCGACTTCCAAATCAGCCGATTTGGTAAGACGCGTTTACCCCTAGATCTGCATTGTCTTTGTATTACATGTCCATCGCTGAATTCCGTCCATCAGATATTTGTGGACTACAAAAATTGATTTTTTAACTTTTACTTTTCAAAACTTCCAAGATTGATGCACTACACGTGCTACATATTACACACAATTTGACAACTCTAAATGAAGAAAAATGCTGAAAAAGGTATAAATACAACAAGAAGCAGTTGGGTGAACCAGTCTTATTGATAGTAGTAACAATGATGCGATTAACCGGTTTGAAAAAGGGAATGAGGTAGAGCCGGATGGAAATGACTGAGCCCGTAATAATGTAATGGAAATGTAACATTGCGGTACAGTTCTTGTACGGGATATGGCCTATATACATATACAAAGTGAGCCAAAAGATACGCAACCTAATAATATTATTAAAACATCTTTATTAACATAATATAATCTACTGCATTTTGTAGTTGAATAAAAAATATTTATATTTATTTATTTTTCTCACAATAGATACTGGAAATATCCTCTATCGGCTGCTACACATGCCTCAACACATGTTAATTTCTACTTTTCGGATGGTCCCTGCACTTATGCGGCATATATCGTCTTCCTTGTTGAACTTGAGTTGGTCGATTGTTTGAGGGTTTTTCTTATAGACATTATCCAATTGTTTTTTACTTATTTACATAAAACATGTAAAACTGTGCTTACTATAGGTACAACGAAACAGAATTTCATGACAATATTAAAAACATACAAAACGATATGTCTGTGTGTTGTCTTTGAATGAACAAATTAATTACTTTCGTAAAAAAATCAAACCGTACACCATACTCTTTTTTATTTTAATGCGCTTTAGTAAAGTTCTAAATTTCTTATCTTTATTAAGTAAATATACTGATTTAAATTTCCATCTGAATATAATATTTCTTGAAGACTGCATCATAAGTTCTGTACGAGTTTTTAAGATTCAAAATATGGTTACATATTAAATAGAGTACGAGGTCTGTAAATAAAGTAATGAGACTACGTTTTTTTTTGGTATCCAAAGTGGCAACACTGTAAAGTTACTAGTAGTAAACATATGTTTTTATGAACAGCTGATTTATATTAGGTATTAATATTTTTAGTCTATTGTTGCCACGTAAGGTGTAAACAAACTTTTCGTGAAACGAATTTTTGTTGTGCGATACAAAAATAAATGCTACTAATTATGAGCAACGTTGTACAATCAAGTTGTGTGTTAATCTCAGTAAGAATGCTTCTGAAACTTTTTAAAAATTGAAAAGGGCGTATGGAGAATACGCTCTGTCACAAGCCTAAGTTTTTAGGTGGTTTAAAGCATTTTTAGATGTCCTGGAATCAGTTGCGGAACGATCCACGCTCTGGAAGACCGTTAACATCAAAATAGTGACGATAATGTTGAGCGAATCAGAGACTTGATACGGTACGATCGGCTATTAATTTTCAGAATGATTACAGAACAATTGAATTTGAATCATACCACAGTCCATCAAATTTTTACAAAAGAATTGGACATGAAAAAGGTTTGTGCAAAATTGGTCCCAAAAAACCTTACTATTGAACAGAAAAACAACAGGGTGGAAGTTTGCCGCAATCATCTAGGGTGAATTGATCCTGATTTTCTAAAAAAAATGTTATTACTGGTGATGAATCTTGGGTATTTGAATACGACTCAGAAACAAAACGCCAGAGCATGAAGTGGTACACTTCAAACACACCACATCCCAAGAAAGCAAAAATGAGTAGATCAGAAATCCCGACCATGCTAATTTGTTTCTTCGATAGTAATATAATTGTCCATAAGGAATTTTTTCCTACAGGACAGAATTTCTTCTTCCTGTTTAGCCTCCGGTAATTACCTTTCAGATAATACTTCAGAGGATGAATGAGGATGTGATATACGAGTGTAAATGAAGTGTAGTCTTGTACAGTCTCAGTTCGACCATTCCTGAGATGTGTAGTTAATTGAAATCCAACCACTAAAGAACACCGGCATCCACGATCAAGTAATCAAATCCGTTTAAAAATAACTGACTTTACTAGGACATGAACGCTGGATCTTTTGACTTCCAAAACAGCTGATTTGGGTAGACGCGTTCACCACTAGACCAACTCGGTGGGTTGTAAATCAATATGTTCACGTATAATTGTAAATAAAAAGTTTTTCTCTATCAGTCTCATTACTTTATTTACAGACCTCGTATGTATGAATCATGTAGATCTCCTGGAATGTCATTCTTTTACAAAAAGCGTCATGGATATTTTAAAAAGCCTTTACTCGAACTGATAATCGGCAGAGTGATAAGTAAGTACAATTGAACAACATTGTAGATTATCAAATTTTTATCTACAAAAGTTATTTTTTTTTTATAGTCTAAATTTTACTTTCCTGAAAATCTTTTGAAAAACCGTGTTATTTCTGTTCTCAAATCAAAAAAATTTGATGTGGACATCATATGACTTCCTTGTATGTCTATTAAATTACATATACATATATATATTTTTTTTAATGAAAAGTACATAAAATTTGATCTCATTAATAACTTCTGATATTTTTCATATATTTTTGTATTTTTTATTGTTATTGAATTATTATTTATTGTAAATGTTTTTTTTTTTTATATAATCAGAGGTTTCAAGTTCTGTGTTAAACACAATGAGAATGCTCTGAAACGTTTTCAAAATTGAAAAGAGCGTATGAAGATGATGCTCTTGTCACGAGCCCAATTTTTTAGAAGGTTAAAAGCACTTTCAGATGGTCGGGAATCAGTTGCGGAAAATCCACTCTCTGGAAGACCGTTAACGTCAAAATTTAATAAATTGATAATTTCAATAATGTTTAAGTTAATAAATCAATATATTTTACCTTTACATCCTACAAGGAAGTAAAACATAATAAAAATAACAATCATTTTTTATGATTTTGAATGATGGTTGTAATGGTGTAATAAAACGGTTCATATATATATGAAACGTAAAGATATATCCTCGTATATATATAATATATACATACGAGGATAAGTCAATTATTATCTGCAATTGAGTTATATTTTTGTTTATGTTGGTAGTACTGTCGTGTTACGTAGAATGACGCATGCGTGGTTTAATTGCTGTTATGTCTGTGCAGGTTTGGTATGTCTGTGCTGCTAGGTTAGTTCCATTATTGCTGCCCTGCCGTTAACCATGGCTGCTCCGCTATCTGTTTGCACCAAAGAAGAGCAACGTTCAGCTATCCGTTATTTGTGGTCAGAAAGTGTATCAGAACCCAAAATCCATCGAAGACTTTCTGTACAGTACGAGAAAAGTGTGTTGCCGCAACGGAGTGTCTACGAACGGATTGAAAAATTCAAAAACGGTCGCACAAGTGTTAAGCAAGACGAAGGAGCCGGACGACCGTTTACCGTCACAAATGAGGAAAACATTGAGCGTGCACGTGACATGGGTTTCTTAGACAGATGAGAAACTACCGATGAAGTGGCACATCGTCTGCAAATCAGTCACGGTTCTGCCTACGAAGTCATCCACAACAAACTTGGGTTTCATAAAGTCTGTGCAAGATGGGTCCTAAAACAACTCACACAGTTGCATAAACAAACGCGCTTGGTCATCTGCCAAAAACATTTGGATCGCTATTGTAACGATCTTCTTAGACAGAATAATCACTGATGACGAAACATGGATCTATCATTACGAACCGGAGAGTAAACGGCAGAGTATGGAATGGAAACGTCCAAATTCGCCCTGCCAAAAAAAGTTCAAGACCCAACCGTCCGCAGGAAAACTGATGCTTACGGTTTTTTGGGACTCACAAGGCTCAGTACTGGAACATTATGAGGAAAGGGGCACGACAATAAACAGTGCGCATTACAGTGAGATATTTACTGCAAGCTGAAGCCTGCAATTCGAAGCAAACGCCGAGGACTACTGTTGAAGAGTGTTGTTGCACGACAATGCCCGTCTTCATACTGCCGAAACGCTCCAGAAATTCAACTTTGAAGTTTTGGCTCATCCTCCGTATAGTCCTGATCTTGCCCCTTCTGACTACCACTTGTTTGGTTCACTCAAAGAGGCATTAACGGGCCGTCGATTTACCTCGGACGAAACGGCGAAAGAAGCGATGCATTCCTGGCTCGCAGCTCAATCGAAAACCTTCTTTTTTGAGGGCATCAGGAAGCTTGTGCAACGTAGGACCAAGAGCGTTGAAATGCAAGGGGACTATGTTGAAAAATGATGTACATGTAAGTTTCCTGTTTGTATTGCAATAAAATTTATAACTATATTGTGGATAATAATCGACTTCCCCTCGTGTATATATATATATATAATTTTTTTTTTTTTGACATACGTAAAATTTACTGCAAAATTATATAGCGCTTTTAGCATAATTGAAATAGAGCGTAAGTGATGCTTAAATTATCCTGCTTAAGGATAAGTCCTCGTCTATTTAGAAGTAAATGAGTAAGATGCAATTATTTGCATCAAGCATCGATTTTAATTTAATAATAAAAATAAGACCTTGGAAAACCTCACTTGAACAGTGCTACATAATACTGAACGATAAATTATTGTGAAAATTTACTTATATTTAGATAATCTTTACCTTTCCATCTATGCACTATATGAATATAGCAGCATATATGATGATTTATGCTACTATAGCATATTTGCTACTGTAGCAGCTACAGCCAAATTTATAAAGGAAAAATACGTTGATCAGTTAAAAAAGAAATCTAAAAAATAAGTTTTTTGTTAATTTTTGTGCCACAAGGAGATTTTTAAAAAAATCTGATGTTGACACCACATGACTTCCTTGTACGCCTATTAAATTACATATACACATTTTTAAAAATACATAACATTTAATTTCATTAATAACTTCTGATATTATTCATTTGTTTTTTTTTTTTTGTTTTTTTTATTGTTATTGAAATAATATTTGTTGTAAATTTTTTTTTACACTATCAAAAGTTAACAATTTTATATATATATAAAAAAGGCATGTTTATATGTGTTCCCGCTAAAGACCAAAAAACTAATGGACTGATTTACGCGCGGGCAAAAGGGAAAAAGAGGGAAATGGAAAATGGGGAAAAGAGGAAAAGGTCGAAAGAGAAAAGGGGAAAACGGGAAAGGGTAAAAATGAAACTGGGAGAGTGACGAGGGAGAATTTGGAAAGGGAAAAGGGAAAGGAGAATAAATGAAAGGTAAAATTTGTGAAGTTCAGTATTTAAATTTTTTTATCAAATTTTAAATTGTGTTCATTTATACTCTCTCTCCCCCACTCTTCGGCAACAGCGAAGCATTGCGGGGTCTGCTAGCATATATATATATATATATATATATATATATATATATATAAATGAATGTTAGTTTGTGTTTATATGTTTGTTTGTCCCGTATGCATTCCTATGCCATTCATCAGATTGCGATAAAACTTTGGTTAATTGTTGTGGGCATGCCCACGAAGGTTTCTGAATTAGTGTGTAACCGCTAGATGGCGCTGGAGTCGAGGTATTTCAAAGAATTGTATTTATGGTACGATTTGGCTCATATTCATATGTATTAGTTACGTGAAAAGAAATATTTTTGCAAAAAATGGACCCGCTAGATGGCGCTGGGATCGAGATATTTCGAAAAATTGTATTTATAATCAGATTTGGCTTATATCCAGAATATATGTTACATGGAAAAAAATACTTCTGCAAAAAATGGACCCGCTAGATGGCGTTGGGGAAGAGATATTTGGAAAAATTGTATTTACAGTACGATTATACTTATATTCAGAATATAAAATAGTTACGCGAAAAGAAAAAAAAATTGCAAACACTATACCCTCTACGTGGCGCCGATATCGAAATATTTACGTAACAAAGAAACAAATATACATAGACTTTCTTCTTCTATATATATATAAAAGGCAATGTTCGTGTGTGTGTTCGCTGTAGACTAAAAAACGCGCGGGAAAATGGGAAAGGGAGAAAAGGAAGAAATGGGAAAATGAGAAAGAGAAAAGAAGAATGGGAATAGGGTAAATGAGACTCGAAAAAGGAGAAAGGAAAATTTAAAAAAAGGAAAAAGGGGAAATAGGAAAAGAAATGGGGAACAGGGAAATAGGATAAAAGTGAAAAAGGTTAAACTTTGTGAAGTCCTGTAACGTTCAGTTTTTTATGTTTTATCAAACTTTCAATTAAGTTAATTTAATCTATACATATATATACTCAAATCTAGCAACAGCGAAGCATTGCCTGGTCAGCTAGTTATTAATAAATCAATATATTTAAATTTAAAAAAAAATTTAAAAAAAAAGGAGATGAAGTCTGATTTGAACCGATGTGCCTCCCTCTTGTAAAATCAAATATTTCAATACTTAAACTTTTATTTGGCTATAACTATGGAACCATGAACATAATTACCACTTATGACATATCGTTGAAAAGCTCTCAATGAGGACTTACTACTGCAGTAAAAAAAAGTCCAAAATCCAATTTTTTGAATTTTGTGCTTTTTTGGACACTTTTGGTTCAGTCGATTGAAATCAAAGAAGGCACAACTGGATGTTTGCTAAATCCAAAATTTCAAAATACTACGGCTAATCGTTTTTGAGTTATGCGAGATATATACATACGTGCAGACGTTACGCCGAAACAAGACAAAATGGATTCAGGTGTGGTTAAAACTGATATTTTCGTTGAAATCTGAAAACCGACGTTTTTAGCGATCACAATACTTCCTTTACTTCGTACAAGTAAGTAAAAATGTTTTTGTCACACGGACATTTATGTACGTATATATGTTGACCCGTATTTGGTTTTATTATTTTGGATCTTGTGGATCGACTTTCTTCAAATCTGACGGAAATACAACCTTGGATAGAATAAATGTAGGATATTTTATAAAAATTTGGAAGCAAAAATTTAAAAGTTAAGATATTTACTAGGGCATTTTAAACAAATATTTTTCTTACAAAGTTGACGTTTTTTTTATCAAGATTACCAATTATTAAATATCTTTATTTAATATTCCCCAAAAAAATGACGTTATATATGTTTATTTTTTTAGCTATATCTTCCTTCAGAATAGGAGGAAATGAAGGTTTTTTGCATCTATATTTTTTAAATCAATAAGCCTTTAAAACACTGTAAGGTTTTTACCCATCGTTCAAAAACGCTTTAAAACAGAAGTATACGGTTTGATTTCATTGTAAAATTAATGAATTTGACCATTCATAGATAACAACTACAAGTATCGTTTTGTATGTCTTTATTATTATCACCAAAATCTTTTCTGCTGTACCTTTAGTAAAAAATATTTTACCCGTATCTTAATAAAAAAAAAATATTTTTTTTTAATTTTTAAAAAACATTTAAAAAATATTTAAATTTTAAATCCATCTGCAAATTATAATTCTCATTTAAAATATTAAAATCGTAATTTTTTGATAGCTCTTACGCCTCAGTATTACTTATAGAAAAAAGTAACTCAAAAATTTTCACCCCCTTCCTAGAAAATTAAAACAAGAGTTCACTTTCATTAAGTACTTTACAAGTATTAAAATAATCAGATTTCTTGTATTTATTTTTTTATACTATGTATCATAAAATTATAAATTTTAGATAAAAATTTGAAAAAAGAATTCATAATTTTGGTATTATTTTACAAAGATCAGTGGCCGTGCTCGTAACTAAAATTACTAGAGGTGCTGCTCCAAAAAGAATTGTTTTCTGGGCGTTTTCAAGTCCATGGTTAAAGTTTGCTGTAAAATAAAGAACCGAAAAAAATTGAATCAAATAGAGTAACTGGAAGCAGGATAATAATCTAATTCTACACATTATCACATTCAAGAATATAGTACACGGTTTTAAGCATATAGTGCTTAAAAATCGAATTCGGTTTAACCGAATAAATCATAAGATGTCAATACAGATAATATTTTTTAGTATTAATTGAGAGGTGAGTAGAAGAAATGTAAGGTGAAGACCAGTTTGGTTTCAGGAAAAGTATAGGGACAAGGAAAGCAATTTTAGCACTCAGATTAATAGTAGAAGGAAGATTAAAGAAAAACAAACCAACATACTTGCGTTTATAGACCTAGAAAAGGCAATCGATAACGTAGACTGGAATAAAATATTCAGCGTTTTTAAAAAATGTTTTGCTCAAGTACAGAGATAGAAGAACAATTGCTAACATTTACAGGAACCAAACTGCAACAGTAATAATTGAAGAAAATAATAAAAAGAAGCCGTAATAAAAAAGGGAGTCCGACAAGGATGTTCCCTACCTCCGTTACTTTTTAATCTTTACATAGAATTAGCAGTTAATAAAGTTAAAGAACAATTTAGATCCAGAGTATCAGTACAAGGTGATAAGATAAAGATGCTACGATTTGTTGATGATATAATAGTTCTAGCCGAGAGTAATAAGATTTAGAAGAAACAATGAACGCCATGAAGTCCTACGCAAGATGCAAGAACTACCGCGTGAAAATAAACAAGAACAAAACGAAAGTAATGAAATGTAGTAGAAATAATGTAGATGAACCACTGAATATAAAAATAGGAAGAGAAAAGCTTACGGAAGTAGAAGAATTTTGTTATTTGAGAAGTAGAATTACTAAAGATGAACGAAGCAGGAACGATTTAAAATGCCGACTTTCACAGACGAAACGAGCCTTCAGTCAGAAATATGATTTACTTGCATCAAAATTAATTGAAACATCAAGAAAACATTGTTTAAAGTAGATGTTTGGAGCGTTGCTTTATATGGAAGTGAAACTTGGACGATCGGAGTACCCGAGAAGAAAAGATTAGAAGCTTCTGAAATGTGGTGCTATAGGAGAATGTTAAAAATCAGATGGGTGGATAAAGTGACAGATGAAGAGGTATTGCGGCAAATTGATGAAAAAAGAAGCATTTGAAAAATATAGTTTAAAAAGAGACAGTCATATAGGCCACATACGCGTATTAAGGCATCCTGGAATAGTCGCTTTAATATTGAAAGGACAGGTAGAAGGGGAAATGTGCAGGCAATCAACTTTTGGAATATGTAAAAGAAATTGTTAGGTAGGATGTATGGGTGTACTGAAATGAAACGACTAGCACCAGATAGGGAATCTTGGAGAGCTGCACCAAACCAGTCAAATGACTCAAGACAAAAAAGTATTATTAGATAATAATTTAATAAAATCTCCGCTAAAAAACACTATATTAAGCATCATTGGACATGATGCTTAATTTAAATTTCTATGTACAAAGAAACAAATAAATTATTTCTTTTTTATTAATTACCTTTTCTTTCGCCCTTCCAACATGTTTTTTGGACAGATTTGGCAATTAAAATACCCCTTGCTTTCTGTCATCATTTCATCTTCCTTCTACCAACGAAACTAGAGAAGGGAACGAAAAAGGAACGTTCCATACATACACGGAGTGAAAAAAAACCCTTCAACCAGTACACCAGGATGGCAGTGCGAGAGCAACAGCGCTCTCTCTCCCTTCACAGCCTCGCGTTAAATTTCTTACGTGCGCATGCGCACTATAACCGAACACCGCGCCGCTGGAACTGTGAAGCGCACAGTTCCACACAAAGATTTTTGTATCTTTTTGCATAAACTGGGGGATGGATACTGAAATTAATCTTAAGAATTATATATTGTACAAGTATAAAGAAATAATTAAAGTAAAAAGACTGGTTATATTAAATGTTATGGATAATATCAAGCGGAAATATGGAGTGTTGCAGTTCCAGTGCCTATACGTGAGCCGCCACTGATAAAGTTACAAATAAAATTTAAAATGATTAAAAAGGAGAAATTAATTGCATAACTTGACCAGAATAGCCGCAAATTTTCGGATTTTTGTAATTGTATTTTGATATAAAAATATTTTTCTAAAGTTTATTAGAACTTAATGTGTAAAACCATTGATCAAAGTTAACTAACTCTTTATATTCCTAATTTAAACTATTCCTAATTTAAACTCTGTATATTCCTAATTTTAAGGAATGTACGCATGTTGGGTGGTAAAACTTGTTTAAAAGCTAAGCATAATTTTAATATTCAATATTTTACAAATGACTTACTCTTCGTGTTATAACAAATTAATTCACAGGAACAAAAGGTTAAAACAGTATTAATCACTCACTCGCTGCTCGAGACTAGTTTTCCAGATTGCGTGGCCGTTCAGTTTATAAAGAGGTTAGCGTACTTTTTTCTTGGATCTGGCATTTTTTCATGTCACTTTAATCATTTCATCTTCTTTGTTAAAATATTTGTTTATTTCCCGTGGTCGTAATTATGATAGAAAAATTATTACTTTCCCGTCTAACGCTGTAGCAGAGCTATAACTTGGGCGTACACGGTTTTCACAGGATCTTTACATTTTGACACGTAAGGAAGACCGAAGGAAAACAGGAGACCGAAGAATGCCTGCTGCAGAATCAAAGACCAAGAATCGCCAGTCTTTTGGAACTAAGGCTGAACGAGGCATTTGAAAATCGACTGCAAGAAGTCAGCAAGAGGATTAAGAACCACTAATCAGTAGAGACTGATTAGTGGTTCTAATCCTCTATTGGAGGATTATTCTCCTCTGATATTCTCAGAGGAGAATATCTTGCTGATATTCTCAGAGGAGAATATCAGCAAGATTATCGACCTCATCTAACCAAATCTTGTTGAACCTCTCAACGATAAGAAGAGGATTTTACAGCTTGATCGTCGACGCTGTAATTAAAGATCGTCCATGTCAGATATCAGTAGATACGAGAGCATCGATATCTGTCGCTAGACCTGACATCGTCAGCATCTGTGAAAAGAAAAAAATTAGATCGGCTTTATGTCATCAGTACTGCATCTGGAGATATTTTACGCTGTTATCAGCGAGGCCTGCGAAAATACTACAATTGGATTGCTGCTGCTTCGTTTATAGATATTTTTAGAGTAATATTAATTTTATTTATAAGGTGGTTTTACGTCGTTGGTCTCTCAATATCCTTGTAGAATCACGAACATGTGACAATATATATATATATATATATATATATATATATATACTGAACACAAGCAATATTTGTTCTATACCTTTACTGATATTTAGGCTAATAATTCAGAAATTTACATAACCTATTAAAATATATTATTCACATCGCTATTAGTATTCGTGTATTTTTCCAGAATTATTTTTAAAGTTTATTTAAATTCTCGTATAATTAGCGTTCATAAGTTTAGTACAATATAATTTACAATTTTTACATGTCTTTTTCTATGTATCTCATTAAAAATAACAGTTTTTTATAAATTAAAATCAATAATTTTATTTGTTTTAGGTATATTTATTTGTTAGATTAAGATAGACATAAATAATGAGTATCTAGATTTCAGAGAATAATTTAAAACTGTCCTACACGATTTGAATTAATGTTTTTTTTTTCTTTATTTGATAATAAATTGAACTGCTACAACAAGGAGGCAACCTGATAAATGGTTATTCCGCTCTGAGTCCCGTATGTTGACACTAATGTCTCTTCTGAAATCTCCTTTTTTTGTGCTCTGAAACGTATCTGTCTAGAGATCAATAAAATAATAATAACTAACATCATAAAATAAAAACGTGATCTATAATATGAAATTTAATTCATTATATATAAAGCAAATTTTATACTTTTTTGTTGCAGTTCATTTTTTTAATAACTGTTTACTCTGTTTCTTTTTCTTTACGAGTGAGTAGTTTTCATAAATAAAGGAAAACATACCATGAAACCCCTAATTAGCGTGGTAAAATTTATAAGTAAATTATACAGTATTAATAAAATTTTGCAACCTCTAAATAATTTATCAATAGTTAGATGTGGTATCCACATGAGATTTTCAAGCATAATTTTTGCCAATCATATTAAAAATGTGTCAGTTGTGTTTTTCGATTGATTTAAACAAATGAGTTACCATCTTGATCGTGATAAAAAGTTTTAACATTTTATATAATAAAACATAATTCGATATACAAGCAGCTATAACGATATAAAATTGTAATTGCATAAAAATAAACTTTTCAAATTTATTTTTTAGAATATTATTTGGATATATATATATATATACCAAATTTTATTAAAATATCTCTAACCGATCTTAAGAAAGAAAATGTTTTTTTTTGTAAAACTCAAAATAGCTAACACAGAAACTGAAGCGAGATAGTGTACTTGTTCAAATAAGGTTTTACTTTCCCGTCTAGATAGCGCTATAGCA
Organism: Lycorma delicatula; assembly: GCF_047948215.1. Lineage (NCBI taxonomy): Eukaryota > Metazoa > Arthropoda > Insecta > Hemiptera > Fulgoridae > Lycorma > Lycorma delicatula. The sequence continues at coordinate 136,100,435 of NC_134455.1, forward strand.
GAGCTGTTCTCTAAAAGGGAAAGTACTGTAATCGGTTCAACTTCGGCATATGCAGTTTTCACCGGTCGTTAACGTTTTGACACCTTTCTTTTTCCTGTTTAGCCTACGGGAATTACCGTTCAGATATTACTTCAGAGGATGAATGAGGATGATATATATGAGTGTAGTGTATTCCTGTACAGTCTCAGTTCGACCATTCCTGAGATGTGTGGTTAATTGAAACCCAACCACCAAAGAACACCGGTATCCACGACCTAATATTTAAATCCGTATAAAAATGACTGATTTTACTAGGAAACGTTTTGACACTTAAAGAACCCAAAAACCGACCGTAAAAGGAAACTTTTTTCTATGTAAGTTATGAAATTAAATTAATTTAATTAGTGCCGACCGTCGCCGCTAGTACCGCCACAATCGCGTGAATTAAATACTATATGCGCGTGTGCTTTATTTAAAATCATTGAATTAATTTTTTTTTTAAATTACATTTAAATAAAACGTTAAATATTTAAAATTAAGTTGTGTGTGTAAGCAGAGCATCAGAAACAACTGTGTTGTCAACTTTTTTTTTATATTTCACATCTGTTTTTTATTTTATAATTAATTGTATGTTTTGTAACGCCGCTTTGATCAAGGTTTTATCACGGTTTCCCTTGATCCATCCAGGCAAATGTTGGAGGAATTCCATTATTTATTCACGAGTACCCAATAATTCGAAGCCCTTTCTTACATTATCTATATATTAAATTATTATGTAAGGACCAGAATAAAAACAGATTATTTATTTAGTGACCTTTGCTAATGATTAATTTTTATTATTATTATTATTGATTATAGTCGAATAATATATAAGTTGTACATATTCGTTACTTTCTCTACGCTAATGGCTATTTATTGATTAGCCGTTTTTTAAAAGTTAATGGTTGTTGCTAAGTAATTTATATGTTGGATTTTTATATCCGATTATTTTAATGTAATGGTTAATGACAGATACATTGATTGTTGACTAGTATTCTAAAGATATATATTTTTAATTTCAACGAGTTTTAATTCTATTCTATATATCATGTTTCTTTTCTTCATAAGATATATATGAAACTTTATTTCTGTATCCTATACAAGAAGTGCAGGCTAATTAGAATATACCAGGTTAGCACTTGTTTTTTTCCAGTCTGCTGGAAGTAAATTTCTTTTAGTGTACAACGCAGTCGTTTATTCTCTATTTTTCACAGTCAGTTACGTTTTAAAAGAATTCAAAAAGTTCTTAATTCTGTGATAAGAAAAATATAATTATTTATTCCTGAGAAATCTTTGCTATGATTTAAAAATTTTGTTTAATTAAAAAAAAAAAATTCATTGTATTTTTTCCCCTTCTAAACACAGTTAACATTAATAGGTAGATTTCATAAGAAAGCTACCTATTTTAATGGATACGACTTCCGGAAAATTTTGAATATCTTCCAGTTTCACATTCCCCAGACCCCAAAACCATCATCAGTTCAAAGTTTATATCTTTTACTTTCTTGTGGACACGATAACTGTCGTAATTTTTCGACAATCACTTTACAATGTATACATAAAATATAACGACCCAAAATCTCGGTCGAGTTTGTTAGTGGGTAAAATCGGACCATTGGGTTGGAAATGGGAGGATATTTTCGAAAAATCAAAATATCGGTATAATTTTCTATTAAGTAAAATATCGAATTCGTTTAAAGTTCCTACTATTCTTTGGATAAGGGCCTGAAACTTATGTAAGTTTTTTGATATCACCAACCATTGGCCCAAGGGGGTGGGAAAAATGGGGTTTTGAAAACAAAATACATCATACCTCCCTTAATAAGCGCAGTATCGAATCGATTTCAAGTGGTCGTTATCTCTCTAAACATTACCTAAAACCTTTGTGTGTAATAATTTTTGATGTGATCAACCCTTACAGCAAGGGATGACCAAAACAAACAAAAAGAAATATTGCTATAAATTTGTTATTTAGTAAAATATCGAATTCGTTTAAAGTTCCTACTATTCTTTGGATAAAGCCTAAAACCTTTCTAAGTAAAATTTTTAGATATCACCAACCATTGGCCCAGGAGGTGGAAAAAATGAGGGTTTGAAGACAAAATCATACCTCCCTTAAAAGACATAGTATCGAATCGGTTTAACGTGGCCGTTAGTCCTCTAAATGTTACCTAAAACTTGTGTGTAAAACAATTTTTGATATGATCAACCCTTATGGCAAGGGATAACCAAAATGTTGCTGGAATTGTAAGACGATGGGGCTTGTCGTATGCTAAACATGTGAACATTTTTTTCACATGCAACCATTGTCGTATTGAGTAAATTTGAAGTTTTTCTTAATTTTAAGGTGGAAATCTTTTTTATCCCCTACTCAGCACCAGTGAAATCTACCTCCGCCTTTCGGCGTGCCAAAAGAATTTTTTTTTATTTGTTAAGATAATTCTTTCTACTATAGTAGAAAGGGTAATGAACCATTAAATCCTGCACGAAACAAAAAAAAATATCGCTTTTAGCAAAATCTAAGCAAAAATTTATTTAAAATCCATTGATTTTAAATAATATGTTTTCAGTTTGTTCTGTGTATTTTTTTTTGTATTGAGATTGGTAATTATTAACATTCATTAGTGGACTGTTTTTTTTAATTAAAATGTTTTTTTTACATCTTTTATTATTAAACAATTGAGAATTCTTTAGTAAACATATATTTACATGTTGTATTGGTATATAATAATAACAACAATAATACAGCCCAGTTAAATTTAAAGTGGATAACAACACAATCAAGGTACTACTACTGAATTATGGATTACCGGAAAATTCGTTTAGATCTCGTTTAGTCTAGATTCGTTTAGTCTCTTTTGTGACTACTTCATAATAATATTATTTAAAATATTAGATATACAGAGTACTCAAAAAGTGCAACATGCAACTCACATGTAAAACGAAGAATATTTCATTTTAAATAAATAATAATTTTTATATTAACAGAAAACTAAGGAATTAGACTGTATAATAATTTAATCTTTTTTCATTTTCTCAATAAATATCCAAAATGCCCATTTCAAGTCTACATGAGTTGATGCAGTCGTCAACTAATTTCTTCATGTTCAATATTAACATCCTTAGTTTTTTCTTTATAATTAATTAATCGTATAAGCTACGAAGCTTGGTCATGTGAATATGAAATGGAAATTTTGTAGCTTATGGAAAAATGCCATGATCGGGATTCGAACCCGGAACCTCCTGCTGAAAGGCCGAAATGCTAACACTCCGCTATAGAGATAGACATATTTATGCACTAATGCTAGAGATGCTACCTTAACCCAATTGGTTAGTCTAGTGGTTAAACTCCTCATCGCAAATCAACTGATTTCGAAGTCGAGAGTTCTAAGGTTCAAATCCTAGTACAGGAAGTTACTTTTATAAGGATTTGAATACTAGATTGTGAGTACCGGTGTTCTTTGGTAGTTGGATTTCAATTAATTACACATCTAAGGAACAGTCGAGTTGAGATTGTACAAGACTAGTCTTCATTTACATTCATACATATCATCCTCATCCTCATTTATCCTCTGAAGTAATACCTTACGGTGGTTCCGGAGGCTAAAACAGAAAACAAAGAGAGATGCTTCCTTGGATATATTCATTCAATACATACTAAGTTTGAGCGTTGTTCTTAATAATATTTTTCAGATAATCGTATAAATTAATATTCTGATGGTGAGTGATCCGTGGGGAGGTTGATATGACGGTCAAAATCCGTAGGAAATTACACAATCATCGAAAAATTACATTATGGATTGTACTACCCATACGTGTAATCAGAAGCTTTAGTTTCAAGATCTAAAAAATTCGTATAATTTCTGAATAACGTTCTGCATTTAATTTTTCTTAGAAAAAAGGGGCACATTTTTGGCAAATCACCAAACAAATACTAAAATTTGGTGAATAAATGGGCTTTAATGATAAATGTGAACATTTTTTTTATTTTTTTGACTGTTAACATATTCAGAAAGATGAGACAACGTTTCATATAAATAAAAATTCATTTTTCGAAACACTAACACCTTCTCGAATGAAATATTAGGATTCCCTACAGTATTGAAGAAATCTTTTAAAGCCAGGTTCTCCGAGTTCTTGCACAATCAAATTCAGTAGGAATAAAACCTTTTTTTGTAGCCTTATAAACAAAAACAATCGAAGTCCAGTCTATTGCGTAAGATTTTCTTAGAGAACGTAAGGGTCATTGATGAATTTCGTTCAAAATGACAAAATGTAAAATTGATGGATGACCGACGCCGACCCGACTCATTTCTTAGAACTAACGCAAAAAAAGGCTCTACGTTTACGATCAGATACATTTCTTGTTTCACGAAATTTAGGCACAAAACAAGAAATAATTGTTTTATGTGATATTGCACTATCGGGAAAATTAGTCATAAAAACATGAAGTGAAGACTATATATTACTTATACTCATACATATCATCCTCACTCACCCTCTGAAGTAATATGACTGTGATTCCGGTAGGCTTAACAAGAAAAAATGAAAAAATAAAAAAGTCATAAAAACAATCATTCTTTTTTTATTCAAAAACATTTATTAAGAATTAAAAAATTAAGACCGTGTGATTATTTTTCCAACAGTATATATATTTATATTGTCGTCGATTGGCTTCGACAGCTTGTTGTAATTACTAACCTTATGGTAGCCCCGAAAAGGACTGTTGTCGTCGAATGGCTTCGACGGCTCGTAATTCATAACCTTGTGGTGGCCCTGAAAAGAGGCTTTTTGGCGTTAGCTCTGAGAAGAGCTTGGGTCGGGAAGCTGGTCTCCGGCGAAGTCGGGGAGTAGCGGCTCTTCCATTGAAATTAGACCAGGTTTCCCCTCAGCAGTATTTGTGTCCTCACTACAGTGGCAGAGCCACGCAGAGTTGGGTCGGCGTCGGTCATCCTTCGCCGCCGCGGCCGAGAGATCTGGCTGGTTTTCCCGAGAGATCCTACGCTGGGCCGGCCACTGCTGCTGAATCCGCCGGCCAGAGCGAGCTGAAGCGGGAAGGTAGCGTCCACGTCCAGCGGCATCCTAGACGGGCTGGCCGGGCCTGCTGCTCCGGCGGGGATGTTGGCATCCGCCTGGAGGTTCCACGTTCACCCGGCCAGGGAACTTCTTCTGTCTTCTTCCATCTTCTTTTTCTTGGTCTTCTCCAGGTGATGGTCGACGATGAATTGAGAATTCACTCTCGTGCACGCTCTTTTTTTGGAACCTAAAAGTGGTGGGGCCGCAGCGCCGCTATGTTGGGAGAACCCCGCGGTCATCTGCGCGGCGGTAGTGAGGCTTGTATCAGCGCGTCCGTATACTGTGCGCCAACTCACATCTGAGTTGCTACCGTGTTTGTCCGCCGATATTAAATTAGGCTTATAAGTGGTAACAATATACAGAGTGTATCACGACGTCTTCCTGAGACTTTCATAACCTATTCTACTCGAGAAAATATTGGAAAAAGTTCTGATAAACTTACATCCTAAAATGCTTCGTTTGCGAGTGATGGCTAGTGAAAGATTTCACTCAGATTTCGGCTACCCCATAAAATGAGGTCGTACTGAAATTTTTACGACGTTAATTAAGCAGCAGAATTAGTGATTTCTTATGGTTTTTTAGCATAAAAATTGAATAAAATAGGTCCCAAACCTGTACCTGCAATATTTTTTGAGAAACCTGGGGTGAAAACTCATAAATTGGGGTAAAATCCCTGTGTTTTATGTTTGATGTACAATAACTATGTTAAATTGGTAAATCTGTAGAGAATTTAATTTTAAACAAAATGGTGTATGATAAGTTGAATAAAACAAAGAAGAGTTATAAAAATTCGAATTTTATTTAGCAATAGTACTTTACTATATTTGTCAGAAAAGTACTTATTTAATGTAAACAAAATACAAATTCATTTTTTATAATTTTAAAAGTTTATAAAAACATAATTTAATGTAAAAAAATTCTGTTAAAAATTTAAAAAAATGGAAATTATACAACACTAAATAAATAAAAATTATTTAAATAATACTTTTTTAATATTTTTAGAAATATAACTAATTAATGGCAAAATTATTATTTCAAATTTGGCAATAAAATAATAACAGCTGATCTACAATTTCCAATAGTGTATGTGTTTAAATCGTTCTGTAAGGTACATTACGTATATCGGCTTTGATAGTCTCTTGATACCCTGGTCCAATCGTAAACATGCAACAATATGTATTGACATATCAAATGATATGTAGTCTTGTACAGATTCAGGCCGACCATTCTTGAGATGAGTAGTTATTTGAACCCCAACTACCAAAATATATAGGTATCCACTGTCTAGTATGCAAGTCTGTGAACTTTGTGTACTGGGAACTTTGTTGTCATTAGCGAAGGTTTTCTCTGAATTTTAGTTTGAACGTGATCGGTTTGGCATTGATGTAATGCCGTACTTATTTACAACAGAGATGGAGTACGCTGATGTGGTACTCATTTTAGGTGCGTGTAATGATAATGCTACAGCTACTGCAGTAGAATATGAAATACCTTTTCCGAATCGCAGAATTCCAAAACTCAGAAAAATTAGCGCGTCTTTTTGTAATCTTCAGGAAACAAGTTCACTACCAATAGGATTAATACTAAATACAAACGATCCGTCCAACCACGCTTTTATCGATGAAATTATTATCGATGCAGTTCACCGCGGTCCAGGCGTTAGTACACAACATCTTTCTAAGCGGATCGAATTTCGCATTGAACGATTTAGAAGACACGTTTTATCCTGTTGATCAACCAGTTTTAACAGCCAGTTCAACATGTACACTCAGGAAACGGTCCGGTTCGTTTGAAGTTCTCCAACTGATGGAATACAAATCAACAACTCTGAAAGTATGTTTTGTTTACGATGAGGCAAATTCCACTCGATATGGCGTCAACAACTTGCACAATGAGAATTCATGAGCAGAAATAACTCCTTATGAAATAGTGGAAAGCAATTTTTGACACAAATTTAGCGTCAATGTACGGTGCGGTTTTCTTCACAATCATCTGTTTAGACTGTTCATATTACCTGGCCGCTTAAATGTTGAGATCTACTTATACTTTCTTCAAGAAGAAAGCCAAAGTTGCTTGAAGATTTTCCTCTAACGCTGAGATGCAAAGTATATTTCCAGCATGATGGAGCATCGCTTCACTTCTCTTGTGCCGTTTCTACTCTCTTAAATCATCATTTCCTTGAAAATGCATCAATTGTGGAGATCCACATGCCTGGAAACCAAGATCACCTGTTATCATACCTTTAGATTTTTGCTTCTGGGAACGGTTGAGAAATATTGTATACAAAACAAAAATATATTCTTGTGAGGAATTAATTGTCCGCAATATGTATGAAGCTGAGTAACTTCAGAACAACGCTAAAATAGAAACAAAACCAGCATAGAAGCGTTCTAAGAAATTGGATGAGAATGACGGCCTCATTTTTAATCATTTATTATAAACTGGTACATAAATACACTTTGGTGTAACGTACTGTTTCTAAATAAAATTCGACTTTTTCGAACTTTCCTTTGTTTTATGCAACTTATCTCACACTATTTTGTTTAGAATTAAATTATTTATATATTTTGTTCACAGGTTTTATGTGTTTATTAATCATTTAACAAATTTATTATACGTCAAACATAAAAATAGGGAATTTTACCCCAATTTATTGGTTTTCACCTCACATTTCTCAAAACCATCTGCAGATATGGTTTTGGAACCTATTTTATTCAATTTCTATGGGTAAAAACCATAAAAAATCACTAATTCAGCCCCTTAAATAACTTTTATATTAATAAATTTTAGACAATTTTTTTCTAAAATTTCAGTACGACCTTATTACACGGGTTAGCTGAAATCTGAGTGAAATCTTTTATTAGCCATAACTTGCAAACAAAGCTTTTTAAAATCACGTATTTATATGAACATTTTCCATTATATTCACGTGTAGAATACGTTATGAAAATCCCGGAAGAACGTCGTGGTACACTCTTTATATGTTAAGATTTTGGAAACAGCAATATTTTTTTGTACTGCTGCGAAACTTTGGCAAATAAATAAATAGATAAATGTATGAGTCTAATGACCTATAAGATTTTATCTTGTCTAGTACAGTCTCAACAAAATATCCTCCGCTCATAGATACTCTGTAACAACAAACTTAAAAGTTTGTTTGACTTTATGAATGCTTTATATATTTAACAGGTTATCATCCTGCAAGTTCTATTATTTAAAAAAAAGTATAAACAATATTTAAATTTATCACAACAGATGAATGAAAACTTCCTTCTCTATGGTTGCTTTCAGTTTAACTGGGCTTAATTCATAATATACTATATTTTACTATTTGAACTGAAATTTCAGTCTGTGTCAGTTTGTAAGAATGAGCGCTCGTGCACGTATAATTGTGTACGGTTGCCTGCTCGCGTATATGCTCAATTCTACTCTCAACAGTTTGAGCATGTATATATTTACATAATATATGCATTCTCGAGTAGTATAATGACATGCACCGCTATTCATAAAATACATGCTATAGAAAATTCATGTGTTATTCTTTTAAAAGTACACCACGTTTTGGAATAAATTTACGAGAGATTTATTTCTACTTTTATAGTAAATATAATTAGTTTTACAAAAATTATAAAAAAAGTCGTTTTTTAAAGATATTTTCTTTGGGGAGTTTTACATATTTATTCATGTGATTATTATTAAATTTTTTATTCAATTCAGGACTTTGTGGCTCTATAGAAAATAAATTCATAAAAAAACACAAGCTGGATTTTATTGTACTGAGTACAGTTTCAATTATAATACAATTTACAACAGACTGAATAGGGTCATAATTAACTGTTTCATATCTGTATTATTTAAATTCAGAAAGGAGAAAACCGCAAAATAATATTTCATTCTATATGGTAAGATTTAGCGCTCATATTAATAGTAGAAGGAAGATTGAAGAAAAATTAACCAACATACTTGGCATTTATAGACCTAGAAAAGGCATTCGATAACGTAGACTGGAATAAAATGTTCAGCATTTAAACAAAATTAGGGTTCAAGTACAGAGATAGAAGAACAATTGCTAACATTTACAGGAACCCAACAACAACAGTAATAATTGAAGAAAATAAGTAAGAAGACGTAATAAGAAAGGAGTCCGACAAGGATGTTCCCTATCTCCGTTACTTTTTAATCTTTACATAGAATTAGCAGTTAATGAAGTTAAAGAACAATTTAGATCCGGAGTAACAGTACAAGGTGAAAAGATAAGGATAATACGATTTGCTGATGATATAGTAATTCTAGCTGAGAGTAAAAAGGATTTAGAAGAAACAATGAACGGCATGGATGAAGTCCTACGCAAGAACTACGCGTGAAAATAAACAAGAATAAAACGAAATAAATGAAATGTTGTAGAAATAACAAAGATGGACCACTGAATGTGAAAATAGGAGGAAAAAAGGTTATGGAGGTAGAAGAATTTTGTTATTTGGGAATTAGAATTACTAAAGATGGACGAAGCAGGAGCGATATAAAATGCCGAATAACACAGGCGAAACGAGCCTTCAGTTTGAAATATAATTTTTTTACATAAAAAATTAATTTAAACATCAGGAAAAGATTTTTGAAAGTATATCTTTGGAGTGTCGCTTTATATGGAAGTGAAACTTGGACGATCGGAGTACCTGAGAAGAAAAGATTAGAAGCTTTTGAAATGTGGTGCTGTAGGAGAATGTTAAAAATCAGATGGCTGGAAAAAGTGACAAATGAAGAGGTGTTGTGGCAATTCGATGAAGAAAGAAGCATTTGGAAAAATATAGTTAAAAGAAAAGAAAGACTTATAGGCCACATATTAAGGCATCCCGAAATAGTTCCTTTGATATTGGAGGGATAGGTAGATGGGAAAAATTGTACAGGCAAGCAACGTTTTTAATATGTAAAACAAATTGTTAGGGATGTAGGATGTAGGGTGTATATCGAAATGAAAATGAAAAGACTGGCACTAGATAGGGAATCTTGGAAAGCTGCATCAAACCAGTCAAATGACTAAAGACAAAAAAAAAAGATAATATTTAATCTGTTATTTTATTATGCCTTTTTATTTATTTATTAATGAATAAACTTAATTTTACTACTTTATTACTTGCATTTTATATTGGAATACATTTAAAAAAATATTTTTATTTAAATATAAAACTAAAATCTGAAAAAATAACCGTAAATGCTGAGAATCCTTAACATTTTTTTTTACTTGATTTAATTTTTAATGTATTTTATTTATAGTCGCATCAACAATTAAGGTTATTAGCGATTTATCAGTGTAATATAACTGTACCGATAAATGTTTAGTCTTGAAAACTGAGGCTGTCTATTCCTGAGATGTGTGATTAATTGAAACCCAACCGTCAAAGAACACCTGTATCCACGATCTAGTAATCAAATCCGAATAAAAGCAACTACCTGTAAAAGAATTTGAACCGGAGAACTTTGACTTCGAAATCAGCTGACTCACGACGACGAGTTTACCACTAAACCAACCCGTTGAGTTGACTTGATAAAATAACTTGATTAAAAAATTAAACATTTTTACTTGATTTAAATAGCTAAGTAAGAAAAATAAAGCCCGGCTAGTTAACGGTAAACATAACGTTAAATTTAAATGTACAATTCTTTACTATTCGAATGTAGACATGAATGCACATTCATGGGATGAATAACCTTCTTATGTACCACGTGCCCGGACATTTGTTCTTTGCTGCTGGGTAACTCTTTTTTTATTTCTTTGTACGAAGTAAAATGGAAATATCCATTTTGACCATCCCTGAATCCATTTTGACTAGTTTCAGCATGACGTCGTAAATACATACGTATGTATCTCGCATAACTGAAAAAGGATTAGCCATAGAATGTTGACATTTTGGATGTAGGACTGTTGTAGCATCTAGTTGTGCACCTCCCCTTTTGATTGCAATCGACTTGACCAAAAATGCCCAAAGTCAAAAAACTTTGGATTTTGGAGTTTTTCTCAACTGCAGTAATAAGTCCTGATTGGGAGATTTTCAACAATATGTGATAAAAGGTACTTATTTTCATTGGTTCCAGAGTTATAGCCAAATAGAATTTTAATTAATGAAATATTTGGATCTTATAAGGGGAAAGCACATAGGTTTGAATCCGATTTCATTTCCTTTTTTTTTTTTAATTTAAATATATTGATTTATTAACAATTATTAACCTCTGATTGTAAAAAAGCATTTACAATAAATAATAATTCAATAATACCAATAAAAAAAAATTTTTTTTTATGAAAAAATCAGAAGTTAATAGTGAAATAAAATTTGATGTACTTTTAAAAATGTGTATATGTAATTTAATAGGTGTACAAGGAAATCGTGTGCTGTCCATATCAAATTTTTTATATTCAAAATGGTTATAAGTACATTTATAATATATATATACTGTAATGTAAAATTTAACCAAATAAAAGAAACCAAATAAAAGCTTATTTAATTAAAGAAGTTCACTAAATTTGACAGTAAGCAAAATATAAACACTGTTTTATATTTAGAATGCAGATTGAATATCTATACAAGGTTTTCATTGCACAAACCTCAGAGCTCATTTATCCTGAAATGTAAAATAATTGAGAGTTGATTTAACACCTGTGCGTTACAACACTTGTATTACACCTCATTGTACCTCATATGTAATTTACATATCATAATAAAACTGTATAAAATCTGATTTAATTTCATAAAATTTATAAATCCATCTATAATTATCTATTGTATAATTTTTTTTCAGAATCTGCAATGAGAATCAACATGCGTACTATGGCCACCCCCATTCAGGAGGAAGTGGATAATAACTTAAAAGTAAGTATGTTTGTCTCAATTATCTATTATTATTATTTGTTTTTTTTTCTTGAATTTTTACGGGCATCGACTGCTAGGGTCATTAGCCCTCGTCATATTCTTTAAAAGAAATTAGTATCACCATCAGGATCGTCATATGTAAAGGTGTAAAGGGCCCTTACATTTTATTTAAAAAACACAAACTTCATAAAAACACTAAGACACAAAACGACAAAGACAGACACAACGCATAAGGGGTGTAAAGGGCCCCATAATTAAAGTTTGAGTTAAAAACTCAAATAAAATGTAGTTAAAAATTGTAAGTCATGGCATACCATTTCCTTCTTCTTCCACCTGTCTCGTTTATAATTTGTTTAAGCACCCTCGAGGCGACCAGAAACCGCCGTTGAGCAGTATATCAGTGGCGCCAGGGTGCCGTGGCAGTTGACTCCTCTTTACGAACAGGCTACAGGCTTGCACCACGCCCACCCAAGCCTCGCGCCCTCAGTCCACCCTTGAGGGTCTCCCATGCCATTATCGGACCCACTCCGACTCACTGCTCTTGAATGCAGACGAGCCAGGGTGGCCTAAGCAAGAGGGCTACCTCCCGTCACTACACGTGCCACGCTTCGAGACTCCCATACATATAAAATTTCCATCTTAGAGATTCTCTAACACAGCTTTAAAATTATCAAACTTTTACAGACTTCTAAGAAGTCCACTGGCGTGCAGAAAAAGCAACTATTTTTTCTTCATTTCCATTATCCAGATCAGCAGTAATGTCATTTTTTGGACGGAACCTCTTTCTGAAGTCCTTATATATTTTACACTCCCCTATTAGATGCTTGATTGTCAATGTTTCATTACAAACACCGCACATTGGTCTCACTTCGCCGGTTAACAAATGTGAATTTGTTAATCGCGTGTGGCCGATTCTAAGTCTGGTCACAGCTACTTGTTCATGGCGAGTCAATTTCACGTCGCTTTTCCACTTACATGGAGAAGTTGTTACCGAGTTTAATTTAGTATTTAATCTCCTCCAATCAGTACTCCATTTGTTTCTTACTATGTTAGTTAGACGGTTTTAACGTCTGCCACTCTTACAGAAAATGCCTCTAAATTATCGCAGACTGTTGCCTTTCTGGCAGCTTCGTCTGCAATTCCATTACCTGTAATACCAGCATGCCCTGGAGTCCACAGAAATACGCATCGCGTTCCTCGTTGATTTAGAACGTATAAAATGGACAGGATGTTTGCAATTAGGACATCCTTAATGTTCTTGTTCCGAATTGCAATAAGTGCACTAAGCGAATCGGAACATATTAGCACTCTCTCTTCGCAATAACTTTCTATGTATCGAAGAGCTTGATGAATGGCAGTAAGTTCTGCCGTGTAGATACTGGCCATATCTGGCAGTTTCCAATAATGGGCTTCTCCATTTATATATAAGGAGCATCATGTTCACCATATATAAGGAACACCATGTTCGATTTTAGAACCGTCAGTATAAATTCTAATATGTTCTTCGTAATTACTGATGGTTGCCAAAAATTCCTGTTGGATTATAACTGCTGTTTTCTTTTTTATTTCTCTCTGAGAGAGATCCAACCTAGCATTTACCGCTGGCAAGAGCCATGACGGTATTTCTCTTGTGGAAATTGCTAGTGTCTCTGGTATAGCAATTTCGTATTTTCTTCTTAATTCGTGGTACCTAATTCCAGCTGGTCTGGAATAGGTAGCACGATGTTCATATATTGCAGCCATAGGATGATTCGTAAACAATTTATTATTTATATGAGCAGGGAAAGCCCATACATTTGCTGCATATATTAACAAAAGGATCTCTCTTCTATAATGTAGTGGCATTATTCCGGCTTCGGACATTAGGCTATTCGCCGGACTTGTGCGGAAAGCGCCTGTCGCATATCTAATTCCGCTATTATCAATTACGTCTAACTTTCTTAAATGCGACTTTCTAGCGAATGAATATACAATACATCCGTAGTCTAGTTTCGATTGAACCAATGCCAGTCTCAACAATATCTCTTTATCTGAGCCCCAATTATTATTCGATAAACATTTGATAATGTTTAGGGCTTTTTTGCATCTAACACTCAAGTCCTGTATGTGTAATCCCCATGTAAGGGAATTATCCAATACTAGTCCTAAAAATCGGACATTGTCTTTATATTGTATTGGATCATTGCCAATTCTCAACGTAGGACTTTGGTGAGGAATTCTCGTCCTGCAGAAGTGTACACAGCACGTTTTTCTGGTGAAAATTTAAATCCATTAGACCTCGTAACTTCGTTTAAGGCGTCGATCGCCCGTTGCAATTTGTATTTCACCATAGCAGTCTTGTTGCTGGGATACACAATTGCCAAATCATCAAGATAGACGCTTTTGCTGATGTCTACTGGAATGACTAGTATCAATTTATTATGGCGATCATAAACAAAGTACCGCTCAACGGCGAACCCTTTGGTGTGCCATTTTCCAAGATTTTTGTAAATGAATATTCGTTGTTGACACGTACTTGGAAAGTACGGTCATTCATATAGTTGCTCAATAAGATTGGCAGCTTGCCACGAATGCCCCATTCATGTATCTGGATCATTATACCATGACGCCAGGTCATATAGAAAGCCTTCTGAAGATCAAAGAAGACTCCGACACAATGTTTCCTTGTAATAAAGCTGTTATATATAATGTTCTCTAAGTTGATCATTTGATCGGTGGTGGAATGGTACTGTCAAAAACCTGCTTGATATGGTGATATCAGATATTCTTTTTCTAAAACCCAGACGAGTCGATTATTAATCATTTTTTCGAGTATTTTTCCCATAGCACACGTCAAGGAAATAGGACGGTAGCTATTGGGATCTGTTAAATTTTTATTTTTCTTTGGTACTGGAACAACATGAGCTTTTTTCCACTGCTGCGGGTACATTCCATCCCGCCATATTTGGTTATAAAGTTCTAATAATCTGCGTTTTGCAGTGGTATTCAGCTGCCTGATCATATTATAATGGATTTCATTCGGACCAGCAGCTGTGTTACCTGCTTTTTCCAACGCTTTCACGAATTCTTCCATTTTAAATGGTACATTATATGAGTAATTATACTCAGTTCTAAAATTTAGTAGACCTTCGAGTTCTTCTTTTTTGGTTCGAAAACCTTCCTCGTAGTTGGCCGTTTTGCTGGCCTTCTCGAAGTGATTGGACAATAGCTCTGCGACTTCGTTTGGAGTGTCCTTAATTCCATCTTCATCTTGAAGGCTAGTTATGGGCGCAAAATTTTTACGCCCACAAATCGCCTTCACTTTCCTCCAAACGTCTGGTGCTGTAGTAGTTCTGTCAATGGATGACACGTATTGATAGCAGGATCGTTTCTTTGAATCTATCATGAGACGTTTTGCATACGCCCTGTATTTTTTAAAAGCAATAAGATTCTCTGTGGTTGGACGTTTTCAAAGGCGTTATACGCACTTTTCTTTCTTTTAATAGCTTCACTAATTTCATCGTTCCATCATGGAACGGGTTTCTTGGTAAGTTTCCCAGATGTTTTGGGAATGTATCTCGATGCCGACTCAAGTATCGTATTTGTTATAGCGTCGACTCCAGTTGTTTCAGGGAGTATTGTTCTAGCCGTGAAGCTCGTCCAATCTGCCTTTTCAAACAATGTTTTTCTTGTAATATCAGTAACAATTTGCACCGGGAAATGATCGCTTCCATGCAAATCGTCTAAGACATGGAAGCTGTACCTCGGTGCTATCGATCCGCTTATAAGTGCAAGATCTATACAGGACGTCGATCCATCTCTGGCACTGAAAAAGCTGACCCGTAGTTTAAAATAATAAGTTCTGAATTCATCAGGAACCTTTCCAGTTCTCTTCCGCGGGGATCTACTCGATCCGATTCCCATAGAGAATTATGAGCATTAAAGTCACCCACCAGTAAAACAGGTGGGGGAAGCTCAGAAATTAGTCTTGCTATGTCATCCTTATTCCAATCAAAATTCGGCAAGTATATGCTGCAGACAGTGACCTGAAGCGGACGCTTCATTCTAACGGCGACCGCTTGTAGGTTTGTATTTAGATCAACAGTTTCGGTCGTAGCTCTGGTCGATGTTAATATGGCTACTCCATATCAACTCTTACATTTGGCGGTTGATCTCGCCGAAATATATCGAATCCTTTTAATTTAAAATTTTCATTTCGGCGGAAATGCGTTTCTTGCAGACATATACAAATCGGGTCTACATCATGTACCAAGCGTTGGAGCTCATGAATGTTTGAAAAACATCCATTGATATTCCATTGTACAATCGACTCGAAAATTTTTAATTAAATTATTGTCTGGGTTTGCCTTTTGGCCACCCTTTTTCCTTCTTTTCTCCATGCTGCGAACAGCATCGTGTTCGCGGAGAATGTCGTCACCCGTGTAGCTTCCAGTCTCCGAATCGGAGACCACCGAAGCCGCCGACGACGACGGGCATGGATCGACGCCGGTTACAGTCGACGATTGAGAGGCGGCAACCTGGCCGCCCCCAGACACGGGGGTCGCACCGGTCACCGCCTGTGGAAGGGAGGATACTCGTCCCCCCTGTGAAATTTTTTGTGGCCTCTGAGGCTTAGAGGCCACTTCAGTTACAGGAGGCTTTGGAGCCTCCATAACAGACTCTGTAGCTGTTACTTTTTTCATCAACTAAAATCTCACTAAGACGGACTTGGATTTCAGGTTTAGCGTCCGTTTTCTTCTGTACTGGAGCAACTTTCTGTTTCGGAAATGTGTCTTCAGGAGGCTGTACAATTATTCTTGGCTTAACAGATTCTTTAGTGCTGAGAGGCTTCATTTATTTTCAATGATCCTCTCAATTAAGCCAGCCAAGGTAGGTGCAAGTTTGTTGATGATTGTATTCTCATCAACAGCCACTGGAGCAGGAGCAGGAACAGCAGCCGCAGCCTGAGCATAGGTTGTTGTTGCTTTAGGTCTGCGGGCGTTTACGATCTTTTTAGCTTCAAAGTAGCTGACCTTTTGCAGGGCTTTTACTTCCTGCACAGCCACTTCGTCTTTGTAGACAGAACAATTCCTGGATCTACATGAGCGCTGTCCCTTGCAATTGATGCAGGTAGGGGGCTCTTTACACGGCTCTCCCTCATGCTCCTCTTCGCCGCACACGCATATTTGCGTTCTCTCACATTTGATAGCGTTGGCATTTGAAGCATCGCATTGGCTGCGGGATAAATGCCCGCACATCCAATCGATGTATCCCCGCTCTTATCTTCTCCGGCAACGTAGGCCGGTTAAATGTGAGAACATGAGAGGCTGAAGGTAGGACTTCGCCATTCCTTCTCATGTTCAATCGGCGACACTCTATTACTCCTTGTGATGACAACTCCTCAACAATTTCTTGCTCCGAGCAATTTAGAAGATTCCGACAGACGACCACACCCCTTGAGGTGTTGAGCGTACCGTGGGGATCGACACGTACAGCCATCTTTTTAAGCCCTAGGATCTTTTGAGACTGGGCATCATTTACAGTCTCAACATGAAGTCCCGTGAAGGTCTTCCTTATTTCTTTTACAGGGCCTCCAGCGCATTTGGTTATCTCCCGAGCGATGAAAAAAGGACTCACCCTCGAGAAATTTCCATCCTCCTTTGTAATGACCAAATATTTGGGTTTCGGTACATTACTACTCTTAAAAAAAACTTTTTGTAAGCTTTTTCTAGCCTCAATCTCAATCTCAATCTTTCTTGACTCTGCAGTCTTTCGGCGTTTCGCCTGAGGCGAAACGGCCGGTTCTAGGAGAGGGTGTTTAGGTGAACCCTCTGCCACGTTTGATTGTTCAATATTCAGGAACGGTTAATCACTTCTGTAGTAAGGCTAGCCGCCGGGGTACACCCCCACTCCAGGGCTATCGTAATAAATCCTATAACAGTCATTTTCCAACAGGAACAGAGGAACATACCTGTAGTAAGAAATGGACACATCAAGAAGTTCCAGGTCCAGGGCTAGCCTCTGATGGAGAATGCGAGCCACGTTATTGTGTCGGGACGTGTATTCTTTTGGGGCCACAATCTGGCAGCCACTAATTACGTGCTCCACAGACTCACTTGTACTCCAACAGAAACGGCAATTATCCACGACCACCGCAGGGTCCTCTAATATGTGCATCCGATAATTGAACGTGTTGACTACCGAATCCTGGATTGCAAACGCAAATCCCTCAGTCTCAGCAAACTTTTTGGCGTTCTTCAGCCACGCAAAGGAGGCAGCAAAGTCAATTATTATTAATGCTATTATTGAGCAGCTTCGGAGAGCCGCCGACAAAACTGCGAGAGCCGTAATTGCTCTCCGCCGGCTCATGGCAAATGTCGGTGGACAGAAGGCCAGAAGACGGCGATTGCTGATGTCCATGGTGCATTTCATCGTGTTATACGGGTCGGAAGTGTGGGCCCAGGAATTAGGAGCTGTAAGAAACCGGAAGCGGCTCGCAAAGGTGCAACGCACCGCAGCCTTACGAGTCGCTTCCGCGTATTGGATGGTTTCCGAGCCTGCAATACTGGTGGTCGCCGGCGTCATACCCATTGCTATTTCGGCAGGGGAACGCCAGGTGATCTTTAGGAGGCGACGGGCGGGCGAAGACCGGGAGACCATTGCCAACGAGGAACGCACTTGCACGTTTCTCGCATAACAAGAGACTTGGGCGCACGAGACTAGAGGACGATGGACCACAAGGCTTATCCCTCTGGTCAGACCGTGAATGGAGCGGAGGCATGGAGAGGTGGAGTACTACTTGACCCAGTTTTTAATGGGTCACGGGCACTTCTGCGCTTACCTCCATGTCTTAGGGAAAGCGCCGTCCCCCGACTACCTTTATTGCCCCGATGTACGGGACGACGCTGAGCACATTTTTTCAAATGTGCTTGGTGGGCGGGAGATCGAGGGTCACTACAGGCGAATCGGAGCAGTGAGCCCCCACAACGTGTTTGTGATGATGCTCCGTAACCTGAGTAGCTGAGAAAGTGTTGCCCGATTTGTCGGCAACATTCTCAGGACCACAAAGGGTGACCTGGATAGTCCTAAAAATTAGGTAGCGCCTTCTCAGGCTAATATAGGAGGACTCGGCCGGAAGTAATGTGTTAAACGGTTCCGGGTCAAGTCCTGGTAGGAAGGGGGATGGTTTTAGTCGGTAGTCTTCTGATAGTGGTTAGGTAATACCATCAGTGAGAGCCCGATACCCTGTGCGTAAATGCATTTCCACCTCCCTCCACAGAAAAAAAAATTATTATTATGTGATTTCATAAGTTCATAGTATTTTCATTATAACCGTATCAGTATTTATTTATTTTATTTATTTTTTTTGCTTGATATCGCCTCATATGTTTGTGCGTAGGATATGGAAATATAGCGAATGAAAAATGAAAGTGTTTAAGAAAGGAATGGAAATTTTAAATGGGAATTCAATTATGTAAATGAAGAATTAAATGAATTTTTATATTAGTTAAATTAAATTTTTTTTCAGTGGTTGGTTCGGTAAATACAATTTCAGGACAATAATTAAAAAAAAAGACTTGACCTTTAACATCATTCACCTCTCCTTATTATACTTTCAAATATAATGTACACAATCGGTATGGCCTATGTTACTTCTATTTTCCCCTATCTCACCCTTGAATAGAAATTATTATTTAAAATCGATATATAAATAACGTTTTTGTTACAAATTATTTTTTACAGAGTATATTTTTAAAATAATTGACTTTACTACAACTTGAACACTGAAACTCTCGACTTCCAAATCAGCCGATTTTGGGAAGACGCGTTCATCACTAGACCAACCCGGTGGGTTTGGTATCCACGATTTAGTATTCAAATCCTTTACTAGGATTTGAACGTTGGACTTCCAAATCAGCTGATTTGCGAAGACGCGTTCACCACTAGACCAACTCGGTGAGTTGTTTATTGTTCACTAATTCAACAGATTGCAACGTATACATTACGAAAATAAATATCTCCAGAGGGTAGATAGTGTTTTGGGGTCACTTTCTCATCCTTTTGCAAATACAGAGCGTTTCATAATGTTCTTAGGGGTTACAAAAATTCAGTACAAAAAAATATTTCACTTACCTAAATGAAAGTTGTTCGAGGTGATGCAGGGACTCAAACAGTTTTTGTTAAAATCTATAAATATTCAATATATGCTCCTCTGGTGACACGGCACACATCAACATGAAAGTCTAGCTCTTGCCAAACTCGTTCTAACATGTCATTTTCGATACAGTTGATTGCATTGATTATACGATCCTTTAGTTCTCAGCGATATCGTAAAAAAAATAAAAAATACTTTGGGGGCGATAATGGAGGTGGAGGAGCGGTTAAAATTTTTAAAATATCG
Organism: Lycorma delicatula; assembly: GCF_047948215.1. Taxonomy (NCBI): domain Eukaryota; kingdom Metazoa; phylum Arthropoda; class Insecta; order Hemiptera; family Fulgoridae; genus Lycorma; species Lycorma delicatula. The sequence goes on from NC_134455.1 coordinate 136,120,772, forward strand.
ATTTTTGGAATTCTGTAAAACGTTTATGGGTGTATTTAAACTTTTAAAATAAATATTACAATAAAATTTCCAAACAATCTATCCCCATCCCTAAAAAAGTAAATCTTACGTAATTTTTTATTGTTTGTACATTTTTCAGTGGATTTTTTCTTACTTTCTTGAATTAACATACGGAACGTAGATAAATAAAAAAAAAAAAAAATCTGGGAGGTGGTTTTGTGAATGGGATGAAGAAAAAATTAAAAATTATCAATTTTTGAAATCTTTTTTTCATGAATAATTATTTTTCCACTATATCCTACCCTACTAAAAAGCATTTGTTTGTATGTGTATCTGTTTTTGCGTACCCCTTAGCTCAGAACATGCTTACATGATCAAACATACTACCTGCCAAAAAAACTTTTTTTTTTCTTAAATGTTTATAACAATAATTAACAGTAAGAATAATAATAATAATAATTATTATTATTATAATAATAATAATAAAATAAATAATAAAAAAAAATTACAATGAAATTGTAAAACATAGGGTAATAGTCTCGCAGATATCATTTCTTCCACTCAAAAAACAAAAGTTTCTGTAATATAAATAAAACTGTTTTTAACAAAACGATAGCGATATCAAAAAAGGTAAGACACTACATTTGTATTATCAAAATCTGTTATTAATTTAGAATTTTCTTTAAAAAAAAAATACATGTATGTACATACATTTGTAACAGACAGTACATTTGTAAAATACATTTGTAACAGACAATAGATATACAATATTAGATAATAAACAATGTTTAATCGTTCTATATAATAAGCAAAATAGAAAAATTTATTACAAAACTCTTACCGACCTGATTTCATTTATTAAACAACGAATAATCATAAGAATTGTATTATTTCTGTAAATGTGATATGTATTACATATAAATGAAATCGGGCCGACAATAGTTTTGTAACATTTTTTCTTTTGTTTTTATTATATGGAACGTATAAAAATTGTTTATTATCTATTATTGTATATTACATATATTTAACATGTATTTTTTTTAAAAAGTGCTAAATTAATAACAGAGTTTGATGATAGAAATGTAGTGTATTACTTTTTTTTGATATCAGTATCGTTTTGTTGAAAACAGTTTTATGTTACAGAAATTTTTGTTTTTGGAGTGAAAGAAATGATATCTGCGAGACTGTTACCATACGCTTTACAATTTCATTGTAATATTTTTGGCTATCACTGCGTTTTGTTAGATTATTCTTTTATTTTTTTATGAATTACTAATTGTTATCGTATGGATTTATTATTAAAAATTTATTGCCTTAGAACAAACAAATTGAATTTCACGGCCAATTTTTTATATTTTTTTATAATCATATCATTAACTTCATACCATATTTTTCCTTTTTTAATAAAACTAGTATAACGACCTTTACGAATCGAAGATCCGTGATGTAATATTGCACTTACTACTTTGTAAGTGTAACCCTCGATTTTACTAATCGAATTTATTTCTGTTTTTTTGTTTGACTTTTTTTAATGAAGTGATGGGAATTAAAAAATTGCTTCATCTTCAGTGCTTTCATTTACATAAGAGCATTTACTATTAAAACAAGCCGTAGTATATTTTCTTTTAAATTTTATTATTTCAAGTACATTATAAAATTCCAACTATCGATCAAATCGATATGACCAACACTTACGGCAAGGGATGAACAAAAGTAAAAAAAATCAGTAAAAACAAAATATATCTATAACTTTATTATTAAGTAAAATATCGAATTTGTTTAACGTTCCTACTATTCTTTAGATAAGGGCATAAAACTAAGCTAACTAAAGTTTTTGGATATCGCTAACAATTGGCTCAGGGTTGGCTAAAAATAGTTGGATAAAAACTTCCTGTAATTTAAAAAGAAGAATTTAAAACTGCAAGCAGATTTTTTTTAAAAGTTATTTTGGTTTTAGAAAGCGCGATGATGATAACCCACCCTAAAACTTATTTTTTAATGAGAAAGGGTGCTTAACTGAAAGATGATGAACCCTTTGTCGCTTTTCTTTGATCAATTTTCATGATTCAAAAAAAAAGATTTTTACACAAGAGGTAATAAATTTTGGAGACCTAATAATAACATTCCGAGACACCACCCGCCCGGGGGCCTACCTGCAGAGACGTGCCGTAGGCACGCCCTGCAGCTAGTAAAAATTAAAATAACCAATACCATGAAAGTATAGCAACTGTGTTGTCAGCTTCTTTTTAAAAGCCTTTATTTAACTCGCTTTAGGAATAATCAAATCTTGCAACTGCTATTTCTTTTGATCTATCGTATGAAAATCAATGAAATTTATTACACGTATGTATCTTCGATGACAATACAGCACTACGGTGTCTGAATTTGATATGACTCACCCCCACGCCACCACGCGCTACCCCTACGCTAAATTCATGGATTTAGTTGAAAATTTTCATTTCTCATAAACTATTGTATGAAAATGATTGAAATTTGGTACACGTATGTAACTTCCATGTGTAAAACTAAATATTTTTACTTTTTTTTAGTCTTAAAAAAAATACAAAAAAAAATTACAAAAATATATTTTATTACATATGAAAAATTATTTAAAAAAAAAATTTTTATTTAACTAATATTAATATTAACATTAATAAAAAAAGGAAAGAAATTAGAAAAACCCTCTAAAATGTAAAAAATAAGAATTAATTCAAATTGAGAATTTTATATTTGTTAATATAAAACAAAAAAAATATAATATATTAATAAATATAAAAATGCACTGAAAAGTAAAAAATAAATTGTATAAATATCTAATAAATAACCTATATATAAAAAATAAATAAATGTAATAATTATTAAAATTTAAATTTAAAAGTAATGAAAATATTTTGTTAAATAAAAGCGTGGCGCAGTTTTTATAACAATGTTTTCGAAAAAGTATTTATAGACATTTGCTGTATTTTAAAATATATCTTTTGTTTAATGAGGTTGTTTAGTATATGTATATACTTTTTTTATCTCTAATAAAATAACTCAAGTTTTAATTCTTTGATGGTTCAAATTTGCACTGAGATGACCTTTAAGGGTTAATAAGATTAAAAATAAAAATTAAATTTACAAATCTTGCTCAAAGTTCTTACATTTTGACGGTAATCTGAAAAATTAATAATTATTATCGTTATTATAATTGTAATCGTAATATGAAGTCATTAAATAATAATTCATGATTAATTAAAATGAAACTTTTAGCGGAAAGAGCGCGTTCAATTTGGTTTAGATTACAAGCAGAATTCGAAGATGAACATCAACTATGTGAGAACACATACAAAGTAAGCGAGTAGGTGCATTTTCCCAGATTGTTATTTGTAGCTAGTCAGTCTCAATTGGAGAGGTTCCAGCAGACCTTTCCTCCTTGCGTCGTTATTGAAAATGAAAATGAAGATAAATTATTGTAAAAATAAATGTTGTGTTGTTTTAAATAAGTTATAAAAACTGCGCCACGCTTTTATTTAACTAAATATTGTCATTACTTTTAATTTTAAAATTTAATAATTATTACATTTATTTATTTTTTATTTATCGGTTATTTATTAAATATTTATATAATTTATTTTTTACTTTTCAGTACATTTTTATATTTGTTAATATATTATATTTTTTTGTTTAAAATTCTCAATTTGATTTAATTCTTTTTTTTACTGTTTAGCGGGTTTTTCTAATATTTTTCCTTTTTTTATTAATGTTATTATTAATATTAGTTAATTAAAAGCTTTTTAAAAAATAATTTTTTATATGTATTCAAATATATTTTTGTAATTTTTTTTTTTTTTTTTGTAGTTTTATTTTGTAATTATTTGTCCCTAGTGATAGATAAATAAATAAATTTTTATACCAGATTAGGCATTTTTTACAAAATTTGTATCATGACTCCTGAATATCACTGAAGTTCACTGATACATTAATGATGGTTAATTTATGCTTACAACCGATCAACGGGGTGAGGAGATATCGTCATGGATCTCGTATCTCAAAATTTTACTCAGAGTAGAATATCTTTGTTTTTTACGTATATTTTTTACAAAATTCTTTACTTGTATACTTTCATGATTTATTTCAATATATTTTCCTCTTTTCCTTCCCTTCATGGTATTTTAATTCCATATATTATAAAATTTTCATCATTTTTACATATAAGAAAAAAAATATTTAGATTATGCATACAACTGCGATATATATCTAAGTTTATTTTGATTTTAACCTAAAATAATCCTCTTCTTTGTTGTATGTTGTATAATATTCATTGTTCACCTTCTTATTCATTATTATTCTACCTATTGCACTTCCTTTATTTAATTCTGTATGAATGATATTGCAATTTTGACAAACATATTGCTTTTCTTCCCAGCTAATTTTGATTATAACATTTAACCATAACCTATCCAAAGGCAACCATTCCACTCTTCATTTGTAACAATAATATTATTTACTTATTTTTAGATAAACAAGCTAATTGTAATTATTTTATGATAGATGAATTTTTTAGTCGAAAAAAATTTGTGGTCTGGCCAGGATTCGAAACTAGAACTATCGAATGAAAGACAGAAATGCTACTACTCGGCCATGAAAATTCTACAGAGTGATTTTTTAGTCCTCTTACACAATTTTAAATGTAATTTAAGAAAGGGAAATTTAGGTGAAATAAAAAATGTATTTGTTACTTACAAAAGAGATTTAATAAAATGCTATTACTTACATAATTGTTAAAGAATATGCTAAAAATGCCCACCCCTTGCGGTTATACACGCACGGACTCTTTTCAGCATATTAGCAGAAACCTTTTTAAGAGTTGCATTGGAAATATTCGTGATTAAGTCTGTAATGTTGGCTTAAGATCATCAATAGTGTGAGGATTGTTTTTGAAGGCCTCGGACTTAATATAGCCCCAAAAAAGTAGTCAGGAGATGTGAGGTCTGGGGACCTTGGGGGCCATAAGCAAGGGCTTATGGCCCCCAAGGTCGATCATTAAAGAACTCTTGCAGAAAATCCACGGTTTCTCGAGACGTGTGGCATGTAGCGCCGTCTTGCTGAAACAAGCAATACCGTTCTCAACATTCCTGTTTACTTCAAGAATACGGATCCGACTATGCGATGACGAGATATCGCACACCACACACCAATTTTTTCAGGATGTAAAGATTTACCTTGTAAAGCGTTAGGATTTTCAACCGCCCAAATTCGACAGTTTTGACCGTTCACATAACCATCTTGATGGATCCAAACTTCATCGCTAAAGAACGCTGTGTTTAAAAATTCGATTAAGTTATCGTTTACGAGAGACCAAAACCGACGGCAATATTGCAATCGCTTATTTAAATCTGGAGGCTGAAGCTGTAGGACTAATCGTACGCGATAAGGATACAATTTTAATTTTTTAGCGGCTTTCTGAACACTCGAATATGACAAACCGACTTGCGTGGAAAGTTATCGTAAACTTTTCCGTGGAGAATTGAGCGATCTTGTTTTCACATTCTCTAAAACGTCATCTGTCGGGCGAGTCGGTCGACCGCTACGTTTTCTGTCGCAAACACTACCTGTCTCTCGAAATCGGTTTGCTAGCCTAGAAATTGACATTTTTTCTGGCGAAGGAACATCAACAAATTTAATTTGAAATGATTCTTTTACACTCGCTACGATTTCGTAGCAAAATATTGTTCAAGAATGAAAGCTCGATGTTCTATGGTAAAAGACATTCTGTTCGTAACACGACCGAAAACGGCACAAAAGTTTACATTACTCAAAGAGAATCAACTTACACTGCCGTATCTATACCGGTTGAGTAGCGCACCAACTTCGTTCTTGTCTCAAAACAAAATTTCCCTTTCTTAGAAAAAAATTACCAGACATTAACAATTGGGTAACAGGACTAAAAATCACCCTATTACATATAATTTTTATTAATTTCTTCTTTTTTTTTATTTTTGAATTATTTATTGTTAAAACTTTTTTATTTATTACTAATACTAAAAACACTTAATTATTATTAAATAAATATATATAATTTAAGAAAAAAAGGAGATAAAGTCTGATTTTAAAGTCTAAAAATTTCCCTGTATTATAATAATAATAGTTAAGGAAAATAAATTATTTATAGAATTTTAAATCACACTTTCAATTCTGAGTTTTGATTTTCATAATGATATTTATCCTAAACATATATGGTAAGTTAATATGTAAAGAAAAATACGTCTTTATATCATTCGTTCTAAAAGTGGGCGATGACGCCACTTGTGAGTGTTAGAGGCCTTTACAGGCCCACAGAAAATTGGGGGCGTTCAGACGGTCTAGAAATGCAATGGCTGATTAAAAAATATAAGACAAATATTATGTTTTCCTGATACTCTTCCTGGTACTCAAACTAAAATTAAATACTTACTATACTAGAGTATGATATTAACAAACTCATTAAAGGACATCAGATTCATCCTTTACATTAATGTACGTGTAATTTTTCAATTGAAAGCTTTGTTTTTATTATTATATTGTTATATTGAATATGCTTACACTATTTATTTTACAGAGTGTTTCTAAAATGGTGGGCTGGCTATACTTTTTCGGATTCTACTTACAAAACTAAACAAGAAATAGCCTTAGGAAAAATGGTAATTTCTCCTTCTATCTCCCACTGTTCGCCATTTTGTTATTTTTATATAAAAATTTATATCTCAAGTTCGGATAGACGAATCATATTACTCCTTGGTAAGCGTCTTGTTAATACATTTTTAAAATTAGAAAAAAATCAGAACTTAAATACCTTCGCAAATAACAAAATGGCGGCCATGTTTATTTTTCAATCCGTTATATCACCATAAATATTAGTTTTATCAAAATTTATATTTGCTAAAATATAAAGCCTTTTATTTTGAAAAAATTGACATTTTATTTTTTTTTAAATCGGTTAACAAATAGTCGAGTTATGGGAGAAAATTGATATTGTAATTTTGTCATAATTGTTATGTCTAATAATGGGAGAAAATTATTACTTAATTTGATACTAATTTACAATACTAAAATTAACAATAAATAAAAACAATATTTCATCGAATTGAACGTAAAGTGGATAACATGTAAACACACACAAAATTACATAAATTTTCTTCCATAACTCGACTATTTGTTAACGGATTTAAAAAAAAATGTAATTTTGTTCTATTACAAATATTTAACATGTATTTGTTCCGTTCCACGTCGAGACGTCCGGTGCTGCGATCTAGTAGGTGCTAGCGCTTACCGGTACTAGCACTCAGCGCTCGAATCTGATCCAAGGCGGTCACGTCATACTCTTAGCCCGGATGGACTCCATTTTTTGTTCGGATGAACGTTAGCTTTAATGTTTTATTTAATTTTTTATTTTTATATGTCAAGTTATACGTTATGTTACAATTCATTTCATTAACTATGAAGACGACAATTCATTAAACCATAATTCAACAATCAACAAGCCGTTGTCTTCATTCGTCACCTATGCACATACAGTCCAACCTCGCTCTAAAATCTACCATATTTTTTTTAAACAATATTCTAAATTAATAATAGATTTTCATAATAGAAATGTGTCTTACCTTTTTGGATATTATTATCGTTTTAATAAAAACAGTTTTTTCATATTACAGAAATTTTTGTTTTTTGAGCAGAAGAAATGATAACTGCGAGGCTTTTACCGTACGGTTTACAATTTCATTCTATTTTTTTTTTTTTTTTTTTGGATACTATTTAACACGTTCAGCGCCATGTGTATCATTTTGATACATAAAGGTATTTCTGTAAGGACCATGTGTGGCAAATTGATACATACATAAATGCCCCTACTGGACCTGCTGTAATTTGATATAATTTTCAGCTTGACGCGGATGATTTTTCTGAACACAAAAATCAATATTTTTATTTAAGGATATTACTCCTAACAAACATAAAACTCATTTCAGTTTTATATTGTGTATCAATTATACACACATGGTCCATGAGAAAAGGTTTGGAAAATATTTAGTAGAAATAACAATGCAAAAAAGCTGTTTAATTTGTAACAAGCAGACTAATAAATTCGTTATTGTTTTATTTATGATAGACTAATGAATTCATCTACAACTTCTAAAAAATTATAATAATATGTAGTGATTTTGATAGCAATATTTTTGAAATGAGTAATACATTCTTAAAATAATATGAATGTCTTTTTTTTTTTTAAAGAGATGGAGGAACCCATTTACGGGCGCCTAAGCAGTGTCGGGCTCGCTAACAGGTTCCGCCAGTTATAACCAAGGGTGTATCCACCTGCGCACTACCGACTAAACCTCCACCCCTGGCTTCCCCCTTCCTATGACTGCTTATAAAAACATTTCATCAGAAGAAGGGAGAACCGCCCACACACACAGTCATAACAATCACACACCACACAAACAACACTACTGGAAGCAACACATACAGCACGTTACACAACACACAAGAACCTGCAGAAAACAGTAATATGAAATGTCTAACAAACTGTTCACAGGTTGAATTGGTAAAATTACTTTTGGTTAATTTATAGGATTTAAAAAAGCATTTCATGCAAATAAAACTTTCTGTACACACTGAACATCTAAGTCGAACTTGAGGTGTTTTATGGAAAACCAGCTTTCGATCAAACTTTTTGTTTAAAGCAGCATACCACGTCACACATCTTCTTTTTTCCAGTTAGATCAGTTTATGGTCAACTGACACATTTACGCATAGCTGCAAATCTTGCTTTTTAATAGCCAATTCGAAAATAAGTAGCTAAAATCTCTGAAATGTTTCCCTCTAAAAATCAGTTGACTACCACAGGGCTACCAACACAAAATGTATGACCAAAAAGTATATAACTTTTCCTGCTGCCCAGAACAAGAAATTAAAAAAGGACCCAGCCTGCGGCATAGGGAACCGGGAACAGCATAGCTAGATCTGCCCTTCCCAGCGCCAAGGGTTAGAGGATACAGACGCGAAAGATCTAGAACCGACGGGATGACCTGCCATGCCGGACTTACAGCCGGTTGGCGGGGACGCCCGTTAGAGTCGGAGAGAAACCCCCTGGGGCGAGTATTAATTGCTTACGTGCTGATCCTCCCCGTGGGGAAGCGTTGAAAAAAAAACAGCAACAAATAGCACCTTTCAAATCAATGCTATAGTGTATAACAGTGATACAAATCAATCCCAACTTTAACAATACCTGTATATCAATTTGATACACATTGTCCATCCAGAAAGGACCCCTAAATATACAGTTGTGGTAGAGGTAAAAACTTGTATCATGTATCATAGGTGCTGAAAGTGTTAAATTAAAGAAGCGAGATATAGAAATTATGTAACATAAAATTTAATTTATTTGTTTAATTGAATTTTACCATTAAAAGGAAAATTCATCACCCTAAGTATTTTCTAAATTAAAAAATTCAGATTTTAAAATACTGGAACAATTAATTTTGTTTTTTTTATACAGTAGAAGAATAAAATATAGTGTACGAATTGGACAGATCAATTGATAGAGGTTGAACTCTGTAAGAGGTCTTTGTTGTAATATTATTCTGGAATGAAAAACATCCATTAATAAATTAAACTTTTTCTCTTGACAAAATTTAACGAACAAGAACTTTTCTCACACTTGCTACAAAAAATATAGAACCACATAAAAGTAAAAAAAAAAAAAAAAATATTAATAACATTAATAATTATAATAAATACATTAAGTTATAAGCTGAGTGTGGAACAATCAGTTATATATATGTCTACACTAACATATTAATAGAAATAAGTCATCTGTACCATAGCGAACATCTCCGAAAATTTGTATCAACGGTCTTGGGTCTTGCACTATTAAAATTATTAGCGTAGATAAATCGTCTGTCCGTATCCAAATGGCAAGTTTCCAATAAAAACCAGCTGATATTTGGCCACGCTTCTCTTATATGCTTTGAACAGGTGTATCCCTTTTGATAATTATTTCAATATGTTTAATTTGAATAAATATTTAGCCAGCTGTAGAAACTTAATTAAGGAAAAAAATATTTACAACAAATATAGTAAAAAGTACGTTTTTTTGTTTTATTTTAATTAATATATTAATTAATAATTAATATATTATTGTTTAAAATTATTTTAATTGTAATTCCAATTTTACAATAAAAAGTTATCTAAAAGTAAAATTAACCCAGAGCGTCTGTAAAAATACATATATGTTGATGTGAAAAAATCTGATGTGGACACGACACGAGTCCCTTGTACGCCTATTAAATTACATATACACATTTTTAGGTAGGTACATAAGAAAGTTACCTATGGTAACGGGTACCATGATTCAACTTCCGGAAAATTTCGACATATCTTCGCGTTTCACATCCCCCAGATCCCAAAACTACCATCAGTTCAAAAGTTATATATATATATAAATATTTCTTGTGGACACGATAACTCCCCTAATTTTCCGCCAATACCTTTCAAATTGATAAATAAAATTTATCGACCCAAAATCTTGGTCCAGTTAGTTAATGGGCAAAATCGGACCATGGAGTGGAAATGGGGGAGCTTTTTAAAAAAAAAAAAAAAAATATTGCTATAACTTTCTTATTAAGTAAAATATCGAATTCGTTTAAAGTTTTTTGATATTTATTCATTTTTTTTATTATTATTGAATTATTATTTATTGTATTTTTTTTACAATCATACGTTAATTATTAATAAATCAATATATTTAAATTAAAAAAAGTTGCAAAAAAAAGAAGTGAAGAAGAACCGATGTCCCTTTTCCTTGTAAGATCTAAATATTTTATTAATTAAATTTTATATCGCTATAACTCTGAAACCGATGAGAATGAAAAGCTTGCAATTAGAACTTATTACTGCAGTTAAGAAAAAGTCCAAATTTCATATGTTGTGGATTCGTACTTTTATGGACACTTTTGGTTCGTTCGATTGCAATCAAAAGGGTAAGTGCAAAAGTAGATGTTACAACAGTCCTAAATCTAAAATTTCACCATTCTACGGATAATCGTTTTTGTGTTATGTGAGATATATACGTACAGACGTCACGCCGAAACAAGTCAAAATGGATTCAGGGATAGTAAAAATGGATATTTCCGTTGAAATTTGAAAACCGAAATTTTTCGCGATTACAATACATTCTTTACTTCGTACAAGGAAATAAAAATAAAAAATAAAACGTTTTAAGTAGATTTACTTTTTTTTAATTTTATTAAAATTTATGATGAAATGCCTTAATGTACAACAAAAATATATACAATCATACAATAACGCTGAGAATTCTATTTTTTTTTCACAATTTTTACTTTCTCGTTTAGCACTATAACAGAGCTATAGCTTTAGAAAAGAAAGTATTGTAATCGGTCCACTTTTGGCATATGAAGTTTTGACACCTAAGAAACTCAAACACCCCAAAAACTGGGTGGAAATTTTCCGGATATTTGTATATACGTGTGTAAGTTCGGTGCCGTCTTCTAAATTACCTTATATTTTAAGAACTACTCACCGATTTGAACAAAGTTCGTCAGATTACTTTTATATATGGAATCATTGATGGCCATAAATTTCCAACTTAAAGATCAATGAGGTGAGACTGTAAAGCAATTTCACCCTTAGTAACTCAAGATTTCGCCTAATTAACGTCTCTTATTATTCTTAGAAACTAGTTAACTTTGTTAACGGTTAAAAAATAATAATATTTGCAAAAAGAAATATGCGATTATGCAGCCAAAAAAATGCTCTAAATATGCTAGTGGCTAAGCGTGTATATTACATCAATAGTACCTCCTTTAATCAAAAGGAGCGCTAGTATTGACGTACAACTGCTGTAGTCGTCTACTATGTTGTGACGTCACAGGTGAGCAATAAAATTAAATAAGTGAGTAATACAGGTACGGCATATAAATCTGCCGATTTTGTAGTAATTGTTATGTTGGCACCATTGTCAATGAGAAGGCGGGAGTGTTGTACATCGACAGGTCTATTCATGCTATTTCATGAATAGACCTGTCATGGTCGGGTGAATAACGAACGTTTGTCATTGAAGCCTTTTTAAAAATAACGACTTGGTTATTGTAACACAGCCTTTATTTCGCAGATATTTCAATTTAAATCGACACGCGTCTGTTCCTAGTAGGAATACGATATTGTTGTGGGTGAAGAATTTTAGGAACACATCGTCCGCTTTAAAAATGAAACCAACAGGACGAAAACGGACTGTGAGAACGCCTGAAAACATTAACGCTGTAAGGTTAGCTGTTACGCGGTCTCCACGACGTTCAGCAGCGAAACATGCTACTGCGCTAGCCATTTCTGATCGAAGTGTACGACGAATTCTTCATGCCGACCTGAAATTCTATCCGTATAACATGATGTTAGTGCAGCAACATAATGCAAATGATCGGGCGTCTCGCAAAGCAGCTTGCGAGGTCATCCTCGAAAATGTCCACCAGGATGCCATTATTCTTTTAAGTGACGAGGCGCATTTTCATCTGTTAGGATTTGTGAATAAACAAAATTACCATTATTGAGCTTCGCATAATCCACGGCGGCAAATTCTTGAAAAACCACTGCACAGTCAGTATGTTACAGTGTGGTATGCGGTTTCAAAGTTCGGCATAATTGGCCCGTATTTTTTTGAGGAGTTAAATCGCAGAGTAACGGTAACATCTCATCGATACGTAAACATGTTGAATGAATTTCTGCGACCGAAACTGAATGACTTTCACGGACGTGAAATTTGGTTTCAACAGGATGGTGCCACCGTCCATACGGCGAGAATCGTAATGGGTGTTCTGCGAGAAATCTTTCCTGGACGTTTGATTTCCCGATTTGGCGACATTTCTTGGCCAGCGCGTTCACCTGATTTGGCTGTTTGTGATTTTTTTCTGTGGGGGTATCTCAAACGTAAAGTCTTCAGTAGTCGGCCACAGTCAATTGCAGAACTCTAGGAAGCCATTCAACGAGAAATTGAAGCGGTTCCACAAGTGGTGATTGAGCGAGCAATGTCAAATTTTAGAATGAGGTTAAGTGAGTGTGTGAGAAGTAATGGAAAACGTTTGGACGACATAATATTCAAAAAAAAAAAAATCTATGTAAGTAATTCACTATAAATACCAAAAATTTATCATTACTTTGGTATATTAAATGTTTTAATACCACGAAACACAGTTTAATTATTATCCCTCAAAAATCGTCAGGTTTATATGCCGGACCCTATATTTAGTGTAAAAACGTATTTAAAGTGACCGGTAGTCAACCACAACCGCGCGAATGTAATGCGGTATGCGCGCGCACTTTAGTTAGAATCATTGAATTAAATAAACAAAAAAATATTATATTTAAATAAAATTATAAATATTTTAAATTGGTGTGTATCTTTATCGCAAGTGGGTTGGAAGAGATTTCTTTAGGAATAAGCCTCGCCTTTTGTACCTACGTATTTTTTGTAATTTGTGCATTTTTTGTTTACTGACGTTTACAATAAATTGTCAAATAAATAAATAAACAATAAATAAAATAAAAGTAAGTATAACAAAAAAGCAGGTAAGTACTACTACTTTTTCCGACAACTGGCAAACGCTAACATCTATTCACTTTACTTTTCTTTTCGAAATACCGGAAACAAATGAGTAACGTTTATCCTTGGCAATCGTATTTATATTAGTGAAGAATCAAACAAGTTCATGCAAGATTTCTAGCACACACACCACAAGTCGTATTTCGACCCTTTGCACGTCTGAACAAGCGTTGCGGACGACGGCAGCGGAGCTTTGCAAGTCTCGACACGTTCGTTGTACTGAATATGGAATATGCAAGTTTTTACAAGTAACAGTCGCTGAGCTTCTCAAAACATTATCTGCCTAGATTGATACGCAAAGTCAAGCCAACATTTTAGTTCTTCACTATCGAAACCAGATGAATTTTCGTGGACCCCCGCTTACGAATTGTGAACCCCCATTTTTTTGTCACGCCAACGTAAACCCTCGTCGAGTCTCCCGTGGAACCCTGGGGGTCCACATGGACCACTTTGGGAATCAATGGTTTAAAGTGATCGTTAGTTCTCTAAAAATTACCTAGATCGTTTGTCTGAAACAATTTCTGTTATGACCAACTCTTACGGCAAGGGATGACTAAAACAAAAAAAAAAAAAAAAAAAAAAACAAAATATCGCTATAACTTTCTTATTAAGTAAAATATAGAATTCGTTTAAAGTTCTTGCTATTCTTTAGGCAAGAGCCTAGGACTTATTTAAGTAAAGTTTTCTGGTATCAACCATTGGCCCAAGGGGTGAAAAAAATGGGGGTTCGAAGAAAAAATTAATCAAACTTTCCTTAATACGCACAATATCGAATTAGTATTAATCGGACCAATTAAAATACAGTTCTGCGAGAAGAGTCTGCAAGATTAAATCTGCGATATGAGTTCTACGAAATCAGTCTAGGCGAGACCTTACGATGGCAGTCTTCGAGATGAGAGTGCGCGAGATGTTAGTCAGCGAGAGTATTCTGCAAGCAGGTTAGTGAAGGAAGGAATTTCGAGTCCAGGTCCGATGCAACTAAGGTAACGCAACGAGTAATTCCAGTACACAAAAACAAGAAATATATAGTGTATATTATTTCTGAAAGGTTTAAGACATCTCAATTTTTTATGATTTTATTAATGGTGCTACATATCCCGTGCAGAAACTCACATTACCTGTCCTACAGAAGACCATATAACATCACGTAATATGAAGCATACATAGAGAATATCACGATTTCCACTGTTCCCACAGACAGAGAAAAATGCTTTTTATCAATTTTCAAACCTGATTTTAGTGTCTAAAATGTTTAGTTTAATATTAATGGTACCACCGCGAAAAGCAGCCGCCGATTCATGAATAATCCGATTCATGAATCGGATTAATATAAAAAATCTTATGCGCGACAAACATAAGAAAAAAATACTTTTCGGTATGCCGGAAGGAGGAGGTAGATTTTACCGGTGCTAAGTAGGGGATAAACAAAGAGTTCCACCTTAAAGTTAAGAAAAGCTTCAAATTTACTTAATATGACAATGGTTGCATGTGAAAAAAGTATCACATGTTTAGCATACGACAAGCATCTTCTTACAATTCCAGCAATATTTTGGTCATCACTTGCCGTACGTGTTGATCATATCAAAAAACTTTTCAGGCAATAGTCTTAGTAATGTTTAGAAGCTTAACGACCACTTTAAACCGATTCGATACTGTGCCTATTAAGGGAGGTATGATTTTTTTTGTCTTCAAAAACTCAATTTTTCCCACCCTTTGGGCAATGGCTGGTGATATCAAAAAGTTTTACTTAGATAGGTTTTAGGCCCTTACCCAAAGAATAATAGGAACTAAAAACGAATTCAAATATTTTACGTAATAAGAAATGTATAGCGATATTTTGTTTTTTTTGGAAAAGCCCCCCATTTCCACCCCAATGGTCCCATTTTTGCCGTTAATGAACTCGACCGAGATTTTGCGTCAAGTTATTTTTAGAGAAGAATTTGAAAGTGATTGGCGTAAATTACGGCAGTTATCGTGTCCACAAGAAAGCAAAATATAAATATAAACTTTTGAGCTAACCGTAGTTTTAGGGTCTGGGAGGATGTGAAACGCGAAGACATGTCGAAATTTTCCGAAAGTCAAGTTATGGTACTTACTACAATTGGTAGCTTTCTTATGAAATCTATCTAAAAGTGTCTAAGTAATTAATTAAGTACTTGGATGAAATTATTGCTTATTTTTTAGTAAATTTTGATGTTTCCATTTTCTAAAAATAAAATTATTTTAATTTTTAAAGGACAAATTTCCAAATTTATTCATTTTGTAGAATAAGAACATAAACACCAAATTTTATAAAAATATATAAATTTATTCTTTATATATCAATTTTTATTGAAAACAAAATACAACATGGCGGACAGAGGAAAATATAGTACATTTGTCTTCGTGAAGTCTTTTGTTTATTTTGTTGTTCTAAATCAGTTTCTTAAGATTGGCTAACATCTTCTGGAACATTCTGTATAATATCCTTATCGAGTAATAAGAAGGTCATGTGGACACCCAGGGTTCCACGGGAGACTCGACGGGGTCTACGTTGGCGTGACAAAAAAATGGGGGTTCACAATTCGTTTTTAGTTCCTATTATTCTTTGGGTAAGGACCTAAAACCTATCTAAGTAAAACTTTTTGATATCACCAGTTATTGCCCAAAGGGTGGAAAAAATTGAGTTTTTGAAGACAAAAAAAATCATACCTCCCTTAATAGGCACAGTATCGAATCGGTTTAAAGTGGTCGTTAAGCTTCTAAACATTACTAAGACTATTGCCTGAAAAGTTTTTTGATATGATCAACACGTACGGCAAGTGATGACCAAAATATTGCTGGAATTGTAAGAAGATGCTTGTCGTATGCTAAACATGTGATACTTTTTTCACATGCAACCATTGTCATATTAAGTAAATTTGAAGCTTTTCTTAACTTTAAGGTGGAACTCTTTGTTTATCCCCTACTTAGCACCGGTAAAATCTACCTCCTCCTTCCGGCATACCGAAAAGTATTTTTTTCTTATGTTTGTCGCGCATAAGATTTTTTATATTAATCCGATTCATGAATCGGATTATTCATGAATCGGCGGCTGCTTTTCGCGGTGGTACCATTAATATTAAACTAAACATTTTAGACACTAAAATCAGGTTTGAAAATTGATAAAAAGCATTTTTCTCTGTCTGTGGGAACAGTGGAAATCGTGATATTCTCTATGTATGCTTCATATTACGTGATGTTATATGGTCTTCTGTAGGACAGGTAATGTGAGTTTCTGCACGGGATATGTAGCACCATTAATAAAATCATAAAAAATTGAGATGTCTTAAACCTTTCAGAAATAATATACACTATATATTTCTTGTTTTTGTGTACTGGAATTACTCGTTGCGTTACCTTAGTTGCATCGGACCTGGACTCGAAATTCCTTCCTTCACTAACCTGCTTGCAGAATACTCTCGCTGACTAACATCTCGCGCACTCTCATCTCGAAGACTGCCATCGTAAGGTCTCGCCTAGACTGATTTCGTAGAACTCATATCGCAGATTTAATCTTGCAGACTCTTCTCGCAGAACTGTATTTTAATTGGTCCGATTAATACTAATTCGATATTGTGCGTATTAAGGAAAGTTTGATTAATTTTTTCTTCGAACCCCCATTTTTTTCACCCCTTGGGCCAATGGTTGATACCAGAAAACTTTACTTAAATAAGTCCTAGGCTCTTGCCTAAAGAATAGCAAGAACTTTAAACGAATTCTATATTTTACTTAATAAGAAAGTTATAGCGATATTTTGTTTTTTTTTTTTTTTTTTTTTTTTGTTTTAGTCATCCCTTGCCGTAAGAGTTGGTCATAACAGAAATTGTTTCAGACAAACGATCTAGGTAATTTTTAGAGAACTAACGATCACTTTAAACCATTGATTCCCAAAGTGGTCCATGTGGACCCCCAGGGTTCCACGGGAGACTCGACGAGGGTTTACGTTGGCGTGACAAAAAAATGGGGGTTCACAATTCGTAAGCGGGGGTCCACGAAAATTCATCTGGTTTCGATAGTGAAGAACTAAAATGTTGGCTTGACTTTGCGTATCAATCTAGGCAGATAATGTTTTGAGAAGCTCAGCGACTGTTACTTGTAAAAACTTGCATATTCCATATTCAGTACAACGAACGTGTCGAGACTTGCAAAGCTCCGCTGCCGTCGTCCGCAACGCTTGTTCAGACGTGCAAAGGGTCGAAATACGACTTGTGGTGTGTGTGCTAGAAATCTTGCATGAACTTGTTTGATTCTTCACTAATATAAATACGATTGCCAAGGATAAACGTTACTCATTTGTTTCCGGTATTTCGAAAAGAAAAGTAAAGTGAATAGATGTTAGCGTTTGCCAGTTGTCGGAAAAAGTAGTAGTACTTACCTGCTTTTTTGTTATACTTACTTTTATTTTATTTATTGTTTATTTATTTATTTGACAATTTATTGTAAACGTCAGTAAACAAAAAATGCACAAATTACAAAAAATACGTAGGTACAAAAGGCGAGGCTTATTCCTAAAAGAAATCCCTTCCAACCCACTTGCGATAAAGATATATTTATGTTGTAATAAGTATATTTGTAATGTTTGCGTGTAGTAGGTACGTATTAAAAATTAAATACTGAACAGAGCCATTATTAGAGACTTCCCTAAATGAACAGAAAGCCGAGAAAGGTTGAACTTTTTGTCCCTACTTTATTAGTAATATATTTTTTATCCGACTGTATGGTAGTTCACTAATAATTATATACATTTATACAACGTGTTACAGAATAAGGGTTACAACCGGGAAATGTTATGTTCAGGATCAGTTTTTAAGTCGATTCTAATAGTTTGTTTTTATATATCTGAAAAAAATTTAGACCAAAAATTAATAAAAAACCAGTAAAAAGTGGTCAAATCACAATATTGAAACGTCGCGCGCGGCGCGGTCAAAGCCGCGGGGGCTACGCTACCTACGCGACATCACAATATTATAATGTGACCACTTTTTACTGTCTCCGTTTAATTTTTGGTCTAAATTTTTTTCAGATATATAAAAAAAACTATTGGAATCGACTTAAAAACTGATCCTGAACATATTATTTCCCGGTTGTAACCCTTATTCTGTAACTCGTTGTATATTTTCATAAATTGTACCTGTCTACTCGTAACGTGCATCAAAGTAATAAATAAATTATTAAAATCGCAGTGTTGTGATATCATAGAATTTACAGAAATATATCAAAATATAATTAATGAAAAAATGTTTTACATCAAATTAAAATCGGTTCAGCCATTTTCATAAAACTTTATTATGGATCTTACCGATTTATTGCTTTTAATAATTAGAATCAGTTTGCCGCTGGTACGTTATTTCATTGCAATAATTAATTAATCCTATACTGTTAAAATAGTCATATCCTGTTAAGTAAGACCGCCTTGAGATTACTAAAACAAAGTTTTTTTTATTTACCGTTAGGTAACTGATACGAAACATGGCTGAATTTAAGAAGAAATTTCGACTGTACAGTGTTGATTATTTAAAATTTGGATTTCTTCCATCAAAGGCAGACAAGCGATTACTTATATGCCTTTTGTGCAGCAAAATTTTGAGCAATGACTCTATGAAACCATCGAAGCTCGAAGATCATCTAAGAAGATGTCATCCTGATAAATTAGGTAAAGATTTGAAATATTTTCAAACATTGAAGGAAAAATATGAAAAGAGACTTACCGTGCACAGTTTGTTCGCTTCAACGTCTGAAAGTAACGATGATGGCTTGCGGGCATCGTACAATATTTCATTACTTATAGCGAAATCTGGAAAACCGCACATCATTGGAAAACAGTTAATTTTACCCGCTGTTGAAGAGGTTTTAAAAACTGTTCTGCACAAATCTCCATTTGACATACTCAAAAGAATTCCTTTGAGTAACAACACTGTACAAAGACGTATTGATGAAATGAGCTCTGATATTGAAAGTTTCTTGTGCAATTATCTGCAAACAACTCATTTTTCTATTCAACTGGACGAGTCAACTTAGCCTGGTAATGAAGCATTATTATTGCCATATGTTCGATTTGTTATGGACGAAGAAATTCATGAAGAGCTACTATTCGCGAAAACTTTGGAGATGGACACTAAAGGTGAGAATCAATATTTAATGTCCTGAGTGATTTTTTTAACGAAAAATCAATTCCATTCACAAACGTCATTTCGGTGGCAACAGATGGAGCTCCTGCCATGGTCGGGCGATATTGTGGGTTTATAAGCCATCTTAAAAGAATTACACCAGAGGTAACTGCAATTCACTGTGTCATCCACCGACAACACCTAGTAGCGAAAAATCTGAGTGATAGATTGCACCAATCGCTTCAACTTGTAATTAATGCTGTTAACAAGATAAGAAGCAATGCATTGAATACGCGTTTATTTGCCCAATTGTGCGATGAAAATGATGAAGACTTCCAACGATTGCTCTTACATACTGAAGCACGCTGGTTGTCGAAAGGTGCATGTTTAACAAGATTTTACTCACTTTTTGAATCAGTTTTAGAGTTTCTGGAAGGTAAAGATTCAGATTTAAAAGAAAACCTGATAACTTTGAAAGCTGACATCGCGTATTTGACAGATTTATTCAAAAAATGTAATGACATTAACTTACAATTACAAGGGGATAGTCTCAATTTAATAAAAACAAAGGGTGTAATTTCAGCTTTTCTTGGAAAATTGAAATTTATGAAGCAAAATATTAGTCGGCGCGTATTTTTCCAGTTTTCAAACTTGTCACAGGTAGAATGACTTGATGAGGATATTCAGACATACGTTCAACATTTAATTGCCCTGCATGATGACTTCAAAATCAGATTTGAAGATATTCTGACGATGGAAATACCACCATGGATCATATATCCATTTGATGAAACGGAAGTGGAGAATGTGATATTACAAGAGGAGGTACTCGAGCTTAGCACTAATGAGGAGCTGAAGGTGAAATTTAATTGAGGGTATCAAACATTTTGGCTGCAGGCAGAAATACCAGAAAAATATCCTGGACTGTGGGGAATTGCTAGAAAGCTTTTGATAGCGTTTCCCTCGTCATATCTTGTCGAAAAAAGTTTTAGTGTCGTTATCAAAAAAAAGGAGCAGATTCAATATCACAGAACGGGGAGATTTGCGCTTATTCCTAACAAAACTGAAGCCAAATATTGATAATTTGCTGACGATCCATCAAGTACATCCCTCCCATGAAAATTGTAACTATTTTTTTATTGTCATTGTAGAAGTTACATTACGTTATTAATGTTTAATTTTAATTATAATACGACAATTTTATTATATTACATTGCAATATGATAACAATAATAATTAATAGTGTAATGATTACATATTTGAATAAATACAACACAAAAAAATATACTATTTTTCTTTTGCTTTTTACCACTCTGAATGGGAAGTTTTCTAAATAAAATAAGTGAGAATTGATTGCTTTCTTGTGCTGTGAGTAGATGTCAAAAATGTAAAGTTGGATGGAAGCATTTTTTTTGATTGGCCAACTTTACTCTTTTGACATCCACTCACAGCACAGTCATTCAAAAATTAAACAATCAATTCTCACTTTTTTTCGGAAGCTGTTAGTTCGTGGAACTCAGCCGTAACGCAAATTTTCATAGTTAGATCCAATCTTCACATTTTCCGTCAACTGGAAATATGGTAGAAATGTAGCTGCAGGGGGTCCACCGGAACCAACAAAATTTTGAAAGTGGTCTATGAGAAAAATAAGTTTGGGAACCTCTGCTTTAAACCAATTCGATACTGTTCCTATTAAGGGAGGTATGACTTTTTTTGTCTTCGAAACCCCATTTTTTGCACCCCGTGGGCCAATGATTAGTGATATCAAAAGACTTTACTCTAAATAAGTTTTAGGCCTTTATCCAAAGAATAGTAGGAACTTTAAACGAAATCGATATTTTACTTAATAAGAAAGTTATAGCAATATTCTGTTGTTTCGAAAAAGTGCCCCTCATTTCCACCCCCATCTTACGATTTTGCCCATTAACGACCTCGCCCGAGATTTAGGGTCGTTATATTTTATGTATCAATTTGAAAGGTATTGGCGGAAAATTACGGCAGTTATCGTGTCCACAAGAAAGTGAAATATATATAGTATACATACACACATATATATATGTATATATAAAAATTTGAACTGACGGTGGTTTTGGGGTCTGGGAGATGTATCGAAATTTCCCGGAAGTCGAATCATGGTACCCGTTACAATAGGTAGCTTTCTTATGAAATCTACCTAATATACGGGTCGAATACATAACCCTCTTTTTTGAAGTCGGTTTGAACCCAAAATCGTTTTTCAACATTGTGTTCTTTCTTCTTCTTTGGTTAACAGCCCTTAGGCTGGTTAGCAGCAGCTCTCCACTCTTCCCGATTATCATCCTTTCTCTTAGCTCCCAGTAAGAATCACAATTCATATCGTCCATTATCTGTTTTATGAACTCCAACCGAAGCCTTCTCTTACAATTTCTGCCTTTCATCTGTCATTCTTTCACCCTCTTAACCAGACCCTGGTGCCTAAGAATATTTCCTATTAGCTGAGCTCTTCTTCTCTTTAATCGTCTCAAATAGTTTCTCTCTTCGTTAACTCTCTTAAATATCTACTTGTTTGACACTTTTTCCATCCAACTTATCTTCATCATTCTTCTTCACATCATACTTCAAAAGCCAAAAGTTTCATCTTTTCCTCTCCTCCAACTGTCCATCACTCGCTCCCATACAATACAATATTCTGCCCACACCAATGTTCTCGGTAATTTTTTTCTCAACTCAAGGCCTATATTTACTGTAAAAAGGTTTTTCTATTTGTTAAAGGCGTTCTTTTCCTGGTATATTCTGCTGACTACTTCTTTGTTGCTTCTTCCATCACCTGTTATTATTTTATTTTCTAATTATATAAACTTTTCTACTTCCTGAATATTCTCACCTCTTCTGTGGCACTATTATGTTACCACCGGGAAAAGCATCGACGTTGATTGTAATATATTATTTTTGTCTTCAGTCATTTGACTAGTTTGATGCAGCTCTCCAAGATTCCATATCTAGTGCCAGTCGTTTCATTTCGGTATACCTCCTACAACCCTAAAAATTTGTTTACATATTCCAAGCGTTGCCTGCCTGTACAATTTTTCCCTTCTACCTGTCCCTCCAATATTAAAGCGATTATTCCACAATGCCTTAATATGTGGCCTGTAAGTCTGTCTCTTCTTTCAACTATTTTTTCCAAATGCTTCTTTCTTCATCAATTTGCCGCAACACCCCTTCATTTCTCACTTTATCCACCCATGTTATTTTTAAAATTCTCCTGTAGCACCACATTTCAAAAGCTTCCAATATCTTCTTCTCAGGTACTCCGATCGTCCAAGTTTCACTTCCATATAAAGCTACGCTCCAAACATATACTTTTAAAAATGTTTTCATGACATTTAAATTTATTTTTGATGTAAACAAATTATATTTCTGAATGAAGGCTCGTTTCGCCTTTGGTATTTGGCATTTAATATGCTTCGTCCATCTTTAGTAATTGTACTTCTCAAATAACAAAATTCTTCTACTTCCGTAAGCTTTTCTCTTCCTATTTTTATATTCAGTGGTTCATCTACATTATTTCTACTACATTTCATTACTTTCGTTTTTTTTCTTGTATATTTTCTAGCTGTAGTTCTTGCGTATGACTTCATCCATGCCGTTCATTGGTTCTTTTAAGTCTTTTTTACTCTCGGCTTTACTATCGTAGCATCGTTATCTTTTCACCTTGTACTGTTACTCCGGATCTAAATTGTACTTTAAAATCATTAACTGCTAGTTCTATGTAAAGATTAAAAAGTAACTGGGATAGGGAACATCCTTGTCAGACTCCCTTTTTTTCCTATGGCTTCTTTCTTATGTTGTTCAATTATTACCGTTGCTGTTTGGTTCCTGTAAATGTTAGCAATTGTTCTTCTGTCTCTGTATTTGAACCCTAATTTTTTTTTAAATGCTGAACATTTTATTCCAGTCTATGTTATCGAATGCTTTTTCTATGTCTAATTAGGTTAGTAATAATATTTTCTAGGTTTGTAATAATATTTATTTCAATCGATTAATAAGAAAAAAGTTATGCGCAAACATAAAATACTGGACGGCAAAAAAACTATTTTTTTAATTTCCAGACTGATTTTTCCGTGTAAAACTTTTTTCAATTTCATGTTACCACTGCGAAAATAAGTTACGTTGATTATAACAAGTTTATTTCAGTTGGATTAATAGGAAAACTGTTACGCGCGAACAGAAAAAAAAATACAGAGCCGAATATATAACCACCTTTTTTTGAAATCGGTTATAAATGGCGGCCATTAAATTTTTAAATCGTTAATATCTCCGTAAATAATAGTTTTATCGAATATTAAATAAAGTATTATTTTTTTTATTTTAAACAAAATAAGAATATTTTTGTTTTAATCGGTTAATGAACAATTCAAATGTGACTGAAGTTGTTAAAAATAGATCGTAAAAATGTTGTTTTATGACAGTTTTGTCCGTCTTTTTACGTAATTTTTTAAGAATTCAATTTTTAATGAAAACATTACAAATGGAAGGTACAGGGGTAAATGAGGCACGATAGATTATTTGTCCACATTAAATTTTTTGTTTATCTGGTTGTTCTAAATCGGTATTTTATATTTGGTTGAAATCTTTCGGCATACTCTAAATTGTGTATTTTTGTAACTAATTTTTAAAAATTATTATAGCAAAAAAAAAGCATTAACAAAATTAAGTTTTTATTCTTCGAAACTTTACAATTAATGCACTTTTCATTTTCTCTATTTTGCATACGTTACATCTTGTGCTCCATTGATAAAGTTGTGTATTATAAAAGGGTATTGGATACAAATTCATAGTATAATTTAATTTTAAAGTTCGGTTCGTTATAAACTATAATTAAACCACATATAATGCATTTTATCGATCATTATTATCAAATTAAAACTTAAATAATATGGCTTACGTGTTAGAAGTTGAACAACTCATTTCATATTAATAATAAAAAGGTCAAAGTTTAAATTATTTTTTTTCGCAATTACATTTCTGTTAAAGAATATATTCAAAAAATAGAATAAAAAATAAATAAAAATATTCGTTTTTATATGCTTTTCATTAACATACAATGGTTCAACCTTGTCCTCAAATATTGCAACCTTGATTAAACTCATTTCCCGACGTCATACAATGATGAAAATTTGTACACCAAAGTAAGTAGGATGAAGATAGAAAATTCCATTTTTAATTCTATTTATTGAATATTTATATATAAGTT
Source organism: Lycorma delicatula (assembly GCF_047948215.1). NCBI lineage: Eukaryota > Metazoa > Arthropoda > Insecta > Hemiptera > Fulgoridae > Lycorma > Lycorma delicatula. The sequence continues at coordinate 136,145,763 of NC_134455.1, forward strand.
TTCGAAGAAACAAGAGGAACATCTTCGGGAAGAGATCTGAATCGATAAATGTAGCTATATGATTGATTGATTTTGAGTAGATCAGGTGGCTATTTAAGCGAATCTTACCCATAAAAAATCTGATGTGGACACCACATAACTTCCTTGTACACCTATTAAATGACATATATACATTTTTTGTTGTACTTCATTTAAACTTATTTCATTTGAAAGTGAGATACGATCCTACAATTCTTTAATAAAGTGGACAAATTCCATTGTGGTGTCCATCACATTGCATCGCATCTTTTTGTGGTGTCCGTATCAGCATTTTATATTAGTTTATATATTAATTTTATTTCATGTTGCTCAAATAGTTATGTAGTATAAGTGAGAACGCGTTGGATCCGTAACCATGAACACATCGGTTCGAATCCGGCTTCATTTACATATGCATATATATATATATATATATATATATATATATATATATATATATATATATATATATATATATATATTAAATATATTGGTTTATTAATAATTATTAACCTCTAAAAATGTTTGAATTAAAATGAAAAGTACATAAAATTTTATTTCAATAACTTCTGATTTTTTTTTTTTTTTTATTGAATTATTATTTATTGTAATTTTTTTTACGATCAGAGGTTAATAATTATTAATAAATCAGTATATTTAAATTTTTAAAAAAATAGAAAAAAATATGTATATGAAGTGGGATTCGAACCGATGTGCCTTCCCTTTGTAAGATCGTAATATTTTATTAATTAAAATTTCGTTTGGCTATAACTCTAGATCAATTGAAAAAAGTACCACTTAAGAAATGTCCTTGAAAAACTCCCAATGAGGGCTTATTACTTACTGCAGTTAATAAAAACTCCAAAATGTTGTTTTTTTTGGATTTTGAGCTTTTTTGGACATTTTTGGTCAATTTCATTGTAATCAAAAGGATAGGTGCAATTAGATGTTATTCCTAAATCCAAAAAATCAGCTATCTACAGTTAATCGTTATTGAATTATACGAAGTATAGACGTCACGCCGAAAATAGTCAAAATGGATTCAGGGATGGCCAAAATGAATATTTCCGTTGAAATCTGAAAGCCGAAATTTTACGCGATTACGATACTTCCTTTACTTCGTACAAGGAAGTAAAAAGGATGGTCGTGGGTTTTTTTGTTTAATGTATGTGTTCACATTTTTATTTTAGCTGCTATTGGCGTAGAGCGGACCACGTGGTTCGTCGGTCAGCTGCACGCAGCACATGTATGATTCCTTCGTTCGAAAGATTTATACTTCACGAACGATTCAATCGTTTGAACGATTTATACTTCTTTAAATGAAACATTTATCTAAAATTATATTTGTTTTGGGAATAAAAAAAGGAAAACATTGGGATTAGAGCTGTATTAAAAAATTTCAAATCAAGAAATGGTTGAAGATGGTCAGAGCTTTGAAGCTTTTCGTTGTAAAGGTTTTTTTTGTTGTTACTACGCTAAATTCATGAACGTTATATAGTTACAGTTGGCAAAAATATTTGACAAAATCATGTGTAATGAAACATAAACCATGTAAAATTTTCGCGGCGTGCCATAGGCCCGTCTTTTTTCTAGTTTTAATATAACTAGTATATATTTTTAGCTTCTAGAATTTATTTACCCTTACCATCTGATTTATTTATAAGTATCAACTGGTGTCATTTATAATAATGGAAAATAATTAAATAGTTTATAATATGGAATAAAACTGCAATATTTTTTTTTCATTTGCTGATAAAGAATTAAAACAATTTAACGTAAAAACTTACTTGTCAGTTTAAATACTTATTAAATTATATATACATATATAATTTATATTTTTATATACCCTTTTTCTTTAGTATCACTGATCTATTCCTCCACCGATTCTATTAAAACTTTTCAGACCTTTTAATGAAGGTTCTGAAAATGTTCTGTGGAAATTTCAACCTTCTAGGAATCATAGAAACAAAATGGCGGCTTTCAAATAAAAACATCAATTTGAGATAAACTACATTTTTTATTCATTACAAAATAGATGGTAAAAATGATTAAAAAAATGAGAATTAGAAATAGAATAATTAAAAACAATTAGATAATTAGTCATAATTTACTTGTATTTAATTTGAACATCTGTTCAAATTTGAACATCTGTTTTTAATCATTTTTACCAGCTATTTTGTAATGAATAAAAAATGTGGTTTATCTGAAATTGATGTTTTTATTTGGAACCCGTCCGTCATTTTATTTCTATAAATCCTAGAAGGTTGAAATATTCACGAATCATTTTTAGAACCTTCGTTAAAAGGGCTGTAAATTTTCAATAGAATCGGTTGCGGAATAGGCGAGTGATGCTAAATTAAATGCTTATACCTCTCCGTGGGACACTCTGCGTGTGTCCCAAGCCACGTGCCTCCAAATAGCTTCGACCGCATATGGGGTACTTAATAACCTTATAGTAGCTCTGAAAAGGGCCGTTTTTGTCGTAGATTGGCTTCGACGGCTCGTTGTAATTAATAACTTTATGGTAGCTCTGAAATGGGTTGTTGTCGTCGAATGGCTTCGACGGCTCGTAATTCATAATCTTGTGGTGGCTCTGAAAATGGCCGTTTTTTGCGTTACCTCTGAGAAGAGCTGTTGCGTCCGGAAGCTGGTCGGGGAGTCGCGGCTCGTCCATTGAAGTCAGGCCGGGCTTCCCGTCAGCGGTAGCTGGCTCCCCACTACAGCGTGGCAGTGATGGTCCCCAGAGCTTCGCAGTGTCGGGTCGGCGTCGGTCGTCCTCGGCGTCGGCGCGCCGAGGCGGTTTTCCCCGAGCGATCCCACGCTGGGCCGGTTCCTGCTGCAAAGTCCACTGGCAAGGGCAATTGAAGTCCGACGAGTTGAAGCGGAAAGGTAGCGTTCATTTTTTAACACCCTGGCCCAATGGTTGGTGATATCAAAAAACTTAACTTAGATAAGCCCTTTTAGACTCTTATCGAAAGAATAGTAGGAATTTTAAACGAATTCGATATTTTACTTAATAAGAGAGTTATAGCAATATTTTGTTTTTTAAAAAGAGCTCTCCCATTTCCACCCCCATGGTCCGATTTTTCCCATTAACAAACTCGACCGAGATTTTTGGTCGTTATATTTTATGTATCAATTAGAAAGTGATTGACGCAAAATTACGGCAGTTATCGTGTCCACAAGAAATATATATATATATATAAACTTTTGAACTGACGGTGGTTTTGGAATCTGGCGGATGTGAGACGCGAATATATGTCGAAATTTTCCGGAAGTCGAATCACAGTACCTATTACAATAGGTAGCTTTCTTATGAAATCTACATAAAAAAGTAAAAGAAACCGTTAATTCATCAACGATATGTATCATAGTCTGTACTTAAACGTTATAAACGCTCCTAAAATCATAACGTTTAATCTATTAACGTTTATATTTAATGTTTTGAAACTTTTTATAAATATTTTCTATTCCCAGGAATATTTTTTAAATATTGAATAATTTCTTAACAATTTTAGCATATTCCATTCCCTGTTTTATTTATTTATTACGTATTAGGAAAAAGAATCATTCTCTCTACGTAACATTAGTTCTGTTGTTAGCACTGACAGATAGTGTCTCTACACTTTTTAAAAAGACTGCATATAACTTGTATTTCTTCTCTCTAGAGAACACTCAGACATTTCAGGCGCAGTATCTCTTGACAGTATCTAGGTAGTATATATATATAATATATATATATATATATATAATTTTACATCTTTTATTATTCTGTTTGCTACTTATACTTCGTAAAATTTTTTAGAACACCAGAACTACTTTCTTACTGCAAAACATAAATTATTTTTCGTACACGGTCCTTTCTATTTAAAATATTTAAATTCTTGTAATTTAATTGATAATTATGGGAAAAAGTTGTTATCCTGAGATGTATAGAAATTTATTTATAATCGTTCGGAATTAACAAATATGCAGATTGTTCCTAAAGTCATGCAACCCATATTTAAAACAAACTAATTTTCTCTATAGTTCTATTATAACGAAGGAATTACGCAGCTGAAACCTATATCATAATGAGGATCATTATGAAACGTATTTCATTATGACACAGGTCTTCAACCAATCAAAACCCAACTTTTTTCAACCATTGATTAATCAGAAGCGGGTATTGTTTATTGTATCATACTGAATCGTCACCTTGTGACAATTCTGGTTGCTCAACCCCGTCGACCAGTTACTAACCTGATGGACTTTAAAGGGATGTTTATTGTATCAGCTGTTTTTAGGTAAATTTCATAAGAAAGCTACCTATTGTAATGGGTACTATGATTCGACTTCCGGAAAATTTCGACATATCCCTTCGTGTTTCACTTCCTCCAGACCATAAAACCACAGTCAGTTCAAAAGTTTATATATACATCCACATATATTTTACTTTCTTGTGGACACATAACTGCCGTAAGTTTGCGCCAAACACTTTCAGATTGATACATGAATTATAACGAAAACAATCTCGGTCGAGTTCATTAATGGGCAAAATCGGACGATGGGGGTGGAAATGTGGGGAGTGCTTTTTCGTAAAAACAAAATATCGCTATAACTTTCTTATTAAGTAAAATATCGATTTCGTTTAAAGTTCCTACTATTCTTTGGATAAAGGCCTAAAACTTATCTAAGTAAAGTCTTTTGACATCACCAACCATGGCACAGGGGTGGTAAAAATGGGGTTATGAAGACAAAAAAAAATCATAACTCCCTTAATACGCACAGTATCGAATCGGTTTTAGTCGTTAGTCCTCTAAACATTACCTAAAACGTTTATCTGAAACAATTTTTGATATGATCAACCCTTATGGCAGGGGATGACCAAAATGTTGCTGGAATTGTAAGAAGATGGGGCATGTGAAACATGCAACCACTGTCGTATTGAGTAAATTTGATGTTTTTTCTTAACTTTTTCTTAACTAAAAAGGTGGAAATCTTTTTTATTCCTTACTTAGCACCGGTGAAATCTACCTCGGCCTTCCTGCGTGCCGAAAGGGATTTTCTTTAATTGGATTTTAATCAAATTTATTAATTAGAAAGAAGTTAATTTAAGAATTCATCAAAAAGTAATGAAGTTTCTATAATACACTGTTTATTTTTCTCTTAATTACATCTGATTCTGAAAAAGAAATTTGTCCTTAACACCAATCAATATTAAAGAAAATGCAGAACGTATGACCTGAAACTGTTCCCACAGAAATGTATCGTTTTACGTATTTTTTAAAGTTAAAAAAATATTCCACAAGAAATATATTCTATTTTTGATTTAAATTAATATTTCCAATATTTCAAATCCGTATGAAAATATAAGGTATGTAACTCTTTATAATGGCCGTTAATTCACCTTGCTAAGTTTACGACCCTCCCCAAGGCTCATGTCGTAACGTAGTTCGCTCGCATCAATGGCTATCATTAATTGTTGCATAATGTGTACTATATTTAATATTTCATTCATTCATTCATTTATAGGTGATCTGACATTAGGGCAGGTCTATCACGGCTCCTGCTCTTCACCTTGTTCTATTCTTTGTTAACCTCTTTGTTTCAGAGTATTACCCCTTTTCCATAATCCCATCCATCATCTGAAATTTCCTCTTTCCTCTTCCTTTCGTTTCATTCGCCAAGCCTTACATCGCATCCACTAGTAAACATCTTCTTCTCATACAATATCCTATCTAGTTATAATAATTGTCTCATACAATTTAATAAGAGTAATTTAATTAATTACGTTACAGGAAACTTATCAGACTATATTTTTATTTTCTACGCTTTCATTTTACAATAAATGTTAAATTTTCCACCTTAAGCCATGATGAAGACGTTAACTTGTTTTGTCTTAAGTGTGATACTATTTCTTAAATTGCTTTTTTCGTACATTACAGATTTGTAAATACAATTTTTGTATCACCCTTAGTATTAAATAAATTACTCTTCAAAAAAAGTTAAGGGAAAATATAGTTAAAATCTTTAAATTTAAAATTTTTCATGGCCATGCCTGTGTTAGAATGATTTCGCTGATGCTTTTCTTTTATAAATAGTCATCCCGAATTAATATCCAACAGTAATCGGCTAGCTGTTCGTATTCCGTTTCCCTTTATAGCGGCTTTCCATCACCAAAATGTCGAGATGGAAACGTTCACGGTGTTCGTCACTTACGTCACCGAGATTTTCCGAGAAAAAACCAAATGTGAGTGGAGGAAATGTATTTTCAAAGTCATATTATATCCCATAGCTCTGTATGAAGTAAGAAGTTAATTAAAAATTTTGTGGTAACTGTCGGATTTTTGTTGCCGAGAAACATTTTGCAACCATCTATAAATGAAGCCCAAGCTGCATTTTCTATATTACTTAACATCGAGTTAAATACATCACCTTTGATCAACTATCTTATTTGAGGACCAACAAATATTCCTTCTTTAACTTTTCCTTCACTTATATTCGGAAATTTCTGCCTGATGTACAAAAATCCGGGACTATCCTTCTTCAGTGCTTTTACAAAATTTTTCATTAATTCTAGTTTGATATGGTAAAAATATTCTTTTGGGTTCAACTTAGGGCTCGTGAATTATATTTTTTCCATTTGGAATTAAGTTGTCTTGTTTCTTCCACATAACATAATGTTTATCCCTAGCTTAGCTGTCCCGTTCGCAAAGAAAACACATGCATTTAGTATAGCCTAATTGGATACCTAACAAGTTAACTATAACTTTCAAATCACCACATATGTTCCAGCTATGTTTTGTATAATTTATTTTTTCAAGAACGTCTTTCATCACATCGTATGTCTCTTTCAAATTAATACCGTAAGCGATTGGTATCGAAGGATATTCGTTACCGTTGTGTAGTAGAACTACTTTTAAACTATACTTGACGAATCTATGAAAATTCGCCAATCCTCAGGTTTATGAACTTGTCCTAAGTGCAACAAGCTCATCAATATTTGTTCAATAAACCAAATTATTTTCATCAATTAACTACTGAGAAAGTTCTATTTGTGAGCTTTGAAAACCCAACATTTTTGTATTTTTTGAAGTAAATTCCAGCCTTGCAGTCTTCAGTTTGATTTTTTGATAAATTTAAATCCCTAACCGAGTCAATTAATTCATCTTTTGATATAAGATGTGGCTTATTGGAAGATAATTCAAAATCATAATCATTATCTTCTTCAGTACTGCCTGATTCTTCATCGCTACTTTCGAAATATATTCACAGGTGACTCAGGAACTGGAATAATTTCACTGTGAGGTACAGGCCTGATTGGAGTTTGCAATGAAGGATTTACACTATGTTTAGATTTATTAAAAATTTCAGATACACTTGTTAAACAAAATTAACAATCGGTTACATGATCCTTTGGTTCATGCCAAACAATAGATACACCAAATGGCAAAGCCTTCCGTGTAGGATCTTTCAGCCATCCTCTTAAATATACAGAAGAATTAGTGCATACTATATGAGGAGCCCACGTCTCATCCTGATCACTAATTTTACACTGAAAGTACAAATTATATGCTTTTTTAATTAAAGGTGTAATATTTTTTTTCTGTTTGATTTTACGGTAAACTCACCACATACATAACAAAAGGCATCCACATCATTTACACAATTTCGAGGTATTATGACACTGCACTGTTAACAAACTTAAGAACGCAGTAAGACTGAACAAAAAACAACACAACTGTGTTTTCTGCTTCATGTTTTGACTTGCACAGACATGATTCATCTTATCCATGAAGGCTCAATCTTCATGTATTAGATATCATGTCATAATATGTGACTATGGTATGATTTAATTCTTTGTCTAGTATTGTTTATTTATAGCTTACAAATTATGTTAACAAAGTTAAACAATAAAAAACGAGCTAACAAAATAAAATATAAGGGCTAAAAATGCTAACTATACGTTGAAAAAGAAAACAAATCCTTTAATTACAATTTTAATTTTTTTTCAAAAATGATGGATGATAGAAAGATTCTGAGTTAATAATCGTTTTCACCATCAAATAGCAGATTAAAATCATGTATCGCATGTTAGGAAACAAAAATTATGTTTATCAGTGTAAAAGAAGTGTTCGTCTTCCCATTTTTTTTTTTCAATTCATCTAATATGTGATAGTTTTTTTTAAACAGTACCTTTAAAATTACCATATAAATAAAAACTGCTGATGAGGTATTCGAAGACCTGTTATTTGCACATTCATCAAAATATTCGATTAACAACTCCATAGTCGAATCGGCAGTCTGGCACGTAGCCAAACTATATAACTATATAACTATATAACCAACACCTTTCGCTCTTCAGTTTCAAGAAATTTTACGAAATTCCTAATGATCTCTAACAGTTTGCACGATATTCATCAGTCGCTTAAAGATTCTTCAGGAAAATTTTTCTCCACAGGTAGGCCTTTGGTCGGGGTTGGTTTAAACGCAAAAAAAAGTAGTCAGTTTCCGCTAATATCGAATTCCAGTAGGGCTAGTACTTAGAAATTCTGATCTTAACAGACAACTTCAGTTCTACAGATGGTCCAAAATTTCATTCAAGGTTTTATAGATATATTAATAGCCAAAACAATAGAGTAAGAAGTTCTAAGAATCCCCTTTTTCTCAAAAATGTCGTATTTGGTGGCCGATTTCTCGACGAAGAGTGTCGGACCGATTTTTTTGCAGAAACATTAAGTTTTTAAATTATTTATTAATTATTAAAAATTTCGTGGCATTGTTTAAAGAAAAAACAGGAAATGAATGTATACTATGTATTCTTTCCGAGGTAACGGCAAATAAGAAACTACAAATGACGTCGAGACATGACAGTTTAAAAGAAATTTCCCATTAATCATGACAAGAAAAAAGAAAATTAACTGTTATATATTGTAATGAACGAAATAATACTTTAAATATGAATGAAAAAAAAAACGGATAAATGTTTCAGATGTTCTTAAAGAATTAAAGAAAATAATTTGATGGGCCAGCTACGTCAACTGATCTTCCTCCTGCACATCTTTTTCACCAGGAATATCTAAAAGATTTTGTATTCAAAAATAATCCACACACTGTTGAAGAATTGTAAGCAAACGTAACTAAACAACTACTAGAAATTGGAAGCGTTACACTTCGAAATGTTGCACGGAAAATGAAAAATAGAAATACTTACATTGATGAAAATGGTGTATATTTTCAACATTTGTTATAAAAAATATTTGATCTCAATATTTTTTTATAAAAATAATTGTAATACTTATAACTTTCTCCTTTTTCCTATTTAGCCTCCGGGAATTACCGTCAGGTATTACTTCAGAGATTGAACGAAGATGATATGTATGAGTGTAAATGAAGTATAGTCTTGTACAGTCTCAAGTCGACCATTCCTGAGATGTGTGGTTAAAGATGTGTGGGTTTTTGAAACCCAACCACCAAAGAACATTGGTATCCATGATCTAGTGTTCAATTCATAGTAATGAGATTGACTTTTTACTTACCAAAGTTTTTATTTTTTTCAAACAACAGTATTATCCCCTTCAAAGTAGTTCCCTTGGGCAGCTATACACCGGCGGAGTCGTTGTTCCCACTCCTGGTAGCAGCGCTGGAAGGCTTCAACTGGTAGGGCTTTTTTAACTGGTCGGTCACAGTCTTTTGAATATTCTCCAGAGCTCCAAAATGACGTCCTTTTAAAACATGTTTCAATTTCGTGAAAAGGAAAAAGTCACAAGGACTAAAAACAGGTTAAAAGGGGAGTTGAGGAACCGTAGGAATGCGTTTTGAGGTCAAAAATTCCCTGATGGAAATGGCCGTGTGACACGGGGCGTTGTCATGAAGAAGAGCGAATCACTCTTTTCCTGAGCCTTTCAAGTACACCTTTGTAAAACACTTGGTTGACAGTTGTTCCAGCAGGAACAAATTCTTTATGCACGAAACCCCTACTGTCAAAAAAGCAAATCAGCATGTTTTTAATCTTTGATTTGCTCATTCGACATTTTTTGGTCGAGGAGATGACGGAGTGTGCCAATCTTCGCTTTGCCGCTTTGTTTCAGCATCGTACTCAAATATTCAGGATTCACCACCTGTGATCACACGATTGAAGAATTCTTGGCCGTTGTCAATCCTCTTAAGAAGATCAACGCACATATTTCTTCGATTGTCCTTCTGTTCCGTTGTGAGGTTTTTCGGCACCGATTTCGCACAAACCTTTCTCATCTCCAAGTCGTCTGTCAAAATTTTATATACGGTGAAAGTGTTTAAATTTAACTGTTCACTCATCATCCTTACTGTTAAACGACGGTCTGATCTCACAAAAACCCTCACACGCTCAACGTTTAACGTTTTCGTCAGATTTTGAAGTTTAAGGTCTCCCTGAGCAAGGTTGATCTTCAACGTGTTCTCGGCCTTCCAAAAATGATTTGTGCCAGCGGAAAACTTGTGCTCTTGATAAGCAATGTTCCCCATAGGCCTGTTCCACCTTTTCAGTCACAATCACGGATTCGCCAAGTTTAACACAAAACTTGATTTCACAACTTTGCACTAAATTCCGATGCTCCATTTTCGTAACGCACAACAAAAACACAACTTCACTGATGGCGCTGTCAAAAATAATGTGTTGTCTGAACGGAGTTGAAACTCGTACTGAGCATGTGGAAGGGATGAACAAACCAGTCTAGCACAGACCGGTAGACACAGCGTTGCCAGAACACTCGCAGTGTTACCAGTCCCATTACTTTTCTCACACACCTCCTATCTCACATAACTCAAAAACGAATAGCCGTAGAATGTTGAAATTTTGGATTTCAACATTTCAACAGACGCACAACATCTAGTTGTGCACCTCTGTTGAAATGTGATTGGATCTACTTTGAAATGTGAGTTCACCTCTCCTTTTGATTGCATTTACTGAACCAAAATTGTTCATAAAAACCCAAAATCCAAAAAATAACGGATTTTGGACTTTTTCCTAACTGTAGTAATAAACCCTCATTAAGAGCTTTTCAATGATATATCATAAGTGGTACTTACTTTCATTGGTTCCAGAGTTATAGCCAAATGAAATTTCAATTAATGAAATATTTAGATCTTACAAGGGGGAGACACATCATTTCGAATCCGACTTCATTTCCTTTCTTTTTTGCTTAATTTAGATATATTGATTTATTAATTAACCTCTGATTGTAAAAAAAATTGCAATAAATAATAATTCATTAATAATAATACTCGTAATAACAAAAAAAAAATTAAACAAATCAGAAGTTATTAGTGATACAAATTTTTTTATATTTTTCATTATAATTAAAAATTTTTCAGAGATTAATAATTATTAATAAATCAATATATTTAAATTTAAAAAAAAAGTTAAATAAATAATATATGTAAATGAAATCAGATTTGAACTGATGTGTCTATGATTACGAATCCGACACGTTCTCACTAACACCACATAACTACTTAAACGACGTGAAACAAAATTAATATATAAAATACTGATACGGACACCACAAAAGAAACATGATGCAATGTTATGTACACCACAATATAATTGTGTAATTGTCCACTTTATTAAAGAATTGGAGGATCGTATCTCACTTTCAAATAAAATACGTTTAAATGAAGTGCATCAAAAAAATGTATATATATAATTTAATAGGTGTACAAGGAAGTCATTTGGTGTCCTTATCAGATTTTTTATTAGTAGTTTAGACGAAATTCAGTTGAAAATTACATAAATAATTTTCTGCAATGACTAGTTAACATGCATTTTGGTAAAGCTAACGATTACTGAGTTGTAAAAGATGAAAAATTGACGGGAACGTAATTTTGAAATTTATGAACTTGTTTATGTAATCATTTTCATTTATTTAAAAAGAGTTTTATTTATTTTTTTTAAACGAGAATGTAAAATGACGAACTGAAGGCTGAATATATGTCTACAACATATTTGTTCATTTTGATACAAAGAATCTAAAAATTAATGGCGAACTACATTTTATTTGTACACTTAATCAAAAAACATAGTTTTTTTTTAATAAAACTGTGAAAATAAAGATTTTATTATTGGAACGTATTTCAATCTATATCTCATAATTTATCCTCTTTGGACAATTTAATCTTTTTTTTTATTAGTGTACTTTAAAAGTTTTCTGATTACTTATTTTGACAGAAAACCATTTCAAAAGATTTCTAATCTAGAAACATAACTTCCCGACTGCCAAATAACTTTATCATGATGTTCCTCGTATTCTGTATATGAATTTTGTTTTCATTTATTTTTAACCAATCAAGTGTTCCGCTTTCATTCATAACTCATCCAGTTCGTACTTTTTCAAATATCTTGATAGGTCATAATGGTTAATGTTCTATTTCTTTTATAGAGGCAGAGAGAGAGAGAGTTAGAGAGAGAGAGAGTGAGAGAGAGATACTTTGCCCTATAACGTCATCACTATTTTAACGGTATTAAATATCGTACCTTCCATATGACTTAAACAAAGGAATATTATTTCTTCTAAGAAAATATTAAAGAAATTCAATCTCCGTTCCTCATTTTTTATCGTTATTATTAACCTGGCTTATTTTACTTGTATTATTAAAACTGATATTATCTAATGACATTAAGTAGAAAAAGGTATCCATTTTGTCGTTTTATATACCTTATCCTGTTGTAGATGATGATAATAATAATATAATAATTATAATTTTACTTCAAATTAAAACAGATATTACAAACTCTATCATTATTTTATCTTACAATCAAAATTAATTTAGGTTTCTTAATAATACAGTTTAGATAACACTTCAAGTTATTGGACATTAGGTATCTCTAGAAAGAAGCCTGTTTCAGAGATGACCAGCAGTAGAATTAATTAATATAAAAAGAGAAAAAATAAAACATAAATTAATTAGTAATTTAAAAGAGGTACAGTCGTAGTGTAGATATGGGAATTCTAGGGCAAATTCCAGGTGTTCATAGGTGAACGTCTTATTGTCTTAATGTTTTTTTTAATTTTTAAAAAGATTTTTAAAATCCAACAGCGTTTTGTTTAGGGACGTGGGTCAACTCGAAATGGGGGCAATTCCAAAAAACTTGAATAACGTCTGAACGGGTGAGGGACCTTAAAAATTCAAAGACTACGTCATGAGGGGCTCCTCGCAGATCGATCTTACACGTTTTGGAAGGGAAAACCCTGCCCTGTGACGTGTTAAACTGAAAAACCGGAACTGAACGGTACGCAAGAATGGCGGGAGTTTCAATATTTCTCCCTACAGATCGCAGAGCCTGGACAATATGCCTTGCTGCTGTATCTTTCTATTTTCGGGCGGGTTTCATGGTTATTTAATGGCGGTTATAAATTTTAAGTTTTATTTATGGACGGATTTGGTAATTTGCGTTCCTATCCGTATGGACCAGCATGAAATTTATTTACTGGGTCTGACCGTGGGAGACTAAGCTTTTGAGGCTAGTACTCCCGGCGTGATTTCCCTTCAGTCCGTCCGCTAAAGTCCTTTCGGTACTAGCACCTTATGAGCTAGCAGGAATACGCCTATCGGAACCCTAGTTATTTGGAGGGAGCAATGCTCTCCTTCTCCGGAGGGGGTCACATGTGCTGACTGAGTTAAATTAAGTCTCTTCGTGGGATGGTGTGGGGTGTTTTCCAGGTTTTTCTAATTGTGAAAGCGGCCACTTTCGCAGCCGGAATTTTTGCGCGGTTTCCATTTATAGGTTATGCGATTTAGAGGCGCCTAAGCCTGGTTTGTCATTTTTTGACTCCCGTACCACCTCTTCACGGTGGTTCGTCTAATACGGTGTGAGGCCGTTTTCATATACCCTTTGGAGTAGGGTCCTCTCGACAGATGTCCCGGAGATGGCCGTGTTCGGACACGGCCGCTCTTCCGAACAGTCTGCGTGCCTTCGCCACCCACACCTCGGATACGGTGTGTAGTCGCACATCGTGGCGAAGAGTGGCGTTGAAAACCGAACGGGTGGAATTAGGAATGAAATTCAAATGTTACGTCATCAGGAGAACGCGAGATGTTTAAAAATAATATTTTTAAATGTAAAAAAGTAAGAATGAATTTAACAGTTTCAAACCCGATGTAAATATTGCAACAATTATAACGCTTCTAATTAATCCTAAAAAAAATAATTTGAACCTGATGTATAACCATAAATGCTGGCAAAACATTTTTTAGTCCTAAAAAATATAACTTGAGTAAAAAAAATAATTATAAAAACCTGTATAATAATACTGAAAATAATTATTTAATAATAATTATTTTAAAAATACTTTCGCTTGTGGCTTTACGTCATCAGTGGAACACGCGATGTTTAAAAAAAAGTTAAAATGTAAAAAAATAAATTTATTCTATATAACGATTACATTTTAATAACTACACATCATTTGATATGAGTTGTTTTGACGGTGAAGAAAAATTCGTTTTCCTTATACGTTTTGTACCCGGAGGTCCAGATGTGAAGTATTGTGAAGTATTTGTATTAGTTATTGCGAAGGCAGCATTTCCAGACGGATATATCAATCATTTAACATCGATCAAAGATACTACAGCACTACATTTAGATTGTGAAATCGGCAAAACCGATATTAAGATAGCTTTGTGCGATTAGTGGGAGTGAATAATGTCGATTTTGATGTTGTTGACCACGAATGTGAGGAAGAGAAAATGTTCTTTTCATCATCAAAATAGAAAAAATTGTTATATTTTTAGTAGAAGAAACTAATACTATTTTAAATTGTAGTAGAAGGATATTTCGTCTGTTTTATTTAATTATATTTATGTTAATATATTTTTTTTTTAACTATACTACTGTTAATTTTTTGTTCCGGTATCTTAGCAGATTACATTTTAAATGTGGAATATGACAGAGTTTCTCAGAACCAAAAACAGGAAGATTTTCCAAGTAAAAGAAGATTATGAGGAAATGTTCTATTCATCATCAACAATACCGTAAAAAGGATTTTTATATTTTTAATAGAAGAAACCGTAACAGTATTTTAAAACATCATAGAAGAATATTATTAAGAGAATACGTAAATTGAGGCAGATTTTAGATAGTTTAAAGGAAAGTATTTTATTATTACAAGAAATAAAAATGTTTATATGTAGTTTTCAAAAATGAATACGTATTTCGTAAACAGAAGTGCCGAATGAATTAAGTCATGTCTTGACATGTTCATTATTTATCAATAATTTGCCGTGATTGCTAGTGATAGCATAAATTGGTTAATTTTCTTCGTTCCCTGTGATAAAATTTCATCAGTTGAATATTTAAAAGACATTTTTGAAAGTGTTTATTCTTGGGCTGCAACTGATACAGTGGCTTCGCATACCATAATAATAAGTTTAACTTTAATATTCCGTCTCAGTTTTTGCAAGATTCATTGCATGTCTAAGAAAGAATATATAATATTTGATCTTGAAGAAAACTAAGTTTACAAAAATTGCAGGATGTTTCTAAGTGAAACAGATTTTGGGAAAGAACTGCTGACAACTACACTTTCAAATAAGGAAAAAATAAAGAAAACGTACAGCAGCTACCCGAAGGTCGATAAATTAGTGGACGCCAGATTCTATTACACAGATGAGACGGCTCGCATCCGTTTCATCGAATGTGGTATCGAACTTTACCACTGGGAAAGCGAAGACGAACCGATAAATGTTCACTACTGTTATTCACCCAGTTGTCGTTAGGTATTGAGATATTTGTGAAAATATTCGTTAAAATAAAAGTTTTTATGTATACATTTTTTTATCCTAATATATAAGTCCATTAAAATTAATTTATTATTCGTTTTTGTTAAGAATTAACGTGAGAAAAGGAATTACGCAACTTGATATTCTAGACTAATTGATTAAGGAAATTATTGATTAAGGAATATAACAATATATATCACAGAAAGATCAGTTTTAAACTTAAGAACGTGATGAAAACAATGAAGGAGCAATTATGTATAACATAACGCTTTCTTTATAGAATCGGGGTAAGTGTACGAAGAAGAAATGATTTTAAGGCAAAGTGAAGTTAAGTGAGTATAAAACTATGTTTGTTAAAGAGTACTTACCAAATTGGACTAAGGAAGTGTTTTCAATTCATGCCGTAAAATAAACTGTTCAGGTCACATGTTTTAGGGGATGGGAAAGGTGAAATTATTAAAGGCTCGTTTTACACCGTTGAATTAAGCAAAACAAAATTTGATGATGTATTTTTAATTGAAAAAAATTTAAAGCGTAAGGGGTACAAACTGTTTGTTCAATAGAAAGAGTATAAAAGTCGCGATTTTTATCGTGGGTAGATAAACAGGATGTTATAAAACAGGAGGGGCGGTACATATTTATCATTCTTTTAATGGAAACTTACGGAGAAACAAGCCTGACTATTTGTAATTTTGATAAGTTTATTGCCGGCGGAGTCCCGATCGAAATGAAATAAAGACACGGCAACTTACTTCCGAGTAATATCAGGTGTTTGATTTTAGGCCCATCCAATTGCGGGAAGACGAAGTCGTTTTTAACTTGATCCAACGGTTTGGGCTTCAGTAACGTTTATGTGTTTCCAAAACCGTTGTTTCAACCTAAATGTTTTTTGTTAGAATGTTTTATCGGACATAGAAGGTATTATTATTTTCCTTTCGATAATAACCAAGAAATCGTTACTCCTGAACAGATAGAGTCAATTCGGTAATGCGTTTGTGAAAAGCAAAACAATATTACAAATTATTTCGCAAAAGAACGGACGTGTTCTAACACTGACATGTTCTAATTATGTTAGATATACAAGTTTATGTTAGTTATATAAATCTAAGAAACGTACACCACGATCATGTAGCACCGGACATGACGTTAGATGAATTTTATTTATGTGATTGGGTGTGGAATCGCAACAAAAACGGTTTCTTAGCCATTGATAAAAAAGCGCGAAGACGAAGAGACGCTACTGATTTAACTTCGACGTCTTTGTAACAGAATTTGTTACGTAGTAAAACAGAATTTTAAGCGTATCCGCTAACAGGACCACCAATTGATGCATGAATGCTAGGGGTTCGCTAGCAGGTCCGTTGCTGACAGTGTCTTTGTTAATAGACCCATTTCACCGCATATTCACGCTGGCTCCGGAGTTCTCGGCCTAGTCTGTTCAAGACCATACATTTACCGGCACATTTACTCTTACACGGCAGACTGCGCACAGTATTATTTTCTTAACTTTCTACCTGCGCACAGGTAAAATAATGGACAGGGCAAGCCTAAAGATGATGTCAAATTTGGAATTCTGATGGATCATCCGTATTACGGAATGAAAGACAACGAAAAGCATTAATTTACATCACCTGCTGATTTACACGACATGGAGGCGCCGAAGGTCAGGAGGGTTATACAAGCGTAGAATATTTTATCATCACCGGAAGAGTATAGTTCACGTGCTACGGTAGAAGAGTCGCTTGCAACAACTTCAGGGAAGCTGCAGGCCGTGGTATGGGTTAAGAATAAATTCCAAGGTGAACTGTGTAAGGAGTATATGCTCGATGCCGTAAGCGATGTAAAAAATAAGACCAATATTGTTTACGAAATTCACTTTGACGGTGATGATTTGAAAATCGGAGAAAAATCGGTTCGTTTTGATCAAAACGTAATTTTTATAGAAGACATAAGATTCCAAAGCACACGCAAATTATATGAATTGCTTATTAAGAAAGAACCTAGTCCGTACATATATGCTAACGAAGACCTTAGAAAGTACAAATATTATTCGGAAATTATAATGAAACATCAACGTGCAATTCAAATTCACCGGCGTGGTCTTTTGACTAGTGGATGTTTGCTTCATAACAATCCACGTCTGCTTATGAAAAAAGAACTTGTAAACTTCTCAAAGATTTAAGATGGGATGTTTTTTATTATCTGCCGTACAGGTCGGATTATACTGCAAGCGATTCTCATCTCTGTTTATAAGATTGAAGGAGTTTCTTGGCAGAAACCGCTACAAAAATAACGAAGACGTCAAGATATCTGTTTGGAGTGGCTTAATGGACTTCTTTGACGACGGCATATCACGATTTTACAAATACTTGAACTTAAAAGTTAATTACGTGAAAAAATAGGTTTAAAATATAGATTATGTTACATAAATTAAAATTAAAATAAATACAATAAATTTGTTACAAAACTAAAAAAGACCCTCGTATTTTTGAATAATTTTGTTTTTTATTACAAGTTGAAATGATAACATTAGCGATTTTAATATAAGTATACCAAATTTAAGTTCAGAAAATAATTATCCTTTACCCAACCTTGGAGTGAAATGCTAAAAAGGAATTTTCGTTATTTCGCTCTTAAGATCTATATATTTCCAAAGTTTATTAAGGAAATTAAAACAGTGACTCATTCCAATGAACATTATGTGCAATATTCAAAAGATCTGTCACTGAATTATTTGCAATTAGTATTTAGAAGCCAACATCCAATAGTTGTATTTTTAAGTTATTGATTACGCTGGTAGACAAAAAAAAAATGTTAATATTTCTCTAAGTATTATACCATTTCTTAATTGTTTTTTGTGTACATTATAGATCTGTAAATACAATTTCTCTATCGCCCTTAATTTTAAATAAATTATGCTGCAAAACAAATTAAGGGAAATATAGTTAAAATCTTTAAATTAAAAATTTTTCATGGCCCTATCTGTGCTAGAATGATTTCGCTGATCCTTTTATTGTATAAATAGCCTCAGGCACATCCCGAATTAATTTCCAACACTAATCAGCTAGTATGTTAGTATTCCATGTCCCTTTATAGCGTCTTTCCATAACCGAAATGTCTTGGTGGAAACGTTCACCTTGTTCGTCACTTACGTCAACGAGGTTGTCCGGGAAAAAATTCAGATGAGAGTGAAGGAAAAGTATAATCAGAGACATATTACATCCCTTAGCTCTGTATGAAGTAAGAAGTTGATTAACAATATCGCGGTAATTGTCATATTTTTGTTTGCAAGAAATGCTTTGCAAACGTCTTTAAATGAAGCCCAAGGCTGCACTTTTTACATTATTAAGTATCGACTTAAATATATTATCTTTGACCAACTCTCTTATCTGAGGACCAACAAATATTCCTTCTTTAATTTTTCCTTCACTTACATTGGGAAATTTTTGTCTGATGTACAAAAATCCGGGAATATCCTTCTTCATTGCTTTTACAAAATTTTTCATTAGTCCTAGCTTGATATGGACAGGGAATAAAATTTTTTTTGTTCAACTAAGGACTCATGAATAATATTTTTCCCATTTGGAGTTAAGATGTATCATTTTTTCCATTCTCTGATAACATAATATTTGTCCCTAGCTCGGCTGTATATAGCCTAACTGAATGCCTAACAACTTTCAAATCACCACATATGTTTCAGCTATGTTTTTATAATGTATTTTTTCAAGAACGTCTTTCATCACATCGTATGTCTCTTTCAAATTAATACTATAAACGAGTGGTATCGAAGGATATTTGTTACCGT
Organism: Lycorma delicatula; assembly: GCF_047948215.1. NCBI lineage: Eukaryota > Metazoa > Arthropoda > Insecta > Hemiptera > Fulgoridae > Lycorma > Lycorma delicatula. Next base: position 136,165,321 of record NC_134455.1, read on the forward strand.
TGTGTAGTAGAACCAATTTTAAATTATACTTAGACGAATCTATGAAAAGGCGCCAGTCCTCAGGTTTATGAACTTGTCCTAAGTAGAACATAAGCTCATCAATATTTGTGCAATAAACCAAATTATTTTCATCAATAAACTACTGAGAAAGTTTTTCGTCGGCTTCGAAAGCCCGAAATTTTTGTATTTTTTTGAAGTAAATTCCAGCCTTGCAGTCTTGATCCTAACAGTTCAGTTTGATTTTTTGATAAATTTAAATCCCTAACAGAGTCATTTAATTCACCTTGTGATATAAGATGTGGCTTATTGGAAAATAATTCAAAATCAAAATCATTGTTGTCTTCTTCAGTGAAGAATCATTGCCTGATTCTTCATCGCTGATTTCGAAATATACATTCATAGGCGACTCAGAAACTGGAATAATTTCACTGTGAGGTGCAGGCCTGATTGCAGATTGTAGTGAAGTTTATTTTATAATATATTTAGATTTTTTAGAAATTCCACACACACTTGTCAAACAAAAGCATCAATGTGTTACATGATCCTTTGGTTCAGGCCAAACCACAGGTACATATGTCATAAGATGTGACTATATGATTTAATTCTTTGTCTTGCATTATTTATTTATACCTTAAAAATTATGTTAACAAAGTTAAACAATGCAAAATGAGCTAATAAAATACAATTATAGGAGCTTAAAATGCTAACTATTCGTTGAAAAATGAAAAAATCCTTTAATTAAAATTTAGAAATTCAAAAAAATGGTGGGTGATAGTCTGAGTTCATAATTGTTTTCAGCATCAAAAAATAGATTAAGATCATGTATCGTATGTTAGGAAACAAAAATTATGTTTATCAGTGTTATCCATAATTCTTTTTTTTAACGTAAGTGATTTTTTAAAACTGAGCTCTTAGTTTTCCCACTGAGTTGCATAATTCCATAAATGTAAAATAGTAATATATTTTATTCTGATTATTTAAATTTTTATGAACACATGTATAATATTTTGTTGATGTATTTAATTTTTATTATTCATTAATTTTATGTACATTTTTTTTAATACGAGTGTTATGGTATATCTTTCTGTACCCATAATTTTATAGAATGAATAAATATTTTTTCCCCTTTGGAGGTGGGACGCATTGAATTCGGTCCAATACTAATTAATTATTCACTCATCCCCTTTCTTGTGCTCATTCAACAATATCGGGTGGAGATTCTTCACCTTTCATTCATTAGATATTTTCTTTTAAAAATTACAAACGGCGGGGGGGGGGTAATTTTCCCGCCCGAAAAGATTGTCAGTATCATCGAGCAACATTGTTTTTCTTAATTGACTGTTTGTATCTGAACACTCTTTACACCGTCACTTTTAACTGTTTTTGTCGATAGAATTTCGAAAGTTATCAGTTCTGGATCGCATTTCCAATTTGATGTAGGAAATAATTTTTCCTTTTTCGAAAATTTATGACATACTTTTTGAAACTGTCATTTAACTTCGTATGCTCCTGATAGCCGCTGTGCTATTGCCATCCTTCTTCAAATAGAATGGCTAAATCGACAAAGAAATTGTCATACCCAGTTAAGTTCGGCTTTAAATTTATCCTTACCGATATTTAATCCATTGACGATTTCTAGGGCTTTCATCTGACAGATTTCTCTAGAAATTACTTATCAAAACTGACGTACATTTCATGTATGAGTTGCAGGTTTTTCTTTCATTTTCCAGATATTTCACGTTTTTTCCGTCTAAATGCTCTCTTGTTTTTATTAGCTAAAATAAATTCGTTCTCTTTTATCATTCACAATACAGGATTCTGCTTTATCAAATTTTTCCCTTGTCACAATTATCACATTTTCCATCCTCCTTTAATTTAGCGAAGGATACATAATTATCTATTAATGAACGCAGTGTTTTTATATTCATTTTGTAGTTCTGCTGTACACAAAACTTATACGTACTGAATGATCGAAAACAATGAAAACTGACCATAGAATGACCTATAACAATGTTTTCGAATGAAATACGAATTGCCTACGTTTGAGAAAATTTTTTTTTATGTCTTCAGTCATTTGACTGGTTTGATGCAGCTCTCCAAGATTCCCTATCTAGTGCTAGTCGTTTCATTTCAGTATACCCTCTACATCCTACATCCCCAACAATTTGTTTTACATACTCCAAACGTGGCCTGCCTACACAATTTTCCCCTTCTACCTGTCCTTCCAATATTAAAGCGACTATTCCAGGATGCCTTAGTATGTGGCCTATAAGTCTGTCTCTTCTTTTAACTATATTTTTCCAAATGCTTCTTTCTTCATCTATTTGCCGCAATACCGCTTCATTTGTCACTTTATCCACCCATCTGATTTTTAACATTCTCCTATAGCACCACATTTCAAAAGCTTCTAATCTTTTCTTCTCAGATACTCCGATTGTCCAAGTTTCACTTCCATATAAAGCGACACTCCAAACATACACTTTCAAAAATCTTTTCCTGAGATTTAAATTAATTTTTGATGTAAACAAATTATATTTCTGAATTAAGGCTCGTTTAGCTTGTGCTATTCGGCATTTTATATCGCTCCTGCTTCGTCCATCTTTAGTAATTTTACTTCCCAAATAACAAAATTCTTCTACCTCCATAATCTTTTCTCCTCCTATTTTCACATTCAGTGGTCCATCTTTGTTATTTCTACTACATTTCATTACTTTTGTTTTGTTCTTGTTTATTTTCATGCAATAGTTCTTGCGTAGGACTTCATCTATGCCGTTCATTGTTTCTTCTAAATCCTTTTTACTCTCGGTTAGAATTACTATATCATCAGCAAATCGTAGCATCTTTATCTTTTCACCTTGTACTGTTACTCCGAATCTAAATTGTTCTTTAACATCATTAACTGCTAGTTCCATGTAAAGATTAAAAAGTAACGGAGATAGGGAACATCCTTGTCGGACTCCCTTTCTTATTACGGCTTCTTTCTTATGTTCTTCAATTGTTATTGTTGCTGTTTGGTTCCTGTACATGTTAGCAATTGTTCTTCTATCTCTGTATTTGAACCCTAATTTTTTTTAAATGCTGAACATTTTATTCCAATCTACGTTATCGAAAGCCTTTTCTAGGTCTATAAACGCCAAGTATGTTGGTTTGTTTTTCTTTAATCTTCCTTCTACTATTAATCTGAGGCCTAAAATTGCTTCCCTTGTCCCTATACTTTTCCTGAAACCAAATTGGTCTTCTCCTAACACTTCTTCCACTCTCCTCTCAATTCTTCTGTATAGAATTCTAGTTAAGATTTTTGATGCATGACTAGTTAAACTAATTGTTCTATATTCTTCACATTTATCTGCCCCTGCTTTCTTTGGTATCATAACTATAACACTTTTTTTGAAGTCTGACGGAAATTCCCCTTTTTCATAAATATTACACACCAGTTTGTATAATCTATCAATCGCTTCCTCACCTGCACTGCGCAGTAATTCTACAGGTATTCCGTCTATTCCAGGAGCCTTTCTGCCATTTAAATCTTTTAATGCTCTCTTAAATTCAGATCTCAGTATTGTTTCTCCCATTTCATCCTCCTCAACTTCCTCTTCTTCCTCTATAACACCATTTTCTAATTCATTTCCTCCGTATAACTCTTCAATATATTCCACCCATCTATCGACTTTACCTTCGTATTATATATTGGTGTACCATCTTTGTTTAACACATTATTAGGTTTTAATTTATGTACCCCAAAATTTTCCTTAACTTTCCTGTATGCTCCGTCTATTTTACCAATGTTCATTTCTCTTTCCACTTCTGAACACTTTTCTTTAATCCACTCTTCTTTCATCAGTTTGCACTTCCTGTTTATAGCATTTCTTAATTTCCGATAGTTCCTTTTACTTTCTTCATCACTAGCATTCTTATATTTTCTACGTTCATCCATCAGCTGCAATAGATCGTCTGAAACCCAAGGTTTTCTACCGGTTCTCTTTATTCCGCCTAAGTTTGCTTCTGCTGATTTAAGAATTTCCTTTTTAACTTTCTCCGATTCTTCTTCTACATTTTCTACCTTATCTTTTTTACTCAGACCTCTTGCGATGTCCTCCTCAAAAATCTTCTTTACCTCCTCTTCCTCAAGCTTCTCTAAATTCCACCGATTCATCTGACACCTTTTCTTCAGGTTTTTAAACCCCAATCTACATTTCATTATCACCAAATTATGGTCGCTATCAATGTCTGCTCCAGGGTAAGTTTTGCAGTCAACGAGTTGATTTCTAAATCTTTGCTTAACCATGATATAATCTATCTGATACCTTGCAGTATCGCCTGGCTTTTTCCAAGTGTATATTCTTCTATTATGATTTTTAAATTGGGTGTTGGCAATTACTAAATTATACTTCGTGCAAAACTCTATAAGTCGGTCTCCTCTTTCATTCCTTTTGCCCAGCCCGTATTCACCCACTATATTTCCTTCCTTGCCTTTTCCAATGCTTGCATTCCAATCTCCAACTATTATTAAATTTTCATCTCCTTTTACGTGTTTAATTGCTTCATCAATCTCTTCGTATACACACTCTACCTCATCATCATCATGGGCGCTTGTAGGCATATAAACATTAACAATCGTTGTCGGTTTAGGTTTGAGAAAATAGCAAAGTAAAATTTCCGATACGTCTAACGCCACGTCGTAAATAAGATTTTAGTTTTCTAATACCGGTAACTACAAATAGCCAATTTTTTTTTCCGAACAGGCCTGCAGAGAAGATCCACGCAAATATCATTTCAATTCCTTCTGTTTTGATCTCCTCTCTTTTTCCTTCGGATTCTTTCATTCTTTCACTATGCTGTGTTTTACGTTCTCCTGTCTAGCACATGAGGCCGCTTAAATAGTTTGCATTCACAAGAATCTCTATTCTGTAAATTTTTTCTCTAAATTATTTTTACTTGACAATTTTTACTTCCCTCTACGAAGTAAAGGAAGTATTAGGATGGCAAAAATTTCGGTTTTCAGATTTCAAAGGAAATATCCATTTCGACTATCCCAAAATTCATTTTGACTAGTATCGGCGTGACGTCTGTACGTACGTATCTCGCATAACTCAAAAACAATTAGCCGTAAGATATTGAAATTTTGGATTTAAGATTATAGCCAAATTAAATTTTAAGTAATTAAATATTTGGATCTTAAATGAAATACTCTAATGAAATATTTGGAAGGCACATCGGTTGAAATCAGACTTCATCTTCGTTTATTTTTTTAACTTTTTTTTAAATTCAAATATATTTATTTTTTAATAATTATTAACCTCTGATTATAACAAAAAATTACAATAAATAATAATTCAATAATAACAGTAAAAAAGAAAATTTGAAAAATTATCAGAAGTTATTAATGAAATAAAAGTTTATGTACTTTTCAATTTAAAAAAAAATATGTATATGTAATTTAATAGGCGTACAAGGAAGTCATGTAGTGTCCACATCAAATTTGGTGAAACATCTGATTATTCGTCTTTGTTTTCATTTTGTTGTTGGTTACATCATAATAATTTAAAAAATATAGTATACATAGATATAAGGTTTATTTAAAGAGTAATAAAGGAACTTTTACTCTATCCTAATATTTCATGAATTAATAACTGTATAAATATTTGATGTTAATAAAAACTAATATTTCAGCAATTGTGTAGCTGTCAACTTTATTAAAGAATTGGAGGATCGTATCTCACTTTCAAATTAAATAAGTTTAAATGATGCGCAGCAAAAAAATGTGTGTATGTAATTTAATAGGCATAAAAGGAAGTCATGTGATATCCAAATCAAATTTTTCATTTCTATATTTCCTTTATTTAGGTCTTCCTTTATTTGTTTTATTTACTGGAGTCGAATTTTATATTTCCAAAATTTATCAAAAAATTCTTTGTTGAATCTATCTGAATCTTATCCCAAAAAATTTAGTCTTCTTTTTTTGACTGTGGTTCCTAAATCTTCAAAGATTGTATCTTTTTTTATATTGTTTCTTTAATTTTTTTAAATTTCTTTATTTGACTTCATTCTGCATCGGTCAATCGTTTTTCTTAGGCCATGGATAGTTCTTGAAATTTCCCTTTCAGTTTTGAAAAATGATTCTAGATTTTTTATACTGGAGGTTTCTTAACTATAAAGGATTACTGGTTTCAGTACAGTAATATAATGTCTCAATTTTGCATTTATGGATAAATTTTTCTCGTTGTAAATATTTTTAGTTAAAACTTTCAATTTCTCGTAAACCTCTGTTTTCAAATGCCTTTTTATCCGAACCATCTGAGGTTATTAATTCACCTAGATATTTAAATTAATTTGTATATTTAATTTTTCCAAATTTGGTTTCTTGTTTTGTTTATAATTTGTCATTATTTGTATTTTAGTAAAGGAGCTTTTCGGCAATTATTTTCAAATTCTCAACTTGAGAAATTCTCTCCTTTTCAGAATTTGCTTGTAATGAGCCAAAACATCTGAGCATGTTAAACAATTTATTCTTATTTTTCCTTTCCCTGCCACGATCCTAAAAGCATTTTTTTTCTAACTTTAAAATGTTTTCATTTTTTTATCAAATATACGTTAAAGAGTGTAGGAGAGTGACCATCACCGTATCTCAGACCTGTTTTAATTTTGAAAGGATCGCTGATTTCGCCTAAGATTTTATTTTTGAGAATAAGTTTGATAAAACATTAACAAAATGAACATTACGGAACTTCACAAAATTTAGCCTTTCCCTTTTACCCTTTTCCTTCTCTCTTTATCCATTTCCTTTTTCCATTTTCATTTTTACCATATTCCCTTCCCACATTTCCCCCTTTTCCTCCTCTTTCCCTTTCCTTCCCCATTTCTCTTTCTCTTATTTTCCTTTCCCTTTTTTCCATAATCCCCTTCTTCCCTTTTACCTTTTCCGATTTTTACTTCTCCATTTTTCCCCGCGCATAAATCGGTCCGGTAGTTTTTTAGTTTATAGCGGACACACATATCGGAAACATTGAAATGGAATCATCAAATATTTAGTATAGCGTGTGTTGCTTTTACGTCCAACAGATAACGCTGTTTTTTAAAAAAGCATGTTTTTACCTATCACAGGTGTGAAATCTTAGGTATATAAATAGTAATTATATAAAAACACGCGCGTATTCGGATGCAACTGTGTCAAAATTTCAAAGCAATCGGTGAACAACTTTCGAAGATTTAAGATTTTGAACAAACGAACATTTACAATTTGATTTATATAGATAAATGTATATACGAGGGCTATTCAGAAAGTAAGGAACGTTTCCACCTGACGCCGCCAGGCGAACGCCAACCTCGTATATATTGGTGTGCTCGTGCTCGGCACCTCAGTCAGCGTCCAGCCGTGATAACGGGAACATCTCCGCACTGCCCGTTTTTTTATATACAAATTTGAAATGTGTGCTGCAATCGAAAATCCCGCCAGTTGTGAGGTGCGGTCTGTGATTCGTTTTTTGTTGGCAAAAAACTTAAAACCAATAAAAATTCATCGGGAACTGTGTGAAGTGTACGGGAACAACGTAATGAGTGAAAGTTCTGTCAGGAAGTGGTGCATTCAGTTTAAAAATGGCCGAACAAACGTTCACGATAAAGAGAAGAGTGGACGTCCGAGCATTGTGACTGAAGATCTGGTCTCCAAAGTTGATGAAAAGATTCGTGAAAACCGCCGTTTCACAATAACTGAGCTTTCTCTATGTTTCCCACAAGTTTCACGGACTTTATTGTTTGAAATTGTTTCACAGAACCTAGGCTACCACAAATTTTGTGCAAGATGGGTGGCAAAAACATGTCACTGAGTGGTTGTGATCACAGGCGGCAGAATTCTATGACACAGGAATTTCAAAGCTTGTCCACCGCTATGATAAGTGCCTGAATTTGTATGGTGATTATGTTGAAAAGTAGTATTTTAGTCCCTCTTTCACAAGTATATTATAAACAGTTTTTCTTGTACTTGGTTTTTTAAAATTCCAAAATTCCTTACTTTCTGAATAGCCCTCGTATAAACATTTGATCTGACGGTGGTTTTGCGGCCTGGGGGATGTGAAACGCGAAAATATGTCGAAATTTTCCGGAAGTCAAATCACGATGCTCATTACAATTGGTAACTTTCTTGTGAAATCTACATAATAAAAACATTAATTAGCAGTTAATTTTAACAATTGTTTATTAGAAACTCGATAAAAAGTACCTGCAATATTAGTTTTGTATTTAATAAAACTAGTATAATATCTGTTCTCTGCAAAGTCAACAAAATTCTGATGCTGTACTCGAATTTTAAGAATTTTCTAGGAATGTAAGTTACAGTTGATAATGGATTCTCTTTTAAAGAAGAATTACGTCATCATTATTGTATTTTTTTCACTGTGACATTTCAGTTTTTTTTATTTTAAAACATATTTCACAGTAAGAAATTGGTACTTTTGCGGTGTTTTGATATGATGTCTTTTCGTCTAAAAAAGAAAAAAAAGAGTTTGTGTAATCTACTATAACTACTGCATAGTGCCAGTAGTGCATAATGACGTCAGTAAGTGTATATGAAAATTTTATTTAGTCGCTTTTCTGGTATAAAGTACTTGAGAACTTTACAAAACCCGTATTCATCAGAAGTATGAATAGTTTATTGTTTATTTTCGTGTTTAAAATTTATGATATCGCTACATTTTCTTTTTATTTCAATTTAAAAATTCTAGTCTAATTTTTAAGGTTCAGTCTTAAGTTGATATTTAGTGTTGATTTAAATAAATCTGGTGTTTAACATCTAGTCGTAATATTTATTGTAAAATATTAGCAAAATACTTATTAATTATTTCATCTTAGACTACTACACCTTTAAGGGTCCAATCTTATGATATATCCAGTTAAATTATTTATAAATTATATGCGTTAAAAATAATGAAATAATATTTATTATTAAAACATTATTGATGTGATTTTAAAAATTAAAATTTTTAATTAAAAATAAATTGTTATGCTGATTATATTAAATACCATAAGTTTATTAAATCAATAAAAATAAATTATATTTAAATTTTAAAAAGAAAAAAATTAAATTATGATCTTTAATATGAAAAATAGAAAGCAATCCTTAATTTTTAAATAAAAAAAAAATAGATTGGTAAAAGAGGAGGCTAACCCCTGAGAGATGAGCAGGTAATCCTACTCTCAGAGTTTTCATAATATTAGCATTGAAATTATAATTGTGAAAGGCACTTTTTGATAATGAAAAAATATAATTCTGTATCGACCGAAATTGTGTCAGGCTGGAGTCATTGTCCTGATAGGCACCGGTCAAAGGTCATCAGGAACGATGAAGGAGTGGTACAGATGGAAGATCCTTAGACAACCTCGAATAGCCACGCTGGTTCCAGTTCCTTTCTTATTATGGTTGTCTAGCTGACTTGACTAAGGTAGAATGCTAATCATGAGTCTTAGTCAAGAGAGAGAAAATCTTGTTCTTGGAACGGAACGGAACGCAAGGAAATCAGGGGATATCTTGTCACCCTACTCATTGCACAGCCTGGATATCAATCCCTTGCTGCTAGGTCTTTCTATTTATCATAGAGGTATTTAATTTTTAGTAGCGGTTAAACAATAATTTTTAGCTTAAGATGGACAAAGTTAATGACTTCATTTGGTTTTGTTAAAACTCAAATCTCAAAGAAGTTTGAGATTCACTAAAATTATCTTAGGAGATTCTTAAAACTGTTATGCATTACTAAATACAATTCTGTGGTGTTTACTTAACAGTTCATTCATTAAAATCTTGACAAATAATGAATGAAATTATTTTATTCATAAAATCAAGATTAGTATTAGTACATTCCAGCATGTCTTTGCAGTCATTTCCTTTTGTTCATGAGTGAGAAGTATTGAAATAAATTTTGTTATTATGCGCCACATCTAGAAATCTTCCTTTAAAGTTTATTGCACTAAGAAAATTGAAATTTCTACTACATCATCAATCACTTTAATTGTCATTCGACGATCACTCACCACCATCTGTCAAACTTTATCAATTTTTACAGGATTTTTGCTGGTGAAAGGTCTGTTCATCACTTTTCACAGACTTTCAGCCATCTTGAAAATGATAATACTACTCATTAATTTATGTATCACCAATAGCTTGAACACCAAAAGCTTTTTAAGTCTTCTTTATTGTCTCTACATGCATGTCACCAACTTTCGGCTAAATTTAATGCATATTCTCTGCTAAATTTATAAAGTCATTTTGATTGGCAATGAAAACATGACAACCATTACTCATATGTTTCACCTAGCTGAAATGGCAGCAAAACAGTGAATGATATGTACCTAATAAGAGCTCGCATTCCACAATGTAACTGTAAAAAAAAAAGTTTTATACTTTTTGATGATACCTCATATAAAACAAAATTAGCATATTTTAAAATTGGCATATTTGCAAAAAATTTAATTATTTGATTTATTCCTTGGAGGAGATAATAAACATGAATAATATTATTTATTCATAATAATATGGAGAATAAAAAACATGAAGAACATTAATTATTGTATACTTGGAATCTGTGTATCAGCAAATTTCATTCATTGGCTCATAATCAACACATAAAAATTTATTAATAATAGATTTTATTGTCATAAAGTTTTATCAAACAAATTCAAAAAATAAATATATACAATTTATTGTTTGAGGACTAAATTGGTCTTTAAGTTTAGAGGTAGCTTTAAAATTATGGTGTTTACATGTAGATAAAACACATCCAGGAATTTTATTACCAATGTGTTCATTGTAGAATTTATTTGGCAAGCTAAATCATTCCAGCTAGTGGCAATATTATTACTTTACTGTAATCAGATAAACATATAAACTTGGCTGATGTACATGTTAATAAAATTATTGAATCCTTTGAACCTTCAATTATTTTTTAAGTAATTATTTTTTGTATTTAATTATGTTTAATTTTTGGTAAACACTACCTGCGAGCAAATTTAAACTTCATAAAGAAAGAGTTGGATACTATATATATGCCTTAATTCTTTTATAAAACTATAGTATAACTTTAAGTCATCTATAAACATTTATTGTTGCATAATCTCAAATTATTCAGCGATTGTTGAAGAATAATATCATCTCTTGTGAATTCCTCAAATATTCAGAATGAGATTTCAACGTGCAAAACTAGGTTATCAGCTCATTCTTTAGCAACCATAATATGAATCATGTAGACTTTAGAAAATTAAGAATGTTAATTTAACCTTGTGTTTATACTTATGAATATGCAATTTTTATGCTAAAAAGAACAGTCATTTGTTCTTAAAAAAATAACAATATCCACCTTTTCAAACCAGACGGACCTGTTCTCATATAATAAAATATTTCAAAACAATACTTCAGAATTCTATCAAGAAAGAACTTTATTTTCTTCCATTGTATTTAAAAATTTTCATTGTATTTTTATGTTTAAAATGCAATAAAAAAAAAAAGTTTTTTTTTATAGAAAATATATTATTCTATGAATTTTTAAATAATATTATTTTAAAAAAGCCCTATATTTTCTGCACCTTTTTCATTGTGAACGTAATTATGTGATCAAATAATTTTTATTAACACCTTCTGAATTGTAATATACTTCATAATTTTTTTTAATATTTAGTATCTTCATTTATTTATCATAATATTATTTCATTGTTTATATTTATTAAATATTATTATGGGTTTTAATCACTTCTATTGATTTTTTTTTGTTTATTTTAATCATTAATAATGTATTTTGTAATTCTGCTCCAATCAGGTTTTTTACGCTGGTTTCCATTGATCTATCCAGGTAAAATGCTGGGACATTTCTTTTTTTCAACCATGGAGTAGCATATCTATCCATTTCTCATATCTATATATTAATCAGAACGAAAGATTAATTTATTTTTAATAATTTTTTTTTTTAATTTATGAATAAACCTGGTTTATGTTTAATGATATGATAAACATAACTGTTGTTTCCTAACATATGCAATATATAATTTTAATCAGTTTTTTATACTGAAAACGAATATGAACTCAGAATCTTTCTATCATCCACCATTTTTGAGAAATATTTAAATTTTAATTAAAGAATCTTTTTTCATTTTTCAACATATAATTAGCATTTTAAGCATGTATTTTGTTAGAACTTTTTTATTGTTTAATTTTATTAACATAATTTGTAAGCTATAAATAAACAATACAAGACATAGCATTAAATCATATCAGAGTCACATATTATATCATATCTAATGCTGAAGAGTGAGTGTTCATGAACAAGATTAATCATGTCTGTGCAGGTCAAAATAAGTATCTGAAACACAGCTGTGTTGTTTGTATTAAGCACTGGATTTAGGAATGAATTCATTTTGTTCAGTCTTATTGGTTTATTAAGTTTGTTAACAATGCATTGTCATAATGTCTCGAAATTGTGTAAATGATGCGGATGCCTTTTGTTATGTACATATATGGTGAGTTTACCTTAAAATAAATGGAAAAAAACATTACACCTTTAATTAAAAAAGCATATTGTTTGTACTTTCAGTGTAAAATTGGTGATCAGGATAAGACATGGGCTCCTCATATAGTATGCACTAATTGTTCTATATATTTAAGAGGATGGCTGAAAGGTACATGGAAGGCTTTTCCATTTGGTTTACCAAAGGAAAAGCCAAATTAGGTTTGGCGTGAATGAAAGGATCATATAACAAATTGTTACTGGAACTGTCTGGAATTTCTAAAAGATCTAAACATACTGTAAAATACCCTTCCTTGCAATCTTCAATCAGGCCTGTACCTCACAGTGAAGTTATTCCAGTTCCTGAGCCACCTGTGAATGTGTGTTTTGAAAGCAGCAATGAAGAATCAGGCAATACTGAAGAAGACAACAATGATCTTGAATTTGAATCATCTTCCAATAAGCCACATCTTATATCACAAGGTGAATTAATTGACTCTGTTAGGGATTTAAATTTATCAAAAAATCAAACTGAACTGTTAGGATCAAGACTGCAAGGTTGAAATTTACTTCTAAAATACAAAAATGTTGGGCCTTCGAAACATACAAAAAGAACTTTCTCAGTACTTTATTGGTGAAAATAATTTGGTTTATTGCACAAATATTGATGAGCTTATGTTGCACTTAGTACAAGTTTATAAACCTGAGGACTGGCGCCTTTTTCATAGATTCATCCAAGTACAGTTTAAAAATAGTTCTACTACACAATGGTAACAAATATCCTTCGATACCAATTGCTTTTGGTATTAATTTGAAAGAAACATACGATGTGATGAAAGACGTTCTTCAAAAAATAAATTATAAAACCAAAAAAAAATTCAGCAATTACCATGATATTGTTAATCAACTTCTTACTTCATACAGAGCTGTGGAATGTAGTATGTCCTTGAAAATACTTTTCCTCCACTCACATTTGAATTTTTCCCCAGACAACCTCAGAGACATAAATGATGAACACTGTGAACATTTCCACCAAGACATTTCAGTGATGGAAAGCTACTATAAAGGGAAATGGAGTACTAACATGCTAGCCGATTACTGTTGGACTTTAATTCAGGATGTGCCCGAGGCTATTCATAAAAGAAACGCATTAGAAAAATCATTCTAGCACAGGTATGGCCATGCAAAATTATAAATTTTACAGATTTTATTATATTTTCCCTCAATTTTTTTTGAAGCGTAATTTATTTAAAACTAAGGGTGATAGAAATTTTTTTACAGATCTGTAATGTACGCAAAATAGCAATTCAAGAAATGATATCACACTTGAGAAACATTAAAAAATTTCTTTTTATGTATCATTATAAAAACAATAAATTAAATAAGTTATGTAATGGTAAAATTATTAAGTAACTTTCCTTCATTAACATTTTATAATTTGGATTATTCATTAAAATAATTTTATGTATATCAATTTCAGGTTCGCAGTGGGATGGTGAAAGTTAGTGATGGCAAAACACGTCCCACACCAATGAGATTACATCTTTCAATGGAAGTTCTCAAATTACAAAAGGAAGAGGTTACACCTGTTAATCGCAACCAGAATCAAAGACCTTTTCCAACAGATTCAAGAGTAAGTACTTCTGTTTGATTATTTGTAATAACTTATGAACTAGAAATTTTAAATTAAAATCACATTAATACTGGTTAATGTGATTAATATTTCTCATCGGTTGATATTTATCGGTGAAACAATCAAAACTATTTATCACTGAACTATTTCATTTATTATTTTGTAATCTTTAAATTTTTACACTTGGCTATTTTTTATTGTAAATAATTTTTAACTTGCTATTTTTATTTTAATATTTTTAATTTTTGATATTTTTTTAGTTATTTGGTTATTATTATTCCAGTATTTTTATTTAAATTTTTAGGTTTAAAAGTTACTTATATTAACTTGAAGATATTTACCCATTTGCATAATTTATCTAATAATCCATTTAAATTAAAATACAGGAATATTAAAATACTAACTCTTCATTATTACAGTTTTTCTTTACCAGATAAATCTGTTAGACTATCTATTGTCATCATTAATATTTTTACAGTTTCTAGATTAGTAATCATTATAGTTTTTTTTTTTTTTATTTGTTTTTTTTATTCAAAAAACCCATAGTTTAGTTTAGGCCCTTATCCAAAGAATTGAGAGTATGACAAGGTGCATTGTCATGCTGCAGCATCCAGTTGGTCTCATGCCGCAACTCTTTTCTGCAGTCTTTCAAGTATTTTTCGGTAAACATATTGATTTAGAGTCTGTCTTGTAGGCAAAAACTCCTTACGGACAATGCCATTACTATCGAAGAAACTAATTAACATGTTTTTGATTTTTGATTTTGCTCATTTTTTTGCTTTCTTGGTACATGGTGAGTTTGAAGTGTGCCACTCCTTGCTCTGGCATTTTGTTTCCGAGTCTACTCAAATATCCAAGATTCATCACCAATAATAACATTTTTTTTAGAAAATCAGGATCAGTTTCAATTTGCCCAGGAAGATCGCGACACACTTCCACCCTGTTGTTTTTCTGTTCAATAGTGAGGTTTTCTGGGACAAATTTTGCACAAACCTTTTTCATGTTCAATTCGTTCGTCAAAATTTGATGGACTGTGGTATGGTTCAAATTCAATTGTTCTGCAAACATTCTGACAGTTAATCGCCGATCGTACCATATCAAGCGTCTGATTCGCTCAACATTGTTGTCACTTTTTTACGTTAACGGTCTTCCAAAGCGTGGATCATCTGCAACTAATTCCCGGCCAAAATGCTTTAAACCACCTGCAAACTTGAGTTCATGACAAAGCGTCACCTCCATATACTCTTTTCAATTTTGACAAAGTTTGAGTAGCATACTCACAGAGTTTAACACAAAACTTGATTGCACAACGTTGCTCATAATTAGTATCACTCATTTTTGTAACGCACAATAAAAATTTGTTTCACAAAAAGTTTGTTTACGTCTCACATAGCAAAAATAAACTAAAAATATTGACTGTACAAGACTACACTTCATTTACACTCATACATATCATCCTCATTCATTCTCTGAAGTATTATCTGAACGGTAATTACCTGAGGCTAAACAGGAAAAAGAAACAAAATATAAATCAGCTGTTCATATATGTTCATATATGTATATATATATATATATATATATGTTTACTAGTAACTTTACAGTGTTGCCACTTTAGCTGCCAAAAAATCTAGTCTCATACTTTATTTACAGACCTTATATATATATATATATATATTAGAGAATTTTGTTTTACAAATTATGTGTACATTTTGATTTCATGACTTCTATTTCATTGTTTGACTTTCAAATTTCCTTTAAAACATTAGATATAACTTTTAAATCATTCTAAATTTACAATTTGTGATCAACAGATCATATTGTGAATAAACAAATGAAAACTCGAATCTAGTTATCATTTGTTTTTTTTTTATTTATACTACCGTGATTTCAAGGGCCAAATTAACCCTAATATATATTTTTTTTAAAACAGGCATTTAAAAAAAAAAATTTTCACATTTCAATTTTCATATGATCATCACCAGTAATTAAAAAATAATAATTAAATATAAATAGAGAAAAAGACACAAAAGTGAACATAGACAGAATATTGGATGTAATAAAAAAAAGAAGAATCACCTTTTTCGGTCTCATACAAAGAATGAACCCTAACAGACTGATTAAATAACCTATTTATACGCTTTAAAAATTTTAAAATCAACAAAAACAGGATCAGAGAAACTGAAAATAACACAGGACATCAACGAACATTTACCATTGAGAAAGAAATTATAAAACATCACAAGTTTCCAGAAAAAACTAAAAAAAAAAATATACTGACCAAAGAAAAAAAAATACTATGAAATGATGAATTTTTTCCTGGGTGTACAACAAGGTGACATTATCTGCACCTGCGCAGAAAATTACTATATTAAATGATTAAAAATTAACAATTAAAATTTACCTTAAAAATTAAAACAATGTAAAATGCATATGTAGTATATGTTAATTGCAACATAAAAATAATATTAAAATTCTAACACAAAACAACAAAATTTCCATATGCCAGAAACATATTAGAGTTTTAATTAAATATTTAAATCCAGGTGCATGACCTTAAGAAATCTTAAGACATTAGATAACATTGATACATTGTTGCTTAAGATATTTCAGATGTTAGTCCCTAGTTTAAAGTTCTGACACAATGCCACCTAACAGATACAGTCAACAAGGATGTGGTGTAACATTAGTTGGCAGTTGTAGCGAACACAGACAGGTGTATCGATTCATGATGTGTCCATGAGTAAGTTTATGTGTCATATTTGCAAATGGCTAATAATAAGCCCCTCTCAACAATTATTTCTGCATGTCTTAATCTTAATGGTGACTCAGTATTCTGAACTGAAGTAACTGAACAAAGTTTATTGTTGAAGATAGCATTCCAGTCACTTTGCCACTCACCACAAACCACCCTTTTCAGAAGACAGACAAGATCGTTAGAAAGGACACAATTAGTGAAAGGAGGCAACAAAGAAGCCTCTTTTGCTGCACAATCAGTGTTAATTGCCTGAAATTCCAATATGCCTAGCGATCCAGCAGAAGCTCATGGTTATGTTATGTGGAATCATTTCAGAGTTAACTAACTGTATATGACAGACAACAGAGTGTCTGATCTACATGTCACTAATTATCTACAAGGCACTCATGGAATCTGAACAGACAAGTACATGTCACAAATTATGAAGATGTGGAAGAAACATTGAAGAAATAAATTAATTGAAATACTAGTAATGTAGTATATATCTACTCAGCTAAAATGAAAAATAATAAATAAAAAATGAGCATAAATACCATTTACAGAGCAATACCAAAAATTTCTAACAGCATTTAGGATAAAAAAATATAAAAGAATATAATAAAACATTGTTGTGAAAAGTCCAAATTTAAAATAAAATATTAACTTTCAATTCAGTTTATGTCTCCTAATCTGTAATAAAACATAAAAGATGAGGGTTCAAGTTAACCCTTTTATATACATAACTCTCTATACCTAACCACCATTAGGTATTGCTTCAGAGGATGAAATGAATGACTTGTAGCGTGTGTGAAAATGCCATGCCTGACCGGGATTCGAACCTGGAACCTCCAGTTGAAACTACTTTTTTGCTATCACTTACACCACGGAGGCCGGCTCAAGTTTAACATTTTTTTTTAACCTCCAGGGCCACCTTAAGTATAACTTCAGAGAATGAGATGAATTACAATTATTTTGGAGCGTGAAAATGCCATCCCTGACCATGGTTTGAAACCTGGGACCTCTGGATGAAAGGCTGAGATGCTACCATTCATGCCACGCAGGCCACCAAGTTTAACCTTTCTTTCTTTTTTTTGTTTAGCCTTTGGTATTACCTTTCAGATAATACTTCAGAGGATGAATGAGGATGATATGTATGAGTGTAAATGAAGTGTAGTCTTGTACAGTCTCAGTTAGACCATTCCTTAGATGTTTGGTTAATTAAAACCCAACCACCAAAGAACACCAGTATCCACAATCTAGTATTCAAATCTGTGTAAAAATAACTGACTTCACTAGGACATGAATGCTGGAACTTTCGACTTGGTGAACCTAACCCAGTGGGATCACCAAGTTTAAACTCCAATTTCTTTTTTTTCCTGTTTAGCCTCTGGTAATTACCTTTCAGATAATACTTCAGAGGTTGAATGAGGATGATGTGTATGAGTGTAAATGAAATATAGTCTTGTACAGTCTCAGTTCGACCATTCCTGAGATGTTTGGTTAATTAAAACCCAACACCAGTATCCTCAATCTAGTATTCAAATCTGGGTAAAAATAACTGACTTTACTAGGACTTGAACATTGGAACTTTCGACTTCCAAATCAGCTGATTTGGGAAGACGCATTCACCACTAGACCAACCTGGTGGGTTACAAAGTTTAATCTTTCTTTTTCCTGTTTAGCCTCCGGTAACTACCGTTTTAGATAATACTTCAGAGGGTGAATGAGGATGATATGTATGAGTGTGAATGAAGTGTAGTCTTGTACATTCTCAGTTCGACCATACCTGAGATGTGTGGTTAATTGAAACCCAACCACCAAAGAACACCGGTATTCACGGTTTAACCTGTACCACCGGTATCTACAAAGTTTAACCTGGATTTATATAAGTGTACATTTCTTCTTTTCTTAGAAAAATGATCTCAAACAGTTAGAAAGATAAAATTCTGCATAGTGATTTTTAAAATGGATCTTCAGGAAGGGTAAAAAAACATTCATTAACAAATCCCAAGGGAATAAAAAAAGGGTTTGATAATGTAGCCAAGACCAGAAAAGCCAACTTCTAAAAAGGAATATGTTTTCATCATTCATCCTTAAGAAAGGGAAAAGAAGTGTAAACTGATTTTCTAAAGTCGCATCCTCAGTCTGTTTCAGATACAAGATTGAAATTCATTATAGGTAATTACTCAAACAATACTCATTGTAATATGTGCTTTAATTTTGTAAAAGTATTAAATAGATTTAGATATATTCACCAGTTTCCATTTGCATTCTGATCCTGTTGTGATTAAAACTTGAAATTCAGCACAGATGATCACATGTATTCCCTTAAACTACCTAAAAAGATTAACCTGGATCAAGGATAAAATTCATAGTACACGTTTATTGTGCAATATTAATGGAAGTTAGAATTTCGCTTTGTAAGTAACACCAATAATATCTGAAAAAATTAAGGCTTCCTTTTCAAACACCACTAAAAGTGTGAAAACATTAAGCATGGCTTTTCTAATTTCTGAATATATATTAGCATATTTTATTAGAAACTAAAAATTTGAAACAAACAATACACTTAAAATTCCATGAAAATAAATTTCAGTACCTTTTTTTTATGACAGTTAGCATGAAATTGGATAAAGCACTTTTTGCATAAAGCAGGTTTTACTAGCAATAATTAACTTAGTAGTAAGTTAATTAAGTGCTAATGTACTAAATTTATCCTATACAGAATGTAACAGAAATATACAGATGTAACAATAAAGTATACCTGGATGTTCATTTTTTAATTCTACATAAAAAATGACCAAAAAATATTTTATGAAGGAATGGCAATTTCCCAATCATTTCCCTTTTTTATCATCATGTAAAAAAATTTATATTCCAAGATTACACTGGGGGATCATTATAATATATGGTACATATATTTTTACCAGCGTTCTTCAATAAATAAAAAATTAAAGTGTAAACATATTCACAGATTTCAAAATGGCAGCCATGTTAATTCTGAGAAATCTTTCATAACTCAGTAATAGTTAGTTTTAACAAAGTAACTTTTATTACATAAAATTTTCACTTAATTGTAAATAAAATGATATTTATTTTTGTAAATTGATCAAAAAGCAACAAAGTTATTTAGGAAAACGATTACATAATTTTCAGCCAGATTTCATATCCACCATTATTAAATTAATATAGGCAAATTAAAAAATTTTTTTTTTCAGTTAGATATCCACAAGTTGTTTCTTTAGAACAATTAAATATGTATTGAATATCTATAATTTATTTGTAGGAGATAAAGCTCCAAAGCAGTTAACTCCTCTATATTCTGTTTTAAAAGAATAGGGTGGTGATGCTGCCACCCTATAACAGTGGCTGATGGATGATAATGAAATGGACTTTTTGTAATGTATGGAAAATGTCTTGGCTGACCAGGACTTGAACCCAGAACCTCCAGATTAAAGGCAAATACACTATCACTCTGTCATGGAGCTTGGCAATATGAATAAGCTTGATATTTTCATTCTTTCACAGTAAATAAAAGCTAATTAAGCCTGTTATAAATAAAATAATTTGTGAAACATTATCTACATTGCAAACTGGAGGCCTTCTTTATGTTTTAGCCATTATGGATCATTATATCAACTAATTCACTCTTCAGTTGAAAAAGATTGTTAATTTGTATGTCACCAATATTGCGGCAGAGCCAAAATACAGCGAAGTGCGAAGTATTTAGTCTTGGATATCTCAGCTTTCATTTAGTTCAGTGTGATTACTCACATCTATCTAGAACCACTGTATGGAGATGTGCATTTGAAAACAAGAATTTTCTAAGTAATCTCCTGCCATTGGCGGCCTTTTTATTTATTTAAAAATTAACATACTACCCTTATTAATATAAATACTAACATTATTAGTATTAATATACTGCATTATTAATAATTATTAATAATAATACAGTGTTCCATCATTTTCATGATTCACTCTTAAAAATGACTGAATAAACAATTTATCACTATAATAGAAAATTAACTTTCCTGAAGTCCTACAAAAGAACAAAATGAAAGTTATGAAAGTAATGAAACAAAAGTAGAAATAACAAAGATGGACCACTGAATGTGAAAATAGGAGGAGAAAAGATTATGGAGGTAGAAGAATTTTGTTATTTTGGAAGTACAATTACTAAAGATGGATGAAGCAGGAGTGATATAAAATGCCAAATAGCACAGGCAAAACGAGCCTTCAGTCAAAAATATAATTTGTTTACATCAAAAATTAATTTAAATGTCAGGAAAAGATTTTTGAAAGTATATGTTTGGAGTATCACTTTATATGGAAGTGAAACTTGGATGATTGGAGTATCTGTGAAGAAAAGATTAGAAGCTTTTGAAATGTGGTGCTATAGAAGAATGTTAAAAATCAGATGGGTGGATAAAGTGACAAATGAAGAGGTGTTGCGGCAAACAGATGAAGAAAGAAGCATTTGGAAAAATATAGCTAAAAAAAGAGACAGACTTATAGGCCACATATTAAGTCATCCTGGAATAGTCGCTTTAATACTGGAGGGACAAGTAGAAGGAAAAACTTGTGTAGGTAGGCAACGTTTTGGAATATGTAAAACAAATTGTTAGGGATGTAGGCTGTAGGGGGTATACCGAAATAAAACAACTAGCACTAGATAAGGAACCTTATAGAGGTGCATCAAACCAGTCAAATGACTGAAGCCAAAAAAAAAATAGAAAAACAATGGGATTTAATTAATTCTACATGATTACAATAAACAGCAGATTTATGGAACTTTGAACAGTACTTAAAACACCATAATTATAAATACGAGTAGATTTAAATAATTACATATTTGTTTCACTTTCAATTTCCTTAGAGTAAATGTTTGAAATGGCCTCCATTGGTGACAATGCACTGTAGTAGCAGTGATTTAATTATTGTCTTAGTCTTTCAAAAATCCCTGGTATAGTTCTGATATTTCACAAACCTTTAATTCTCTGCTGAAGTTATTCAATACTGAGCATTGGTGTACTGTAATAATAGCCAAGAATTATTTTTAACAACTCTTAAGGGACTAAATGGAATTGAATACGCCAAAATTTGCCTATTTATATAAATATGAATCTATATTTTTTATGTAATATTATTTCCCGCATCATAATACCTAAATAACAAAAAATTAAAAATAATTATTACTACATTCAGCTATTTCTTCTTTTTTTTATATAATGTTTTGTACTTTAAAGGTAAGTCATCATCTTAAGAGAATTTTTTTGGTGAATTTCATAAGAAAGCTACCTATTGTAATGTGTACCATGATTCGACTTCTGGAAAATTTTGACATATCTTTGTGTTTTACATACCCCAGACCCCAACACTACCGCCAGTTCAAAAGTTTATATATATATATATATTCTTGTGGACACGATAACTGCCGTAATTTTGTGCCAATCACTTTCAAACTAATAACGACCCAAAATCTCGGACAAGTTTGTTAATGGGCAAAATCGGACTATGGAGGTGGAAATGGGGGGGGGGGCTATTTTGAAAAAATAAAATATCACTATGACTTTCTTTATAAGTAAAATATTGAATTCGTCTAAAGTTCCTACTATTCTTTTGATAAAGGCCTAAAACATATCTCAGTAAAGTTTTTTGATATCACCAATCATTGGCCCAGCAGGTGGAAAAAATGGGGTTTCAAAGACAAGAAATATCATACCTCCCTTAATAGGCACGGTATCGAATTGGTTTAAAGTGGTTATTAATCCTCTAAACATTACCTAAAACTTTTGTCTGAAAAAATTTTTGATATGACCACCTCTTACGGCAAGGGATGACCAAGATGTTGCTGGAATTGTAAGAAGATGGTGCTTGTTGTATGCTAAACTGTGACATTTTTTCACATTCAACCATTGTCATATTGAGTAAATTTGAAGTTTTTCATAACTTTAAGCTGGATTTTTTTTTTAATCTCTAATTAGCACCAGTGAAATGTGCTCCATCTCCAGCTCCATCTTCTGGTGTGCGGAAAGGGATTTTTATTTTAGAGCAAAGTTTCAAATTTAAATTCTTCCATCCATTGACAAGGCTTGAACATGATTATAACTTATAACAATTTGACAAATTTTAATTGTTTTTTTTTTTCAATTTAAACTTCACTATAAAATAAAACAACACCCTAAAAATGATGAATAGTTATTGAAAGCACTGATGATTAAATCAAAAAACCATCACTAACTTAAGCAATAATTTTTTATCAATTTAATACAGACTGTCAGTAAATCGTTTGAATAGTTGATGTACACATTTAATTTTGTTAAGTAATTATTTAAATTATAAAATAAATAATAATGTTGTTTTGTGAAATTATTTTTATACAAATATGAATTAATCATCCAAAAAAATAAAAAATATAATTTTTCTGTTTTATGGTTTTATAGAAAATTCATCTTAATAAATAAATTTACAATTTTATAAATAATCCTTGTGAGATGTATTTACTGTTTTCCATGTTGAATACTGTTTACCTTTCTTAGCTTTATTCTTTTACTATATATTGACGTGTTTTGGAACAGTGTCAAAACTTATTGTACTAGTACTTTAAATTTCTGTTATTCTTCATATAATATTTAGTCAACAACCCTCCCCTTTTTGATGTCATGCCTTATCTGGTCTTCTTCTAGTTTTGTTATTGACGGTTATACTTATCTTCTTTTATGTTATCTACTTCTTGTTTTCAATAAATTGAGGTTCTTGAGAAGGACATGATCTTGATAGTTCATCTGTTCATCTATGATCGTTTTATTGTTAATTTTTTATTTGAAGATTTCTAAATTTTTTAAAATGCTCATTCTTCTTTAATACAGTTATGAATTAATTTCATTGATTCTTCCATTTTTACTGGATAAGTCCTTTTATTAAATGTGCGTTGCATAATTAGAATCTTGTTTTTGGTTTTTAAAAGATCTCATGTGTTCATTATATCATAATTTCAATTTTCTTCCAGTTTATATTGTATTGCATTTACATTTTATTTTGTATATATTATTAGTGTTGTATCTATCTTTTTCTTTTATATTACTATTAAAAATATTTTGTAGCATATTATTTATATATATAGCAATTTTTATATTATATTTACTAAATAGTTGTTTAATTGGGTAGATTTCTTTTCCAGTAAATCTTAATTTACTCCACTTAAAGGTTTTTTTTACCGTTTGTTGTTTAATTTAATTTCTTTTATTTCTATTTTTATTTATTTTTTCGAACATTTCTTTTTTATACAAGCTATTTTCTGTTATATGAAAAATAATGTTTAACTCTTTTTTATATGCTGGTTTCTTTAATAGTAATTTATGTAGTCTATCGTGCGTCCAAAAGCTGTTAATTTAATTCAATCGTAAGCTATGATGCTATCTGTATAAGATTCTTTCCTGTATATTATAAAATCTAGATTATTATTTTTTTTATTGTTAGATCTAAAAAATTAATAGTTTCATCTTTCTCTTTTTCCTGTATATTTAATGTTATGGTGAAATTTGAACATTTCTTCCAGAATCTATTCAATATTTCTTTTTAATTACCAATAGTGTCATCCACGTACCTATTATATTCTGAACAACTGTATTTTTTCATGATATCTGGTATATTTTCTTCTTCCATATTCTGTAAGAAAATTTTGCTTAGTATCACTGATAGTGGGTTGCCTATGCCTAGTCGTACTTCATTTTTTACATTATTAAATTGTAAACATATAATAAAAGAATGAAGCTACGAAAGATAAACAGTACTCAACATAGAAATCATAATGTTGTCAGCAGAAAGTATAATTAATAAGATTTGTAGTAAAACTTTTTTTTCTGTAATTTTTTCATAAAAATATGAAACAGTTATATTTTTTGATACAGAGTGATTTTTAGTCATATTACCCAATTTTAAATGTAATTTAAGAAAGGGAAATTTAGGTGGAATAAAAAAATGCATTTGTTACTTACAAAAGAGATTTAATAAAAAGCTATTACTTACATAATTGTTAAAGAATATGCTCAAAATGCCCGCCCCTTGCGGTTATACACGCACGGACTCTTTTCGGCGTATTAGCAGAAACCTTTTTAAGAGTCGCATTGGAAATATTCGTGATTAAGTCTGTAATATTGACTTTAAGTTCATCAATAGTGTGAGGATTGTTTTTGAAGGCCTCGGACTTAATATACCCCCACAAAATATAGTCAGGAGATGTGAGATCTGGGAACCTTGGAGGCCATAAGCCCTTGCTTATTATTCGATCATCAAAGAACTTTTGCAGAAAATCCACGGTTCTCGTGACATGTAGCGCCGTCTTGCTGAAACCAGCGATACCTTTCTTGAGGTTCCAGGAGGGACACAAATTGGCGCACAATATTCCTGTATACTTCACCATTTACTGTCTGTTCGAAGAATACGGGTCCGATTATCCAATGACGAGATATCGCACACCACACACCAATTTTTTCAGGATGCAAAGATTTGTCTTGTAAAGCGTTAGGATTTTCAACCGCCCAAATTCGACAGTTTTGACTGTTCACATAACCATCGAGATGGATCCAAGCTTCATCGCTAAAGAACGCTGTGTTTAAAAATTCGATTCCGTTATCGTTTACGAGAGACCTAAACCGACGGCAATATTGCAATCGCTTGTTTAAATATGGAGGCTGAAGCTCTTGGACTAATCGTACGCAATACGGATACAATTTCAATTTTTTAGCGGCTTTCTGAACACTCGAATATGACAAATCGACTTGCGTGGAAAGCTTTCGTAAACAGTATCTTGTTTTCACATTCTCTAAAACGTCATCTGTCAAGCGAGTCGGTCGACCACTACGTTTTCTCTCTCAAACACTACCTGTCTCTCGAAATCGGTTTGCTAGCTTAGAAATTGACATTTTTTCTGGCGGAGGAACTTAAACAAATTTAATTTGAAATGATTCTTTTACAGTCGCGTACGATTTCGTAGCAAAATACTGTTCAAGAATGAAAACTCGTTGTTCTATTGTAAAAGAGATTCTGTTCGTAACACGACCGGAAACGGCACAAAAGTTTACACAGCTCAAGGAGAATAAACTCACACTGCAGTATCTATACCGGTTGAGTAGTGCTATCAACTTTGTGTCACAAAACAAAATTTCCCTTTCTTAGAAAAAAATTACCAGACATTAACAATTAGGTAACAGGACTAAAAAATCAACCTGTATTTATTTTTAGTATTTCACAGAAAATTTTCCAAAAAGTATTTAATGCATGGTCATTGGAACTGATCTGCAAGAGATTCTTTATGTAGAATTACATCTAAAATCATAAATTTAGCCTTATAAATTTACATTATGTAAGTAAAAAACTTTATTGTTTAACTTTCGATCAAGTGATTTTAATGATTTTTTAATCATTATTTTAATAACAGGAAATGCATCCTTTCTTTCTCTTTTTCCATATGGTATTAATAAAGTATGGTAGTGCTAAATGGCTTTTCACCAGATTAAACATAAAAAAATTAAATTTAGCAAATGCTTCTGGGTCTAAATGATTTATTTTTCGATATAAAACACTACAATTCAAAAATTATAAACGAAAAGAATCTTTAAAATTATGTAACATAATTTTTTTAAAAATTGAAAAGCAGAAATTTTAATGTAAAAACTTTTAGAATATGGAAACTCTAACCAAAATGGCAGGCATTCACTAATTTTCTCAGTTAGTTTTAAAAGGAGTATATGGTACTTCTTAAGTAACTATTTAACCATGAAACACTAAAAAAAAAAATCCTCAAAACATTCTTTTATTCAGTATGAGACCACTATTTGGAGCGTACTGTAGTCCATCTTTGAAACTAGATGTGAAAAATATTAACACCCATTTTGGCTAAGGTTGTAATAGCCAAAATGTTTTTTTCATCAAAATTTTTGTTTATCATTTCCTTTAAAATGATATGTTACAAAATGTAATCTTCCCATTTAAACTGTTTCATTTCCCTTCCTTCTACGCACTGGAGTTTGGAGATCTCATACCAAAAAAATAGATTTTTAGCTAAGAGCATATACTAAATTTTATTTTTTTAGATTTAACTGTTTAAAAGTCATTTAAGGGATGCCATATCTATTTTGTAATGTATATACAGAGCGTTTCATAATGTTCGTAGGAGTTACAAAAATTCAGTACAAAAAAGTATTTCACTTACCTAAATGACAGTTGTACGAGGTGATGCAGAGACTCAAACAGTTTTTGTTAAAATCTATAAATGCTCAATATGTGCTCCTCTGGTGACACGGCACACATCAACACGAAAGTCTAGCTCTTGCCAAACTCGTTCTAACATGTCATTATCAACAGAGTTGATTGCATTGATTATGCGATCCTTTAGCTCAGCGATATCGTGCGGCATTGGTGGGATAAGCACCTTATCTTTCACGTAACCCCAGAGAAATAAATCACATGGCGTGAGGTTTGGTGATCTTGGTGGCCACAACATAATGTGTTGGTCTTCTTCAGACGCACGTCCTATCCAGCGCCAAGGTATTGTTGTGTTAAGGTACTGTCGAACCTCGTTATGAAAATGGGCAGGACAACCATCTTGCTGGAAAATGAAGTCGGTTGAGTAGCTGAGGCATAAGCCATAATTGTAACATATCCAGGTATATCATGCCGGTTATTGTCGTTAACGTAAAAAAGAACGGCCCATACACTGCCTCACGAGAAATCGCACAAAATGCGTTTACTTTCGGAGAATCCCGAATGTGTTCCACATAAGCGTGTGGGTTTTCAGTTTCCCAAACTCACAAGTTATGACGGTTTCCTTTGCCGCTAATATGGAAAGTAGCTTCATCGCTGAAAATCATCTTGTTTACAAAACCTTCATCTAACAGCATCTTTTCCTGTAACTGTAAATAAAAATCGAGCCTACGTGTTTTATCTCCACCAGAAATCTCCATCTGGATTAATTGAAGATGGTACGGTTTGCATAATAAACGTTTACGGAGAACTCTCCACACTGTTGTTTCCGGAATTCCTAATTCTCTGCCTACAGCCGCAGTCGATTTTGACGGGCTGCGAATGAAACTTGCACACACGCGTTCGACATTGACTTCTGAGGTTGATGGACGACCAGTTGATTTTCGCTTGCACAAGCAACCAGTTTCACTGAATTTGTTATACCATGCACGAATTGAATTGTCACTTGGTGGCTCCTTATAAAATTTCAACCGAAATGCACCGTTGCACAGAAATTACTGACTTTGACGAGTGAAATTCTAACACACAAAACGACTTCTCGCTTCCCGTGGCAGCCATTTTTTCTACTGTCGACGCCTAGCGAGCAAGTGGTTTACTAACTGCCTAGTATATGTGGAAAAAACTATTTGAAGTACTCTTTCGTACAGTACTTGTTCTATTCTTATGAGTGAAATAGTTTTTTTTAATGAATTTTCGAAACTCCGAAGAACATTTTGAAACGCTCTGTATAAAGAAATTAAAAAAATAAATAATTAAATTAAAAAAATAAATATGAAATGAATAAATGAAAATATAAAGAAATCTATTCAGATTCTATAAAGAAGTTTTTAGCAAAAAAATAAATTAATCTATTCTGCTGGTAATTTATTCTGTTTGTTTCGGGTAATAAATTTACCAAATATTTTTTATATTACACATAGCTCAGTAACAGTTTGTAATATCAAAACTTCACCATAGTTACGAATTTGAATTAAAAGAAATATTAAGTAAGTCAGTGGACTTAATTTCTTTAAGCTAACTTGGTGGCAATGGAGATATAGATATTTTTACTTAATTCCATAAAAAATATCACTGAATTGAATTGAATTTTGTATATGCCTAATAACATTTTTAACATAAAAAAATAAAATATTTTTAAATTAATTAAAAAAATATAACAAGAAAATAATGTAATAAGAAAGAAAATGAAAAAAATATTTTGCGAACATAATCCTACTTTATACAAAGCTCAGTACATGCATACATACTTATTAAACCATTTATTTTTTTAATTTGCCCCAGAATTCCCCCTTCTCCAAAAACCGAAAAAAGCTACCTTATTATTTATTACATATTTTTTAACCGACTTTGTTTTATGCCTTCCTAGGCATGGTAGTACCTAGAACGTAGGCATTTTTTTTTTTTTTGTCTTCAGTCATTTGACTGGTTTGATGCAGCTCTCCAAGATTCCCTATCTAGTGCTAGTCGTTTCATTTCAGTATACCCTCTACATCCTACATCCCTAACAATTTGTTTTACATATTCCAAACGTGGCCTGCCTACACAATTTTTCCCTTCTACCTATCCTTCCAAAATTAAAGCGACTATTCCAGGATGCCTTAGTATGTGGCCTAAAGTCTGTCTCTTCTTTTAACTATATTTTTCCAAATGCTTCTTTCTTCATCTATTTGCCGCAATACCTCCTCATTTGTCACTTTATCCACCCATCTGATTTTTAACATTCTCCTATAGCACCACATTTCAAAAGCTTCTAACCTTTTCTTCTCAGATACTCCGATTGTCCAAGTTTCACTTCCATATAAAGCGACACTCCAAACATACACTTTCAAAAATCTTTTCCTGACATTTAAATTAATTTTTGATGTAAACAACTTATATTTCTTACTGAAGGCTCGTTTAGCTTGTGCTATTCGGCATTTTATATCGCTCCTGCTTCGTCCATCTTTAGTAATTCTACTTCCCAAATAACAAAATTCTTCTACCTCCATAATCTTTTCTCCTCCTATTTTCACATTCAGTGGTCCATCTTTGTTATTTCTACTACATTTCATTACTTTTGTTTTGTTCTTGTTTATTTTCATGCGATAGTTCTTGCGTAGGACTTCATCTATGCCGTTCATTGTTTCTTCTAAATCCTTTTTATTCTCGGCTAGAATTACTATATCATCAGCAAATCGTAGCATCTTTATCTTTTCACCTTGTACTGTTACTCCGAATCTAAATTGTTCTTTAACATCATTAACTGCTAGTTCCATGTAAAAATTAAAAAGTAACGGAGATAGAGAACATCCTTGTCGGACTCCCTTTCTTATTATGGCTTCTTTCTTATGTTCTTCAATTGCTACTGTTGCTGTTTGGTTCCTGTACATGTTAGCAATTGTTCTTCTATCTCTGTATTTGAACCCTAATTTTTTTAAAATGCTGAACATTTTATTCCAGTCTACGTTATCGAATGCCTTTTCTAGGTCTATAAACGCCAAGTATGTTGGTTTGTTTTTCTTTAATCTTCCTTCTACTATTAATCTGAGGCCTAAAATTGCTTCCCTTGTCCCTATACTTTTCCTGAAACCAAATTGGTCTTCTCCTAACACTTCCTCCACTCACCTCTCAATTCTTCTGTATAGAATTCTAGTTAAGATTTTTGATGCATGACTAGTTAAACTAATTGTTCTGTATTCTTCACATTTATCTGCCCCTGATTTCTTTGGTATCATTACTATAACACTTTTTTTGAAGTCTGACGGAAATTCCCCTTTTTCATAAATATTACACACCAGTTTGTATAATCTATCAATCGCCTCCTCCCCTGCACTGCGCAGTAATTCTACAGGTATTCCGTCTATTCCAGGAGCCTTTCTGCTATTTAAATCTTTTAATGCTCTCTTAAATTCAGATCTCAGTATTGTTTCTCCCATTTCATCCTCCTCAACTTCCTCTTCTTCCTCTATAAAACCATTTTCTAATTCATTTCCTCCGTATAATTCTTCAATATATTCCACCCATCTATCGACTTTACCTTTCGTTTTATATATAGGTGTACCATCTTTGTTTAACACATTATTAGATTTTAATTTATGTACCCCAAAATTTTCCTTAACTTTCCTGTATGCTCCGTCTATTTTACCAATGTTCATTTCTCTTTCCACTTCTGAACACTTTTCTTTAATCCACTCTTCTTTCGCCAGTTTGCACTTCCTGTTTATAGCATTTCTTAATTGCCGATAGTTCCTTTTACTTTCTTCATCACTAGCATTCTTATATTTTCTACGTTCATCCATCAGCTACAATATATCGTCTGAAACCCAAGGTTTTCTACCAGTTCTCTTTATTCCGCCTAAGTTCGCTTCTGCTGATTTAAGAATTTCCTTTTTAACATTCTCCCATTCTTCTTCTACATTTTCTATCTTATCTTTTTTACTCAGACCTCTAGCGATGTCCTCCTCAAAAATCTTCTTTACCTCCTCTTCCTCAAGCTTCTCTAAATTCCACCGATTCATCTGACACCTTTTCTTCAGGTTTTTAAACCCCAATCTACATTTCATTATCACCAAATTATGGTCGCTATCAATGTCTGCTCCAGGGTAAGTTTTGCAGTCCACAAGTTGATTTCTAAATCTTTGCTTAACCATGATATAATCTATCTGATACCTTGCAGTATCGCCTGGCTTTTTCCAAGTGTATATTCTTCTATTATGATTTTTAAATTGGGTGTTGGCAATTACTAAATTATACTTCGTGCAAAACTCTATAAGTCGGTCCCCTCTTTCATTCCTTTTGCCCAGCCCGTATTCACCCACTATATTTCCTTCCTTGCCTTTTCCAATGCTTGCATTCCAATCTCCAACTATTATTAAATTTTCATCTCCTTTTACGTGTTTAATTGCTTCATCGTAGGCATAGAACGTAGGCATAGAGTATTAAAAAAAAATACTTAAATGGCAATATTGAGGGTGGGGGGAGCCAATCAAAGTTTAAAAACATTGATTTTTTTAATCTTTTAAAACTTTTTTTTGGTTTATTTTCATATATCATTATTTTTCCACAATCTAAGAATAAATAACCAATGTTGTCGATATATTTTGTTTTTTGTTGGTAATTAATTCTGCATATAAACTTGAAGCATGTATGTAGGAATATGGAACTGAAATTTTTTAGCATTGAAAATTGCCATAATTGAACCCTAGATCACCTGAATGAAAGACAAAGACACTAACATTCTACCACTGAAATCAGCAATTTGATAAAGAGCATGGTAAAATAATAAGTTAAACGTTCAACAATATGCTTACTGTTGTTGAGTGTTTACTGTTAAATATTCATAATAGGCTTATCAAAAATAAAAATCATAAAACGTTTGGAAGACTTTTATCGAATACTAGCTTATGTTTGGTAATACAGGCTATTTTTTGAATCTCAGCTTAAAACCTAATATTTTTTTTCCCAATCCCGTAAGTTTCCTTATTATGGATACATTACTGTTACACATAAATAAATATTATATTAAAATCTATACGTAGAATAATTTACAATGTATAATTTTGTCTTCATTTTCCCTTAATTGAAAATCACTTTAGAAATGAATAAATGTGCAGTTCTTCAAAGATACAAAATCTCTGCCCAGTTTTTTCTGGAAGAATCAAGAGCCATGAGAGAATCTTGATTAGTCAGCATCAAAAAATATAAAATTATTGAATAATAAAAAAGTAATTAAAATTTATCTAAATAATTTATAAATAATTAATAATAAATAATAAATTTATAAATAATTTAGTACTGATTTTTTAAAAGATAACTTTCGAATCTAAGTAAATTGTAGAAAAGATTTTTTTAATGATTAGGTAATTTATTAAATTAATAAATTTAAATTTAAAAATTAATTTATTAAATAGCAAAAGAGCAGCTTTAATAAACCTTTTAAAAATTGGAATTGTATATTACTAGCACACAAATGACAATATTTGTTCATCGGATTAAAAAGTCTTAATTATTGTTATCTTTGTGTTCTAGGTTAGAATTGTAGCTGTTACACGGCAGAAAATTGGAGGCCTTGGCTTGAGTATTAAAGGAGGTGCTGAACATAAGTTACCAATCCTGATCTCACGTATATTTAAAGATCAAGCTGCTGATCAAACAGGGGAATTGTTTGTTGGTGATGCTATAATTAAAGGTAACATTATTTTATTAAATTTTTCGTGAAAGAACTGATTGAATCATGTGTATATATAATTTTGGTACCGCGTGTAGCTTAATTTGTAACAGATAAATATTTAGTAATTTACATATAAATCTTGATTTTAGATAAAAATTTAGTAATTTATATTTGCGTAAGAAGTGAACCATTATACCATTTAGTTAAATAATAGTTACGTAGTTGATCTTGTACATATTCTGGATTATTTATCGTGAATTAATTAATGAAATTTCAGAAAAGAATATTAAAGTTTATAGGAATTTAAATACGATTAAACTTAACACTGTACATTCAGCTAAATTCAAATGTACCCTTTGTGGTATTGTATTACATGTGAAATAACTACTGATCAGTCGAGTGCTGATACCTCATAAATTAGCTAATTAATAAAAAATATGTAAATAAACATTTTAGTAACTGCATAAAATAATAACTTTCTCCAAAATAAAATAACTTTACCTCTTTTACAGATTTTTCTGTTGAGAAAAATATTATTTTTTGACATTTAAAAATATAAACATTATTTATTGTCAAAATTTTGTACCAGTAAAGAGGAGGTGTTATTGCCTATCAGTGTTGTAATAACATATTATTAAGAAGCATTTTGATTTTTCCTTAATACTTATTAGAATTATTTGTATTTGTACAATCATTTATCTTATTGTATAAATCGGAATATCCTTGACCCGAAGTGTTTATATGCTGCAGAAGTTATACCAACAAGAATTTTTACCAAACTAAGAGATCAAAAGCAAAATAAAAGAGGTATAAACAATATTTCTGTACAAATAATCAAACAAAATAAATCATGACTTGTACTGAATTTGATAAATTATCCATTTTATATTAATATTCTAAAATTAAAATATATTTTACAAAAAATTTTTTTATATAATATATTTTATGATATGTATTTATAAATACAAATTCTTATACTAAAAATTATAAAAGTAAATGGCTTAGTTATCTATATATATAAAAATGAATGTTTGTCTGTCTGTATGTCTCTTATGCCTTCCTAAACCGTTCATCCGATTGCGATGAAACTTTGGTAAGTTGTTGTGCGCACGCCCGTGAAGGTTTCTGAATTAGTTTGGACCCGCTAGGTCGCGCTGTGGTCGAGATATTTTGAAAATTTGTATTTATGGTCCGATTTGGCTCATAATCAGAATATATGTTACTTACATGGAAATAAATACCTCTACAAAAAATGGATCCGCTAGATGGCGCTGGGATTGAGATATTTGGAAAAAATTACATTTATGGTCTCATTTGGCTGATTTTCAGAAGATGTAATAGTGTGAAAATAAAAATTTTTGTGAAAGATGGAAAAACGGAAATAGGGAAAAGGGAGGAAGAGAAGAAGTGATGAAGGGAAATTTTGTGAAGTTCCGTATTGTTCCGTTTTTTAATGTTTTATCAAACCTTCAATTGCGTTCATTTAACCTGTTTACTGATATACTCAAATCTAGCAATAGCGAAGTATTGCTGGGCCTGCTAGTTAAAACATATAAATAATTACAAAAACTTTTTTATTTTCAAATATTAGGATATCCCAAAAATACCTTCAGTCGTTGTATACAAATAATATACAGTGCAAATATTTATTAGGATTATTATTTCAAATAATTTAAATTAGCTGGATAAATTAAATTTATTTAAGTACATTAATGAAATTAAGTAAATTCTAAAATTCCAAATACTAGTAAATTAGTTTTCCTAAGCGCCTGAAATTTGAAATGCAACGTATATGATTTATATTTTTATTAAAAATAATTTTTTTGGTATTACTCACTAATTTATTTTATAGAATGAAACTAAGGTAACAATTTAATTCAATGTACATATATATAAAAATGAAAATTTGTCTGTTTGTATGTCTCTTATGCCTTCCTAAACCGTTCATCCGATAGCGATGAAACTTTGGGGAATGGTTGGACGCATGCCAGGGAAGGTTTCCGAATTAGTTTGGACCCGCTAGGTGGCGCTGGCGTCGAGATATTTCGAAAAATTGTATTTATGGTCCGATTTGCCTCGTATTCAGAAAACATGTTACTTACATGGAAAGAATTATCTCTACTAAAAATGAACCCGCTAGATGGCGCTGGGATTGAGATATTTACAAAAATTATATTTATGGACCGATTTGGTTCATATTCAGAATATGAATATTAGTTATGTGAAAAGAAATATTTTTGCAAAAACAATACCCGCTAGGTGAGGCCGGTGTCGAAATATTTACGAAACAAATATACAGACTTTTTTATTCTATATATATATATATATATATATAAATAAGGTATATTCGTATGTGTGTCCGCTGAAGACCAAAAAACTAATGGACCAGTGGAAAGAGAAAAGGAGAAAACAGGAAAGGATAAAAAGGAAACTGGGAGAGGAGCGAGGGAGAAGGGTGAAAGGGAGAAGTTGGAAAGGGAAAAGGGGAAGGAGAATAAGTAAAAGGTAAAATTTGTGAAGTTCGGTATTTTAATTTTTTTATCAAATTTTCAATTGTGTTCATTTAAACTCTCTCTCTCTCTCTCTCTCTCTATATATATATATATATATATATATATATAGCAATAGCGAAGCGTTGCTTCGCTATTGCGATATATTGCTTTGCCTGCTAGTATATTATAATAATTGTATTATTACATCATAATTTTATTATTCTAATGTTGTGTTAAAGAAAATGTTGCAAATTGATTTTTCTTTTCTTCATTTCCAATATAGCAGAAAGGTACATTGACCATTGTTGATATAATATGAAATATTGATAAAAAAATTTCAACTTTGTCGTTTAAAAAAATTATTTTAAATTTAACCATGCAACACTCTGTAAATAAAATGTCAAACAAATCCATGCACACATCAAATTTTAAGTGTTTCATTTGTATACACCCACCCACCCACACACACACACACACACACACACACACACACACAAAACATGCCTCAAAAGACAATTGTTGCCCCGAATTCAAAAAAATTTATATACAAATAAACTAAATACTATCTGCTACAATTAAGCTTCTGTAAAACACACTTTGCTTCAAATACAGAGAAACTATATTTAATAAATAGTTATGCAAAAACTTGAAAAAAATTATAAAAATTCACTTCCCTCAAAGCTGTTTCAGTTCCAAAATAATAAACAACAAAATAATGTTACTCTAAAAAGATGTTACTCTTAACAATAGTGCAGCTTGCTTATTTTTTCTAAACCAGTTGTTATATTTTGAAAAACTCTTCATCAAAAATACCAATGTTGCCTCTAATGAAATTCTTGAACCGCTAACAGTAGTGGAGACTTTAAGCATAATCAGCATTAGTTACCTCATGGAAAACGTGCAAACCTGCATTTGATATGGATAACATTTCAGCATTCTGCTTCTTTACACTGCAGTGTGAGCTGAACTTCATGAAATGTTCTTTTCCTGGCTTAGTTCCCACAAAGATCTATGAAGAAATCTTGGAACTACTGCTTTAATGTCCTGTATGACTTGTGTCATTAAAACTGACCTGTGTCAGGCACGTTTCTGGTCAAACACCAAATATATTTAACAAAAATTTTAACTAACTTCTGAATAATACTTTTCACCGGTGCTTCTTTTTCAAGTTTCTTTTGAACTTTCACCGACACACCACATGAGATTTCGTTTCTACTTTTCACTGGTGCTTCTTTTTCAAGTTTCTCTTAACTTTCATCGACACACCACATGAGATTTCGTCACTAAATAAGTCTTCATCACGAATACCCATTCTGCAACAGTTAGCTGCATTTTAACAAACTACAACACACGATTATGCAACCAAAAGCCAATGCTCGACACAGACTGGTAATACTAAACGTACAGGCAATATACAGTCCTTCCCACTCCAACTCCGGTCGTACATCTTCCACATTATTTTACCAATATATCCATTTTAACAAAAATATGCATTTAGTATAAACTATTGGGTGATAGGGCCTTTTTAAGTGAACACTGTATACGATGATTATAATGAGGCATTTTTCTTTTTTTTATAATAATAGAGAACTTATAAAAAAATTAGGAAATAAGAGTTCACATTCTACCATCAATTAATTTCTTTTTTATATTTTATATATCTATATAAGATACCTATATACCTATATATATATTTTTATATACCTATATAAACATGAGATGTAATTTTTCATGGAAAACACTACCAATGGATTGTATAAAAATATGTTTTGTCTAAAAATTGTGAAAAATGTATTTTATTTTCATGTTATGAAAATAAGAAAACATTCCACATTAATGTGAATCAGAATCTATTCTTTTGTGTATACAATTTTTATGTTATCCCATAAGTCAGTACGTGTTTATTTCTCTATTTGTTTTAATGGTAACGTATTAAAATAAAATTAATATTAGTGGCAAAATACGTTCTAATGAAATATGCAGCAGGATGAACTTAATTTAAGATGACATAAATTTACATCACTGAAATAGTAATAGTTTTCACATTTGGAATGTTGGATACTCACTCTTGAAGAAAATTTTTATAGTATATCAACTAAGATTATGTTATAGAAAAATTTCCCAAGCAAAGAAGATTAAACAAGTAAAATTTTAAATCACCTTTAAAATAATTTTGGATGGAGGTTTCTTCCAACAAGTTGCCGAATAATTTTATTTTTTTATTGTCTCAGCAAGGATTATTTTAGTTAATTCATTTCAAAGACAAGAATTAGATTATAATAAAAATGAAAAAAAACATTTTTTAAAAGCTTTTAGTTAACTAGCTTTAGGAACAATCAAATCTTGCAACTGCTATATCTTTTGATCTATCGTATGAAAATCAATGAAATTTGGTACACGTATGTAACTTTGATGACAATACAGCACTACGGTGTTGAAATTTGATATGATCCACCACCACGCCCCCCACACACTACCCCTATGTTAAATTCATGAATTTAGTTGAAAATGTTCATTTCTCATGAACTATCGTATGAAAATGATTGAAATTTGGTACACATATGTAACTTCGATGTGTAAAAATAAATATTTTTACTTTTTTTTAAGTCTTAAAAAAATACAAAAAACAAAAAAATTACAAAAATATATTTGATTACATATAAAAAATTATTTTTTAAAAAAGCTTTTATTAATTAATATTAATATTAATAAAAAAGGAAACAAATTAGAAAAAAAAACTCTAAAAAGTAAAAAAAAAGAAATCAAATTAAGAATTTTAAATAAAAAAATATAATATATTTATTAATAAATATAAAAATGCACTGAAAAGTAAAAAATAAATTATATAAATATCTAATAAATAAAAAATAAATAAATGTAATGATTATTAAATTTTAAAATTAAGAGTAATGAAAATATTTAGTTAAATAAAAGCGTGGCACAGTTTTATAACTGTGTTTTCGAATGAGTATTTATAGACATTTGCTGTATTTTAAAATATATCTTTTGTTTAATGAGGTTGTTTAGTATATGTATATACTTTATTTATCGCTAATAAAATAACTCAAGTTTTAATTCTTTGATGGTTAAAATTTGCACAGAGATTACCTTTAAGGGTTAATAAGATTAAAAATAAAAATTAAATTTAGAAATCTTGCACAAAGTTATTACATTTTGCTGGTAATCTGAAAAATTATTAATTATTATCATTATAATTGTAATCGTAATTATGAATTCGTTAAATAAAAATTCATAATTAATTAAAATGAAACTTTTAGCGGAAAGAGTGCGTTCAATTTGGCTTAGATTACAAGCAGAATTCGAAGATGAACTTCAACTATGTGAGAACATGTACAAAGAAAGCGAGTGGGTGCATTTTCCCAGATTGTTACTTGTAGCTAGTCAGTCTCAACTGGAGAGGTTCCAGCAGACCTTTCCGCCTCCTCGCGTCGTTATTGACAATGAAAATGAAGATTAATTGTTGTAAAAAGAATGTTGTGTTGTTTTAAATATATTATAAAAACTGCGCCAAGCTTTTATTTAACTAAATATTTTCATTACTTTAAATTTTAAAATTTAATAATTATTAAATTTATTTATTTTTTATTTATCGGTTATTTATTAGATATTTATACAATTTATTTTTTTACTTTTCAGTACATTTTTATATTTGTTAATATAATATATTTTTTTGTTTAAAATTCTAAATTTGATTTAATTCTTATTTTTTTACTTTTTAGAGGGTTTTTCTAATTTGTTTCTTTTTTTTATTAATGTTAATATTAGTTAAATAAAAGTTTTTTTTTAAATAATTTTTTATATGTAATCAAATATATTTTTGTAATTTTTTTTGTTTTTTGTATTTTTTTTGTATTTGTTTTAGGTATTTTGACCCAGAGGAGTTCAATGGAAATTCAGTTTGTTGAGTAATAAAATAAGTAATTTTTAACACAATAATATTTTGATACTAGTGTAAATTATTTGTAATATGCATTAAAATAAAATCAACTGCTTTCATATAACATTTAAATTAGTCTCAATTGCACAGAAGATTTTTTAGAGATATCATTATCTATAAATGTCAATTTTTAAATAAATGATGGGTGATAAGCCATAAACCCATTATATATTAATTATGTGTAGATAAACTGAACTGCTAAGAGTCAAGTCTAGAAATATTTAGATATTAAATGACCACATACTCCTCTAGACCCAAAATCTTCAGTACATTCCATATTTAATAACAATAGACTTTTAATAAAGTAATACAATATTACAAACACTTACTGTAGCACACTTGATACAATAAAAATTATTTTTTTTGTTGGGCAACCATAATAAAAACAACAGCATTTATAAGTATGAATTCCTAGGGAAACATATAACAGAATGTTCAAATACACAGACATTAAAATTACTTTTTTTTGATAACTTATTCTACATTTAGAAACGTGATTTTTATTGTACAGTACATTATTTACATTGTAATAAATAAACAAAACCATAATAGTTATTCATTGATAACAATATTAAAAAATGCTTATGATAAATTCATGTAAAAATCACAATCTACAACATAATGAATGACATAATATCTATTACTCACACATGTAATTTATATATTTGGAATAACAGCTGTAAAATGTATAAACAATCATTTTTATAACCTTATAACCAATGCAGTAAGGTTAACCTAATTTTATCACAATAAACATTCAATGTACTTGAAATGTTCAATTGTCAATATAAAAACCTTACCAATACAAAATTTAACATTGTATATTATAATATTTTAAGATTGATAAAGCATAAAAAATTACTAGTTTCAATTTAAAACTGGTTTTCTAGTTTCTCTGCTACAAATCTGTTTTGTCTAGTAGATCAGTATTACCCATTTGGTAACCAAACTGTAAATATCTCCCACATCAAACCTGAAATTTTACACTTTCATTCATTATAAAACTATATTTATTTAGCGTGAATTAATTGATAAATGCATGAAGGTAACATAATATCTGTAAAATAGGAACAAGTGAGAAAAACCACCAGGTTAGAACAGTTATTGACGTTCTATTTAAAATTTACTACAGTACTGTGAAAAGGTATATCATGAAACAAGAACTTGTTTACTCACTTCTTGGTATAACATTTTTTGTAATAAATAAAAAAATTAAGTACATTGTAAAGAACAGTTTTTTTATTTCCCATATTATAAGGGCATATACAAAAATAACTTAAATCTGTACCCAGGATAAACCCTAGATGTAGCTGTGAATTCTGTCCCTAGTTGAAGATTACAGTATTTTGTGTCAGAATCTCCCAATTGGCATTTAATGTCGGTTTTATTTAATATTTGTAAAACATGTTCTGTGATTTTTGTGATGGGTGATCAATTATAAAGAGTGGAAAGTCGGCAATAAATTTTGTTTCTTCTTAGGGAAAATGCTTGGCAAAACAGTAGTGATGCTTTAAAAAGCTTTTAAAAATTTTAATTGCTTTCATATAAAACAACGGTCTGAGTGATTTTCATACTTCAAAGGCAAATGTTGCTTG
This sequence comes from Lycorma delicatula, assembly GCF_047948215.1. Taxonomy (NCBI): domain Eukaryota; kingdom Metazoa; phylum Arthropoda; class Insecta; order Hemiptera; family Fulgoridae; genus Lycorma; species Lycorma delicatula. The sequence goes on from NC_134455.1 coordinate 136,206,128, forward strand.
AAACCCAATCAAAATCTGGTCGACCTTCTATACAATGATGAAAATTTTGAAAAAGTTGTAATGAATTTTATGAAGATTGTTCTGGGCCACTGAAGAGATTTCTGAACTGATTTGTATGTCTTCGAATTCTTGTTAGTGAATTTTAACAGATGATTTGGACATGAAACACGTTGCTGTAAAATGTGTGCCTTGATTACTAATAGATCAGAACATCTGAAGGTCATGAATCAGTAGTTAATGCATGTCATACGTTGAAAAACAACTTCAAAATTATCCAAACTTTATTTCTAAATTTATGAAAGGTGATGAAAGTTGGTGCTATGGATGTGACTCAGAAATAAAACAAAAGACAAGCAGATATCACAAAGTTTACCGAAACCAAAGCACAGTAAGTTTGATCAAATAGGAAAACTATGTTGATTTGCTTTTTTGACATGAACAGGATTGTTCACAGAGAATTTGTGAACAAATTCCTTCTGAATAGAAGTTATATTAGTATTTCTATGTGGATAAGTTGAGAAGATTGCATGAAAGTATGAAACAAAAACTCCTGTCAATATAAAGAATGGCGATTGGTTTCTGCATCATGATGGCTTAGTTCATACTGCCAATTACAACAAAAAATTTGTCAAAAAAAATGAAAGGACTGTTTTTCCCCACCTTAGCTACTTACTCAAGTCTTGATCTCTACAACTTTTTCTTGTTCACGAAAAAATGACTCAAAGGGAAGTGTTTTACTACTGTAGAGAAATTCAAAGGGGTCTTTTCAGAAAATTCAAAAATATTTCCAGCAGTAGAAAAACCATTGGAAAAAGTGAATTAAGCAATTGGTTGAATTCAAACTTTTTTTTTATAATTCCAGTTATTTATGGACACCCCCTCACACTTTTTAACTGTGTAAATTCACAAGTCAACTAGTGTTGAATAACATCCATTATTATTTTAATAATTTTAATAGTTAATTATGTAATATTTTTAAATAACTTTAGCAATTTAATATAATGTATAATTTTAAATAATTTTAATAACTGTTAGTTCACTGTGATATTGTTAACAAGTACATTTAATATTCTTCATATATTCATTTCACAATTTTGCAAATTCACACATTAGTCATTTGATCTTCCTTATAAGAATGCATGTACAAATGCATGACCAAGGCTGTAAATAAATAAATAACACTACAAAATAAAAATCTTTCCACATCTGCTACTTTCAGCTTTGTGTTGAAAGTTAATTAAAATTATAATAAATGACTCTATAAACAATGTTGAGTATGGTATTTGATAAACACTTAATAAATCACTGTACTAATTTTGGTAATTTAGATGTTGTACAAAACAGCCTGTTCAATTCACATCTGTAAACAAGGTTTTTATGAAGATGAGGAATATCATTTTGACATGAAGTAAAATATGATCTTTTAGGTTGTGTTATTTTTTTTTTTAACTTACGGGAACACCGTTAGGTATTGCTTCAGAGAATTTTATATACATATATATACTAGTATAACTACAGATGGGTCGAAGCAGCACGATATCGTTGGATGCGCGTTTATTGTTAATGACCGAATATACATGTTTGGTTAGTCCAATCTTACAAGTGTGTTTACTACTGAACTATACGCTATAAACAAGGCTTTGAATATTATTAACCATAAGTATCGTCATATACTTACTGTAACGACTCGTGTAGTGCTCTCCAAGCCTTAGAAAAATTTTATTCCAGACATCCTATCGTCACCGAAATCTACAATGCAATCGCCGAGTTGAACCATCGCAACACACAAGTGAGTTTCTGCCGGATTCCTAGCCACGTGGGGATTCCGGTTAATGAACGTGCAGATTCCGCTGCTAAAGACGCACGCAGTCAATCGTCCTTCACTACCCATGTTACTACAACCAACTTTATTAACCATATCTCGCTCTTCGCGCGATGTGGTAAGATGACTGAATTGCCACGGTAGATAACACACTTCGACGTGTCAAATATACTGTGTTGCCATGGGATTCCTCCCACAGGAAACTTCGCCGAGAGGAAGTGGTCCTCTACCGATTGCAGATAGAACATACGAGAGCTACTCACGAGCATCTGATGTCACCAGAAAATGCACCGATATGTATACGACGCAAGTGCACCCCACATACTTGTGGATTGCATACGTTATGCGGCCTTGCGTCGTAAATTTGAATTGCCCAAGAATTTTTGTCAAATTCTGGAATAATAAAGAATTTTTTGACCGGGTATTTTTTACTTCTTCGAGCTATTAGTATTGTACAAACGTTTTAATAGTATTCTTACATTTTTTTGTACAGTAGTTGTATATTCTTGTGTTTAACATTTTAGTTTAAGTTTTTTTATTTTGTCCTTTGTTTTTAATATTTTAGTTTGAGTTTTAATCTTATTTTTAAATTTCTAATTTACGTTTTTATTATATTAGGTTTTGTATTTATGTTTCATGTTTTGTTTTCCGGGCGTTTTTATATAATTTTTAATTGTGAATATTTAAAATTGAATTTCTTAAAACACATTCATCTTGTTCGGGGGATGATAACGCCGAAGCGTTTTTCGCCCTGCAAAACACCAAAAAAAAGTATATATAAAAATAAAAATAACTACTGTATATATAGGTATTTTATTTTAATCACCCTATGGGATTTTCTCGTAAAGTATGTAAAATACAAAAAAAATGAACTAAACTGGAGGGGTACACCTCGTGGTGATCTTGAATTTGACCTTGAACTTGACCATATTTCAAGGTTAACATTGTTAAGAAATGACCTATTTTTAACCCCACCAATGAAAAGGCAAAAACATTACATTGGAATATGTGGTTACACCTATGAGCTTAAAACTTTTTTTAAGGTCATACAGATAACCACCAGAAATAGTGTTACACGGGTTATAATGTTATTCGAGTTACACGTTTTTGAAGGTTATACAACATTCCAGTCCATTTTTCTTGTAAACTATGAGAACTTCTTACTCTCAGCTACGATTACTATATCATCAGCATCTTTCACCTTGCACTGTTACTTTAGATCTAAATTGTTTTTTAACATCATTAACTGCTAATTAAAAAGTAAGGGGGATAGGGAACATCCTTATCAGACACTCTTTTTTATTACGGCTTCTTTCTTATGTTCTTCGATTATTACTGTTTCAATTTGGTTCCATTAAATGTTAGTGATTGTTCTTTTATCTCTGTACTTGAGACCTATTTTTTTTTAAATGCGGAACAATTTATTCCAGTCTGTTATCAAATGCCTTTACTAAATCTATAAATGCCATGTATGTCATATATATATATAACAATTATATTATAAATATATATAGTTGGAGTATATATATATATATATATATATATATACAGAGTGTATGACAAAGTTTTCCAGGGATTTTTATAACCTATTCCACTCATGAAAGTAATGGAAAAAGTTTATATAAACATATGTCCTAAAATTTATCATTTGTGAGTTACAGTTAATGAAAGATTTTCAGGAAATCTTTCATTTTTAATGAAAGATTTTCACCAGGTTTCAGCTACCCCGGTGAAATGAAGTCATACTGAAATTTTAAGATGTTAATGAAGGGACAAAATTAGTAATTTCTTATGGCTTTTGGCCCAATAAATTGGATAAAATATGTCTCAGAACTGTACTGCAATTGTTTTTAGAAAACTGTGGTGAAATTCAAAAAATTGAGGGGAAAACCCCCTGTTTTTATGTTTTATGTACAATAACTTTGTCAAATGGTTAATAAAAAGTTAAAACTTTTAAAAAATTTATGGAGAATCTAATTCTGAACAAAACTGTGCAAAATAAGTTGAATAAAACAAAGAAATTTTGAAAAATTCAAATATTATTTAGAAACATTACTACATTTGCTAGAAAACTTCCTACTTATCTATTGTAAACAAAAACCAAATTCTTTTTTGGTGATGTGAAAAATTTTTTAAAATAAAATTTAATGTTAAGATTGCTGTTAATAAATTTAACAAAAAACTGTAAATTACACAACAATGTAAAATAAAATTACTTAGATAATAATTTTTTTAATGACAGAAATAGAATAAATTATTTGAAAAATTATTATCTCAAAGCTGGAAATATAAAAAAAAAACAGCTGGTGGAATTGAAAATAGAAACAAATTAAATGAAATTAACACACAAATGATAAAGAAACCTTTAAATGTTTAAATTTTAACTAAAAAAGATTTTAAATAGTAATAAAAGAAAAAGATATACTTGTATACAATAGTAATGGTGTATACACAATGAAATGTAACATACATCGGACAAACGGGAAGAAAATGAAAGTATAACGAACACAAGAGAGCTTTTAAAAATCAAAACAAGATTTTAATTATGCAACGCATTTAATAAAAGAAGGACATACCTCAGAGAAAATGGGAGAATCAATGAAATTAATTCACAATTGTATTAAAGGTTGAAAAATTAGCAGTTTTAGAAAATTTAGAAACCTTTAAATTAAAAATTACAATAAAACAATCATAAATGAACAGATTAACAATCAAGCAGATGTCCTTTTCAAGAACCTCAATTTACTGAAAATAGGAAATAGATAAGTAAAATTAAAAGATCAGTATTACAGCTAATAACAAATGAACAAGAAGAAGGCCAGATAAGACATAACGTCAAATAAAGGGAGGGTCATTGACTAAACATTATGTAAAGAATAACAGAAATTTCAAAGTACCAGTAGAATAAGATTGACAATGGGAGTTATTCTGAAACGCATCAACATATAGTAAACGAATGAAGCTAAGTAAGGTAAACAGTATTCAACATAGAAATTATAGTGTTCTTAGCAGAAAAAATAATAGTAATTATTATAACAGCAACAACTATTTACATTAAGTATATCAGGTACTGTGAACTGTACTGTCGTTAGCAAAGGTTTTCTGTGAATTTTAGTTTGGTGCGACTTTTCACAGTCTTCGGTAAAAGATTTCACTACTAAAGTGAATGATCTGCCCAACACAATGCTGTTATTGATGAAACTATTATCGATACAGTTTCACATGTGATGATTTGGAAGAAACTTAAACAAAACAATTTTTTTTATCCTCATCATAAACAACCAGTTCAACATCTACACCCAGGAGACAGTCCACTCCTCTTGAAGTTCTGCAACTAGTTGAATACAAATCGACAATTCTGCAAATATGTGTTGTTTACCAACGAGGAAAATTTCACTCAAGATGGGGGTCAGCAATTTACGCAATGAGTAAATTGCGTAAAAGTAATCCTCATGAAACGGTTGAAGGCAGTTTTTAACTCGATTTAGTGTCAATGTATGGTGTCACCTTTTTCACAATCAGCTGTTTGGACCATTCATATTTCTTGGCTGTAATGTTGAGGTATACTTGCACTTTTTTCAAAAAGAATTGCCACAGCTACTTCCAGACATTCCTCTAGTGCTGAGACGCAAAGTATACTTCTAGCATGATGGTGCGCCTCCCCACTTCTGTTGTGCCATTTTCACTTACTTAAATCATAATTTCCCTGAGAAATCAATCGATTGTTTAGTTGCACATTCTTGACATTCTTGGCCACCAAGATCGCCTGTTAGATCAGGCCTTTAGATTTTTGCATTTGGGATGGATGAAAAATATTTATACAATACAAAAATACATTCTTGTGAGGAATTAATTAATTGTCCACATTATTGATGCAGTCGACCAACTTAGGGACAGCCCTGAAGAACTAAAAAGAGCAACTAAAGCAGTAGAAAAGCCCAAGAAAAGTAGTGAAAATGGCAGGGTCATTTTTGAACATTTTTTATAAACTGTTACATATAATGAACTTTGATCTAGTATATTGTTTCTAAATGTAATTTGAATTTTTCTAACTTTACTTCATTTTATTCATCGTTTTGTTCAGCATTAAATTTACTACAAGTTCTGTTTAAAAGTTTTAAGCGTTATCACCCATTTAATAAAGTTGTATGTCAAACATAAAACTTAAAAAACACGGTTTTTTATCTCAATCTACTGGTTTTCTTCCCAGATTTCTCAAAAACTACTGCAGATATAGTTCTGTAACCTATTTTATTAGATTTATCAGGTCAAAAACCATAAGAAATTTTTAATTCTGCTCCTTAATTAACATCCTAAAAACTTTTAAGTATTAACTACGAAATGAGATTTCAGCTTCATTATGGCAGCTGAAATCTTTCACTAGCTGTAACTTGCAAACCAATTATTTTAGGACATTAATTATTATTTTAGGTTATGAAATTCCTGGGAGAACTTCATGATTCACCTAGTGTGTGTGTGTATATATATATATATATATATAGTTTTATATTATTTTTATTATGTATTATTATTATTATTATTAAGATATAAAAATTAATGTAATTCCTCGTGATAAAAATTGTATGATAAATGGATGATGTTTAGCAGGAATAGTTATGATATATTAAACCAGTAAATATTATCCCAGGCAGTACCCCATATCACTTAATGTAATCAGACATTATGTACATGACCTCCTTTCATGAGATAACTTTACTGGTTTAAAGAAATGGGTTAAATCGGTCTTAAATTTTCATTTTATTGCTTTAGTGATTAAATTTAGGAAAATATATTTTGTTACAAATTTTCAAGGAGTTGTTATATTATAGCCGAGTAAAAAACAAAATACATCTGTATATACCAATTTTTTCCATGTATCTTTCCATGTATTTTTTCCATGTATGTAGAATTAGCTGCTCGTATTCCATCATGTGAAGTAAATTTTTATTCTTTCAATTTTGTATTTTATATTAGAAAAATAGTGTCATTATCCAGACATTGAATTTTAACATTTAACTGAATTTATCCATTTTACAAATCCATTAAGCCAAGGAAATAATTCTCTTAGAACAGATTTTAATTGTTATTCACATCTAGTCATAAAAGCCTTAGGCTTTTCATTCAAGCTATACTACTAAATATCTGCAATAATATATTTACTGTGTAAATATATATTACACAGTTTAGAGTTTAGATTCTTACTTCATAAACACAACTAACTCATCAAACATGAATCGATGCAGTAATAAAACAATCAAGAGCTTTCAATTATTCAGTATTACTAGATCAATAAGTTGCAAGTCTAAGTACAACTCTTAATAAAAAAGAGAATAGTACTCAGCTTCTTTAATATGTAAGTAACATTTAAATACTAGAAAAAATGTCATTAAGAATTCATTTAATGGCATCCTGCATCATTGGTCCGCTTAATGAATTTTCACTCTTCTTAAAAATTTATTTTATTTTTTAAGACCAGTATACATTTCCCGTTTTTTAAACAATTACCTCTCACCACAGCTACTGACTAACCAAAGCAGGTTTTGTAAATACCAGGTATGTGGTCATTCCTTTGGATTGGAGTTAAAATTTATTAAATAAGCATGCAGTAAGCTTTTCTTCCAAGTTGACTATATTAACTGCATAAATTATATCTAATATTTATTAATTTTTAATATCATTAATATCATATAAATTTATTCAAATAGATTGACAATGGAAGTAAGAAAATGACACAATGGAAATTCCCATAAATAGCTGCCGAACATTTTCTGGGTCATTATTACATTTTTGCAGAAATTTGGCAGACCTTCACCAAATTTAATGGTTTCTGTTTATTGACCATATATCAGATTAATAAAATTTTCAGTGGTATAAACTGTAAAATTTTAATATTGATTATGAATGCCATTTTTAGTGCATCATTTACCACACGCATTATTATTGTTCTTAGAGCTATATGATCACAAATAATCAAATTAAGGTTATGTGTTATAACCACAATCTGGAATTGCAAATAGCAAACATTTTTTTTTTGTTTGGCAGCTTATTCTGATGAATAACCATTGCTTAACTGGTAACTTCGTATGGTATGAATATACCTTTGTAAATATTGACTCATTTTTTGACTACTTCACCCAGACCTCTAATAACTGCAGGACACACTAAAAATTTATACACACAAAACTTGCATCAATAATTGTTCCAGCCTATAATCGTAGTGACTAAATTCTCTTTCACAGAATTTAATTGTTATCAGTTTGAACAAAATTAAAACTAATACAGATTGTTAGGGAATGAACTACTTCCAAATAAAGTTTAATTGAATTTATGAAATAATGTTTTAATTTTGTGGTATAAAATAAAACTTGTATGAATAACAGTAATTGTACTGTATAAATTATAATCCTGTCTAAACATGTACGTATTAACTGAACATCGCAAATTTTACGTACAATTGTACGTACACTTCTACTCAGCAGTTCGACTTGATACTTGTACCGTTCAATCCCCACCACAAGCATGCACACAACCAAAATTATAATCTACAACACAGATGTATAATTTATTGAATAAAGTAAGCTTTCTAAATTTGTTTTCCAATTAAATAGATAACACTTTTTTCTTTTAGCATATGCACGTAACATTCATTATCTGAAGTTTGATGATTTCCTGAATAATTTACAAGTATATTATAGTTTACAAACTAAGTAATTCAAAACTTTTATGACAACAACTAACAAAAAAATATCAATAAAACAGTTTACTTTTAAGCAATATTACTTGTATAGGAGAAGTTTTCATGATACTGAATGATTAACAGAAAAGTTCCGAACACTTTTAGAAGGCAAATCATTTTTTAAGTTTGATAAAAGTCTAAATTTGTTTTATTCTAATACTGAATTCAAATTATGTTTATCTTTTCTAATAGTTTCAGCAACTTTCAACAAACAGTTTTTCAATAGAAGCTCAATCATTTTAAAATATGACATCCATTTGCAAGTTTTAAATGTTTTATTTATTTATTTATTTTTTTAAAGTTTGACTGAAAATTTCATTATTATAATACTTCAGTTATTGAACAAATGATACTAAAAATTCTTTTGGAGAATTTAGAAATATTTATATATCTAAGTATTATTGCCCTGATCTATGAGAAAATGTATATAAAACACTTTTTATGAGAGCAAGAGGTACATTAATTTGCTGTTTTACAGTATTTGCCCCAGTCCTTCTTTGGGCTATATAAAACATATGAAATATAAAAGACAGCAGTCAAAATTGCTTTCTCTAAGGATAATGATGATTATTACAGCATATTTGTGATGAACAGAGTAAAGCTTTTACCTTCTCAGGATAAATATCACCTCTATTTCAGTGGAATTGATTTGCTGTCCAGTAGCACAACTGGCTCAAAGAAGAAAAGAATAGGAAAACCTCACTCTGAATTTTCCCTAATATGGCTGAGATAGGATATTTGTTATAAATGATAATTATCTTATTTTCAGAATAACTTATCTTGCATCAGATTGCTTACAATTTTCCTCCATGGTGCAAGTGGTAGCATCTCGGCCTTTCATCCGGAGGTCCCGGGTTCGAATCCCAGTCAGGCATGACATATTCACACATGCTACAAATCATTCATCTCATCCTCTGAAGCAATGCCTAATGGCAAACCCGGAGGTTAAACAAAAAAAAATTTAGTTACGGCACCTCTTACCAGATTGGAATTTGCGTGTAATGTATTTTTTTATAATTTTTTCAATGCAAATTGCATTATAATATAACTGCATATATCACAATAATAATAATAATTTACCATATTACAATTTTTGGATTCCTTCAAGATTGTTTTCCAATTGTCTGGAATATGTCAGAGAATAGAATTTAAAATAAAAGGATCTGAAATGAGGATAAATTTCACTGACCATAAATCACAGTTAATAAACCAGTTAAATCATAATTGGTGTTACTAACTACTTAATATCAACTAGGCGCAGTTTCCATGTACCTAAGAAACTGAATATTTAGCCAATTACTTTAGTAGTCAACTCCTTGAAAATAACAAACCTTAACATAGTATAATATTGTGATTAGTAGAAAAACATCTAGAAGTGAAAAACGCACAAATTAGAAAGAGAGAGAGAAGAATGAAGGAATAATGTACATAAATAAATACAAAAAGAGAAAAATCAAAAAGAAAAAATGAAAGAAATTTTTGAGTAGAGTAAAAAGTTCAAAACCTTAAGAGAAATTTAGAAAAGAAAATAGTTGGGATTGTAGGTGCTGTTTTCAAATCATCATGTTTGGATGAACAATGGGACTAGTCAGCTGCTGTTATGTCAGGACAATACCTAAGCCTGAAGATATAAATACTTTCAAAGGCAAGCAAGTGGAGAGTGTATGTGTGTATGTGATTCAGTCAGGGTGTACAAAGGAAGAGTGTATCATAAATATATTCTGTATTGCAATAAACATGCGACAGTGTTCTGTTCTCCACTTAAGTGTGAGAAGTGTTTTGTGCATAAGTGTTTTGTGAGTTCATTTGATCACTGGACAATGTCATTATGTGTTATTAAAAGTGTAAGCCTTCGTTTGTTAAGTAGTAGTAAGTAATTCTTGTAAAAATTTATTATCAGTTCTGTAATTGTAATCTCACTGTCATAATCAATTCTTAAATTCTATAGTAATTTTCATTAGTAAATTTCGTAATAGAATCAGAATTACTGTTTGTTATAAAACTTATTTATTTATTAAATAAGATACTTACTAAGAGCCTAAATAAATTGTATGTTTGTAAGAATTATAACGTGCAATATCTTAATATCCTTTGTTGATAACACACAACATTACTCATATTATCAGCTGTACTAGTAAATGAAGTATTATATTCTCTTCCATTTTTTATTGCCTTGGTTGTTTAAATTGACCGCCTTACTGAATGTTTCATTAATATTTCAGTAAGCACCAAATATTTTCATAAAAGTTTACTGGAATATATGATCAATACTTTGTGATACATAAAACATCACATCATGTAAGTGCTACTATAACAAATTAAACTGTATGTATTCAATTAATGATGAATTGCAATAATTATTTTATTTCTTTACAGTTAATGGTGAACTGATTACATCCTGTAAACATGATGAAGCTGTCAATATATTAAGAAATGCTGGTGACATGGTGATGCTGACAGTAAAACATTATCGTGCAGCTACTCCATTCCTACAGAAGTCCAGTAAGCCTTACAGAAAATTCAGCATTATTCATGTCAGTCTTAGAAAGAAACAAAATTTTCTCTCTTATATGTTTTTCCAAATTTTTCGTTTAAATCTACTCTCCTTGGGATTAACCCAAGGCAAAATAGTGAAATAGCTTGCTCTTCTAAGCCAGTTCCCTAGTAGATCTGTTTTCCTTTCCTTTCATTCTCACTATATTTTTCATTATTATTCTATAATGGAAAAGTACCTCAGTAATCAGGTACTTTACCTTGCCCTGACTCCATTTGCAGGCAATGATCTAATGTGTTGTTAACATAAATACAGTTTTGATTATAGGCCACTTACTAGGTGGAGTGATTTTATTAATTCTGTTTTTCTATTCGGTAATTACTAATACTGTCCAACTTCAGGCTTCAGAGCCACCTCAGGAATCCAAGCTTCCAATCATATAATAATCTAAATCTTAAAATATTAAGAAAAATTTCACCAAATGAAATTAAAATGAAAACTGATGAGAATAGCATTTTCTAACATAATAAATGTGTATAACTTATTTTTCACTAATAGCAAATGAATGTGTAATGAAATAATAATCATTATTTTATTCAAGCTACACATTAATAAATAATTTGTTTTGATAACCATTAAATAAAATGTCAATAGTTAAACAGAAAAATTAAATTTAGCAAATCCTTTTACCTTGAACCGATCTATTTTTCAGTATGAGATCATCATCCACACAAGCCCATTTGGGGAAACTCAAAAAATTCAAACTGAACCTTTTGGCTATGACAATTCTATCCAAAATTTCAACCAATATTTTTAACCACTAGTTTCAAGAGGGACCTACAGTACACTCCAAGTAGTGGTCTCATGCCAAAAAATACATCATTTTGTGGTAGGAGAGTTTGCTAAATTTCATTTTTTCGCATTTCATAGTTGAATATTAATTTAAGAGGTACTGTAAACCACATCTGAAGATTACTATGAAAAATATTTAATAACCATTATTTTAATTAGCGTTGTCATAGCCTGATGGTTTAAAATTGCAACTCATCATTTTAAAAATGATGAGTTGCAATCCTATCTTTTCCATTTAAAATTTTTGAATGTTTTTTTTTTTTTTTGTTATGAAAGAGCAGGCATCAACAGCTATGGTTATTAGCCCAGTAAAAATTGGTAGCATATGAACAATGCCATGCCTGAACGGGATTCAAATCCAGAACTTCCACATGAAATGCCAATATGCTACCTACCCAGCAAATATTTTAGTTGCTCCACTATGGAAACCCCTGAAGATATGGGTGTGCTGATCTTATACCTAAAAATAATTATTTTGAGGTAGAAATATTTACCAAGTTTAATTTTTTTATGTTTAACAGTTGAAAAGTTTAAGAGTTCTCATACTTTACTAACATCCTGTGTGTGTGTGAGCGCGCGCGCGCGCGTGCGCATGTGTTTAAAAAATGCACATACATTTTTGTACTTATACTATAAATATATATATATTTTTTTTTTATTTACAGATTTATATATTATTTATTACATGTATGTACTTCCATTTAAACAACGTAATATGTATGCTCATGCTAACCAGAGGATTTAAATATCTCTTCTGTTGCATATCTTAAAAACTAGATATCTAAGTTAAGTCATTAAACTGTGTGGCTTTTTATGGCAGTGCAGATATAACAGATGTATTCTTTATTATTAATTATACAAAATTTATTCTGTATCAGATAAATGACCTGGCTATCTTGATGAACATTTACAATCATTATGAAACATTTTTGCTATTAAAATGTTAAGAAAGATGTATTAACATCCCAGTTTTCTGGCTTGTATTTTAAATTGTATTATTTCTCTTAAATAATGAAATATGGTTTCCATCAATTAACTTTAAAATTATTTTATTTTATTTTAATTTTAAGTAATATAACTTTGTTTTTATTGAGATATATTTTTTGTTTTAAAGCTTTCATAAAAATTGTTAACCGTTTACTATTGTCTTACTTCCTTTGCTTCCAACATGTAAACATGATTTATGTATTATCTTTATTAATTCTGAAAACATTTAGAATCAGAACACAGCTTTACATGCATATAAAAACTTATAAAAATAAATAAAAGCTAATAGTTAGTTCATTGAACTCATTAAATTTGAATGAGTTAATGCAAATATATTCTCTATATATATTACCACACTACATATATTATTTAACTGATTAAATGACACCTGTTTTAATAATTTTTTTCGTAATTACATAATTTTTTATAATACCAGAAATGTTATACTGACATATTCAGAAAATAAAATATAAACTCTAAAAATCATTTGAGAGTACACAAACATTCACATGCATATTGTTAGAATGAACTTTAGTTAATTTTGTAAAAACAAGATTATTGAAACAGTTAAATAAATAATTTATTTGAAATAATTTTTATTTTACTATATTTTATATAGATATACATTAGTATAAGAGCTCTTAAATAACTTTCAAGTTACATATAGAAAACTGAAATTTAGCAAATAGTTGTACCCTCAAGTAATCTATTATTATCTGCACTTATTTAATTTGACTCATGTCATGTCTATTTCTATGTTGAAAATCTTATCAATTTTAAACTTGCTTACTGACATGCTAGCAAGATCAAATTTTGCACTCACCTTCTTAATGATAATGCAATGTGGTAAAAAAATAAATTCCATTGAAAGATTATTTTTTATATAAAATTCTCAAAATTATTTGATTGTATAAGACCACTGCTGCTTTTTTAGTGGAGATATTACATATAAAAATTGATCATTTTGAGATGGGAGTATTTGTTAAATTTTACTTTTTTTAGTTTCACTATTGAGCAATTATTTAAAAGGTATTGCAGAACACTTTAAAAACTAGATGTAAAATATATAAATGACCATAATTTTGGTTACAGTTTTCATATCCTGATTTTTTCACATATCCTTTAAAAGAATGTACCTCAAACCTATTCTTTTCATTTAAAAGTCTTGAGATATCTCTTAAATACTTGCAATGTAGTAATCTCATACTAAAAAATATATCGTTTTGATGTAAAAACATTTGTTAAATTTCATTTTTCTGTATTTGACTGTTGAAAAGTTATTTACGAGTTGTCATACTTTTATAACAGCCAATATGTGTATGAATTTAATTTGACTGCCATTTTTACCAAGTTTCTTATGAGACTTTAAGGGGTTGATTCTTCAGACATTCTGATGCTACTTTTTGATGATCTTTAAGAAGTCAAGATTTTTTAATTCTGTAAAATAATTTTAAAAATAAAAGGTATTAGTAATAATTCAGAATAATTGTAGGTGAACCTTTATGGTTTAATATTAAGCCAAAAGAAATATTAAATTAATATAAATTTTTCTTTACTTTCAAGCATCACAGTTTAAGTTTCATTAACAAGACAAAAAAATTTATGTAACAATCATTAACTGAAATGGACAGTAGTCACTCTCTGAAAAATTATTTATAATATTTAAAATTTTAAATTGAAGATAGGTTGACTATTTTCCTACTTATGGCTTGATTTATTCATTTGCAAAGGAAAAGATGAACAACAACTGGACAATGATTGTGCAAATGAAGGTGATGAAAGATGGGCAGGTCAAAACGGTTCATCTCAGAGTGGAACAAATGAAAAGCAGATGCAGACTAGATGGATAGACATTATTACAGGTAATTTTTATTTTTACTTCTTTATTTAAGTTAGTGATAGTTAAGTATATTGTATGGTAAGTTTTAAGTAGTCTTACTGTTGATACATAGGTTATACTCATTCAAGATATTGTCATGAAATAACCTGGCTAAAATACTAGAAAGAAAGGAATCAGTTCAGTAAAAGGTTAGCTTTTCAAAGACAGGTAAAAAATTCTTGAAAAAAATTATGTTGATTCACAAACAAATAACAAAAAAATAAATTTATAATAACTTTAGTAGGTATTTGTATTTTTTATCTGCTTTATATATTTACTCTGTATAATAGCAAGTCGCAATGGCCTCTTAATGTTGACATTTTTCTGCTTTTCAGGACGTTTTTTTAATTATTAATCTAAATATAAGAACCATAGCATTCCAACAATATAAAAATATTTAATTTTTTTTCTTTATTATGAAATGTCATCATTCAGTGAAACTGGAAGTGATTGTCCCTGTAAAAAATTAGGAGTATAAATAAAATAGTCCACCTAAATGAAGTTTCTTCTGTCCTGTAGAAAATCACAAAATAACTGACACATATCTGGGTACAGCTTTCTGCAAGAATTTATGTATAACTTACAGCATGGATATATAACATATTATGTGGATATAATTTAATTGACCCTTTCATATTAGAACATTGTCTTACAAAACAAAATTATCTAGAATTTTTTTCATAATGAATCTTTTGTTTTCTTTGAAACAATTCCCCACTGTCAAAATGATTGGACATTTGTTGTTACATTTTAATCAACATGTAACAGAATTTTAAAATAAAATTATTCTAAGAAAATGGATCAGTTGTATAAGATCTGTTTATTCACAATCTAGGTCTCCAGACCTCACTCCGTTAAATTAATGGTTATGGCTTAAAATGAAAGTGAGGTTTATAAACTCAAACATTTGTACAAAAGATTAATTGACTGCTTGAATCTTAAATATTGCTGCCCTCTTAAAGGAACATAAATATATTTTGAAATGAGAAACACAAAGTTTTCTGAAATAAGTTAAGAAGTGCATTGATTTTAATGGTTGAATTTGTTAATGTTTAATTTTATCTAATGAAGTTTAGTTTGGTTTGTTTTATTTTTAACAGAATCTTCAAAATAAATTAATTAAACTTTTTCTAGCCGAAATATTAACAATCATGATTTTTTGTTTGTTTATCACTTAGAATCATTAAAATCTATGCTTTTTGCTTTTAATTATTCAAATTTTTCTCACTAAAATTTAATTTAAAAAAATTTATTTGATTCTATTTTCCCAGAAATAAATTCTCTGTAAAATTTGTAACAGTTTTATTCGTTAATTGACGTTCAATAGTTATTTTATGTCAAACCTAAAAGAATAGGCTAGATGACAGAAACGGTAACCCACCGGGTTGGTCTAGTGGTTAACGCGTCTTCCCTAATCAGCTGATTTGGAAGTCGAGAGTTACAGCGTTCATGTCATAGTAAAGCCAGTATTTTTACACGGATTTGAATACTAGATCGTGGATACCGGTGTTCTTTGGTGGTTGGGTTTCAATTAACCACACATCTCAGGAATGGTCGAACTGAGAATGTACAAGACTACACTCGTACATATCATTCTCATTCATCCTCTGAAGAATTATCTAAACGGTAGTTACCGGAGGCTAAACAGGAAAAAGAAAGAAAGATGACAGTAACGGAAAACCTTATAGAATTCTGTTTCCTACAATTGGTCTTAATCTAAAAATATTGAAAATGAACCTAATTTATTTAAGATTATTTAATATTTTCAAGAAATAAGTAAAAATAAAAACCGTTGGTCACGTAACATAAAATACCAATTAGAGCACAAAACGTCAGATTGTTTATGGCGATCTGTGTAGTTTGTTGATTTTGTGCTATGAAACACATTTTTTCGCGTGTTATACGATTTTCTGAATAGTACGACGATTACAAGTCTTTGCAACGGAAGAAGGGTTCACAAAATCCAACAGTAGTAATTTGCCCAAAATTGATGTGGTTATGCATTGATGTGTTGATGCATTGATGTGGGAATGTTTTTTGCATCAAATAGTGATTTCTGCTTAGCGGAATTCCGAAATATCAAAACTTTTATGTAAGTACACAACTATAAACATTGTTGTATATTAGTTTTTCGTAATATTAAGTAATTATTACCTTATATTACGGTTTGCTACATAAGTATTGTTGGTCAAAATTCGTTATATGCTCACAAATTTTAATAGCCCGTCGACTGTGTAGTTCTTAGATCTAAGAACGGAGTTTGACCGTGTTGTTTTTGAGGTTAGTTGTCAGTAGAAAAACGTATCTTATAATTAAATAGTTATAGTAATGGCTAAATTTGATTTTAAGTTCTCAATAGCATCGTGTGGGGATGATGTAAGCTACGTGCAGCTAAAGCATAAAGGCAAAATATGTACAGTCAAATGTAAAATATGCCTGGAACATAAAGTTAGTGCGAAATTGTATACAATTTGTTAAATAAACGATTTGTTTGGAATTTTAATGACAGTACTTTCACACTGAGGCACTACACGTACATGTAAAACTTGGAATTAATTTTAGACTTAGTAATTTTCGAAATACCTGAAACACTCCACTAAACATCTGATTGTTTTGTAAGGCGTGACGTTATATGAGAGGTCATGAGGTTCGGAGCGTTTTAACAGGAAAATTTTAATTGGTTTATAAAAATGCATTGTGTAAATTATCGTTTACGTGTTGTAATATATATATTTTAATAAAATAGACCGTGCGACATAATATAAACCGGTTTCTCAAAAACAGTCAACTGCTCTATTGTGTTTTTTGACCTGAATTTTTACTTGGATTTTCTTTAAAAAAATATTAGATACATTTCTGGAACTATTTTTAAAATTATTTTTAGATCAATGATATAAAAATACATTAATTTTAATGCATTCTCAAAAAAACTTTATACAATGTTTTACAGACCAAAAATCAGGTTGAAATCTTTCAGCGGCCATAATTTGAATTAAAGCGTTTCTAGACATATGTTAAGTAATTTTTTTCTTACATTTAGCTCTACAGCAGCTTCCTGAAATAATGTCCTTTTCAGATGGAATACTCTGTATACTATAACTACTCTATTTTCATTCATTCATTTTGTATCTTGTAATGCTCCTCTGATCAAGATTCCCCTTGTCTTCCAGGCAAATGATGAAGCACCTCTCCTTTTTTTCCTATGGAATAGCACACCTATCATCCCTGACATGATATATGTAATGTATAATTATACTCTATTTTAAATAAAGTATGTACTTATTTATTTATTTTTACATATAAAATGAATTATTGACATTCCTAAAATAATTAAGAAAAGTGAAACAGAAAATAGCAAAGTTTCATAAACATTTAACATTGTTCAAATTCATGTTTGATTATAAATATTCAGTACTTACAAATAATTGAACAAAAGAAAAGTTGATATTAAAAAAGAGGAAAAGAAAATGGAAGCTAGATAATTCTGCTGTGTGTGGCAGTAAGTAGAATTCCAGTCAGATTATGCAAGTGATCTTGAAAATCACAAATTTTTAAGTAGTAAATTCTTCCAAAAGTTAACAAAATTGTATCATTATTAGAACTCCAAAAAAGAGGGATTTGATAGACGTAGGCGTAATTGAATACGGGAGGTAAAATAAGATATCTTATTATCATTATTTTATGAGGTTTGATGATATTTTGAGAGAAAAAATTATGGATGATTTTATAAGCAGTTTATAGAGAAACAGAAGGGAAGAAGTAAAACAAATTGTTGAATTAAATAAAACTAACCTGCCAGCTTCCGTGGCGCAAGTGGTAGCTTCTTGGCCTTACATCTGGAGGTTCTGGATTTTTGCCATGTCAGGCATGGCATTTTCACACTACAAAAATTGTCATTCATCTCATCCTCTGAAGCAATACTTAATTAATTTTATTTTATTTTATATTTATTTATATATTATAATATATTTATATAATATTATATATAAATATTATAATTATATTTGAAAAATTAATGGTACTTTTCAAGAAGATGCCCACAGCCGATCTGTAGTTAGTCAGTTAGTTGTTAGATGGCGCCACTAAAAGGAGAAAATAAATAAATTAAAATTATAATTTAACTATATTTAAAAATATATACTATTTATTTATTTTCCCCTTTCAGTGGCACTATCAAACAACTGACTAATTACAGCAACAAACTGACAAACTACAGATCGACTGTAGGCATCTTCTTCAAAAGTACCGAATTAATTATCAAGATTATAAGAATTACAGTAAATCAAACAACTTAGATGGCATTAAAGGTAGATAAATTTGAATTAGTGAAACAGAAAGTTTGAATTCAGATAATGAAGAAATGTAGATTTTTAATTTACTAATTAAATAATTAGTAATTTAAATAATTACTAATTAAATTTTAATTGGTAATAAATGTTCAATTGTATTTTTCCTATGTGCTTACACATCTGTGTTGTTTTGTTAATAAATGAAAGCATCATTGTTTTATTCATTTTTGTAATTTTTTTACCATCTGTATTTAAGGTAAACATATTACATGAATAAATATGGTAACACTTATTAAATGGGGTCAATAGATTTTGGTAATTGATTTAAATTAAGTACATTGCACAGCACTGCACTATACAACTAAAAGTATGTACTTCATTAAATTAAGATTACACAATCTTAAAAAATTTTCATTTAAAAATATTAATTCTGTAACATTTTAGTTATTTACAGCTTATAAAATAAATGTTCATTAAAAGTTTGAATAAATTTGATTTAATTTAAAGTTAACGAACGATTATTAAAAAGGATACTCATTTAAAAAAAAAAATAGTGACATCCACGTCTATCAAACCCGATGATAAAGCCTTTTTTTTGTATAATTCATTCAATGCAATTACTTCAGTTTACCAGAAAGGGCCTTATTATGTTCCCATTGTGATTTTTAATAAATTACCGAACCATTACAAATTTTTTCACTAATCAATTTAAAATACAATTTAAAGATTTTCATTTAGAAAAGCATTACTCTGCTGTTGAATTTTTAATCAATACTAATTAGATAATTTAAAAAAAAACCTATTTTCTGAATCTTGTTTAACATGTACATAATTATGTACTGAAATAATTTTCATTAGCACCTGAATTGTTAATAATTTTGTAGTTAGTTTTTATATGTGAACTATTTATAAAGTAACCTCCAGTCGGTTGTTGCAAACAAACCGGTTTTCATAGAAACATAGCACATGCACAGTAAACAACAAGTATGTTTAAATATTGTTATACTTACAGTCAAGTCACCATTTCTTTCGGTACTGCTTGAGTAGTATGTGGTGAAACATTGAGTGATTGTTGCGGCTCCCACCACTTGTGAGGTACATAATATCATTCATGTTTTTTGCAAGCAAAAAATACATCTGCAGCTGAGATTCACTGTCGGTTAGTTTACGATTATAATGTTATATGTGATGGTTTTGTGAAAGATGGTAAAAAATTCAGGGAATGGTTAAAAAAAAACCAAATAAAAAAAAATTAATTTTCATCCATTCACAAAATTTAAGAATTAGCTGGCTACTCAACATTTCAAAAGCAATGATAAAACTCATGGATAGAGTCAATGAATGGATCAGTACTTTGGTGTACAGTTCTTTGAAGAAGGAGTAGACAAGCCTGAATCATGGTATGCTTGAATTTGGGCAGGGATTATGTCAAGAACTAATATAAATAACTATTATAAATAATTTGTATATAGTAAATCTTTAAATATTTTTCAATTAAATTTGTTCATTTTTATCACTCAACTACAGGTTAATTTATAAAATTAGCCTTCCTACTAAGCACCTTCATGATTTACCTTAATGTTTTTTTCATTTTTTTTATACTTTAAATAATTGATATGGACTTTAATTATATGTACTTTTCATTTTATAATTAATCATGTATTTTGTGTTGCTGTTATATGATCAAAGTTTTACCATTGTTTCCCTCCATCAATTCAGGAAAATGGCGAGGCAGTTCAGTTTTTATCCGTAGAGTAGCATATCTACTTATTTTTAGCATAATTAACGTGACATACTATTACGTAATGATCAGAATAAAAAATTTGTGTATAAGAAAATTGTAAGAAATACTTTTTTTTAAAATCTGATGTGGACACCACATGACTTCCTTGTACGCCTATTAAATTACATATAACATTTTTTTTAAAATGAGAAGTACATAAAATTTTATTTCACTAATAACTTATGATTTGTATTCATATTTTTTTTACTTCCTTGTATGAAGTAAAGGAATAAATAATAATTCAATAATAACAATAAAAAAAGATATGAATAAATATCAGAAGTTATTAATGAAATTAAATTTTCATACTTTTCATTTTAGAAAAATGTGTATATGTAATTTTATAGGCGTACAAGGAAGTCATGTGATATCCATATCAGACTTTTTTTTATTGTGATTATTGAATTATTATTTATTGTAATTTTTTTTTACAATCAGAGGTTAATAATTATTAATGAATCAATATATTTAAATTTAAAAAAAAGTTAAAAAAATGAAAGGAAATAAAATCAGATTCAAGTCGATGTGCCTCCGCTTGTAAGATCCAACTATTTCATTAATTAAAGTTTTATTTGGCTATAACTCCGGAACCAATTAAAATAAGTACCACTTATGATATATCATTGAAAAGCTCTCAATGAGGGCTTACTACTGGAGTTAAGAAAAAGTTCAAAATCCAAAAGTTTGGATTTTGGGCTTTTTTGGTTAAGTCGATTGCAATCAAAAGGGGAGGTGCACAACTATATGTTACAACAGTCCTAAATCCAAAATTTCAACATTCTACAGCTAATTGTTTTTTAGTTATGCGAGATACATAGATACATACATACAGATGTCACATTGAAAATAATCAAAATGGATTCAGGGATGGTCAAAATGGATATTTCTGTTGAAATCTGAAAATGGAATTTCTCACGATTACAATACTTCCTTTACAGGAAGTAAAAAAGAAATTAATTTAAATAAATCATTTTCTAAAGATTTTAAAGTGATACAAAGAAAACAGAGTGATGTAGAAAACACACCAGAATTATACAATATGATTTACAAATAATTCTGGGAGAGAGTATGTAGAAACATGATCAAAAATGAAATTTGAGGAGATGAAATAAATATTAAGATAACATATTGTAATTTCTCTGCTGTCTCTAATTATCAACATCCTTATTTTTTGCAGGATTTTGTTTATTCTGCTGCTTAGTTTTAATGATAAATTTTGTGGCTTTATTATTGATTTGAGGATTATATTTTTTTTTCCCTGCATAATATTATTCTCTGTCATCAAAAATTCTGCATTTCTATACTTAAGACATAAATTACAATAATAAAAATGTATGTTTCTTTTAGACTACCCTTACTTATCTTTCATCTACCACGATAGAAATATCTGATGTGATTTTATGAGATTTTATAAAAATTAAATTGTGTAGGCTACATGTAAATTTTTGTAGTCTGAATGAGCTTATTGGTTATAAACTGAAAGATAAATAGATTTATTTAACTTATTAAGATTTATTTAAGTAGTTTATTTTATAATTTTTTTTTTGTTATAGTTCCCTTGATGATGGCTTATGTTACAAGGTATATATTTGGAACAGACAAGCTTAGACCTAATGCATTTGAGGTTCGGGGTTTAAACGGTGCAAATACAGGAGTTGTTCATTGTGATGATGCAGCTATACTCTCTCAGTGGCTTAAATATATTACTGATAACATTATGGGTCTCACACATCTTCAGGTAAATCACTGAAGTAGCATTTATTTTTTGACAATGATAGTTAAGGCTGAAAATTACATAAAGCTATAACTTTTTAATTAGAACCAAACCAACTTTATTAAATATAAAGTTTTAAAAACCAAGTTATAATGCTTTCAGTTATTTTAGCGGCCATCTTCTCATTGATTGTTCCTGATTGGTATCAGCTGATGTTATTTCTGGTAGTTTTTTCAGTTAGGAAGACTTGTCAATGAATGTGTTAGTGTTGAATTTTAACTTTTCAGTTAGTATATTGTTGTGTGTATTTGTGCATTTATTCCATTAAAGTGTCTCATAATTTAGTCCTTTTTGTTTATGTGTCGACTTTCAAGGATGTTATTAATATGCATGGATTCGTGATTCGCATCTACAGCTGGAGTTTGATATGTCTATGTAAAATCAAGAGATTCTGCTAGTAGTACATCACTGAGGTAATTATTAGTTTCCTTTATCTCTGCTAAAGTTTCATTCAGATAATTCATAATTCTGCTGTTTACACTTGTTTTATTCAATCTAACATTATGTTTTGTGAAAATGGTTGAAATAGAATTTTGTGTGCTGATCAATTGTTCCTTTTTGAAAGACACCTAGACAGGAAACAAAAGCCAAGCCAGATAAATATTACGGTGAGTTAGCCTCATTGGTTTGAACAGTTTATAAGTGATTATTTTAAGAGTAGCATATGAACTACTTGATGTTCTATAATTTGGACAGTCTGTTTAGTTGCAGTTCCGGAAGATATTGAAAAAATTTGACATGGTGATTGAGGAAAGAAGAATGTAACTCTATGAGAGCTCTAAGACAATTGTCATTTCAAATGAATGGGTGCAAAATTATTTTGCACAAATATTTACATATGTGAAAATTGTGTACAAGAGGGCCACATATATTTATAATCAAACAAAAGCCTAAACAAGTTAACATTTCTAAGCATAGTTTGAGGGGGTTTCAATGTAATCAAGGAAATGTTTTACCGTTTAATAACAGTTGGTGAAACTTGAATATATCACTAGCAGCCAAAAACCTAGGAACAGACAAACCATTAATTGCACTTGGGATCTTGCTCCAAAGAAGACAAAACTATTCCACATTCCATTAACAAAAAATTTAATAGCCACTGGCATTTGGGATGCATTGATATATACTCTTCATTAACTTTATGGAGAAGGGTAAACTGATAACTAGGCAACATTATGTGTCTTTACTGGATTATTTAAATGATAAAATAAAGAAAAAAACAGCCAGAAGATATGTTACAACTGTTGTAAAACAGTGCAAAATTCCTCTCAATAACAATGAAACATTCTCAAATAGTGCTTAGAAATGTTTATACATTCATGATTTTGATCAAGATTAAACATGGCATCCATCTTACTGACTGACAGTTTTTATATCCACATAAAATATATCTTGTTCAAATGAAACGCTTATTGTTTTAGTGACCTTTCAATGTTCTTTTATCCTCTAACATGGATTTTTTCAATATACTCTGATTTTTTAACTTCAATAGGCTGTCTGGAAAATTCAGTGATCTCATATGACTGCTCTGAAAATAATTAAATCACTTGTAAAGAGTACAATATTTATACAGACTCATCAAAACAAAACATTTATCCAGCTTACATTTAGTTTTCTCTGTGGTTTTTTACCTTTAAAAAATTATTGTTTGATCATTACACATAATTCACTTTCATTGGTTTTTACAAATCACAACACTTGACCAATTTAAACGACTGCCAACAATAGAATTATGGGTGTTTCTGAATGAAAATTGGTGTATGCTGCTAGCTGAGATGAAAAAATTTAACATTGATCTCAGCAGTGTACTATAAGTGCCATCTTGACTTTTTATGGACAATCAAATACTCTTTATATATTAATACAAAGTATGGAGGAAGTTTGGTGACTTGGAAGGAAACTATTCAAAAAAGGAAGGAGCAGAATATCTGTAGGGAAAAGAGCATTTGAAAAGATAAAACGATTTCTGACACCAAAAAGGATGCTAATTGAGCTAAGGAAGAGATTGAAATAAATCCTTCAAATAGAGTGTATTATCATATTGATCTGAATCATGGATTGTCAGAAAAGGCATGAGAAGTACATGCATAGATTTGGAGATTGATTGAAAAGAAGAATGGAGAAAGTGAAATGGTCAGGCAAAGTGAAAAATAGATTGTGAAAGCAGGAAGTGCACATTTGATGAAAATGAGAAGAGGAAAATAGCTTGATTTAACCATATATTATATAGAAAATGTTTTTATTGAAGAATCAAAGAGAAAAAAGTGGTAGGAGAGAAACGAAGGGGGGAGTAAGAGATACAGGACTCTGATGCTTGTAAGTACATATTAGAAAGAGAAAAGGTTACAAAAAAAAATTTGGCAAGTTGCTGTGGATAAAGAAGTGGAGGCTATTTAGTTGAAACACATCACAAGACAAATTAACCAAAAAAATACTTAAAATTTAGAAGATAGATTCAGAATTATTATTATTTATTTTTAATGAATGAATGATATAAAAGTATATATATTAATATTTCAAATAAAATTAATTGATATACTAATGATTTTATTTGTAAAAATATACTAATTTCAGCAAATATGCTTTTGAATATATTTCTTATGAATATTCCAGAAGTCTCCGGAATTTTGAAAAGTGTTTAAAATAAAGTAAACACCAGCTATGTTTTTATGTAGAATACAATACACTCATTCTAAGAAAAAAAATTAGCTGATTGAGGATTGAGATGTTGAAAATGAGTGAAATAAAATAAGCATATATATGTGTGTTAATCATTTAATGGCACTCTACGACAAAAAGTTAATTTCCAATGAAGATTATGTTATAAACAGAAAGTGTATAAAAAAAAAGTATGTTTGGTTTAACATTTGCAGGAAGATAAATAGATAGTCCTGGATACACAAATTAAATTTTACTGTTATCAGTTCCTGTAGCCATACTCTGTCTTCTAGTCATTTATTGTTGAACTAGCAGACCCGGCAATGCTTCACTATTGCTAGATTTAAGTGTATCTATATATATATATATAAATTAAATGAACTCAATTAAAAGTTTGATAAAACATTAACAAAATGAACATTACGGAACTTAACAAAATTTAACCTTTCCCTTTTCCCCTTTCCCATTTTCATTTTTCCATATTTGCTTTCTTTTTACCTTTCCCCCCATTTTCCCATTTACCTCTTTTCATATTCCTTCCCCCACTTTTCTTTCCCTTATTTCTCTTTCTCCCTTCTCCCCTTTCCCTTTTTCTCCTTTCCATTTTCTTTTCCCTGTTTTCCCGTTTTTCCGGTCCCCTTTTTTAATTTTTTCCATGTTCTCCTTCTTCCCTTTTAGTTTTTCAGTTTTTCCCTTTTCCAATTTTTCCTTCCTTTCCTTTTCTCCCTTTTCCCCATGCATAAATTGGTCCAGTAGTTTTTTTAGTCTATAGCAGACACATATCAGAAACATTAAAGTGGAATCGTAAAATATTTAGTATAGCATGTTGCTTTTATGTCCAATAGATAGTGCTGTTTTTTTAAAAAAAAGCATGTTTTAACCTGTTATAGGTGTGACATCTTAGGTATGTAAAAACACACACGTATTCAAATGCAACATTCTGTCAAAATTTCAAAGCAATCAGTGTAGAACTTTCAGAGATATAAGATTTTGAACAAACAAAAATTTACATTTTTATTTATATAGATTATAATTAACTGGCTAGATAAAACTAAGGTGCAATGTGCAAGTTACAAGTACATTGTAACTTCACAAACTTAGAGATATATCTAATTATAGATAGTATCTCAGTTGCTTCATCAGATATCCCAAAGTTTCAAAACTATGACACGACTTGTTCATTCTTACTTGTGTGTAAAAAACTTAGATTATGTTTTACCCAATCATTGCCATTTAAAGACAGAATTTTTAAAGGCATGTTTTCCTAAGTATGAAAAACAATGAGAAAAAGACTGATTTTTTCAAGCAGTAATCATGGAATAGCAGAGTATAGGATTAAGTATTATAAATAATTTTATGGTCATTTAATATTCCATCATCAATTTACACTACAGTTAAAAATATTTTAAGCCTGCTGCACCTCAAAACATATATTAAGTGATAAGTATGTATTAGAACTTAAAAATATCTCTCTAATATAATTTCTGTTAAATTTCCTCTTTACAGTATTTTGTAAGTGTAAAATGGCAATGCTTTTTTTTTAATTTCGTTTTTATAATCAGAAATTATCAGTATTTATAAATCTTCTTTTTTTTCAGATGAAACTGTATAACCGCAACTTTCCAGCTGCAGAACGAATAGAATATATGGGTTGGGTCAATGAAGGAATTTTAAATAACAACAATAATCAACCGTGGCAAAGCTATCGACCGAGATTTCTTACACTTAAAGGAACTGATGTACTATTGTTTGATTCTCCACCGGTAAGAAAAATATATTTATTTCGGCCCAAAGGACATTTAACCTACCATCAACTGTTAACATAAGATCTATGCAACTTTGGGTTTAGGTGTAATTTGTTTAGAATTATGTGGTAAGATGACTGACCAATTACTAATTTCCTCAGAAGCATATGTTGCTTGAAAATGGTTAATCCAATAGTCATATAACAACGCAAAGAAGAATACCTATATAAGTCCAATAAACATACTATAAAAATAATTAATTAATCATGTACATGATCTGAGAATAAACATTGCATATTCATTAGTTAACTATGTTAAAGATTCTCATTATTTATTAACTTTTTAATTCAGTCAAGCACTCTTTGATACTTATGTATGTTTATTTAAGATCAACTAAACATCTGTTTTTCATATAGGCAAAGTCGTCATTTATAAGCTCCCTCCTGTTGTGTATTTTTTCATTCTTAAGTTCAAAAAATATCTACCTGTAAATCATTACACAATCAATATTTGAATTTCAGTTAAAAATTTAATCATTAAACTGAATATGTAAATGGATAGTAGATGTTAAAGAATGCCACAGGATGCTTTCTTTATTTTAAATATTTCAAGTTTTAGAGTAAAAATTGGAAATACAGAAATCCTCTTATTTAGTTTTATCCTTTAATGAATAATGAATAATTTAAAAACAAATTAGAAAACCCCTCTAACAAGTAAAAAATAAGAATTAAATCAAATTGAGATTTTTAAACAAAAAAATATAATATATTAACAAATATAAAAATGACTGAAAAGTAAAAAATAAATTATATAAATATCTAATAAGTAACCAATAAATAAATGAAATAATTATTAAATTTTAAAATTAAAAGTAATGAAAATATTTAATTAAATAAAAGCGTGGTGCAATTTTTATAACAATGTTTTAGAATAAGTATTTATAGACATTTGCTGTATTTTAAAATATGTCTTTTGTTTAATGAGGTTGTTTATTATATTTATATACTTTATTTATCGGTAATAAAATAACTCTAGTATTAATTATTTGATGGTTCAAATTTGCACTGAGATGACCTTTAAGGGTTAATAAAATTAAAAATAAAAATTAAATTTACAAATCTTGCACAAAATTATTACATTTTGATGGTAATCTGAAAAATTATTAATTATTATCATTATAATCGTAATTATGAATTAGTTAAATAAAAATTCATAATTAATTAAAATGAAACTTTTAGCGGAAAGAGTGCGTTCAATTTGGCTTAGATTACAAGCAGAATTCGAAGATGAACTTCAACTATGTGAGAACACATACAAAGAAAGCGAGTGGGTGCATTTTCCCAGATTGTTACTTGTAACAATCTGGGAAAATCGTCGTTATTGAAAATGAAAATGAAGATTAATTGTTCTAAAAATAAATGTTGTGTTGTTTTAAATAAATTATAAAAACTTCACCAAGCTTTTATTAAACTAAATATTTTCATTACTTTTAATTTTAAAATTCATAATTATTACATTTATTTATTGGTTATTTATTAGATATTTATATAATTTATTTTTTACTTTTCAATGCATTTTTATATTTGTTATATATTATTCTTTTTTGTTTAAAATTCTCAATTTGATTTAATTCTTCTTTTTTTTACTTTTTACAGGGTTTTTCTAATTTGTTTCCTTTTTTATTAATGTTAATATTAATATTAGTTAAATAAAAGCTTTTTTAAAAAATAATTTTTTATATGTAATCAAATATATTTTTGTAATTTTTTTTGTTTTTTTGTATTTTTTTAAGACTAAAAAAGGAAATTATTTATTTTTACACATTGAAGTTACATACGTGTACCAAATTTCATTGATTTTCATACAATAGATCAAAAGCTATAGCAGTTGCAAGATTTGATTATTCCTAAAGCAAGTAAAATAAAAGCTTTTAAAAAAAAGAAGTGAAATCTTGTAATACAGCTTCATAGAATTCTTATTGTCAGTGCTGTATTTTCCTTTTTTGTTCAACATACTAAAAATATCCACAGGAATTAGAAAATTCATGCTTATTCATTTTTATCCACATTTTTACAGTTTTTCATATGTTGAAGTTATGTTCAAAGCTAATTCTAAGTGTAATAACAATCAGATCACAAAGTACACAATATCACTTAATTACAGTATACCTTTTTAAGGACAGTTTAAAAATGAAAATTTCAAGATGTATTCATAAAATTTTAGAGTTATTATCTACACTAAATTTAAATTCTGTTATTCAATTCTATCATTTCAATTCAGAAATGAAACTGTGACCCATTGATGAGAAACTGTTTTGTTTAGGTAATTCTTCATGAATGTGGCAAAATTAAGAGCTCTTTTTAACTGGAGAATGAAACTAGTATTTCTCTCTGCATACCCTTCTTATCCAAGAATTTATAATTTTTTTCACCAAAAAAAAGGAACCACTAACTCTTGCCTCAACTGACTGTGCATCCCAGATTAATTTTTTGGCTGCCATATTTTGTTACTTAATGATATGTGGTCGCTCAGCATCCTACTTATTGAAGGGAAAGTCCATGTATGAATTCATATATGCACTTGAAAGGAATGATATCATCAACCAATGTTTAACCATGGTAATTTTGGCCAATATATGTAAAGGTTTCACCTATCAACTGATGAATCTTGTTCATGTAGGGAAAGAGTCCAATCTAAAACAACCTTTGAACTGCATAAAAACTTTGGTTTGACAAAGCTGTCTTTGATTCCAAACATTAAGTTTCTTATTTCTCGCCCTTTTATGAAATTAGAAACCATATCACCTGGAAATTCAGTTAGGGGGATAACTCATCTCTCATTAACAATGAGGCTTTGATTTTCAATACACATTGCCGTACTATATGGAAGTTCTTGACTAGATTGCTGCATTCAATCATTACTGACAAAATGGAATAGCTCAGCTTTTTTTCGAGATAGACCCAGTTACTATTACAGGTGGTAATTTCTGTTGTTTCTGCCAAACAAAAACTACTACTTATACAAACTGTTGGGAAAAAACAGGTTGAATTATTAATCTTGAATTGTTAATGTTCATGATTCTTTTTTCTATTCTGTTACTAAACTGCTTGTTTTTTGTGTTTAAAAACTGTTGCAGTATGTTTCAGTTGACACCAGTGAATACCATCAATTATTTTATCACAAGATTTGATGGTTTATGGCTTTTTTATCTGCCCTTTAACGTTACAGTATTTTCATGGATGATTTAATTGGGTTTTAGAAATTGTTTAATCTTCGCAGTTAACTTATAGCATATTTA
Organism: Lycorma delicatula; assembly: GCF_047948215.1. Taxonomy (NCBI): domain Eukaryota; kingdom Metazoa; phylum Arthropoda; class Insecta; order Hemiptera; family Fulgoridae; genus Lycorma; species Lycorma delicatula. The sequence continues at coordinate 136,236,445 of NC_134455.1, forward strand.
ATATTGATAATACAACAGTCTGTTGGCCAAATGACCTGTTCTCAGCAAATAGCAAAGAGTTATTCACTTTATCTGTTTTCATTAATATAATGTTTGTTAAAGTCAGCTGATAACTCTTTGGTGATTCAACATGTTTGCTATGCAGTATTACTATTGGTTGGAAAAATACAGTTTGTACTGAAGTGAAACAACAGTTTAATCAGACTGTTTGATATTTTCCCACAGATCACTACTACTTACCATCTAAATTTATTCTACTAACTACAATGATATATAGTCACTTAACAGCACTGGCATCATGTAGCTAAATTTTTCAAGGAGACTTTTTCTGTAATGCATTAGAGTCACTAAATTTAATTTAATTTTAATATATTAAACCTTGTTAATTTTTAGACATGAGATGAGTGTAATGGATATTTCTTGAACATGACCTAGTAGTTTTGTTAGTTAGTTCTAAATTTTTATATACAAATAAATAGTCTTTCATTAATTATGATCTTAGTAAGACTTCTTAATTACAAGCTCTGGGTTTATTCCCTAGGCGCACCCCATCAACTACTAAAAATATTTGTGACATCCATAAATCAAAATTTACTTCGTCTAGACAGCAATTCGCTGCTACTCCTAGGTCGCTGAATGCCAGCAAATACCTGTCCACCATATTAAAGCACTTGGAGCCTTAATTGGCTGGTGGTCAGCTGTATATCTCTAGGTTAGCTTCCCACAGCAGTACAGTAGTAGTCTTTCCCTTAAGTAAACTACTGATGTCGGATGAACATAGCAACCGCATCAAGGAACTCCCACATGGTCCAACAATGCAGCTCTTGCCACATTGATTCACCGCTTGTATGTGGCCAATCTTCCCCTTGGTCTCTAAGTTCCAGGGTGGCCCAGTCTCTGGTCCCCCAAGAGCAGGGCAGTAAAACTATTAATGAATTATATTAGATGGTATTATTTATTATTGTAGATAAATTAAAACATTTTAAATAGAAAAAACTCCATGCACATTCAAACAAAAACATTTCCATTCGTAAATTTCTAATCCAAGGTTCTAATACAAGTTTCAATCGCCTATTACCAATTAAAGTTGGTGGTAAAAAACCAGGATCAAAAAATCAATTATCTTCCCGTTTCAAGAGCTTTACCTTACTTTACCCCAAGTTTTTCACACTTATAACAGACTGTGAATGCATGAAACTTTGAGAGTAGGATCTCTATCAAAAACTAACATTTTAAAGTGTTATTTAAAAAATTATATCAGTTTGTCTTGCATAGTGTCCTGCATAATCGGACAAAGAAAGTTCAGTTCCCATTACAATTTCTGAAGAAAATATAACGCATAATAATAGCTGGTGAAAAACATATAAAAAATTGTTACTAGTGACAAATAATAATATTATTAAACAGTTGAATCAAAAACAAAAATAATAGAGACTAAAACTTAAAATTGACTGAAAAATTATTTAAATTGACTAGTGTAGAAGTTTTTTAAAAATTTTTTTAAACCTGATGTCATGATTGTCAAAATTCAAAAGAAAATATGATTGAGGATTTTAAATAATATCAAACAGATAAGCAATAAATTGAAAAATTAATTTCTGAATCTACCATAAAAAAACTGTAAATTTAATCTTACAGCTTAAATGAGAAATAAAATACACTCAAGAAACTTCGTCAGTTAAAAATATAGGGTCATTGAATAGACATATAATTGATTCACATGGACGGTTTTTCTTCATTATCCTCCCCTCAGTTATTTTGTACATATTTCTGGCAGAAAATATGCACTAGCATTTCGAGAAAAATATTTAACAAATTCTTACATTGTTTCTTAACATTTAAAAAAAAAATTAATAAAAAATTTGTAAATTGCAAAAAAATGTTCAATTTTTTTTTAATATTTAAAAAAAAAATTACTTATTGAGATTATTAAGTACAAACTAATGAAAGTTTAAACTGAGAAAATAATATTTGAATACTATATGAACACTAGTGCTTTATTGTATAAGCAAAAAAAAGCAATATCTTTCAGCATTCCTTGTAACATGTGCGATCATCCATTTTTACCTTTTTTCCTTTTTCAAGAATTTGCATAAGTAACTGTCCAGAAATTTTTTTGCTATGCCTAACTTGTAGTACATTTTATTTTAAGCTGCCCATAATTATTATATTTTTTTGAGACTGCGTCCCCATAAGTGGATCTGCAAATTCTTGACAGTATTGTACACATAATTCTTGTTCAAAATATGTGTACCACTGTGTCACCCACTGATCAGAAATTATAACCCGACGCAATGTGCTCTGTTATAATTGGCAATAACATATCTGTAGAACAATTATTTACTTTCAACATGAAACATTCCCCTGTTTCACAGCATAGCCTTCTGAACACCCATTGGTCCTGAGGGCTTTCACAACGTTGTTTTTCTCCTTGCAAATAGAGACTTATCGATTTCTTCTGTCAGATCCAGGCCACCAATTATATGATTTCATTTTAAAAGCTTCTCAGCACACAGGTAATTTCTCCAATTGACAGCTGTGTTGTGATCGATATTTAATTAAATTCACTGAAATCCTCATTTCATAGCTCGATGTGTAAATAAATAGTAGAATTTTATCAAGGTTTAGTTTAGAGCCCTGCAACCATGTGTTAGGTCACATTTGTATATCAACTCAGACTGCGTTGTTTTCTTACACTGCCACCATTCTCTATCATTTGAAATATTTAATGCCATATTGCTCCCCTGATAACATGGTTTATGTTCTCATAAAATACAAAACAAACGAACAACAACAATAATTGTTTCAGTGAATGTTAAAACAAACATAGTTCATTTTATCCCTTGAAAAAACAAACAATTCAAACATATTTAGAGGATAATCGATAATGATGTTGGATTATGATTACTACAATAGTAATAGTAACACTACAACACTGCTGTAATAAGTATGATATACTGATGTAATTTTAAAAATAAATATCAAACAATCTAAATAACAGGACCTGCAGTATGATGATGTAATCAGGCAAGTATGAACATTTTTGCTAAAGTCTACCATGTAATAATCATAATTACACCAACCTCTTGGTAGGGACTATCTTAAACTGAGACAAGAATGAACATGAACTTGAGTTATAAATTTTGTTAATACAATCTTTCTATATTTGCAGCAATAAATATAATATAAATCAGGAGTAGTGACATTTGACAGACTGGGAGGATAATGGAGATCAAATGAGTGTAATCATAAAAACTTATGAGTAACGTTATGAAAAAAGTTATTTGTTGTATTTTTTTTTTTTTTGGTACAATTTTTTCTTTTTATTGTTCTATCAGTTGAATATTGGTGATTGGCTCCAGTGCAATCTTACGTTTAAAGTTTATCAGTCTATGTTAAGAGTTATCAAAGACTCAGAAAATGTTGATGAACGACAACATTGTTTTTTAATTCAAACATCTGGTCAAGAATCACGATACTTTTCTGTTGAGACCCGACAAGAATTGTTGAGGATAGAAAGTGCATGGCACTGTTCTGTTTGTGCTGCTGTAATGAAATTAGGGGTAAGTACACTCTGTGATAAAAGGTAATATCATATTATCTCTATTATATAATATAAATTATTATGTTTTGTAATGCGTTATTCATGATACATTTCTTTTGTTAGCAATCTGTCAGTTTGTTTTCTGCAGTTTTCTTTTCATTCATCCTTATCTAAGCAAAATAATTATATATTCTAACAACATAAGATTTAATCAGGAAACTATTTCCTAATTATTTATATTAACAAATTGAGAGCTTACACACTATAAATAAATATTTTTTTTTACTCTGATCATTACATGATATTAAATTGCATAGATCATGTCACAGTAAATAGTCTATGGATAAAATAACTGCTCTTGCATTTGCCTGGATGGGTCAAGGGAAACAGATGTAAAATCTTGATCAGATCAGCATCACAGATTACACAATTATTTATAAAATAAAATATATATATATTTAAATGTATATTAATTATTTAAAATATGAAGGTACTAGATATAAAAAATAACTATAAAGTAAATCATTATTCAAAAGACATTAATGAAAATTATTTCAGCACATATTTGTATATACATTGAACAAGTGGAAAAAATTCAGGGATTTTTTTATTAGTAATTATTATTATTAGTAATGTTAGTGTTTATTTAAAAGTTTATCGAAAGAGTAATATTTTTTCTGTAAAAGAAAATTTTTTAAATGTTTTTTTTTTTTTTAAATAAATTACTGTAAAGAATTTTTTAAATGATTTGGTAATTTATTAAAAATGGCAATGGAAGCATGGACTCATTCTCATAAGCCATTCTCTTGTAAGTCATTCTCATGAGAATTTTTTTGAGTTACATGGTAACACATGTCTAGTTTGATATAGGTGAATATTAATATTGTTAAAGAATAATTAATTATTTTTATTAGCAATGACTGTTTATTCATAAATATAAACAGAAGTATAGGTTTAACATTTTTGATATGTACATTCATAACATTTTACAACAAAATCAATCTTCATAAATCACCTAGTTGAAACAGGAAATGTGTATTTACAGTAGATATGAAAATTTTACACAGATCGTCTAAAACAAAAATCTTTGCGCAGTTAAAGTTTATGAAATTTACAAATATTAAATCTGATAAAAACAAAATAATAAAAGAACAAACACAATTTAGATCAAATGTATTATTAGACTACAAACTAAATGTTTGCTTAGTCACTTTAAAACAGATGCTACTGGTAACTACAAAGAAGAATCTTTTTACCCTTTGGAAGAATTCTAAATATATCCTTTAGAAGAACGTTATTTAAACATGAGTCATTAACAATTTTTAATATTTTTAAAATGTCATTTCTATAATAGAAATTTTATTTTAATTCAGTTCAATTAAACTACTGGAGAAAGAATAATTTATAAATACTGTTAATAAGTATTCTTTTTGAGAGGAAAATTTTGTTGTACGTATGAAATTTAGAATCTCTGAGTTGATTAATCATTTATGAAATTGAATCAATCTAACATATATTTTTGATTCACAATATAATATTATTTCAATACTAATGTCCATGGTGGATTGTACCAATCTCAGCTATTTTAACTGGAAGGTTCTGAGTTCAAATCCTGAAGGCATAGGATTCTTCAAATGTTATAAAAAATTTAATTCCATAAGCTTGAAGCTTATTAAAAAATTGTTTAAAAAATGAAAGCTATATAATAAAATCAGTACAACATTTTCTTAATTTTCATCTTCAAAAATTTATTTAACGTAAATAATTTATACATACTCATATTTATCTATTGCAGTGGTTTCGTGTGATTTATTAAGAACTTTTGTGTATATTTTCAGAGTAAAACATTTAATGTAACAGCTGGTGATACAAGGAAAACAGCAGGATTAACTCTTGATTGGAACATGGGGTTTGCACTTTATGATACTCAAGCACGCACATATTCATGGCAATATAAGTTTTCTCAACTAAGGGGTTCATCAGACGATGGCAAAAGTCGACTCAAACTCCATTTTCAGGATTCAGAAACGAAAGCTATCGAGACAAAGGTTAGTTTGTACAATTACAAAAAATAATGCTTTTAAGCCATCATTTTGTAGTTATAATTATTTTTTAATACATAAATTAGCCTCATCGATCATAGTGCATTGCTTTTATATAGGTTTCTTTACACTAATTCAGTCTTTAATTTTTCTATTTTTGTTGATTTGTAAAGCCAGCCATCTGTAAAAGCTTTCTTGGCATGTTATTTAGGCTTTCTTATAGCATCATTTATTATATTTCTGCTCTAAGGTTCATCACATTTATTTATAATTTGCATTATTGTACTGTGAATGTATAGAATAATGCTCCACGTGCCTGCTTTTTTTTAAATTTCTTCATCTTAATGACAAATTTGTTTATTGTTTACCAAAAGCAAATAAATCAGTTTTACGATTTTATGCCTTATAACACTATATGTCACTGCTATTCAAAAAGTCTACTTATCAAAGAAGCCCCAAATTATATTTATGCTGTATAAAATTATGAAGTAATGAAATTTAATAAAATTTTAATGTATAAGTACAGTAACTTCATGAATTACCTTTTTTCTGTAATTATAACTTTACAATGTTATTATTACTTGTGAGTAAATATAAAAATTTAGTTTTTAGATATATATTTATTAAAATTGAAAAACAGTATAACATTCTTATGTATTTTTCATAGGAACTTGAGTGCCCATCACTACAGGGCTTGTTGTTCTGTATGCATGCATTTCTGACCGCAAAGGTGGCTTCTGTGGATCCAGCATTTCTGTCTTCTAGAACACCATGAACTTCTGCTATAAATGGATTGCATCTAACGCACAAGCTGCTATTTATCTTCGCGTTAATAAAATAGAAACTTCTTTAAAAATTATGTGACTGATTAGGTAAAATCTATAAAACAGTTAAATACATTACATTGCTCTTTAGAGTGAAAATTTTATTTAATTATTCTATTTGGGTTAAAAGTGCAGTGATTTTATTAAATATAAAATTTTAAACAGCAATTAACGTTGGTTGTTGTTACAATTAAAATGTATACCTACTATTAATATTTTAATTATTGTAAGTTGTTGAAAAAACCTAGTTTGAATTTATATGAGATAGCTGTTTAAATTAAAAATAATAATACTGCATGAGTGAAAACTCTATTTTGAGTAAAATTTACACAGAGCATGATGAAATTTACCTTATAATGTCAATTTAATCTTCATATGCTTTTCAATATTAAAAAGGCTCATTTTTTCTTGCTTTCTGTGCTTTACACCCACACCCACACATGTGTGTGTACACACATATATACACACACACACACACACACACACACACACACACACACACACAAACACACATACATACATACACACACAAACAAAATAAAAAGGAAACTGATGAGAGTAATACACATTGAAATACATTAAGTGTGTGTATGTGAGTACATAACATCTTTACAACGTTAATTTTTTTTTAAATTATCTTAATTTCATTTCTAATTAGTAAATTAGAGAGGTCAAGCATGATAGTTTTGAAGCTGCAATATTTTATTAGTTGAACTTTTTTTATTTTTAGTTAATTTTCCAATATGTTTTGTATGTAAAATATTGACTCTATGCAAAAAAAGTTTCTTTAATAGTAAAGATAGAAAGCAGAAGTTCAAAAATCATTAAAAGTGTTATATAATTGTAAAGGAAAACCCCCAAAGCCTTATTTTATAAGCTATTATTTCACCAGTCCACTTTTTATAAATTTTTCCAGTAAAGAAACAATTTTTTCAAGGTTGTAAATAGTCACTGATCTATGAGGTGTAAACAAAAAGTAGTAAAATATTCATTTTTATCAAAAAGAATTTACCTATTTTCTTCTATATCAATATTGTCCCTTTCTAAGTAGACCTCTGGAGATCATTTTTTGGTGTAGCTTTAAGTGAACTTATAAATATTTTTCTTTAGTTCATCTATCGTCAGAACTTGCTGTCCTTTTAATGTTCTCTTAATCGGTGGAAATGAGGAAAAGTCTAGAATGCCATGTCTAGAGAATACAGAGTCTGTAACATCAACAGGATGTTATTTTTTGCTAAATAATCATGAATTGTAGTGTCACAATCCACTGGAGCATTACCATGACACAAAATCCAAAAATTGTGGTAATTTTCTTCAGATTGCCTCATGTAACCAGCATAAAACAGCCTAAGTAATAATACTGCTTATTGACCATGAATTCGTAGTGGAAACAAAGCTGTTATAATCTAAAAAAAAAAACAGCAAGGAAAACCTTAACATTCGATCGAACTTGACTTTTTTTTAGTCTTGGTTCTGCAGCAATCTTCCATTGGGATGATTAGACCTTTGTTTTAATTTCATAATTGTACATTCACATTTTGTCACCTGCTATGACATGTTTCAGTAATTCTGTGTCATCAACGATGTCAACTAACAGTCATTCTTCAATGTTGCTTTTAGTAAAAATTTTATAGTTGGCATAGGCTTTACTGCTACTCGTTTAAAATCCAAATTGTCAGTCATATTACTTCATATAAGCCATAAATGATTTCCACTTCACTGATTTCTTTTACGGTGATCAGACTTTATTTTGTTGATATTTTCAACAGTTGTTGGTAGATTAGGATTTCAACCCTTTTATCATCTTCAGTTCTCATGGCTTTAAAACTGTATGCCTCATTCATAAAATCTTGGTGTCGATATAATATCCTTACCAAAAGCCTTTTTTTAATATCTTTACCACTTCAATTTTATTCCATTCTTAATACAGAAATTCTTTAATGCAAGTAATTTGTTCTATAATTTTCAAACAAAATTATTGCCATTAAAAATGTAATATGTGAGAAAAGATGAACTCGGTTGAAAAAAAAGAAGAAAATTAGAAAATTCTTATTTTTTTTTATAGGACCTCATATATTTGAATAATGACAAAAAGTAAATAACTTAGGGCTTTTATTTTACAAATAATATAAAGTATATTAAAAATGTAATAGCAGTAATGAAATGCAGACAGAATTAACATAAATCTGATTTTTTTTTTTCATTGTGCATTAAATTTAACTTGACTATTCATTCTTTTATCATCATATCAAAACCATTCAACTCACTAAATTAAAATAATATAATCAAACAAGAAAGGTATTTTAATGTTACCTTAATTACTTTTTTATTCAGTTGTAAAGATATCTTTATACACACACATGTGCACACGTGCAAGTATATGAGGACTGTTTTTTTTCAACCTCTGATTGGCAATAAAAAAAAGGACACATGGACATAACAGAATGATTTTATTACTAAAAGTTGAATAGTATCTAACTTATTTTTCCATGTAATTGCCAAAACGATTGAGGCATTTTTCATATTGTGACACTAGCTTTCTGATGCCCTCTTCAAAGAAGTTTGCTGCCAGTGAGGTAAGATATGTCTGGACAGCCTCCTGAGGTTCTTCATTGCTGTCAAAGTGTTGTCCATCCAACCACGTGCTAGGTCTGGAGTATATGTGGATGTTCAAAAACTTCCCACTTAAATTGTTTGAGAAGGTCTTCCGTCACGTTGCTACAGGGCAATTAAGCATTATCATGGTTCAAAACCACGTCGGCCAAGAGCATGCTTCTTCATTTGTTCTGCGGAGGCAATGTTTGTTTGTTTATTCATTTCATCCCCCTGGAAAGGCAACGTAAAGATTTACTGTCAACTTCCATTGTTATTATTGTCCTTTGCTCCATAAAGTACACCAACAATACACCTTTATGGCTCCAAGAAACTGTAGCTATTGTTTTCTTGTTGCTCAGTGTCTTTTTGAGCTTTTTCAGCTTGTTTGGAGAAGAAGTCTGCATCCACTGCTTATACTGTTCTTTGGTTTTTGGATTGTCATACAGAAACCAAGTCTAATCACCAGTAATAATAGACTTTAAAAATTTTTCCCCCTCATTATGGTAATGCGTTAGTAATATTAAAGCTGATGCAATTCACTGTGTTTTGTGATCATCAATTAACATTTTTGGGACCCAACATGATATAGTTTCCAGTATCCTAGGTCTTTAATCACAATTGTGTACTGAAAAGACCTTGAAATTTCTGGGATTTCTGCAGAAAGTTCACTTATTGTAAACCACCATTTGTCGTGGAGAAATTCAACACACTCAACCAGTAGCAACAGACTTGCATCCTTGCCCACCTTCGTTATGGATGTTTATTCGCCCTTCTTTAAATTTCTTACACCATTCCTGTGCACTACCATCACTCATAAAGTTTTGACCATACACTAGGCTCATTCTGTGATGGATTTCAGCAGTACTACAAGCTTCTGCTTGCAGAAAACATGTCACACTTCATAATTCACACTTGGTGGGAGCATTAATCATAGTGGCCAAGTTCAATTGCCTGTAGCTCAGCTCGGAGTAATGCAATGGAGTCAGCAATGGCAGAGATTGTGGTGGAGGGGGGGGCGATGCAATCACATGACATGCAGAACTGATTCCCACCTATCACTTGTTTTTACTTAGATGCACAAACAGAAGTTGAAAAAAAACACCCCTTGTGTGTGTATATTGCTTTTCTGAGAGTATTTAAAGGTAAAAAGAAATGGGGTTCTACGTAGTTTAAAAAAAAATCTGCATTATGGTGGGTTTTTAATTTTTGTCCACCATCTTGGATTGTTCATATTAAATCAAACTTAATTTTTTTAAATAGAAAGGTGGACGTGTGACATATGATTCTGACTTAAAATTTTACAAGAAAAACAATGGTGAAACCTGTTTTTCTATTAATGCCTTTGTTACAGAGTTAAAAGCATTCAAAATAGCAATAACAGAAAAATCATGTTAATAATAAAGCAAGGTCAAACGTACTGCTTGAACAATTTTATAGCATTTTACATTCACATTGCATACAATAACCATTTTTAAACAGTGCTATAATATTGATGATAATAAGCAATAACTAATAATTAACAACACAACAAATTAAATGGCTATATCAACTGATATTATTTTCTAAATAAAAATTAACTTCTATTGTAAATATCAGCTGAAATGGTTTCAGCAAGATGGGGCACCACCTCATTATTGTCTAAGGGCATGACAAATTCTAAATGAACAATTTCCAAATTGCTGAATAGGTCGTAATGGCCTGCCAGGTCCCCATACTTGTCTCCTCTGGATTACTTTTTTGGGGTACCTGAAACATAATGTTTATAAAACAAAACCTGCAGACATTGATGAATTGAAAAGAATAATAATTCACAAATCTGCTTGTGTACCACCAGACATGATGTAATTTACGATTGAGAACATTTATTTATAATTTTTAAATAAATATTATAATATTTAAATTAATATCAGCTGATAAAACCATTTAATTTGTTGCTGTGCCGTTAATTATTAGTTATTGTTTGTTACAGTCATCAATATTATAGCACTGTTTAAAGTTCGTTATTGTATACATTATGAATGTAAAATGCAATAAACACCCTTGCATTCTTGACTATCATTTTGTTTGAAAATGGTGGAACAAAGGATTTGCTTTAAATTTTGTATTAAGAATGAAATAAAATTGAAGTGGTAAAAATGTTAAAGAAGGCTTTTGGCAAGGATTTCATGTACATGCAGTGCATTTTACTCATTTTATTGTTAGAATGATTTTTCATCATTGTAAATTTGAATGCTTATAACTCAATGAAAGGATTAACAGAAAAATGGATTTCATCATTGTAAAATTTTACCACTTTCTTGTAAAATTGTAAATCAAAATCATTTGTCATATGTTCATGTTCCTGTTTAAAGAAATTAAGTTTTATTCAATAAGGCCAATCCAAGATGGTGGACAAAAATTGAAAACCCACCATAATGCAGATTTTTTTTTTTTAAACTATGTATAACCCCATTTCTTTCTGCCTCCAAATACCTCTCAGATATATAATATGAAGCTGTTTCCATACTTTAATATCACCCAGTATATTTTTCATACATTTTATTTTTTTATTTTAAGCATTATGAAATCTTAATTCAACTATTCTCTGGAAAAAAAAATCAAATGGACAAATTAAACTACATTATTTAACCTTTCTGAAACAGTTCATCAACATTAACTATCTGTAGGATGTAACAGTCAGCTCCAAAAGAAGCATTTACCTTTCAAAGAACAACTTCTACATGATTTTAATTTAGATAGTTTATCATTTTAAAATATGTAAAATTATAAAAATAAATTTTTAAAGTAATTCTAAAATTTTTGTACTTTTATAAACCAAAAAATATAATGTAATTTTTTTATCAAAATAAAGAATATTTTTAGATTATGCTAACTGAATCAAACTCTGTGATTTAGGAAAAGTTGCATATTTTCATGCATGGAAAAAGTGGACAATGGGAAGAATTTTTAAGTTACTGCGTCTCAGTTATATTCCAGTTGAAAAGTACCCTTTTTTTTTTCCGTATTTCCCCGGGCCGGGTATTCAATCAAGTATGCGCAGCCCAAGTGTCCTTTAAACTCAAAGTAGGCCTCCCCACCCGCCGGCTGTACGTTCGGCACGGCAGGTCATCCCCCCGGTTGTATCTTTTGTTTTAATGTACCTGCCCCCCCACGACAGAGAACCAGGCCCGACAAAACTGTCCCTAGCCCCTGCTAGCCCCCCGTTCCCCCGAGGGAACCGGGTCTCGGTCTTTTCATTACCCAGTTGTTATGATCCCCAAACGAAGGAATAATCTTCTCCTCATAGCTGCTTGCCTTAACGAAAATATTAAACTACTAAGTTACTACGGGGCCTCAATGGCCTCTTAAAAGGGCTACATCATCTTTATAGCCTTTAGTACTATCTTGGCAAACTCCTCCATTTTGTTCCAATTGTCAGCGAATCGCAGGAGAAAAAGGAGCAGATTCTCCGGATTTAATTCCTGCAGCCCTGCACGTCGTCTATGTATAGTCCATCTATTACAGTGGAACAGAGTATGTTCGGCAGTATCCGAATCCTGGCAGAACATGCAAATAGGTGCTGGTCTTCTACCGAATCGATGTAAATAATATTTGAAACTACCATGCCCAGAAAGTATTTGAGTAAGATAATAACCAACCTCTCCATGTCCTCTATCAAGTCACATGCCCAAGTCGGGTATCAATCTCCTGGTCCAGGTAGCTTTAGTGGAAAGATTCCATCTGTCCTGCCATATGCGCCTGATGTTGGCTTGGGCTTCTTGTTTTGGCATGCCACGATATCTAAGTGATCGCTCTTTAACTAAGAGGTCGATAGGGGGAACCGATGATAATATACAAGCTGCATCGTAAGAATTGGTGTGGTATGCAGAAGTGATGTTTATAAGAGCTTGCCTATGCAGAGTTCTAATTCTTAACATATTTCTTGCAACACAAAGTGCTTTTTCCATATAGGTGCAGCATACAATAATACAGAGGTTAAACTTGAGGCAATGACCCGCCGCCTAGATGCACGTTTAGCTTCATATCCAGCCAACAATCTTGTTAAAGCCTTTGCGGTATTCTCGACCTCTTTACATTTCTGTGCGAGATTAGGACTAAACTTTAGAGCTGGGTCTATAATGACACCAAGATATTTTGTTACTGCCACACGATCTAGTCTGCGATCGCCCACGCAGAGATTTAGGTCTCTGAGTCGCCTTCTTCCAGCCAGAAAAATGTAGTGACATTTATCTAAAGACAAAGAAAGTTCTCAGTCCGAGAGCCAGTTATTAACCAATGTTAGCACTTCATTACCAGTAACTTCAAGGTCACGTTAGGTTTTAGCTTCAATTAATATAAACAAATCATCAGCATAAGCAACTATTTCCGAGCCTTCAGGTAAACTCAGTGTGAGTATTCCATCAATTACTATTAGCCAAAGCAAGGGGCCTAACACAGACCCCTGCGGCACTCCTCCATGAAGCTGATATTCAGTCAGATATTCTCGTACTTGTCTTTTGATATAGGAACTAATCTGTTTGTCTGTGAGAGCTGCCATAATCGTATCCCACCGGACCGATCCAAAGGAATTTTTGATATCTAACAGAATAAGCAAGGGGATTCTTCTGGTACGCCGCATACCAGATCTGACAGACAATACCCAGTTGGTAATTTTTTCCAGAGCTTAGATCTATGTTTCCTGAACCCAAATTGGTTATCATGAAGCCCGTCTTTGGACTCTAATTCTTGGATAAGTCTGTTCGCTACCAAGCACTCGGCAACCTTTTCCATATTATTGAGGAGACTCAACAGCCGATACCTAATGATTTCTTGATTGCCGGACTTCTTAGGCAGGAAAACAGTCCGTGACTCCTTCCAGCATGCAAGGAAAGTTTTGTTTTGTACTCCATAATTTGCCACGTCAGTGATTTCCCAGGGGATGATCTTCATTAATCCTTTGAGGAGGGCAGCCGGAATTCCATCCGGACCCGGACTTTTTTTATCCTTCAGACCAGAAACGGCAATAGCGACCTCGTTTTGTGTAAAGCGTTTAGCTTCACAGTCTATTACGTCCGTATGTCCCTCGTCTTGAACAGGGAAGAGGCTATGAAGATGCAGTCTGGTCGTTCTGTAACTAGGATAGGCAAGCGGCGTCCTATTCTCTTCATTACTATTTTGTATGCCCGTCCCCACGGGTCTGAATCCAAGTCAGCACACAGCTGTTTCCAACAGTTTCTTTTACTAGTCTTTATTAGATGATTCAAAGTACGCCTAGCTTGGACAAATCTTTCCTTCGCCTGGTCATATGGCGCACCGCCAGCAGGCCGCAGCCTTTGCTTTTTCCTACGCCAAAATTGTAACACTCTTCGCTGATCTGCAATTTCAGACGTCCACCAATATACTGGGTGACGACCCCCTCCAAACTGCGGGACTCTAGACAGTTCTGTAATAATTGATTCTTGAAGGACTTGCGGCGTTACTATTCTTCCATCAGATATGGTCCTGGCAATCTTGTTAACCACCACCTCAACTTGTCTTGGACTAAATCTGAATTGTGCAGTGGCTGATGTTGAAGGTCTTGCGCCTTCCATAACAAGCAAAGTTGCTAGGTGATCGCTTCCGGTTTCAGATTCAAGAACGCTCCAACTAAAGACGGAAGGATTCCATCTGCCGTCCACCAGCGTAAGATCCAGCACTGATCTATGGCCTCTTGCCTCATAGGTATAAGTGCAGTCATTCAGGCAGATCAGCCCTGTAGTCATCATTATGTCAATGAAGATTCGTCCCATTGCATTGGTATAAGAGCTGCCAGTTAAAATGGACTTACAATTAAAGTCGCCTAAGAGTATAGGTCTACTAGGTGCCCGCTGTATGACTCGCTGCAAATCATTGATGTACTGCGCAAAGTCCCCGATATTAATGTTTGGACTTACATAACCGGCTATAAGGAGAAAGTCCGGGAGTGCTACTGCCAGAATTCCCTCACCTCTATGAAGTAGGTGCCAGCCAAGACGGCCGGAGACATTACTGATAGCAACATCCCCAACCGCATCAGCCCACCAGTCACCTCTGGCCGCCGTTCTCAGGTTGGGCTCTGTGGTGACTATAAAGTCAACCTCAAGATCGTTCGCAGTCTCACCCACCAGATCGTGGGAAAGAATGCTCCTGTTGGCGTTAGATAGTATTATTTTAGCCATTATTTAGGTAGTCCACACTGCACTCCTCCCGTGCAATGGTCTGTGCCGTTGCAGTCAAGGCATTTAGTGGCCTCCTTGCAGTCTCTTATCACATGTCCTTTCTGACCGCAATTGTAGCAAAGGGTTGACCTATTCAGGCCCTTACATACCGTACTCGTGTGATCAGCGGCCCAGCATCTTTGACACCTCACATTATCACTCCTGATATAAGCCTGGCAGTGAACCCACCCGACCTTAATTCTACTGGAAATTAACTTAGTTGCAGCCCTCTGATTGGTTATTACTGTCGCATTTCGAGTATTTCCATAAGCCTGCTGCAATGAGGTAATTCTGAAAGACTCAGTGTCTCCAATAACAGCCATAATAGCCTCGCTTAACTCTTGCGCTGTGGTACTCTCCATGTCTTTAACGTGTACCACTGCGCATCGGTCACCCTTAGTACGAATATCCACTTGAAGGTCAGAAGCCCTGTCTTTCAATGTTGCGGTAAACTGAGCCGCGTCTTTAGCATCTTCCAAGTCTTCATTTCTACCCTTGCGAAGGGACAGGATTTCCCCTGCCTCGTCTTTAAAGATCTTATCCTTTACAGTCCGGAGTAGATCAGCAGAAGCGGACCTAGAACGCGTCCTACTCTCTTCAGTCTTTTTCGGCGTTACCATTAATGCAGGCATCTCACTAGTCATGAACAGATAGATAACCATTTTCTTAATCATGACACCAATAGGACCACTTGGCAGAACGAACGCCGCATTAGGGGCCCTTAGTAAGATCTTCTTGACCACGCCTAGTATACACCCAGCAGAAGCCCTGTTGCTCTCTGTCGAGTCGTAAAAAACAGTATACTTATTGGTCTGAGTGTCGTATTCATCATCCATAATGACAGAAGTGTCTACAGCTATCATTCCAGGCTTCTTGCCCTCTGCCGTTGCCCTTTTGGACTTAATGATATCAATAAATTGACAGGTATTTGTAATGCCCTCTGCAGGCAAGGTAATTAATTTGGGTTTAGACATTGTACAGGCAGACTATCTCTTAGCGGTCATATCCAGAAGTTCCTCATCAGTTAGTTCAAGACTTAATATGTCTTCCTGATCTGCACCAGGGGGCATATCAGTCTGTGTATATTGCGAACTGGTCTCTGGAGTAGTCGTAGTCTCCTGCAGATGTTTTAAAGCAGTGTATATTTCTTTTAATTCTTTACTATGGTCATACATATAATTTAACATGTTTTTTCCCAGATGTTGTTTGAAACGCATCATCACTTGCCCTAGTCGAAGAGTAACCTCCTTTAAGCCACCAGTATAGACCTCTTCTTCAGAGGAGGATTGTGTAATTTGTTTTTTTGCCTCTGGGATCAGTCGGTTTCAGCGGCGGAAGGCCCGAGGATCCCTGTCCACTAGCATAACTTTGTTCTGCTTTATCCGCCATGGATGATAAATAAACTCAACAACTATGTAGCAGTTATGTTCTGCAAGTAATTCCCTTTAATTTGATACCCCACACGTGGGGTAGTCAAAAATAAGGGGGGGGGCAACGGTCCCCCAAAATCGAAAAAAATTACAGGGTCAATCAATCGGGAATGACCCAATTCGTATAGATCCTGAACGGTTTTGATCCAGGACCAACAGGGCGGTCAAAAGTAAGGGGGGTCAAAACGGTCCCACAAAATCAAAAAAATGGGGGGGGGGTCAATCGATAGGAATGACCCAATTCGTATAGATCCTGAACATTTTTGGTCTACGACCAATGGGTAACAAGATATGAACGTTTAAAGTTACCCCTATAAAAGTCTGTAAACAGAAAAATTTCAGTATACTTACTGTTATTAGTGAAAATTTTCCAAATCCTTATTTACGTTAAATACAGTGACGTCACTCTCCTGTATTAACTTCCACGAAAAGTCCACTATAAAAAACAGAAATAACTCAGTTGTCCGTTGTCTAATTTTCACAAAATTTTAAACACTTGTTTTTATATCCATCCTCGATGTGAATCCAAAATTTCTGTTTAAAAAAAAAAACAAAAAACAAAAAAGTTTTTTAATAAACTTAGTAATCCATTAACCAAAAATTCTATTTTTTCTTTAGACTTGTCCAGTAGTCCAATCACAATGTTAAACAGCACTTTCCTGATAGATAAAGCTGAAAAAACTCGATCAAAAAACAAAAAACAGCGGAGCGAAAATAGCACGTCTTAACAGTCCGAGTTCCCCCACTCAACTCTAGTTGAAAAGTACCTGTATTGCACTAAGATTTTGAGCCCAGTTGTTATACCTAAGATTTTTTGACATCATTATTTTTTTTGTGATTTAAAATAGTATCTCTTTTATGATTTTGTTTTAATTTTTTGGTCGTTTTTAATTACCTATATAGAAAGTGTTTTGGCAATAGGTGATAAGTTATTATTAAATATTATTTATTGCAACTTTTTTAATAAAATTTTATTTTAGAAAGCATGTGAAGTTAGTCTTCCAAAAAAATGTTGTGGTAGGGTCAGGATTCCATTCAAGCTAGTATCATTTTAGCTTATGCATGATTTTTTTATTTATCTTTTTTTTGTGTATGAGATATTGAATGAACTACAGTTTGATATTAACTCTAGAGCAGTTTGATTGAGTACAATGTAATAATTATAATTATTTTCTAGTTTAAGTTAGTATTTACATTTTTTTTATGCCATAAATGCCGGTCATTTTAAGGTATCTGTTTTATTTTTATGTTATGTTTTATTATTGTTTGTGTTATACATTTTTAGAGTATATTAAAAATGAGGGGCAAGCCCCTCATCAATATAGTTCATTAGTGGGTAAATTTTGTTTATTGGTTTATTTCTCATATTAATGGTTTGTTGTTTGAGTTTTTATTTATTCATGACGTACAAAATAATACATTTTTATTTACAAATTTACAGTAATGTGAAAACAAAAAATTAAACCACTTGATAGTACTCCAGGTCCAAGGACCATTGAAGGAGATATTAAATCAAAAATATTTATATATATGTAGATAGATAGATAGATAAAATTATAGAAAGAAAAAACTGCAAAAAATTCAAACTTAGAGAATTAATACACTTCAGCTAACTTTAACAATTACAAATAAATATTAAGAGTTTGTCATAATTTCCATTAGTAATTAAATCTTTTAACTAGCTTGAGTCTATAAAACTATACTTATTTGCAATGATTATTTAACATAACTTTGCAATTCAAAAAATCTTTCACTTCATACACACTTTATACATGTTTTGCTAAAGAATTTTCATTTTAAATTTGTTTACAATAGGATCTGCAGTAATAGAATGCAAAATATTCTCTTTTTTATCTCTCTTACAAGTTGAATTTCTTCTGGAATTAGCTACAAATGAATATTATGAAGGGTGGCTGAAATGTAATACATATGGAAACATAACAGTAGAACAAAATTTCACACAAAGCGGCATGTGCTGCCATCTTGTAGTTTCATCCCAAACTACTAATATTCTAAATCTCATTCACTAAAACCTTCTCATTTTCTGTCAGTCGCCATTGTTATGGAATTGAGTACGCCTGCTATGTCAAAGCATCTAAAAGAACATCATAAAACAACAACGCATTGCCAACCAGACAGGCATGTTGAAAGAACGAATAGAACACATTATTGCACAACTGGGTTATTGTAAAATCTGTTCAGGTATGTGCCATGCAAACTTACAGTAAAGAACAAATAGCAAAGGAATACTGTGAACATCTTCTGAAACATTATCATGACAAGGAAGATGACTTGATTTTCAGTATTGTGATGGGGGCAAAACTTGGATGTATTATTATGACCCAGAAAAAAAAGCAGAGCATGGAATACTGACACTATGGTTTACCTCAAACAAAATTCAAAACAAATCCTCTGCAAAAGAAAATTCTGTTGAAGGAGTTCTGGAATACAAACATGTGCTAGTGACCAATTACCTGGAAGCTAGGTCAACTGTAAATTGTGTGTAATACATTAAACATTTAATTTACAATATATTTCATTTTGTACAAAACATTGAACACCTTAGAAAAAATGTGTCATGTTTGAAAATCCACAGAGCTAATAACTCTGCAACAAATGATGCTCTAATAATGACAATAATATTAATAATAATGGTCTGCCCACAATTATCATGTGCAACTGTTGAGACTCTGTTGAAATTTAAACCTATTTTATACTCACCAGATTTGGCGCCCTACAGTTAAACATTTTTTTCCACAATTAAACAGGGATGTAAAGGGCATTCATTTCATTGCAGTAGATTAATTGAAGGACCTAGTGAATTCATGAATCAAAGAAAGACATGCCAGCATTCTTCATTGACAGAATGAGAAAACTAGTTCACCAAAGGGAGAAATGTGTAACTGTATTTGGTAACTAGGTGGAAAAATAAATTTAAGATTTTCTAGCAAATAGAATTACATCATATTCATTTCATTTAATTACTTTTCATTTGCAAGATATGAGCAACTATGCATTATATTTCAGCCACCCTGAATCAATAGTTTGATCACCATGAATGGTTTTTAGATAATAATAAATGTCACCAATGTCAATGGACATTATTTTTTGGAGGTGTTGACATAGCTGGCATACTGGATTCTGTAACATTGGCAACTGACAGAAAATGAGAAGGCATTGGTCAACGAGTTTTGAAATGTTAGTTACATAGTTACAGGGGAATGAAACTACAAGATGGCAGCACCTGTTGCTTTGTATGAAATTTGTTATACTGATAAGTTACAGTGTGCATTATATTTCAACTGTCCCTCAAAATACCACAGTTAATAAAATGTCTAAAAAAAAATAAAACGGTATAAATTAAAGCATTCCATCATCTTAAAAAACAAGTAACATAAAAATTGGTACAATTTGTTTAATAAAAGACTTAATGTAGAAAATAACTGAACTTTATTTACTAGACATAACAAAACTGTATTCCAGTACACTCTGTTTAAGACTTGACTTCTTAAATGATACTATTATTTTTTTAGAATATTTGACTATTCTTTTTAGCAAAAATTGAACATTCATAAATATAAACAAAAAGATAAGATAACATTTTTAATTTTCTAAACATCATTCTACATGATTCATGCTTATGGGCTCCTAACAATTTGACAGCCTATTTTTGTTTCTTCAGAACTTGTTCTGACTTAATTTTGCTTTATAGGAAGTAGAATAGTATCATTATTATTAATTTTCTATCATTGTGATTTACAATGTTACGTCTGTCTGAAATGCACAATGCAATGGTTTTATCCATATTTAAAATTGTAAAATTTCAATATATAAAGTGAATAGTTATTGAACTGCTAACATAAAATGTTCAAGTCCTTTTAAATAATTATTTTCAGATATAAATTCAGTTGTGTCTTCTATGAAGAGGATAACAGTTAGTTAATGGTTGAAGATTTTGAAGCAGATAATTAATAAACACTAAGGAAAGTAAGGGACTAAAAACACTTAAGTGTTTAGTTTATAGACGTAATTATTGTTGTAATTTATAGCTTCATGATTAACACTAAACAAATATTTAGACCTATGTATATATTCAAAAAATATGCTTCATGATTAACATTAAACAAATATTTAGACCTATGTATATATTCAAAAAATATTTAAAACCATCAAATCAGTTATATAAATAAAAGTACTTTTGTATTTACAACATCAGATGTATTTTTTGCTGTTCACAGCATATTCAATCAACAAACATTTTAAAAACACAGTAAGATCTATTAATTTGTAATATGATCATTTGTTGTTAATTACTCCTTTCCAAGCAATGTGAATTTTAATTAGAATATTTATACTAGACTCTATGTTGCCAACCTATTAAACAAGTGTTCTTGTCAAATTATCAAACTTTATTTATAAATTGTTGACTCTGACTTCTGTTATAAACACACGAATAAAAATTAATCTCCATATTACCACAGTGAGAATATCATACATTACCATGATAAGAAAAGTTAAGAATAAGTAAATTAATCATGATATTTATGAAAAATATTCACTAACTGAAAATGTTTTTCTGAACAGAACAACTTTCTGAAAAACCACTTTTTATGTACTTTACAAATATTGCTTTTATTTACAATCCACAGCACAGTTTATAGTCAGTTCTTTTATAATAAGTGAACCAGTTAACTTACAGTTAGTTTACGCATTTAAGTAACAATATATAATGTATGAGGGTTGTTTAATAATTAAACAGACAAATGGCAACAGCAAAAACTTGAAAAACTATTTAATAGAATAAACTGAAACCATCTGACATTCAAGTTGGCTCCTCTGACATGTTAAATATTAGCTAATCAAAAAGAATTTCCATTATTATAATCACTTTTGTTTATTTAAAAATATCAGCTCTGCTTGAAACATATATTGTCGAAGAATAACATGATATAATAAGATTTTTATTTTCTGAAGATGTAAAACAAGCTGAATTCATTTGCAGATGTTAAAACAGTGTGGTAAAAAATATATTAGCCATACAAAAGTTTTATAAGTAGATTAAACAGTTTAAATCAGGTAGAAAAAGTGTCACCAATTTTCAACATAATTAATAGAAGACCAGTAGAAGTTTTGAGATCGTTTACAACTTACATATAAAATTTTTGAGGACAAACAAAAATTTGCGAAATTACTGAAATATGCATTGCAAATATTGGTTCATCTATTCCATTAAATATGATAAGCTGTATTTCCATAAAGCATATTTTAAATGGGTTTTGAGATGGATGATTCAAAATCACATATCTGAATTCATACTTTTATGGAATTTAAACAATAGTTTTTAGGTAATGCTTTTGTTGATCACATTATTTGTCACTTATGATGAAACTTGGATTCTTCATTTTGAGCCGGAATCCAGTCATCAGAATATGGAATGGAAAAATCCAAGTTCACCCATCAGAAAAAATTGAAAACCTACACATCAGCTGATAAAGTGATGCAAACAGTGTTTTGAGACTATAGTCATTGGGATTATTAAAAACAACAATATACAGTTGAAAGGGATTACTATTTTGATATGCTAGGAAATAAAGAAAACTCTTCGTTAAGCAGGAGGAGTCATCCTGGTTCTCTCTG
This sequence comes from Lycorma delicatula, assembly GCF_047948215.1. NCBI lineage: Eukaryota > Metazoa > Arthropoda > Insecta > Hemiptera > Fulgoridae > Lycorma > Lycorma delicatula. The sequence goes on from NC_134455.1 coordinate 136,258,732, forward strand.
AAAAAGTGTAATCTTCTGCGTTATAATGCCTGCCCAAGTACTGCTGAAAAGACATGGGAAGCTATTCAAAAGTCAAGTCAGGTGTTGCTGTATCCATCATACAGTCCCGATCTCACCTGTCAGATTTGTTCAGTCCTCTCAAGAGGGTTTTTGTGACATTGAGTTCAGCAACATTTAATAGGTACATCAGCAAGAAAGTGGTACAAAAGTGGCTCAGACACAGAGATGAACATCTTTACAATTGTTATAAGAAAGATGAAGAAAGTACCTAAATATAGCTGGGAATTGCGTCAAAAAGTAGCATTAGTTTCATTGTCGTTGGATAAATAATAATATTTTTACAGACATTTGTCTCTAATTATTGAATGACTTGTAAAATTATACATATTTATTTAAATTATATCCTACAATATTATGTAAGTGATAGAGTATTTCAAAGGAAGTTTTTTGAATACTTTGTAGGTATATTTCTCTCATGAGTATTATGAAAGAAAAATTGTATTAACACCCAGCTGGAAATACTTATCTGGCAACATCCTTGTTTTCAAGTTAGTTTGTAAAAGATTTACCCAGATTTCTGCTGTAAAGGTCAATAAACCTTGTACAAAAACTTTAGTCACAAGTTATTGAGAAAAATTATTGGTTTTACATGTAATTAACATGAATAAATTGGGTATCAGAATTGTATCTTTAGTAGTTTCCAAAAAATATTGTAAACCCAAAAGATAGAAATTGAAAATTTTAGATTTGGCATAAATTTACTTAGTTAAATTATTAAATCGAACTAAATTTGTAGAGAATTTAATTCTGAGAAGATTTATTTAATGGTATAAAAATTTGTTTATATTATGGTTAATATTTTATAAAATGGGTGTTTTTTTTAAAACTTGAACTAAAAATTTAGAAGTGATATGAAGATCTGTTTCTGAAGTGGGTTGTAGACTAAATTGATGTTAAAATTGTAGTGTCAATGAAAATTTCAGCTAAACGTTTCAGTCAGAAAGGTAGATTAGTAACCAGTACTAAGAGGTTTAAAATATTTTTGATATAATCTTTATTTTAATAATTTTTTTCCTTAAATTTCAAAACATTTAGGGGTTTTTATATTACTTTGATATTGCATATAACAATCAATTAAACTCATACTGATGTATGAAAAATGAACGTTTCTTAATAAAAAGTATTCAGAAAATTGATTTTTAAGTGTTAGTTTTTTAAATTAAATTTTATGATGCAGGTATATTTTATAAGAAACTATCTACAGCATGATGATTTCAGGACTCATACTGGGTATTCATTAACAACATAGTATATGAATAGCAGTGATGTTTTTAATTATGCATATTTACCTCTTTAAGAAAACAAGTAATGTACAAAGAACAAATTGATAATTTAGTACAAGGTTATTACTGTACTGTGTTACAATTACAATAAAGCATACAAAATATAATAAATATTTTTCTTCTTTCCTTTATTCTTAACAACTAATTTTATTCTATTCTGCATGCTGTAAACAAGGTTTTTGTACATTTCTGTAATATCTTACTGTGGTCTCGGATTAGTATTAGGTCTTTTATCAAGCTTACTTTTGTAGTTATAACTTGTTTGAAATTTTTGTTTCGCAATATCCCAAAGGTTTTTGATTGGGTTTATATCTGGGCTGTCTGGTCATGGAAGAACACTGACATTGCCTTCTTCAGAAAGTTTTATCACTGTTTTAGCTTTACCATATTAGCTTTATTATGATGACTCACCCTTATAATAACAATGGCATTTCTATTTGGATACTATTTTTTTATTTGAGGAAGCAACTTTTCTTTCAAAACTTTAATATGTTGCTCTTACATCACGGTATTTTTTTTTTGTACCATGCGCAGACATTAAACTTCACACCCTAATTGAGGGATAAGGTGTTTCATTGATCTTTCATGTCCTCCTCCCTGTGAGTTTCTATCCTTACTTCTTTTCTCTTTAGCCTTCGGAACCACCGTAAGATATTACTTCAAAGGATGAATAAGGATATGTATGAATGTAAATGAAGTAGTCTTGTACAGTCTCAGGCCGACCATCCTTGAGACGTGTGAGTAATTGAAACTCAACCACCAAAGAACATCGATATCCATGATCTAGTATTCAAATCCCTATGAAACTAACTGCCTTTACTAGAATTTGAAACTTGGAACTCTCGACTTTGAAAAACTGATTTGCAATGACTAGTTTGTACTAGGCCAATCCAGTGGGATAGCAACCTACTTAATGAGAAGATTCCTCAGATATTTAAAAAAAAAAAAAAATAGATTTATTAGAGGAAAGAATAAGTCTTTATACATCTAATCAAATAATACTATGTATGCCAACAAGCATATAATGATTACAATTGAACAGTCCAATTTGCTGAAGTTTTTGGGTGTAGCAAAGATCACATTACATTATATAAGTAAATTATAAGTACATTTCAATGAATTAAATAAAAGCTTAAGCTGCAAAGATTAATTCTCTAAATGAACTAGTGATTTTGTTTATTTATCTGTAATCGAATTTCATAGTCTATTAGCCCATTCTAATCACTTTTTAACCATGAATGTAGTAATTTTGGCTTTTTATAAGAGCTCTGTACTTTTATCCCTTTTTTCCGAGGCTTGCTTTCATTTTTGGGGGAAATATTTGCTCCATAATTTCTTCTATTAGCGCTAAAACTAGATTTTTTTAGTTTTTTTATAGATCTTAAATTAAGGATGCACTTTGTTTCATATTTACCAATGCAATTTTGTTCATATGTATAATTTTTATTTATTAATACGTTTTTGATTCTACTCATTGATTTTTGAGTAATATCCAGTCTTATTGCTATCTGATTATATGAATATTGGTATTTTTTAAAAGAACTTTCACAGTGCCTGTTTTTCTAGGAGTAAGATCTACTGCTTTACCCATAACCTCAATTGTTTATGTTAAGAATACAAATAAAAAAGTATTAATTTATTAGAGAAAATTACAATAGATTAAAAGTATATAAAACCCAAAAAACTGATTTACAGTATACTACAGTAACAATGACATTAAAGGTAACAGAATCAGCAGAATGATAGGAATCAGTAGAGCAAAGAAAAAAACATTTGTATTTTTGCAGTGTTTCCAACTTAGAAGTATTTTAAAATAAATAAAGAACTGTAAAAAAACATTTTTATTATTACTGCAGTATCATTCAAAAGTGAATTTAACTGAAAAAAATAAAGTTTTGTAAAATTACTTGTACTTTAAGTATAATAATTTTGCAGCTTTGTAGACTATAATGTAGCCTTCAAATATTTGAGGCGTAATTTTATTTTAATACAGATTTTTATTACTTTAACTTGAGTAATTATTGAATTTTTAATTTTATATTATTGTATTCTTTTGTTTATAGGTGTATATATAAAAAAATGGAGATAAAAGACATTGCAGTTTGTTGTACCCATGGGAAGTCAACACTTATTGATGATGAAAATGATTCTATTAAATGAATGTGGTATATAATACATAATTGTGAAATTTTTGGTTTGTAAATTCTCATAATTAAATTGTATAAGAAGACAAAAGATAAATGATACTTTAGTATCAAATAAAATGTAAAAATTTTTTCAGTATTAAATTTATTTTAAGTTCTTATCATTAAAATCTACATAAATAACTATGCACTAAAATGTTTTTGAACAGGCAAATATAACAAGTATAGAAACTTATAAAATGACTTTTCAAAATAGTTTTATTTTAATTTTATACAATGTTTAATTATTTATAACCTTATTAATTTGTACTGTTTTAAATGTGTTATAAAACATATTTTTAATCTATTTAATTTTTTTCATTTCTGGTTTCTTAATTATACCTTTAAAGCAAAATAAACATATTCACTTCTTGTCATATAAGCTCTGATTTAATTTGAGACTTTTTTCAAAACATGTTGTACCTGTAAAATAAAAAAAAACATAACGTAGACATGAAGAACCCATCAAAATGAAGAGAAACTTTCCAAGAAGTTTTTCTATTTAGTAGATTTCCATATGCACTCCTTTAGTTACTACTATAAGTTCCATACACAATGGATAACATCCATTGTGTATGGTAGATGAAATGGCATCAGTGATCCATTTTTTAAATGATTCAAATTTCGTATTTGAACAGAGAAAACTTGTCTCTTTAAATAACTTCACTAATAAAAATCTGTAGAAATAAGATTTCAGGACCCTGAAGGCCCAGCCCTTTCTGTGTAAGAAATGTCTTAACAAAAGGGTATCCACCCTTTTTGTCATAAGAAATGCTTTGTTTATGTAATCAGTTAAGTGTGAAAAAATATGGTGGAAATGAGTTTAGCTGAAGTAGGAAATTCTCTGGAATTTAAGCACTGGATACTCTTTTTTAACATATCCAGGATGATATTTTCGAATTATAGTCCTTTTCAGAAAAAAAAGAAGGGACCAATAACAAAACTGTGCACCATAGATTAACTTTTGAGCTGCCTCATTGATGTTTCATAATGACATGTGGAAGTTCAGTACACGCTATATTCGAACATTATGTAGAATATAGGGTTATGTAGAATACATATTCTACACGATGTATGTTTCAGTATTTGTACTGAAAATAAACTTGTTTAACAACTGCAATCTAACCCAACCTAGATTATCTTTTTCTATGTTGCTTACCCTTTCTTAGCTTCATTTTTTATTTTATATTTTTAAGAAAGGTAAGCAGTACTCAACATAGAAACTATAGTGATCTTAGCAGAAAAGATAATAATTATTATCGTAATAAAAATCAGATTTGTCTTTCGTGATTTAAATCAACCTGTGGATAATTTTGATTTAACAACTGAATTTTATAACCAGTAAAAAGCATAGTTTTTTAAAACATTGTGAACAGTAGTTTCTGAAACACCTAATTCAACAGAACAGTACCCCAAGTTTTTAAAGCTGTGCAAAGAACTTATTACAGCTTCAACGGTCTTGTTAGACCAGACTCTGATGGTTATCCTGGATGTGACTGCTTTGTAGGGTCCCATTTCTCTTTCCCGTCAGTGAATGTTGTTTTCATGTGTTGGTTCTTCACTGAAAAGATAATAATCACATCTAACAAGTGTAACCAACTCAAATTTTGCATACCACAAAACACGTACCTGTATTCCTCTGCACTGTAATCATGGTAATAAGTTTAATGCAGTTGTTATCCTGTAACAGTTTTGTAGTATTAAAACTTCAAAAACTGAGATAATTTTTCTTCATTTTGATAAGTACTTCATGTTTCTGTGATACTGTGTTCCAAAACTATAAATACTTGAAACCCACCATTATTGTGTAGACACGTAAGAATTATTAGTATAATATTTATCATAGACAATAATAGTCCATATCTGTTTATAGTGAAAAGGTGCAAGCAAATGTTTTATCATTTTTTTTTTATTGAACATCTGTAAAAATAGCAATTTTTTTCTTAGCAATGCATAAGTTTTACTTGTGTAATTAAATAGTTTCATTATATATTTTTTTACATTTGGTTTAATTCGTCGTAAAATAATTATTTTGTTTGAATTTTTTATTTATTTAATTTTTGGTATTTTCTTGTATTTATAATCTAGAAAAGCCCAAAAATTGATCTCTGCTCCAATAATATTTAAAAAAAAAAATCAGATAAATATTAATTAATATTTATTTTATTTCTATCCTTCATTTATGCTATACCTAATATTATTGGCAGGCAATATTATTCTTGAAATGTAATTGTTACATTTCACAAAACAGTTCACAATGGATTTCTTTTCTCGCTATCAAATTTTATAATTAGAAAACTGAATAATTCCAAATAAAATAAAAAGAACTAATAAAAATGATCAGAAAAAGTAAATCTCTTTTCAGTCTTTAATAAATTATTAGTACCCAGCTGGTTATTACTCATAATATTCCTGCACAACATGTTTGTATTGTTTCGATGTATAATTTGAAATCTAAGAACATGCAACTTAAGCTTTCAGAAACATTGGCTTATTTTTAATTCACTGTTTATCATTTCATTATATTACTTTATTTATTAATTTTGGAAATGTGTACCTTTTGTTAGTAATAAAATTATTTATTTCCAACTTGATTATTTCACTGGTACCACTTTGTTTTTTTTTTTCTTTTGTGTTACCTAATTGTTTTTGATAAAAATAATAAATGTAATTTATTTTCTTTTTGATTTTTATTACAAAAGCTTAGAATCAAATAGATTTTAGCCTAAAATCTATACAAATATATACTTGCTTATATAAAATCTATAAACACACACACACACACACACACACACACACATACACTATATATATAGTACTTTTAGTTGCATGGATTTTTTTATTTGTATTTAGAATAAGTTTTCAAAAGAAACATATTTTTATTAAAAATCTACCATAATTTAAAGGGTTTTAGTGGGGATATTGGCAAATTGATCTATTTACTTTGGTGAGGATTTTGATCTTGTTAAATTGTTTTCTAGTGGTTGATTTTATCCGTGAAATGTATGTACACTGCAGACTTTGCTGATTAACAATATTTAACATTCGTAGATGATATATTTGTTTAGGCAAGTAAAAAACCCACAAAAATCTTTGAACTGTTCTTTGTAAACCATATAAATCATTTTCCTTCTAATTGACAAAATAACAACATTTCACATAAAATTTGAATGATAAATTGATAGAGAAAGTGGAATATGGAGTCTTCTAGAATGCAATCATTATTCTTTATTATATATAATTGAGATTTAAAAATTCATACATACTAAATTTTTGGTTTACTCTTTGCCCACCAAAAATTTTATTTTTTAAAAGTTATGAGACATCTATCTTTTCTTCAAAGAAAAGTCCAAATATCAAGTTCTCACAACTGTAAGAATTGTATCTATCACAGGAACTGTATCTTCAGTTTCTGCAATAAGAATTCTCTATTGCAACGTTTGTCTCCTTTTTACGTCTATTTCCCCCCCCTCCACACGCTGATAGTCAGAATTTCCTAAAATCTTTCCTTAGTGGGTGACTATGTTAAAAAATTAATGTATCCACCAAAATTCACATATCTAGATTAAGCAGCTTGAGCTGTTGATGATTCAGTGAGGTCACTGTTTTTTATGTATGTACAGAGTGTCCTTAAAAGGTGAGGCCAAACTCTAGGAAATGATTCTATTTAATATACTGAAGAAAAAATGTCCAGTGAATATAGATCCAAAAACATAATGTCTGTGTGCCATTTCGTGTTTTTTAAGAAAAAAATTATTTTTCAAGAACAGTTGAGATAACGGAATAAAATTTTGTACTTCATTTTTTAATAGGAAAAAAGATAACGATACTCTTCTTTGACAAATTTCAAAATGGCGGTCGTTTCAATTTTTCCATCTTAAATATCTTAGGAATTATTAGATTTATCAAATTGTATTATAAAGTATATTTTTATGAACAAAATGACACCTTAGTTGTAGAAATCTGATGACAAACAACAGAGTTATTTAGAAAAATAGGCCTCAACTGATATGGCGACCATCTTGTGTTTTTTGTTATCGTGACTCACTTTATAACTAAATCATATTTTCTGATTAAAATTGCTAAAAATTCAATATTATGAAAATTTAATAATAATTATTGTAAGAGTATGTGAAATTTTGTTTGTTTCTGATGAGAATTACAATAAATGTTCGATTTGATCTCCATTCATTCTAATACAACAATCTACACGTTTAGTGACTGACGTACATGCTCAAAAATTCCTGGCTAGTATTCAGATCTGGGGAGCATGCAGACCAATGAATGGAACTGCCCCGACCAAACCACCTTTCTTGAAAACAGTCAGTTAATTTTTCTCTGACACAAACTACAAGTGGATAGGAGCACCATAATGTATGAACCACATGTTCTAATCATGTGGTTGCTGATGAAGGAACGTCCTCTAGTTCAGATAGGTCATTTGTTATGAATTCCAAATAGGAGTTGCCTGTAAATCTATGTGGCAAAAAGAAAGGTCTGATTAGCTTATCCATGTATATTGCTCCCCAAACATTAAGAGAAAACCTGTGTTGACTTCCTGCTTGAAATACTGCATAAGGATTTTCCTCACACTAAACATGTCAGTTGTGTAAGCAGCTCCTTATACCATCCGTAATGAAAGATGCCTTGTCTGTAAAAAGAATATTAGAATCTACTCCAGGTCGTGGGCACACTTGTTAATTAAACATCGATTGAATGTAATCCTTACAGATTGGTTATCACCTGGTAAAAGAGCTTGTACCGGTTTCAGATAGTATGGGTACAATAATTGCGAGTGTAAAATATTACATACTATATTTTGAGATATGATTTCTTGGATAGCAACTCTTCTGCACGATAATTCTGGATCCTGTCCAAACTTGTTCAAAACCCTTTCTTCTACCTGTGGTGTTGAAATTGTTTTAGGTCTACCATTACCAACTATGATGGTTATGAATGTGCATGAAGACGTAAAAATCGTTTTATATCTGGCTGATGGATGTTTGGATAATCTTTGTAAAGCTTTTTTGCCTCTCTCGCATTTCTATTGGCAAGACCATATGTAAAATGCACGTTCATTATCTGTATAGTTTTGATTCATTTTAAATTACAATTAGCACAATTAATGACAATTTTCAATAAAAAAAAAACAAAGATTTTCAATTCAGAGTACAGATATCACAATTCAATGGAAGTAGTAGAATATGAAACTGTTTTGTTTACAAGTGAAAGAAAATCAATGCAAGTAAAAAAAACCCAGACATTTCAGCTAGGCTAGCTCTTACAATAATTATTATTAAATTTCCATAATGTTGAATTTTTAGCAATTTTAATCAGAAAATTTGATTTAGTTATCAAATGAGTCACGATAATAAAAATAACAAATGGCCGCCATATTGGTTGAGGCCTACTTTTTGCAATAACTCTGTTGTTTGTCGTCAGATTTTTACGAATAAGGTGTCCATAATTTTTATAATACAACACTTTGATTAATCAAATAATTCCTAAGATAGTTAAGATTGAAAAATCTATTCGGGTATGGTGTGAGGATGAGTTTTGTAAGCAGCATCCTTAAGGTACCCACAAGGAAACATCAGGAGGGGATAAATCAGGAGATCATGGGGACCACAACTTCTTCAAAATCACTTGTTAATGAAAACACTGATCCAAGAAAGTCATAGTGTTGTTGGCTGTATGAGCCATAACATTGTCCTGCTGAAACTATGTGTATTCTAACTGGTCTGCTTGTATAGTGTTTACAAATTGTTGCACCATCTGTATGTAGTGCCCACTGTTCACTGTACCACAAAAGAATGTCATGAAGATTCACCTAAATGATACTGCATACCAAACATCCACTCTTGTTCACACAGAAGAGATTCACGCAGCGATGTGGGTTTTCCAAACACCAAATGCATGAATTCTTTGCATTCGTGTATCTATCAAGTTTAAACCATACCTCATCAAACCAAAACCAATCGTCGAGTTCTTCTCCAAATAGCATTACAGTTGACATGAACCACTGACAGAAAGCTACATATTTTCCAACGTCTGCAGTTAACAACTTGTGAACAACACAAATTCTTTACAAATACATCTTTAAACATTTTTGCAATGCCATGTGGGCACTACCAATAGAGAGAACAAACTGGCTAGATAGGCATTGCACTGACTTCTTGGGACTATCAGAATATACAGCTTGCATGTTGATCAACTTTTCTGGTGTTAGCATTTTCAGTTGACCACTTTTGGCTGCATCTGCCACGTTCCCTGTCTCTTGGAACTTGTTGTACAATAGCTTGATGGTGGACTTGTTTGGTGCATCCACATTGTACTTTTCTGTGAAGACATTCTGGATCTGTGCATAACTGATACATCTAATGTAATGGGAGACAATGTGTAACCCATTTTTCTCAATTAAACCTGCAACAAAAGAAGAAAACATTTTTTAGGATTGCGTCACTTTTTGAACACTCTTTATAAATAATGGTAACAGTAAATTCACATTATTATGAATATCCTCCATGGCAGAATGATAGCGTCTCATCCAGAGGTTCTGTCTTCATGTCCTGATCAGGCATGGTGTTTTCATACAATAAAATTTACTAACATCTTTTGACAGCTGTTATAGGGCGTAATGTCTAACAAGCTGTCTTTTGACAGCTTTTTTTTATTGTTGTATAATTAAGTAAAAATTATTATAATTTATTTATGGAATTTTCTACTAAATACTTTTTAGACTGGGGTAAAACCAGTTAATTGAAATTATGGGAAGCAACTTGCCTCAGAGGGGTTTTCTGTACTGTGAACTTAAAGAATTTACTTTTTTTCTAATTTTTCATCACTGTGAAGTATACATTATTACAGCAGAGTTTTATTTCGGTACAGAAATGTATTAATAATTTTTTTTTTGTTTTCTTATTTTAAATCCCTATTCTTGTGGAATCTGTATTATGTAATTGTGGGATGTAGATCGCAAATCTTGATTTTCTAAATAAATCTTATAAATTTATTATTTAATAGATATTCAATTAAAATAGATTTTTTTGCTTTTCTTATTAGTTGTAATAATAAAAGTAGATAAATAGTAGATAATTGAAGGTTTGGAAAGTAATAGATTTTATTACCATAATATTTTCAAAATAGTGAAGTAAATATTTAAAAAAAAGTGTTAAAGCATTAGCTATGTAATTAATTATTAAGTACCAGCTTACTTTTTTCTTTCAACCTTAGAATTTTTACTAAGGTAGTAATTAAATAAAATTAAATAATTATTTAATTTTATAATTATTTAATGTTTAATAAATAAAGATTGATGAAAACAAATTGAAATATCTGTAATACACTTGTAGATGATGTAAAAATATAATCATGTTATTTGAATTTACAAAAAATGTATGTACGGAAATTATTGTTATGGTTGCTTAACAAGTGCTGTGAACTCAATTATCTCTGTTATTATAATTAATTATTATTACCATTATCCTCCTTTAAATATATTATCCTATTAATTTTTTATATATAATAATTATAATTAGTTATAGAATTTTCTGTTATAAAATTGTGATCAAGTTCTTATATACAAAATGGCTTATATTTTTTATTTTATTGTTCTCAATTACATATATTTACTACATAGATTTATTTTCATATCTGTTACAGATTTTATAAATTCTATTATATATTAAAAATACCAATTTTTTTATTCTTTCACTTTATGTATTTAACTGATAATATAAAAACTTAATATAGTTCATTTATGATAATAATCAAACAATTTAAATATTGAATTGTAAGTATGTAATATAAAGTATTTGAAATAGCCTAACAAATATGATTAAGACCTACATTATTATAGTTATCAAAATAATTTATGAAACAAATAATTATATTTTTAAAAATTATATAATAGATATAGTACCTGAATTTAGGTTGTATAATATATATATATATGTATATTATTTGTTGCACTGTATAAAGTAATATCACCAAAGGTAATTATTATTGATTAAGAATTTAGTAAAAAAAATTAATATTTATATATATAATATCATTAATTATTATTATTATATATTTTATAATAAAAATATATGTCTTGGGAAGTAACAATAAAAATATTTAAAATTGACTATTTTCATTAAAGATGAACTTATAAAATGTGTGTATTAATCTATTATTATTTTCCTGCTATTATTATTGTAAGAAATTGTTCAATAATAGATGTTCAAAATAAGTAAATCTATTTTTAGTTATAAATACATAGTTACCATATTAATTAATTATATTTTGCTAACTTGACAGGTAAATAATACAAACATTTGTTCGAGTTGATTTTCATTTGGCTTGTCAATTTCTTTTTTAAGTTATCAACTATTTATCATTATAAATTTTACTGAATCTAACAGAGAATTGAATCCAGGATCTTTGATGCAGGAGGTAAGCAAGCTACAGCTTGTGCCATTAAGGTGGTCACTTAAAACATTATTTAGAGTAAAATTTATTTTTAGTTTTTTTTATTATTATTATGCAAAATTTAGTAATTCATTTTATGGTGTAGGCTTTATATGATAACAAAAAAAAATAGTACTGATATTTCACAATTAAACAAAACTTAATAATATTAAAAAATAATAATTTTATCATAATTCATGTCATTTTCTATATCCCTGAACCAAAAATCTGTAAAATTGGATCATATGTTTCCTTTAAGTTGTAGTTACTCAATATGTAGGTATTTTCAAAAAAAATTCATAATGTCTGCAATAATGGGGACACCAATTTTAACTAAAAAATAAAAATCATGTTCTAAAAAAATCAAAAGAGAATCGGATGATTTTATTCTGATTTATTGAAATGAATTATACTTGTCATATATAATTATGATTTTTTAATTATAAAAAAAAAAATAATTATTGCAGTTGAAATCATTCTTATTTCAAAATTTGAAATTAAAATTATTTACTCATGATTAATAGAATATTTGAGATGTCAATTGGGATGCAGGAACTTTCTTGCTCACCCACTCTTGGTCTCTGTCTCTCCTGCATAACTAGTAATGATGAATTTTATAAATTTAATGCGGTAGGGAAGGCCAATAATGGACATCTGGCTATTTAATTTGAATTTTTTGTTTGAACAGGAATTATTTTTCTTAATTATAATTAAGAGGGCATATCTTATGGGAAATTTGAATTTTACTGTACCCTAGTATCACCATTTTTTAAATGTTTGTAGCCTAATCAGCTTTAACAAATCCATTATTGATTTTTCTCATTTAATATTTATTAATTGGAAAAAATGTGCAATTAATCATACCAACCCATTTTCAATTGCTATGCATGTATATACATGTGTATATATATATATTGTTTGTGCCTGTTTACAGGAGTAGAGATCTCTGTTTTAGTTATAAATATCAGTACTTTATTATACAGAGTCCGGCAGAAATAGCTCCCCAATTTGAAATGTAAATAAAATAGATGTTACAAAAAAATTAAATATATTTTGAAAGAACAATGTTTGCCATTTATTTTCACATACCTTTTATTAATTTTTTTAAAATTATTTCGTTCATCTGCCATCCTTCACTGTCTATACAGATCTTTAACCTCTCCCTGAAATTCTATGTTACTTTTCTTGTCATTTCCGGTGACAAGAAAAGTAAAAGTTGATGGATAGCAGCTTTTAAACAATCTAGGGTTCTTGGCTTCCGTTTAAAGATTTCAGCCTTTGGATGTCGAGGAGTTATTTGTGCCAAAGTGTATAATGTAAAAAAAAGAAATCTGATGTACCAAAGGTACATGATAATTTTTTTTAAAAAGTAGATAGTGATTTTAGTTTTTATGTTTGTATTTCAAAGCCCACATCACATCACAAATGAAAATTACTTCTTACAAAGAAATAATAAATTTCTGAGGTTTATTTATGTTATTTTAATTATAATTATAAAAATTCTTTAATAAGTTTTGGTAAAATATTAGAAAACAATGATGTAATCATAAAATTGGTTCAAGGTTTCACCTTTTAAGCTTACCTTGTTTGCACATTATTTTTCACCAGTCATTTATCTCATTTACTTTATATATGAGATCATCTTCATTGGCTGATAATATGCTTTTGGTTATGAATATTTATTTAGTTTTTTAACAAGAGATATTTATGCCCTTTATTATTAATCCTATAATTTTTAATCAAGATATAATTTCAGAACGGATCTTATATAAAACAAAATATGCTTCATAAAACTAAGTTTTATAGAATTAGAGTGTGTAGGCTGCAATTAAAACTAGAATAATCTTTTTGTAGTTTGTATATCTCTATTTTTGAAAACTTCAAATTTGAAATCATCAAAAATATTTTGCCCAATTTTAATAAAATATTTTTTAATTTTATCTGTAAAAAAAAAAGGCAGTATTGATAAATAACAGTTTTTTGTAATTGATAAAAATAGATCCTTACTTATAATAAATTATATTTCATATTAAAAGATTTCATTATAAACATGAGTTATATTGGAAAAGATAATTTTTGTTGCTGTATTGGTTTTCCCTTTTGAGAGCATGTAGTTCCTGAATGACTATATATAGGGAAAAATAACCAAGATTAAAAAAGTGTTAAAATTATGTTTTCTGTTAAAAATTGCTAAAAATTAGGGATTTTTACTTGAAGAATTAATTTAGTTGCCATATTGGAAAAATAAGTAAAACAAGCCTTCCCATTCATTCTCACTTTTCTGCCATTAGGTCTTATCACGGCTGCTGCTCTCCACCTTGTTCTATCCTTTGCTGACCTCTTTATTTCCACATATTTTTCCCTTTCCATAATCCCATCTATTATTTGAAATCTCTTCCTTTCCTTCCATTCACCAAGCCTTCTATCACATCCACATACACCTTCTCATACAATGTTCTAGCCAGTTCCTTTTCCTTTATTCAGTCATATGATTTTATTGTATAAGTTTTATATTTTACTTATTTTATTTTGTGGTTCTAATGAATTTTCATAAACAATTTATTTGAACAAAAATTAAAGCCCACATAATTTGAAACAATATCTGTACAAGATTGTTAACATTTTTATTGAGACCTTAGTGAAAAAAAGTACTTTTTCTGTTAAAATGTTATTCATATTATGAAAGCTGAATATCAGTAATTATAATAAAATAAAGTATCTGTCCATGAAAAGGGACAGTAGACTGTATAATGTACTTTGATTTCTGGAGACAGTAATGATGAATAAACAAAAATCACTTATTTCTTATAAAAATATATATGAAATAGCAGACTGAGAAAAAAGTTTACAATAAATAAAATGCTGTTAGATAATCTGAAATAAAAGTTGAGAAATATACCATTTTAAAATTACAACAAATAAATACTTATTTCAGATTGGTATATAGCTATATATTAGTAGGTCATATCAGAAATAAATAGGTATGTCACTTCATAGGTAAATAGATAAGGAACTACCTCAGCAGTTCCCTTAAATTATCACCATTGATTAAAACAGCGTTGTAAAATTATACTAAATTAATAAGTTACAAAAAAAATGTATAAAATGTTGTTAGTAAATAAAAAATTTGAAGAAAATAAATAAAATGTTGACAAATAAAATAAAAATTTGGAAAATATTAATTGAAATTATTTGAAACTGTATATCTTGAACAAGATTAAAGAAAATTCAATCTTCTTTATTTTTTTATTTAGTATTATTTAAAAATTTGTAAATAGAGTATAATATTGTTTTATAAAAAAAAATTGTTCAAGTTAATTTTTAAATAAATAAGTACAAAAATCTTTTAAATGGATCAGTAACTTAAGTTTTTCAAACATGGCATCATTAGTAAAATGTAATTGTTATAAATATAATATTAAAAACAGTTTAATATATTCTTTGATTTCCTCAAACATTTTCACCTATTCTACCATCTTCAGGATGAATTTATAATAATTTAGAATTGAAGTATATAAAAAATATAAAATTCACATAATTAAATTAAGACAATTGATCGTCATAAGATAAAAGCTTTGTAAATGTTAATCATAAGTTAAATTAAAATAATTATGTTTTTTTTTGTAAGAGTGTCACAATTATTATCTTTTTTTTATGAACCTCTTTTAACCACTTAGGGGGAACCAGCAACCACCTAAAAGATGTTGCCTCAGTCGGCCCTAAGTGACATGGCTGTAGACTAGCCCACCCGGTGTTTGCAGCCTCAGCTGGTTGACCCATCGAGGCCTTCCTGAATCATTGAAACATCACGAGCCCCGCTTCTGGTTGCCATTATGCCTCTCCTCAGGAGGGCTTCTCTCCCCAGCCCTAATTCCTAGTCAGGGTTTGAGTATCCACCCCACGCATACCTCCCCCAAATAACACACTCGCCTCACATACCTGGCGTTCCGACCCAGCCACTATTGCGTGTGGCTGAACCAAAATGCTCTCAGCAAAGAGGCTACCTCCCTGGCCATAACTACGCAGACCAAGTAGCCTCTTCAGACTACCCTCTCGACCCCAGTCCATTTAATCCTCTCCCCATTGTACTGTCTCTCTCTCCTTGACTCCAACGATTCTGGAAATGAGCGATGCCTGTTCATCATTGCCTTCTGCTCTGAAGCATGTGTTCCACCACGTTGTCAGGTGAGAGCCACGTCAAACCTTCTGGATTGGAAGAACACATGCTATGGTCTGTCCTCTTTGCTGCAGTACGTGCATGTCGGGTCTCTTCTTCTGAACCTGAACAAGTAGGCTCCGAACTCTCCATTTCCTGACAGGAACTGTGTGAGGAAGTAGCCCACCTCACCAAATCCCCACCGAAGCCACAGATCCTGCCTAGGTATCAGCCTACTTGTCCAGGCACAATTGTTATCTAACTCATAAATAGATAACTCTAAATATCATACATTAACTAACTAGATATTATCTTACTAAATAACATAGATAACAATTGTGACACTCTTACAAAACAGAAGTAATTATTTTAATTTAACTTGTGACTTTAACATTTACAAAATTACGATCAATTGTTATGTCTCTAATTTTATCATGTGAATTTTATATTTTAAATATATTTTAATTCTAAATCATTATAAATTCATCCTGAAGATGACAGAATAACTGAAAATGTTTGAGGAAATCAAATAATATATTGGTAAGCTGTTTTTAATGTTATACTTACAAGGATCAGTAACTTGTTAAATTAAGCAATAGACGCTTAAGCCCTTTCATGTAGGCTCAAGAATAAAGTATGAAAAAAATTATTCTACCTGATTTGATAGGAGTGATGGTTTTTATTTATAAATAACTTTTTTTTTAATTCCAAAGGTAATATAAATATAAACATATGAAAATGTTAAAATTTTTTATTTATTAGATATTAGTCAGTTTTAATTATGGGCATATTTGGTCTTAATTAGCCCATATTTTTATATGCTGAAATCTAATTCTAACCTTTTTTAAAATACCCAAAAATAAAAATATTATATTACAGATCGAAGAATATGTAGACATACGTAATAAATAGTTAATAATGATTATATATTTAATTTTTCATTTTGATGCTTCACGATGAAGTAACTCATGTAAATTTAAGGACTAAAAAATAAAAAAAATATTTAATGAATTACAGGCCTCTTTACAAACTAGAAATGCTCCAAATGTATTTTTTAAAGCAGTTGTAAAAATTCCAGCTCACGTTTAAAAATAACACATCACCTCTGTAATTTAAAATGTACTACAAACCACTATTTAATCATTGCTTTAAATAACTTATTTAACGGATTTATTATTTTTGTTATGAAAAATAGAATCTGTGTTTTTATTAATATAATCAGAAATAGAATTATTGATAATTTTAATCATTCATAATTTGATGAATAGAGTCAACAATGACTCTATTGTTATGATGAAATTTTTCTATAATGTTAGCTTAGCATGTTTTAGAAGTTTTGCTTCACTAAAATGAAATAAATGTGAAATTCTGTCTCTCTGTTTTTGGTTTTAAGTTATTTTATAAGAAGATTGCATCTCATTAGATTGTGAATTAAATCATTTATTTTTTTTTTTCTTTAAAAATAGATATTTGTGGTAATTCATTTTATATATTATGGATTTAATGTCAGTAGGGTTTACTAAGAGATTAAAATTTAAAGTTTAAGATTGAAGACTACGGCTAGTAATAGTTGTGTGGTTGTGTATGTGTGTGTGTTTATGTGCACATGTGTGTGTGTGTGTGTGTGTGTGTGTGTGTGTGTGTGTGCATCTGTGTTTCTGTATGTGCATTTGTGTGTTCATGCATGTGTGCTAAGAAAATAGCAATGTTATGAATGAATTATTTAATGTGTTACAGCCTATTACTGATATATTATTTATCTGATTTATAACTTGTTTAGATTACATATAGATCACTTGATTGTTAAAAAATAAATACTAGTTATAATGAAGTATAGAAAAGATTATATATTATAATATTGTTACACCTGTTACCTATCTATGATATGATTCTCACATGATAATGTTCTGAGCTGAAGAGAATATAGAAAATATAAAGGAAGCAGCTCATATTGAGTATTATATAAAATATTGTATTTTAGAGATGAATACTCAAATTATTATTTTCTCTTCAACTTCAAAATTTACTTACCTTTTATAAATTTAAAATGTTTGATATGTTTAGATAATTGCATTATCATTAAAAATAAATCTAAGTTGTATAGCAACTAATATTATTAAATATTTATCGCTAGAATTGTTATTGATGTAGAATATTCAATTAACTAATGTGAACAGTCTTTCGTAAGAAATTTAATTTATTAATCTAAAAATAATTAATAAGTATAAAATGTAACATTCAGTATTTAGAACGTAAAACAACCTAAAATTTATAATATGTTAGTTTTAAGATGTTATAAAAAATATTATTTACTGTAATGGTTCCCAAACCTTACATCAGACAGTAAAACTGTTGTTTAGCAGATTAAGTTTATCATGAGTTTACTCTGATATTCTGTATTTTATTTTTTAATCAACATTTTAGCAGTACCATTCAGTACTTGTTTAATTTGTTTACACTATGGTATTATAATTTAAAAAATTAACATTATTCATTAAAAAACAATCTGATTTTTAAAATATCTCCAATATTCTGCTGTTTAACTACTAAGAAATGAAAATTTTATAACATTTGAGTTTCTTTAAATTTTAATTTTCTCATGAGATTTTGCAAAACTTTGTTTAAAAATACCAATTTTTATAAACTAATTTTAGTTAAATATATTTTTTTAATTATGAATAAATCCGATTAGAATATGCAAAGCAATCTTTTTTCATTCAAGCAATTATTTATAACTTCACTTTCAGCTGAATGTCGAATGACAAATTATTTAATTTATTTCAAATTAACAATTAAGCAAAGTGCGCACATAATTTAACAGGTTAAAATACCGCTATAATAGTTATGAATATCCATAAATACGAGTATATATGAACCCTGTGAGTCACCAAAAATGTATGTTTAAAGCATGGATAAAAGAGTTTATGTTTGTAACATGTTTAAGCACTTAAACATGTTACAAACATGTTTAAGTTTATGTTTGTAACATATACCATTACTGTGGTGTAAATCCATAAACAGTTGTAATAACTTTTTTAGCATAAAATTTAATGTAAAGATTAAAATGTAATAATTTTTTTTTTTCTTTTAATCTATATTTATACATGGAAATTTCTCTTGCGCCATCAGTTTGATATGTGTATTGAGTTTGGGATACATTGTTTTAAATGTCAATCGAGGTTGTGTATAAATTTTAATTAAAAATAGTTTTATCTGTTCATTCCTTGAAATATTTATGTAAAAGCTAGTTTTGCCAAATATAATGAAAAAATTAACAAGTAGTTATATTAAGAAGATCCAAAAAGGTGTAATAAAATTACTATTAATTTAAATTATGTTGGTCCCAATCCTTTACAGTATACATTAATAAGCTAAATAAATATAATTTGAGATAAAACATAAATGGAAAAGATCATTTCCTTTAACGTATATTTCTTTGTAATGCAACCAAAATTTTGTGCCATTTTAAACAAAAAATAATAAATGAATCCTTTAATTGACAATTAGATTTTTAAAATACTTTTTGGTAAATTCGCCTTATTTGAAACAAAATTTCAAGTTCTGTTTAAGATATATTAGAGTAAAAATAATGAACTAATATTATATTTTTAATTTCATTCTTAGATAAGTGAATCCACCAAAAAGTGTTTAAACATTAATACAAAAATTTAAAATAAATTATATCACTATAATTATTATTGTATAATTATAAATCAAGAAATTTTAATTTTGAAAAATTACAGGTTAACAAATACAGCTACTAAACTTTTATTGAAGTTGTGTTAAATAATAAAATGTTTCATAGCAATTGTCAGACTTTTTTTAAAAAAAGATGCAAGTGTATGTTAAATACTTTTACTTAAATAAAAGAGTTGATAAAACAAATAACCTTCAATGAGCCAGAAATTTTATAATAGATGTCATAATGATACAGTCAAAATGATACTGTAAATATCTATTACTGTACTAATAAAAAGCAATATTTTGAAGTAATTGAACAAATATTTAGTTTAGATGTTTGTAAATTCTGTGAATCAGATATAAATAGTGGACATCAGTGACATCAACTCTCCATCATAGTAAACAGGAGTAGTTGGCATTGACAATGAATGTGTCTACGCCCTAACTATATAATACACTATTCTAAATTACGAGAGTGCATTCTTTATCTGCATTTAAAAAGTTTTTCTCATTTAATATTTTATTTTTTTATTATTTTTAGTACATATAAATGTTTCTCTCTCACATACACACACACACACTCTCTCTCTCTCTCTATATATATATATATATATATATATATATATATATATATAAAACATCCTAACCTAACCTATACAAATATTTATAATTCTTACCTTACTTAGACCACTATTTTTTACAATCATCATTTCTCTGTGCTCATTTAACCAGTTATCAACAATTGTAAGATAACAAGCAAATGTCATAATTAAAAGGGATGGGACCACTAAATAAAATTCATAAACTAGTTACCTATCGGTTGTATATTTTTAAAAAAATAATAATTGTACCATATAATGTTTGTATTGATATATTAATGTTATATTTCTGAACTAGATACGCCCTGACTGATAGACATAAAATTTTATAACAATTAGCTGGTTTTAAGCATTTTAATTGCATTTCTGTATTAGTTGTAATTTTACCTATTTAACCTACCTAAAGAAGGAAACGTAATTAAATTAACTACTGCTAGTTACTGATGATATTAGAAATGCTCTGCAGCCCAATTCATGTAAAAAAAACCATTTGTTCTTGTAATTAGTTTTTATGTGTTATTAAATATAGTTGATGTTACTTTTACTTTACCGTTTCTAATAAAATCATTCTGATTATCTCCTGATAAAATATTCTTCTACAGTTTGTAAATTTCACTTTGACTGAATGGTTTTATAAAAACATTTTGGTTTTATCAAAATATGAGCTTACCTTAACTGCTGCCTACTGACAGAAAACCGTCTTTCAAAAATAAAAAAACTCTGTGCTATAGTTTCAAAAGTTTACATTCAAACAATCCACATCATTTTTTATTTAATAAAATATTGCATATTTTTGATTGTTAGAGTTGATTTGTTGATAAGAAAGAAGTCACTAGGTGTGGTACCATACATTTTTGGACCTACATACATCTTGGGACTTAAAAATATTATATATTCAATACTAACAAAATAAACAGATTTCTGTGGTGGAGTGATAGTGTTTTAACCTTTCATCTGGAGGTCTCAGCTTTGAATCTGGTCAGGCATGGCATTTTTCATATGTTACAAAATTCCATTTTCATGTCCTACAAACGAGATTCAAACTTAAAATAAGACAATTATAGTTAATACTACTACCACTATTAAATGTAATTACATCAAAATATGTATAAACCTTACTTCTAAAATAACTTTATGATGAAAAACATGTAACTTAAATAGAATGCAACTATGCACACAGTTAATTAGTTTTTTTTTATGTTTATAAAGAAAGTAGGTATAGTAGCAATTAGAAATATATACAAGGTAAAAAAATGTTATTAAAAAAAAAGTAAAACTTTTTCTTTATTTATAAAGTAGGCTGTATGTATTTCATAAACTAATTTCGACGATGTCATGTATTGAATTACTTTGGAATCATTATTTATTTCCCAAGTATTTGTTCTGTATTTAAACACAACTTCATCAGGTGTAATATAATTAACAGTGTTAAGTTAGTTGATTCATTTATTAGTTAAACAACTTTAATTAAGTGTTTTTATTAAGTATTTAACTCGTATAATATCTACACTAACATTTAGTTTTATTTGCATTGAATTTAAATTGCACTGATGTAAGTTCCATCTAGGTAAGCAATTTTCTTAACAAAAAAAAAAAAATGATGTGAATTTAATAATTTCTAAAAATTAAATTAAATAGAATTAACTAACTTCTATTAGAAATTTATATCTTGTATTTTAGAACTTGTTTTATTTTTTATTTTTTGTTTATGTATGTTAACATACATTCATTTATGTTCTTTAAAGTTAATTCCATGTGTTTCATGTGGAAATTTAATTCTTTATAAGAAGTGGCATTATCAAAATTGTTTTATTTTTGGTTCATTTCTCAGAAGAACTGTGACCTTTTTTTTCTATAATCATTTTTTTTTCAGTAATAATTTCATATTTTAGAATGTGAAGAACCTTTTTATATTTAAATGTTGTATACAAATCTATGAAAACAAACTATTTGTATATTTTACCGTTGAATCTGGCCTGATGTAATAAAATAAAGGTAAATTATATTAAAATTAAAGAATGTTTACATTAAAACGATTACTAGTATTGTTTCTGTTCAAATTAAAGATTTTTTTCCCATATAATAAAAAAAGGTTAATAAAGTCAGACAGTTTACAATGTTGAGTTGCTGCAGTATTTGGTTTTCTCATTGTCAGTACATCATCTTTTGTATACTTGTCATCTGAGAATAATAACACCCATATATAATTGTACATTAATTATAACATATATTGATGTGCTTCAGATATTTTAATTATTGTTCTTTATTTCTTTTTTCAAAATAGGAAGAGGGATAAAAAATAGTTTATTAGAATAAATTTGTAGAGAATGAAATTTAAACAGCATGTTCCATTTATGAATTGTTTACTGACAATTAAATGAAGGTTCAGTTTTTAATTGTATTTTTTTAAATGATAATCCATTTTTTTTAAAATTATTCTCCATTATTTATTTAAAATTAAGTTTTTCAGCATACATGGATAAATCAAATTTAAAAAAATATTTTTACGTGTTTGAATAGTATAAAGAATTTTTTAATAGATTAAAATCTGATGCCTTTCAATTTTATTCTTTTATTTTAATGTTCTATCTATCATTTCTGAAAATATTTTTAAGTAGCAGTTAACCAGTATTATTTTATCATCCATTGTTATAATTCCACCTTTTTATAACCCTGTTATTATAATGTTATTAGTTTTAATAGAAATTGAACTATAGATTTTATGTAATGTTATTAGATACAAATTTTTCTCAAAATTATTTTCAACATGAAAATAATTTATTAAGTGTTGTGTATATGAGTGATAATTCTATAGTAAATGAAAGATTATTAGTTTTTTTATTTGTATTATTAAAATGGCTCAATTTGAGAAACACTCTATGTGCATTAAGTTGCATAATTTGTTTTAATTGTGTTTATTACATTTCACCCCTGTTATTATTATTTATTATAATCAATTACTTTGTTATTGACTTTATAATTCTCTCTTCATTAATTTAAAAAATAAAACAAAAAGTATTGTCTGGATTAATTTAGTTATACCTTCAGTTGTGTAATTATCTATTAATAACTTAATTTTGTAATTTTAATTAATAAAAGCAATAATTAAAAAAAAAATTATGTTATTTATTATTCCATATAATATCATAAAATTAAGTAATAAAAATACAATTGCAGATCTGATACAAAAAAAAAATTCTCAAAATAGTAAGACGAATTCTCATTTAAATCGAACAAAATTTTAGAAATTATAAATATAATGAAATAAATGGAATTCATGAATCTTGTACAAAAAATTTGCTCAGATCATCCCTTACTCAGCCTAATCTGCTAATTTTTATTTATTTCCAGAATTAAAATTTTTGTTAAAAATACAGAGATTGAGATACCAGATCTATTTTTCAAAGAAGTAAAGATGTTAAAAAGTGAATCAACAAAGAAACTTTTTAAATGAGATTATTTATATAATGGTGTAAATATTCAATAAAATTTTTTTATGAAGTTTGGTTATTTTTTGTACATACTTCATATTAACATTGTTGTACAACTAGCATTGCCAGTGAACTATTTAAACTATTATTTCTCTGTATTTTTAAGTTACTGTGAAAACACTTGCTCTATCAGAACTGTGTCAATGACCATAGCAATACCAGTGTTGTTGATACACCAAATTCTAATGCTTATTCAAGAGTGGTTCATCATCAAATTCTTCCAACATGATAAAATTAATCTGTTTAAAATAATTTAATTCATTGAAACAGACTCTGTAATTTAATTCTGATGGTAAATTACTCATTTGAAGTTTTCTATTTTTATTTGAATATAGCTTCAACTTCATACTTTGAATGCAGTATTCCATAATCCACATTATCTGTTGCCTTTTATCGTATGTAATTATTCTTATATAAGTGAAATGAAATTTTCATCAATTACTCAGCTTATTTTTAATTTTTATTGTAATGGGTACCATGATTCGACTTCTGGAAAATTTGGACATATCTTCACGTTTCACATCCCCCACACTCCAAAGCCACCATCAGTTCAAAAGTTTATATATATTTCACTTTCTTGTGGACATGATTAAATGCCATAATTTTGCACCAATCATTTTCAAATTTATACATAAAATATAACAACCAAAATTCTCAATCGAGTTTGTTAATGGGCAAAATCGAACCATGGGGGGGTTTTTTTGAAAAAACAAAATATTGTTATAACTTTCTTATTAAGTAAAATACCGTACTCGTTTAAAGTTCCCACTATTCTTTGGATAAGAGCCTAAAACTTATTTAAGTAAAGTCTTTTGATATCACCAACCATTGGCCTAGGGAGTGGAAAAAATGGAGTTTTGAAGACAAAAAAAATCATACCTTCCTTAATAAGCACACCATCGAATCAGTTTAAAGTGGTCATTAGTCCTCTACACATTATCTAAAACTTTTGTCTGAAACTAATTTTGATATAACCAACCCTTATGGTAAGGGATGACCAAAATATTGCCATTTTATAATGTAATTGCAAGAAGATGGGGCTTGTATGCTAAACATATGAAACCTTTTTTCACATGCAACCATTGTCATATTGAGCAAATTTGAATCTTTTCTTAACTTTAAGGTGGAAATATTTTTTATCCCCTACTTAGCATTGGTGAAATCTACCTCTGCCTTCTGGCATGCTAAAAGGGATTTTTTTTCTTAAGATGATGACTGCTTTGATAATTTTGCCCTATGAGAATGAAAATTTATAGTATATGAAAAATGCCATCCCTGAGTATGATTCAAATTTGGAAGACAACTTATTCTGTATGAAAGAGATATTATCCACAAACAAGTTATATTTAAAAAGATATACTCGTATATAAAAGCAGATAATACAGAAAAATTATTAAAATAAAATAATTCAGAATTACCAGGTGTTTCAAAAAGGATTCAAAACTTTAACACCAAACCTTGATGCTTACTTTTGACACCAAACCTTTATTGAGACAGGTTGTTCTGTTAAACATACAAAATCACCAGGATGCCAACATGTCTTTGAAGCTGCTGTGAAACAGCTTGATAAAGTTTTGCACATAGTCCGAAGAAATCAACTCGATGTGCATCACAGAGTGTCATTCCACAAACAACTGTTTGGCGAATATTATGTAAATGACTGCTTTTGAAGCCATTCAAATTAACCATGGTTCAACACATGACGCTTACTTTTGACATCAAACCTTTATTGAGACAGGTTGTTCTGTTAAACATACAAAATCACCAGGATGCCAACATGTCTTTAAAGCTGCTGTGAAACAGCTTGATAAAGTTTTGCACATAGTCCAAAGAAATCAACTCGATGTGCATCACAGACTGTCATTCCACAAACAACTGTTTGGCGCATATTATGTAAATGACTGCATTTGAAGCCATTCAAATTAACCATGGTTCAACACATGACAGATGATGACAAAATTACTCGGTTGGAATTTTGTGTGATAGAATTGCAGACAACGATGGATCTTTAGACAATGTAATTTTTAATAAGTCAGCGTTTCACATTAGTGGCAAGGTGAATACTCTTAACTGCTGAATATGGGGTAGCAAAAACCCTATGAAATTTTGTAACATATTTGTGACAGCCCTAAGATCAATGTTTTTTGTGTCCTAAACAAACAAAGACTGTATGGCCCATTCTTCTACTAGGAGGCAAACATAAATGGTATTATTTATTTGGACATGCTTCAAAATTTTCTAATTCCTCATTTAGATGATGATGACCAACATATGGACATCATTACTTACAGCAAGATGGGGCACCACTTCACTACCGCCTAGAAGTCAGAGATTTTCTTTATATTCTATTCCCAGGTCAGTGGAATGGTCGTGATGGTCCAATTACATAGCCACCTTGCTCCCAAGATTAGACCCCGTTAGATTTCTTCTTATGTGGTTTCATTAAACATCGGGTTTATGTACCACCTTTGCCTGCTGATCTTGTTGAGCTAAGACTTTGAATTAATGCTGCAGCTGCATAGGTAACTCCCAACATGCTGGCTACAGTCTGGAATGAAGTTGACTTCAGGTGGGATATACGTTGCATTGCAAATGAAAGCCATGTTGAACCAAAGTGAATGTTGGGTAACAAACTTAATGTGTGGGTTTATAAAATGAGACATCAACCAAATCTGTAAGTTGCCTCAATATATTTTTATATGCTTTTAAAGTTGTGAAGTTCTTTTTAGATCACCCAGTATTGTCATTTCTACAATAATTAGCTTCATAAACATCTGCACAGATGTAATTCATAATATTATTTTTGTCATTCAAGATAAATGATAAATTTTCAAGTTTATTGTGATTTTCATTTAAAGCATAAGCTTTAAATGAAAATAAGCTTTGATGTGGAGGTTTAGGGTTCATTGTCAGTCATTCTCCTTATGTGTTCTTTCTAGAAATGTCTATGTACTTAGATTACATTCAAAATATTTATTGAAAAGATTAATCTCTTATTTCATCTCTCTATTGGTTTATCAAAGTATGTTCAAGCTTTCCAAATGCTTGTTTTTACAATTATTAAACCCACGAAGGAGGACTTAAATGCAAACCTTCTGAATGAAATTTATTTACTTAAAGTAGTATTTTTGCAGTATTACATAATTATTTTGATCACCAGCCGAATCTTGGTTTGATCTTTCCATTACTTCAATCAGTTGCTGTACACAGACTAGTAGAAAACATACAAAAAAAATTAATACCCTTGAAATAATTTTTAGGTAGTAACTAAGTCCTTTCACCTTAGAAATGTAAATTGGAAAGAATATTAACAACTCAGGAACATCAAATGGATTGTTACAAACACTAGGCGAGAAAAACCATTTTAAAAATACCATAAAAAAACAAAATAGTATAGAATAAGAAATAGTGGTAAATTAAACCTTAATAGAAAATTATAAAATTGAAGATTTTATAAAGTAAATAAATTACTTTATAAATTATAAAGTTGAAGATTTCTGTTTAGAAATTACAAAGGACAAACTAAATAAAACTCACAATAGCCTTACTCAAGCAAACAAGAGTGTATATCAAGCAGAAAGATGTCTTTTTACCTCCAACACTGACATATGAGTAAGGAAACAGTTCAAAAGATATGGATAGTGGCCTTTTTGTTATTTTCTCTTAAATATAATTGTTAGTAAAATGTATAAATCCAATTTAATTTCTTAGAAATTTTAGTACTTTTATTTAGAATCTCTTTTATAAATTTAAAATTTCTCCAGTTACTAAAATTCTGTTTAAAACTCCAAAAAATACAGAAAAAAAATTAATGCCATCATAATTATGTTAATCTCTTTGTACAAAGAGTAAAGTGTCTTATTCTTCTGAGTACACCCCGTTTGTGTATCGTTCCAAGATGACAAAGGAAGACTGACTTTTGAACAGTGCGAAAATTTGTTGTTTTTTAATGTAGTGCTTACACAAAGACGGTTTCATGCATATTTTCAAACTCACTGGTCACCGTCATTTAAAACAATATGAAGACTTTACAAAAAATTTAATAGTGATGGTTGAGTATTTGAAAGTAAGTGTAAATTACTCCAGTGTTCATTCTCCACAGAATATCAAAGCTGTCAGAGCAGCATTGCTGAAGAGCCTGGGCAAATCAATAAGCAAAGCAGCAGCACAACTTGGGATTTCTAGGTAATCTGTCCAGCGAATTTTAAAAACTGATTTGCATTTGTATTTGACAAAATAACAGTGTTGCCTAAATTAATAGTGGACAACAAACATCAAAGAATGGTATTCACTGAATGGAGGTTGTGAACCAAGAAATATTGCTGAACAATGTTTGGATTTCAGATGAGGCTCATTTTCACCTATATGGGGTTGTTAATAAACAAAATGTGTGTTTTTGGGCTTCTGATAATCCACACATGCTTCATGAAAAGGTGCATCATGCTCCACAATTATGGTATAGGTCACTATCTCAAGTCATGGGCTAATAGGGCCAATCTTTTTTTGGACAGACAGTAACAGTGAACATTATCTAAATGTGCTGCTTAATAATTCTGTTCCTCAGCTTCTTGAAAAAGGGTTTCAATTAGAAAATGAGTGAGTGATTCACACAGGATGGAGCCAGACCACACACAGTTAATGTTCTTTTAGACTTTCTGCAAGAAATTTTTAACACCAATGTCATTTCGCACTGATTTTATACTCATTTTGTGTGTGGGCAGAACTGGCCCTTGAACAGTCATGATTTGGATCCGCGTGATTATTTTATTTTGTATTACAGTTCAAATAAATATATTTTAACAAAACTAAATGTTGTATCATTTTGCGCGCTGCTCTGTATATCTAATGTTCATTGCAGAATAAACAACTAAAAGACAAATAAAGATAATAAACAGATAAAAACTGTACCAAATCACTTCAAACACAAACCAAAAATCCTCCTAGAAAGTTCACAGACCCAATAAAAATCATCTACACATCTCATTTAAACCATTTATTTACCAAACAGATGGCCCTGCAACATATTCATCCAGTGTATCCATTCCAAATAACCGTATAGCACATGTATTCATCCAACCCATCTATCCAAACACATACTGCCAGTCTATCTGCCTAATACATACTTACAATGCACCTCCCCCCAATACACATTTATTCATTGCCAATACATGTTTATGATTCATCATACATTCACCTAGAAAACTTCCATACATTATATCCAATCAAATCACTCACCCGTAACTTTCATCCCTCTCTCTTAATCCACCATGCACTTTATATTCAGCTTAACCACATAGTTTGAAAACTTTATTAAAAGATGATAGGTTTTTCAAACTTTTGCTATTTCATTAGAAAAATAGCATTATTAAAGATGAGTAAACAAAAAAATAAATGACAATAAAAATAAATAAACTAGTGAAATAGGATTTCATAAAGATTTTGAGTATTTTGACAGTGAAGAAAAGATATAAATGCATAATACTGCTAATTGTAAATCATACTGAACCTGTATTAAAAGTAAAATGTTAGTGCAAAACAAATTTCAAATGCTTGAAAGACTGATGGCCATTGAAAAAAAAAACTTAAAATTGTATTGTGGTGTATAGTTTTCTAACTGAAAAATTACAAAATTCTATTGAAATAGATATAGCGTAACAGATTGGTAAATTCACTGATTATGCCATTCTCTTCACTGATTACAAAATGCCCTGCATTAATATGTTCATTAATTTGCTGCAATATAAATTATAAATTTACTTATAAATAAATTCAAAGTAAATTACAAATTTTGGGGTTAGGGAAAAGTTTGTTTGTTTTCTGGTAGATGGCTTTAGGATCACGTAACTCTCGTAACATTTATCAAATCCCTCAACACTTGTGTGCTTCTGAAATGTGATATATCACTGAGTATTTTTAGAAAGCTTATAATTATATTAGTTTATTTATTAGAAAGTTATTGCATCTTGAAAATGACTGAAAATAAAGAAGGAATTCAATACATTTTAAAATTTTATTTTAAAAAAAAGGGAAGAATGTGGTTGTTAAAAAAAAAAATTGTAATGTTTTTGGACATTATGCGTTATTAGTACATGTGGCGCAAAGCTAGTTCAAGTGTTTTTTTCAATGTACAATTTTTATAATTTTTGCTGGAGTTTTTGGATAGTTTTTAGAAACGGAGGATCAGAACTGTTAGATGGTATATTACTGGTGTGTTTTAGTGATTTTCAAGAGTATCGGATAACAGAAACATTTCTTACTGAAATTTTAGTTGGATCCACCTTATTGCCATTTGCAATAAGCCATTGGGTTCTCGTCAAACACAGTGCCGATGCTTCGCAGTGGAGCAGGGAGAGGGTTTGTCTAGGTGGATACTGGTAACATACTGGCTTCCAGTTGTTACCACTCACCAAATACCGGAATTGACGATTCTATAGAATTTCTGGACAATCTGGCTGAAGAGGTCAGCAGAAATAGAGGTAGTGGTGGGAGGACTTCAATGCCAAGTCCCCTGAATTTCCTGGTTGGGTTATGACCAATACAGGGCATTACTTAAGTGAATGGGTGAGTCTTTTGGGACTCACTTGCATAAAGAATGATGACGATACATTATACGAGGGAACTCAAGATCAGCTATCGACTTGGCGTTTGTGACCAATGAACAAGTTGGTAGGTTCCGCAATTGGGACAGTTAGAAGTTGAAAGTCTATCCGACCAATCAGATTTGATGCAATAGGATTGAACCACCAGCGAGACTACATACTTCAAAGGTGGGCTGCATCAGGTCGCGTGGAGGATTAGAAGATGTTTAGTTGGAGTCGAGTCCCCAGAAGAGTTACAAGGATTATATGAGAAGAATGTAGGAACTCTCTCTCTCTCTCTCTCTCTCTCTCTCTCTCTCTCTCTCTCTCTCTCTCTCGCTCTCTCTGTAGGAACGCACAACCAAAGAAGGAAAAATGCCTTTTGGTGGAATGCAGAAATTTCTGCATTGCACCAAAGATTGTGGGCAAAGAGAAGGGCATATTAAAGAGGAAGAGGACAGAACCTGGAGCGATGGGAAGAGTTACAGAATGAGAGTATCGTGAGGCCAGGTACCCCGATGCTAGCTATTAAGCTTGCAAAATAAACATTCTGGCGAGCCTGTGTGATGAGGTCGATGTAGATCCATGTGATAAGCCATATCGAATAGCGACTGGAAAGATTGTCCGGTCACTCCCAACACTGATGAAAGAACAGGTTCGGGCTAGTGTGATATTACTTTTCCCTGATGGCGGGGACCCTCTCTGAGAAGAAATTAGGGCAAAGTAAGAGTCCTGGTCCGGATGATATACCGATAGAAGTAGTAAGAATTGTGGCGGATGAGGCACTGGCGGAAGTTATCAGAATATTTAATAATGTCCTGTGCAGAGGCTACACACCAGTAGAATGGAAGAAATCTAGATTGATTCTGATAAGGAAACCAGGTATGGATGAAGCACCTACTTCATATAGGCTGATATGCTTGATCAATAATATTGCCAAATTATAAGAAAGATTGATTGACAACAGACTATGGGAGGAGATAGGAATGAAAGGTCAACTGCATGGTAATCAGTATGGTTTTAGACCCGGGTGGTTGACTGTTGATGCGGTTGATGAAGTAATGAAAATTGTTGATGCAGCGGCGGCAGATATTTGGAGGACTCGTCGCATACCAGTGGTGGTACTACTCCACCAAATGCTGGAACATAAAACTCCCTCAGCTGGAACACCATCTTCCAGGTGCTGAGGGAGTGGGGTGTGAGCTACTACCTCTGGAAAATGATTGAGAATTACCTGAAGGATAGGAGGTTGGTTTATAGACTGGGTACCACAGAACTTTGGTTCCAGGTCACAAGTGGTGTTCTTCAAGGCTCTGTATTGGAACCTCAGTTACCGAGCTCAGTGTACGACAGGTTCTCCGGTTGAAATTCGATGTGGTGTCGTCCCAATTGCTTATGTGGATGACTTGGCATTGGTGGTGGTGGCAAAGATGGAAGAAGAGGTGACTACTGCAGTGAATACTGCGATTGAGCTAGTTAGTGAATGTATGGCAGGGGTGGGACCCCAGCTATCCCATGATAAATCGCTGTTTATCCCTATGGCGGGGAGAAGATGGTTGGAGACCTTCCCGATTGTGATAGTTGGAATGCGAGTCACAAGAAGCCGCCAAATATCTTGAGGTGTGGCTGGACCACAGGTGGTCCTTCACACGGCATGCTCGTGAAATAAGTAAAAGACTGGGAGGGCAGTAAGGAATTCAATAAGATTATTGTCAAATAATGAAGGGCCACAGGTGTCACGGAAAAGACTGTATGCGCATGTTGTGACGTCAATTCTCTTCTATGGCGTCCCGGTGTGGAGAAGAGCCTTAACAATGGGGTGTAACAGAAACCTTTTGGAGGGCATCCAGCACTGTATAGTGTTAAAAGTGGCTTCGGCATACTCCTCGGTCTCGACTGAGACGGTGCTAGTAGTGACCAGGATGCCGCCACTCCAGCAGTTGGCAACGGCTCACACACTTACCTACAAAGGCATCTCAAAAAAAGAAGCTAATATAATCATGTTTAGAGACTGGCAGGCTAGGTGGGATGCGTTCACGAAAGGGAGTTGGATGCATCTTCTTATAGCAAGTGTGAAGTTGTGGGTTGAGAGGAAGTCTGGAGAAATAGGATTCCTGGCTGACCCAGTTCTTAAAAGGGCATGGGGGTCTTTCACAAATACTTGTACAGACGGAGAAAAGCAATGAATCCGGACTGCCTGTACTGCCACGAAAGAGACACTACAGAACATGTGATGTTCCAATGCCGACGGTGGGATGGGGAATGCCGCGGGTATGTTACATGAACAGGAAAACTGGAAGTGGAGACGAGTTACGATGCCAAGTGGATTTTAATACGGTAATAAGTTTCGTGACCAAATTATTGTAGACGAAATATCGCAAAGCGAGAGCCTTTCAGTATGAATAAATACAGATAAGTCCTCTTAGAGGCCGAAGTTCAGGACTGGCGAGTGAGGGAGTGATGGACAGTCCTCTGCAGAGCCGTTGTTCATCCGCACTTGCGTGGATGGGGCTGTAGTAATGCTTAATTGCAGGTCTGGTATTGGTAGGGGAGGTTTAGTCAGTAGAGTACAGGCACACATATTCACTCTTAATAAAATCTTGTAGAACCTGTTAGTGAGCCTGACACTTCACGTATAAATGGCATTCCTCCAACTTATCAAAAAAAAAGAAGAAAAAAGAGAAAAAAGTGTTTTCAATGTGGAAACTTTGATGTTAATGAATACAGACCTTGCTCTATAATGAATAAGATAATGAAATCATGGAAAAAATTGAGGAAGATTGGTACATTAGAATAATGATATCAGTAACAAATGATTGATATCATGATTTAGTAACAAACTAAACATCAGCCACAAAACAGTTTGAAGAAGGCTAGATAAAAAGACTTATTGTTTGGTTGCCACATGATTATAATGAAAAGTTTAATGGATTGAATTTCCATCTGTGAATCATAGATAAAATGAAACGAAAATGAACTATTTTTGAAACAGCTGTTTCTGAAAAATTGAACACTTATCAACAATAATGTACAGAAAAAATTGTTGTCAAAGCAAGATGAAGCTCCATAAATAGTGGTAAATTCAGGACTGACGCCAAGAAATATGATGCTATCTGTGTTTACTATGAGCTGTTGCCATTAGATTTAATTATTGATCTAACCTCTACTATCAATAACTGAAAGCCAAGTTAATCGAGATAAAGTGACTAGAATTGACTAATAGGAAAGATATCTTCCATTATAACAACAGATCTACACATCTTTGGTAACCCTTTGAAAATTGAAAGAGCTTGGTTGGGAAATTTTTATGCATTCACCATATAGTCCTGATCTTGCACAGTCAGATTACCATTTTTTTAGACTTTACACAACTCTCTTAACTGTAAAAAGTTGGCTTCAAAAGAGGTCTATTAAAATCACTTATCTCAGTTTTTCATCCAGAAAACTCAGAAGTTCTGCAGTGATGAGATTGTATGATTTTACCTTAAAAATTGCAGAAGGTGATCAATCAAAACAGGACATATTAGGTTTAATGAACTTCATTTAAAATATAAAGAAACCTTGTTTTACTTGTACATTAAAATAAAAAGAAACTTTTTTCCCAACCATTTAAATGTAAATATTTATGAATAGATTTTTACTTTATTTTCATATATCACATTACAATTTTAATGTGCTTTATTGTGTATGGTAATTAGTTTAGTATATTTCTATAGAGAGAAAGAGAATAAGAAGGGCTCTGTATATTCCAACTGGCCCATAAATGAAATGTATTCTAAACTGTATGATATAAAACAGAAGACCTGTTGTAGCAAAACAGTAATCCATAATAATTCCAAGTGTCATTTCTAATTTATCTTCTAAAAATATTTTTGTAACAAATTTTACATGAGTCAGAGTACTGGATGGATTTGGTTCTAACCTTATTAGTAGCCAGATGCCACTAATTTTTCTATTTGATCTGCTATAATTTTTATCTGATATATTGCAGAATATATAAATACTAAAGAGTGTACCTGATGAAACTTTCCAGGAGATAGGGCTAGACATTACATTTTCAGATTTTTTATTTAAAAAAAAAAAATGGTGTATGCATATAATTACTGCAGCTGTAAATATATAATGTCTCCCCCACCCAGGATCTACAACTCAACAATAAGTGTGATTTAATTTGTTGTAAACTATCACTTCCCATATTAGCATACTCAGAAAACTCTTAATGATAGTAAATAATCAGTAAAACCTAATGATTACAAAATTATTTTAATTTCTGAAAACCATTCCTATCTCAAATTTCAATAGTAGAACCCTAACATTTCTTTCAATAATTTGGCTTATTTAATTAATTTTTTTTAATATATTATTCAGCAGTATTTTCTTCTTTTCCAATATCCATCATTATATCAGTTGCTGGTGTTTATCCTCTAGTGGGGCAATCATATGTTACATACATAGATTAGTTGGTAAATCTACCGATGCCCATTTTTATATGTAAACCATAGTAAGTAAAAAAACTTATTATTTTTTTTTCTAAATTTAACACCTAATTACAAGAAATTAATAAACATTAAGTAGGTAAAGAATTGTATTTACACAAAGGTTAACTATAAAATTCCTAGGTTTTCATATTTGCATTATAAAATAAAAATATTTTTCATTTTAAAAATACTGTTGATAAGAAATACTTTTTTAATGATTAAGATTAAGTATAATTAATTATAATCTTTTAAATAGATGTAATTTGAATACAGGTTCAGATGGGACACTTGAAAAATGAGAAACTGAGCTTAATTTTCTTTTGTGTTGGAGGCCTTATATTCTAGGAAGAAATGTCTAGAAAATTAATAACAAACACTGTTGGTGTAATCTACAAATGGGGTTTCCTAAGTAGTTTCATAGTTTTTAAACAATTTGTAAACATATCACGTTTGATTAGAAAACTAATAACTTGTTAAGGCGTCACAAATTCACTCTCAGTAGATAACTGGAAAGTTTAAAATAATTTCCAATTCAGAAGGTGTTAATGGAAATTATGTGAGCAGATATTTATGCACATGTTGAACAAGGTAATAAAATTCAGGGGATTTTATTTTTTAATTTGTATCATCCAAAAATCCATTGACAAAGTAATTTTGTTTCTGTAAAAGAAAATCTTTTATTGTATTTTGAATATTTTGGTTGTAAACTTTTTTAATGGTTCAGTAATTTATTAAAAATGACAAATAAACATAATAAGGACCTCTCTCATAAGCCGAAGTATTGAATCGCAAAAACAGTTCCGTTTTCTGGTTTGATGTATTAAAAAAAAAGTGAACAAAAAAGCTCTATACACAATAAAGAGTTTTTTTAACAGTTTTACCATTGGTTGTTTAAAGCAATAGAATATTTGGATTTGTTTATTTTTGTACCAATCGATTCAAACCACTTTTATGTAACTGATTAATTCAGAAATCATATCGATGTATCGAGTTCTACAGACGAAAACATAACCTGTGAAGAAAAATATAACCTAACAAGATGTCAACAAAATTAGATATATTATTAAAAAGGGCTAATAAAGTTTATTGCGAAGGGGTATGTAATGTTGATAAATTGTTAATCTTTGCTTTAGCCAATATTTAATAAACTAAAAAGTCATTTATTTTAATATATTTGGCTAGAAAAGTTATGTAATGTGACAGCAGAAGCAACTGAATTCTTTTGCTATCGTGATATTTAGTGGCATTGCTTATGGCCTTAAGAAATAAATCAGTCCTAAAAGTTCTGTGGTTTGTGGATGCATGTTTTACACTTTGAAAAAAAAAATAGAAACATAATGAACAGACTATGTGTACTAATGATCTACAAATTTATATAGGTGGTGCTACTTTACTTTGCGGTCTACCATCATCATGAAATCTTAGCACTTAAGTGTATCGGTCTGTGGTACCGTTGTGGGTGTAATTTGTATATTTAATGTTTATTAGACGAAGTTAGCGAGTGTTAGGTTAAGTTTGATTAGAAAAAATAAGAATAAGTAAACAGATTTGGAAGTCGAGAGTTCCAACGTTCAAGTCCTAGAAAAGGCAGTTACTTTTATACGGATTTGAATACTAGATCGTGAATACTAGATACTGGTGTTTTTTGGTGGTTGGGTTTCAATTAACCTCACATTTCAGGAATGGCTGAACTGAGACTGTAAAAGACCGCTCATACATATCATCCTCTTTCATCCTTTGAAGTAATTCCTGAACCATAATTACCGGAGGCTAAACAGGAAAAAGAAAAGGAAAAGTAAGAAAGGTTATTTTCTCAGCCCACCGGGCTGGTCTAGTGGTTATTCATCATCACATATCAAATGATTTTGAAGTCGAGAGTTCAAATCCCAGTAAAGGGAGTTAATTTTATACGGATTTGAATACTAGATTATGGAAACTGGTGTTCTTTGGTGGTTGGATTTCAATTAACCACACATCTCATGGTCAACCAGTTGTGTACAAGACTACAATTCATTTACAGTTCATACATATCATCCTCATCCATCCTCTGAGGTAATACCTGATGGTGGTTCCAGAGGCTAAACAGAAAAAGAAAAGGTTATGTTGTCATTGTAAAAAGTTCAGTACACGGAAATGACATTACTTAACCTAATGCTCGTTTCTAAGTTTAACCAAACTTAACGCTCGCTAACCTTGTCCAATTAATATCAAATATAAAAATTATGTACAATTTGTATATATTCTGTAATATTAGTTTATTGTTTAAAATAAATTAGTTGAGATGTCAGCCAAGTTAGTGTAATGGTGCATACTAAAGTAGCATCAAATTATATTGTAAATTGTAATAATCATTATGCAATTGATTAAATTTTTGTACTCTACTTCTTTGAACTAGAATACATATTAGAGTACAGAAAATTATTGCAAAGATTTTGTTGATCATTTCTTGTTTCTGTTGAGTAACATTAATAGGATCATCTTTTAGAATTATCAGCTGCTGAAACTGAAAATTTGATGAAGTGCTTTTTCACAAACACACACACACACACACACACACACACACACACGCACAATATTAAATAAATCCTTTATTTTTGTGAGTGTTTACCTTCATTGCAAATAAGTTATTCTTATTGTTACAGAGTTATTAAATCCAAGACCAAGATGTTCTTAAGTCATAAAATTTTAATTAAACCTTTACATTTTCATTTCTGAAAAGTGGTTATAAAATAGTAGGATTTTTGACAGTGCTATGAGACGAGTATGATGTGAAGAAAGATTTTTTGATGACAGTCAAAATGTTTGGACAGTTTCTAGGCAATCTGTACTGTATGTATAATATTACTAAATCATTGTATGTATAATATTACTAAATCATTGTTTGTTATTTATAGTAATATTATCTGATTGTTGCAGGAAATTATAGCTGGTATCATTGTGATTCAGTCTCCTTCTGACTTTAAACATGATGGAATCATTTTGACAATTGAAGGAAGTGTTAACTTACAGCTTAGTCCAAAGAATGTCGGAATATTTGAAGCATTTTATAATTCTGTCAAGGTTTAAACTATTACATTTTCTAGTGTTTTAAATTTTATTATATATTTAATTTTTTTTATGTGTATATGTTAATAGGGAACTTTACGTTCTGTTTGCTCCCTTTTTTTTATTTATTTTTTGTCGTTGGTCTCACATTTTAACATCAAATTTTTGAGTTGGATAAAAAATATATATCATTAAAAAAACATTATGAAAAGTTTTTGATGAGCTAATGAATGCCATTATATTTACTTGGTGCTGTTTTTCATTAAATCTAACAGGTTGATGAGTGTAAAATTTTTTTTTGTTTACTTTTTATTTTATTTATTACAACCTTGGACAAAGCCATGTACTTCAGTAAGAAATATGAAGTAGGCAGTATGATTATTGAAAAAATGCCAGACTTTTGTCAGAAATTAAACTCAAGACCAGCCGGTCTAGAAGCATGCTTATCACTATACTTTCTGGCCCTGTTATATAAGTGAGCAACTTAAAACCGAACCAAGCTGGTTTGAACTGAAGTAATTTGACTGCCACTTTTAATGCTCTTACCATTGCTAATATTATCTGATGCCAATATTGGTTGTTCATGTTACTACTCTCATCTGTTGTTTTTACTTGTAAACTGATCACACTTTAGTGCAGTATAGTTTCATTCTTTGCAATTGTGGTTTTCCGAAATGCCTTATTCAACTGAGGAAAGGGTTACTGTATTGGAAGCTTATGCGCAGTTCTGGATCCTTTTTAGAAACCTATCAAATAATAGCTGAAAGATTTCCAAATTCCAGTATCCCAGCAAAAGAATAACATACATGATTTGTTTAAAACGTGGCATATAACAAGGATGGTTTCAAATCAAAAATGAATTAGCTGACATTCTGTTAAGACTCAGGGGCAAAAGTGAAATTCAAAGAAAAATTTCTGCTGTTAAACAAAAATCTAAATATAAGTAATCATAACAAAGTGATGTAAAATACACATCTTGCCATAAGATTATTCATGATTTAAATTTGGAATTATCAATACAGAAATGTACCATACAATTTTCAAAGAATTTGGTCTCAGTTAACAGATTGTCATAAAGAGTAGGCTACAGCTTCTTCCAACAAATCAGAACAATATATCATACATCATATAACTCACTAGCACACTTTCATACAGTTTTTATGGAAGTATAAACTGTCAGTCAGAGGGTGGTGGCCTCTGCATTTTTCAGATTTGTCTCGTTGCAATTTTTTTCTTTGGGGCTATCTGAAGGATAAAGTTTATATATTGAATCAAATCCCCACAGTATCGACAAATTGAAATCATTTATTTCAGCAAAAATCAGTGACATTGACAATAATGTTTTGCATCATCAGGTTACTCTAAATATATCACTCAAGTACAAAAGTACATTGCCGTGCAGGTCACACACGTTGAACATTTGTTCTAAAATTGTGGAAAATATTTAAATTTTTGCTATTATAAATGCAGAATTTGATTCATTTTATGTTTTCATTTTCCACATAAAATATACATCACGACTGTCTTTAGTCCGTAGTAGTTTGATTTTAAGTTGCTCACCCGGAAGGAAGTTCTCTTATTACTCACAGAATACATTTTGAAATTTTATTTGTTTATTCTTATAGTAAAAGTAATAGTTAATGTTTATTCTGACAGGAGTATTTTACAGACACTTTAGTGCAAGTTTTTCCATGTTGGTTCAAATTATAATCATTAATTTTACCGCATCTATTTTTATCACTTTAACATTACATTATTTACATACTCTATTTGAAATAATTTATGTAATCTATGTAAAAATATAAACTGGTCTAATTAATAGCAAGTTTTTGTTTCTACTTTATTCTTAAAATCCAGATCAGCTAT
The DNA here is from genome assembly GCF_047948215.1 of Lycorma delicatula. Taxonomy (NCBI): domain Eukaryota; kingdom Metazoa; phylum Arthropoda; class Insecta; order Hemiptera; family Fulgoridae; genus Lycorma; species Lycorma delicatula. The sequence continues at coordinate 136,298,603 of NC_134455.1, forward strand.
TCTAAATAGGATCTTGAGACTTTAACTAAATGTGTCTGGAAATACAGAAAAAGGGATAGAGAAAAGTAGTAAAAGGTAGTTCATTAAATAAAATTTGGTCCAGATTAAGAATTTTCTTAATCTTCCCAGTAAATTATTATTAAGAAGAAAACATTATGCACTATAAATTAATCCTAGTGAAATATTTTTTTAAAAAGCTAAGATAGTTTTGTGAATTCCTAGTACATATGAATTAAAGTATATAAACTTTATGCCCAAGACATTTGCTTTCTTGATTTATTTTGTTCAAGAAAAATTAGTATGCTAACATTTATTATTCATGATAAATAAAAGAGTTATTTTATTTCTTTAATAACCTTATGTGCCAAGGACTACACTTTAATGAAGTGATATTACTTATTTCTATCAACTTGCACATATTTAAACCCGTGAAATATTTCCATATTCCGATCAACAACTTTGATATCCAAATTTACTATCATAATGTATGGTTGCCTCATTTCCTGCTGTTTGTCAGTTAAATTTAAGCTCAAAACATAAGAAAATTTTTTTTGTAAGGATCATTATTCTTCTGACATTCATACTTCATGAAAATAGAAGCTGAAGTAGGTAACTGACAATCACAACAACTTGAAAGAGAATGTCAGGTAATTTCATGTAGGATAATTGGGTCTTTAGTGATGGGGTATGTATTAGAGAAAAAAAGGTGTTTGCATTTTTTGCAAGACAGTTCTAGAACTATATGGATTGTTAATTTTGGAGGCCCATGAGTAACAAAAAATGTCTAAAAAACTACATTATTAAAAAAAAAATTAGGAATGAAATATATAAAAGTGTAAAATATAATAATTTTCCATCCATGCTAGAAGTTTATATGTTGGATTAATATTTTTTTTTAAATGTACGTACCTCCTCCTAATTTATAGTTGTTTTAATATAAAGGGTAATGTTACTACTGCTATGCTGAAGTTTATTAAAATTGTCAGTATAACAGTGCATGATTATTCATCTGGCATTATAACAAACTAGTTTTTATGCAGTAAACCCACCGGCTTGGTCTAGTGGTGAACTCGTCATTCCAAATCAGCTAATTTGGAAGTCGAGAGTTCCAGCGTTCAAGTCCTAGTCAGTTATTTTTACATGGATTTGAATACTAGATCGTGGATACCGGTGTTCTGTGGTTTCAATTTGGTGTTCTTTGGGTTTCAATTAACCACACATCTCAGGAATGGTCGAACTGAGACTGTACAAGACTACACTTCATTTACACTCACACATATCATCCTCTGAAGTATTATCTGAACGGTAATTACTGGAGGCTAAACTGTAAAAAGAAGTTTTTATTCAGGTAGGGTTATATTAATTTTTGGGTGAATTAGTTATTTTTGGGTAATAGGTAAGAGCTAAAAGTGAGGTCACACTAGGTGAAACTACTGTACTTATTTATTTAAGATTTTGATGTGATATAATGAAGAATTCCTTACATTCCTCTGTTTATCATCAATTTTCCTATCCTAGCTAACAATTTTTTAATTTTAGAAGAGTACAAAACTTTGTACTATACTGCCTAATTATTCTGAATAAGCTTTAAACATCTATCTTGTAAAATTGAAATGTAATTGATAGTAAATAATGGGTGTGCTAAAATTTTTAGTACTCCATATTTTTCAGTTAATAATTTTTTTCAGTTTATTCCATATGGTAATTATGTATCTAACAAAAATGTTTACACGAATTAAAACTAATTAATCTGTAGATTATTAAATAATCAAAAAATCTTAGATAAACCTTAATATTATTGCAGTTAACCTTAATATTATTGCAAATTATTTCAAAATATTTGCTGAGTTGAGTTTAAGTGAAACATTATTAAAGAATCAGAATTATCAAACTACATTATTTCTGCTGTAGGAATTCTCAAGAAATAATATAATAAATATAACAACATACATAGTGTAACAATAAATAAATAATGTATTATTAAAATGATAGAAATAGATTTAAAATTAATGATTACAATCTGAATCAGTACAGGAAAACTTGCACGAAAATGCCTGTAAAATACTCTTGTCAGAATAAACATTAACTTTTACTACAAAAATAAACAAATAATGTGAATTTTTTGGATTTGGATTTTTGAGATTTATAAACTTACTTTCGAATCAGCATATACTCATCATCAGCCACAGGATTAAGATAAATTTTTGATAAGTTATTTATAAAAATTCAAATTTCTTTTGTTATATCAGAAGCATTTTATTAAACTTTTCAAATTAATCATCATATATATATATTTCATGACTACTATTATGGTCCCAATCAAAAAGAAGAGTAATACATTGAAATATGAGTAATGTAGGACCATTTGCCTTATATCGCATGCAGCTAAGATACTACTAAGAGTGTTGAATGGGAGACTAGGAAGAATGAGAGATCAATTGGGGAAGAGCAGTTTGGGTTTAGAAGGGGGAAGCGAACAGGGGATTCAATAGAGTTAATAAGAGTGATCGGAAAAATATATATTGGAAAGCAAAGAGATTTATATGTGGTATTCATAGACCTGGAGAAGGCATTTGACAGGGTGGAATGGAATAAATTGCTGAGAATTTTAAAGGAAAAATGAGTCGCTTGGAGGGAAAGGAGATATCTTAATAAGAAATCTGTACTTCTCACAGAAGGTAAAATTAAAATTGGGAATGAGTTATCAAAGGAAAGCAGACTTGGGAGAGGGGTGCAGCAGGGATGTTGCATGTCACCACTTTTATTCAACTGTTACCTAGAAGCGATAATTGAAAAGAGTCTAACATGTAATTAGGGTGTAAATATTGGAGGAAGGAGGATAGAGTGTGTTAGGCTTGCTGATGACATGGCAGTGTTGGCAGAGAGTGAGTACATGATGAATGAAATGTTGATAAGAATAAATCAGACCTGCAAGGAGTATGGGATGAAGAAAAATACAAAGAAGACAAAAAGTATGATAATTATCAAATCAACCAAAAGAGCAACGATTAGGATTGGGTGAAATAAAGTTGAGCAAGTGGCATCCTTCAAGTACCTGGGTTGCATCATTAAGGAAGATATGAAGTGTAATCAGGAAGTTAAAGTACAAATTGCTAGGGCAAAGGAAGCATTCAGCAAAATAAGGAGAATGCTATGTAGCAAACTAGATCTGCAACTAAGGAAAAAACGTGTAAAATGTTTTCTGTGGAGTGTGGCCCTATATGGGGCAGAGACATGAACTATTAGGAAAGGAGAGGAGAGAAGATTGGAGGCCTTTGAAATGTGGGTTTGCAGGAGGATGGAAAAGATCAGCTGGACGAAGAGAGTTCAGAATGAGGAGGTGCTTCATAGAGTAGTAGAAGAGAGGGTGATTATTGAAATAATAAAAAGAAGAAAATGCAGTTGGTTGGGACACTGGCTGAGACGTAACTGCCTGTTGGTGACAGCATTGGAAGGTGGGGAGGAAAGCAAGAGGTCGGAGACGAATGAAAATGGTAGGCAATATAAAAAGGGAAGAAAGTTACTTTAAAATGAAACGGATGGCACAGAATCGAGCAGAATGGGCGGCTATGTGAAAATCTGCATGTCTAATGTATTGAATCCCTTTTTCTCTTTTTTAAAGTTGTTTCAAATCGAGATTTGAAATTTTCTTGATAGTTTATTGGCCAGTTACTCTACTTTTTTACAATAATAATGACATTTTGCATCTAATTTTATAAAATTCAAATGTTAATGTGAAACCAATAATTTCAGTATTTCTTTGTTTGAACAATTTTAACTTTTCTTTTCAGTTTAAAATTTAAATGGAAGGTACAGTATTTTCACACCAAATTTCTGTTATTTTATTAAGTTGCATAATAATTCTTATATTAATAGGTTATTATTTTTTATAATTTATATTTTATCTTTCTTTTGTCAGCCTAATATTTTTTATGTGCTGAATTTTATGTTTTAATCCTTAATAATGTTCAAACAATGTGGTTGAAAATAACACTGATAGAAGGATGCCCCTCAAACAAGAATTGGTTATAAAATATAAAAAAAAAATGTCTATGTTTTAATAGGAATGTAAAAATACATTTTATTTAGTTATATATATCTGGTAATAAATTGAACATAATAAATAAATACACTGATATATTTTGCTTTTTAAAATTATACATAACTCTAAAAAAAAATATTAACTCCAAGCAAACAAAAATAACTCCTATTTTTCAAATTACTGTTTTAAATGTAAGTATTAAGTTATATTCATTCGGATGTGCTATGTTAATACAGTATTGTGTTTTAATAAAGTAGTTTTTATATTATTTTGAATTTATTTTATTTTACTGTACTTTCAATTAGGCTGTAAGGGAAAGTGATTAAAAAACTGTTCAGTTATTTTAGTTTACCGTTCTGAAAAAAAAACATTGTGAAAATGAAATTCATCTATAAAAAATTTTATATTCAAATTTGTATTTTTATTTTTCTACATTGTATTTTATCCAATAATCTCATTTTTAACTGAAACATTTGGTAATATTTTAATTATGTTACAATATAAACTCAAATGACTTTTTTTTTGTTTATACTTTATCTTCAAAAAAATGTGGGTTAACAGTTATCTATGAATGGCTGCATTATAGAGGGGTCATACTGTATTATTATGGATAGTTTTTAATTACAATTTTAATCTTACTGCTTTATTTTCTTTACAGCCAATTCAGTTGGTTTCATGTGTTTTGGAAATTGCAAGTCCTGGCAAAATGCCAGTTGGTAAAACAGAAATACCATTTGAGGCACCTCTTAAACCAAAACCAAATAGAACTCTTTACGAGACATATCATGGAGTTTTCATAAATATACAATATCACTTAAAATGTGATTTAAAGAAATCGTTTTTGTCTAAGGATCTGAATAAGTCTGCTGAGTTCATGGTTGAAAAGGTGAGAATTTTTCTGATGTGATATTATTATTGTTATTACTATTATTGCACGTTTGTATTCAATCACTGAAGTATTGATTGATATAATGTCCTTTAATCTTCTGAGAAACTGTTGATATTGATATGATGAACTTTAATTCCTCTAAGAAACAGTCTGTCAGATGGAAGTTTAGGTGCAAGAAAGTGTTGTTAAACTATGTTTCTAGCACTGTTTTTTTAATAATTTATTGGTTGAAGATTTTGTGTAAAATATATATAGGATAGTCTTTTGATTTTTAATTAATTTTCATTGATGATGGCTTTTGGGGTAAGTATTACAAGTCAACAGAAATTCATTGAAATAAACATACAGAAGCCCCTGAATAATCCGAACTCAAAATGAGAAAATGCAAAAAAAGATTTACATTTGGTATTTTCCAAATCTAAAATAAGGCATAAGTTTGCTGTGTATTTTCATTTTCCTCTCTACATTGATTTTTTTTGACTAGGTTTTTGATTATTGTTGACTCATGCTTATTTACAGCACAGTACAGTAACAATTACTCCCTTCCTAGGGAGTAAGTGTTTCACAGCACTTTTGTGCAATCTGTGAATCATTACTTGAAATCCATCAATTTGGAAGAGAAAGCTTTGTTGTTAATTGATAATTGTCCAGGACATCTGGATGTAGAACAGTTGACTAGTGAAGATGGAAAAATAACCACTTTGTACTTTCTACCAAATTGCACAGGTATTTTACAACCAATGGACCAAAATGTAATCCAGTCATTTAAATACAGAATAGACCTTCTTTTCTAAGTTATTTCTCAAAATGATGACATAGTAGCGTGCTTCAAAAAAAAAATTAATTTGAAAAATGTTGTGCTTTCTCTTCCTGCTGCATGGGATTCCATTGACAAGGCTTTAATTCAAGCATCATTGAAAAAACCTTTACCTTCCATGATTAAAAATAATGAAAATGTAGGCACTAGTCTAAGTAAACAAATAGAAAGCGTGGTAAAATTGACTAGAACTGTTAATCTTGAACCAGAAGTAACAAAAGAAGTTCTTATGAACTGGATTAATGTAGATGTGAAAGAATATTTCCAACTTAAATCTGATGATGAACATAATTGAAGCGTTATGACAAAGGTTAGATGAAAATGATGATAAAGAAATTGAAGTAGGAGCGAAGAGTGTAAAGCATGAAGAAAAAGTAAAATGTTTTAATATTTTTATTCAGTGGGCAACAGAAAACAACACTCTACCACATAAACTGCTTTTATTGGCTCAAATACAAAAAAGACGCAGTACAAAAATCACTTACTTCAGTGAAACACAGAAATCACAGATTTTTAAAGAAACAATAATAAAATCCATTTTTAGAATATAAATATTAATGGAGTAATTAAAGCGTTATTTGTATACTAAAAGAAAGAGTTTCAGCTCTTATTTCGACTTGCAAAACTTGCCTCTATATCCTATCCTGTACCTTTTAAGTTGAACCCTCAATAATCAAAATTTTTCATAATCTGAATAGCCATGGATTTTTATTAGTTCAGATTATCCAGGGGCTTTTGTAGTTTATATTATTACATGTTGCTATTGATAATTAGAAAATAAATGTTCCAAGCTGAAAGAAATTTCCCTTTATCCATAGCTTATTTATAATCTTTAATATTATTTGTGTAATTTGAAATGAATGTTGAGGAATATTTCACAGAATTTCAGCAAGTGATGTTTGAATTGAATGACCTTTTGTTTTATTTTTTCATTTATCCAACATCAAAGTACACAAATGAGAAAAGTTAAAATCTATATTAATAAAATTTTTATTTTAACAAATTCCTAATCTTGTAGGTTATTCAGAATGTTACATTTTTATTGATTACATTTGTTTAAAAAAGCTTTTATAACTAATTAATCTATAAAGATATTTTAATGATTCAAGTACATCTGAAACCTGTTCATAATCTTAAACTGTTGAATTGCATCTTTTAATTAGTTTTAGCTGGTTAAAGTTTATTCTATAAAAATTGTTCAAATTACAATAATTTTTTGTAGGATGAAGGAATAACACCATTTTTTTTTCTCCAGTTAAAGAACAGGGAGAAAAAAGTGATTGTGTTTTTCCATCCCCTTCCAAAGATATTTGATTTAAAATTTATGATTTTTGAACATCATATCTCAAAAGAAAGAACAGATAGAAATACCAAAATTTAAAATGATGAATCTTAATGCAAAGTTATTAGGCCCTGAAAGTTTAATCATGTTTGGGACTTCTTGGTAAGATACATCACCCTACCATATATAACGCATTATGTTATAATAATGAGTAATATTGCATGTAATATCCAGTTCATAATATTTAATAAATGAATTTTCTAAAACTAAAATGTTTTGATTATTTTAAAGAATGTGCAGATGACATTTTATGTTATAATTTTAGTTTTGTGCAGTTCTGCACTAGAAATCCAACTTTTTGTTTCCGACACCCTCACTATTTCACAGTCTGAAACACACTGATTTTCGCAGTACATATGTTTGATTAATGAGTAGGCCCTGTACACAAGCATCAAGTTTAAATTCATTCACCAATGTAACTCATTGCATAAGCACATAATGAAAAATACACCGATACAAAGTCTGTTGTCGATCTTAAATTGAGTGTAACTGAAGAACAACTCAACCAATTTTCATCAATATTTCACATACACAACTTCATATACACTCACTGCAGCATATTTAAATTTCAATGAAATTGATTTACTATACCTAATTCAGTTAGCTTATAGAGTTCAAGTAAGCATACGAGTGTTCAGGCGGCTAATTCATAAGCATCTCCTTTAAATCCTGATGCATATAAAAGAAACTACACAATGTTAATATTCAGTAACCAAGCACTACTGTATTTTACAAAAGTTATACATATATTTTAAATTTAAATAAATTAAATTAATATGTTAAATGATCAATAAATATTTTTTTACCTTGTTTGGCAAGGTAAATATTTTTACCTTGTTTGGCAAGGTAAATATTTTTACCTTGTTGTTTTTTACCTTGTTGGATTTGATAATCCATGAATATCTTATTCAATAAAATTGTTTATTGTTAAGTAGTTTACATGAGTGTTTTAAAAGTTATGAAACTGTCAATTGCCCTCTACAGTAAAAGTTCACTAATATTTTAGATTAAATTCCTATGATAATAAATAATAAATTCAATTCAGTTTTCATCATCTGATTGCAAGAAATCTGTAGTATTAGCATGCTTTTTACTTACTAAAAAATTATTATGAGGTTTTTTGTAGTTTTTAAATTAATGTTTATATAGTTGTGTACAAAAGAACTAAATTCTTATTTTTAGAATAACTCATGGTGCAAAGTAATGTATCAGTATAGCTGATTCTTGAAAGTAGAAGCACTTTAGTTTAAACAATATGAGATTAGTGTTTCACAAACACTTTGTATTAACACAAAATGTTAATACATAAGTTTTTAATCAAGCTGTGATAAGTGTTTATTCATATTTTACTATTCTAATTTTCATTTAACTACAACTTATTAAAAATGTTACATTTATGTTTTTATATGTAAGTAGAACATATATCCACCAGAACATTTGTGGAGACTGGAAAATATTGAATATCTAATTATGCTAATGAATAAGTTTTATCAGTTTAAATAGATTATTAATCTTATTTTGATTGTATAAAAAATAGTAGATATCATTTATTTGAATAATCTTCGGCTTCCTATTTTGAAACCTTCAGGTTGGTGTAGTAGTGAACCTGTCATCACAAATCAGCTGTTTTCGAAGTCGAAAGTTCTAAGGTTTAAATCCTAGTAAAGCCTTTACCAAGATTTAAAGACTTTTATACGAATTTGAATTCTAGATTGTGGATGTCTGTGTTCTTTGGTGTTGGGTTTCAATTAACCGCACATCTCAGGAATGGTCAACCTGAAACTGTATAAGACTACACTTCATTTACATTCATACATATCATCCTCATTCATCCTCTAAAGTAATACTTTATGGTGGTTGCAGAAGCTAAACAGAAAAAGAAAGAAGGCTTCCAGTTTTGTTCTGATAAAACTGAATTAGGTTGAAGAAATGTGATAAATACTTTCAGAAAAATTGTAATAAATATTCATCACTTCATTCATTTACTTGTATTTTTAGATTTATTAATGTTATTCTTTTCTAAATATCTGGTAATTGTAGTTACAGTATATTCTAATTGTTTCGTAGTTTGTGAATATAGTTGTTTTGCATGTTCTGTCATGCTAAAGTTTTGTGTGATTTTAAAAAAAAGACTGTAAAAATATCTTCACGATATCTTATATATTATAAGATATACAAGGTGCTACCCAAAAGTTCAGGGAATTTTACCATAAAAATAAAATAGCTTACCATAACTTATAATTTCCATTGTCTCCTTCAAATTAATACCCTTGGGCATTGATACAGTGATCCCAGCATTTTTCCCATGATTCCATGCATCCCTGGAAGTCTGCAGGTTTAAGTGTTTGAAGCACGTTCTGTGTTTCTTCCTGAATCTCCTCAATTGTATTAAAACAATGGCCTTTCAATTGAAATTTTATTTCCAGAAAGAGAAAAAAGTCACACGGGGCTAGGTCAGGCGAATAGGGTGGGTGGGGAATCACTGCCGTCTTTTTGGAAAGCCAAGAAATTCCGAACGGCTAGTGATGTGTGCACGGGTGCGTTGTCATGGTGCAGAACCCAACTGTTGTTACCCCACAGATCTGAACATTTGCGCCTAATGCTTTCACGTAACTGCTTCAAAACTTTACAATAGAACATTGCATTGACAGTTTGACCAAGATGAACAAATTCCTTATGGATAATGCCTTTGATGTCGAAAAAAACAATCATCATGGACTTCACTTTGCTGTGAACTTCGCGTGCTTTTTTTGGCCGCGGTGAACTTGGCGACTTCCACTGTGACGACTGCTGCTTAGTTTCAGGGTCATACCCGTACACCCATGTCTCATCACCGGTTATGATGTTGGAGATGAAGTTAGGGTCATCTCTTGCTGAATTTTTCAATTCACTACAGACAGCTACGCGATTTTGTTTCTTGTCGCTGTTCAACAGTCTCGGTATGAATTTTGCAGCAATGCGTCATGTTCAAATTGCCCAACAAGATGCGTTGCACGGACCCATATGACATTTGTACGATTGCACAAACATCATGGATTGTTTGTCTACAATCTGCAACAATAGCCTCTCGCACTTTCGTGATGTTTTCCGGTGTTGCGCTTGTTGATTGTCTTCCTGAACGCTCATAGTCATCGACTGTCATTCGTCCATCTTTGAATTGTTTGTACCACAAAAAAGGTTTACTTTTACTCATAGCATTGTCATCAAATGCTTCCACAAACATGTGATGTGTTTCTGCACCGGTTTTTTTAAGTATGAAGCAAAATTTGATGCAGGTTCTTTGCTCTTTAAAATCTGCCATTTAGAACTTCGTGCAAGCAGTAAAACACAACATTACACAACCGCATGAAAGTTGCACAGCTGTGAACAATGCAGCCTCTCACCGTCACAGCTGTTGGAACACTGATTCACAAAGATAGCCACATCTAGCCACATCTAGCGGCAGCAGGTCATACCAACAATGGTTCACGCGTGAAATTCAAATTCTTTGAACTTTTGGATAGCGCCTCGTATTGTATCTTATGTATTATTTTATTAAATTTCTCATATTAATCTAATTCCTTATTTTACAGAAGTCTGCCCTTCCGCGTTCATTATCAAATACTCAACCGGTCAGTTTTAATATCACACCAGAGTCCCTTCAAAATGTTCAAGACCGAACTAGGGTTCCAAGATTTTTAGTTACTGGACGTTTGGATTCAACAATATGCTCTATATCAAAGCCATTTACCGGCGAGGTACTTTATTACAACATTCACTATTACATATTATTTATGACAAATTTTGTTGTATTTCTTATGATTGTTTTATTTAATTAATAATAACCAAATTATCTTTCTCTATGAATCATGAGACCTTGCCGTTGGTGAGGGGGCTTGAGTACTCAGTGATACAGAGTAGCTGGACTGAAGGTGCAACCATATCGAAGAGGTATCTGTTGAGAGCCTAAGGAATGATTCCTGAAAGAGGGCAGCAGCTCTTTCAGTAGTTGTTAAGGGCGTAAGTCAGGACGACTTAAACGGCCGTAACAACATCGCTCAGTCCTCTGAGTACTGCGTAGCTGAAAGCAATGGAAAACTACAGCTGCTTTTTTTCCAAGAAAATGTAGCTCTCTGCATTTTCATATAGCAATGATGCTTCCTTGCTAAAATATTCCGGAGGTAAACTAGTCCCCCGTTCGGATTTTCGGGTGGGGACTACTAACGAAGGGGTCACCAGAAAATTAAAAAATAACATTCTACGAGTTGGAACGTGGAATTTTTGAAGTTTAAAAAAGGTTGGTAGGTTAGAAAATTTAAAGAGGGAAATGGATAGGATAAATGTAGATGTAGTAGGAATTAGTGAGGTTTGGTGGGAAGAGGAAAATGACTTATGGTCAAGTGATTTTAGAATAATTAACTCAGCTTCAAATAATGGGCAGGCAGGAGTAGGTTTCGTAATGAACAAGAAGATAGGGAAGAGAGTAGAGTATTTCAAAATGCATAGCGATAGAATCATTGTAATAAGGATAAAATCAAAACCTAAACCGACAACAATTGTTAACGTCTATATACCTACAAGCGCTGATGATGATGAGGTAGAGTGTGTATACGAAGAAATTGATGAAGCAATTAAACACATAAAAGGAGATGAAAATTTAATAATAGTTGGAGATTGGAATGCAAGCATTGGAAAAGGCAAGGAAGGAAATATAGTGGGTGAATACGGGCTGGGCAAAAGGAATGAAAGAGGGGACTGACTTACAGAGTTTGACACGAAGTATAATTTTGTATTTGCCAACACCAAGTTTAAAAATCATAATAGAAGAATATACACTTGGAAAAAGCCAGGCGATACTGCAAGGTATCAGATAGATTATATCATGGTTAAGCAAAGATTTAAAAATCAACTCGTTGACTGCAAAACTTACCCTGGAGCAGACATTGATAACGACCATAATTTGGTGATAATGAAATGTAGATTGGGTTTAAAAACCTGAAGAAAAGGTGTCAGATGAATCGGTGGAATGTAGAGAAGCTTGAGGAAGAGGAGGTAAAGAAGATTTTTGAGGAGGTCATCGCAAGAGGTCTGAGTAAAAAAGATAAGGTAGAAAGTGTAGAAAAAGAATGGGAGAATGTTAAAAAGGAAATTCTTAAATCAGCAGAAGCGAACTTAGGCAGAACAAAGAGAACTGGTAGAAAACCGTGGGTTTTAGACTATATATTGCAGCTGATGAATGAACGTAGAAAATGTAAGAGTGCTAGTGATGAAGAAAGTAAAAGGAACTATCGACAGTTAAGAAATACTATAAACAGAAAGTGCAAACTAAGAAAAGTGTTCAGAAGTGGAAAGAGAAATGAACATTGGTAAAGTAAACTGAGCATACAGGAAAGTTAAGAAAAATTTTGGTGTACATAAATTAAGATCCAATAATGTGTTAAACAAAGATGGTACACCAAAATATAATACGAAAGGTAAAGTCGATATGTGGGTGGAATATATTGAAGAGTTATATGGAGGAAATGAATTAGAAAATGGTGTTATAGAGGAAGAAGAGGAAGTCGAAGAGGATGAAATGGGAAAAACAATACTGAGATCTGAATTTAAGAGAGCATGAATAGATTTGAATGGCAGAAAGGTTCCTGGAATAGATGGAATATCTGTAGAATTACTGTAAAGTGCAGGTGAGGAAGTGATTGATAGATTATGCAAACTGGTGTGTAATATTTATGAAAAAGGGGAAGTTTCATCAGACTTCAAAAAAAGTGCTATAGTCATGATACCAAAGAAAGCAGGAGCAGATAAATGTGAAGAATACAGAACAATTAGTTTAACTAGTCATGCATCAAAAATCTTAACTAGAATTCTATAAAGTAGAATTGAGAGGAGAGTGGAAGAAGTGTTAGGAGAAGACCAATTTGGTTTCAGGAAAAGTATAGGAATAAGGGAAGCAATTTCAGGCCTCAGATTAATAGTAGAAGGAAAATTAAAGAAAAACAAACCAACATACTTGGCGTTTATAGACCTAGAAAAGGCATTCGATAATGTAGACTGGAATAAAATGTTCAGCATTTTAAAAAAATTAGGGGTCAAATACAGAGATAGAAGAATTGCTAACATGTACAGGAACCAAACAGCAACAATAATAATTGAAGAACATAAGAAAGAAACCGTAATAAGAAAGGGAGTCCGACAAGGATGTTCCCTATCTCCGTTACTTTTTAATCTTTACATGGAACTAGCAGTTAATAATGTTAAAGAACAATTTAGGTCCGGAGTGACATTACAAGGTGAAAAGATAAAGATGCTACGATTTGCTGATGATATAGTAATTCTAGCTGAGAGTAAAAAGGATTTAGAAAAAAACAATGAATGGCATGGATGAAGTCCTACGCAAGAACTATTGCATGAAAATAAACAAGAACAAAACAAAAGTAATTAAATGTAGTAGAAATAACAAAGATGGACCACTGAATGTGAAAATAGGAGGAGAAAATATTATGGCGGTAGAAGAATTTTGTTATTTGGGAATTAGAATTACTAAAGATGGACGAAGCCGGAGCGATATAAAATGCCGAATAGCACAAGCTAAACGAGCCTTCAGTAAGAAATATAATTTGTTTACATCAAAAATTAATTTAAATGTCAGGAAAAGATTATTGAAAGTGTATGTTTGGAGTGTCGGAAGTGAAACTTGGACAATCGGAGTATCTGAGAAGAAAAGATTAGAAGATTTTGAAATGTGGTGCTATAGGAGAATGTTAAAAATCAGATGGGTGGATAAAGTGACAAATGAAGAGGTATTGCGGCAAATAGATGAAGAAAGAAGCATTTGGAAAAATATAGTTAAAAGAAGAGACAGACTTATAGGCCACATACTAAGGCATCCTGGAATAGTCGCTTTAATATTGGAAGGACAGGTAGAAGGAAAAAATTGTGTAGGCAGGCCACGTTTGGAACATGTAAAACAAATTGTTAGGGATGTAGGATGTAGAGGGTATACTGAAATACTGAAATGAAACGACTAGCATTAGATAGGGAATCTTGGAGAGCTGCATCAAACCAGTCAAATGACTGAAGGAAAAAAAAAAAAAAAAAAAAAAAAAATTGGTTCATTATAGTGGTGAGTACACGGAATATGTAAATGAAATAAATCATGAAAGGATTCCAAACCGTAATATGTTATATATAGCATTGTTGTACAAATCTTGATCAATAAGTTCTGAAAAACTGGATCTATCAAAGACACCTCCAAGTTTAAAAGACCATCATTCAATATAAAGTTGAATGATATTTCTGATTGCGTGGCTGAAAGTCTAAAAAAATATCTGAAATTTGGCAAAATCTTTATGGCACTAATGGCAGTTGTATAATATTTGATTTTCCTAAATGAATATTGTCAGTTGTTTTTGGATTTTATAAATGAAAATGGAGAAGACATTCTTGTTGTAAATTTTTTCTCCAGTCAGCTATGATAAGAGTGGCACTAATAAACTTTTAATAATATTCAACATATATGTTGATGTTTATTCTATTCCATATATAATTTCATTATGAATATTATTTACTAATCATTACCAAGTTACAGAATAAGATGCAGTGCATAATTACATAAAATTTTATATAACTACCCATTAAACCAGGCATGGCCAACATACGGCCCACAAGCTCGATCCAGCTTGTGAAAAATGTTTAAATATTAGCTTTTTTTGTAAGCAATTAAATAATGGAAATTTAAAAAACTTCCAAGAAATATTTAGTAATCTTTAGCCCAACTTATATTTGTAACCAAACGTTTTCTTTAGTGAATCTAAATAAAAGTACAACAAATTCCATAATAAAATTTTGTTTAGGTAAATGAATCGTTTTTGTATTTAACATTTTTTAATTTTAATATTTCCTTCGGCCCTTGAAAAAGTTTTTTGAAGCTTTTATTTTAAAGTTATAAAAAAAAAGTTAAGATAGTTTATAATAAAATACTGATGTATATACATGTTGTATTTTTGGTTTTTCATTTTTTTTGTAATAGAACTGTTGTTAACATATTTATGAGATATTCTTTATAATGTGATTTTTTCTAATATGTACTTTTATGCAAGTTATTGGATAACTGATTATTACTCCTTTTTTTTTTTTTTTGAGAATCTTGATATCATTATGAACATTTTCAATCATTTTCATTATTGTTTTATTTAGTCTACCCCATGCAATAATACCGTAAGTAAATATACTGTAATATAACTTGTACATCAAGAGATTTTTAGCAGTAAGTTACTAAGTGTATATAAAATGTAAATCATATATTTGGATTTTGCACAATACTAATAACTATTTGATAATTCCAATGTAAGTATTGATCAGTGGTAATTCCTAAATATTTAGTTTGTTCAACTTTTTTAATAATTTTCCTGTCAATATACAAATTAATTTCATTGGGTAATAAGTCAATGTGATTTGAAAATGTCATGCAAACTGTTTTGTTAATACTCATATTTAATGATAATTTATTTATATCTAAATAAATTTTCTTTTGTATTCTTTAATAGATGTGTTGTGCCTTTTAATTAATTTCATCTCAATTGTTAGTTATACATAACAAAACTGTATCATCTGTATATGATATTATAATAGATTCAGTATCATATTTCATTATAAAAATATCATATATATATTATATAAATAACAATGGCCCATGTACTGTACCTTTTGTACTCCAGTATCTATTTTTATAGAATTACTTTTATATTATAGTTTTCACAATTTGTTTTTTATTATTCAATACCCTCTCTTATAATTATATTTTTTAAAGTAATTTATAGTTACCATTGTCAAAAGCCTTTGACAAATGTAAAAAAAATTGCAGCTATTTTTTTTTTTATCATCTAAATTTTCAGCAATTAATTTTGTAATTTCAACAATGGAATATTTTGTTCCTTTACCTTTTCTAAAACCAGACTGAGAATTATATATAATATTGCACTTTTCAAAAACATTTGATTTTGTATGCAATATTTTTTCAAATATTTTTGGAAAGTTCCAGATCGATATATAGGCTTATAATTTGTAGCTAGTTTACTGTATTATTTTAATTTACTATATTTTGCAAATTAATTGGGATAAGCTACATTTTTCTTCTCTTTTTAGAAATATTTATACACTCAAAAACTATTCTAAATATATATTGTGGTTTGTCCATATAATCTATTTTCATGTGTTAGATGCCGCAACCATAATGCTTATAGGTGGCCTGACAGAGGCAAATTCACTTCCAAAAATAGTATAGAAATACTAAATTCTCAAAATTAAAAAAAAACGGGTAATATTTTCTGGTCCTTCCTGTTGAAAAAAGTACTAGAAACCACTGAGATCTGAGCACTGGATATAAAAAGTTAAAGAACAAATTGTTTTGAGGTTTTTTCAGTTGAATAGATCAGAAGGAGTAGTTCCTTATAATGGGATGATGAGTTCTACAAAATACATCATCGAATTTGTCCATTTATTCGAAAATTCCATTGACAGTAACAACATATTTCAATATGACCTTGTTCTATGTAAAGTGATAAGTCAAAATTTTGTCTTCGAGGAAAAGTTATTAACATACATGTCCATATCTGAGGGTCAGAAAATTCCCATGATCTGTTACAGTGCAGAAGGGACTAGGCAAAATTAAATGTTTTTTGTGAATGGCAAGATTTTAGATCGGTTCTTTTTCACTGAAGCAAGTATAACAGGAGTTGCTTATGGATATGCTGTGTACATCGCTCTTTCCTCAACTGCAAGATTGACCAGAAAATTTTATTTGGGAACAAGATGGTACACTTCACTTTCTGGCATAATTCTGTATGGGATCAGTTGAATGGTGTTTTCCTCAACCACTGGATTGGTGGGCATGGACCTGATTGATGACAGAGCTTGTTTGCTGATTTCCTCAAGGTCACCATATTTGACACCATGTGATTTTTCCTTTGAAGTTTTATAAAGGATTTTGTGTATGTTCGTCTGCTACCTATTGATCTGTTTGATTTGAGGCATAGGAATGAAGCAGCCATGGTTTCCATTACTTCAGACATGCTGGTTGAAGTATGAGATGAACTCTTCTAGCAGTTGGATGAAAATGAAATGTGTTCACATAGTTGTAAAGGAAAACTGTTAGAGTTACTGTTGCATTTTATTTGGGATTTCTTTACTGTAAGTCAAAAGTTAAACAATATAAAATAGCTTTAAAACAGTGATATTCTGTTTTTTTATATTCTGTGTATTGAAAATAATTAAAATCAATTCCAAATATAAATAATGTACTGTTAAAAGCAAGAGTACCATACCACTGTAAATTAGTGTTTTGCATCTATAAATATTTATCTTAAATTAAAATAAGTATAATTTTAAAAATTAGTATATTTAGTTTTTTTTTATCTTGACCTGGGCACAATAGTATATGCATTGCAATTATTTGATATAAAAGATTAAAATCTGGATAAAAAAGGAATTGATGAAAGTAAGAGTCAACTTTAGAAGTGTATTCTCTGATAAATTGAAATATCAAGTAAAAAACAGGAATGATTTTAATACATTCAATATCAGTACATTAATACATTTTAAATGATTTTGTTTTGTTTGAATGAAATGTATTTAAATATTACATAATTTTTTTTTTAATTGTAAGCTTCATTAATTTTTTTAATGCAGAATATTGTGCATTTCTGTATTTTATTTTGTCTTTTGTGTTTTACAGTTGATTGTTGATCACTGTGAATTAGAAATTAAATCCGTAGAACTACAACTTGTGAGGGTTGAAACCTGTGGTTGCCAAGAAGGATTTGCTAGAGATTGTTAGTAATGAATTTATTATTTCTTTATTTGAAAAAGTTATTTAAAAACTGCTAGCTTATTACTAATTTTATTTATTCCTATTAAAAAATATTAACATAATTAATTATGATCTCCATTTTTTCTGTTACTTTGAAACATTATGAATTCAGATCAAAAGTTAAAGGAATTCAGAATTAATTTTTTATTTTATATTAATATATATTTTTTTTCTTTTTCCCTGATCATATGATTTAAGCCCATAAAAGTTTGTAAAGGCATTATGTAAAAAGTATGGGAATTAAGTTTTATTTCTCAGTTTAGTATTTTTTTATAAATGCTTTTGACTGCTGATATCAGTTGAAGAGAATCTTTAAATTGCTGTTTGGATTCAGTCAAAATACTGAACTATTTTTGCAATTTGCAAACACCACTGACATTTCTTAAAGTCATTATTAGTTGGCATTTCAGAATTTTAGACATGGCTCTTATTAGAAATTGCAAAACCAGATTAATATTAGCATTCTATTTGTAACTACTTCACCCCTCTCCTGATATATATCAATGCAATATCAAACATTATATTTTTTTGAGTATTAATTTTGTCCTTTAATAATTTATTATTTGTATCTGTTTTCTTGCTGTGCAAAAAATTCCAAAAAATTGAAGTTGAAAAGTACCAAAAAAGTGTATGTTCTCAGTTAAATTTCTAATTAATATAAAAAAAAACTTTCAATAGAAAATTTGTACAGAACTTAATTCTGAGAGAATTGATATAATTAAAATCAATAAAACTGATAAGATTTTTAAAAAACCATTTTTATTAAACATCAAATAACAAAAATTATAAAACTTTTGCATTATAAATGATGAGCTAAAAAGTAAGCCTACTTCTCTCAAATTAATTTTATAAGAAAAACAGATTATTTAATATACCATTTTATTAACTTCAGTGATATTACATTAGCTGCTGAAAATGTGCACCTCCTGTTCAATAGACAATTTAGTATAATGATTTATAAACATGACTTCCTTCTCCAACATTCTTGATTTGTTTTTTTTTTTTTAATATCTTGGATAGCAAACATGATTAATTTTCTGATCTTTAAGCATACGCTAATGTCTTCATGAGTCCCCGAATGAAAAGATTTAAAGGAAATTTACCTGGCTATGTTCGTGGTCCTCCTCGACTAATCCATTTATTTGGAAATGTTTTATTGAGAAATCAAAATGATTAGATGTTGCATCTTGCTGGAAATACATGTGTGTTTCAATTACCAGAGGAATATCTGAAAGTTGAGGAAATTCATTTGAAACAAATTTTACATAACTTTTTCTCAAACATACATATGAGCTGGGCAGTCAGACATATGATGTTCAAACATATGCTGCCCTTGGGAGGGCCAGAACTCAGGCCAACCTGGAACTTAGAGGTCAAGGGGAAAATTGGCCACTCATAAGCGGCGAGTCAATGTGGCATGAACTGTATTGTCGGATCATGTGGGTTCCTTGATGTTGTTGCTTTCTTCAGCCAGCATCAGTAGTTTATTTAAAGGAAAGACTCCTACCTCACTGCAGTGGGAAGCTACTTGAGAGTTATGGCTGGCCATCAGTCAATTAAAGCTCCAAGCACTTTAATATTGGGGGACAGGTACTTGCTGGCATTCAGCAACCTAGGTGAGACAGCAAATTGCTGTCTTGATGAGATAAATTTAATTTATTGAATGTCATATACATTTTAGTAGTTGATGGGGTGCACCTACCCATTTTAGAATATATGACAAGTGAGCGGTGGGACACAAAGCAAGTGGTGTGTGGCATCATGCTTAATTTGCTCATGCAATTAGTTTAGCTTTAGGAGCTAGTTAGAACACTGGTCGCTAAACTGTTTCAATGCTTAGTAGCCGTTTGTGGCACAGACATTTAGTCTTATGCTTTAGGGCGACCGAATGGGGTGGTGGTGGGAGAAATGCCATGCAAATCAAATAACCATTTCTCAAGAATTGACTTTTAAAAAGGACGTGAAGTTCATTACACACATTCATCAGATGTTTATTTTTTCATAGTTAAATTCTCTACAATTTTTATCTTCAAGTTTTATTTGGTTGTTGATAATTTATGCCAAACTTAAAAGAGCATGTTTTTCAATTCCAATTTGTTAGAATATACAGTTTTCTCAGGAACTATTGGAAATATATATTAGGTTGGTTATTAAAAACATTAATCTTGTTCAATAATTTGTGTTTAACTTTAACAGTATTTAATTTTCAGATCAAAAAATTTAGGCAAATCTGTAACTAAAGAACAAAGCATTTCCAGAACTTTGTTTTTGTAAATTGTTTTATATTTTTATAAGAGGAATACCTCTACAAGGTATGGTTGAAACACTCTGTGTAACATGGTAGTGTTTTATTGTTTATGTAAAATTTTACAAATTTGTAACATGATTATAAAAGTGAAACCAAAATTATTAAAATAATAATTTGAAGTTAGAAAACATTCATTACAATTAAATAATTATATGTTAATTGTTTATTTTACTTGCTTGAACAACTACAGTGCTAACTGAATTACAGTTACTATTGAGTTACAGTATTGTCAAAATTGGCAAGAGAATAATATTCCTGGAATATTAAAAACTTCTGTTCATTGTGTATATATTACAGATTTACAAAAAAATGTAAACTGTATTCATTTTCTTTAAACTTTGCTATGATAAAAAATTACATGTTTTATTTATACTTATAAAATTGTGAATTCCTATCCACAATAGATTTCAGCAGGTTCATTCTGAGTTAATATAAGCAGTACTGGTATCTTTATTTTAAATTAACAGGCCCGTAATATGTTAAAAAGAAAAACATGTTATGTAAAATTATGTTAGAAAGAAATTATAATTCATTTATGTTTTATATTATATTAAACCGATAACCCAAGTACAGAATTAATATAATTGTACAGTGCAAAGGAATATGATTCCCGAAAGAATTGATTTTAGAAAAATTATGTTTTATAATAGAAAATTCTTGAATAAGAACTTTCAAAATCAAGAAAATTCTTGATTTTGAGTTAACAGAACCACCTTTTTTTTGATGTAATAATTTAAAATTTTCATGCAACTATTTTGATATTGTATTTTAACTGTAACAGTTATTAGTGATCTTATAACTTATATCAAATTCTTAAATTAAAAAACTGAAATAAAGTAAATTTTTAATTTTTTGTTTCATTATTGGCTAAATCAAGATTTTCTTAATAGTTTAACAAATGTTCAAATTGCTCCTGCTAACCTTTTCTTTCTTTCTTTTCCTGTTTAGCCTCCAGTACCTTTCGGATAATACTTCAGAGGATGAATGAAGATGATATGTATGAATGTAAATGAACTGTAGTCTTGAACAGTCTCAGTGTGACCATTCCTGAGATTTGTGGTTAGTTGAAACCCAACCAACAAAGAACACCAAAATCCATGTAAAAATTGAACGCTGGAACTCTCGACTTCCAAATCAGCTGATTTGGAAAGACGTGTTCACCACTAGACCAACCCGGTGGATTGTTCCTGCTAACCTAATGTACATTTATTAAAATGTATGGGCAAATATTAATATGTGATAGTAAAATTGCAACTAAAGAATGAAAAAACTTATCATTAATCTTTACCTCCAGACACAACCACAGAAAATTATATACGGGATGTTAACAAAGTGTGGTAGCCTTTAAATAACTTAACACTATATGAGTATGTAGAAAAATTAAAAGCAGATGCCTCCTCCTATCTTAAAACTATTTATTTTTCGGTATGAAACCACCATATCCTAAGCATCCAGGAAGGAGCCAAACTGAAAAATGTAAGTGGAAAGGGTAGAGTTTTAATATATCATTTTTTAAACGGCATTAAAAAACAAAGTTTTAACATAAAAGCCTTTGGGATATTATAACTTTACCCAAAAATGGTGTTGGCTGTTTAATGTTTTTTACAACTAGTTTCAAAAGTATTCTGCAATATCTCTTTAATAACTGCTCAGTAGTGAAACATTGAAAAAACAAAATTCAGCAGATGCACCTTATCGTATAAGGCAACCTCATCTCCAAACCACCAGAGGAAACAACTGAAGAATTTTAATCGGAAAGGGTATTGTTGTGACATTATTTTAAAGGCCACAGATGAACAAATAATTTAATGTGCAGAAAATGTCAGGCTATAACACCCTTAACCATTTTTACAGCTAACTTCAAAGTTGGCCTACAGAATACCCCAATTAGTGGTCTCATACTGAAAAAAAAATCGTTTTGAGAATTTGCAAAATTTCATTTCTTTAAATTTTCATTGTTAAGCAGTTATTTAAAAAGTATTATAACATTTTTTAGGGCTTGAGGAAATCTCATACTAAATCTGTTTTAAAGTTATAGGAGTTGCCAAATTTAACTGTTCTATCCTTAACTGTTGAAAGATGGGTAGCTGTAGATTAAATTAGCGTTTAAAGTTTTTAATTCACATTCAGAAAAAATTTATTTTTATAATTTTGTCTATCTGTTCAAGAAACTGGTTATCATTGAGGATATATTTTAATTGCATCTATTGGTGCGTAGAAGAGTTTTATACCAAGGAATCCTCCACCAGCTACTTTCTGTTTTGTTTTCCATTAATTTTTAGAAACCCAACATATTATTAAGAAAGATGAGTAAACATTCATTCATCAGTTTTATTTCCATTTAGTGTAATCTCAGTTTCTATGTTACTATTGCCCTCTCTGAATATATATTGAGAGTACAGGTTGAAAAATGAAAAGACTAAGTAGACCCTTTCTCATCATTGAAATTCCAATAATTATTATTTTAAATAGAGATAGAATTTTGTATCTGTAATCTTGCAATAAAACTGAATAAAATAACAAATTTATAATAATATTGTTTTATTTTCAGCTACAGAGATTCAGAACATACAGATTGGAGATGGTAATATTGTAGCAGGATTACCGTTACCAATTTACATGATATTTCCTAGAATGTTCACTTGTCCAACCCTTACTACGAGCAATTTCAAAATTGGTATGTACAATATTATTGCTATTAATTGTATATTAAAATGTTAAACCTTGTCCTGATACATGATTTCTGGAGTTTGATCCATCCAATTTTAATAAATCTTACCTTAATGTTTTCATATTTTTAAAAACAATGCTGTACCTGCCTATGTATTTAATTCTTCATTAAGTTTCTTTATTTTTGTATGGAGTGTTTTTGTTGTTTTTCCACTAATCTTTATAATTTTCTTTAATTTGTTGTTTTAAATGATCTGCCAAGTTTTTGTGTGCCTGTGACATATAATGCATCTATTAGTAAAAGAATTGCTTTCTCTGAAAGCAATAATGTTCACTTTACAGCCAGACCTTTTTCAAATGGAAACATGTAATGTTACTTATAGGCTGCATATCAAATGTATTTCAGTGGGTTGACATGCTGATGTATGACATTTATTCTGTTCATTGAAGAAGGCAATGAGAAATCACTTTACTGCTCATTTTCCAGAACAAGTCTGGCCTAAAATGCTTGTTATTCTTGAAATTGACTGTACCATTTTCAGAAGTGACTTTCTGTCAAATTAGGTTGCTTATAACTTTATTGTTATGGGACTTGATTAATACACACATTTTTCTAAAATGAAATAACTCAATAAAAAATTATTTAGTATTAGATGCATTTATTTGATACAGCTGATTATTTTTTGACAGTTTGTAAATGTTAATTCATTCATTTTGATCCTGTTTGTTAAGAGAAAAGGATGTTATTAATTTTGTGCTCCGAATAACTTCAACTTTAAGAATAAGCATACTTTTACTTTCATCTATAAAAACAGATATATCTAAAAAAAAATTAAATTAACTGTGAAATAAAATTTTCAAATTCCGTTACGATTTCAAAGAAAAAATGTGCTTAAATTTTACTGATTTATCAGTTTATAAATACTAGTTTTTTTTAAAAGTATGTATATAATTACCTATTATTCATATAATAGATTTTATTACTATATATATTTTTGTCAACATTTACCCTCAATTTCTCAAAGTATTTTATGTGCCTTACAACATGTTGAGAATGCAATTCTCAGCACCATTTGAGACAGATGTGGATGATTTGACAATTACATCGGTCAAAACATGTAACGCTGCTGTTACAAAAGAAATCTACTCCGAATTCATGAGAAACTGTGGCCGAAATACTAGAATGGCTAAAGTGTTTCTATAAACAGCATACTGACCTTTGTGAAATTACCATTCTTGCTGAAAAAGGGTAAAGATAATAGCAACATTGAAACTAGGCAAACTCACAACAGATGTCACTTGTTATTGTCCTATACAATTGCTGAGTGCATGTTATAAATTGTTAGACAGATTATTGTACAATAGGATAAAAACAAAATAATTGCCAACTGAGCAAGCTGAGAAGGTAAAAATTATGCAGATTATTAATTGTGTAGAGATATTTGTGCTTACCTCTAGAATTAAAGAAAATGTCCAGAAAAAATTAAAAACAGGAGCAGCATTTGCAGATTTGTCTTCAGCGTACTGTTTGGAAACATGGACTATATTAAATAAACTATTAGAGTTATCAAGTGCAAAACCTTTAATAAAATACTGAAAAATAGACTGATCATAGTACATCTTGATAAGGCTCATAATAAGCCAAGAATATTAAACAATGACTTGATCTGTTCTTGCACCTTTATGTTCAATCTATATGTAAGTGACCTACCACCTACTAGATTCATGAAAAACTGGACATGGTAAATGTAATTACTTTATCAACAAATGGGGTATATCACATATGGGCTGGTTGTGAGTGTAGTGAGCCACATTGTTGAACATCTAATTAAGTATTGCCCACAGCAAGCATACAAGAGAATTCCAAAAGATGTATATCATGCTACCCCATCTGAAATCAAATGGCTGAAAAATAATATCTTAATTTGCAGCTATACTGAAATCTGTAATTATAACAATGCAATATTATATATAATCCAAGTACAGAATTGCGAAGTAAATGAAATGACACTTATTTTAAATTTATTTTTTATTTCAAAAGCACTTTTGTGGGATTTCGCATCATCAGTTGTATTTAAGATATATTTATATAAAATTACAATCATATGTACAAAAAACATATGAATTCAATTAAATAAAATAACTACATAGATATAAATATGATGTCAAAATTATTATATAATTAAAATTAAATTTTAAATAAAATAAATAGAAAATTTATACTATGTAACCTGGACAGTCAATGTTACATTACTCATTTTGTAATTCTGTACTTGGGTTGTTGAAGTTGGTTTTTGATTATAAAAATACAGTATATTGGTAAAGAGGAATATGGGTCTTTTAAGTATTAACTTTAGAAAAATATATATATATATATATATATAAAAAAAATTCAGCACAACCCAACAAAGTACAAAATCAATAAGGGTTCTTACCTTATTTTATTATTTTTCTTTTTCCTTTTTTTAAATCAAAAGTGCTTTTGAGAAATTTCCTCATCATCAGTTGATTAAAATTGAAATTTGATTACACATTAGAAACATTTCATCTGTTGCACAATATATAATCATAAAGTTTTTAACTAACGAAGGTGTTAAACCTGTTTTTTTTTTTGTCTTCAGTCATTTGACTGGTTTGATGCAGCTCTCCAAGATTCCCTATCTAGTGCTAGTCGTTTCATTTCAGTATACCCTCTACATCCCTAACAATTTGTTTTACATATTCCAAACGTGGCCTGCCTACACAATTTTTCCCTTCTACCTGTCCTTCCAATATTAAAGTGACTATTCCAGGATGCCTTAGTATGTGGCCTATAAGTCTGTCTCTTCTTTTAACTATATTTTTCCAAATGCTTCCTACTTCATCTATTTGCCGCAATACCTCTTCATTTGTCACTTTATCCACCCATCTGATTTTTAACATTCTCCTATAGCACCACATTTCAAAAGCTTCTAATCTTTTCTTCTCAGATACTCCGATCGTCCAAGTTTCACTTCCATATAAAGCGACACTCCAAACATACACTTTCAAAAATCTTTTCCTGACATTTAAATTTATTTTTGATGTAAACAAATTATATTTCTTACTGAAGGCTCGTTTAGCTTGTGGTATTCGGCATTTTATATCGCTCCTGCTTTGTCCATCTTTAGTAATTCTACTTCCCAAATAACAAAATTCTTCTACCTCCATAATCTTTTCTCCTCCTATTTTCACATTCAGTGGTCCATCTTTGTTATTTCTACTACATTTCATTACTTTTATTTTGTTCTTGTTTATTTTCATGCGATAGTTCTTGCGTAGGACTTCATCTATGCCGTTCATTGTTTCTTCTAACTCCTTTTTACTCTCGACTAGAATTACTATATCATCAGCAAATTGTAGCATCTTTATCTTTTCACCTTGTACTGTTACTCCGAATCTAAATTGTTCTTTAACATCATTAACTGCTAGTTCCATGTAAAGATTAAAAAGTAACGGAGATAGGGAACATCCTTGTCGGACTCCCTTTCTTATTATGGCTTCTTTCTTATGTTCTTCAATTGTTACTGTTGCTGTTTGGTTCCTGTTCATGTTAGCAATCGTTCTTCTATCTCTGTATTTGAACCCTAATTTTTTTAAAATGCTGAACATTTTATTCCAGTCTACGTTATCGAATGCCTTTTCTAGGTCTATAAACGCCAAGTTTGTTGGTTTGTTTTTCTTTAATCTTCTTTCTACTATTAATCTGAGGCCTAAAATTGCTTCCCTTGTCCCTATACTTTTCCTGAAACCAAATTGGTCCTCTCCTAATACTTCTTCCACTCTCCTCTCAATTCTTCTGTATAGAATTCTAGTTAAGATTTTTGATGCATGACTAGTTAAACTAATTGTTCTGTATTCTTCACATTTATCTGCCCCTGCTTTCTTTGGTATCATGACTATAACACTTTTTTTGAAGTCTGACGGAAATTCCCCTTTTTCATAAATATTACACACCAGTTTGTATAATCTATCAATCGCTTCCTCACCTGCACTGCGCAGTAATTCTACAGGTATTCCGTCTATTCCAGGAGCCTTTCTGCCATTTAAATCTATTCATGCTCTCTTAAATTCGGATTTCAGTATTGTTTCTCCCATTTCATCCTCCTCAACTTCCTCTTCTTCCTCTATAACACCATTTTCTAATTCATTTCCTCCGTATAACTCTTCAATATATTCCACCCATCTATCGACTTTACCTTTCGTATTATATATTGGTGTACCATCTTTGTTTAACACATTATTGGATTTTAATTTATGTACCCCAAAATTTTCCTGTATGCTCCGTCTATTTTACCAATGTTCATTTCTCTTTCCACTTCTGAACATTTTTCTTTAATCCACTCTTCTTTCGCCAGTTTGCACTTCCTGTTTATAGCATTTCTTAATTGCCGATAGTTCCTTTTACTTTCTTCATCACTAGCATTCTTATATTTTCTACGTTCATCCATCAGCTGCAATATATCATCTGAAACCCAAGGTTTTTCACCCAATTCTCTTTATTCCGCCTAAGTTTGCTTCTGCTGATTTAAGAATTTCCTTTTTAACATTCTCCCATTCTTCTTCTATATTTTCTACCTTATCTTTTTTACCCAGACCTCCTGCGATGTCCTCCTCAAAAATCTTCTTTACCTCCTCTTCCTCAAGCTTCTCTAAATTCCACCGATTCATCTGACACCTTTTCTTCAGGTTTTTAAACCCCAATCTACATTTCATTATCACCAAATTATGGTCGCTATCAATGTCTGCTCCAGGGTAAGTTTTGCAGTCAACGAGTTGATTTCTAAATCTTTGCTTAACCATGATATAATCTATCTGATACCTTGCAGTATCGCCTGGCTTTTTCCAAGTGTATATTCTTCTATTATGATTTTTAAATTGGGTGTGGCAATTACTAAATTATACTTCGTGCAAAACTCTATAAGTTGGTCCCCTCTTTCATTCCTTTTGCCCAGCCTGTATTCACCCAATATATTTCCTTCCTTGCATTTTCCAATGCTTGCATTCCAATCTCCAACTATTATTAAATTTTCATCTCCTTTTACGTGTTTAATTGCTTCATCAATCTCTTCGTATACACACTCTACCTCATCATCATCATGGGCGCTTGTAGGCATATAGACGTTAACAATCGTTGTCGGTTTAGGTTTTGATTTTATCCTTATTAAAATGATTCTATCGCTATGCGTTTTGAAATACTCTACTCTCTTCCCTATCTTCTTGTTCAACACGAAACCTACTCCTGCTTGCCCATTATTTGAAGCTGAGTTAATTATTCTAAAATCACCTAACCAAAAGTTGCCTTCCTCTTCCCACCGAACCTCACTAATTCCTACTACATCCACATTTATCCTATCCATTTCCCTTTTTAAATTTTCTAGCCTACCAACCTTTTTTAAGCTTCTAACATTCCACGCTCCGACTCGTAGAATGTTATTTTTTAATTTTCTGGTGACCCCTTCCTTAGTAGTCCCCACCCGGAGATCCGAACGGGGGACTAGTTTACCTCCGGAATATTTTACCAAGGAAGGCGCCTCGCCTCCATCATTGCTATATGAAAATGCAGAGCCGCATTTTCTTGGAAAAAAAAGCAGCTGTAGTTTTCCATTCCTTTCAGCTGCGCAGTACTCAGAGGACTGAGTGATATTGATATGGCCGTTTAAGTCATTGTGACTCACGCCCCTAACAACTACTGAAAGAGCTGCTGCCCTCTTTCAGGAATCATTCCTTAGTCTGGCTCTCAACAGATACCTCTCCGATATGGTTGCACCTTCGGTCCAGCTACTCTGTATCCCTGAGCACTCAAGCCCCCTCACCAACGGCAAGGTCTCATGATTCATAGAGGAGGATTAAACCTGTAGAAATTTTAACTCATTTAAAGCTACAGTTTGGGGATGCTATATTCTCCCAGAACTGAGTGTATATGTGGGGCAGACAATTTAAGGGTGGACGAGAAAGTGTAG
This sequence comes from Lycorma delicatula, assembly GCF_047948215.1. Lineage (NCBI taxonomy): Eukaryota > Metazoa > Arthropoda > Insecta > Hemiptera > Fulgoridae > Lycorma > Lycorma delicatula. The sequence goes on from NC_134455.1 coordinate 136,327,498, forward strand.
AAAATGAAAAGTCACGGTCGATGCTCAAGGTCAAATCTCACAGCTGACAACAATCCGTGCCGTTTGAAAACGTATCGAAGGTGATCACCGATTCACTGTTTTAAGAAATCGCATCAGAAGTGGGTATCAGCTACGAGAGTGCTCAATTCATTATCACTGATCACCTTGGCTTTAGAAAAATTAGTGCTCGATGGGTTTCGATGTTTTTAACAAAAAATCAAAAACAGGTTAGGTTGGAGATCTGTGAGAGACTTCTGAATTAATTTTGGCAAAATGATTTTTTGCGGCGTATCATTACATTTGATGAGACATGGGTCTATCATTACACTCTGGAGTCAAAAATGGTGAAGGAAGGATGAGTGAGGGCTGCCCAGTGAAGACCAAACCCTGTCAAAAATTGTTGCAAGAACTTTTCCAGCTGACAATGATTTTTGTTGACTCAAGAGGAGTTTTACTCATTGATTTTCTATACAATGAACGGTGATTGTGGCTTACTATTGCCAGCTGCTACAGTCAACAAAAGCCGCCTACAGAATCAAAAGACCCATCAGCAATGAATGTCATCCTTCTCCATGACAATGCTAGGTCGCACACCACGATTTTGACAAGAAATAAATTGGAAAAATGCACTGGTAAACCCTTAACTACCCTTCATACAGTCCAGATTTGTTTCCCTGTGACTATTTTTTGTTTGTGTCCGTGAAAGAATCGCTTGGAGGGGAACGATTTGAAAACATTGAAGACATCAAGGAGCAAGGTTCACAATGACCTCAAACATTTTATGAACAAGGAATATTCAAGCTTCCAAATCATTGGCGAAAGTGTGTAGGTCATACAGGAAACTACGAGTACAGAGAAATGATGAAGGTATGAATTGTGTTTGTTTGATTCACCCTTGTAAAAATAAATTTTCTAATCTTAGTGGTAGTGTCTCAGCCTTTCATTTGGAGGTCCTGGGTTTGAATCCCAGTCAGGCATGGCATTTTTCATATGCTACAAAATCCCATGCACAAACTTCAAGGTTATTCGGTGATATCAAGCCAAAAAAAAAATTTCCAGCTTCTGTTTCCCTTGATTCTAGTAAAATTAATTACAGTATGAAAGTCTTGTTCTGCATTTAACATCTTCTTTACAGTCATTGCTAAAGTGTAATGAAATAGCAAACGTTTATGATCTTTTACATACATCATTGTCATGTGTAATCCAGATCACCCGTCATCAGTTGTTAAAAATATTTTTGCTATTTCACATGACAATGATGTATGTAAAACATCATGGTCGAAGCAAGGTGAAGCTCTGCAATTGGTGACAAAGCCAGGATTGATGCTATTTAAAGTGAGTCTGGTGGAATCATTTATGATGATGATGCTCAATTAAGTGATTGATTATAAACTTTTTTTGTCAAAAATTAGAAAGTTTTAAGTCAGACAATCAAGATAAAGTGACCGGAATTGAGTAAAAGGAAAGGTGTATATAAATTAATATATATTTATTAATTAATAAATTATAATTACATGCCTAAGGGTTATCAAGGTAAACCCCAACAATGATTAGATAAACATCATTTATCAAATATATTGAAATTTAAAATTCCCACTATTTTATATTATTTAAACCAGGGTATTACTTTGGATTTGAATCAGAAATGCTTGCAGCATTTAAAATTCATACTAGTTTTTTAATTAAATTTTTTTTAAATTCCTAAATCTAAATTTGGGGTGGTCACCATATTATTTTCTACATAAACGCTTATATTGCTTCTGTTATCTTTTAGTCCTTCTTAATTGATCCTTTTTGATATTACTGCCTGAATAACAAATGCTTAAAATTTATATCTTGTGTTTGTTTAGTTTCTAGACATATTGTTCTTGTTTAAATTTGTTACAGAATTTGAAGTTAACATTGCGATAATATTTGGTGTGGACCATTTTATTACAGAAAATTTTGCTATCACTCTTATAAGAGCATAATCAGGATATATTATGGTGGCAATGTATAAGTACCTTATAAAATTAAGGCAAGATTCCACTCCTACAAGACTAAGTAACCAGGCTATTAATATTGTATAATTAGTATAAAAATATGTATATATTGTCATATTATAAGTTTTATATATATATGTATTTTTATATAGGTTTTATTAAAATCATCCTTAATATGTTAACTCTATTATTGTTTAATTAACCCTTCACTCTACCTTACACAACAGTAAATGCTATAATTGTTTACTTACCACCAAATACAATTCACCGATTGTAGCCTAATAATAAAAGTTTTACAATTCAACCTTCTTAAAATTGACTTGGTAAGATTTAATAATTCAAATTAAAAGATGAACAATTAACCAGGCAATAGCCATGCATTAACCTTTGTATGGTTGTAGAAATTGTAAGTAACCGTATTTGAATGTAAATTGGGATGATTGTAATACACAGAATAATAAAAGTTTATTTTAAACAGGAAGGAAAGCCAAAATACCTGAATTAATTTGTTTTTAATTCATTTTTTTAATAATTGGCTGCAAGGAAATTATAAAGGTCACATAGAAAAAGGATAATAGAATAATTAACATGCTCCACAACTTCTATATCTTTATAAATGTCATTAAATACTGAAATACTTCATAATAAAATAATCATATACATCCCACAAGAGTAAAGAATAAAAATGTTATAAAATTAATTGCATAGTAAAAGCTACTACAGTTATCATTAGAGACCAGATTATATGCCTTTGCATATTAAGCTGATTCCTACCAGTTATTGCATATTTTTCCTTAAAATCTAGTGTTTTCCTTAAAATGATGATGCATATTTTTGCTATTTTACAATATTTTTCGGTAGGGTGTGCCTAGTTAATAAATGAAATCTTATGTTATAGCCGGCCAAACCTGTCAGCCGCACTGGTCTTAAAGCAATCTTAGCAGCTGCGCATCTATTGCTTTAAAAGGATAATATTATGTGGCCAAGTAAAACACAGACTCATGCTAGACAAGGATGGATGATACCATTCTGCGTTGCGCACGGCTACTGCAGCACTCCTCCCACTAGGCAAGTAAACTTACACATGTTATTGTTGATGCGCTCATTGCATCAGTTCGGTTTTTTATTTATTTGTGTAAAGTTTAATGTGTACCATGCCTCCTGAAAAAAAGTGTCTCTTTGTGGATAGCTGATTATCCTGGAACATTTACATATGACAGAAATGTTTTATACTGTCGAGTTTGCAAAAAAAATATTTTGTGCACAAAAAGGTTTCAACTAGACCAGCATGTCAAGACAAGTCTTTATATCGCAGGATTGCAAAAGAAAGGCCACGAGATCACCTTATAACAGTGGCAGTAATACTTTCCAAAGGTAAACAGAAAAACTACTTTAGCATGGGGATTCATGTGAAGCATAGCTTACAAGTAATATTCCGCTTCACAAACTTACAAATCCTACCTGCCAAGATTTTCTGCAAAAATATTGTTTGAATCAAAATATACCAGATGAATCACCACTGCGTAAAAATTACATACCGACATGTTCTGGAAGAAATACGCAATGAACTCAAGGAACTACCGACAGTTATGGTCGTTAGTTTGCGAATTTAATTTTCAGGGCATTAAAATTAGAGCCTTCTTCCTGTTTGGTGGCCTGCCACGACTTTGAAAAGACAAATCATTCTACGATATTCAGATTTGTGAATGAAGGTATTAAAAAAATATTTCCTGAATCTGCAGATGAAAGAGTGTTTGCATTTTTCTCAAGTGCTGCTCTCTATATGATCAAGGCAGCCAAAGCTCTCCAAATATTTTATCCCAATTTGATTCATCTGATGTCCCTTTACCTCCCGAACTAGTGGTAACTCGATGGGAAAAGTGGATTGAAAGTGTACTGTTTTACAATGAACATTTTGAGGCTATCAAAGGTGTAGTAAACAACGTAGCTGTGATTAGCAATCATTTTTCCCACATACCTGCTAGTATTAAAAAGTTTGAAGCTCAAAGTTTGGCATTGCCCGAATTTATTCAGTTAATGAATAAAATTTGCCAAATGAACTCCGCATTGCCAGAGGTATTTAAAAAATTTTGAACAATAATCCAGGCTTTGAACCTTTGTGTCAAATTGAGTTTTATTAATGGGACAGGTGAACTTTTGCCTATAAGTGCTGACATAGCACTCAAATTCAAATACTGACCATTTATCTCTGTGGATGTGAAACGATCCTTTTCCACTTATAAAAATATTTTGAGTGATGGATGACAGAATCTTACTACTGAACATTTGGAACAGTACCTGATTGTTCAAGTTTATAAAACTAAAAAAATTTGAACTTTTCATGCATATTTCAAGCTTTTTATGTTGCATATAATCCTGTCTCTAGTTATATTCATATTCAGCCACTCTAATATATGTAAATTGTACAGCAGTATTAGTAAAAAAATTTCCTAAAATAAAGCTTGAATCCACATTAAACAGGAAGTAAACACAACATTTTTTTTATAATCAATCGGTTGCAAGCAATTATAAAGGGCACACAGAAAAAGGGTAATAAAATAATTAACATATATTGCAAGTTTTATATCTTTATTAAATGCCATTAAATACTGAAATACTTCACAATAAAAAATCATATGCCATTAAATACTGAAATACTTCACAATAAAAAATCATACACACATCCCACAAGAGTAAAGAATAAAAATGTTATAAAATTAATTGCGCAATTAAAACTACTACAGTTATCACATTCAGTCATATTCATATTCAGTCAGTCACTAATATATGTAAATTGTACAACAATAGTAGTAAAAAAATTTCCAAAAACAAAGCTTGAATCCACATTAAACAAAAAAATATTAATTCAATTTTTACGAGATCCACGTCTCTTCATAGCAGCTGTACACTGAGGGCAATACCATTTACCTTTTGGAGGATCTGTGATACCAACACAAGGATAATGATACCATTCATATGGACACTGAAAATAAACAAAACATTTAAGTTAACATAAATGCCAGGTAAAATGGTCTGTACATATATAAACATTCATATTTTGGAAAAATATAATTTTTATACTTTTTATTACATAGCTCATAATAATAAAATTCTGAATCGTGAAACAATAATATACATTATAAAATAAATAATATACATTATAAAATAATAATTGTGATTAATATTATTCTTCATCCAGTTTCTGTTACGACATTCATAAATTAAGATATAACATCTGGATATTACATATGCTATAACAACTAATTACATATATGCTGATATTAGAAACTGCTCCTTACAATATTTCAGCAAGTTTTACTATTTTTCAGCAATTTTCAATATATAAATATGTTTGATAAAAATTAATTATTAGCAACTATTTATCTAATACATCTATAGTAAGAATGAAAAATTTGTGAATCATGCAAAATAAATTATTAAAAATGTGAAATAAAACTTCAAGCGCAGTATATTTTGAATAGTTTTATTTTAGACAAATTAAAAAGTCAGTATGAGGGTTCTACTATTACAAGTAAATATATATAAAGCAACAATCTAGAATTTAAAATCATAATATTATTACTTATATGGTGTCTCATTCCCACTCTTATGTTAGATGAGTCATTTTCTTTTATATTTTCATAAAAAGCTTGATTGAATAAAATTAATCATTTTTAAAATTTTATATTTTGAAACTAGAAAAGAACAAAATCCCTCTCCTTGTCAACTGGTCACAATGTGCTACAAATGTACTTTATTACCTTAGCAACAGGTGGATGCATATATTTATCAGATATTTGTATATGATAACATTTTTTACAATAAAATTGAATACTTTTTCTAAATAATAGGTATAAGTCCCATTTTTACATATTGCTGCTGCAATGCTACAATTGCAATTCTATGCATGCATGATAATGTACACAATGATGAACAGAGCATACAACTGTCTTTGATTACCGATGATTTGGTGCATGCAGTTGATGACAAGATTAAAGGAAACTGATGATTCTGTTTTCTTATGATAAATTTTCAAACTGAATCTGAAAAATTGAATTTTTGATTTGTACATGCTAGGTGCCTGAGATGCTAATGTAATGATTGAGCAGCTTGTAATTTTTGACTCTGTAAGTAGAAGAATATGACATCTTCTTGAGTGTATGTTTACTGTGAGGCATGAGTCAAAAGTGTGACACATAATGCCTGAAATGAAACTTTAGACTGTGACATACTTTCATCCACAAAGATGAAGCCAATGTTTTCCACTTGGAAGATCATGTGCACAGTGTTTTGGGACCAAAAAGCAGTTTTGTTTTTCGACATCTTGCCTCAAGGCTGCGAAATCAATACTGCTGTTTATTGCAAACAAGTGAAAAAATTGTCATATGTGACCCAGGAGAAGTGATGTGGCTGCTTGACTGGGCATTATGTTGGTTCATGACAATGCACATCCACATGCTGCCACCATAATGCAACGTTTTGTCATGACCTTCAGTGGGAACAATTCAATCATCCTCTGCACAGCCCAGACCTTATACCTAGTGACTATCTCATTATGTTCCTGTGTAGTCAAATAATGGCGAAGTCAAAAAAATCATCAATATGTGACTTGCGCTGCAGGTGGCATTATTCTATGATAAGTATTACAGCATCTATCCTACTTGATATGTGCCTCAACAGGTTAGGAAGTATTTACAAAAACAGAGTAAGATTTTTGTACTTCAAAAGCAATAAAACTTTTATGTATGTTTTTGATATTTTTAATAGGTCTTTGAACTTACTTTCTGGATAACCTGTCATACATAATATGTAATACAAAAACAATTATCATGAAATAGACAGAACAAAGTCCACTTTTTGAGTACAGAAATATTGCAGAATAATTTTTCAAATCTTACTCTTGATTGTGATTTTTATACATAAATCTGCTATTTATTTATTGATCTTATGCATTCCTGAATGTAACATAATGTAACATGTTGCCCATCTTCAGGGCAACAAAGAGAAACATAGCTATACTAAGCCCTATTTTGGAACTGCTATTTCTTCAAAAAATTTTTTTATTTTTTGACATCACTGACATTATAACTATCTGGTAACTATAACGTTTTAATAGAATCTTCTAACTCAGTAAGTTAATCAAATTTCCCAAAAACAATTTTTTAAAAACTAAGCTAATTTATTTTCTTTGAGTTTACAATGGTACAGAATCAAAAGAGCAGGTAAAATGTGTATTAAAATTTAGGAGCATGCCTTATACTGTAAATGTTTTATATAATACAGATAAAAATAAGAGCAGTGATAAAAAGATACTTACAGTTTTATTATCACAAGCAACCATATCACCAAAAGCAACTTCATCACATATACAATAACGTGGCTCATTAGGATCATAAGTGACGTCAGTGTTACGTTCTGATGATTCTTGTGGGCTTGCTGGTATTGCAGAAACACCTTGTGATGTAGGTGGTACACCGCTAACACCTGAACTGGTACCAGACACACAACTTGAGTTTGAACTGCTTGAAGCGACATCAATAATAACACGGCTAGAACTACCACCGACAGCAACTTGGACACCTGAAGAACTACTAGTTGACAAACTTGACTTCCTGAAATCAAAGACCCAAAAGCATACATATGATAAGAGTTTCCAAAGAAAACTCTGTTCATCTCTGATGAAAAGAGAATTGAATAAATGAACAATTTAGTATTCTGCCAGGCTCCCATGAAACATTCAATAATTATCAGAATTTTCTTTTCTAAAACCATGCCACTCATTACAAGAATAATATTTCATAATTAAAATATTAGAAATTGTGTAACTAGTTACATTACATCATTAAATAAAATTTTGTAAAATTCATCATAGGAAAAAACCTAACAGGATGACTAGTTTCACAGAAAAAAGTAAAATAAAGTTCTGAAAATGCAATTAACTAAGAATTTTCATAACTATACTTCTTTTTTATACAGTTTTTTTGCTATGGTTTCTATGTAAAAGCCACTAATTTATGCTCCACTTTTTCATATAGCAGAAAATAATGGGTATAAAAAAGAAATTATCAAAAAAATGAATAAAAATAGAAATAAAAGAAGCGAAATTAAAACAAAAAAAAAACTATAAAGAAACCTTTAAATGACGTAAATTAACATTTACTGGGAAAGATATTTACCCAATTAAACAATTCTTTAGTAAATATAATATAAAAATGGATATAAATACAAATAATACACTAAAAAAGATTTTTAATAGTAATATAGAATAAAAGGAAATTTACAACAGTAATAGAATACACAAAATAAAATGTAAATGGAATGCAACATACATTAGACAAACAGGAAGAAAATAAAAATATAACGAACACATGAGATACGTTAAAAAATAAAAAACAAGATTTTAATTATGCAATGCATTTAATAAAAAAAGGACACCCCAATGAAAATGGAAAAAATCAATGAAATTAATTCACAACTGTGTTAAAAAAGGAAGAATGATCATTTTTGAAAGTTTAAATTTTTTAAATCATTAAATTATCAATTTAAAAATGATTATTTTAAAATAAAATGATAATTTTAAAATGATTTAAATTTATAATCATTAATCATTTTTGAAATCTTTAAATTAAAAAGAAACAATAAAATGATCATAAATGAACAGCCCAACAATCAAGCAGATATTCTTTTCAAGAACCTCAATTTAATGAAAACAGGAAATACATAAATAAAATTAAAAGATCAGTATAACCATTAATAACAAATAAACAAGAAGAAAGCCAGATAAGATATGACATCAAATTTAAGAGAGGGGCGTTGACTAAACGCTATATAAAGACCTTTTTTTGTCTGTTTAGCCTCCAGAACCGCTTTAAGGTATTACTTCAGAGGATGATATGTGTGAATTTAAATGAAGTGTAGTCTTGTACAGTATCAGGTAGACCATTCCTGAGATGTGTGGTTAATTGAAACAAAAATCCACAATCTGCCAGCCTCCAAGGCATGAGTAGCGTCTCGGACCTTCATACAGAGGTCCCAGGTTCAAATCCCAGTCAAGCAAGGCATTTTCACACTCTACAAAAATTGTCATTCACCTCATCGTTTGAAGTTATACCTAATGGTAGTCGTAGAGGTTAAAAATAAAATCCATAATTTATAATAAAATCCACAATCTAGTATTCTGTATAAAAATAACTGGATTTACTAGTATTTGAAGATTAGAACCCTTGATGTTGAAATCAGCTGATCAGCGATGACAAGTTCACAGCTAGACCAAGCTGCTGGTGGGTTACTATATAAAGACTAACAGTAATTTAAAAGTACCAGTACAATAAGTTTTGACAATGCAGTTGTTCTGAAACACGTCAACATATAATATAACAATGAAGCTTAGAAAGGTATACAGTACACAACATAGAAATTGTACTGTTCTTAGCTGAAAATATAATAATAATTATTAACTTAATAACAATGTCTTTCAATCTTAATTTAAAATTGGGTCATACCATTTTTCTTTACAGTTTAAATTGTAAAATAAAAATGTTCTTTGTTTAAAAAAAAGAAAAGAAATAATAATGAAACAAGATAGTCTTCGTTAACTACCCTTCTTCATCAAAAATAACTAACTAAGAGATAAATATAACAATACATATCTGCAAATGAGAGTACAGTTGTGAAAAAAAATTCATATGGCCAAGTCTCCAATTCACATTACGACAGCTACTAATATTATTTGAAAATAAACATTTTTTGAATTTCTGTCAACACTTATTATAACAGACTTCTAGAAAACATAATACCCCTTATCAAAACGCCAATTTTGATATAACATTAACTGCAAATTTCAAGTAAATTTTAATAGACTGAAAAACAATTAAAAAGTTTTCACATACTTCTTATGTTTTTTATGAGTGTCTTGAATAGCAGCAATGGCTGTCTGAGCAGCACCTGCAAGCTCTTTACTGATGCTAATTTCATGCCCTTGACCTTGTGAACCAGCACTAACTGTTGAGCCATGTTGACCAGCTGAATGTATTGCTTCATAAGATGCCTTCAAACTGGCTGTACGTCTACCTTGTTGCATCTATTAAAAACATAAATAGTAAAGAGATAAAATTTATGTGAATAAATAATTAATTTTTATGCAATGTTCTTGTTACACGAACAGCAAATAATGGCATAAAAGTGTGATTTAAAACTTGTATCAAAGCAGAAATATAATAATACTTAATATAATATATACTTAATATACTTCCAAGAGAAGTTTCATGTCCTGTTCCAAGTTACTGTTTAAATATTGCTCGCCTTACCGATTTAAGGCTGGCGCCCAAACTGAAAAAAACATTTTCACAGTATTTTTACGAACTTATAGGATAATTTAAATTTTACTTACACTAATATAGGTAAAGCTCTAAAGTTACTTAATTATTGAACGCAGATTATAAAAACTGACACTAGATCAAATATATTACCATTACACAAATTATTGTGCAGATGGATCAATCTCTATCAATAAAAGAAATTGTGATTTTATCTACAACACTGTTCAAACTGTAAAATAATTCCTATAGCCCTGTTCAGAAAGAAATGACTAATAAAATAAAAAATAACACTACAAGAGAAAATTTCAGAAATCAGATTAGAAATAGAATCTTCAAATTAAACCCAGTACTACTACTATTTGTGGATAATTTTAGTATATGTTACTATTTTGGTATACTATAATTATTGGATGGTCTTATATCAAATGACTAGACCTCTATACCATTTTGAAACTATTTTTATCAGCTCATGTCAGGTTTTTTAAAGCATTTTTATGTTACATCATGGATAGTATAATTAAATGAAGGATGAAAATATTCATTCAGTATGATCAGCACAGTGGATGGCTTTCTGACAATGATTATCTCATTAAAATAATTAAAGAAAAATTAGTAAAAACAAATTGCTTGTGATTTCAGTAATCATACTTTTTTTCCCCTAAAGATTCAATTTGAAAATGATTTGAAAACATTATTACAGGACTAAAAACCAAAATGTACAAGAATTATATGAGTTTTTGACAGGTAGTGAAATGTAGGTTTTTCATTAATCTGAAAATAAAACAATGTGTTTCAGAAAATGCCATAAAGCATCATAAAGGAAAAATTTCTTAAACATAGACATATAAGTCAAACACTTAAAATAAAATACAACATATTGTACTTTTGTATAAGTACAATATGTTGTATTTTATTGCAGAAATATGCTAACTATAGCACACTTCTTAACTTTGCAGTGGGTGCAGAATATAAATGTAAGATACAGCAATGACCATTGTGAAATTTTACAATTCACTCTATACGTTTGGTAAACTTTATGAGTATAATGCAATGTCCAGTAAGTCCCATCACCTTGATTTAAGAAAAAAAATTACAAAAAAAACGCTCCAACTGACTATCATTGACTTCATTATATAAAATTGTAAAAATCTCCATGAACACTTAGATTTTTTTAAAATTAGAGTTACCTAACTAAACACTTATTACAATATAATTATAAATACATGATTCATCTAATATTTATTACCCTTCAGAGCTCTAAATTTTTGATAGTATAGGAGTAGAAAACACCAGAAGTATGAGCTGATTTCAGTTTATTATAGAACACACAGCAGTACATAATCATTAAATGTCTGTCATTAACTATTTTTTTAAATATTTAAGGCTACAATTGTATCAGTAAAATTATAGCACATGAAGCAAACAAACAGCAGTTTGACAAAACTGATATCTAAAATTCACACTTATTGGTTGCTTAAATGATAAGTAAACTGTTAGTTTTCCATTATTCATCAAAAAAGGAAAATTTAATTGCCAAAATCTTTGATAAACTCCTTTCATTAAAATTCAGCATTCAGTTCTTACTGATGCATTTATACATAAAACAAAAATATAAAAATTTGCTGAGTAAATTTTAACAATGTTTAGTGTTACTGTGTACAGAGATCTTTTGAATTGTTCCAAGGATGGAGTCACTGAAGAGTTAAATTTGCAAAGAGGACATATGCAGAAAATTAAATATAAGAAGAAACAATCAGACACTGACATTTGCCTATATATCTTTTAAACAGACTGTCACGTCAGAGAAAAAATGTGCTGGAATATATCAATTAGATGCGAGAGGTTTTTATTTCAATATCATTGTGTTGCTATAGATGTCAGCAATTAAGATTATTTTTTATTCGCCTTTTTTCTGGGCGAAAAACATTTTGACATTATCATTGCTTGAACATGACATATGTATGTTTAAAAAAACTAAACTTTAAAAATCCACAATTAAAAATTTAATAAAAACATCCAGAAAACAAACTATGAAATATAAATATAAAACCTAATAGAATAACAAAAATTGAAAAAAAAATAAAAACTTAAAATAAAAAATAAAAAAATAAAAAAAATAAAAAGTGGAAATTTAAGAACAAAATTAAAATATTAAAAACAAAGACAAAACAAAAAACTTAAACTAAAATGTTAAGACACAAAACATAAAACTACTGTAAAAAAAACCTAAAAACACTATTAAAACGTATGTAAAATATTAGCACCCCAGAGAAACATAAACACCTGGTCCTAAACTTCTTTATTTTTACCCAGGATGTGATGAAAATTCCTGGGCAATTTAAATTTACGACTCAAGGCTGCGTAACGTTTGCATTCCACAAGAATGCGTCGCACAGTCAAGCAGCAGTTGCATCGCATGCATACTGGTGCATTTACTGTTGATATCAGATACCCAAGAAGAAACATGTGCGCACATACATGTGTGTGTGTGGGTAAATATATATGTGTGCACACATTTCTGTGTAAATCCATCCTGATGAAATACGCAGAATTTGCCTTCATGTATCAATTGTAAAAGACATCATCTAACTCATTCCACAAAATGCCTAGCACAAAAAATAGCCATAGGAATAATATAAATTAAGAAGCTATAAAAACTTTTTCCTATAGAAGATAAATTATTTTGAAGCATGAAACAATCAACAGTAAAATGCTGAAACAGACAGTGTTATGTTCATGCTGCTTCATCACCTAAGCAGATACATGGTACAAAACAGATTATAAGAAATATACAATTAACTGTAATAAATATGGTTGAGTACATAATCAATGAGACACTTCAAATTTTAGTCAGAGCATGAAAACTCTACATCATAAAAATCTAAGCCATCATCTGTAAAAAACTAGAAAGATTAAATCCAAAATTTCAGACGCTCTCACTGTAAAGGTTTAAGATAAAAAAAAGGACCAGGTAAATATAACGAAGCCTCCCAAATTATAGAGGACTCTTAAAAAAGGAAAACCAGCAGGAAGCACACCTGCCAACTTAACTCAATAGCAAATGATTTGGACGCTTCCCTTCTTTGCAACTCTTTCCAAAGGATTAGGTGAAATTATTATTGAGCCCTCTAATATTATTTTCCCTGACATGAAGGTTTTCAGGAAAATTACTGATTTTCTTTATTTTGCCATGTACTCCACAGGCAACCCCAAAGTATTAAAAAAATACAAAATAAAATAAAAAATTATACAAACCAGGAAAAAATAAAATATAAACTAAAAAAACCAGTCATAAAAAAGAAAAAAAACATAAAATCATTAAAAAAGATTACAAGTTTTCAATAAGACTTTTCTTGAAGGAACCTGTGGATTATAATATGAATAAATCTTTTGGTAGAGTAACCTACACCTTAAAAACTGTCAAGTCACAATGAATGATCATCAAAAATTACAGTTCAATGCAAAGGGAAGAATTTAAGAGAATCTTTTAAATAAATAAACTCTTAGTAAGTACTTATACAAAATTTTACCTATAAAATAAGCTGTCTGAATAAGGAATAATATGGTAATCTCTCCTAATATCAAAAACAAACCTCAGAGCATATTGCAAAAATTATTAATACTTATTATCCAGAAAAATCATTGTAAACAATACAACAATAATTTTAAAATGCGATAATCAGTATCTTAAAAAATTATTTGAATAGACAGAGAAATAAAAAGTACTCAGCTCTTTTTTTGATACCAACAAAACCTTTTAGCTGGTTACAAACATAAGTCACTTACTTACACAAACTGAAAGTTTTGTCAATCTGAACATCCTAACATACTTATCATACACAAGAGCAACACTTTCCACCAAAGCACATACTGAATATTAACATCAGCTATAAAACACCAATCAAAGCCTTTGGCTTATTGGTATTAAGTAAAAAATCTAGAGCCTTAGCTCAAATACCAAGCAGGCCACATCAAAATTTGCCATTTTGACTGCAATTAACAAATACACCAAAAAGACGTGCAATTCAGTTGTAAATCATCAGTAACAATATCATCAAGGAGTAAACAAAATAAGAGTTGCCACAAAACAAATACATAGGGAACACCTGAAGTCATAGGAAGACATTCATTCAGTTATAGTTACCACTTTACTGCTGATTTGAAAAATCCACGTTGAGTTTTTCAAGCTTGTACAATAAAATGTAATGCCCAGGAGAAATCAAATAAGGCAACAGAGTTAATTTCCGATGGAGCCATCACATAATGAATGTCACCTTCAACAAAACGTAGGAGTACTGCAGTGCAAATTAAATCAAGATTGAAATTTTGCAAAAGCATTATTGTGTAAATTGATTCTGAAAAATTTCTCCAAAACCTTAGAAACATCAAAGGATCAAATCCTTTTGATTATTATAATCAGAAGAGATACAAAGAGGTAAGACTTTAGGAATAAGGTGGATATGGGAGTATTTACATAACGGTCGAGAAAAACAGCACACTAAAGTGAAATAATTAAAAATATATATCAGTAAGCGTAAAATAACTGTAAGAATCTTTTTACAATAAAAATTACCATCTAGGGATTTTTCCTAATGCCAGTATGTGAAATGCCTGACAGATAGCAAATATGTCAGCTGTTTTACAATTTTATACAGATTTGACATACTTTGTACAGAAGTATCATTCATTGCTAATCTTTTAAATAATAATAACAACCATGTATTGTTACTCTGTTCGAAACTCTAAAATGAACAATGTTTTTAAGTTTACAAATTTATAAAACGATTGAAGTATATTTGAAAAATATTAAATTAATGTTTCTGTCTGAGAGGAGGGTCAGTGGTATAGCATTATTATCAACTATTTGAATGGTATAGAGGATAAAACTGGCACAAAATTATTTTGAAATTTAAGCATAAATTTAAACTAAAATTTGCAATTGTACATTGTAAATTTACAATAGCAATCTACTTTGCTTTATTTCATAGTATTGCTACATATGGCATCATAGCGTGGGGAGGCGCTTATGGTAATTAATGGGATTAATACCTTGATCTCATTACAGAAGAGAATGTTTAAAATTAGTTTTAAAGACAATAATCACAATAGTGCCTTTAAACATAACAGAATGTTTCATTATTGAATCAGTTATTCACAATTACAATGATTTAAGAAATAAATTTCTACAATCAAACAGCAAAACGAGAAATAAAAGCATAATAATTCCAAGAATCAATAAGATTTTATCTGCAAGAAATAACAAGTACATTGCTGTGAAATATTTCAACCAACTGCCTATTGAGCTGAAAAATATCAATTCGTCAGTAAAAAGTATTAAAACCAAAGTGATAAAAGTGGATCAGGACTAAGAACATAAATTTATAATTAGAGTGTTATGAATATGAAAATTTTAAAATTGTTACATTTGTAATTAATTATATACACATATTTAACTGAATTGTGGGTGATAAAGGGGAAAAGGTGAATTTAATAAGATTACTTTAACTATTGATTGTTATTTAGCTATAAGATACCAGAACTATGAACAGGTAACTCAGATTACCTCTATAGGCTGAGAGTTTGTTTCATATATTTTTGTATACTTAAACTTAACTCAATGTATTTGCTGGTTAAATAAATAAATAAATAAATTCAACCATATGAAATCTGATTTAAAAAAAAAATAATAATTTTGTAGTAAAATTTTAAGCATTACAATGTGATGCATACTTAGTTACTTGATACCTACTGGAGTTATTACTTATTTCCATATTTATTTATTTTGTAGAGAATATTACTTAAAAAAAAGTAAACCAAATTTCAATGAAATAAATCAATTCTGGAGATTTAAATTTCTATTCAAAAAAAATAATAAAATAAAATCACAGTAAGGTCTAAAAAAGAGATTTCTAGATCTATGTTTATTTAAAGGAATTTTTTCTTGTATGGATATTATGAAAACACTGTTGAAATTTTGGATAACATATTTTATAAACCCCGTTTATGTTAGTATTACATTACAACTGATATTTAAAAAAAAGTGCCATAACATTAACTTAAAATACTGTACAATATTAATAAATTTAGAAAAGGAAATTATTATGTATACTCAGTTATATACGTAATTAAAATTAAGAGAAACATTATCACAATAAACTAAACAATAAATAAATATATTAAAAAAATATTTTTAATTAAATCACAATAAATCATACAAGCCTGCAAAATTTGGGTTGTGTAATGTATTTAACTTTTGATAATTGATTTCTATGTATGTTTTAGGACTGAATTCAAAAATATACTTCATTTTTTATCATCATGTCAGGAGTTGTAAATCGCAATTTCTTTGTACATTTCAAAATTTGTAAAATTGCAAAAATGTGATACTATAAAACGATTTTTTTAAATAATAAATTAATGCAATATATTTACTTTTTTAGCTTATACTGTGCATTCTTGTAGCGAAACAGCTGAGTGGTCTGAAGAGGTGGGCCAGGGGGGGATTGGGTTGAAGATGACGAGACAGTGTGAGAGTTGGCTCTCTAATGTTCAGTTAAAGCATAGAGTTGACAGCTTAGCTGACAGGTTGTGACAAGACTTAACAAGAAGCAACATGTTTATTGACAGCTATCTGCACGTTGTGCAGATAGCTGTCAAGTACTGTTTCTACTATCAGTACTGTTTCAACCATCAGCGTGCACGAATCAAGCTTTTTTCCATCCCCCATGATCGTTTTTGTCAGTGGAAAATATATTTTCTGGCCATAAAGCAAACTTTCCGTTTTCAAAATAGCTGCAAAAATTCTGCAGTTTCTTTTTGTTACATTTGTGGTATGTTAGTTGTGGAAAAGCAAAAAAAAAATATAACAAGTTTCATTTGTGAAGTGCACCACACATATTTCAGAGTGTAAGTAGGAGATCAAAACAAAACTTGGACACCCCACTACATTTGCTACACATGTGTTGAAGCACTTAAGATGTGATCAAAGGGTGAATAACAAGCATTCTAATTTAGAGTTCCAATGGTGTGGTGAGAGCCACGAAATCACACCAACGATTGATAGTTTTGTTCGACTGGTGTTCATGGTTTCAATTTGAAGAATAAAAAAAGAATCGTCTATTCAAATACGCCATCCACTTTACACCCAGTTCCTCATGGTCCAGATGTACCAGAGCCAATTCCACCAGAAAATTTACCTGAAATAGATGGTTCCACAAATGATTTAAATGAAGAAAACCTTGAAGAGTATGAACTCTGAGATAGCTGTGCACCAAAGTTTTATACACAGTCTGAACTAAACAATTTGGTTCGAGACTTACATTGACCAAAGAAAATTCAAAATTGCTTAGTTCGAGGCTTAAACAGAAGAACCTGCTAGCAGCTGGCATCTCATTTTCCTGGTTCAGGTACAGAAAAAAGAATTTAAAAGAAGGAGAATTAGTTTCTGCACTGATGTATGTGGACTTTTGACTCGATTCAACATTCCTATGAAAGTACCAACTGGAGACTGTTCATAGATTTGTCCAAAGGAAGCCTCAAAGTTGTCCTTCTTCACAATGGGAATATGTATCTGTCAATACCTATTAGATACTCTGCCTATTTAAAAAAGGTTTACGGTAATTTGGAGTTCGTTCTCAATAAAACTAAATATGACAATAATAAGTGGATTACATGCAATAATCTCAAAATAATATTGAAGTTTATATCTCAATATTGAAGTTTTATATCTCAAAATAATATTGTTGTTTGACAACAAGGACACACAAAGTTTCCTTGCCTTTTGTGTGAATGGAACAGCAGGGACAGAGAAAATCACTGAATAAGGAAAGATTGGCCAAAAAGAGCTTCATTAGAACCTGGAATCAAAAATGTGCTCCAAAAAGCTCACAGATACAAATAAAGTTCTCCTTCAAGTTAGGCTTGATGAAGCAATTTGTCAAAGCCTTACCAAAAGAGGGTAAATGTTTAAAATATATCTGTGAAAAATTTCCAGTCTTATCAACCATCAAACTAAAAGAGTGTCTTTACTGGTCTTGACATTAGAAAACTTCTCATAGATGGTAATTTTGAGAAACAAAAAGCTGCAGAAAAAGAAGCCTGGGGAGCCTTTGAAGATGTAGTAACCAAAGTTTCTGGCCAATAAGAAGGATCCAAACTTCAAACCAACCGTTGAGAACATGCTGCGCAAGTAAAGAATTTAGGCTGTTCCATGAGCTTGAAGGTTCACTTCCTGAATTCACATGTGAACTATTTTCCTGAAAATCTGGGTGCTGTTAGCAAAGAGATGGTTGAGAGATATCAGGACATGAAAGAAATGAAAAGGAGGTATTAAGGAAAATGGACTACTACGATGATGGCAGAATTTGCCGGATGTTACACCTAGATAAACTCTATAAAGAATATAGAAGGAACATAGAATATAAGCTGTTCAAAGAAACCTCAACATATGGAAGAAAATTGTAAGCATTTTACATACTTTGTCATTACAAGTGGGTGTAGAGGGGGAATGGTTTCCAAAGGCATGACATACCTCATAAAAATTAATTAAATAAATAAAAATAAATTAATTTAAAAATGCACTATAATAGAAATTAGGCTTATATTACGGCAATTTTCATTAGAAATTAAGGGGTCAATGGTGCCCCCTGGCCTCCTCTTCAGACCACTGAACTGTTTAGTTACAAGAATTCATAGTACAAGCTAAAAAAGTGAATATATATTATAATAATTTATTATAAAAAAAAATTATATCTATTTTATTATATCACATTTTCAGAGTTTTTCAACATTTTACAAATTTTGAAATTTGCGATTGTGAAAAATCCTGACGTGATGGAAAAATTAAGGTTATTTTCAGATTCAGAGTTAAAAAATGCAAAAAAAAATCATCAAAACTAAAAAACACAAACATCGCAGGCTTGTGTTACCAGTAACAAGTAATGCAAGAATATCCAAATTTATCATAAAGCAAATGAAAATTAATAAAATACAATAAATGTGTATTATCCAAACAAAATATTTTATCATACGCTATTTTATTATTACAATACAAAGCATAATGTAGGTAACTACGCAAACAATATGCATATAAAAATAAATCAATACCATATATTATTTATATAATATAAGGGTTATTTTTTTTTTCAAGGTCCGATCGGTCACGAAATTAAAACCACAGTGAAAATAAAAAATTTTTATTTGTAACAAGTACTTACATAGCTTTCCTATTTCTCTACATAGTCACCACTCCGATTTAGACATTTGTCGTAGCGTGGTACCAACTTTCCAATACCCTCATCATAGAACGGAGCCGCCTATGTTCCCAAGCATCTTGGGAACCCATCTCGCACACAGTCTGCGGTACTGAAGACTCTCACTCACAATGGTGTAGAGAGCTGACCTTGAAATTTCAGGAAACGAATCACTCAAAACAGAAATTGTGAACCGACGATTTTCTCGAATTGCCTCATCCATTCGCTCAATCATCGGTTAACACTTGCTTCCTTCCCTGACCGCCTGCATCATGAACATCTGTACGTCCTGCTTTAAAGTTCTTGCACCATTGTCGCACTTTGCTGTTATTCATTGAAGTTTCACCGTACACATTACTTATTCGTCTATGAATTTCAACGGCATTACACACCTCAGCCTGAAGAAATCTAATTACCGCACGCACTTTACACTTGGTGGGAGATGATATTGTTGTATAGATGTTTACATGCTAGCTGCGTGTTCAGAACTAAACGAAGTGACGCGGTGTGATTGAAGGCCATACTAGAGACACTGCGCAACACATATGCGCAAAGGTTCATCTGATTTTTGAGCGGGTTTTTATTTCGCAACCGATTGGACCTTGAAAAAAAATAACCCTCGTATAACCATTCCTAGATATGCATACATACAAACACTTCCACAAAATTGTTTACCAATTTCTCCAATGAAGAACAAAAAGTGAAATAATATGAAAATAGAGAGGAGGCTGATAGGCAAGCCAAATAAAAATATAATTTGCCTTTTTATTTTAGCTACAGGTGATACCCATATGTTACGTTACATTACAGATAGGTCCTTTACATCATATAAAGACACGTGGCTTGCAGGTGAAAATTTATGACAAATGTCAATGAGCTCTTAAGAATTATTTCAATTTTCATTTTAGTTTTGATTCTTGTCTATTTTACAATTGTGTTATTCTACATTGTTGTATTTATTTTGAGTAAGTTCCTTTACTCTTTATTAAGTTCTATTGTTTTATTAGTGGCAAAGTGCTAAGAAAATATTAATATTAATCTTAATATTTTTAACAATTGTTAATTAATTGTTATTAATTTTCAACAATTAATATTTTTTAACAATTACCATGTGGTGAATGATTTATAATATTATTAATTGTTGTTATAATATTACTAATAAAGAGATTAGATATTCAAGAAATTTAATTTCTTTACTTTAATCAAGCCAATCTAACTCCATAAAATTCTAAACACTTTTAAAAGGAAAGCGTTAATTTAGTTTTCAAAATATTTCAAACACAAAAAATTATTATTCTAAATAAAAAATAAAAGTGGAAGGTAGAGAATTTTTAATCAGACAATTTAATCTGATGTAAACACATTGAGGACATAAAAAATTTCTCAATACATATATAAGAACTTATACACAGTCTAGATACCTGCTGTGTTGCAGCAATGGCTTGTGAAGCAGCTGCAGCAATAGCTGTACCACCAGCACCTATGTGATCGAGTGAATATTTAACTTGAGGAGGAGGCTGAGGCGATGACGGCATAACAGACTGTACTGTTGGTGCTGTCGGCATTCTCAGATCTGGTAAAAGCTTTTCTACTGTAGCCAACCTTTTATGTTGGATATGTTCAACATTATGTCCACTTACAGCACCGGCACTGCTACCAGTACTTGTACTGCTGCTGCTGCTACTGCTACTTGTACTCACTGCCATATTATCACGATCACGACGTTTTTCACCTACAATGGTAACACAGATATACAAAGCAATATTGCAGCACATACACAGTAACATTCATAATATAATTTTAGATAAAAATAGGAAGAATTAAATTCGTTAAAACAGATTTTTATAACAAACGCCATTATTTTTTAGAATTAATTTTTAACATTATTTCCACCAACACTGTCGTAATATTGAATTAATTTTAATTAATTTTTTCTTTTAGTCTTCATTCACTTGACTTGTTTGATGCAGCTCTCCAAGCTTCCTTATCTAATGCTAGTCATTTCATTTGGTATATTCCCTACATCCTACATCTCTAAAAATTTGTTTTCCATATTCCAAACGTCGTCTGCCTGCAAACTTTTTCCCATCTACTGGTCCCTCCAATATCAAAGTGACTTTTCCAGGATGCCGTACGATGTGACCTATAAGCCTGTCTATTCTTTTGGCTAAATTTTTCCAAATGCTTCTTCTTTTCATCAATTTGTCACTTTATCCATCCATCTGATTTTTAACATTCTCCTATAACACCGCATTTCAAAAGCTTCTAATCTTTTCTTCTCAGGTACTCCAATCATCCAAGTTTCACTTCCATATAAAGCTGCTCTTCAAAAACGTTTTCCTGACATTTACATTAATTTTTGATGTAAGCAAATTATATTTCTGATTGAAAGCTTGTTTTACTTGTACTATTCGGCAATTCGGAATTTTATATCGCTGTTTTGTCCATCTTTATAAATTCTACTTCCCAAATAACAAAATTTTTCAACCTCCATAGTCTTTTCTCATCCTATTTTTTCATATAGTGGTACATCTACATTATTTCTTACTACATTTCGTTACTTTCTTTTTTTCTTGTTTATTTTCAAGCAGTAGTTCTTGCGTAGGAATTCATCTATGCCAATCATTGTTTCTTTTAATTCTTTTTTTACGCTCGACTAGAATTATACAGGGCGTTTCATAATGTTCTTCGGAGTTTGAAAATTCATTAACAAAAAACAATTTCACTCATAAGAATAAAACAAGTACTGTACGAAAGAGTACTTCAAATAGTTTTTTGCACATATACTAGGCTGTTAGTAAATCAGTTACTAGGCAGTTAGTTTACTCGCTAGGCGTCGACAGTACAGAAAATGGCTGCCACGGGAAGCGAGAAGTCGTTTTGTGTGTTAGAATTTCACTTGTCAAAGTCAGTAATTTCTGTGCAACGTGCGTTTCAGTTGAAATATCATAAGGAGCCACCAAGTGACAATTCAATTCGTGCATGGTATAAACAATTCAGTGAAACCAATTGCTTGTACAAGCGAAAATCAACTGGTTGTCCATCAACCTCAGAAGTCAATGTTGAACGTGTGCTGCATGCACATGTTCGACATTGAAACACTGCGAATGAAACTTGCACAGTTTCATTCGCAGCCCATCAAAATCGACTGTGGCTGCAGGCATAGAATTAGGAATTCCGAAAACAATAGTGTGGAGAGTTCTCCGTAAACGTTTATTATGGAAACCGTACCATCTTCAATTAATCCAGCGTCTTTCTGATGGAGGAAAACATGTTGTTAGATGAAGGTTTTCTAAACAAGATAATTTTCAGTGATGAAGCTACTTTCCATATGAGCGGCAAAGAATACCGTCATAACATGTGAGTTTGGGAAATTGAAAACACACACGCTTATGTGGAACACATTCGGGATTCTCCGAAAGTAAACATTTTTTGTGCAATCTCTCGTGAGGCAGTGTATGGGCCGTTCTTTTAAATGGAAACGACAGTAACCAGCATGATATACCTGGACATGTTTCAATTATGGCTTATACCTCAGCTACTCAACGACTTCATTTTCCAGCAAGATGGTTGTCCTGCCCATTTTCATAACAAGATTCGACAGTACCTTAACGCAACATTACACCGGCACTGGATAGGACGTGCGTTTGAAGAAGACCAACACATAATGCTGTGGCCACTAGGATCACCAGACCTCATGCCATGTGATTTCTTTCTCTGGGGTTACATGAAAGATAACGTGTTTATCCCACCAATGCCGCACGATATCGCTGAGCTAAAGGATCTCATAATCAATGCAATCAACTTTATCGAAAATGACATGTTAGAACGAGTTTGGAAAGAGCTAGACTTTCGTGTTTATGTGTGCCGTGTCACCAGAGGAGCACATATGGAACATTATAGATTTTAACAAAAATTTTGAGTCCCTGCATCACCTTGTACAACTTTCATTTAGGTAAGTGAAATACATTTTTGTACTGAATTTTTGTATCTCCTAAGAACATTATGAAACGCCATGTACCATCAGCAAATCGTAGCATCCTTTAATTATCTTTTCAACTTGCACTGTTACTTCAGATCTAAATTGTTCTTTAACTTCATTAACTGCTAATTTTATGTAAAGATTAAAAAGTAATTGTGATAGGGAACATCCTTGTCGACTCCCTTTTTTTATTATGGCTTCTTTCTTATGTTCTTCAATTATTACTGTTGCAGTTTGGTTTCTGTAAATGTTAGCAATTGTTCTTCTATCTCTATACTTGAACCTTAAATTTTTTAAATGCTCAACATTTTATTCCAGTCTACATTATCAAATTCCTTTTCTAAGTCTATAAATGCCAAGTATGTTGGGTTTTTGTTTAATCTTCCTTCTACCATTAATCTGAGTGCTAAAATTGCTTCCCTTGTCCCTATACTTTCCTAAAACCAAATTGGTCTTCTCCTAACACTTTTTCCACTCTCCTCTCAATTCTTCTGGACAGAATTCTAGCTAAAATTTTTGATGCATGAGTTATGCTAACTGTTTTGTATTCTTTTAAAATATGTTGATCTGATAAAATGATGCCACCTAAGAAAACAGCCAATATTGCACAGCTCTTGCAACAATATCACCACTGTCATATAGCAGAATTGGTCTGTTTTAAAATCAGTATAAAATCAGAAGAAAGTAAAAAAATTATAAACAGTCTATTTTTATGAACCGTTTTGGTTATAATCCAGCCAAATAAGTTGGTTTCACATTATTTCCATTTAAAAAATGGATTATGGACCACATTTCAAAACCTATCTTAAACATTGAAAATGTAAAAACATATTGTAAGCCAAAAACTCCTTTTTCTAATAAGTTAATAATACAAAGGATCCAGTTCACATGTGGACCAAATTGATAGAAGTATGTGAGGAGACTGAAGCATTCTGGCAATTTCATTTGGAAATGTTACTTGCTTTAATAATTCTATACAGCTTAATAGTTATAGAAATGGAAATTGTAAGTAATTGTGGAAATAAAAATGTTACACAGCTTAATAGTTCTACATTATGAAATTGAACATCTCAGAAAACATGAAAGATAATATCATCATAGCAATTTTTCTAATTAAATTCAAAAAAATTATTGTACGCTATTGCTATCTAATGGATTTCCAATAAAAACAATTCTATCTCATGAATGCCACAATCTATTGATACACTAATTAACCAGCAAGTTATAAGGTAATTGATTATATATTACCTTAATTCCTACAGGGTTAGATTAGTTACAACCACTTTAACCCTAGTAAAAATACAACTAAATGTGAAATTATATACATTAAACATAAAAAATAATATATAATAATTGTCACATTGAAGAGAGTTTTGTTGTCTGACTTGATAAAGATGAAATAAATATATTTTTTTAGCAAAGCATGCACATTGATACATACGAACACATGTATAAATTAACATATAATTTTCTTAAATATCAGTCTATATGAATATATACTGACAGTTGCCAAACAATGATCTGTCAGCCTTTTTACATCTTGAAAACTGGATTTTATTTTTTAAAGGAGCCTCAAGAAATGAAATTATATTTCAAACAGGAATATACATAAACATAATAAATAATTAAAAGCTTAGCACATTATTAAGGCGCCTCAAAACATGATTTAATTTATTTACTAACAAAATCAACTTGATCATTACAAGAGAATTTGTCATCTAAAAAAACACTAAGAAATTCATGAGCAATAGAAATATTATCCACACGATTAGCAATGTTATGTTTACCTGAGAATATCACTGGATATTCAAAAAAATTACATAATCTTCCAATATGAAGTAATTTCATTGTAATTATGCTGCAGTAAACAGCCTCTTGAAATAATATAAACACAATAAAATAAAAAAAGAGAATTAGCTTAATCCTTTTAGGACCAGACAATTTTTTTCTCAATTTAGGGAGCACCTTATTTTTGGAGGAGTTGAGAAACGCAGTTACTTGCTGAAAAAGATTAAGGTTAAATAGTATATTTTGCAAGCTTTTGGTAAAAACACTGTAAAATTACTTCAAAATAAGTTATTGACATGATCATGGTGTCAATATTTTTGTATTTTAATATGCTTTTATTTAATTTAATAAAAGTTTCCAGTTTTTTTTTTTTTGTTAATATATAATTATATCAAATTTTTTTTGTAATAATTTTCAAGTTTGGTATGATGTAGCTTCAAAACAATAATTTTTTTACTGTGGGAAACCTAACAATTGTTTTTAGAATATATTTCTCTAACAAAGTGTAAAGTTTCAACTCATTTACATGAAAAATAATGAATAAATCATAATTTTATTTTGTAAAATCCAATTTTCAGTGCAGGTTCCCCATGGTCTGAGATCCCATTTTATCAAATTGCAGCTCTTTATCTACTATAGCTGATTTTTTGTGGCCTCTTGAAAAAGGGGTACTTACAGTTAGTGGACACATGTAAAAATTCTTATCTTTGACTAACAATTTTGATGGCAATAATAAAGATACAGATTTCAATTCTGGTGCTGTTGATTAACTCTTTATGCTATGTCCAAATACATTAGTCACAAGTTTCTTCTGGAACACGTACATCATCAGGAGGGCAATATATGTATCAAGAATACATCCAGTCTATGATTGAAAAACAATTTAAACTGAAGTGGAATTAAAAGTGTTGTGCTAAAACATTTCTGACTAGTATTTTTATTTTCTTTTGAAGCTACTGAATTTTATAATATTGTAACCAATATAAATATGACACCTTTTTTGCAAGTAATTACAAGCCAAAATATTTTTTTTACAATAGTGTATGTTAGACCAAAATATTTTATGCAATTTGTGTCTTCAGTTGACTTTGCATCTTTACAGCAAAATAATTTCAAACAATATTTTAAAACGGCATCGCATAAAACCCAAAACTTGATCCCACAACAATGATGGTGTTTATTTGGTAGGTACCACATTAAAATTGTTTGGTTCTTAGTCCCTACTAAACTTTCATCAATCCAATTTGTTGGTTGACTGTATAGTAATATTGAAATACATTATTGCAGTAATCTACCAGAAGTTGAAATTTCTGAGATGGGCCAAGACCAAGTTCATAAAATTTAAGTTATTTAGAATTGTCAACCATATGAAAGAACGCAAGGATATTTTCAATTCTAACCCGGGTAAACATTTTGCTAAATCATGGAATAAATTGGAATTCATTCTTATTCCAATATGATTTTATTGTCAGTTTTCTGTTAAGGTCCATGTTAAAGATAACAATTACAAATGCCAATATTTCAGAATGTTGTAATAGTACCCAAGACTGTAGAAGGCTGCGAGGTGAAATTCTGGTAGCAATAATTCACGTTAGAAAGGGACTGGTTAGCGTAACTGTTCGTGTCTCTTATAAATATGTTTAGCAGTGTTTCAGTGACAAAAATTTGAAAAAGTCTATTGACTTTCTAACTGATGAAGGAATGTGTTTTGGGCCAAGATTTTCATGAAAGCCAAAATTGTGTTCAAATATTCATGGAATAGAATCTGAAATATCTTCACACTCTTTCATCATCATCATCATCATCATCATCATTATAATAAGAACTATCAGAATCTTAGTCACTAAGAACCTGCCTGTTAACAGGAGTGGCGTACAACTGTTAACAGGGTAGGCGTACCCTGTTGAAAAAATTCTGCATAACCTCACTTTCACCTGCATTGGTTACCATACTAATATTGCATGACAAAAACAAGGGTCCTGATGTTGAGTCTTGGTCATAATTATAATCAGGGTCAGTGTCACTATTATCACTGAATATATCATATTCAGAGATAATAGTGATAATAGAGCAAGTTCATGGTCTATTTCACTGCTTCTAACAAATTCATCTGCCATTCTTAAATACAGCATTACACACTTAAAACAAAACTAAAATAACTAACATAATAAATACCAGTAACATAACTGCACAGAAAAAAGAATTAAATGTAGACAAGAATACAGTAATAACGTAAACAGCACGCCTCATCATATGTAAACAATGACATTCATCCCCGACTGTGACTGGACTGACATCAGCATGTAGTGTTCTAAACAAAGAACTAATTATGTTGATTATATCTTTATTATTATGTCATTTTTCAGGATTGTCAACTATTTTCATAATAGTATTATTAACATTACACAGAATCTTCTAATAATCACATATCGCACAAAAATCACCTTAAATAACTAGAAAAACAAAAATAAATAAAGCAGGCAGCAGATCACCTGCTTGGTCTTTTTCACAAAACCTCCAGCGATCTTTCACAACCAAGCAATCTATCGCCCACTTGGTCTTTCCTGCATTGCATGTGCAGATGATAAATCGCCTGCTCAGTACTAAAAGGGTTAAGTTACAATTTTGAAAAGATGGTTTTATGATTACACATAAAATTAAATAATAATAAAAAAACTATCATACTAACTTAGATGTGATGATCTTGAACCAGAATTCACAATTGAATATCTGTTCTCTTTTTGTGAACTATTGCCACTCATCACTGCAGGAGGTTGATCTAGCTCTTGGGATCCTATGAAGGAAAAAAAAAACATATATATATATATATATATATATGTATTTATTACTAATATAAACATAATAAATTAAAGTATATAAATAAACTCACCTACTACAAATTAACCAGTCATAATTAACTCCCAAAGAACAAATAAATGGATATATTTATATTTAATACGTTACACACAATAACTATTTCATTAACTCTTTAAAGTGCTCAATACATTTGCTTTTCTTACCTTACATGAATTGTAATCCATATAGCACCATCTTGCTATAACCAGCGGTTTTGCTCTTTAGTTTCAAGCAAAGCTGTGCAATTTTTAATGAACTATGATTAATGTTTTAAAGTTAATTTTTCTATGTAAAAATGGGTCTAACTATTACAAAATCCCAACGTTTTGAGAATGCATAGCTTTTCATGATAAATCTGAGAATTCTCAGAATTTCATACTCTTACTATATGGGCTGTTAATGTATCCAGAAAGATGAAACTACATTTAATCAGAATAAAAAATGTTGTCTATAAAACAATCACATTGAATGAAATGTTTAAACCACCAATAGCACTGAAGCTATCTGGTAAAGTCAGGTTCTCCAAGATCTTGTATCACTTGAATTCAATACAGGTATAACTTGTGTTTTTTGTAGCCTTGTGAAAAATTTGGTGAAAATCCAGTCTGTTAACACTTTGAACCTGAAGCCTGAGTCTTCACCGATAGCCTAAATTGTTTGTATCACCGCACCCTGAGTATAACTTTGGTTTCTGTATTAAAATCTATTATAAAGCTATACAAGCATATTTTTGGTTTTCAATATTATAGACTCGTTCATTGGTCGATTTACTAAAAATTCATTCATTCTTCTTTAAGTGGCACCTCCTTTCAGGAGGTTTGCGATTATCATCGCTAGTTTGACCTTTGAGGAGGCAACTCGGAAGTGGACATTGCACTGAACCATTCCCTCAGATTGCACAACCATGAAATTCTGCGTCTCTCAACGTTTTACGCCTGCCCACCATCTTCCATCAACTGGAGCAACTCGAATTTCTCTGTCCTTGTTACATGACCTAGATACTGTAATTACCCTGTTTGTACTGTAGACAAAATCTTGAGTTGTCTATTCATATTCTCTAGTACCTTGATGTTTGATATATTATCTTTCCAAGATATCCTTGGCGTGCGTCTATAGCACCACATTTCAAAGGCCTCCAGCATTTTTACGTGTAGTTTTTCAGTGTCCATGCCTCCATTCCATATAGCAACACAGGAAACACATAATATTTTACCATTCTAGTCCGCAGATATAATCTGACCTGTCGATCACACAAGAAAGTACACATTTTGAGAAATGCACTTCTAGCCATTTCTATCCGGGTTTTAATTTCCAGTGTTTGCTCCATGTTGTTGGTTATCCAAGTATCAAGATATTTGTACTTTGTTGTTCTATCAATCATCACATTGTCGATGTATAACTCTGGGCCCGCCATTAGTGATCTAGTTATCACCATATACTTTGTCTTCTTGAGGTTCATTCTAAGGCCATATACTAACATCTTTAATCTTTTGAACTACTCTCTGTAGATCACTCAACGTCTCCATTATGATGACAGTGTCGTCTGCATACCTCCAACTACTAATTGGCCGACCATTGACTATAACTCCAACTTTGTCTTCATTTAGAGGCTCCTTGAATATCGCTTTGGAATACAGATTAAATAGGCATGGAGGACAAAATGCATCCTTGCCTTACTCCCCTTTGCATTTGTATTTCCTCTGTAACATCATTATCTACTTGAATGGTAGGTGTTTGATACCAGTATAATGATTCAACAATCTGTATATCTCATGAGTCGATATTCCGACCATTCATTCATCCAACAACTATATCTACTGGATCTTTTTAAGTAATATAAGAAAATATTACTGTTGTCTGAACATATAAACGAGTATGGCGTGTATTTATGTTTTGATGTGGTGTCATAGTTTCTGTTTTTCAATATTAATTTTTTTTGTATCTTTTATATTTAAAATAAGTTATTTTCATTATATAAATAATACTAATATTTTATTGGATTTGATGGATGGAACTGATTTGGATCGCAATATTTGTGCAGATGGTGACAGTTCTATTCAATAGAACAGAAATAATCCCAATATTGTACAATGTGAATCTTTGGATGAACAGATTTGTGATTCTGGTTCTGAAGGGGAGGTAGATGATGAAGATCTTAATTATACCTTGCTGAAGATAGTATAAGTTCATCTGATAAAGAGGTTATGTATAATGTCAAAAACATTTCCCAGCTAGGACCATCTACGGCACCTTAGCCTACAATTGTTTCTACACATGCTACAGAAGAGGAAATAGTACCCGTCCCTCCAAACCAAAAAACGGTATATGAAAAAAATCAGATACTGATTTGGGAGGGTCTTTTGATGATAATCTACCAAATTTTCCCGATTTCACTGAAATGTGTGGAGTAATGGCAGGGATTGATGAAACTTCCCAACACTTTTAGATGTATTTTCCATATTCTCTCCAGAAACTAACATAAAACATAAAATAAGAAAACAAAAGGTATGCTAAATTAATTATAAACAAATTAAAATGTTTGAACAAATTAAAAAAGGCAGTTTATGGAACAAATGAGTAGCAGTAAAATTGAATGAAATTTATTTTTTCTATCATAATACGTCTCTAGTAAAAAAACCTAAAATTGCTGATTACTGGTCAACAGATAATTCTATCAACACACCACTTCCACCTTCAGTTATGCAAACAGACCATTTTTTAGCCATTCTTTCTAATTTGCACTTGAATAATAACACACCTTATGTTTCAAGACAACAACATGGCCATGACTGTTTGCATAAACTTAGACCATACTATAACCATTTGGTAATTACAATTTCACAGTCATTTTCTCTATACAAAAATTTTAAAGTAGACAAAATCATCTGTGGTTTTAAAGGAAGAATTCTTTTGAGTATACAAAAAAAAAACCCAAAAAATATGGTATTAAAATTTTCATTTTATGTATTTAGCTACAGGTTATATGGTTCAGCTTGAGGTTTATATTGAAAAGGGGATTCAAGATAATTCAGTTATTTCTTGTGTTACAAGACTACTTTACTACAAAGGTAGTAGTAAGCTACTACCTTTTTACTACAACCTTACTTCAATAACCTAATAATAATAAAACTAAAAATATTAACTTTGTACGCTACAATCATAGGAGTACCGGACGCTGCTATCTCTAAAGTATTAGTACCAAGACCATACCATTTATATGGACAGGTTTTATAGTTCACCCACTGTCTTTGATTTTTTTTTTTCAAAGTATTAAGGAAAATTCCTGAGTGACTGTCCTGAAGAATATAAAGGTGAAAATGAACATAAAAGAACTGATCAATTTCATATGAACTAACACTGATGGACAAACACTACATTTACAATCAACTTCAATTCCTGTTCCACAAAATCTACTCACTAAATGAAAATTGGTTAATTTTTTTACACAATCAGAAAAATTAAAGGTAAAAACATTCTGGTTCAGAATAACATATAGTAATTAAATAATGTTCCACAATAAATAAACACTGAGCTTGTGAAAAATAGCATAATTGTAATGCAGTACAATTATAAACACTGATGGAAGGACAATGAGTCATGTGTTTTGACATTGTTTAGTGAAGTATCAACAACATGCCTTGCCAGTTACCTTATAACAACAGAATTACAAATATGGGATTGACATCTGTTTTGGATTGAGTGACTTTATGAATGCACTGTATATTTAATGTACTAATTTTGGTTATGTGAAAGAGTGGACTTTGGTTCTCAACTGCGTCAATTTTAATAAATAAAACGTTAATCAATCTGTCTATCTCTCTCTTGGAAGATCAGATCTTAACATAAAAAAATTATTGTAAGTTTGTACACATCATTTTTTTTTTGTTTCGACTAACTATGGACATCCTTAACACTTTTCTTAACATCCTCTCCTTCCTTTCTAGCCAGTAATTTTTAAATCTTTATTGGCATTTTTCTTGATTTCTTCTGTCACTACTCAGTTTAGGAGATTTTTCTTTGAAGAGTCTTTTCCAAAACTTCTCAGTTTTTCTAGATCTACTCCTGATTTTGTTAGCAGGATTTTTATTCCTGCATTATTTACTTTTTTTTTTTTTATCACAATGTACACTTTCATTTTTTCTTTCTAGATAAAGAGGAGAAAATTCTTAGAAATTCTATTATTACTTTTTTTAAATATTTGTCAAGTTTTATAACGTGACATAACTTCTTTAAATTTCTGACATAGCATTTTGTGTAGACGAAGTCTATAAGTATTAAGTTTAGCTCCTTTTTAGAGCTAAATATTTTCCTTAAAAATCCTTTTTCTTTCTTTTACAATCCTTTTAAAAGGTTCTGTACCGATAACTGACAAACATTCTGCAGCTTGCAACACTTCTGGACAAATTAACATAATCAAATGCCTTAATTTTCCATTTATAGGCAAATTTTTTATTGTATAATGTTAATGACAGGCTGATTTCATTTTGTTCAGTTGATTTCTTAGGGCTATTTTTTTCTAAGACATTCCATTTTATACTTTCCCTAAGGTATTTAAACTGTTTTACTTTTTTATTTTTCCATACCTGGTTTTTATAAAGGTTTGGGCATTCTTGATATTACCATATAATGTGATTTTCACAAAAAAACATTTGTACACCTATTCTTTCTGCCAGGTTTTTAATCATGTTTATTTATTCTTTTAATATTTTGGGATCATCCAACAAGATAACCAAACCATCTGCGAAGGTGAAACACTTAATATGTGTCATCTTCCTATACGAACTGTGAAGGAGTATTGTTTTACTCTTCTGATTTGTTTCTCCATACAGGTAATGTTTTCTAAGGCACAACTGAAGAGTATTTGTGAGAGTGGCTGTATAACTCCTGTTTTTATGGGGGAAGGATAACAAATTTTGCTTAATAAATTAACTTTAGGTGTTGAGTTTATTAGTATTTCTCTGATTTCACATAGATTTATCAGCATAAAAGAACCTTGTTTTATTTTCAGATAGTACTTTCATGTTAACTCAAGAGATCATAATTACACTATACTCGCATCAGTCAAGATCTAAGAAATTCTTTAACTAAATTTTAATATTTTTATTTAACATGAAATACTAACTGTCAAACAATCAATAAATCACTGTATAACCTAATTCACAATAAAATACCTTACGTTTTTCTAATATTTCAGTTATCCCAACATGATCAGCCTCTAATTCCATTTTAAACTTATGTGTTTCTTGATCCAACCTGCGTAAATAACGAGCAACCAGATCATACATGTGATTACCTAGCTGAACCTTTTCATCTGTAATAAAAATTAACATGCCATTTATTACAAGAATGAAATGAAACTCTGAAATCACATATACAAATTATACCATATATTCTACACAACCAACATACAGCTTATGTAAAAAAAAAATACTCATACTCAACATTCTCTTGAAATATCATTCAAATAGCATCCAATATAATTTTAAAGTAATGATCCTAAAGTAACAAATATCGATGAAGATAGAGAAAATTATATATATTATACTCCTAATGCAAGACTATCATAACTCATAAACTTACTTATTAACAATTATAATTCAATATGTTTTTAGTGTATGAGTATCATATCTCTACAGTTATTTAAATTCATTAAGAAATACAGGTGAAAAATTATGTTTCTATGGTTTAATTAGTAAATAAGCTAACAGAGCTAGAGTTATGATAAAACTACAATCCCTGTTTTCAAAAAATTCAGTTTTTTAGACATGATAGTCTTGCATTAGGCAATAATGCTAGATGCCAAACAGCCTTTCTTTTCCTGTTTAACCTCTGGAATCACCATAAGGTATTACTTTAGAGGATGATATGTATGAATGTAAATATAGTGTAATCTTGTACAGTCTCAGGTCGATTGTTACTGAAATGTGTGGTTAATTGAAACCAAACCACCATAGAACATCGTTATCCACAATCTAGTATTTAAATTTATATAAAAGTAACAAGCTTTACTAGGATTTGAACCTTAGCACTCTCGACTACGAAATCCGCTGATATGTGATGACAAGTTACCACTAGACCAAACCAGTGGGTTATGCCAAACAGCCTTTCTTTCTCTTTCCTGTTTAGCCTCCGGTAATTACCGTTCAGATAATACTTCAGAGGATGAATGAGGATGATATGTATGAGTGTAAATGAAGTGCAGTCTTGTACAGTCTCAGTTCAACCATTCCTGAGATGTGTGGTTAATTGAAACCCAACCACTAAAGAACACCAGTATCCACGATCTAGTATTCACATCTGTGTAAAAACAACTGACTTTACTAGGGCTTGAACGCTGGAATTCTCGACTTCCAAATCAGCTGATTAGGGAAGACATGTTCACCACTAGACCAAGCCAGTGGGTTTATCCCAAACAGCCTAATGTGTAAATACTGCACTCAAAAAGTTTAAAAAACTGTGATCTAGTTATTCATTAATAAAGCAATAACTTTGGTAATTCAGCTTGTACAGGAAGTGATGGATCTAGTAAAGTTTATAAATTCAATTCTTGGTTTAACAAGTTACATCATTATTTTACCTCATAAGAAAAATAATGTAAAGCATATTGGAATACGCGTTTCAAAAAATTTAATAAACAGAGTCTTATAAAAATAACAAGCAAATAAACTATAAGATTAGTTAATTGAAAACTTATTAATTAATGGAAACAAAAAATTAAATTTTGAAATTAATACAATGAATCTATAATTCACAACTCAAACAATTGTAATAGTAAATGCAATTTTTTTTTTAACAGTAACATATTTTGAATCTAATCAATCAAGGTATTGATCAAATACATAGTTTTATTTCTCATTTACAAGCAGTATATATATATATATATATATATATATATATATATATATATTATGCTGATATATATATATACACAACAGCAGGTTGATGATAAGCTCTCAACAGGAAACCCCAAAACAGAGTAAAAAGTAATTGATTTATATCAATAATAAATCTAATAAATAACCTTACCTTCAAAGATAAAATAGATATATTCTTCAAAGGTATAACAAAAAATGCTATACCAGAGATATAACATTTAATCCTTTACATTAACATAAAAAAACTACACCATTATATTTGTGAGTAATTAATATTATAAATGTTTGAAACATTATAAAATATTTTGAGCTATTAATTCATAATGACTACATTTTAGTTACTAATGAGTGGAATTTAGTTTTATAGAATGAGAATTTAATTATTTCATTAAAATTATTAAAAATCCTGACTAGACCTTATAATATTTTTATAAGATTAATTTAAGAAATACTTGCTGTAAATACACTAGACAAGTTTCTAAAACTGTTTACATGTAACTGAAAGAATTTAGATATCAGTTTGATGATGATTTTATATAGATCAATAATCCTGTTTAAGCAGTAGTATTATTTGTTAATTTACCAGTGATCTTCCAAATTAAACTAACACATAGAGATGATGTAATACTTTTATGCAGGATGTATGGCCAAAGTCTTTTCTTTCTTTTCCTTGAGTTTTATGGTTTTGTGCTCTGCTAAATTAAGGTAAGAATAATAAAAAAATTGGGCTTTCTTTCATTAGAGAATTAGAGGAACTAAAATGATACAAAAAAGATAGTCACTTCTAATTTAGAGATAACAGATTTTGAATACTATTACTAGCTAATTAATATTAGCTAGTAATGCTGTTTACTCACAATTACTCTAAATAATGAAAGCAATCGATTTTGGATAATCCTGTTTAATTACATTTTAATCAATAAAAGATTAATTTGAAATCCAGTTATTAGCAAAAAAATAATGTAAGCTATTCAGTAACCTGCAGTAAAAAATAATAGAATAAACTACATTTTATGCAATCATACTGATTCTATAAACTGTTAATTTTTTAAAGACAACAGATATGAGCTGACCCAAAAGTTTCCATACGTATTGGATACGCATATTATTCACCACCGTCACCTTCAAAGTAGACTAATAGGAGTTCAGACACCGATCATAGTACTTTTATAATGATAGGAGTGGAAGCCTTTTTTGGTGAGTGTGTTCAGCTACTGCATTATCATAATGAAGGGCTAAGTAATTCCTGGACCGCTCCTCTTGACAATTCTTTCTTATATCCTCCCTCCGCAGCCTTAAAACAACGTAACAGAATTACCCATTAATCTGACCAGCAAGTGTGTGGATAATCTCATCAATACAGAAGTAATAGATTAATAAGGATTTGATGTTGCTTTTGACTTTATAGGCATTTTTTCTTTGGCTGAGGTGAAGATGGACTTTACCACTGGAATGATTGCTTCTTAGTTTTAGGGTCATATACAGAACATAAACCCAAATTTTATTTCCTGTGACAACTTGATAAATGATATTGAAGTTAGTTTGAAACAGTTCATATTGTTCAATGGAGATATTTGTTTGACAGTTTTTTTTGTCGTTCAGCAATTGTGGCACAAACTTTGCAACAATCCTTCTGATAAAATCTATTGATATGTACTGTAAAACAATCCCATGGTGTTATAGATGTCATTTATAGTCTGACTATGACCTTCCACAATAGCATTCTGAAGAGCAGACATTTCCTGGTGTGGTCATCCCAAACATTCATCATAAAATAACACATTCATTTGTTGTAGTTCATCAACAAATGTTCAACCACTTTTAAAATGTTTAAATCAGTCATATGTTTGCATCTGGCTTGAAATTTTATTACTGAATGCTTGCACTAACATTTTACTGTTTCTAGATCAATCATTGCAAAACTACAATCACAAGCAAACATGACAATGGAAAACTGCCTTCCAAAAACAAATACAATCATTTACATCGAAGAGAAATACAATTGCTTACATTGAAGAGACTAGGGGTTCTGATTCACAAAGGATACCTTACACTCTTAATACTAGCATCTGGTTGTTGCCCTTGTTTGCATGCGTAAAAACAAATTTCAAGAACTTTTAGATAACACTTCATTAATATTTGGTAATATTTCATTTTTTATCATTTATTCCATTATGAATTGCATAATTTAAAATAATTCTTCAGTGTTAAACATTTTTTTAGACTTTTTTTTTTTTAGTTATTTTGGATAACTCAAGTTTTGGTTCAGATAATCAAGTAACCATTACTCTTTTCTGAGCATATCTACAAAATTATTTATACTTAGTTTTTATGTTATAAATACAGTTAGTTTCTTCAATAAAAATATAAAAGTTTTATTACTTTATTTGAAAAAAATAAAAATACTTATTTTTAAACCATTCACACCTAAAATGGTAATGTCTAGGCAGGTTATACTAATCACTTGATTATTATAGTTGGTAAATTTACTTATGTACCTTCCAACAAATGGCTTTCAATTTATCAGACCACAGCATAATCCCATACAAGTTAGATAAACTCAAGTCTACAATAGATGGATTAAAAAACATTAATCATGAGTACTATAACATAATCAACACAACTTAAAAAAAATTACCAGCATCCTCCAAAGTTTTATAATAATCCTTTCTTATACTCTCATACTCGGTTTCCTTTTCTTGTGACTTCATTTTCTTCGCATTTCCAAAAAATGTTTTCACCCTTTTCTCCAAACTATCCATAGAATCTATATGTAAAAAAATAAAAATAAAAGCTATAAGTAAATAAGTATATTAATTTCTTTATATGTTATGAATTAAATTACAAATATACTTGTTTAATCCAAAGGAATAGGAACAAAGTATATCTAATACGAGGGTCATTCAAATATACACTGGTACTTGTTTACATGGCTTTACTCATAATGGATAAAATTACAAATACGTTACCTTATTTACCAACATAGACGTTCCTTCAACAGAAATAGATTTTCTTCACCAGATAAGTAGTTTCCTAATCCCCACATAAAAAAAAAACAAAATAGCTGCCCAAAAACCAATTGCACACATAATCCTTGACTGCAGTGTCATCTTCAAATCTTTCTCCTCCTAAAGCTTCTTTCGCCAAACCAAACATGTGGAAATCACACGGTGACATATCTGGATTGCACAGTGGGTGTTCAGTCCCAAAAGATAGTTGCCAGAACTTTCAGCATTTGTGACTGGTGCCCCCCTCTCCTTTTCCACCACTACATACTTGTTCTCTTGCTTTCCGAGATGTAATGATTTTTTTTTTTTTTTTTTTTTTTTTTGGAGGGTGAAAAACGTCCATACAGAGATGTAATGATGGACCCACATTTCATCACAGGTCACAATATGGTCCTAGAATACAGCATCTCCTTATATCTCAAAGTGATTCAACAGCCGCTAACATATGTCTTTCCAGATATTTAACTGTGCTATCTATGGTAACTCCTGCTCATTCTGCCTGTGGGAACTTGACCTACAGGCATGGTTGGCTGGTTGCTCCCCTCCACACATAACAAACTACTTACCCGCAGTGTTCTACCACACTCACTGCTCATTCTCAGTCTGCACGGCAAAATTCCAACTTATATTTGAATGATATATTGTACATGATTGTTTCTTATGTATCTTAATGTCTTGTTAAGCAAGTAAATAAAGTCATCAATACAACATTACCAACATATATACAAGTTAATTTAGGCTGGTAGTATTCACGTAAAATTAATTAACTGACTTTAGGGTAGCAAACATACTTGATTATAATACACAACCAAAATAAAAATTTTGCACAAGATATACAATATCCCTTTCCATTACCTCCACCACATTCAGTATGCTCCATGTACAAGCAGGTGGCTTATTACACTTTCAAATTTCTTACATTATTCTAAATTAAAGTAGGTTTAATTTTTTTCTATATTTTCATTCAGATGAAAAAAAATATAGTATTTAATTTCAGAGAATTTTTTTATCAACTATCACAAAGTAGCAAGAAATAAACTTTAAAAAGTAAAACTAAAATTTGTTTTCATTCTTTAACTTTTCAAATAATCCCAAACTGAAACCAATTACCAACAACTGAATGAATTTTTTTTTGCGGGGGATGATTTGCATTATCATCGCCCAGATCAAAAAGTAAAAAGAAGACCCTTCTTGGATATTAAAATGTTAATAAAATAGGGATAAAATTAAGACAATAATAAAATTAAAACTAAAATAACTAAAGAAATGCAACAATTAAGATAAAAAATGTATCTGGATAACAAAATAACATTTATGGTTGATAATCATTAATGATTCTAATTTGCATAATGATTCTAATTAGAAGTAACAATACCAGGTCTAATACATTCTTATCATTTCTTAGGATGTGCTGAATGTCTCTCAGTAATTTGAATTTATGATGTAAAGCCACCTAACATATGCAGTCCACAAGGATATGGTGAACAGTTAAGTGGCAGTTGCATCATACGCATAGTGGTGTGTTTTCTGCCGACATTAATTCTCAATGAGTAGCTCTGGTATGTGATAATCTCAATCATCACAGGACCACTTTCTGTGCTGATTGGCATTGCTACAGATTGTCCATTGGTATGGTGTCGATTGGTAACACTGTACCTTTCATGTGCCAGAGTTTATCATCCACTGTACCAGTCCAGTCCCCTTGCCACCTTCTTCAAAGTTTACGTTTAATGGAATTAATAAAATTGGTAGTTGTAACTCAAATGGTGAAAGACAGTTGGCTACATGCATTTTTAGCAGCAGAATTCAAATGTTCTTTACCTGGGATTCCAATATGGCTAGGGATCCCGCAGAAATTCAATTGTGTATTGCAACAATTCACTTAAGCGATTGTGTTACCAATTTCGATGACAATAGGATGTCTACAATACAAATCCTCTACAGATTGTACAGCACTACACGAATTGCTACAGATAAGGATGTGACGATATTTTGATTTAGTGAAAATAATTTGTTACAGACTTCAAAGTTTGCAGTTAAAAAGTTAAGAAAGCACAACTTTAAACATTTTAGTTAGATTTTTAATTAAAATGTCAATATACTTATAAAAGATAAGAAATCTACAGCTTACACTCAAAGAAACCAGAGAATCAAAAAAATCAGATTACTTTGCATAAATTATGACTTCAGTCTTTTTTTTTTCATTGGAGGAGGGGAACCTTTTATATGCACCATGTGGTCTCATACCCAGAGTAGTGTGGAACTCTTCCTTGCAGACCTACCCACTAAAACCCTTTCCGCTCTACAACATAGGATGCCAGGCCCACTTTACGGTATTATCACAGCACTCCATATGTCTTACCTCTACTGCTGGCCCCATGCCTCAAACTCATTGAGATTTGTTTTT
The DNA here is from genome assembly GCF_047948215.1 of Lycorma delicatula. Taxonomy (NCBI): domain Eukaryota; kingdom Metazoa; phylum Arthropoda; class Insecta; order Hemiptera; family Fulgoridae; genus Lycorma; species Lycorma delicatula. The sequence goes on from NC_134455.1 coordinate 136,367,965, forward strand.
CTTTTAACCTTGACCTTGGGGCCTGGGATCTAACCCAAGGTAGTCTCAGACGTAGTTATTCACCCCTGGACATCTTCCACCAACTTAGTTCAGGTTATCTTAACCAACATCGTAGACCCACATGCCACAAACATGTTCCCTGTACATCATCATATTACAAAACTATAATATTAAGCAATATATATATATATAATTCCGCTATTTAGACAGCATAATTTTTTTTTCAATCTAAAGAAATTCACTATGGGATCACTAAAAAAACTTTATTAAGTTTGCCGCATCACATTTTGGGCAGAGAATAAACACAAGGCTTTTGAATGGTATATGATATATAATACTTGTAGTATAAAAAATATGTAGAAGCTGAACAGAAATCAAACCCAAAATCTATCAGATTATGATTAAGAAACTATTATTCTGTAATGCAGGTTGGAAACATAACCAGAAAGTAACAATTAAAAAAGAGATCTTCAACTGACATATCACAGATAATTTCATACATAAACACGGTAGTAAAAATCTGGTAGAGTCTAAAGAAATTAGCTAAAAAGAAATTGCAGTGCTCACAAGTGAAAAAACTGAAACAATGAAAAGCAAACAGTATTAACTTCGAAGGTAAACATTATACACAACAGACTAGAAAAACCAAACAGTATTATTAAGTTACAAAAGATTTACCTGAATTCACATCTTATGTTATTCAGTGAATAATTTAAAGTGGATAAAGTTGATCCTTCTCATAAGCTGTTAACTAAATTGTATAATCATTAAGTAAGCATTAAATGCCTATTTAACGATAAATCAAATGAAATAGACTCAAAAGATAACAACAATGACCAAAGGGAGTAAAAACATTAATGTCAACAAAAGCTCTTGATGTACTTAGAACAGTGCAATGAGATAAAACAAAATGAGGATGACATTACTCAGCTTCTGAATCTTAATACACATCAGTTTACAGAAAAGATATAATAGCAACACTTTGAAGCAGTTGGCAACTAAAGTTAATGTCTTTAAGAAACTATTTATTTAGACATTCAGTTTTTGTAATTATACTCTTACTGTACTGTGCAACCAAAACAGTTTCATTGGTGCATATGTTGGCAATATAAACAGAACAAAATACCATAAATAATCTATAAAATATGACCTACATATGTTCTTTATTACAATTTAATTTTTAGTATACTTGAAATAGTAACTTTTAAACTAAACTTACTACCTAAATAGGCACATGCAGTTCATATGAAAACAAATGTTCTATTGTACTTATAAAATTACTTAAATACACACTTTGAACTTGAAGATCCATCTCCCGCATTTCAGTAAATCGATCACGTAACTCCTGAGGGAGATGCTCAATCACTGTAAAATAAAATAAATTTATATTAAATAAAGCAGATCAAAGATCTAGAAAGAAAGAACATAAACTATGAAATAACAGAAAAAGATGTGTTTCGTGGGAAAGTGTGAAAAAAAAGATTTCAAGGTTGGAATGTTAGAAGAACTGGAACAAAGTAGTCAGAAGGAAGGAAAATGTGCAAAGCAAAAAGGAGGGAGTACTGGGAGGTATGGAAACAACACAAGAGAAGGAAATGAAATTATTATGTGTAGTCCTTAGAGGGCCATAATGAAAAAAGAAGAAGAAAGCAAATCAAATAAAAAACTAGTAACTATAATGAACATAAGTTTTGCATGATGTTCTACTTTGAACAACATATATATGTTCTACATCAAGTTTATTAACAATTAAAATTGAGTAAAACAAAAAAAAGTAAAATATTTTTATTTTAAACAATAAACAATTGATAAGCTGTATAGGTAGATAGAAAATTTCTTAAGTAGTTTTTTAAATTTTTAAATTTTCTACTTAAAAATCTGTGACTTGCTGAACTGATTAAATTTAGGCACAATTGAACTCAAAAAATAAAAATAACAATAGGAAAAAATGACTATAAAATGTTTATTCTAGAAAATTACAGTAAATATAAAAAAGACACAAACAAAATTAATAATTACAAAAATATACTTGGTAGAAAAAAGAATTACATCCTCATGAAAATTAACAGATACATGGTTACCTGTTTCCTTTTTTTGTTTCTTTATAGTGACAAAACAAATAAAATAACTTGCATTAAAATGACTTTTACAAGTTGGTATATATTCTTTAGCTTTAATCCTTTTCTTTCTTTTTCCTGTTTAGCCTCCAGGAATTACCGTTCAGGTATTACTTCAGAGGATGATATGTATGAGTGTAAATGAAGTGTAGTCTTATACAGTATCACTTCGACTATTCTCTAGCTTTAATCCTACTCAGCATCAAGTCAACCAATAATTTATACTTTTCACAAATTTCTACACCATGAAACCACATTTATATAACTGATTAATTCATCTTACTTTATTAGTGTAACCCAATTCTTTACTGAGCTTGTCCTACCAATCAGACACAGATTTTCAGTGGGATTCATCATATCAACTCTCACAGCAGTTGAGTACTTTTATTCTGAAAAAATTTGGTTAACTTTTCTTCAACTGTGGCACTGTGCAAGATCTTACTGAAACACGGCAGATCCATTTGGCTGAAGTTTTGTTGAATCTCCTCATATTCTTTGCTCAAATAAATATTTTTCAATATTTATCATACCTTTACAGGGCACAAATCAGCCCACCCACATTAAATCAAAAGAACCCAAAAATAATTATTTTAGACGATGCTTCACAGTTCAGTGGAAGTGTTTTGGACTTAACTTTTCATCATTAGCTTATTGTAGGTGCTGTATTCTTAATTCCAGAACACAAAATGAGGATTTGTCAAAAAGTTATACCTTATTGTCTACCTAAGCCCAATCTTTATACTTCCTGGTCAATTCAAGTCATTTTATCAACGTAACACATATTAAAACTTGTTTTATCACTGGTCTACAAAACCTTCAACCAGTTTCAACAACTCTGATTAACCATTGAGTAATATATTGACTTTTGACTCTGCAGAATTTTTTTGAAGATAAAAGCTGTTTATCTGGGATGTACATTATTTTTAATTGACAAAAATTCATCATCTCAAGAAGCGATAACTCTTTTGCTCACACAATTTCCTTTACAATTATCTAATATTGAAGCAGTTCCATTTTTCAATTTAATACGTCTGTTACCTATAGAAAACTCACCTTATGTCTAGTACATATCTCATTGAGTAAAATAAGTGTTCTCATATAAAGCAATTACAGCAGCCCTCTTCCTAGGTGTTATATTCATTATTAAAAAATTTCTATTCACACATCAAATATACAAAATTCAAAAGGACTAACAATATGATAAACAACTAGAAAAAAAAAGAAGTGAGCATTTACTGGATTAAAAACTAACCTCTTAAAACTTTTATAATAGATCTCAGATGATATTTGGAGGTAAACAACTGAAAATAGGTCTGCCAAGCACAAAATACAAACTATTTGTGCTCGTTGATATTAATCTGAACAAATATGTATAACAAACTAACTTTTAAATGAATTTATACAATGAAGATTAGTTATGTTTAAAAAAAAAGCATGGCTATATTGTACCTAGTTAATAGTTACAAAACACAATTTAACCAAAAAAAATCAAAAAGTAAAGATGTTCATATATTTATATTCAACGCAAGAACATAACAATGTGGGAAGGAATATATCAGTTAAACCACCATAACTAGTGTTTCAAAGAATATGATGCAAAGAACCAAAACAGTTCTATGTCAACAATTATTCAACAACTAAAAAACCAACCTGCACTGTAAAACTGATTTCAGGCAATTTTTAAAGAAATTACTGGATAATTATTTTGAAAGATGAAGTGCATTCAGAGATCAATAATCTTGGCACATGTTTTTATGATCATTTTATTAATCAATAAACAAGAAAAAAGTGTTGCTCTATCAAAGTTTTTAAGTTAAAATGGTTCAGTGAGTGAAGTTAATGTTAGGTTAAATGTTTGCTGAAATCAAACAAGATTCAGAAATTTGTTTAATTCCATTTTCATAATTTAATAACATTAATGTTTCATTACAATCAAGTTATGTTTAGGTCAAGTATAAGGTTTGAGGTTAGGTAACTAACTATTCTGTGCACTGAATTTCATATACCAACACAACTTAACGGTCACTAATTTTATCCAACTTAAACTGGCTGATTTAAAATGTAAACACAAATTTCGGTCAAGGTTAAGGGGTTAGGTAACTAATAAATTCTGGTACTGAACTTGTCAACATTACCTCAGTAAACATAACCTACTGCTCGCTAACATTGTCTATTAACCTTAAATATTAAATTAGTCGACTTAAAATGTAAACATAAGGAATTTTTTTTTAAGGAATATTAATAAAAATTCAAAACATTACCCTCGCCACTATGAAAATATGTATTTTTTGATTTTTCATTTTCAAATCTTTATTATAACAAAAACTACAAAAAAGTGGCACTTTTCTGTACATTAACAATCAGCACTATGAACACAACATATGCAAAGATTATTGACTTTTGAATGCATGTCATCCTCCTAAAGATCAAATAGTGTTTTCAGGAAACATCTCAGATTAAAGAAAATTTATAAATACAAACAGAAAAAGGATGGGATAAATTTGAAATTTCTAAGTAATATCATATTAAAGATTACAATGTCTGATGATCAGAAAAACCTTTACATGATTGTGCAACAAAATATCTGAACAAAGTCCATGTACAGATTTTTTGTTGCATAATATTTGCATTGGCCAATATTTATAGAAAATTATAAGAAAACAATTTGGATATGATTATGGTATATTATTATATCCCACTGTTTAAACACAATATGCAATTTGTTTGATTCAGTTATTGGGGATTTAAAAGGAATAATGTGGAAAATTTTTTTTTACATCTTTCAAAGATCTAGTAATTTTTTATCAATTAAAATTGAAAGTAGAGTATGGCACAAAACTTCATAGATTTTCAGATATAAAAATAATTGGTGGGAATGAGACATGCCCAGGGGAGTGAGACATGCCCAGGGGAGTGAGAAAGCTCAAAAGAGAAAAAAATGTATTTAACACAGTGGCAACAATTTTGAAACTTCACTGCATTACATGAATCAATCAGATAACATGAACTCAAAAATCAAATCAAGATAATACAGTATTTTCTTTACATAAATCTTAAAAATTAAGTGAGGGCAAATAATATACCTGAATTAAGTTAACAAAAACCCAATTTATTAAGACACATTTACACATGTCAGAAGACGGTGATCACAAGTTAATATAAGCAACAATACCATAAAATCAAATTGAAAAGACATTGTGAGTTAAAATAAATTAAATAATAATTTTGGTTGATGCATTAGAATGAATAATAATAACAAACTGGTATATTTTTATTTCATCATGTATCAGTCCCTTGTTTCAATTAATCACATATCTCTGGAATGATCGGTCTGTAACTTTAAAAGATTACACTTTATTTACATTCATACACATCATCTGAAATAACACCTAACGGTGGTTCCAGAAGCTAAACAGAAAAAGAAGGTATCAGTCTCTACATTGCATTGAGGTTATGTCTGCCTTGGATAAAATTTGGAGGACAAAAATTTTATCAGAGAAGAGAGTCAATTGTATTAGTAACAAAAGTAAACAGCGTTATAAATTCAGTTACAATCAATGCGTCACTCTAGGGAATAATCTGCAATATAAAATTAACTTTGTAAATCACCCAAGCCTAACTATAAACAAATACACAATCAAAATACAAATTTTATTCCGTAAAAAACTTACTCTCCAAATAGTCTTCCAAATACAACATCTTGGAAGATTTATTTAATTAAAAAAATTACGTATAAATTAAAGCTGACAAACAAAATTCTAAATTGTCTAACTTTGCTTTACTTTACGCTATATTTGGCTAGACCTTAAACATCGTTCATTCATTACAATCGACTTGTTGCTGGCATTAACGTAAAACCATTCATATCGATACTTCGATGGTAAAAACTGACGTTAGCTGCGCTGCGTTTAATGATCCGGGCCCACGTGAACTCTTTTTTTATTTTTAATAAAATTCCATATTAATTTAAGCTGTTTCGAATCCTGTACATCATCGATAATGAATATAATAACACTGTGAATAGGTGGACTGTTTCCATAATTCCAACAGTTAAAATGTTGTGTATTTTTTAGTCATTGCATAGATATCAATGAGAGATTTGAATCGGGTTTGATCGATTAACTTGCATTTGACGATTACAAAAACATGCACGTCACCTTTGCCAAACAAAGTAATCACCAATAGAACTTAATCCTTGCGTAATTTTTAGGTAGAACAGAGAGGGCGTTTTGCTTGTACATATAGGTTCATATTCATGTTTATTTCGGAAAGCTTTTTCTCTTTACTTTTTTATGAATTTATTTCATCATATTTGTTACCTTTTTGCTCGACGACACTTCAAGATGAAAGGAAGAATTAACTCAAGCTTCTCTAACTTGTGGACGCAAAACGGGAGAAGAATTGTGCTCAGGTTAGGGGTTAGAGCACTGAGGGCGTGGAATTGCTATCATTATGTACTGCACTTTTTGATTAAGTTTCTTGTATTATTTGTTATCTTAATTGTTTGTATTTACTCATATCAAGTTTCCTGTAATTGCCGGTACTCCACAAGAGGGAAGAAGATCTTACTGCAGCGTAGTATGTACGGAAAAGGGATTGCGCAACAGAGATTTTCTGTTGCCCTTGCCTTTAGGGCAACAGAAAATCTTGGTATCATGTGATGATGCTATTTTTTGTGTGTTATTTTCCTTTATTCTTATTTCTACTGTATTAATGTCACCATTATTGTATTTACTTAATGGTACGTCGTGATAAGGAAGAAATCCATGAGACCGCTGAAGACAGACGAGAACAGGCTGCTACAACTTTACGAAGCAAGGCGTACCAAATGCGCCCAATAATGTACGAGATTAGAGAGAATGACTTTTATACATATCATCACATTGTTTTTTACCCTTTTTCTATTTTGTTTTTATTTGTATTGGTTGTATCATGTTTGTGTTATTATACTGCAATACTGGTGAAACGCTCCCATAGAAAGTAGAATTGACGACAGAGATGAACATACTCTGGGTGGGTTTCCCTGCCTCATGGATACTGTGTGGAGGGAACTGTACTAAAGAATGATCAAGTAGGGCATAATAAAAAAGGAAAAAAGATGGTATCCGGGGACAAAGCGTGGTTGCCATGTAGGGCTAGAGTGGCAGCCCTGATGCCTAGGATGCTTTGGCTCACCCACACACAAGAGTGGGGGGTGGGGAGTCGAAGCTCTCCGATGATGCCAGCAGGGACCCTCAAGATTTGAGAGGGCCGCGGGGAGAGCAAAGGACGTGCGAAACGCACGGAGCTCCTGGAGCTGAATAGTGTATTGACGAGAAGGGCAGCCCTCCAACAGAGGGCTGTCCAGAAGGGGAGGTCAATGTCCCTCGATGAAGCTGCGAGGACCCCGACGGAACGCCCACAGGACCGGGCAAGACAGGGGGCCAGTAAACTGCCACGCCACTAGACATAACAGTGCATTGCTTAACGGTGGAGGCCAGTAGTATTTAACAAGGTCCGAAAAAAAGATTTCATAGGAAAGCTACCTATTGTAATGGGAACGATGATTCGACTTTCGGAAAATTTCGACATATCTTCGTGTTCACATCTCCCAGACCCCAAAACCACAGTCAGCTTAAAAGTTTATGTATACATTTATATATACATTTCACTTTCTTGTGGATGCGATAACTTTGCGCCAATCACTTTCAAATTGTTCCTTAAAAATAACCCGTCCCAAAATCTCGTTCGAATTCGTTAACGGCCAAAGTCGGACGATGGGAGTCGAAATGGGGCTTTTTCGAAAAAAATTGCTATAACTTTCTTATTAAGTAAAATATCGAATTCGTTTAAAGTTCCTACTATTCTTTGGATAAGGACCTAAAACTTATATATGTAAAGTTTTTTGATATACCAACCATTGGTCCAGAAAGTGAAAAAATGGGGTTTTGAAGACAAAAAAAAATCATACCTCCCTTAATAAGTGCAGTATCGAATCAGTTTAAAGTGATCGTTAGTCCTCCAAACATTACCTAAAACTTTTGTCTGAAACCATTTTTGATATGACTAACCCTTACAGCAAGGGATTACCAAAATGTTGCTGTAAGTTGGGGTTGGTCGTATGCTAAACACGTGAAACTTTTTTCATGTGCAATCTTTATCGCATTGGGTAAATTTGAAGTTTTTCTTAAATTTAAGGTGGAAATCTTTTTTATCCCCTACTTAGCACCAGTGAAATCTACCGCCACCATCTGTTGTGCTGAAGGATTTTTTTCTATTCCATAAGTTTAATTAGTATATAAACCATCCCAGGCCCAAAGACACAGGTTTGCCTTGAATTAAAATCTCTGGAACCTAGTTAGTAATATCTATAAAAAATTGGAATGAATGTATTTAACAATTTTTAATTCACATTTTGTATCATTTTACTACAGAACTTGTAAAATAGTAAAAATCAAATGATACAGAGAACAAATCAAATAGAGATTGAGAAATAAATGATTTTTACAAAACATTTTTTTTTTACTTATCTAAAGCAAACTATTATTTTTTTCATTGTAAAATGAGGCTTTGTGGACTATCACTTGAAATTTATCTAAATATAGATTTTAATCTGTGGCATGTCTGTTACAGTTTGGATATATTGGCCACTTTTAACATTATTAAGCAAACTTTTGATAACATCTTTGAATGAGTCATACCTATAGTTTTCAAGATATTAATAAATGCAATATCCTAATTATTGAATTGTATTAAATTAATTATATGTAATATTTAATAAACTTTTATTTATTTATGTTGCCAAGCGATGCAACAGATAAAAAATAAGATAAAGAAATTCATTATTAATAATGTTGCTCTACAGGCACGTCAATATTATCCTTTTTCTCTTGTCTTCACAATTTTTAAACTCAAAAAATTTTAGAATTCTCTTTTTCCACTTATTCAGTCCAATCAAAAATAGGTATCACAATATCTATTTTCATATAAGCCATCTAGGTTAACTTTTAATAATAAAGTAATTAGGTTCTTTTGTTATAACTTTTCTTCTTTTTACTTTCAATAGCCACTTAATATTTTTTCTACATTTTTTATTTATATAACTGCGAAATGCTGCCATGTTAGAATAATGATACTTACATATTAGCCCTTCAATGATCCCATAACTTTGAAAATATTTAAAAGTTACAGGATCGTTAACATATTTTACATATTAAAAATATAAGCATTGTTGCTTATAATTATAGACATAAATTAAACAAATTTAACCTATCCTTGCTTTGCACGCTAAACTCGACTAATTAACAGTAATGTTTTGAGTATTTAAATAATAAATAATTACTGAATTTATTATTCAAATACTCTAAACATTACTGTGTTAATTAGTCAAGGTTAGCAAGTATAGGTTAAGTTTGGTTAAATTATATTTATAAAATAAACACAAATGGTTATACAAATGGTAATATAATGATTATATCGTGAAATTAACAATAACCTAAAAGTTTGCAATTTATTGGTTGTCGGGCACGTATTAGCCTGACACTTACTTAGTGTCGGCACTAAGTAGTGCCAAAATAATTGAACAAGATAGCATCAACTTTTAATTTATTTAATAATTAGTGACAAAATACAATAGTTATTCAGTTGTAATATTGATTTAATAGGCTCTTAAAATTTCTTTCTATTTATATAACCATGATCTGCTACCACATTAAAATAACAGTTATTCTAACATGAAAATATCTTTGAGAAATATATCATTATTATAGTCCTTTTTCTATAACTTGGAAACTAAACAACCATAATTCCATTGGAAATTTGTCTTCAGATTTAATACTGTAAATTATTTTCTAGTTTACTATAATTGTCTATGAATGATTAAAAAGTTTTTCACTGTAACTGCCTACTGTTGTATGAGGCTCATTTAAATTTGTATGAATCATTTCTAAAATTTCTTTGTCTCGTTTTCTTTTACTTTTAAAAGGTAAATAGTGAACTTTACTTTTTACACATACTGTACATTTCAGATATTCTGATCCTATTTATTTTGGTACATCCAATTAATATTTTATTTTTCCATAAAGCATTTAAATAATTAAAATTTATATCTTCCAACGTAAGAAGTGATTTTTTCTTTTTACTTTTACTTTCATTGTTTATCAAACATATATCTATTCTTTTTTTCTGTTTTAAAATAACATAATTCATCATATGATATCAATTATCTTCACTTCTAATAGTAGCTATTAAATCTCTATCACGATTACAAATTTTAGAAACACTGCCATGTGATACTATTTTATTTTTTATTGTTATTTAAGAATAGATTATGAACTCTGTTTCATTTCTTTTACATAAAAAAACATTAGCAGAGTCACTTCACTCTTAAATGTGTATTTTTATTTTCTTTAAATTCAGTACTAATAAACAGGCAAACCTATAACAAGAAACAGAATTTATTTTTCTACCTTTGCCTACCACAATAGAAATCTTTGAATGAGATATGGTAGCATGGGATATTTTGGTCAAAAACCTTGAGAAATTGCTTCAATGAATCAAATTTTAAATGAAAGGGCATTAGCTAAATTTGCTGTGAGCCAAATAACAAGAGATTTACCACATTTTTAGTTTTTATTAATATATTTCCTAACTTCAACATTTCTTTTGGACTAATTTGCAATGACCAAAATATCTTTCCTGGTTCTCGTATTCCATTTACAAAAAAAGGACGTGAAATTTATTGTGTTCTCCTTCTTGTACCCAACAAAATACATCATTGAATAGAATATTTTCTAAGTTCTTTTTTAAATTTTGATACATTTTTTAATAGGCAATATGTACTGAAGAAAACTGGATTGCTATTATAAAGAATACCTTCTAGGCTCCTTTTAATTGAGAATAAATTCTAGTGTTCTCCTTCCTTAAAAAAAAAAAAAGAAATTTTCTGTACCACTAGTCTTCCAGAAACTAGTACATTTTTCTGACAACCCTGCCCCTACCAGTACTTCTTTCTTTGGTAAAACCAAATTGCATACCAAATAATCTTAATTCTGAGTGGTTGAAAACTTATGGATCCTCATCTTTAAATGTTTAGTGAAGAATACCAATTTATTTTTTATTGAGTAAATTGAGTACTGAATCCATCAAGTGGATGATGTTTTGTTGACTGGTAATGCAGTTGAATGTGTTTGAAGAGAAACATCTGGTCCATGAGGCACAAGTCTAATTACGGGGTGATTTGGGTATTCAATGACTTACTTGTTTTTCTTATTAATACCATATATTTTGAAGATACAAAAAAACACAAATTTTGTTGCTCATGATAAACCACTGAAAAAAAGCCAAGTGTCAGATAATTAAATCCATTTGTACCATTGACTTAAACTTTCTTTTCAAGATCTATATACAACATGCAGAACCAACATTTATCTCTACCTCCTTATACTATTTAAAATATGTCAAATATAAGTACTAACTACTGGCAAAAGAAGTCACTGTTACTTTACCTCAAAATCCACTTATATAATTAATTTGTTCATTTAATCTTTACTAACTGCATTATCCAAATTTGCTTTTTTAAAACAAGCATCATGACAGCATAATGTAAATTCAAGCAAATAACTTGCACAAGGATGCAGTAAGGATTTATAAATAACCCATTAACTTTCCATGAAGCAGTATTTTTAAGAATAGGTACCATGTTACTCTAAGACAGAGAAGGTTTTCTTTCTGTTGCTTGTTTCCTTTATGACAAATAGAGAATAAATACTTGGTTGGGAAATGAACCCCTACTCTCAATGTAAAAATAAAAGAAACAAACATAAAAACTGAAATAAACATTCATACATATAAAAATATTGTACTATCAGTGTGCAGTGTTGTTTAAAAATATTACGCTAAGATAATAATACTTAAAATGTACTTTACTCACAAAACTCTATATGATTAAAACCAATCATATTTTTTAAATTAGGGCAGCTAATGATTCAACTAGTGACACATATAAAATATTTCATCCAGTGAAATTTTTATGTACCTGTATGATCAACTCTAGGCAGCAAACTGAACAATGATTAAAGTGTATTCATTGTACTTATGAGGTGCGATCAAGAAATATTGGATCTTAATTTTTTATTGTGATAAAAGGTGTAGCACAGGAGGGGGACCCCATTGTAGTATGTGATCTTACTTGTATTGGTTCCATATGATTCACTGTTTTGCTACCATTGCAGCTAGTCGATGTTTAAAAATCATGAAAGTAGAATGTGTGAGTAGTGCTTATCGTGTTATTGTTACCATTCAAAATGACTGAATGAACTGAACAGAGAATCTACATTCATTTTTGTCAGAAACTTTGTCATACACAAGTAAAAGACAGTGAGCAAGATTAAAACAGCTTTTGGTGATCCAAGCTATGGATGTTACACAGATTAAAGACTAGTATCACTATTTCTAAGATAGCCAAATATCTATTGAAAGTGACAAACACTCTGGTAGACTCTTCACCAGCAAAAACTCTGAAAAAACTGGGCAAGTTTGGCATATGGTGATGAATAATGTCAAATAATAATCAGAGTTTGAAAATAAAGTAGGAATTTCATTTGGCTCAGTGTAATCAATTTTGACAGAAGATCTCAGGATGTGGTGTATAACAGTAAAATTTATCCCTAAACTTCTTCATAAATAAAAGTAAAACCAACTGTAAGATATACAGGAAAATGCTAATAGTGATTCTGATTTTGACCTTGAGACAAAAACACAGTTATCTCATTGGAAAGCTCCAAGTTCTTCGCAACAAAAGAAAGCCAGGCAATCGCTAAGTAATGTAAAGGTCATATTGACAGTCTTTTTTGATTATCAAGCCATGGTATATCACGATTATGCTCTTAAAGGACAAAGTGTCAATAAAGAATTCTACATAACTGTTCTTTGTCAGCTAAGAGATGCTGTTCGACACAAGAGGCCACAACTTTGGGAGAATAGCAATTGGAAAATTCCTCACAATGCTCCAGCCCATGTATCACAATTTATCCAGAGATTCTTGGCAAAGCACAAGAATGATTAATGTCAGCAGGCTTCTTACTCGCTAGACATGGCTGCTTATGATCTTTGCTCTTTCCTAAGATTAACATTTCACTTAAAGTAAAGAGATTTAAAAACAGAGAAGAGATCAAAAGAAATGTGACAAGAGGACTTAAGTTATCACTAAAAAAGACAATGTCAGATACTTTTTGATCACACCTCTTATTACTGTTAAACTATCAAAAAAAAGTATCAAGATCTGCAATAAATACAGCATTTTAATAAATAACTTGACAACAGTAAATTAAGTAATGATCCTCAAATATTACACATCCTGCAGTAATTTTCCCTAAGTATGCGTGCTGGACAGCTTTTTTATACAGAATGTAATGTAATAAACTAATTTATTTTCTAATCCTATAGGCACACTTTATGTGAATTCATGTCTTATCAAGAAAAGGATATGATATATTATCTTTAGCAATCATCATACAGTTTATGACATTTTTTCATTATAAAGTTGTCTATACTATTTGAGCTGTTAATGGTTTTAACAAAATTGTTCATTTAAAATTGAAAATGAGTTAGTAAATGGATCTAGTAAAATATTCTGAAAGTATCTTGTCTTCATACAAGGAAAGTTATTGTAAGACATAAAAAAAAAATAAAGAAATGAAAAATCTTTAAAAAAGTAAAATAAATGAAAAAATATTTTCTGACATACTGAATTGTAAAACCTGCCATACAAGGCAAACTTAGTTGTAAATTAATTTGCATTGTCGATGTCTTATGTGTGTATGTGATTGGAGAAGATGTTTATAACTGAGTGTATGTCGATGATTCATTCATATATGCAAATGTGCACACATAAATTTATTAGTTGGGTCATTAATTTCCTCAAATTTATTATCAACATTATGTTGTTTCATTAAGTTATTATATTTTTCAACCATCATGAAACATTTTTATAGTACTTTTTTATAAATATTAATTAAAGTGGTATCATATCCATTTTCAAATGCTATATATATTTTATGATGTTCATTTCTTCATTTGTGTATTTGTTTTATCTGATTTTACTATTAAAAGATTGAAAAAAATCAAATTTCTAAAAGTAACAAAAAGTTAATAAAAAGTTCATATCAATTTTTAATAATAATAATTATTATTATTATTATTTAAAATTCCATTCTATATTATATCCTTTTGAATGAATTGCCCCTTTGTTAACTGGACTTCCAAAATTTCATAAATTAAAAACATCAATGTAATCTTAGATCAATTTTTAATCTTCCTCTGTTACATTATATCTAAAATAACAGATAAAATTCTTAGAAAAAAAATAAATTTACCTAATACATTTAATATAAAAAATGGTTATGATTAAGTAAATGAATTAAAAAAGTTTAAATGTTAATAAAGACACTAAACTGATTACTTATGACACAATTAACATTAATCGTAGGCATACCTATAGACCATACCATAAATATATTAGAAAATAAATTAATAAGTAACCAGGAAGATCCAAAATTTATTAAAGGTATCATCACTATTTTAAGAAATATATGTCAACAAAACTATTTTGAATTTAATAACAAGTAATTATATACAAAATATATCAACCTATGAGATTTCCCCTAACAGCAATTATGTCAGAAATATATTTATATAATTTCGAGGGTAAATTAGTGTATGGTATCATTCATGCACATAAAGTTTTAATGTAGATACAGTATGTTAATGATATTCACATTAAATATAATCCAATAATAAATAATGAACATCTAATAATATTAAACAAATTAAATTCTTATAATGAACATTTAAATTCACACTTACAACAGATAATAATAAAATGTTAAATTATTTAGATGTCAATATTGAAATAAACACAGACAACCAAATTGAAGTATCAGTATAAAGAAAACTTACTTCTAATAATACAACAATTCATAAAAGAGCAAATCACTCTTGGTCTTATGAAATTAATATTTATACAAATATGATTATAAGAACAATTAAATAAATATATAATAAAAATTAAAAAATGAAATAAACATCATAAAATATATAGTGGTTGAAAATGGATATGATACTACTTTAATTAATATATATAAAAAACTATCAAACCACAATAAGAAAATAACTACCTTAACATAAAAAACTGAAAACATATGCATGAAGTATTTATAGCTAATATCACTGAAAACATTACTAAAACTTACAGTAAAGAAATATTTAAAGCAGCATACAAACTTAATAACTACATAATAAAATAATTAAAAAAGCAAAAAATAATAATAATGAAATAAACAATGTGTGGAATTTATAAAATTAAATATAATAATGTTGGTGGTATTTATATAGGAAGAACTTATATATCCTTTAAAACTAGATTTTTGAACATTATAGAAATTACGAAAATAATATATTTGGTTTTTCTAACAGAGCAGACAATTTAATAAACAACAAACATACTATTTCTGATATTAACAGAGATTTAGAAATTAATAAAGGTGACATAAAATTAAATATATTAGAAAAATATTGCATATGTAAATACAAACAAAATTTCAATTTGATAAACCATCACACAGTGTTTGAGGGAAATAATCTTATAAAATATGCAACAGATAGCAGCACTCATATCATAATTAGTACACAGTTTTCATTTTAGTATTTTTAATTTTTAATATGCAGTTTAATTAAATAATTCAATCATGACTGAGAATGTGGGATCTTGCAAAAGTACTTTCATGGTAAAATTAAGGTAAGATATGTCTTACTCAATATTCTGTACTAGGTAATTTATATTAATCAAATTTAAAATGAAATCAATATATATTATTGGTATTGTTATAAATTTATCCTGCTAGGTTGACAATTCTAAGTTGTAATTTTCATGTCTAATCTATTATTTATTAAATTAATGAATTTGAAAATACATTTAGCAAATATTTGGCTGACATAATTAACATGCATGAATCATAGGCTAGGATTTCAAGGCCCTAAAATACAAGGTTTTAATTTATTTAGGGATAATAAGAATCAATGAGGTATTGGTGGAGTTGCTCCTTATGTTCGATTATTATACATTAAGAAAATCTTCATATATACTAAATAAAATAAAGTAGAATAATTTATTGAGTCCTTCACACTTCTACCTATGGTAGTCTTTGTGTAATAAAAATACAATTTTATAGAATTTAAAATTAAGGAATAATATTTAATGTCTTTTCTATGATAATCTGATTCCACCTAACTCTGCAGATTACTTAATGACTGAAAAGAATATAAACATCAATATATATAAAATGTATATTATATGAAGCTGCAGGAACAGTTTTTAGTGGTTGAATGAAGGATTTTAGATAGTGAAGAATAATATATTGATACTATTTTTAGTCTAGTTAGTAATTTAAATTCACATTAAAATAAATCTAAAATATAAATCATACCACTAATACCTTTGAAGAATATGTATTTAGTACTAATCCATTTTTCATGTTCCCTAACTTACACCATACAAATTTAAAATCATAGGATTCAAATTCATTACTGCATAACCTATATAAGCATTCCATCTGCAGTTCGATAAATAACACAATGTAGCAAATGATGATCAAGCATATCCAGATAATAGTATACATAATGAAGTCTGATTTTTGGAGGATCTATTTTGTCTTTATGCATACAACAGATTTAATTTCATCAAAATACTCTAATCAAATCACTGCATTTTATTTGTTGTTTTTAACAAATAAACCTTTTTTTTTTAATTTTTTGTTAACTTCATCTAATTTGAATTTGGAAGTACTGCAGTTAAAATTATTTAAATAATATATTACATACAACTGACAATCAATTGCAACAGTACATACTTTTTCATTACCCTAACCATTTTAAATATATTTAATACAAGAATATAATCCTTTTATAATTTTGGCAATCTTTCATTGTAAACAATTCTATTAAAATATACATTGCATTCAAAAAGTAACTATACACTTACACAAACACGAGTATTTGTTGAGGGATTGTATTCTGTGTGCTGCGAGTAATGTTTTCTGTAAAAATTAATAATTGTGCATTGTGTGTAGTTTGTTTCTTAGAGCCAGTCAGGCTGGTGACCTTGTGATGAGGTGTGTCTGATTCTTTGTTGTTTACACTATGTTGATTACCTAAGAATGACTGAGACCATGTATGCTCAGAATGGTGTTTACTATAGAACATTGAATATTTCTTATTGAATGCGTCTTTCACGAGTGCGAGTACATATAGACATCCCAACCCTGTAGGGAAAGACATCCACCTAGTGATGTTCCGGTCACCACCCCCCCTGTTCATAGCCCTGATGGGCTTTAACGGAAGTTGTCTATCGCCCTCTGACTTTTTACATCTCATAGTAATAAGCCTGGCCTCATTGAGATGCCACTGATGTAAATGCCTCGGTAGACATTTACATCGGTGATTTATTAACTCAGCTTTTGCCTTTGCTGTAGGCCTCGTCTGGACATCTTGAATATCCTACATTATATCCCTCTGAACTAGCTAACAAGTTTGTGGAAGCACAAACCCTGCACCTAGTTCTACTTTTATTGAGCCAATTTCTGTGAATGTCTCGAAATTTGAGGTAAATTTAAACACAACATACCACCAAAAAAAAAAAAATGTTGCTCGCAACAACAAAATTTAGTCTTAATTCCCTTACTGAATTCAACTTTTGTTTGTACCCGACTTAGGTTAAATTATGGATTCCGGTTTGGTCTACAAGGGAGAGGCAGACAGAGCTCCTATTCTTACTCAGCTCCATCCCAGAATCCCATGTGACATTCACTTCTTAAACTATAGTCAAGATGCCACTACACCTCACAAGAGTACATATAGACAGTGAAAGACCAGTTTTCAATTAAATTTCCAGGTAAACTGGTTCCTAATTGAAATATATATATATATGTATTTTTTATTAGCCTTCGGGACCGCTGTTAGGTATTGCTTCAGAGGATTAAATGAAGGACTATTTTGTAGTGGTTGAAAATGCTATGCCTGACCAGGATTTGAATCCGGGACTTTCAAATGAAAGGCTGAGATGATACTATTTCTGCCATGGAGACCAGCAATCAAAATATATTGTAAGAGCACTAATCAAGAAATTTAGGGAAGTGGGATCAGTAAAGGGCTATAAACGGAGTGGTAGACCATCATCAGCACTCAATGAAGAAAAATTGCAATACATTTCAGCTGCTTTAAACTGTAGTCCCAACAAGTCAATACGAAAGTTGGCCAATAGAAAAACAACAATGTTGCAATTGCACATAAGGAAGTTTGTACGAAGCTTCTTATTCCATATAAACTGAAAGAGGTCCAAAAGTTATTAACTAGTCAGAGTGTAGAAATAAATTAAATAATAAGAATGGTTTCTACAGTATCTAGCGAAAAAGTTTTGATGAAATCTTTTACTGTTTTCTATACTGATAAGGCAACGTTATATTATTTCATGAGGATATGTGCATGTACAGAATTCATGTTTATGGTTTCTCAGCAACCCACATACCAAACATGACCAGAAGATGCAATTTTGTAATATTCAGGAGAATAGTTGACCCAATATTATTTGTAGAAACAAAAGATTCAGTTTATTATGAAATCGATCACTAGTTTGTGGGAGAGCTAACTGTGGACAAAATTAATAATGTTTGGATTCAACAAGACTGTGTGACTGCACAGCCAGGCAATCCATTAAGTTACTGCAAAAGGTTTTTGAAGATTGACTCATTTCTAAGAGTTTATGACCACCTTGTTCTCTGGACTTATGTCTACCACAGTGATTCTAAAACTATGTGGCGTGGTGTCCCAGGGAGCCATACTTTTACTTAGAGTAGGAAGCCATGGAAAAATTTTAATTTAAAAAGGGTGCCGCAACTCAGAAAAGTTTGGGAACCACTGGCCTACCAGATTTTTTACTACTGACGTTAAGGAAAAAGTCAAGTTTACCTTCACAATACCCCACAGCCTTCTGGAACTTCAAACTGCCATTTGTAATTCCACATGAACAATTTGTGAGGGTCTTTAAGAACAAGAAAAATGTGTACAGATATGTTTGGATGTTCATGGTGACCAATTTCATGAACTATTAAGGTAAGGTAAGTCATATTATAAAGTATTTAAGTACATATTGTTGTAATATCGTATAGTTAATGCATACATTCTGTATGCATAACAGGTTTGGTACTCAACAAGACGAGGTGCATATTCGCAGAGTTTACAAACTAGTGCTTTGTGTACAGTCACGTTCCAGTGGTAAGTACAGTAACTGCAACTTCTGCTATGAGGTTAGACTGCTAATTTAAACATTATTGTCTGTGATTATGGATGCAGACGTATATCATGATAGTGTTGGAGTGATCCAGAGTTTGAAGAATGTTTGAATGACTTGGAGAAATCATTTCAAAATGTGGTAAACAACTTCCCTAGAAACCATAAGGCGCATAACTACAGAAAACTTGAAAGTGAACTTCTTCAAAACTATAAAGATCTTGGGTATAACACGTCACTCAAAATTCATTTCTTACATCCACATTTGTATTTTTCCCCTAACAATCTCAGTACTATCAGTGATGAACATGGAGAACGCTTTCACCAGTTGATATCTACAATGGAAACATGATACTACGGAAAATGGAACCCAAAAATGTCAGCTGACTACTGCTGGAATCTAAAGAGGGATCTACCTAAATCAAATCCAAAAGGAAAAGATTTTAGGTGAGTACAAAATGTATGTAATGTATTGTCATATTACGTTCATCATACATTTTTTTTGTTTCAAAAGAAATTTCAGTTACAAAAAACTGAGCCCGATAAAAAATCTATTAACATATGATATCATCATAAAACATACTATAAGAATCAGCCTTTCACTCTCATTTAACAAACAAAAAATTAAATTTTGTTGACCAGTATTATTTAAAAATTCAATAAATTCAGACTTATTTAAGCCTAAGATTAAAAATGAATTCTTGCTTTTGACTTAAGTAACCTTAAAGGAAATTAAATAAAAAGTGGTTTATTTGAGACGGCATTAATCCAAAAACAGAAGTGTTGTTAATAGCTGTTCTAAATGGGGAGAAACAGCATCTATTTCTTTAAACGTTTTATAGTTAATTAATACCTTAGTAGTTTACAATAATGCAGTCCATATAAAATGAATGAGTTCTTCTACAGTATTTTCCAACAAGTATTCAATGTTAACACCTTATATCACACATCAAACCGATAAGGTGAGTTCACCCTGTACTTTAATCAGTATATCTGGCTGGAGTAATGAAAGTAATAGCTGCTTCAAATTGTGTAGATAAATAGGTCGTCAAGGAACATACAAAAATTCTTTTATAAAACCCTAAAAGAAAAAACCACATGGAGTCAGATTGAGCGACCTTGGACATCACTGTTAACAAACTGTATTGGGTCCAAGCTGACTGATCAAGTAATTGAGGAAAACATACTGCAACCAATCCCATACAGAGTTATGCCAATAAGGAGACACACCATCTTACTGACAAATAAAATTTTCCATCTTTCAGTTCAGAAAAGAGACATGAAAGGTGATACCGGCATATTCAAATAAGAAACTCTTGTTTTGCTTGTTTCAATAAAAAGATTGGGCTATAAACTTCCAGTTGGGCTATGCATAAAAACAATTAATTCTGGGGAGTCCTTCACAATAATGGTTTCAACAATGATTTTCTGATCCTTAAATACAAACATTTTGCGTATTAATTTTACCATTAAGATGAAATGTTGATTCATAACTAAACGCAACATTTTCAAGAAAGTCATCATCCTCATGCTGCAATATTTTGATTATGAAGTCGGCACGCACAACATGGTCGGTAGGCATCAAACTCTGTAACAACTGTCAATGGTATGAATGCGTATCCATGAAGTGGATACGCATCAATGGTAAAGGAAGTCATTCATCAATGGTATGAATGAAGTGTCCTTAAAACATGCTACATTGTCTTCACCGATACTGCTAATTTGCGGCCGGCCTTTTTAAGATTTTGTGACATTCAACATTTTCTTCAGACATCTTTGATTGTTCTGTATTCTTCCCTTAATACAAACATTCAGTCATTTAAAATATGCCAACGAAAATTACTGCCACTTGGAGAATCACAATTAAACTTTCTATGGAATGCATGTTGAACTGTATCACAGATTCAAATTTCACAAACTACACAACACAGAAAGCTTTCTGTTCAGGAAATGCTATCTTTAGTAGTGGGGTTGCCAAGCAGGAAGATAGAGAATCAATCTATCGTCACGTGTTTAATTAAAACTGTCCTTTGATTCTAGTCTTAAATGAACACTGTACATATCATACAACAGATATTATAACAAATTAAAACTTCAATATCCTTTTCTATACGCCTACTAATTTTCTGAGTATTTTTATAGAGGTAGAATTTGTTAGTTGTGTAATCAGAATACAAAAGTGTAAAATTTTCATATGTTTTTAATAAAAATTTTCTAGTCCTCAAGAGAATAAGATCCTCAATACCAAAGGGTGGAAAAATTTATGCACAATTATGAAATGTGATGATAAAAAGTAAATATAGTTTCACTAAGAAAAATAAAGAAGTTTATTTTATTAAGCAAAATTAAGGATCTAATTGAAATTGCAATTAAAAACTATCTCTTGAGTAATAAAATTGATTGATTTTGGCACTGAGTCAATCTGTTAGTTTAAATTTTATACCCTAGCATATTTTGGTGCAAAGTTCTTTGTTTTCCTCAACTTGCATCTTCTACAGTGAACTGAAACATTTTTTTTTTGTCTTCCGTCATTTGACTGGTTTGATTCAGCTCTCCAAGATTCCTTATCTAGTGCTAGTTGTTTCATTTCGGAATACCATCTACATCCTACATCCCTAACAATTTGTTTTACATATTCCAAATGTGGCCTGCCTACATAATTTTTTCCTTCTACCTGTCCTTCCAATATTAAAGGGACTATTCCGGGATGCCTTAATATGTGGCCTATAAGTCTGTCACTTCGTTTAGCTATATTTTTCCAAATGCTTCTTTCTTCATCTATTTGCCGCAACACCTCTTCATTTGCCACTTTATCCACCCATCTGATTTTTAACATTCTTCTATAGCACCACATTTCAAAAGCTAAAAAATAATTTCTAATCTTTTCTTCTCAGATACTCCGATTGTCCAAGTTTCACTTCCATATAAAGCGACACTCCAAACATCTACTTTCAAAAATCTTTTCCTGACTAATAAATTAATTTTTGATGTAAACATATTATATATTTCTGACTGAAGGCTAGTTTAGCCTGTGCTGTTTGGTATTTTTTATCGCTCCTGCTTCGTCCATCTTTAGTAATTCTTCTTCCCAAATAACAAAATTCTTCTACCTCCATAATCTTTTCTCCTCCTATTTTCACATTCAGTGGTCCATCTTTGTTATTTCTACTACATTTAATTACTTTTGTTTTGTTCTTGTTTATTTTCATGCAATAGTTCTTGCGTAGGACTTCATCCATGCCATTCATTGTTTTTTTCTAAATCCTTTTTACTCTCAGCTAGAATTACTATATCATCAGCAAATCGTAGCATCTTTATCTTTTCACCTTGTAATGTCACTCCGGACCTAAATTGTTCTTTAACATCATTAAGTTCTATGTAAAGATTAAAAAGTAACGGGGATAGGGAACATCCTTGTCGGACTCCCTTTCTTATTACGGCTTATTTCTTATGTTCTTCAATTATTACTGTTGCTGTTTGGTTCCTGTTAATGTTAGCAATTGTTCTTCTATCTCTGTATTTGAACCCTAATTTTTTTAAAACGCTGAACATTTTATTCTAGTCTACGTTATCGAATGCCTTTTCTAGGTCTATAAATGCCAAGTATGTTGGTTTGTTTTTCTTTAATCTTCCTTCTACTATTAATCTGAGTCATAAAATTGCTTCCCTTGTCCCTATACTTTTCCTGAAACCAAATTGGTCTCCTCCTAACACTTTTTCCACTCTCCTCTCAATTCTTCTGTATAGAAATCTAGTTAAGATTTTTGATGTGTGACTAGTTAAACTAATTGTTCTGTATTCTTCACATTTATCTGCCCCTGCATTCTTTGGTATCATGACTATAACATTTTTTTTTGAAGTCTGAACCTTTTGCATAAATATTACACACCAGTTTGTATAATCTATCAATCACTTCCTCACCTGCACTTCACACTAATTCTACAGGTATTCCATCTATTCCAGGAGCCTTTCTGCCATTCAAATCTTTTAATGCTCTCTTAAATTCAGATCTCAGTATTGTTTCTCCCATTTCAACCTCTTCAACTTACTCTTCTTCCTTTACACCATTTTCTCCGTTATTTCTTCAATATATTCCACCCACCTATTGACTTTACCTTTCGTATTATAAATCAGTGTACCATCTTTGTTTAACACATTGTTAGATTTTAATTTATGTACCCCAAAATTTTCCTTAACTTTCCTGTGTGCTCTGTGTATTTCACCAATGTTCATTTCTCTTTCCACTTCTGAACATTTTTCTTTAATCCACTCTTCTTTCGCTAGTTTGCACTTCCTGTTTATAGTATTTCTTAATTGTTGATAGTTCCTTTTACTTTCTTCATCACTAGCATTCTTATATTTTCTACGTTCATCCATCAGCTGCAATAAATTGTCTGAAACCCAAGGTTTTCTACCAGTTCTCTTTGTTCCGCCTAAGTTTGCTTCTGCTGATTTAAGAATTTCCTTTTTAACATTCTCCCATTCTTCTTCTACATTTTCTACCTTATCTTTTTTACTCAGACCTCTTGTGATGTTCTCCTAAAAAATCATCTTTACCTCCTCTTCCTCAACTTCTCTAAATTTCACCAATTCATCTGACACCTTTTCTTCAGGTTTTTAAACCCCAATCTACGTTTTATTATCACCAAATTATGGTCGCTATCAATGTCTGCTCCACGGTAAGTTTTGCAGTCAACGAGTTTATTTTTAAATCTTTTTTTAACCATGATATAATCTATCTGATACCTTGCAGTATCGCCTGGCTTTTTCCAAGTGTATATTCTATTATGATTTTTAAATTGGGTGTTGGCAATTACTAAATTATACTTCATGCAAAACTCTATAAGTCGGTCCCCTCTTTCATTCCTTTTGCCCAGCCTGTATTCACCCAATATATTTCCTTCCTTACATTTTCCAATCTCCAACTATTATTAAATTTTCATCTCCTTTTATGTTTCATCAATTTCTTCGTATACACACTCTACCTCATCATCATGGGCGCTTGTAGGCATATAGACGTTAACAATCGTTGTCGGTTTAGGTTTTGATTTTATCCTTATTACAATGATTCTATCGCTATGCATTTTGAAATACTCTATTCTCTTCCCTATCATTTTGTTCATTACGAAACCTACTTCTGCCTGCTCATTATTTCAAGCTGAGTTAATTATTCTAAAATCACCTGACCAAAAAACCTCTCCCCACCGAACCTCGCTAATTCCTACTACATCTACATTCATCCTATCCATTTCCCTTTTTAAATTTTCTAACCTACCAACCTTTTTTAAACTTCTAACATTCCACGCTCCGACTTGTAGAATGTTATTTTTTTAATTTTCTGGTGACCCCCCTCCCTAGTATACCTCCGGAATATTTTACCAAGGAAGACGCCTCCATCACTGCTATATGAAAATGCAGAGAGCTACATTTTCTTGGAAAAAAGCAGCTGTAGTTTTCCATTGCTTTCAGCTACGCAGTACTCAGAGGACTGAGTGATGTTGATATGGCCGTTTAAGTCGTCCTGACTTACGCCCTTAACAACTACTGAAAGAGCTGCTGCCCTCTTTCAGGAATCATTCCTTAGTCTGGCTCTTAACAGATACCTCTCCGATATGGTTGCACCTTCGGTCCAACTACTCTGTATCACTGAGCACTCAAGCTCCCTCACCAACGACAAGGTCTCATGATTCATAGAGGGGGGAATGAAACATGTCATCATCAATAATACATGGTTTTCTTGGAAATACTTTATTTTTAATAATCCATGAAAGAAGAAATACATTGGGGTAAGATGAGGCGATCTTAGTGGCCATACACCTACTCCAGTTGACTTAACTACCTATGGGAAACTCTTGGTCAAGTAAGATGTACACTTCTATTTGATAATGATGACTCCTTACCTTCAATTGTATCCTACTTATGATATAACAGTATTCAACATGTTAAGATACATGCACTAGTAGTCAACAGTTACATTGAAAATGACAGGTGGAACAATTCCTTTACCCAAAAAGCCTGCCTAAATTGTAACTCCAGGTTAATTTAACTGTTTCTCAGTTGTTATGTGGGGGGTTTTCTGTTGAATGATGACAGAGTTGCAGTGCCTGACAGTTTAAATTTTGCCTTGTTGGACTAAAAATGTTTTTGAATAATAGAATTCTTTCTTATTTTTCACTTATAAATTATCTCGTTCTGGATCAAGATGATCCAGAACAAAGACCTAATAGTCCATGCATAATCTTGGCTGATATATTTTCAAAACTACATATTGTATCAGACAATCCAAAGATCTGTGTTCAATACCAAATTCACTTGCTGCTCTTATTTTTGATTTATTGGGTTTTGAATAAATGCCTGAGCAACTACCATTTATTTCATTTTCAAGAGTAGTAATGGTGATTGGTCAATCATTCTTTCACACAATTCAGATAGACCTAGTCAGATCATATTTATTATATATTTATTCTATAAATGGTTAGTGTACATGAAGGAGGTATATCAAATTGATTAATGCCATTTTTCTTGAAGTTTTCAGAATTCTCTGAAAAGAAGAAACAGAAAATTCTCAGGATTCTCTGAAAAGAAGATAATTGGAGGGACTCCAGTTCTCTTTCAAAATCCATTTTCATTGGTCATTGGTTATATTACCAGCCATAATGACAAGAAAAATCACTAAACTCAGTGTAAAAAACAATAAGAAATTTAAATCTTATTGAAAATGTTGTTTGAAATAATGGACAGTTGATTTACATCAGCTGACAAAGCGAAGCAAATTAAAGTAACATAAAAAAAATAAGTAATACAATTGTAAAACTTTTACATCCTCCCTCCAATATAAACATTCTTTTATTTTTTACATTCTAGCAGAGGACTGTGGTAAAAGAAAAGACCAAAAGTACCTTAAAAAAACTATTTAATATAAGAATAAAAATTAAAGACATTAATTCACATACACATTAAATACACTGAAAAAACGAAAATAGCAGTCTTTGAAGTTTGTAAAACATTTTTTTTTTTAAATTACTGTGAATCGCTCGAAGAACTGGAGCTTGAATCAGTTGACATAACCTCAACATCTTCAGTATCCTTGTTGTGATTACGAGTATCCATAGGAACAGAACCTTGTCCAGCAACAGCCATATGTATCTCTCCAGATGGATGCCATGCAAACTGGTTCTGCTGTGAGGCAGGAGGCTCTGAAAATGTAATTAATTAAAACTTTTTTTTAATTCACTTTATAATGAAATAAATAAATGTAGAACATGACAAGTGAAACTAATAATTCAAATTTTTCTAAACATTGTAATTGTTATTTTCTGGAGAATGTATGCAAGTTATTTATTTATCTTACAACAGAGATAATTTGTATATTTAGCAACTTTAGCTAAATGTGAAACAAATAAATATAAAACTTTTAGATCTATTAATTTGCCATTACAGAATTGTTTTTCTGTATAACTTACTTTTTATGTAATCAAATATTCTGAAATTTTAATAAAGTAACCACAAAAATTTGCCCTAAATATATAACTCATTTTTTTATGTTTCAGTCGTAAATTTTAAATTTAATTCCAATAAAATGTTTTTCTGCATATTTTCATTTTTTATTATCTATTTCAGTCCTCATAGACATTATGTGCCATTTAAGTGGCTTAAAATGTATGACTTCTTGAATTAATAATAAATAATAAATAATAAATAAAGGAAATTAAAAAGAACCCATCTAAAATTGAATAAATACTAGGTTTGCCATTACAGAACTCTCTACTGCTGCTTTTAGGTTGTATGAAGTTTACCCAGTGGTATGTGAGCAACTGGGTGTAAAAGTTAATATAACCCTAACTCTAGGGTACGTTAAGCTTACATAACCTAGGGATATATAATAGGGCATGCACTTCAACCGATTAAAGTAAGCTGCATACATAAGGAAGATGCAAGGAAGGCATTTCTTTTTTTACATTATGTAGATCTAAAAGAAGAGTGCAGATGCTATAAGGATTACTAGTTATTTTCTACATAAAAGAGTTTACTGGCATACAAAATTTAATTTCTTTTACATTGGGCTTTCGCCATTTGATTAGACAGAATATGGACAAAAAAAATCTCAAAATTTGCTTCAAGTACTTGAAGCTCTAAATATTGGACATAACACATTTAAAATATGGCATCAATCTGAGGAATCAAAGTAATGAAACTTTTCACAAATTAGTTGCAATACAGAATGTACCTACAAGAAAATCTATTTAGACTTATAATAAATTTATATTCTTGTACAGACATATGAATCATCTTTTAGCTTTCTTTCATTACAATTCTTGGATGAAAAGGCTTTAGTTTATTTTCTTGGACGTATAATGTACATGATCAAAATAATAAGTTGTCCAGACACATAAGTAGATTTCTAGCAATTCTGCTGGAACTGTAAGAAATTAATACTACTTTTCAAGGAAATGAAAAACAGATAAATTTAAAACCATTTAATGTTCTCTAATTTTCTTTAAAAAAATATTTTATCCTAACTTTATTAGAACACTGTATACAAAAATTTTTATATATAAATAATAACAAAATGGAATGTGAATCACACTGTCTTAAAATTTATGTTCCTCACATTAAAATATTTTAAATAAAGGAATCGCTATATTCACATACACATGGCCCTAAACTGACACAGATGTGGTGTAAATATTTCTCAGCTTGTGCCCTTGACAAATTTTCACAATTTCGTTTCCCATGAAGTGTATCACTATACAGAAGCTGAATTATTAACCATTAGGATAACTGTTTAATGTTACGGTATTGCCATAATTTCTGATAATATTATTTCTACAAACTGAAACAATTCATTATATCTTTTGGAGAAAACTTTGGAGGAGATTGCAATACTGATGAAAAACAGTACTGGCTATGCCTAGTTAGATCCAAGCCAGCAGTATGTTTTTGGATAAATTTGTATCTTTATCAAAAATATCACAATAGTATTACTTTCCTACACTCATAACAGAATAATATGAATAGAGCACTTCTTCAAAATTTAAAGAGTGCCAGCATAGAGCCTTAATTGTATGCACTGGTGTTTTTAAAACAACCTCCTACGAGGCTACCACTGTATTGGGAAAGGGTCTCCCAATCTATTTTGTGGTGAAAGCTCAGGCAGCCATGTGGAGATTGTGAAGAGGCCAATCTATTTGGGATGTGGTTTCAGGCCGGGCCAATACCGGAACAGAACGGTGATCACAATACACCGGATCTAACTTTTGTTCAGTTGCCCACCTCCTGCCTGTGGAAAAGGCTATAGAGTCTCGCAATGGAAGCATGACAGCCAGAATGGGACACCATGACTAAGGGAAGATCCCTGTACAAGTTTCTATGGGATCTGGGGGGATGGTATGCCTCAAGTTCATTTTTAAGGGCAACGGGTGCCCAGGTGCTCACCAACCATGCTAAACTTGAACCAATATCTGTTTTGGTTCCGCTTGGCAGCTGATGAGCTGTGCGTCTGTGGGAAGGTCCAGTCAAATGAACATGATGTTTGACTGCCCTGCTCTTGGGGGGGGGGGGGGGCAGAGACTGGGCCACCCTGTAACTTAGAGGTAGGTCAAGGGGAAAATTAGCCACTCACAAGCATCAGTAGTTTACTAAAGGGAAAAACTCCTACTGCACTGCTGTGGGAAGCTAACCTAGAGATTTATGGTTGACCATCAGCCAATTAAGTCTCCAAGCGCTTTAATATAGTGGACAGGTACTTTCTGGCATTCAGCGACCTAGGTGTGACAGTGAATTGCTGTCTAGATGAAGTAAATTTCAATTTATGGATGTCATACATATTTTTAGTAGTTGACAGGGTACGCCTACCCAGTTTAGTAAATATATGACAAGGTTGGGACACTTAAGCAGTGGTGTATGGCATCACACTTAGTCCACTCACGCTATTAGGTAAGCTCTACGAGCTATTTAGGACACAGGTCGCTAAACTGTTTCGAGGCTCAATAGCAATTTGTGGCACGACATTCAGTCTTATGCTTTAGGGCAACCAAATGGGGTGGCGGCGAGAAAAATACCAAACAAACCAATACACTCAACAGAATTTTTGCATTATGAGAGTACTTTACATAATTTGTTTTAAAACCCTTTATAGAAAAAAATTCTCTTTTTCTTAGTTTACCTAATTGGAACTCTATTACTACTTTGCATGCATTTTGTTAATTCAGCAATCTGTTCAAGATATTTAGTTAATTGTTGTTTATTGGAATGTAATATATATATATATGTATGTATATTTTGTAATCCTGGTTGTTGAGTTCTAATCAGTTCAAACTATATGGGTTAAGAAGACATCAGTATGGATTTCTGATAAAAACTGCCTTCCTGATTTCTTCTACCATGACCTGTTTTGATAACGAACTTTATTTCTTAACTAATTCAGTTTTCCTAATTCAGTTTTTCGTTTTATATACATAAGATAACAATTGAGCAACTATTACAACATGGACGTAGTCACTTAGACTTAAAAATTTAACTATTGACGAATTTTAACAAAATGACAATCAGCTGTTTATATATGTGTATGTATATATATATAATTTAATTATGTATGATTACAATTTTACATATGTTAAACACAATTATACTCCTCTTAAAGATGGGAGAATAGCTGAAAGAACTCAAGGAAAACAAATTGGAGTTTGGTAAGCTGTTTTTAAGTTATATATTATGTTTTTCTCTTTATATAATTATTTCAAGTAATTGTTTAATAAAGTTATATCATTTAATGTATTTGTTTTGATGTTATAATTGGTTTATTTGCTAAAATTGTTAAACAGTAATAAGTGAACCTACAATAGTGGTTTCATCCCATAGTAAGATCTAAGGAGTCTGTGCATTGAATGCAAGCATGTAATTAATTATAAAAAAGAAAACCAAATTTTACACAAAAAAACCATTTAAAACAAACATAACCATTTGTCATCTTTAATGATTATAGTGATTACAATATTGCTCAATATATTCAATATGTTAATTTATTTAATTATGTAATTACATATTAATATACATAAATTACATATTATGTTAATATGTAATTTTATTTAATATATGATCAATATATTAAACTTTTATAAAAAAAAAAAAAAATTATAAATTAACTAGACTTTCAACACCATGATAAGATGTTTTTAAAATTATTAAAACTAAGTTAATTTGGAGCGATTATATAACCGATTTAAGAGGCATGTTTTTAAAGTAAGGACCATTTTGAAATAAAAACACAACTGAAAAATATGAACAAACCTTATGACTTATGCAAAAAAAAGTTTTTCTTTGTGTATGTATCGTTTAACATCTTTGGCATATATTTGGCAAACATTTTTTAAAGCTCAATTCTTCAGTCAAAACTTTATAAAGTAAAGATCAGAAAATATTAAAAGACAACTGAGATGCAGTGAAGCACCAGTTTTTTTTTTTTTTAATTTTTTCATCAAGCTTTTCAATCTAATCATCCATTATTACATAAGACTGGCTGCTATGTTCTTCATCATGAATGTCTGTTTGCCCTTCTCAAAATGAATGGCACCACTGTTGTATTTTAGCATCACTCATAATAATTGGCCTGTGAATTACAGCCACAGAATTGTTTTGTCATAAAAAATCAGATTCCTCCTTGTAATTGACACTTGGCAGGATCACAAATTGTAACACATTACAAATGGAAGAAGATAAACAACTGACTACAAAATGAACTACTGTCACTAACAGCTGATATTGATTGAAATAACTGAGCAAGTGATCATTATGAACAGTCCATCTTGCCATAAGAAAGTACGAATCAATAACAAAAAAGTTTTTCTAGGTAATATCAAGAAGTTATGTGGTAACACTTGTACATTCACAACTGTTGATGCATCAACAGTGACAATACTAATTTTAGAAAATGCTATATTGTTTAGTATCAAATTCATTTAATTCCTGAGTAAACATCTTTTCATAAGAGTGAAAATGCAAATTTAAATCCATGGTGCTACACATCCTATTCTTTCAATACATTGAAAATATAAAAGAGTACTTAAGTCCTTATATGTTTACTATCTCAACAAAGTCATACCAATGTCACAATGTCTCTTCTCTTGATTTCACTTTTGGAACTCTTCATTTTGGAATTTAACATTTGACCCTACTTTCAATATTTTACTATAATACAACAATTCAAAGGCCACGCTATTCTTCTTCTTCTTCCTGTTCATGTTTCACAACAAAAATTACTACACTCTACACAAAATGATTTTTTAAGAATAATACTCAAATTATTAAAATTTATATTTAATACTAGCAGATTTCTTTCCTACATCAAAGCTCTTTTCGTTTGTCCTAAACTGCTTCCGATACCAATCTTATTTCCTCTATCTTGATAATTTTGCAACCTAAAAAAAATTCTATAACCTCTACCATAATGTGCTACTTATCTTCACATTTAAACTTTTAATTCCTTATTATCCTTCTTTCTGTTACAGTTTATAATCTTTCTTTTAATCTTAATAAATTTCAAACTAAACTTCTCTCCTAGCAATAAATCCAAGAGCTCAGCATTTCTTCCAAAAAGATAAAGTGAACTCTTTCCTATAAAAGAAAGATGTCATCGTCACTCTTATCTTTTTTTGTCTTCTTGGACAGCTACTCCAGTATTAAATTTTCCCACATGTCCTGTATTGTTTCTTTTATGTACAAGCTAAAAAGCAATGGATATAGACTATTCTTACCTTGCTTTTTTCTGAATAAAGAGTCCTTCATTATGTGAACTTAACCTATTCCAAATTCTTACACAAACTTTATAGATGTGTTCTTTCTCTATAATTTAAACCAATTTTCCATAAAATTAGAAAAATTTTATTCAATTCTAAATAATAAATTATATTTTTTATCTACAAATGTCATTTAGATGTCTTTGTACTTCTGTACATCACCCTTATGCTATTTCTGAGTTAGCTCTTATTTTATATTTCATCTAGTATATATTATATTTACTTTTACACTATCCCAGTGAGTATTTCTAATGCAACAGATGTTTGACTGGTAATGTAGTATTTTCCACACTTTTAGCTTCTCTTTTTGTTTTATTAATTTTATTTTTTAAATTGTATATACTTCTCCAGTCTCAAAAAATACAGATAAGAGGTACGGTAAGGTAAAGGGGATTTGATTACAAAACTGTATTTACAAATAACCTTCAAATTAACACTGTCCCTTTTAAAGTAATTTCCTTGAAAAGCTGTTTATCATCAGAGATGTTATTTCCAATTTTCATAACAATACTGGAAATCAAGTGCGATTGCTTTCAGCTAAGCTATCATGGCTGTTATTAACAGTTCCAAAATGATGATGTCAAGTGGATTTTCAGTTTGAGGAAAATAAATATGTCACAAGGACTCAGGTCTGGAAAATAAGCAGAAGCTGTAGAACTATTTTAAGCCCTTCTTGTTTAAAAACTCTGAGAAAGTGTAGCGTGGCAAAAGGAACTATTGTGATACAGTATTCAACTGCCTGTACTAGTTGGTTGCCCATGAAGAACCATTTTTACAGACTTTCACAACCCTCACAAAAGTAATTATAACTGACACGTTTGTCCTTCTAGCATAAATTCCCAAATCAACAATCATTACATCTATTTTCATTTGATTTTGTTGTGGAACACCAATCTAGAAGCAGAGTGGTGTTTATGATCACTAGTTTACATTTGGTGCAAAATTCTGAAATTCTATTTTTTAATTTCCCTGACCAACCCATTTCTCTAATGCTATTTTTTTCTGCTAAGGCATTTCAGTCTTTCATTACTATCAAACCTTTATTTGTAAAATATCTATCGTAATATAAACATATTTCTTTGAGATAATATTTAGGTTTTACTCTCTCTTTTTCTGTTAAGCCTCTGGAACCATCATAAGGTATTACTTCAGAGGATAATATGTATGAATGTAAATGAGTCTTATAAAGCCTCAGGTCAACCATTCCTGAGATGTGTGGTTAATTGAAACCCAACTATCAAAGAACACTGGTATCCACGATCTAGTAATCAAATTCATATAAAAGTAACTGCCTTTACTAGGATTTGAACCTTAGAACTCTCAACTTCGAAATCACCTGATTTGTGATGATGAGTTTTCTACTAGACCAGCCCGGTGGCCTACTACTACTGTTTAAACTTCACTTGATGCATACAAATCTTTTTATGAGGAAGTTTGATTTAAATTGTAAATATTATTTTGAATAATTTCTACATAAAAAATAAAGTGCATTAGCAAATGAAAAAATAAAAAGAATTCTCTTTTTATTAGTTACAAAAGAATACATTGTTAAATGTATGTTGCAGTGGTAGTGACTTCAAAAGAATGTCTGGCAGACATCGGATTGAGCTTCTGTAACTCAAGTTAACAGTAGTAGTATTTTACACTAATGTTTTCAGACAAAAATGTCTGAAAACCTTAGTGAAAGCACAGAAGCTGAGAATTAATCATTCATGCATATACACAAGGGTGTTTATATCACTGGCATCCATACTTAAGTTTGAACTAGGAACTATGATATGTGCTTAATGATGAAGGATCTTATAGGTAAGTTCTAGTATAGTGCTTCACAGCTAGAAGCAAATAGTGTGATATGATGAACACCATCAACAAACATAAGGGAGGTGTTTTATAAATATATTTTATAAAATGCATTTAACTCCTGTAGGTAAACTTTAAATGGTTGTTTGCCTTGAGGGTAAAACTGCTGAAAGTGCAATAAAATAACACAGAAAAGATCTTTTTATTAAAAATTAAACAACATAAGAGTTTAAATTTAAAAAATTACTTTCAACTCACCTGGTGGATGACCAGTTCGATGCATATCAGACAGACTCCCTGGCTGTTGTAACATGTGACCATTAGGTGGGAGATCACTTAGACGGCCCAAATAACCCATCCTCATTTCTATGTCTGAAAAAATCAATGAAAATAATCTTTAATAAATAAATTATGAACAATGTTTAACTACTTAATTAGTGATAGTGAGCCCAGCTAAAGTTAAATATTATTTAGATTATAAAACTTCTTAAAATATAAAGAAATAATAAAACACAGTAATGATATTGCAAAAGAAAGCAATTTATAAACCAAAAACAAAAAGTTACTTTCTGTATTATTCAACACCAACTGTGCTGAATTTTTCATTTCCAGAAAAGAAAAGTGAGAACTGAAATAGTTAAATAACTACTATCAATGCAGAAAGTATGTGAACTCAAATATGAAACTTTATAAAAGTAGAACTGCCCATCAGATTTTAAAACAAATTGTATCACCATTTAGATTACTTTATGCTGTGTTTGAAGTTATCAAAATTCCTTCTTTCAATTGCTTTACCAAAGCAATGAGTTGTTACCAAATAAAAATTCCTAATAATCTATATTTAGGAGTAAATATTATCAAATTTAATACTTATCAATTACAAAAAAAAAAAAAATGAAACAAACTGTTCATGTTTATTAATCATATGGAAACATGATATACTTTTAAAAATCAAATAATTCAAAAATGGTTGAAGGTACCACATTGTATACAAAACCCAATTCTTTAGTCTGAAAATAATGTATAAGTGCTGAATTGCAAAATGTTTGGTGACAGTACTGTATAATTTACAAAGTCATAGCTCATGTGAAAGACATTTCTGACAAAATTTCAATTTTAATGAATAACCTATGTCCTATATGTTATATTGAAAATTTCATCAAAATCACATGTTAAGTCCATAGTTGAAAATAATTACCTTGTATTAATTATGTAATATGTATGGACATTACCTAAATCTGCTAGACACTGTTGACATTGATGACGGTGCCTAAAACCATCAGTCAATGTCGATAATATATTCATTTCAGTCATTGCCAGTAACATATATTATTTATAATATATAGTAATGTACAAATTTCAAGTTTATAAATATTTTAATTGTTCATTATTGATTAATCAATTAAGTGTAAGTAAAAACTGAGTAGTGAAAATAATGTGGTCCAAATGAAAGCAGAGTGAATCATTTAAATTTTATATTACACCATCTAGAAAACGAAAAAATGTAAAATATTAGCAAAATTACATTCTTTTTTTTTTTTATAAAGCCAAGAAAAATGTACTTTTAGCTTTCACACTTGTAAACATTTTCCTCCTAAAAGCATTTTTTTTCGTACTCACGAAGATTTTTTGTATTTAAATTCATTTGTTTCTAGAATAAGACTTGAATAAAAATTCAAAATATCTTTAGATTTTGTTACAATACAGTACAATGTATATACAGCTTCAGAATTTTCTAAAGGTATTAAAAAACAAATTCATATATTTGGTCACAAAAAGTTTTAAATATCATTAATGAATGATATAAATGGGTAATACATATTATTTGGTGATAATATTAATGCATGTAATGAAATTTCTTAAAAATTCATTGTGTATTGTAATTATCCAAGTATTATTACAATACTTTAATTTATAGGTATAACACAGCATAACTTTTAATTAAGTTAATTTATATACCTGTTGGATAAGGTCGTCTAGGATCACCAGGTTGCCATGTTAAAGGTGCACAAACTGCATTAGAAGCACTAATTCTATGAGCAAATTTTATTAATTCTTCAGAAGGAACTGGCTTTTTATTGGCTCTACTAATTGACTGTAACTTTTGTTTAGCTTGATATATGGCTGTAGCCTGTTAAAAATACAATTTAACTGCTTATATTACATTAAATAAATAATAAAATCAAAATTTAATATATATATATAATACAAAACATACAGTTTAAGGAATAAGCAAACAATATAAACACGTGCGTGCGCATACACACACACACACACACACACACACACACACACACACAAATTATATAAAATATAAGCCACCAAAACACAGAAAATAGATAATTAAATTTATATTAATTCCCAATAACTGGTTTTCTCAGTATCCAGTATGTTCAGTTTGTACTGAATTCTTTATCTATTTCATTAAAACATATTCTTTTAATAATTCGTAATTTTATTTGAAATATTTTCCAAATTTTGAATATATTATGAGTGTACATGTAAATTTTGCTGTCCATGTCTAATTACAGTGTCGGTGGTTATATGTCATATAATATTAAATTTTATCAATATTCTAACAGTGGTCAGTATGATAATGAATAATTTGAATATGTTAATATTTTAGTTAATTCAATAAATAATACAAAGCATCATGCAAAAAATTCTTTATTCTATACATCAATGAAAAATAATCAATCTATGGTGTAAATGAACTGCTTTATCTTGCTAGCAATTGCTTTAGTATGAGTTATTTGAAGTGTAAAAAATACATGGAATTTTTATAAGACTACCTTTATTTTCATTGATAAAGATACTTTTCTCTATAACTAAAATGTATCTACAGTGGGAAAACCTGTATTTCTTCTTGAACATCATGTATATCCTGTAGCAATCATTATTATTATTGTTTTTTTCTCCTCCTTTATTCCACTTCATAGATTGAATACTCAACCACAGCTCACCAGCTTATTATTTACCAATTTCAATATTTACAAGTCTCAACAACTATTTAATTCTCTCCCTCCTAATCTTCCCTCTAAAAAATGACATTCCTAAAGCCCAATTTCATTTATTCGACCGTTCTTTAAACAATCTTAATTCAATTCATAATTATTATTATTATGGAAGGGTGTGGGGACAAGCATACATGGCACCTCAGTCACTACTGTCAGGGGAGAAATTACAAGCACTTGAATTTGAAACTTTCAAACTGAAGCACATATAATTGCTGTGCCAACAGTAATCTTATTGTGAACTCCTGTAAAACCAACTAAGTTAGTCCAGTTACATTCTTTAAGTACCAGAACTTTCCCAACCAGTTAAAAAAATCCACTACCACCACCACCAAAAGAAAGGCTTCAACACATTAGTGCTGAGCACTTGGTCTATGGATACATATAACCTGCTGACCATGCTTATAAACATGGGACAGTAACTTTTCTATTACTACTGGCGGAGATCAGCATGTTACTGTTGATTCAGCATCATATGTTGTTCATATAAACAATTATATTTTGTTACTATGCAATTTTTTAAAAATTACATTAAACGGGCTTTTGTAGAATTTTAAATTTACTTGATTTTTCATCACTTTTGAAACAGTAAGACTTTACTATTTCTCTGTACTAGTACTCTGTTTTGTATTTAATCACTGTTTATTATTATTATTGTGTCTGTGATTACTATGATTATTATTGAAATTTATTGTTATTGATTTATCTCATTTTATTTATGTTCTTAAACTAATAAATTGTAATTATATAAACATTTTCAATTGTCAATCTCTCAATATCCTGATCAAGCCGTGAACACACGACAGTATATTACTTTCATTAAAATTGACCTTCACCATTAGTTAAAAGTTTAATTTTTGTAATACTAATATAACAATTTTATTTTCAAAAATGCATCCTAAGCCTTCTACTTATGGGTCTTAGAAAAGAAAAGTGCCTGATGAATGCATTTACAAACAATTAGCTAACGTATTAGTCAACTGGTCATCAACAGACAATGAAGAAGGGGATGATGACAGAATGAGTTCTTGGCCACTAGTCTGCTGGGGGGAGGGGATTGTTGAAACTGCATCTGTTTCAGTAAAACAAGCTACCTTATTGCTATTAATAAAACAATTATTTATTAAATAGATTTATTTAATAAATTATTTGTATTTCAGTAAGCATTGATTAGACAATTATGTTTTACTTTTATTTTATAATTACATATTGATATTATTTTTATTTTAATTTAATACTTTGATGATTTATATCATTTATAACAAACTGTGCATATAAATATTTTCAATGCATTCATTAAAATATACAATACATTATTTTAATTTGTGTTAAAAACATAAATACTATACTTACTTTACTTGTATGTCAGATCTATTCTAAAATGTTCATAGGATTTATGTAAACTAATTTTCAGATCATAAACAAGGCAGAATAGATGAAAATAAATTGTAAATTAAATAAAAGATTCTAAATCAATTATTAGTATATGGAATAAATTGATGATTTATTTCATAAAAATTTAACAAACTTTTTATAAGTAAAATCCACAAATTTAGGTCTTTCTTTTTTTCATAAAATGTAGAAATAATTACTTTTATCTAATTAAAAAACTACAAAATTAGTTAACATAAATTGCCAGCATGAACAAGTTAGAAGTCTACAAATACACTCAACCACACAAGTGAAAGTTCAATACAGACGACATAAATCTAGTGCTTTTTCACATCCTGTGCACACCACACACTAGCATATGGTCATGTTTTTCGGTTTTTTTCAAATGTTTTATATTCCAAGAAATTTCTAAATGTTGATAACTAGTATACTTAAAAGTAAAAAAAAAATTCAGTGTGGAGGTTTAATACACTGATGAAAAGCCAGCAGTAAAGATATAAGCCACACAGATATGGACACACTTGAGGGGGCGAGCCGTCGAAGCTATTCGACAACAAAAACGGCCTTTTTCAGGACTACCATAAGTTAGTAAGTGCCACATGCCGTCGAAGCCAATTGGTGACAATATATATATACTTAAGATGACCCCTAGTAATCTTATTGACTTTCAAACACTAATTACTTATTGCAATCTGCTAGGCTACTGTCCAGTATACCATCAATGCAAATGCCTGGTTAATATTAACATTCGAGTTCTACTCTCAGCATTTGCCTGTGCTTAGGCTTCTTCAGGCATCTTTGTTCTTCTTTCTTATTCCATTCTCAGAACGGAATAAAAAATCCTCTTTTTCTGGAAGACTAAGAAAACTGTTTGAAATAAAAAATTACTTTGTTTAAATATTAAGTGGGAGGCGATAAATTTAATGAACTTAAAAAAAATATAACCTTTTCAAATAATATAATCTGCCTACAATAAATAAACGTAATGTAACAATAGTACTAAAATAAAGACTTTATTCCTTATCTATGATTCAGATATTAGATAATGCCTACTTTTGGTTGTCTTCTTCAGAAATTACCTAACAATAAATATGAAAATTTAAGTGCACATTAATTATCTATTTATCTTATTAAAAAATTTTTACTTCTATATTACAAAATTTAGAAAAGTTAAAATTCAACTTTGAGAAAAATGTAAATAGCCAAATTAATCATATTTAGAAAAAAGAAATAAAATTTGAATGAAACTGTACAGTAATTATTGAGAAATTTTGTTTGAAATTAAAAAAAATAGTAAATAAAAATTTTAATTTAAATATATATTATTTTGATTGAGATAAGGCATAAAATCTGGCATACTAAAAATGTTTACAGCATGGGAGAGTACTAATTAAATAAACCCATTAACTTCTTGTTTGGTAATTTTTTACTATTCTCCCCGCCTCTTATATATACTCTTCGATATTGAAATAAATTCCCTGAATGGTTTGCTAATGATAAGGAAGGAGGTCTTGAGAGTTAGAAAGGCATTGGACAGAATAGATTATTGCTATCAACTAATAAACCTGCTTATTGCTAGTCTGAAGGTCAATGCTTGAGGATTATGTAATTCAGTTGTGTTTATGGCTTAGTCATGTTCATTTGATCAGGCTTTTTATGCAATGGATGTGAGTTTACATAAGTTTATTGTTTTATTGGAAGATAGTGATCCTTGAGTATCAAATCGTTTTACAAAAATCTAAGAAATGTCTGGATTGCACAAATCAAATGAAAGAAAGGGAAACATCTCGTCACAAAAAATTAATACAGATGATTCTTAAGATAAAAAAATACAAAAAAAGTACGACAAAACAATTTCAAAAAATAAAAATGTGTGGTTTTTCCATCATATTTTAACTAAAACACAGGTCTGTTGATTTTTTATTTAATGTAAAACCACTACATCAAGATTTATTTATAATGAAATTGGCATATCTCATTGTTCACATTCATTTGTTTTCTTTGTTCTCTTGCTTAATGTAAACATCTGCGGTCATCTTATTTCTTTTTATTTGTTAATGAACCAGCTGATCTTAGAAATAATTATATGAATTTACTTTCCTTTAAGATGTATTAGCAACATCACTCAATTTTTATTGTTCTAGCTAGACATACTTAATATATATTTAAAATGTGAAACATAAATTAATTGATTAATAAATTAAACATAAATTATTATAACTCATTGCAATGTTTAATTAATGAGGTGTAAATTTTGAAGTAAATAAAGGAAGTGATTATTAATAATTGCTTATCCGACATTACTTAATGTATACAGTTTACACAACCAACTAGTTGCTCCACGGCTAAAATTGTTGTACACTTATATATATTATATATATATATATATAGACTGAAGTTCATGCTTTCATGAAGTTTGTGTGTAGCCTGTATTACAGAAGTCTTCGGTGATTAGCGGTGTGCAAGTAACAGTAGAAATAGATGAAGGAAAAAGAGATCATAGAAAAAATAACAGAGGAAACCTGACTGATGGTAACTAGATCTTCAGAGGTTGTTGAGCGTGGCAGTAAAATGTGTTTCTTTGTTCCAGTTCCAACTTACAGAAGAACTTTATTAGCAATAATCAAATAGTACATTTTGCCTGGCACTACTACTCACTGTTACAATTAGTGGCACTCCCTCCAACAGTCACTATTACTGACTTTTGGAGGTCTAATAATTGTTTGCGGTTCGAAAGTTACAACCACCTAGCCGTTAATCACTCAATAAACTTGTCAAACTACCTCATACACAAATGATAGTGCTTTGATATGGTAACGAAAAGCACCATTCAGACATCTGGCTGAATTCATATTTTGTTGACTCAATCCGAACAACACATCATGAATCTATACCTTGTTAAAAGCAATAGTTTTACAATGGTTTTAAGCACCAGCAGCAGCTAGACATTCTGCCTCTAACAGACTATTCCGAATCTTTTGAAGATGACTTTTAAGGTTGGTTATGCAAGGTTTTATTTAAAGTAAATGTTTTTTTTATTGTTTATACTCGTTTAGATTAATATATTTCAATATCAGAAAGTTTAGAAGCAGGATGAAGTTTAAACAACTACCCCTTGTTTCTTCTCCAGAACAAAAACTGATAGACAATCTTATAACAAAAAGGAAATTTGAATTTTGAAAACTGGCCTTTGAATTGGGAGGATTTCTAACTTCTAATAGAGACAAAGAACTACTTGACCAACTAGTATTGACAAACACGACATGACTTTATACTTCTTAGTTGAAGTTTAAAATATTATAAAATAAAATCATTAAAAAACAAATCGGCAAAATAAAGACAGTGCAACACTTACAACATAAGAAAAAAAAATGTTATAAGGAAAAATTACTGGTAATTATACTTATGTAAACTCAGTGCATAATCGATTTGTTATAATATTAAATGAGATATTTTTTAACAAATGAAGGTATAAGGCGTATATGTTGCTACAGTACTTATTCCAATTGAATATTAGTATTCATCTCAGTGGAACAATTAATATTTTTGTAATTAGTCTAATAGAACAGATAAATGACATTTGGAATAATAGTATTTGGGTATTCTAATCTTAGGTAAGAATCGAAACCACATTAAAAATTACTAATGTATAATATCAAGCAGTTATTAAATAATAACTGTTACAGATTAAGTAGTAGTAAGCTGGAAAATAAAGTGTAATGTAGGGTAAACTAACAATAAACAAATAAATTGGTAAATGGTCAAAGCAATGTTAAATTGATCAATTTATATTATATAATTTAAGTTTAATAATCAAAGATAATAATCTGATTGAAGAAGTTAAACATTGCATATAATTTAACTGGTGCTATTAGCATTTATGAATTAAAAACAGCTACTTTATATACAGAAATACAGAAACATTAGCAATCTGAGATAAAGAAAAGTATGCACTAAAAACATGCATCAATACTATTTAAAGACTTACTAATATTTGTTCAGCTTCTTTAAGTTGTCTTTGAAGCTGCTGAATATCTTGATCCTGTCGTTCAACTTGTATTTTTAAAGCTTCCATTTTTTGATTTATTTTTGCTTGTTCTGCGGCTAGATTTAATGTTTCTTTTAAATCATTATCTTTGGCTACAAGTAGTTCAGTAAGATGAAGCTGTTCAACTGCATTTGGTTTCTGATGTTTTAATGCTATGGTATTTTCAACTATTTCTCTGAAATATTTTAACATATCATATTTCAGGGTATAATAAATAAATAACAAACAAACATCTAATATAATTATCAACATTACGTTGGTAATTTTACAAATCAAGATTATTAAATCGTATTAGATATATGGTTATTTTTAAACATTTTATATTTTTATTAACAACTATTTGGTGCAATTTCTTGTGAAGGATTTGTTTTAATAAGGTGTGCTGCCAGATTCTCTATGAAACCTTCTGATAAACGATAATTAACGATCTGTTGAATTGTCAGATATTAGGTAAATTTCCACTTGCTTGATCTGGCACTGTTGCTTATTTGAATAAGAATTTTTTCTCTATTAAATACTAACCCATTTGCCATAATTCAGCTGAAGTTTATAAAGTAAGCTAAACAAATATGTTATATATATATAATATAGGGATGGAAATAATGACTAATCATTTATACTAGATTTATGGCTTAAAAATAAGATAAAACATGTTAGAGCAAGTGAATCAGTTCAATTTCCATTTTTTAAGCATTACAAATCATGCCAAAAAAACTGATTTAGCTAAAAATCGATTAAACTATAAAAATACAGTTTGTTTCCAACTATAAACTTATGAATTCAAAACATACATACTATCAAAATTGATCACTCAACTACAACTCGTTACAGAATCAGAATTTCTTTTATCAAACTTCAATTAAGATAGAAAAGGAAATTTTTTTAAAACATGAACTAGAGCTGAACTTTGCATGCT
This sequence comes from Lycorma delicatula, assembly GCF_047948215.1. Classification (NCBI taxonomy): domain Eukaryota; kingdom Metazoa; phylum Arthropoda; class Insecta; order Hemiptera; family Fulgoridae; genus Lycorma; species Lycorma delicatula. The sequence continues at coordinate 136,411,365 of NC_134455.1, forward strand.
ACGGTTGAGCAGACTATTCAAAATCAAATTGTACAGTAAAATTAAAAAAATTAAATATAAAATAAACTGAACTTGAATAAATATATACACGACCAGAAACATGAAAATTCAAAGATTAAAACTTAAAAAGAGAAGATAAAATCACAAATTAAGTATAATATAATAATCAAATATCAATCTCATTAAATCACTACTGAATGATCAAACTACAAACCTTTCTCAAAACTGGAAGCTGATAAAATGATAAAAGTGATGCACAATGACAATGTGTGAGTGCATCACCTAAATTATGGTTTGACTGTCGTGGATATTGCTAGAGTGTGATAGTCGTTTCTAAACGATAGAATACGCATTGTTTTTATATAAACTTTTTCTTGCTGTCAAATACAGGCATATGTCCTGTTGCAGCTATATCTATGTTTTTTTAATAATTAGAAATTAATTTTTTAGTATGAAGCTTAACACACCAGGATCCTAACCCAAAACTTTCTGAATCAAAGGCAGAGATAAGCAGCAGTTTGATTATTTTTTTATATTGATGCTTTATACAATAATTTTTTTTTTGTTCAACAGAATAAAACTAGTAGTTATTAAAATCAATAAATAAAGTTTTAGAACATGCTCTTACGGCTCATCTAATGATAAAAATCTTCAATCACTTAGGTACATAATAATGGCGAAGTTCGGAGTAAAAATTTAAAGATTCAAGTTACCTGAATACCAGTGATAATCCACACAAGAGAATTGTTTTCCTTTAAAAATGTAATCAATTAAAAAATAAAAAACTATTATACTAATGTTACATTAAACACAAGTTTACAATAGACAAATTATAATTTGTGTGTTATAACATAACCTTAATGTTATTTCTTTGTTAATAAAAAAGAACTGGACTACGAATTTTAAATGCCGGTAGGCAATTTCACAAGACAACGTAAAATTGAAAAAAAAAAAAACTAAGCATTTGTTAGTGATTTCGAATATTTGGCACCGCGCGGTGCCAAATACAATTACTGTCTATTACGTTATAGTTAAAATAAAACTTTACGAAAAAATAGGTTACATAAAATAACACTAATTGGTCTTATAAATTAAATATGAAATGTCTTAACACAAATATTAATAAAAAGAAAAATAATAAATTACTTTGTAATTAGTTCGATATCATCAATAATCGACACAAGTTTTTCTCCCGTACTGAAGCTACTTGCAGCCCTCGCCATTTTTAAACCGATATTAATGTTGTGATTGATCATATATTTCATGTAGTGTTCGACTAAAACAAGTAGTATCGATATATCGAGTTCTGATGAAAGTTTAGTTTATAAAAGACGAGTAATATATTTGAATCATTTTGCCTCATATTTTTTCATTGTTTTAATTCCAATAAAGTTGTCTTCACATTTGTATTTGTACTTAACTGAATCGTCTCTGATGCATTTTTTATCGCAGTGTGGACGATCCGAATATCGTTACATTATAATTTCTTGACATAGTTTACATCCAAATCACTTGCCCCTATTCTTCTTTTTTCTGTTAAGCCTTCGGAATCACTGTAAGGTATTACTTCAGAGGATCATATGTATGAATATAAAAGAAGTGTAGTCTTGTACAATCTCAGATCGACTATTTCTGAGATGTATGGTTAATAAAAAACCCAACCACCAAAGAACACTGGTATCCACGACCTAATATTCAAATACGTATATAAGTAGTTGCCTTAACTAGGTTTAAACCTTAGAACTCTCGACTTCGAAATCAGCTGATTTGCGATGACGCATTTAACCCTAGACCTAGATCCACGTTTAACCCTAGATGGGTTATGTTTAGAAAACTTATTTAACCTCTGGGTTCACCGTTAGGAATTGCTTCAGAGGGTGAAATGAATAAGTAGCGTGTGAAAATGTCATGCCTGACCTGGATCGAACTCGTGTAAAAAGCGTATTTGTTTTTATTTTGGGTGTGGTGAGTACAAAACGTTAAGCCATTATTTAATCTCATATTCTGCAGTGATATGAAAATTGTGGTACGATGTTCAATGAATATATCACAGTATATATTTCCTTTGTATAGGAACATGGATGTCATGAGTATCTATTACTTCGTGAGTTTAAATGAATTAAAAACTCCATAATTACCTCAACAAGTTCCTCAGGAAGAAAAATTATTATATAATTTGAAACCATGTAATTAATTTATAATCTTTAAATGTTATCACATCTTTTTACATACTTAATACAAGTGTTTCACACACTTTCCAGTATCTTTTAACTACCCAGCATATTAGGTAATTCCTAACATAAATAAAGAAGATAGTTAATGTAATAAATTAATAAAAAAATTATGCCAGAGATATTATTAAACATTTGCCAAAGATATTGCATATCATGATTAAAATCTAGATCAATGAATTTGTCATAAATTTTTGTCTTGTGACTTTGTTTGATATTTTCATACTCTGAAATATTTTATTTTTTGTTTACTTCTAATGAATTAAAAAATATTATTCTATCAATCTTAAAATGATTATAAACCTTACCGTATCATACCAATAGAATAAAAAAATTAATAATGAAATTTATAGGGCATAATAATTATTCAGTGGTCAACTATTATAGATATTAACTGCTTTTTTGTTAAACATTATTGAGTGGGTTGTTATTGTTATATATTATTTGTAATTAACTTGTGTGAAATCAGATAAATTTTATTCATTAGTTATTTTTGTATGTTTTTTACATTTATTGTAGACAGCAGTATTTAAGTAGCTAATTAAAACAGTTGTCTGAAAACTACTTTGGCATTACAAAAATTAGTTTTCTTCCTGATATAAAAATATCCAAGGCGTTAAAAAAAAAAAAAACAATTAAAGAATTAAATATTTTGGGCATCTTTTCTACAAAAAAAAATTTCTGAAAATCTATTTCTTATGCCAACAACTACTTTCCCAATATTTTTCTCGCCTGTGTTCTGCTGACACATTCTGCCCCATTCATACAAATTATATTTTTTTCACTTTTAGCAGCAACAGAAAATTCAAATAAAACCTTAATTTAAATGTGATCTTACAAAAAAATGAGAATTTTTCAGTAGAAATAAAAAATGCAACTTCTACATTTTCAGTAAAAATAAAAAAAATGAAACTTTTACATTTTCAAGGCTGAGTGGAGAGTAACAGTAGTTTTTATTTTACAAATAAAATAGATCTGTTCAATTGATGGTTTTGTTAAAACAATACTCTTTTAACCCTGAATTACAATATAAATTAGTATAACAATATTCATTTTCTTTATTTTTCCATATATATATCTCTGCAAATAGCTGCAAGTCCTAGAACAGTTTACAGTTGGTCTTGTTAAGTCTCGTGCAACAATTCCTTAGTCTTGTTAATTGAACTCCAAAAATAAATAAAATAAAACATAAGGTATTAATTAAAAGATATACATTTTCCACGTAACAAAAAATATATTAATAGCGATACTAACTTCTATACTGAAGGTCCTCAATTCAATGTTCACCAAGGACTTTTTGGAGTCTAATAATCAATGAATATGATAAGGTTAAAGAATTATTAGGTTAAATTAAGAAAATCAAACCAAATCTTTATTATCAGTAAAACAATAAAATCATTTAGTATGGTACATAGAATTCAAAATTGATTCAAAAAGTGGAGTTAATGATGTATAAATATTTTGCGGAAAAATTTCACATAATTTATTTTAAATGTTGTTCTGATACCTTTTTTTAACAAAAGCTTTCAAACTCATATTATTAACATAATGCTATTTTTATATTGCCTAACCTATATATATCTTCCCCCAGGGCATTTTGAACATACATATGTTCTCTAGCAGTGAAATGGACCAAGATAGATTTACCAAATGTAACTTTCAGTGAATTAGAATTAAAATATAAAGATTTGAAAAATAATTCTTTATGTGAGGTTAATATTTGAATTATTTCTTTACCTTATAAATGTCCCATTATTATACATGTACCTGTTACAATTTTTAGCAGTAGGTGCCCTAATATAAAATTAATTGGTTGGAGAGGAGCCAAAACTACAATGTGCAGAAAGAACTGGGTGAGGTAGGTTTCTATATCATGCAGCTCCTTTCAGGACATTGCGAGTTTGAAGCCTACCTGCAACAATTTGGCAGGAGAGTGTCTCCTATATGCAGGTACTGTGATCTTGAAGATACCGTTGAGCTCACCAATGCCAGCGGTGGGATGTGGTCAGACAAGATGTTGGGTTAAGCTGGCTTTCTTTGGAAGAAACAGTTCCATACATGTTGATAGGAAGGATGGAATAGGACAAGGTAGTACACCTAGCAACAACTATCCTGAAAACTAAAGTGAGAGAGCTAGAGAATGGATAGAGCCTGATATAGGACCCAGATCAGTAAGAGGACTGAAGATCACCCAGCAAGGAATCAGAGTTGCATTTAAAAGACCTAAGACTCAGATCAAGAAAGTGACCTGATGGTGAAGGGGCGAAGGACAGCCCCCTGTGGAGCCGATGTGCGGATGGGCAACGATGATGAAGCATGGGGACTGTGGAACCTTGGACCCTAAAAGCACCTCTTGGGCCCGTGCAATGCTTAAACTACAGGACTGGCCCCGAATCAGTGAGATAGGAGTTTTAGTCGGTAGGGTGTGGGTACACATAGGTTCTTAATAACATCTAGCCAAACCTGTGCGAGTCCAACACTCCCCCATTTATGGGGATTGCATAAATGGCATTTCTCAGACTCATCTATATATATATATAATTAATTAAAAGAGGCTGGGTCTACGATGGTTCTATGGAACACCTGTGCTTCATGAACTAATTCAATTATTTTTTTATAATTTTAATAACTTCTTATAATTTACATTGCTAAAAAATTTGGTCAGATCTTATAATGAAAGCTGCAACCTTTTCTCTAGCTTGAATTTTAAAAGAAAAACTATGAGTAGAAATCAATCATGAAATTAGGCTGTATTATTTTTGGGAAAGTGATTCTAATGTCTTGCTTTGTTATGTAAGTTGTATCTAAATTACTTTTTCAAATAATTTCCTCGTAACTGATTTTACGGATATTACTGTAGCTGTTGGGTTCATTTTGGAGCACTTTTGTAAAGAAGTTTAATATTGATTTTTTTTTTAATAGATCTGGAAAAATTAATTTTGTATGGAATAACTGATGACTATAAAACACTTGATGAAGTTTAATCAAAGAGGTAGATCAAAAGATCTAACAAATAATTTTAATACTGTATCAGAACAAAAAAGATAAATCATATTATCAACTACAATTTCTTTTTTTAAGAATTAACTAATATTGATCAGAAATGCAGGGAAAATTAATTTCTTTTAGAAATCTCTAACTCCTTTGATTTTATTTCCATGTGTTATATCCAGATGGATAAATTTCATGAAATTTATTAAAATTAACAATTTGATTACTCTTAAATTTACACTTACATAAAAAATTTTTAGGATAAGTTAATTAAATGAAATATATTTCCTATATGCGACATAATTTTTACTTGTAAAAGAGAGAAAATGAAGTTTAGATAACACTTATCCCACTATATTCAGTAACCAGACATGATATAAGTAGATAAATAAATGAATAAGCAGAATTACCACTATTATGACGTTGTAAAGTCATTCAGGTCTGTAGCTCTGGAAAGTTCCATCAGGAATATGTTGTTATGATGAGTATCCCTTTTGTTTTGATCATTAATCATTAGAAAATCGTTTTGAGATGTTTCCATGTTATGTTACATATCTTAAGTTTTTCAAATGATATTGTCAGTAACTACATGTTGAAGAAAGTATAAGTTTTACAAAAAAAAAGAAAAAAAAAACTGAAGACTAGTTTTTCTTATAGAAATTGCCATAAAAACATTAATGTTTGTTAAGGAAAAAACACTGAGATATAAAATTTTCCATATAAAAATTTGAGTGATCACAAACCAGATGTCTTCAAGAATACATGTTTGGCTCATGTAATATACATCAATGTTATTATTACAACAAATGGTAAATAAAAGTTATATCATACTACTTTGTTTTTCTCATAATATATTATCAAATATTGTTAGACAATTTGATGACATTTCTTCTATCACTAAAAAGTCATCATGACTGATAGCATTGTAATCTATACCTTCTATATAATTAAGATATTGTACAGAAATAAATATTTCAGTTAGCACATTAATCTGGAAAATAAAAAGTTTATTTCAAACCCGTTCGGATTCAACAACAAATAGGGAGACAATGCTGATCTTAACTGAATTAGGATGTACAGTCAAACACATGATGTTATCTGGGAATAGCAGACTGTTAATTATTTTGATAATTTTTTACACCATTATTTATACCAAAGTATCAATGCATAATTTCTGATTCCAATCTAACATCTTCACTTCTCTTATTGAAGCCCGGTGTGCTGTTTTAATTTTTCATATAAGATTTTTATTTCAAACCATTAGTCCTGCTTCATGTTCAACCTCAACCTCAAAACAATCTATCATCACATTTTTAATAAATATTTGAGAAAAAATTTAATACTACACAATTAGTTATTTTTTTCTTCAAATTTAATATCAGATAGCATCAATATTGTAAGTAGCATAAAAATCTAAGAATCATTTCTGGATTAATATATTATCATATCCTAACTATAAACATTTTAAAAAAAATTGCCTATTAAAAATGTTGAATAATACTTTGGTAAAAGGAAAAAAAACAATTTTTGTAAACTGAATATTTTAAGAAATAGTTTTCCTCTTTAAATGATTATTAAGAGAAAAACTATAAAACTCACATAAAAGTGACTATAAAACATTATTAGTATTAAATTGTGTTACTTTTAAATAATGATCAGTTATTGCAAATTTTTTCTCTTGATGTTGTTGGTAATAATATTTTTATTACAGCAGCAGTAAAAATAAAATTAAAATTATAAAGAAATTGGTAATTATTAATTGGGCTCTCAGTTAGTTATTATGAATTATCGGAGCCAGTCTAATTTTAATATTATTGATAAACTTTGGTTCAAGTAATAAAAACTTATTCACAGAATAAATTTTATTGCTTAAAGTCATAATTAACATTTGTGGAAAGAATGATTTATTTATTAGTTGTTAAAAAAGAGCAGTTATTTTCATAATAATTTAATTATCATAATTAAAATTACAGCAAAAATAAAATATATTAATTATTCCAATAAAAACGTTTTATTGGAAAATTTTGTAACTGAAACTTTTTTAAAATTATATTACCATTACGAAAATTTTTGTACACAAGTACAGTTAAAAAAAAAAACATTAAAAGTTCTATGGTTTGTTTTAAATTTTTTTATACTATTTATTGTTCAGTTGATGATGATGATACTATAGTGATATAACATCACCAATGAGCAAAAAAATAATTTGACAAATACTACATCAGTTTAATTTCTTACGAGCTGTCAGGTGTCCATATATACGAGTATATCCACCATGTTAATTTGCATAGGTTTGATGTACCTTTTTTTCCAAACTATAGGTGATATCATACTAATTTTTTCTTTAATTTAAAACTAGCACCTTTGTTTACAATTTAAGTGGAGAAATTTTTCATATTTGAAAAAGTATATTTAAAAAAAAAATATTAACATTTTTGAATAAAATTCATACTAAAACTTTATTTACTTCTAAACTAACAAGATTAAAAACAAACCATGCTTAAAATGAGCAGCTAGGTAAGCTGAACAGAATAAAATAAAATTAACTTGACTAAGTTCTCGAGCATAGGTACATTGAAAGTTAAATAGTATTATTTTCAGAAATCCCAAGTTAAACATAGGCTACTATAGAAATTTGTAAATATTTCCTACCATATTGTATCTCAGCTCCTTATGAAGGATTGTCTGGGTCCTCTTTCTCTTCATACTTGTCTTCCAATCTCCTTTCGCCAACAATTCTTTTCTATTTCTTCAATGTGCTTGTTGGCTTCTTTTATCCTTAGTATGTCACAAACTTCAGCCTCGCACCACAATTTTTATCAGGAAGAATTCCCAACTTTTCAATTATTCTAAATTTTACTATATTTCCCTCATTATAGGTAGCTATTGTTTCAAAACTACCTAGTTCCAATGTCTTTTTTCTAACAAAAATGGATTTGGGTAAACGGGACCATATTAGAGATTCACTTGCATTTTGTGTACATGCAGGTATCTTCAAAGCAGATTAGGATGGGCTAGGTCCCTAAAAATAGGTTTGATTAACTTCATTACATTTGTAGGAAAGTGTGTATATTACTTATGATAGTAAGGTTCTTTGTTGGGATTGGCATTCTTGCACCAATTTTTGGTGGGATTAGAACACAATTCATGGACTGGTAAGTCATCAGAGAACCCAAGATGCAAGTACTCTGCTTATAGTGCAGTTTTCATTAAGTCAAAATTAGTTCCAATATTTCTTCACGTTACCAGGCCATAGTAATTCTGAATCTCGTTTACAGCAACATATGTCTGTTGACCGTATCCTCCCGTTGTTTAACCATCCTACAGTTTAGTTTTACCAAACCCACCGGGTTGGTCTAGTGGTGAACGCGTCTTCCCAAATCAGCTGATTTGGAAGTCGAGAGTTCCAGCGTTCAAGTCCTAGTAAAGCCAGCTATTTTTACATGGACTTGAATACTAGATCGTGGATACCGGTGTTCTATGGTGGTTGGGTTTCAATTAACCACACATCTCAGGTATGGTCGAACTGAGAATGTACAAGACTACACTTCATTCACACTCATACATATCATCCTCATTCATCCTCTGAAGTATTATCTGAAGTAGTTACCGGAGGCTAAACAGGAAAAAGAAGGAAAGTTTAGTTTTACCAAACTGTATACTTTTGTATTTATTTAATTATATATATAAATATTATAATGTAATTATATATTTACTTGTATATATAGAACGATTACAAATTGCATGGCAATCTCTCGGGAGATTATTTTATGGCCCAAAATAAGAAAAACGTTCTTAAAAAAATAAGTCACAAAACGGTTCGTTAGCGAGTTTCGGCTCGCGAAACATTTAGCCCTGTTTTCTGCTCCCTCTGTAAAATTAACCGTACTAAAATTCTTAGGGTAGATTTGGTGCTTGCTTATGGTTTTTGATCTATGAAATTGAATAAATGTGGTCCCAAACTTTTATCTCTTAGGTTTTAAGAAAAAAACAGGGTGAAACACGAAAAAGTTTTTTTTTTATTTTGAATAAAATAAATGTTAATTTATCAATAAAACAAACAAAAATTTCTAGTTACCTGTATAGAGAATTTAATTTTGAGAAAATTAAGTAAATAATGTCTATAAAAATTAAACACAAGTTTGAGACGTTCAACTTTAATTTGAAACAGATCATACAAGTTGGATCGGAAAAATTATACGATTTTAAACAGAACAGTTTTCATGAATGTTTGAACAACTTAATGTAAATGAAAACAAATAGAAAACTTATCAATAACAGAAAAAATAGAATTAAAAAAATAAAAATCGCTTACTTTTTGGTATCTTCTAAAAATCATTAAATATCAAATTTGCTACTTGTTAAAGCTGCAAACATTTCTTCAAAGCAGTTGCTAATGTGACCGCCATTCTGTTTAATGCAGAGTTCATCTCGGCGAATCCATGTTAGCCGGGCATGCCTAATATCATTATCGTTCCTAATAATAGCGGTGGAGCTTCTATTATACGATTTCTCAATTCTTCTCGTACGCCAACACGAACGGAATAGTCTGACGACGTCATCCAACCCCAAAGGAAAACGCCTGCTGACATAAGATTGGGAGCACGTAGTAACCAATTTACTGGTCTGTTTCGACCAGTCCATTGCTTACTAAATGTGTTAATTTAAATGATTTATATCACGACAGTAGTGAGCAGGTGCGCCAACATTGAAAAATCACATGAGCACTCTATCTGCAAGTGAATTATTTTCCAAGAGTTCAGTCAGATTTATTTGCAAAATATGCAAGTACCGCTCTCCATTGAGCCTTGGCGGTAAAAAAGGGCCTATAAGATTATCACTAGGAAGATCACTCCACACATTAAACGAGTGCGTAGAAAAATGACTTGCAAGTCTTGGGAATTTTTTTCTGCCCAAGTATGTTACGATAATTTACAATGCCATTTCTTGTAAAACAGGATACATCAGTAATTAGAATATTACTGAGGAAATCGGGATGATGTTCACATTTTCTAATTAACTATCGACAGAATTTCATCCGTTTATCAAATGAGGTGGTAATAACTCTTGTACACGTGTCAAATGGAATTGGTATAAATGATGCTCTTGTAACGTTTGCCACGCTCTTGATTTCGAAACATGGATGTGGTATGAGAACTTTCTGGTGATTGAGGTGAGAGATAAGGCCGAACAATAACAGCACACGCACAGCTCAAATGAATATTTAAATTAAAAGCTACATTACACTTAATTGTTGATCAGCTGTCATTGCCAACCTCTGAAAAAATAAAAAAATGTTCATACGTTTCGGAGGGATCTTTCAAATTTATTTTTAGTATATTTGTATGTAAATTTTTCTATTTAAATTCGTATCACTTTCCCAAGCCAGTTTGTGTGTTTTGTTTCTAATTAAAGTTTAACTTCTCAAATTCGTGTTTAATTTTAATAGACATTAACTTATTTACATCAATTTTCTCAGAATTAAATTCTCTACAAAGGGAACTACAAATTTGAAACGCTCTGTATAATTAATAAAAATACAAGTTTCAAAAGTCTGAAGAATGAAATTACCTCATTATTCTTCCTCAGAATCTGTAATGGCAGTAGCGTTGTTATCAACTCCATCATATAGTCAGGATTCAATGAAGCTGTTTACTGGCATTTATTTATATATATCCCCATTCGGTCGCCCTAAAGCATAAGGCCGAATGTCTATGCCACGAACGGCAATTGAGCCTCGAAACAGTTAAGCGACCAGTGTCCTAAATAGCTTCTAGAGCTTACCTAACAGCGTGAGCGCTTTAAGCGTGGTGCCATACACCACGCTTAACCACGCTTACGTGTCCCAACCGCTCACTTGTCATATATTTACTTAAATGGGTAGGCACACCCCGTCAACTACTAAAAATATATACGACCTCCATAAATTACAATTTATTTCGTCTATATAGTAATTGGCTTCCACGCCTAGGTCGCTGAATGCCAGCAAGTACCTGTCCATCATATTAAAGCGCTTGGAGCCTTAATTGGTTGGTAGTCAGCCATATATCTCTAGGTTATCTTCCCACAGCAGTACGGTAGTAGTCTTTCCCTTAAGTAAATTACTGATGTCGGTTGAACATAGCAACCGCAACAAGGAACTACCACAGGGTACGACAATGCGGCTCTCGCCTCATTGACTTGTCGCTTGTGAGTGGCTAATTTTCCCCTTGGTCTCTTAGTTCCAGGGTGGCCCGGTCTCTGGCCCCCCAAGAGCAGGGCAGTCATACTTCAGGTGTATTTGACTGGCCCTCCCTGCAGACACCAGCTCATCAGCTTCCAGGTGGAACCGAATAATGTATTGGTTCATATTATATAAAACAAAATCGAGGCATACCATCCTCCCAGATCCTGCAAAAACTTGAATAGGGATCTTCCCTTAGTCGTGGTGTCCCATTCCAGCTACCATGCTTCCATCGCGAGGCTCTGCAGCCTCTTTCGTTGGCGGGAGATGGGCAACAAAATTTAGATCCGGTGCATTGTGATGACCGTTCCATTGCATAGAAACGCAAAGTGAACACAGAACACTCCACAGTGTGACTACAGCTGCACATCAAGTGTTGGGCAACTAATCATTCCATATCTCACTAATCTTGAATCAATTTCATTGATTTGTACCACAACCGAATTATTGAAATGGCTGCCATCAATTAGTAATAAGACTTTGCCAGATAGGTGGTCTGTCTGGCGATGTGGGCTGTAATATATAAAATGAAGAAACTGTTGATGATCTAATGGCTAACCAATGCAACATCATAAATAAACTATTCAATTCAAACTTTGTTATTTCAGAATAAACAAAATTAGTAAAGACCCATTGCTCTGTTACTTACTTGTTGAGATATAATTAATTATACAGTTCATTAGTCAACAGTTGTGTGCAACTTTTACAATGATTATCAAAAATGAAATCATTGCAATAATTTTTAATATTAGCTGGATATAAATTTCATCAAGTTTTTGATAGTGTACTTAGATTCTATTCAATAATCTGATAGTCAACTCAAAATCAGTTGGCTAAGAAATCAATTGATAATAAATATAATAGTTTTATACTAATTATTAAAATTTAAAGATTTTATTGAAGTTTTATTTATATGTACTGGTACTTTTAACAAAAGTGGCTTTCAAGGTCTTTTGGTATTGCGTTATTGAGTTGCAGTGATTCATAAAAATACTCTTTTATGCATTCTATTTGTTCTTAATAATTATTGACATTGGATACACTGAAAAATTTATATGACTCAAATCAGTGATTCTAATCTTGACAACTGATTTATATGATTTGAATCATAATGATTCATTTCTTCCAACCTTAGAACAGATGGAAGGCCTGCATTATCTGATTCTAAGTTCTGCTGTTCAGGCTGTTCTAAAATTTCATCATTGAGTTCAATATTATCTCTATCTAATGAGCCAATAAGATAATCATTATTATCTATAGGTTCTAAAATATATTCGTCATTCTCTAAATTATTCTCTGAAATATAACTATTTTCAATAATGTTATCTAAACACATTTCTAACTCAGCATCAGTCAAAATTCTGTTTCCGAAGTCATCAGCAGACATTTTAAGAAATAAATAATTATTTTAAAGAGCTTATATACAAATAATAACATTTGTAAAAACTTGTAATAATAATAAAGTAAGTCTTACATGTGACACTTTTAAGTTATGCAAGTTTAGAAAATATGCAGTACTTCATGCATGGCATTGTAGAACTACAACAAACAGAAAACACGAATTTCCTCCACAGAAATAAATAATTAACTTAAGGAAACCACTTGAATGTCTGAATTGAAATGCAATCAATATATAATTAACTTTTAAAAACCAGAATTTATACTACCAGTGACAATAATAACTCACATTCAGCCCACCCAGTCAACTAGACAACAAACCACAATCTTACTAAAGAAAGTATGTTTAAACTAAATACACAATGGATACCAGTGTTCTTTGGTGGTTGGGTTTCAATAACCACACATCTCAGGAATGGTCGGCCTGAGACTGTACAAGACTATACTTCATTTACATCCATATATATCATTCTCATTCATCTTCTGAAATAATACCTTGCGGTGGTACCAAAGGCTAAACAGGAAAAGAAAAGTTAAAAACTAAATACACGAGTGATCTAGTGAGTATATTATGAACTAAAAATCAAATGCATACGTTGTAAAAGCACAATAGGATGCAACCAGGCCTGTTTCTTAATTTGAATACTATATCATGGATGTTGGTGTTCTTTGGTGGTTGGGTTTCAATTAACCACACATTTATTTCATTTATTTACATTCAGACATATCATTCCAATTCATCCTCTGAAGTAATACTTTACGATGGTTCTGTAGGCTAAACAGAAAAAATAGAGCCTGTTTTCTTAAAAAAATAAACAAAGTACATATGTTTAATCGCTATGTTGTAGAAGTACAACACTGTGCAGTTAAGGGTTTTAAATAGATAAAAGAAGAGCTCAAAAATTTAAGCATTACAGGAAAAAATGTCTAGTTTAGAAAGAAGATCTTTGAATTAAAAGTTCCTGTAGATGAAATGAAAAACTCAACAGAGGAGAATGGACTGAAGAAAGAAGAGCTAAATAGTCTGAAAGAATGGAGAATTTCTGGAAGAAAAAGAAATTATTTTACAATTAAGATATAGCTTAAAATTGAATTGAAAAATGAACTACTTAATTTGACCACTTTAACCAGGAAAGTTATGCAATTAACTGCCTGCTTTATTTTTGTTGAGCAAATCAGGAAAAACTGTTAAAACTAAATTACTGTTAGCAAAAAAAATAGAACTAATTTTCTTCTAAAAATCTGTAAGTACTCATCAAATACTAAATAAAATTATAATTGTAATTTTCTTCCACATTCTCAAGACTATTGAATTTAACTGATCAAGAATAAATAAGCATACAAATAAAAATAAAATTATCATAAAATTTTATGATGCAGAAAAAAATATTTATCAATCAAATATAATGATCATAAAAAGTAAAACTAAAATTATCATAAGGTTTTATGTTGCATAAAAATGATATTTAGGTAAAAATGTTTACAACAGAAATAGGGTTTATTAAAAAGAAATCTTATGAAAATTAATCAACCCTTATTTTCTTCATAATTATATAAAATTATAAATATAACACAGTAGTGATACATTGCAGATTTAAATATATAGTTGAACCAAAACTGACTTGCCATCTTCTTCTTAGTGATGCAATAATACATTATGCTATAATAGTTGTGTAGAATTTTGTTATTTGGGAAGGAGAATTAATAAAGATGGATGAAGCAGGAGCAATATAAAATGCCGAATAGCACAGGCGAAACGAGCCTTCAGTCAGAAATATAATGTATTTACATCAAAAATTAATTTAATGTCAGGAAAAGATTTTTGAAAGTATATGTTTGGAGTGTCGCTTTATATGGAAGTGAAACTTGGACAATCGGAGTATCTGAGAAGAAAGGATTAGTAGCTTTTGAAATGCAGTGCTATAGGAGAATGTTAAAAATCAAATGGGTGGACAAAGTGACAAATGAAGAGATGTTGCGGCAAATAGATGAAGAAAGAAATATTTGGAAAAATATAGCTAAAAGAAGAGATAGACTTATAGGCCACATATTAAGGCATCCTGGAATAGTCGCTTTAATGTTGGAGGGACGAAGGAAAAAATTATGTAGGCAGGCCACGTTTGGAATATGTAAAACAAATTGTTAGAGATGTAGGATGTAGGGGCTATATCAAAATGAAATGACTAGCACTAGACAGGGAATCTTGGAGAGCTGCATCAAACCAGTCAAATGACTGAATACAAAAAAAAAAATTGCTCTGCCGATGTCTTGCGGCGCTCAGTGTGAGTCAGTCACTTCGGTCCTTGGCAGGGATTGTACCAAGGATAAGGGTATTGGAGTCCTTACTGCTATGTGCAAGGCCTGGGATGTCGGTATCATGGGTCAGGCAGTGCCTGATTCCCTGGTCCGGGTTAAATCTGTAGGAAGCGGCTGACTGGGAAGCCCAACTAGGATCAATGATCCCGAGATGCCTAATCGTCTCTCCACCCGCACCTTGTGACATATTAACTGACAAAATTATAAATTATGGAAACAACAACGTCCATCGCAGAAGATCCATGTAAATCCTTTGTTTAGGAGAACCATTTCTTCGGATGCAAAGCGAAGGAGAGTGAAGAGTTTACAATATTTGAAAAAACAGCTCGAACTAAATTTCAAATGAAAAGTGGCAGATCTATTTCTTATCATTTAGTAATCAGAAGAAAAGAAAGAGATTTTTTAAAGATTAGTCCCTTCGTGATAGCTTGAGGCGTTTCAAAAGGGCCTGTAAAGGAGATATCCATATCCATATCCAACCATAAACATTTAAAGAGAATTAGCAATGATGTATTACAAAAACTAAATATTAAGATTATGTTTACCATTGCAGAAAAGAGTATATTATTACTGTGCACTTCATGAAATAGTTTGTGGTGAGCAAATTCAGAGATTCTCCAGAATGCCTTTTTGGAGTCATTTATATCCCCTCCAAAGAAGTCTGAGCGAGATATACCAAAAATAAAAATTAAAATACAGAAGATCTCTTCTCAGTGAACTGTAAAGCCTGATATAAATATATTAGAAGAAAAGGATTTTGAAAGACCAATGATGGAGCCTCTAAAGGCACGGAGACCATTAAATGAGAAGCCAAGTACTTCAGTCACCCCACATACATTGGTGTGGGGTGCATATTGAGTCTTGACTCAGTTGCACTACTGATTGCACCATCTGAGCTGGTATCAGATATTGGCAGCAAGACATCCTCTAATTTCCTGTAGAGAATCAGAAGATTGCATCTCGGAGGCCTCAGATACCTTCGAATTTGACATTGAGACCTTCAGGAAGATGGAGAAAAGAAAAAAGAAAGGATAGCCCAAGGGCAAAAGTTGGTGATAAGAAATAAGAATGTATGAAAGTATGACTTTGCAAAAACTTTGTTAGAAATATTTTGTATTATAAGTGGCAAGGGCCTTTTTTTATATCCTTTTCATATTGTGTTTTCTATTTGGAGTTTTAATAACATTCTGTCTATTACTAGACGATTTATTTTGACTAGACTAGTTTCTGACTATGTTTCTAGGGTTTTTGTCACGGGGGAGAGGAGTATTATCTTTTTCTTCTTTTTTGATGTGTTGCTTAAACCTGATATAAATATATTAGAAGAAAAGGAAGGAGCTAATGACCATGGTAGTGGATGACCCTAAAACCTCAACAAAAAAGAAAATTATCTTCTGTTTTCATCACAAGTTTGTGGCAGAGGTAAAACCTTTGGAACAGAATCTTATTTTAGGTAAGCAAAGTAACCTGTATATTTTAAGTATGGAAAAATGACTTGTATTCAAATTAACTATTGTTCAGGTATTTAAGAATAAAAAGAGGTGTGTAGAATAAAAAAAAAAATAATTAATTAATTGTTTACAAATCTACATATTTATATTTAGGTGTAATCACCATCACTAGTTATGTTATGTATCTTATGTCATTAATGAGAAATTCAATCCAGCTATCCTTGATGCATTATTTCACTACTTGTTTTGTTTCATAGCGTTAGTACTGAAATAATATCTTGTCCTTTTTGAGGTTTGAAATAGATAGAGCTTGTTGAATGTTAAATTAGGCTTTAAAGTATTTTATGGAGGAAGAAGAAGAAGACAACTTTGTAATCTAATTTTCAAAAATATTTAGATTTATATGCATTGTTTTTCAGTCAAGCATTATGGTTTTGCAATCCTGTCAGTTATATTGATTCATGAACTGTACAAATACATTTCTGTGGTTGTTTCTAGGTTTCATTCTATTGAACAAAAATTAGTGTCCTCTGCTTCCATATATAATATGGATTCCATATTATATTGGATTCTATTATAATTCCATTATTAGTGTTTGACAGATGTGACCAGAAATAATAAAAAAAAGATTTAAAACAGCATTTTGAATTTTTTTAAAATATTTCTTCACTTTTCTCCTCGGAGTCATAAAGGTGCAACCAACTCTTGAGCTTTCATAATGTTAAAAGGGAACACACTCTTTATTCATGTAATAGACTCAAAAGAAGAGTTTTTTCAAAAACTGTTTTTCTTATTTTTCTTATAATTTTTCAGTAGGAAAAAAGTTTTAAAAATTAATATGAACTCATCAATGTCTATTATTTTTCCCAAGTAATGATGTATATGGTATTATTTATAAACCACGGTGAAGTTTGTCTTGTTTTTAAACAGGATTTCTTAAATGCCCTTTTGCTTTTTGCATCATAAATATACTAACTGATCCTTACCACAAATAGTGTATAAATATTTTCATAATCTATTGCAAAAAAAAACTGACTATTATAATTAACGATAAAAAAAGTGTCAAATGAATAGATTAGTTTAAACATATAGTGCTACAAGTGGTTCAGCACACAATTTTGTGTCTTATTAGAGAATGTCTGATGTATATATATATATATTACATTTTAGTATGTAAGCCCTAAAGTTTCATAAGTTCAAATTACATTTAAGCTAAATGTATGAGGGTCAGTCAGTAATTAAAGACATAAATTGCTCTGGAGCTAAAATGGTTTATCTAATCAGTATGACACTTTTTCATTTTTTACTATGAACTCCAGGAATGTTAATACATTTGTCCCATCTATGAATCAGCTTATTTAAGCTTGAAGCAAAGAAATCTTTGTCGTGATGTCAGAGCAAATTTAGCACATTTTCTGTGGCATTATCATTGCCATTAAACCTCTTACCATGTAGCACCTTGTTGAGTGGACCTAAAAAATGAAATCTGATGGCATCAAGTTAGGTCTGTATGGGAGTGAAATAGTACTATCCGATACAATTTTTCAATGGTTTCTTTAGTTATCTGAGCTGCGTGAGACCAGGAGTTACCATGAAGCAGAATGAACCCTTTGTGGTGAGATCTAGGGGTTTTTTCAAAACTGCTGGCTTCACTTTTTGTTGATAAGCAAATTACCTTAGAGTACACTGTTTATTGTTCACTGATCTAGAAAATTGGCAAAAACCATGCCTGATGCATTCCAAAAGATTGTCATCATGGTTTTTCTTGCTGGTGGTTGGATTCTGAATTTTTTTCTTGACAGGTGAACTCTTTCTTTTTCCTGTTTAGCCTCTGGTAACTACCGTTTAGATAATACTTCAGAGGATGAATGAGGATGATATGTATGAGTGTGAATGATGAAGTGTAGTTTTGTACATTCTCAGTTCGACCATACCTGAGATGTGTGGTAAATTGAAACCCAACCACCAAAGAACACTGGTATCCACGATCTAGTATTCAAGTCCGTGTAAAAATAGCTGGCTTTACTAGGACTTGAGCGCTGGAACTCTTGACTTCCAAATCAGCTGATTTGGGAAGACGCGTTCACCACTAGACCAACCTGGTGACAGGTGAACTCTAAAATCCATGAACTGGCATTTTGATTACGGTTCATAATGCTGACTCCATATTTCATCACAGGTTAAACTACTGTGCAGTATCATTCCTGTTGAAATCATTGTTTCAGTTCTGTGCACATCTTGTCACCTTATAGTGATCTATCAACTCACTTTAAATACATCTTGGGCTTGTTGGTGTTATGAACAGTACTGACAATTATCTATAATTTTTCAGCCATAATCTCAACTGAAATTCATAGGTCATCTTTATGAGAGAGTTTCTGTTAGTTTCAAGTGCTTGAGTTGAAACATTAGTTAGACATACAGAAAGGTGCTCCTCAATAATTGAGGTTCGACCGTCTAAATTTTTTCTACCCACTAGTAAAAGTTTCTGCAGTTCAACAACTTTTTTTGTATCGCTCGGTCATACGAGAGGAAATTTTAATCGATTTTCAACTTCAAAAAACCAAAGAAATCAAGTCTTTGCAACCTGTTCAACTAAGATGCAAACGTCAAGAGGACTCGCGTAAAATGTGATTTCGAGGTTATAAACAAAACAATCTTACTGAAACAGTTGAATCATCACAGGGTTACCAACTTATTGTGCTGAAATTGACAAAAACCTCTTATCAATTGTTTTGCCTTTTATATACTCGAATATATATATATAATAATAATAATTTCTTTTATTGCATATATATATATATATATTTTTTTTTTATTCAGTCATTTGACTGGTTTCATGCAGGTCTCCAAGATTCCCTATCTAGTGCCAGTCATTAATTTTCGGTATAACCCCTACATCCTACTTCCCTAACAATTTGTTTTACATATTCCAAACTGTCTGCCTGCGCAACTTTTCCGATCTACCTGTCCCTCCAATATCAAAGCAACTATTCCAGGGTGCCTTAATATGTGGCCTATAAGTCTGTCTTTTCTTTTAACTATATTTTTCCAAATGCTTGTTTCTTTGTCAATTTGCTACAACACCTCTTCATTTGTCACTTTATCCACTCATCTGGTTTTTAACATTGTCCTATAACACCACGTTTGAAAAGCTTCTAAACCTTTCTTCTCAAATACTCTGATCATCCAAGTTTCACTTCCATATAAAGTTACGCTTCAAACATTTAATTTCAAAAATGTTTTCCTGATGTTTAAATTAATTTTTGATGTATACAAATTATATTTCTGACTGAAGGCTCGTTTCGCCTGTGCTATTCGGCATTTTATATTGCTCCTGCTTCGTCCATCTTTAGTAATTCTACTTCCCAAATAACAAATTCTTCTATCTCTATAATATTTTCTCTTCCTATTCTTATATTCAGTGGTTCATCTACATTATTTCTGCTACATTTCATTACTTTCATTTTGTTCTTGTTTATTTTCATGCGATAGTTCTTGCGTAGGACTTCATCTATGCCATTCATTATTTCTTGTAAATCTTTTTTACTCTCATTTAGAATTACTATATCATCAGTAAAACATAGCATCTTTATCTTTTCACGTTAAACTGTTACTCCAGATCTAAATTGCTCTTTTACATCATTAACTGTTAGTTCTATGCAATGATTAAAAAGCAATGGTGATAGGTAACTTTCTTGTCAGACTTTCTTTTTTATTACGGCTTCTTTCTTATGTTCTTCAGTTATTACTGTTGCTGTTTGGTTCCTGTAAATGTTAGCAATTGTTCTTCTATTTCTCTATTTGAACCCTAATTTTTTTAAAATGCTGAACATTTTATTCCAGTCTATGTTATCGAATGCCTTTTCTAGGTCTATAAACGCCAAGTATGTTGGTTTGTTTTTCTTTAATCTTCCTTCTACTATTAATCTGAGGCCTAAAATTGCTTTCCTTGTCCCTATACATTTCGTGAAACCAAATTGGTCTTCTCCTAACACTTCTTCCACTCTCCTCTCAATTCTTCTGTATAGAATTCTAGTTAAGATTTTTGATGCATGACTAGTTAAGCTAATTGTTCTGTAATTTCACATTTATCTGTTCCTTTGGAATCACGACTATATACTTTTTTTGAAGTCTGATGGAACTTCCCCTTTTTCATAAATATTACACACCAGTTTGTATAATCTATCAATTGCTTCCTGACCTGCACTGCGCAGTAATTCTACAGGTATTCCGTCTATTCCAGGAGCCTTTCTCCATTCAAATCTTTTAATACTCTCTTAAATTCAGATCTCAGTATTGTTTCTCCCATTTCATCCTCTTCAACTTACTCTTCTTCCTTTACAACACCATTTTCTAATTCATTTCCTCCATATAACTCTTCAATATATTCCACCCACCTATTGTCCTTTCCTTTCGTGTTATAAATCGGTGTACCATCTTTGTTAAACATATTATTAGATTTTAACTTATGTACCACAAAATTTTCCTTAACTTTCTTGTCTATTTTACTAGTGATCATCTCTTTCCAGTTCTGAACACTTTTCTCTAATATACTCTTCTTTCACTAGTTCACACTTCCTGTTTATAGTATTTCTTAATTCCTTTTGCCCAGCCCATACTCACTCTCAATATTTTCTTCCTTGCCTTTTCCAATGCTTCCATTCCAATCTCCAACTATTATTAAATTTTCTTCCCCTTTTATGTGTTTAATTGCTTCATCAATTTCTTTGTATACATACTCTACCTCATCATCATCATCATGGGCACTTGTAGTCATATAGATATTAACAATTGTTGTCGGCTTAGGCTTAGATTTTATTCTTATTACAATGATTTAATTGCTATGCATTTAAAATACTCTACTCTCTTCCCTATCTTCTTGTTCATTATGAAACCTACTCCTGCCTGCCCTTTATTTAAAGCTGAGTTATCACCTGACCAAAAAGTCGTTTTCATCTTCTATTGAACCTTGCAAATTCCTATACATCTATATTTAACCTATCCATTTCCCTCTTCAAATTATCTAACCTACCAACCTTTTTTAGACTTCTAAAATTCCTTGCTCCAACTCTTAGTATGTTATTTTTTAATTTTCTGGTTACCCCTTCCTTAGTAGTCCCCACCTGGAGATCTGAATGGGGGAATAGTTTACCTCCAGAATATTTTTCCAACAATGGCCTCTTCATCTTGTTACATGAAAATGCAGAGAGATACATTTTCTTGGAAAAAAAGCATCTGCAGTTTTCTATTGCTTTCAGCTGCACAGTACTCAGAAGATTGAGTGATGTTGATATGGCCGTTTAAGTCCTCCTGACCTTCACCCTTAACAACTACTGAAAGAGCTACTACTCTCTTTCAGGAATCATTCCTTAGTCTGGCTCTCAACAGATACCTCTCCGATATGGTTACACCTTCGGTCCAGCTATTCTATGTCACTGAGTATGAAAGTCCCCTCACTATCAGCAAGGTCTCATGATGCATAGAGGGAGATATATATATTTTTTTGTATTTAATGAGATGTGCGGGCATTGACTTCTATGATCATTTAGCCCGAATGGAAATTTGTGCATGGCATGGAAAAATGCCATGCCTGACCGGGATTTGAACCCAGGACCTCCGGGTGAAAGATGGAGACGCTATCACTCGCGCCACGGATGCCGGCATATATTATATAGGGTGGTATTATCTATCATAGGGTAAACATACAAACACTTGAGAGTATTTCAAGGAGATAATTTTTAGATTAAATTATTATTTCTTTATATTTATATATAAACACTAGCGGACCTGACAGACGTTGTCCTGACGTGGCATTGTTCTGTAATAAATGCACAACACATAAATATAAGTAACTTATTTAAGTTAAAATTAGCAGGAATGTGGACGAAATTTCATTAATTAATATGACTATTATCAGTTTGTGATTGTTGTATTATTGTAATGGGTTTATTGATTAATTATGTGTAGTATGATTAATATTTATTTTCACTAAATATTGAGATGTCTGACGAAAATTGAATTAAAAAATCGAAACGCCGTAAAATTAATAATTAGTGTAATTAATAAATTTTGGTACTTACGTATTAACGCCACCGCAGCTACAGCTTTATTTAAAAACGAAGTAGTCAATCGGATTTCGGTGGAAAATGGTCCGATATAGAGTTTAACATAGATTCAAAACAGTCTCTTTATTAATTTTAATAATGGTTATTTATTTTATAAATATAATTTAACCAAACTTAACCTGAGCTCGCTTCGCTCGCTAACCTTGACTAATTAACAGGAGTGTTTTGATTATTTAAATAATAAATAATTCAATAATTACTGAATTTATTAAATAAATACTCAAAAAAGAACGGTATTAATTAGTCAAGGTTAGCGAGCGTAGGTTAAGTTTGGTTAAATTATATTTATAAAATAAATAAATATAAATAACCATTTATTAAAATTAATAAAGAGACTGTTCATTTTCCACCGAAATCCGATTGACTACTTTGTTTTTAAATAAAGCTGTAGCTGCGGTGGCGTTAATACGTAGGTGCCTAAATTTTCATCCACGTTACTTCTAATTTTCACTTATAATAATTTTGAAGTTTCATAACCATGTGATAAGCTTAATTAATCAATTAATTAAAAAAATAAACCACTGTAAAAAAAAGCAACGTTGTTAAAATTTTAGTAGAAATTTTTATCATTTTTCTCATTCTTTATTTTAACATCTATTTTACCAAATTTTAGATAATTGTAAATTAAAAACAATTTTAGAACATTTTTTATAAAATTAATCAGCTACAAAAATTATAACTTCAATTTTTTAAATATACTTTAAACTATAATTATTATACGTAAATTATATTTTAATTTTATAAATGTTATAAATTATTTACAAACTGACATTTTTATTTTCAATACTTCATAAGTTCATAGAATCAAATGAGAACTGATAATTTAAATTTGTAGGTTAAGTTTTTTTTTCCTTCTCTCCACAACCGGATATCCAATTAAGTATACTCAGTTGGGGAGAGTGTCCATATACTCTAAGGAGGCGTCCCCCGCCCACCGGTTGTGCGCCCGGCACGGCAGGTTAGCCTCCCCGGTCACAGATCTTTTTTTTTTCTTTTTTCTTTTCAGTGCCTGCCTCTAATTCCCCGTTTCGAAGGCGAGGTCCGGCTATGCCGTCCCCCACCCCCTCCAAGGGGAACCGGGACTCGGTCATGATGCCTGCCTCTAACCGACGATGCCGGCCCCAGAATCTCCGAAGAGCCCCGGTACCAACACCGCCGGCCGGAACTCGGTCTTTTCTTTTTCCTTCCCCACTCACAATATCCCCAGGAGTAACTAACTAGTGCATCAATTGTAGAGAAACCTTTTCTAAATCCATGTTGGTCTGGATGTAAGCAGTTTTTTGTATCAAGTTCTTCCTGGAGTCTGGTGGCTATCATACGTTCGACTGTTTTGCCCATATTATTAATTAAACTGATGGGCCGGTAACTTTCCTGTCCGTTATTCACCCCTGGCTTAGGTGAAAACACTGTCCTTGTAGTCTTCCAGCATTTTGGGAACGTTCGATGTTGTAGCCCATGACTGGCTACGTCCACAACTTCCCATGGTACGACCTCTGCCAGCCCCTTAATCACCGCCACCGGTATTCCGTCCGGTCCCGGACTCTTTTTGTTTTTTAGTTTCTTCATTGCATTCATGACTTCTAATTGGGTGAATCTAGCCCTGTCGCAGATGATTGTCTGATGGTTATCCCTCTCTTGTCTCGGAAACAGGACTCTCATTTGTTGTGTAGCCTTTTCAGTATTAAGGACTCGTACATGTCTACCTAACAGTTTCGTTATGATCTGGAATGCCTTTCCCTAGGGGTCGGCATCCAACTCTGCGCACAACTCTAACCATTTGTTGCGTTTAGACATTTTGATCATGTAGTTAAGTTTTTTCCTGGCTACCCTATATCGTTCTAACGCGAGATTGCTTTCCTCTGTCATTCCTGTGCGCGCTCGTATTCTTTGAGCTCTTCTCTTACTATTTTGCATCAAATTACGTTGTTCAGCAATCTCGTTAATCCACCAGTATACTGGGTGGTATCTAGTTGTATTCTGAGGGATTCTAGATATTTCATCGACAATTATTCTCTGAAATATATCAGGATCCATAAGTGTACTTGTCATTATTTTATTAGCTGATCTCCTTATTACCCGTTGTATTTGGTGATTTGTTAGTCTATATGCGTGGTTGTAATGATCTAGCATTTTGATCTCTGATGGTGATAGAGACTCGTCTATGGTCGCTTCCGGCTTCATCGTTGATTACTGAGCATTCAACTATCTTTGGATGAATTCTTCCATCGATTATAACCAAGACTAAAATGGATACATGTCCTCTGGCACTATAAGTGGGCGTTCCGTCATTTATACAAATAAAACCCGTGGTCTCCAAAAATTCCTCATGGATTCCACTTCTTGCGTTAAAGGATTCTGAGCCTGCTAACATAGTTTTGCTATTAAAATCCCCTAGGATTATCACTCGCTTACGTGACTGTGTGACGACCCGTTGTACACAGAACATTCTATCTGGAAATCCTCTATTGTGATGTTTGGGCTAATATATACCCCGACTATCATTAATTCGGCCAGCTTAACAGCTATAATGCCCTCATCTCGTAAATGAAGATTATAATCTTTGTAACCAGTTGTTCTCCTAAACGCTACGTCTCCATTTATATCTACAACCCATTGATTCCCGGCTACTGAGAGTCTGTTTGGCTCAATAGCCACGATGAAGTCGTAGTTTCCCCTATTGGATATTTCTTCAGTTAGATCGTGTGATAATCTGCTCCTATTATTGTTTATTAGCAGTACTTTAATCATGGGCCTTATTACAAACCGCACTGCCAGTCCTGTGTGTGTGTGACTTCTACAGTCCAGACATTTAGAGGCTTCACGGCAATCCTTTATCATATGTCCGGGTCCGCCGCAATTGAAACAAAGATTAGACCTATCTGGGCCCCTGCAATCTCTTCTGCCGTGTCCTACCGCCCAGCACATATAGCATTTTTCGTTTTCTGTTCTTATATAAACTCTACAATTGATCCACCCAACTTTCAGTCTTGAAGCTATCAGTTTGATCGCGCCTCTGTGAGAAATCACCACCGTGGCATTTTTTGTCTCGCCATATGCCTCTCTAATTGAGGTGACCCTATAGCTCTCATCAGTGCCAAGTACCCTCGCTATCGCCTCTTTTAGTTCTTGTTCCGATGTATCGCCCAGTAAATCTTTTACATGTACAACAGTTCTTCGGTCTCCTCTGGTTTTAACGTCTATTTGCAGGTCCGTCATCCTGTCTTTCAGCAGTGAGGAAAATTCCCCCGCCCTCTGGGTCCCCTTAACTCTCACTTCCATTTCTTGGTTCTTGCCTCTTCTTATTGACAATACATCACCGGCTTCGTCCGCTGTGACATTATCCTTCATAGTCTTGAGTAAGTCCGCATAGGACTTGCCTGGTCCTTTTACTACTATGGTCTTACTATCGTTAACTGGCAGTGCACCCCTTGCGGACGCCGATCTTGATCTGGCTCTCATTTGTTCCCCCAGGTTGGGTAGAAGCATTCTGGGAAGAGTTTTCCCTTTTCTCATTAAATAAATTACAATTTTTTTAATTAACTTGCCTGTCGGACCGGAAGGGATTACGAATACTGAAGATTCCAGCTTGCAAACCGTTCTTCTAAGCGCTTTGATAACATAAGCCGCCATGGTCCTGTCGCCTTTACTAGAGTCATACAACACTGTAAAACCTTGTGCCTGTTGCGGTGATTCTGTCCTCTTCTAATATCGTGGAATCCTGGAGCACCATTGCTCCAGGACTCGCACCAGCGTATTGGCTGTTGGACCTCACCGTAACTAGACCAATAAAATGACAGCTGTCCTCCTCCGGTCTTAAGGCGCTCACCTGGGTCAAGCGATTCATCACCCAGGTAGACCACCTGGATGACAGTCTGTCCATAAGCTGTTCATCGGACAAATCGGTATCTAAGATGTCCGACATTTCATTTTTAGACATCCCCTCGGTCTGTGTACTCTGATTAACTGTTTCCATCGATTCCTCGTTGATCCTAAGTAACTCTTTATATATTTCAGTCGCGTTCATGAGCTTTCATTACTGTCATGCTTGTTTTTCCCAAGTTCTGTCTCATTTGACTTAAAACATTGCCTAATTTATGCGTTACCTCTTTCAATGTTAAAGGAGCCTCCTCCTCCTCAGATGAGCCAGCTCTAGCTCTTTTGGCCCCTCTGCCTTCAACCACTTTCCAATTCTTTTTATCCTGAGTGATACCCGTCCCGCCAGTGCCAGTATCCATTACTTCAGACTCCGTTGTTACATGTTCTTTCCTTCCGCCAGTCCCTCTTGAGGGCCCGGCCACTTGTGAGGTCGTATCTTCAATAGGAAGTGAGCCCCTACGTCGCATTGTCGACGGGGGGTCCGGAGGTGGTTGGTGGGGGTAGGTAAAATGTATGATCACAAAACTGAAGGAAAAAATTTGGGCTGGTGGGTGGGGGGGATGATTTTGGGTTAGGGGGTCAGGATAAAGAAAAACTTCTGAAACGGATAGATATTGAAAACTTTTTGGGATAGGGGGTATATTACGGAAGTTATTAAGGAAAAACTGTAACCCCTTATAATGGCTCGAATAACAGAAAAAATTTACACACATCATTCTATTCACAAGAAATTTTAACAAAGTCCTCGTTTACTACTTTCAGTATGACGTAGACAGCAAGTACAAACTCGCTGTTTAACTTTGAAAATTTTATACTAATATAACGTTTAATGTATAACCTAAAAAAATAATTATTTCCAATAAAACAATTAATTAATCACTTCCAATATCCAAGATCACTTGTCACACTACTAAACTATAAGTATAACACTTATAACCTTTTTTATATGGTTAAAAAACCACTTAAATAACCAAAAAAAAACTATTGGTTATTATACTATAACACTATTTTAAGAAAAAAACAAAATAACTCAATTAATCCGTGTCCAAATCTCTTAAAACATTATGTCCGTGTCCATAAGTCATTATTCCACAAGTTTCAATGCACAAATCAAATAAAATCAACCAAAAAACCAACCAAAATGACCAAAAACGCGGAGCTATACAAAGTTAGTGTACACACTACGCAGTCCACAACTCGACTTGTAGGTTAAGTTCTTTCTTTCTTTCTTTCTTTTTCCTGTTTAGCCTCCGGTAACTACCGTTTAGATAATTCTTCAGAGGATGAATGAGGATGATATGTATGAGTGTAAATGAAGTATAGTCTTGTACATTCTCAGTTCGACCATTCCTGAGATGTGTGGTTAATTGAAACCCAACCACCAAAGAACACCGGTATCCACGATCTAGTATTCAAATCCATGTAAAAATATCTGGCTCTACTAGGACTTGAACGCTGTAACTCTCGACTTCCAAATCAGCTGATTTGGGAAGACGCGTTAACCACTAGACCAACACGGTGGGTTTGTAGGTTAAGTTGATTGTTATTGAATACACGTGTATACATCATTAAAATTCATGAAAAATCATGTAAAATACTCACGTCAATACTGCATCTTACAAATTTGCACAATGTATATTTTTTAATTACACTTTAAAACGTTATTTAAATAAATAATATTCTCAATAAGCGTGCAATTCTAGCAGATTCGGCAATGCTTCGCTATTGCTAGATTTGAGTATACATACAAATTAAATGAACACAATTGAAAGTTTCATAAAACTTTAAAAACAATGAACATTAGGAACTTCAAAAAAAATTAACCTTTCACTTTATAAAAGTCAGAAGGTAAATAAAACCAAATGGCAAAACAACAGCACTACTATCGGATTTAATTCACACCACTCTCTAATCAGAGTATTCGGTGGAAAATAATTTTTTAACGAAAAGGGTTGTGGCTGCAAAATCATTACGACTAATACTCAACATTAAGAAACTTACAAAACATTACGGAACTTCATAAAATTTAACCTTTCACTTTATAAAAGTCAGAATGTAAATAAATCCAATTGTCAGAACAGCACTACCTATAGGATTTAATTCAAACTACTCTCTAAACACAGTAGACCGTTAAAAATACGAATTTTAATGTAATAACAACATTAAGCTACGACGCAAGTAACTGATATGCGAAAAAGCAACAAAATAAAAACAATTCCTAGAATCCGATCGCACCACCAACTACCGGTTCTGACTGATATGCCAAAAATTAAAAAAAAATTCTAAAACGCGATCGCAGCGCTGCCTACTGGATTTAATTGTGAACATTAACCATCGCAAGATCAACAACACATAAACAAATTAATTAATTAAAAAAACATTTTCTATCGGATCAAATTGTGAATCAAAACCATTCTCGAATCAACTTAATCACACACAAAAAATTTCATCAAAACCGGTCCAGCTGTTTAGGAGGAGTTCAGTGACATACACACACACACAAGAAATATATATATAAAGATAAATATATATTAAAACTAGCGTACCCCGTCGCGACTTCGCCCACAATGTAGATGTAGCTTCACTCGCAATTTTGTTTTTAACAGCAAACTTATTTTTTTATAAATAAAAAAAATATTTAATCAACAATATTATATTTAGATTTTTTTTAAATCTTGATAAAACGGTAAATAAATATTTTTATGAAAATACTGAAGGAATA
The DNA here is from genome assembly GCF_047948215.1 of Lycorma delicatula. NCBI lineage: Eukaryota > Metazoa > Arthropoda > Insecta > Hemiptera > Fulgoridae > Lycorma > Lycorma delicatula. Next base: position 136,440,701 of record NC_134455.1, read on the forward strand.
TACGATAAACAATCAATTGTTGCCGAAAACTTAAATAAAGGAAAACAAAAAAGGAAGATAAGAAAATTGAAAATATTTGTTAGACTAATCCATTTTATGAATGAATAAAATGGTTCAATATAAAAGTCCAATAAAGATAAACAAAAAATGTATTACAATTCCAAATCTAGCATCTGCTCTATGGTTACTTGCGCTTCCCGTCACGATCAGAGGGTCATGACTCGCTTCGCTCTCCCTTCCCGTTTTCTCCCATTTCCTTTACCTTCTCCCGTTTCTCTTTCCCTTACTTCCCTTTCCCCTTTCCTCTTTCCTCTTTTATTTTTTCTCTTTTCCTTTTCCCCTTTTTTCCATTTTCCCCTTCTTCCCTTTTACCTTTTTAGATTTTTTACTATTTCCCTTTTACAATTTTTCCCTTTCTCCCTTCTCCCCGCGCGTAAATCGGTCCAGTAGTTTTTTAATCTATAGCAGACACACATATCAGAAAAATTGCAATGGAATCCTAAAATATTTAGTATAGCGTATGTTGCTTTTACGTCCAACAGATGGCGCTGTTAACACGAAATTAAATTTTTTATCGATTTGAACCCCTTAAAATCAAAATTTCAATTATACAGTTCTTACCATTATTCGTTGTTTAATAAATGAAATCGGGCCGGTAAAGTTTTGTAACAAATTTTTCTTTTCTTTGCCTATTATATGGAACGCTTAAACATTATTATCTATTATTGTATATCTATTGTCTATTCCACATATTTAACATGTATTTTTTAAACAAAATTCTAAATTAATAACAGATTTTGATAATAAAAATGTGGTGTCTTATCTTTTTTATCAGTATCGTTTTGTTAAAAACAGTTTCAGCATCTTAAAAAAAATTAGGGTTCAAGTACAGAAAAAGAAGAACAATTGCTAACATTTACAGGAACCAAACAGCAACAGTAATAATTGAAGAATATAAGGAAGAAGCCGTAATAAGAAAGGGAGTCCGACAAGGATGTTCCCTATCCCCGTTACTTTTTAATCTTTACATAAAACTTAATGATGTTAAAGAACAATTTAGGTCCGGAGTAACATTACAAGGTGAAAAGATAAAGATGCTACGATTTGCTGATGATATAGTAATTATAGCTAAGAATAAAAAGGATTTAGAAGAAACAATGAATGGCATGGATGAAGACCTACGCAAGAACTACCGCATGAAAATAAACAAGAACAAAACGAAAGTAATGAAATGCAGTAGAAATAATGTAGATGGAAAATATAAAATATAAAAATAGGAAGAGAAAAGATTACGGAGGTAGAAGAATTTTGTTATTTGGGAAGTAGAATTATTAAAGATGAACGAAGCAGGAGCGATATAAAATACCGAATAGCACAGGCGAAACGAGCCTTAATTCAGAAATAAAATTTGTATACATCAAAAATTAATTTAAACGTCAGGAAACGATTTTTGAAAGTATATGTTTGGAACGTAGCTTTATATGGAAGTGAAACTTGGACGATCGGAGTATCTGAGAAGAAAAGACAGAAGCTTTTGAAATGTGGTGTATAGGAGAATGTTAAAAGATAGGAGGATAAAGTGACAAATGAAGAGGTATTGCGGCAAAAAGATGAAGAAAGAAGCATTTGGAGAAATATAATTAAAAGAGAGACTTATAGGCCACATATTAAGACATCTTCGAATAGTCGCTTTAATATTGGAGGGACAGGTAGAAGGGAAAAATTGTGCAGGCAGGCAACGTTTGGAATATGTAAAATAAATTTTTAGGGATGTAGGATGTAGGGAGTATACTGAAATGAAACGAATGGCTGTAGATAGGGAATCTTGGAGAGCTGCATCAAACCAGTCAAATTACTGAAGACAAAAAAAACAGTTTAATTTATATTACAGAAATTTTTGTTTTTTTGAGCGGGAGAAATGATATCTGCAATACCCTTACCGTACGGTTTATAATTTCATTGTAATTATTTTGGATATCTCTACGTTTTGTTAGATTGTTCTTTTTTTATGAATTACTGATTGTTATGTTTTGGATTTATTATTAAATTTTACTGCCTTAGAACAAACAAATTGAATTTCATAACCAATTTTTTTTGTAGATCATTCACATCATACCATATTTTTCCTTTTTTAATAAAACTAGTATAATGGCCTTTACGAATCGAAAATCCGTGGTGTAATATTGCACTTATTACTTTGTAAATGTAACCGTCGATTTTTATCGTTAAATTCGATTTTACCAATCGAATTTATTTCTGTTTTATTTATTGGTTTTTTAATAAAACTAGTATAATCTCTTGTAAACTAATACTTCTAATTTATTTATTTATTTTGAAAGAAGTGTTGGGAATTAAAAAAATTGTTACATCTTCAGTACTTTCATTTACCTAACAGCATCTACTATTAAAACAAGCTGTAGTATATTTTCATTCAAATTTTATTATTTGAAGTATATTATCAAGTTTTTGTACGCTACCTAGTAACATCAAATATTGCTATCTAGCGGCGCGATTCGTAGAGGTACATTAAAAAAATGAATTAAACGACATATTCGAATTTCGCGGTTCATCAAATGGGAAAAAACGTTGTTTAACAAAATTCGAAGTATTTTTTTAAAGTATTCTGTATTAATAACCTAATTGAATTGAAATGTAATGTTTTCACGCTTATTTTTTCTCCCACTTTCATTTCACTGTTAGGTCATATTTAGAACTATAAACGTAGTTCGTCGATTCTTACCGGCGAAGTTCTAACGAACTCCGTGATAATATTTTTTATATATATATATACATATAAGGTCCGGCATATAAATTTGACGATTTTTTAGTAATTTTTATGTTGGCACCACTGTCAATGAGAAGGCGGGAGTGTTGTACATCGACAGGTCTATTCATACTATTTCAGTAGCCAGTATGTCGTGGTCGGGTGAACAACGAGTGTTTGTGATTGAAGCCTATTTTAAAAATAATGACTTGGTTATTGTAACACAGCGTTTATTTCACAGACATTACAATTTAAATCGACACGCGTCTGTTCCTAGTAGGAATATGATATTGTTGTGGGTGAAGAATTTTAGGAACACATCGTCTCCTTTAAAAATGAAACCAACAGGACAAAAACGGACTGTGAGAACGCCTGAAAACATTAACGCTGTAAGGTTAGCTTTTACGCGGTCCCCGTGACGTTCAGCAGCGAGACATGCTGCTGCGCTAGCCATTTCTGATCGAAGTGTACGACGAATTCTTCATGCCGACCTGAAATTCCATCCGTATAAAATGATGTGAGTGCAGCAACTTAATGCAAGTGTTCGGGCGTCTCGCAAAGCAGCTTACGAGGTCATCCTCAAAAATGTCCACCAGGATGCCATTATTCTTTTAAGTGACGAGGCGCTTTTTCATCTGTCAGGATTTGTGAATAAACAAAATTACCGTTATTGTGCTTCGCATAATCCACGGCAAATTCTTGAAAAACCACTTCACAGTCAATATGTTACAGTGTGGTGTGCGGTTTCAAAGTTCGGCATAATCGGCTCATATTTTTTTGAGGAGTTAAATCGCAGAGTAACAGTAAGATCTCATCGATACGTAAACATGTTGAATGAATTTCTTCGACCGAAACCGAATTACTTTCAAGGACATGAAATTTGGTTTCAACAGGATGGTGCCACCGCCCAGACGGCGAGAATCGCAGTGGATGTTCTGCGAGAAACCTTTCCGGGACGTTTGATTTCCCGATTTGGCGACATTCCTTGGCCAGCGCGTCTTACCTGATCTGGCTGTTTGTGATTTTTTTCTGTGAGGGTATCTCAAACATAAAGTCTTCAGTAGTCGACCACAGTCAATTGCAGACCTCAAGGAGGCCATTCAACGAGAAATTGAAGCGGTTCCACAAAAAAAAAATCTATGTAAGTAATTCACTACAAATTGCAAAAATTGATCTTAATTTGATATATTAAATGTTTTAATAGTACGAAACACAGTTTAATTATTATCCCTCAAAAATGGTCAGGTTTATATGCCGGACTCTGTATATATTTTTTATTTTTTGACTAAAAGGTGTACATTCATTTTTTATGTTTATTTTATTCTTTTTATCTGGTAATAATTTTGTATTGTTATTTATATTTATTTTATTATATAATTTGTTTGTAGTACCAACATAATTATAATACCAAATTTGATAAACAAGGAGTATACAGTCTTGTTTGTGAGGATTGCGACTTGATTACGTGGGTTTGACCAATCACAAATTCTCCTCCATTCGTTCAAAAGAGCACATAAATAGCATTAAAAATAATAAATCAGAAAACTCCAACTTTTCTAACCATATAGTACAATATGACCAAACTACAACCATAATAATTTCATGAAAATCTTAGATATATCTTATAAATATTATAATACTTCTAATTTAGAAAAATATCATATTTACTGTAATAATAAAAACTTAATAGGAAAAAAATGTTTAAAGATGATATATTATTTAAAAACATACTAAATATAAATTTAAAGAAATAATAATTTCTCCTTGATAACATGGTTCTGTTTGATTTCACTTTAATCCACCAGATTACGTATATTTTTCTTCAGTATACTGTTAGGACCGGACAGTCATGACTGTTTATATATTTTAACTTACGATTTTTTAATTTTTGACTTTACTTTAATATTTTTAACTCCTGATGATGACTTTCAAGTAAGCCGAAAGATCTAGAGCTTATCTCAATGTGCTGGAAAGGTGGATTTTATTAATTGTTAATATTATTTAATTAATTAACATATCAGTGGTACCATGTTCGAGAAATTAATATATATATGTAATATTAATATATATTTATAGACCTCGAATATATATATATATATGTATATTCGAGATCTATAAATAAAGTAATGAAACTGGTTCAGAAAAACTTTTTATGTACAATTCAATTATACATTGACTCTTATCACCTTTGAACTAGTTTCCTTGCGAAGCCAAGCAACGCTTTTAACGGGTTTCCCGCTCTTCATAGAGTAGTGTTAGAACTCATAAACCGGAATATCCTTCAGATGGTTAGTTAAATTAATTTTTGTTTTCTACTGTTCCAAAATGGTTTCCTTTGAGGTGTTTTTTTTAAATTCGGGAACAGGAAAAAGTCGCAGGGACTCAAGTCAGGTGATTAAGATGGTTGAGGAACTATAGGAATGTTTTTCTTTGCCAAAATCTGATTGAGAGTGCAGTGTGACAAGGTGCATTGTCATGATGCAGCATCCAGTTGTCTTTGATGGCTGGTCTCACACGGGTGACTCTTTTCCGCAGTCTTTTTTAAGAATTTCTCGGTAAAATTATTGATTTAGAGTCTGTCCTGTAGATAAAAACTCCTCATGGACAATGCCATTACTATCGAAGAAACAATTTAGCATGGTTTTGATTTCTGATTTACTCATTTTGCTTTTTTTGGGAAAGAGTGAGTTTCAAGTGTGCTACTCCTTGCTCTGGCGTTTGTTTCTGGATCGTACTCAAATATCCAAGATTCGTCACTTGTAATAACATTTTTTAGAAAATCAGGATCAGTTTCAATTCGCCCGAGAAGATCGCGGTACACTTCCACCCTGTTGTTTTTCTGTTTAACAGCGAGGTTTTTTGGGATCAATTTTGCACAAATTTTTTCATGTTCAACAATTCGTTTGTCAAAATTTGTTGGAACGTGGTACGGTTCAAATTCAATTGGTCTGCAATCACTCTGACAGTTAATCGCTGGTCGTACCGTATCAAGTCTCTGATTCCCTCAACATAGTCGTCACTTTTTGACGTTAACGGTCTTCCAGAGCGTGGATCGTGTTCAACTGATATGAAAATGCTTTAAACCATCTAAAAAATTGGGCTCGTGACCGAAAGTCTTCTCTATATGCCCTTTTAAATTTTCAAACGTTTCAGTAGCATTCTCACCGAGTTTAACACAAAACTTGATTGCACAACGTTACTCGTAATTAGTATCACTCATTTTTGTAACGCACAACAAAAAATCGTTTCAAGAAAAGTTTGTTTAGGTCTCACGTGGCAACAATAGACTAAAAATATTAATACCTAACATAAATCAGCTGTTCATGTGACCATACGATTACAGTAACTTTACAATGTTGCCACTTTGGCTGCCAAAAAAAAAAAAAAAAACTAGTCTCAATACTTTATTTATGTATGTGTGTATATTATGTATGTGTATTTGTATGTGTGTTTTTTCTTTACTTTTTCCTGTTTATCCTCCGGTAAATACCTTTCAGATAATACTTCAGAGGATGAATAAGGATGTTATGTATGAGTGTAAATGAAGTGTAGTCTTGTACAGTCTCAGTTCGACCATTCCTGAGATGTGTGGTTAATTGAAGAAACCCAACCACCAAAGAACACCGGTATCCACGATCTATTAATCAAATTCGTGTAAAAATAACTGACTTTACTAAGATTTGAACGCTGGAACTCTCGACTTTCAAATCAGCTGATTCCGGAAGACGCGTTCACCACTTGATCAACCCGGTGGGTTGTGTGTGTGTTTTTAAATTAATTTTATTTTTCTTTATTTCTGGCTATTAAAATCAGCTTACATGATAGAAAGCAGGTTGATAATTCTGTAAATTGATATAATTGGTGTTTATCCTGCTCCTAGTAGGTGTGGAATCAATTCCAAAATATACCCCCAAGTTAAATGTGTAATGAGAATTGAGTGAAAATCACTGAATGTCATGTGAATCCCAATTAACCATCACTAGTTTCTTCGAATAGAATTTCTTCAAAAAAGAAAATTTTTGTGTTTGCAAAGAAAGTTGAATTTTGTAGCTTGAGAACAATGACAAGACTGACTTTTATTCTAGTCTAAAACAGTATATAAAGATGTTCAAATTGTCAAATTGTTTAAACTGTGCTTCTGTAAAACTTGATTATGAAAGGCTATAGATATTATTAATTTTATTGATATTTAAATATGAACTGCGGGATAATAGTTTTAAAACTAGGGCTAGCAAAAATTAAAAGAAAGATGTATAAAAAAAAGCAATTAAAAAGATGTCATTCTTGACATTAATTAACCCAGTCAATCATCCCTTTCTCTTTCTAATGTAACTGCTGAGAAACTTGTCGACAACGATACTGTTGTTATTATAAGTAAATTATACCACTGAATTTAAACAAGGGCTGCAGTTTGTTTTTTATATTCTTCAACCATCTATCGTAAATAAAATAATTTTTTTTTGGAGGGGGAAAAAGGAGGTGGAAATGTGTTTACGCACGGTGTGTCGGGGGCTCCCACTGTATTATCCAACCGTCATCAGCAGATTACCGCCTAAAACCAACCCCTTTCTACCAGGATTCGACCCGGAACCGTTTAACACATTACTTCAGCCCGAGTCCTCCTATCCTAGCTTGGAAAGGCCGCTAATTAGTTTTCAATGCAATTCAGGTCCCCTTCTTGGTCCTAAGAATTCTGCCGACATATTGGGCCCACTCCAAGCTGCTCAGGTCACGAAGCATCATCGCAATTACGTTGTGGGGGCTCAGTTTTCTGAGATCTGCCTCTAGTGTTCCTCGATCTGTCGCCCACCAAGCACATTTGGAAAAGGTGTGCCCGGCGTCGTCCCGTACACCGGGGCAATAGAGGCAGTCGGGGGACGGCGATTTGCCTATGACGTGGAGGTAAGCGCCGAAGTAACCTTGACCCGTTAAAAACTGGGTAACGTAGTCCTCCAGTTCTCCATGCCGCCGTTTCTTCCACGGTCTGAATAGAGGGATAAGCCTTACGGTCCATCGTCCTCTGGTCTCATTTCCCAGGTCTCTTGCCATGGAAGAAATGTGCGAGTCCGTTTCTCCTTGGTGCTGGACTCCCGGTCTTCGCCTTCTGTAGGCTGCCCTGCGATCTCTTGCCAAAAAGCGGTGGGTATGACACAGGCTACCACCATTACGGCTGACTTGGAAACCGTCTAGGAAGAGGAAACTGGTCGGAAACTGACCAGGGGCTTTTCTGGCTTTCCATGACTGTAGAACTTCCTCCAGCTCCTCCATCGAGAAGAGTAGGAAGTCGCCCAAGTCTCGCTCGGCACGAACGAGTGGGCCGGGAACAAGTCTCGACGACGTTCTCCCCTTTTACTCTCGTCTAGTACAGCTGGTGACCGCAAGATCCCCAATCTTCGAGTTACTATCTTGTAATCCAGCTCGCAAGGGTCTGCGTCTACGGTCTTCTTCAGTTCTCGCCAGCAGCGTGCCTTACTAAGGTTAATGGCTTGACGGAGCCCTGGTTTTTTGTCGCTTTATGCTCAGCTGACCTGGTGTTCGCATAAGTGCGATTCCTTGCATGTTGAACCACTCGTCTTAGTCGAAGACATTCGACACAACTTCGCAGTCAACTGTGTCTACCAGTACACGGGTCGCTTCCGGTACCTTGATTTCCTGTGGGGCATGGGGGCGTCGCTTGCAGAAGCGATCAGCCGCATGGACGAAGCAACCATGGCTTCAGCGCCAGCGGCCTCCCCGATGGTGATGTTTTCAGAGGTTACCAACCTTGAGGAGACCTTTCCTTTGAATCTCTTAATAATAATTATAATATTATAATAATAATAAATAAATAATAATAATAATAACGATAATAAAAAAACAAAGAAAATTCCAATTAAAAAACAACATCTGTTACTATCAATATTAGCTGTAGACATTATTCATGGTCATTTGACCGTCTGAAGAGTAATGACCAAATCAGATATTATAATTTAATAATCACCAATTTAGAAGACTATAAGAAAATAAAACAACTAAAAGAATTTACCACATCCAACAGTAACAAAAATTATTATAAACAGAAACTATAAGAATCTGTAATTAAAGTCTTTGACCAGACCTATAGAACACAGAGTATAGTAAATATTCGTACTCCTACAGATCATGAATTAAACCCTACAATATGGTTTTATAAATAATTTCAGTACCATCAGTAATTAAATTCTTAAATTAGCGAAGGTCTGTACTTCCATGCAACCTTAAAGTATCTATTCATTACGGACCAGTCCTCACCATCAGAGTATCATAAAAACTCCTTATGAACCAGTTCAGTTTTATTAAAAGGTTTTCTTCATTCTCTCATAACTGGATATCTTGCTATGAAGTGCTTCACAATCTCATCTTCTTGTGTATTACAGAGCGAGCAGTTTTTCTCATATATAAAAGTTTACATATTAAGGGTACATCAGTTCTGTCTTCGCCTTAAAAACTAGTTCACAGTTCTAGTACTTTCATTGCTAGTTAATCAGAATTATAATTAGTCAATTCTGTGTATAGCATTTGTGTATTAGTATTCAATCATTTTGATGTATAGGGTGCAACGATGCTTTTTTCACCATTTTCCATATTAAGAGTAATCGTCATTTTGTCTGGTTGAAAAGAAAGTATATCTATACCGTATATATCATTTACTGTTCTTTTAATATCTTTCAATGCAATTAAGATTCAATTACGGTGTGAAGACAAATACAGACCAGGGTAACGGATTTCTACCAAGAAGAAAAAAAAGAGAAAACAGAAATGAAAAGAAGAATCCAAAAGGAGATAAAAAGGATTCTTTTTTTTAGAACAACGGGTCCGCTTAACAATCTGTTCTTTGCAATACAGACGGACAATGACACATCAAAAAGCAGTTGTGTGACCAAAAAGGTTACGTACAACATGTACGTATGTATGCATTCTTGTAACCGTCTCTCCGGATATCCTCTTCAATGGCATCGCAGAATCCCTCCACTTCTACCGTTTGGTCCTTCAGATCCGTATTTCAGATTCTTCCTAGTCCTTTTGTGCTGGTCCCGTCATTAGGTAAGGAATTCGATATCATCCTTCTTATTGGTTTCCTGAGGTTTTCGCATGGCATTCATGCAAGATTGTTTTAACATATCAACCGTGACAGTCCACCAATGGCACGTTTCCTATGGTGGCCTGCGTGACCGCTCGGTATGGTGAGTCTCTCGGTTGCATTTCCGAGAGACTCTCTGGGTCTGTGAGATCGATATTCTGTGAGGCACCAGAAATTTGGCCTGGAAGGAGACCAAAACCTCCTGATTAATTACAAGACGAGGAATCTTCTGCTGCCCCCTTCTCCAATGAACTGATGACATATAAGATCGCGTTGTGATCTGACAGCTTCTCGTTTTCCAGGACTTTCTACTCGTGGTGGAAAGCCTTTCATAGGTGGTGGGAAGACTTCAATTCCAGATTTTCCTATGCCAAGATATTTATGGCTGTTAATTTCCTTTATGCGATCTCCTCCTATCCATCGCTTTTCATATTTTCCCAGCTTTTTCCACCATTTCTAAATATAATTATTTTAGACTTCTTCAAGTTTATTTTTTTACAAAACCTTTCAAAATTATTTATCATTCTTTGCAGTGTAAGCCGGTCCGATGCCAACAACAATATATCATCCGTATAACTAACATTTTAAGGAAGATTTCATCTATTTTAAAGCAACGCCTAATCATATAAGTGATTTTTGTATAACAAAAATAGAAGGGAGTTAATGAACATCCTTGTTTCAGGTCTGAGACGGTTAAGAAATTCTCATAAACTCCACAGTATATATAAAATGTACGAGTATGTATGCAAGTGTGTGATTTTAAGATTAATATTTTCTCTCTCCTTCTGACCGTTAAAATCAGCTTACTTGATAAGTTGATAATCCTGTAAATCGATATAACTGGCCTTTATCTTGTAGAAGAAACCTTTATCTTGTGGCCTACATTAATATAGGCCACATTAATGTAGAAGAAACCAGTTCAAAATATACCCCCAATTGTGTACTTAAGACTGCATGAAAATCAGGAAATCATAGAATTTGAAACTCAATTGTCACTAGTTTTTTGAATAAAACTTCTTTTTGTTATTATCAAGTTATTTTCAAAAATATAGTTCAAACATTTGAGTCACTCGTTGTTTAGTCGTTAGACGGTTAAATATAATATTACAGAAAAATATGATGTGAACAACACATGACTTTCTTGTACACCTATTAAATTACATTCTAAAATGTATTTAAATTAATACACATTTTTTTTAAAATGAAAAATACATTCAATTTTATTTTATTAAAAACTTCTAATATTTTTTCATACTCTTTTTTGTTGATATTGAACTATTATTCATGGTAAAACTTTATTTACAATTAGAGGTTAATAATTATTAATAAATCAATATATTTAAATTAAAAAAAAGTTAAAAAAAACGGAGATGAAGTAGGATTCGAACAAATGTGTCTTTCCCTTCTAAGATCCAAACATTTCATTAATAAAAAATTTATTTGGCTATAACTCTGAAACCAATGAAAATAAGTACTAATTATGATATATCATTGAAAAGCTCTCAATGAGGGCTTATTACTGCAGTTAAGAAAAAGCCCAAAATCCAGTTTTTTCTTTTTTTGATTTTGGGCTTTTTGGACACTCTTGGTTCAATCGATTGCAATTAAAAGGGGAGGTGCACAACTAGATGTTACAATAGTCCTAAATCTAAAATTTCAACATGCCCGAGATGCTAATCATTTTTGAGTTATGCAAGATACATACATACATACATACTATGTACGTACAGACGTCACGCTGACTCTAGTCAAAGTGAATTCAGGGATGTTCAAAATGGGTATTTCCGTTGAAATGTGGAAACCGAAATTTTTTGCGATCACAATACTTCTTTTACTTCGTACAAGGAAATAAAAAAGAGTTTGTTGAAATGCCGGATTTCATATTTTCATTTTCTCTAACTTGTTCGTTTCTAAGTTTTCCATATAAATTGTATGGTCAAACCATCGATTGCTAAAATGATGGACAAAATTAAATTACTTATAAAAAAATTATCAGTAAATTATTTTTATGCTTTTAATTTATCACAATACATTATTTACATAATCTTCAAATTAAGGTAACTTGAATATCCCTTTGTAGTTTTGCATGTTTTTATACTACAACATGCATTTACTGTAGAATATTAATAAAATTAATATATATAGTATTTTTTAAAGAATTTTGTGTTTTACTTCCTTGTACAAAGTAAAGGGAGTATTGTGATCGCGAAAAATTTCGGTTTCCACATTTCAACGGAAATCATTTTGACAATACCTGAATCCATTTTGACTAGTTTTGGGTTGACGTCTGTATGTACATATGTATCTAGCATAATTCAAAAAACGATTAGCAGTAAGATGTTGAGATTTTGGATTTAGGACTGTTGTAACATCTAGTTGTGCACCTTCCCTTTTCATTGCAATCGAGTTGACTAAAAAAGCCCAAAATCCAAACAAATCTGGATTTTGGACTTAAGTGGTACTTATTTTCATTGGTTCCAGAGTTATAGCCAAATAAAATTTTAATGAATGAAATATTTGGTTCTTAGGGAAAGGCACAACGGTTCGAATCAGATTTCATCTCCTTTTTTTCTTTTAACTTTTTTTTATTTATTTAAATATATTGATTTATTTATTAATAATTATTTACTTCTCATTGTAAAAAAGTTTTATGATGAATAATTCAATAACAAAAAAAATAAATAAAATAAAAATAAAAATATGAAAAAAATATCAGAGGTTTTTAATGAAATAAAATTTTTGGTACTTTTCATTTAAAAAAAAAATGTGTAAATGTAATTTATTAAATTACATTTAATAAAGGAAATTATATGTTGTCCAGATTAGATTTTTTTTAGTGAAACGTATCATGTTTATAATGTATTTTTAAATTGTTTTATATATTAGAAACGACTGCATTTGTTATAAAAATAATTCTTATTAGAAAACCAGATATTATTATTAAATTAAATTAATATCATATCACTTCCTGCATGAATATTGTTTATTATCTTTTGAAAGAAAAATTACTAACAGAAAATAGAGTAAAAATAGTAAATATATAATAAAAAATTCTGGAAAACCATTTGATAAAATATCACGTGTTTATAGTTCATAATAACAGATCACTTCAGAAAGAGTAAGCTAATTAATTGTTTTACTGAGCTAATTTTTTTTTTTTAACTTCCGGGTCCACCGTTAGGTATTGCTTCAGAAGATAAGATGAATGATTTTGTAGCGTGTGTGAAAATGCCATGCCTGACCGGGATTCGAAGTCGGGACCTCCGAATGAAAGGGCGAAGGTCCCGGGTTCGAATCCCGGTCAGGCATGGCATTTTCACACACGCTACAAAATCATTCATCTCATCCTCTGAAGCAATCCACTTAAGCTGATCCACCTAACGGTGGATCCAGAGGTTAAAAAAAGAAAAAAAAATTGTTTTAGTTTAACTAAATTATTAATTTAATATTCTTATAATGAAATATACATTTGAAAAATATTTTTTTAATCATATATTTGTATAGAATTGCCTAATTTTCTTGTTATAATTTTAAATAATTATTATTTTTAGATTTACGAATTTATGACCATGTAAAAGACATTTTTATTACTTCTTTAAATAAAATTAATTAAACATAGGAAAATCAATCAATTTTCTCAAATATGTACAGTATATATAAACGATTCATTAAATAAATTAATTTACATATCAGTTTTCATCAAGTGTTAATAACAAAACTGTTCAGTTTGTAGAATGGCAGTATTTATTGCTTACGGTAAGTCAAAAATAATATTCTACAGGTAATTTAAACATATTACAGATGATCTAATGTATAATTTTTCCTTTTTACTTCCTTGTACGAAGTAAAGGAGGTATTGTGATAGGCGAAATATTTCGGTTTTCAGATTTCAACGGAAATATCCATTTTGACCATCCCTGAATTCATTTTGACTAGTTTCGGCGTGACGTCTGTACGTATGTATCTCGCATAACTCAAAAACGATTAGCCGTAGGATATTGAAATTTTTGATTTAGGACTGTTGCAAAATTTAGTTATGTACATCCCATTTTGATTGCAATCGACTGGACCAAAAAAGCTCAAAATACAAAAAAATGGATTTTATACTTTTTCTTAACTGTAGTAGTAAGCCCTCATTGAGAGCTTTTCAACGGTATATCATTAAGCGGTACTTATTTTCATTGGTTCCAGAGTTATAGCCAAATGAAAATTTAATTAATGAAATATTTGGATCTTACAAGAGCACATCGGTTCAAATTTATCGCCTTTTTTAATTTACATATATTGATTTATTAATAATTATTAATCTCCGATCGTAAAAAAAATTCAATAAATAATAATTCAATAATAACAATAAAATAAAATTAAAAATTTGAAAAAAGCAGTAGTTATTAGTGAAATAAAATTTTATGTGCTTTCTATTTTAATTCAATAATTTTTACAGAGGTTAATTATTATTAATTCAATATATTTAAATTAAAAAAAAAAGTTAAGAAAAATGTACGTGTACGAAGTCGGATTCGAACCGATGTGTGTATGGTTACGGATCCGACACGTTCTCACTCACACCACGTAACTACTTGAGCAACGTGAAACAAAATTTATATATGAACTAATATGAAATGGTGATATGGACACCACAAAAAAGTGTGATGCAATGTGGTGTCCACCACAATGCAGTTGTTTAACTATCCGCTTTATTAATGAATTGAAGGATCGTATCTCGCTTTCAAATGAACTAAATTTAAATGAAGTGCAACAAAAGTGTATGTGTAATTTAATAGGCGTAAAGGAATTAATGTAGTGTCTACATCAGATTTTTTTTAAACAACCGTGCCGTAAGTTATCACTTGCATTTAAGAGATTTCTGGATTTTCTTTTTATGTGGAAAAGTGATGAAAATTTTATTTCACGCAGGTATGTGGTGGCAAATGGTAAAAGAGTCTACACATTTCTTTGTTTCTTAATTTTGCTAATTATAAGCCGTTAATGAACAAAAAACTGAAGAGTACATCGAAGTCAACACATTAATACAGTGATTCCCAAACTTTTTCGAGTCCCGGCGCCCTTTTTCAATTAAAGTTTCTCCATAGCTTAAATAAAAGTACGACTACTTGTAAGAAAGCTATAAAAATAGATAAAACTCGTGTATCTTCATAATTTTTTTACTTTATTAACATTAAATTAATAATTATAAATGTCTTGGTTCAATTAATTATGAAACTTTTACAATATTTCGCGGCGCCCCTGTGAAAAAGTCGCGGCGCACAGTTGGGGAATCACTGAATACATATAATGGAATACATATAATGAAATAATGATTTTTGTTGTTAAACAACTTAATTTTGCAGTTCCTTAACGTTATATAGAATAAATAAGATTTAAATAAATTAAACCATCATTAGTTAATAACTTTTAATAGAGATTATTGGTATTAAAGTTTATACGATACAATGCACGACCACACAGTATGACAAAACAGAAATTCTCTTGCGAGTCGTGTAAAACCGAATTATTTAAATGTGAACAAATGGAGTATATTTACAAAAATTACTGAAGCTATAATCGTAATACTGGATTTATCAAACCAATCCTTTAAGGGAAGGTCCTTGTATAGATTTATACAGGACTTGGGGGGATGGTATGTCTCTCCTTTATTTTTAAGGGCAACAGGTGCCCAGGTGCTCTCCAACCACGCGAACTTGAACCAATTTTTGTTTAGCTTCCGCTTGGCAGCTGATGAGCTGTGCGTCTGCGGGGGGGTCCAGTCGAACGGACATATGATGTTCGACTGTCCAGCTCTTGGGGGGGCCAGAACTCAGGCCACCCTGGAACTTAGAGGTCAAGGGGAAAATTGGCCACTCGTAAGCGGCTAGTCAATGTGGCTTGAGCCGCATTGTCTGACTGTTGAGGGGGTCATCAGCTAATTAAAGCTCCAAGCGCTTTAATATTGGTGGGCAGGTACTTGCTGGCATTCAGCGACCTAGGCGTGGCAGCGAATTGCTGTCTTGACGAAATAAATTTAATTTATTGAATGCCACATATATTTTAGTAGTTGAGGGGGTGCGCCCACCCATTTTAGAATATATGACAAGTGAGCGGTGGGGTACGAAGTATGTGGTGTGTGGCACCATGCTTAGTTAGCTCACGCAATTAGGTTAGCTATAGGAGTTGGTTAAGACACTGGTCGCTAAACTGATTCGAGGCTCAGTAGTCGTTTGTGGCACAGACATTCGGTCTTATGCTTTAGGGCGACCGATTGAGTGGTGGCGGGAGAAATGCCATGTAAATCAATTATGAAATCAATGTCATCAGATGTAAACCAAATATCTCGTATTCCCTCTTTTAACAATCTTTGATGGAAGTATTCTTATTCTGTCCAGCTGAAGTGAAGCCGCTTGGCTTGGCTCGTGCTCGGTGGCTTTTGACATTTCGCTTCCACCAACGGTCATACCATATTGAATTCACCGGTTCTTGTTTTATATATAATAGACGATGACTTATGAAAATAAATTAATTTCGTATGAAACAGTGAGACAATTTATTATTCTACCTGATTGCACAGAATTCATTTAAAATGGAGTAAGCCTTTTTGTTTTTCTGATTTGATGGGGTTTCCTAAAAGTATTTATGATACCTCTTCGTGGGACACTCTGCGTCCCACGAAAAGGTGTACGCTTTTGATTTAATATCACTCGCCCATAGCCTCACCGATTCTATTGAAATTTTACAGCCCCCTTTAACGAAGGTTCTAAAAATTATTCGAGAAAATTTCAACCTTCTAGGGTTTATAGAAACAAATTGGCAGCTTTGAAATAAAAACATCAACTTCAGATAAACGTTGTTTTCTTTTTCCTGTTTAAACTCCGGTAATTATCTTTTAGATAATACTTCACAGGATGATATGTATGAGTGTAAATGAAGTGCAGTCTTGTACAGTCTCAGTTTGACCATTCCTGAAATGTGTGGTTAATTGAAACCCAGCCACCAAAGAACATCGGTATCCAAGATCTAGTATTCAAATCCGTATAAAAATAACTGACTTTATTAGGACTTGAACGATGAAACTCTCCACTTCCAAATCAGCCTATTTGGGAAGACGCGTTCACCACTAGACCAACCCGTGGGTTAATTTCAGGTAAAGTAAAATTTTATTCATTACAAAATAACTGGTAAAAATGATTAAAAAAAGATGATAATTAGAATAATTAAAATTGCCGGCCTCCGGGGCGCGAGTAATAGCGTCTCAGCCTTTCACCCGGAGGTCCTGAGTTCGAATCTCCCGTGTATTTTTCATACGCTACTAATTTCCATTCGGGCAAATGATCATAACAGTCGATGCCCCCACATCTCGTTAGAAGAAAAAATTATGTCATCGTAATTAGAAAAATAGATAATTAGTCGCGGTTGTGACTAGAGATCGGATTATATGCATTTGCATATTAAGCCCATTCTCACCGGTTATTGCATATTTTCCTTAAAATCTAGTGATGATGCATATTTTCGCTGTATTTACAATATTTTTCAGTAGAATACCTAGTTAATAAATGAAATCTTAAGTTGTAGCCGGCCAAACCTATTAGCCGCAACGCTCTTAGAATCCACTTAGCAGCCGCGTGTCTGTGGTTTTGGCAGGATAATATTATTATGAGGCGAAATAAAACACAGAATCACGCGAGACAAAGACGGACGATACCGTTCTACGTCGCGCACACCTACTGGAGCACTCCTCGCACTAGGCAATTAAATTACGCAAGTTATTGTTGACGCGCTCATTGCATTACTTTTTTTTTATTTTTTATTAGTTTTTTTATTTATTTGAGCAAAGTTTGATGTGTACCATACCTCCCGAAAAAAAGCGCCTCTTCGTAGATAGCTGACCAACCTGGAACATTTACATACGACGGAAATGTTTTATATTGTCGAGTTTGCGAGAAAAATATTTCGTGCAAAAAAACGTTTTAAATAGACCGACCGGCATGTCAAGACAAGTTTTCATATCGTAGGATTGCAAAAGAAAGGCTCACGAGAACAAATTATAACAGCGGCAAGTAGCAGTGATTTCACTTACAAAGGTAAACAAAAAACTACATTAACATGAATTTATGTGAAGCATTGCTTACTAATAATATTCCTCTTCACAAATTTAAATCCTACCTTCAAAGATTTTCCGCGAAAATATTGCTTGAATCAAAATGTACCAGATGAATCAACGTTGCGTAAAAATTATACCGACAATTTATCTATATGTTCTGGAAGAAATACGCAATGGACTCTAGGATAGCGTTATTTGGATTTCAGCTGACGAAACTGCTCACAGCTGTGGCCGTTACACTGCGAATTTAATTGTTGGTGCATTAAAACGATCCTTCTTCTTTCTATCTGGTTCCCTACAAAGACCTTAAAAAGAAAAATCATTCTACGATCGCCAGATTTGTGAATGAGAGTATTAAAAAAATATTTTATGAATCTTCTGCAGATGAAAGAGTGTTTATATTTCTGTCAGATGCTATTCCCTATATGATCGCGGCAGCCAAAGTCCTACAAGTATTTTATCCCAATTTGATTCATATGCCGTGCTTTGTTCACGGAATACATCGATTCGCTGAAGAAGTACGATCTACGTTTGGGAATGTAAATAAACTGATTTCATCCACAAGAAAGTGTTTCTTAAGAAACCTGCTCGCAATAAGGCTTATAAAGAAAAACTATCAAATGTGCCTTTACCTCCCGAATCAGTGCTTAGTCGATGGGGAACGTGGATTGAAGCTGTATTGTTTTACAATGAACATTTCGAGACCATCAAAAGTGTAGTAAACGACATCGATAGTGTAGCGGCTATGGTCAGTCCAAGGAAGCATTTAAAGATTCTAGTATTAAAAAAAATATATATATATAGCTGTGATTAGCATTCATTTTTCCCACATACCTGCGAGTGTTACAGGCTTGAAACTCAAGGTTTGGCGTTGACTGAATCTATTCAGTTAATGAATAAAATCCGCCAAATGAACTCCGCATTGCCATAGGTATTCCCGTGTAAACTTAAAGAAAAATTTTAAAACATTTTCAACAATATTCCAGGCTTTGAACCTTTGTGTCGAATTGATAGTTTTATTAATGGACGGGTGAACTTTTGCCAGAAACAATAAGTCCTAACATAGCACCCAAATTCAAATACTGGCCATATCTCAGTGGATGTGAAAAGATCCTTTTCCACTTATAAAAATATTTTGAGTGATCGAAGACACAATCTACCGAAAATTTGGAACAGTACATGATTGTCTACGTTAACAAACGTTAACGTAAACTTTATAATTTACGTTAATAAATAAAAAATGTTATTTATTTGAGATTGATGTTTTTATTTCAAAGCTGCCGTTTTGTTTCTATAAATCCTAGAAGGGTGAAATTTTCACGGAATATTTTTAGAATCTTCTTTAAAAGGTTTATAAAGTATCAGTAGAATCGGTGGGGAATGGACGAGTAATGTTTAATCGGCGGAATTGGAAAGCCATTAGTAATAATATACGTATTATAACTGTGTAATATCCGTATAATGAGAACTAAGGCTAGGGAGGAGATGGAAGATGAAGAGGACGATAGGGGCGACGTCGAAATCGGAGATTTGGGGTTTCTAGATTAGGGGTTGAGTGGATAGCCCCTTTCAGGAGACGTGGGATGCCGAGGTGTCTCACGGCCTATGAGTGAAAGGGAACTCCAGGGGATTTGTTAGGGGGTTAAAATGAAAAGACCAGAGTCCCGGGTGGAGGGTCCTCTAGCGGGCCCTCCACTTAGAGGCAAGGCATAAAGGAAGACCAGATTCCCGGATGGAGGTCCCTCTAGGGGGACTTCCGCTTAAAAGCAAGGCATTAGAGAAGACCCAGTCCCGACCGACCGGGTTGTACCTCTATGCTGGGAACGGCATAGCCGGTTCCAGCATGGTCACTCGGGAAGTTAGAGGCAAAGGCATCCTTGGGATTGAGTCGTGTTTCTCCGGCCTAGGTCCGGTCCTAAGGGGAAGAAGGGATGGGAAAAAAGACTACATTTTTGGTTCTGATTTGTTGAGAGATTTTTAAAACTTGTTAAACATATTCTTCTAGTAAATTTTTGAATTTAGTGATGTTTTGAATATATAATGTTGAAAGAAATGTAATTTAAAAAAAAAATATTTTAATTAATTTTTCAGTTATGGCAATTACTTGCTTGAATGTCGCTGAAAGAATCTTGGGAGACAGTGAGTATAATGTTTTCACAAGTTCTGTCGATCATTTCGCTGCGAAAATCTATGATGTAAGAAAAATATTCTTTAATATTAATAAATTGGTTTAATTGCTCTTTGTACATTTTCGTCTTTTTTAATTTGTATATGTTCTGAACTTTTCACAATTACAAACTTACCTCTTATAATATTTACCATAACAGTTAAAAAACGATTCCCTTAATCTTTGTAATAATAGGCGATTAAAATTTAATTTTGTACTAATGATAAATTACTTTTTAAAATATTACAACTCTGTTAAAAGCTTAATTTTCATATACAAACTGTACTTCAAGAAAATCTCTTTGAAGATAAGCTTCTTTATCAGTAGAAATGTTATTAATTAGACTAATGTTAAAGTTATCAGGAAAACCCCTTAGTACATAATTAATTAATACATCTATTCTGGGTTGTGTTTGATTACAGGTTAAATAAATGAGCTTAAATTAATAATATACGTTTATTCAGTATAACCTTTTATTTCTTTTTCCTGTTTAGCCTCCGGGAATTATCGTTCAGAAGATGAATAAGGATGATATGTATGAATGTAGGTGAAGTGTAGTCTAGTACAGTCTCAGGTCGACCATCCCTGGGATGTGTGGTTAATTGAAACCCAACCACCAAAGAACACCTGTATCCACGATCTAGTATTCAAATCCGTGTAAAAATAACTGACTTTACTAGGACTTGAACGCTGGAACTTTCGACTTCAAAATCAGCTGATTTGCGAAGACGCGTAGAACAAATCCTACTCTACTAAAGGGCATTTATATGTGTGTCTGTCTGTCTGTATGTGTGTGAATGTCCATACCCCTTAGCTTAGCACTGGAATGTACCGATCACTAGCGAAAAATCGGGATTCGTTAGTACATATCGTGGTGGTGGTGTGTATACTTGTTATATTATTGTATATAGATATATCGTATATATATCGATATACATGCGAAATATATATTCATAGCATATTTTTTTATTTATGTGATTGTTTTTCTTCATAAAATAATGAACTGTAACTGAAACGTAGACACCGGAATGTACCGATCATTAGCGGAAACCCCTGATTCATTAGAATCAATTTCTAGAGTTAAATTTCTAATTTAACTTTCGATATTGGTTTGCATGGCATTTCTCTCGCTAGCTCCTAGAGCTAGCCTAATTGCGTGAACGAACTAAGCATGGTGCCACACACCACTTGCTTCGTGTCCCATCGTTCAATTGCCATATATTCTAAAATGGGTAAGCGCACCCACTCAACTACTAAAATATATATGCCATTCAATAAATTGAATTTATTTCGTCAAGACAGCAATTCGATGCCACGCCTAGGTTACTAAATGCCAGCAAGTACCTGTCCACCAATATTAAAGCGCTTGGAGCTTTAATTGGCTGATGACCATCCATAACTCTCGGATAGCTTCCCACAGCAGCGAGGTATGTGTCTTTCCCTTAAATAAACTACTGATACTGGTTGAACAAAGCAAGGGCATCAAGGAACACCCACACGGTCCGACAATGCGGTTCACGCCACATTGACTCGCCGCTTATGAGTGGCCAATTTTCCTCTTGACCTCTTAAGTTCCAGGATAGCCTGAGTTCTGGCCGCCCAGGGCTGGGCAGTCGAACATCATATGTTCATTCGACTGGACCTCCCCGCAAACGCACAGCTCATCAGCTGCCATCAATCTGCGTCCAATAATTTTCGTTATATAAATTTTCATCTTCAAAACTAAAAAAAATATTTTTACACAAGAGGTAATCAATTTTGGATATTTAATAATCCTATTTCGAGACTCCGCCCGGAGGGCGTGCAGTAGGCATGCCTCTCCAGCTAGTAATACATATACGGTAAGCATTTACTCGAATAGTGTACAATATATGAAAACCTATCAAAGACGTATGAATTACGAATTAATATTGCTGATGATTTTGAAAACGGCAAAGAAGAATGCCTTTATTTATGCCAGCGGATAACGGAACCGAACGAGATGCAAGGATAGAGGGAGATTTATGTATCTTTTGACTGATCGTAGAACTTGGACATATTTCCATTTCCAGGTGAAAAACTTGAAAACGTTTGTGGGTGGGGGAGAGAAACGAAAAAGGACCCAGCTCAGATATTGAAAACACCAAAAAAAGATGAAGGTAGAATATTTTTCCGTAGTTAATTGTAAATGTAAAATACGCATGTCTTTTGCTGTGTAAAAAAAAGGCCTAATAAAATAATTAAAATATAAAACTTCAATTTTTTATTTTGGTAGCGTCTCGGTATTTCGTGCGAAAGTCCAAGTCCTGGGTTCGAATCCCGGTCAGGCATGGAATCTTTACATACGTAACCACTGGGTTAATGACCATAGTCTTTGATACTCGCACTATCGCACAATCAAAAAAAAAAAAAAAAAAATTAATGGGAGAAGTCTACCTCACAGAGAAGGTTTCTTTCTTAAAATATATGAAAACAGCGCACCGGGCTCTTGTAGCGGTTAACTCGTCATCGCAAATCAGCTGATTTCGAAGTTGGAGTTCTAAGCTTCAAATCCTAGTAAACGTAGTGACTTTTATAGGATTTAAATACTAGATAGTGGATACTAGTGTTCTTAGGTGGTCAATTAACCAGACATCTTAGGAACGATCGACCTTTTTTTCCCCTCTACTCCTCCAGGTTGGACCAAACTGGTAGGTGTAACTCCACCTGAAGGAGAGTCCGGTTACTCTAATGAGCCTTCCCATCTATCGGCTGTATATCCGGCATGGTTGGTCGGCTCACCGTTCAGCTCTTTTGAGGAATCTTCTTTTGTGTGCCTTTTTGACGTCGTGTCCGGACAAGTCTGCCAAACACCGTGCCAGGTCTTTTCTCTTAGTGTTCAGCCTCTTATCCCCTGGAGTCCCCAGAAGTTCATTGGTACTGTAACACCTAGGAGTGCCAGCCCTCGCCTCTGGGGCTGTCCTTCCCTACCTTATGCTAATAGCTCAGGCACCGCTCCTCTTGATCCTTGCTTTTTAGCACTTCCTTAACGAATGCATCTACTCTTCTCCATTGATCTTCACTGTTTAATATGAAGTCCACCAGGTCGTCTGGTGTACACTGAGCAATTCCAGCCCTATTTTGTAATGTATTACATCATCGACATCTGAAAACTGTGTGTTCCACAGTCTTCCTCCTTACAAAACATACATGTCGATGACTCTCGTTTACTTCTGAAATAATACCTTACAATGGTTCCGGAGGCTAAACAGAAAAAGAAGAAAATATATGAAAAATGATATAAATATATTTTTAAAATTCACAGCACAACCCTTAATATAAGGGTGGTAATGAAAATGAGGCTACCTGCTAGGAAGCTAATATCCCAGCAAGGAATTGTCTCATAGTAATGGTTTTTTGAAATATTTAAAAAATCAAGGTGTATTATCTAACGTATTAGTAAATCTTTATTATTTTAAAATTTATTAAAAAACTAGCAGACCCGGCAATGCTTCGCTACTGCTAGATTTGCTAATATATATATATATATAGATTAAATTAACATAATTGAAAGTTTGATAAATCATTAAAAAAATTAACACTACGAACTTCACAAAATTTAACCTTTCACTTTATCCCTTTATCATTTTTCCATTTCCCTTTTCCCCTTTTCACCATTTTCCCTTTTTCTATATTTCCCTTTTACCCTTTTCCTTTTGCCAATATTCCCTTTTTTATTTTTTTTCCCAATTTTTCCGTTTTCCCCGCACGTAAATCGGTCCAGTAGTATTTTAGTCTATAGAGGAGATATATATCAACATTGCATTTAATATATAAATATATATATATATATATATATATATAGAGAGAGAGAGAGAGAGAGAGAGAGAGAAGAAGAAAGTCTGTTTGTATATTTGTTTGTTTGTTTCGTGAATAACCGGCGTCCCCCTAGCGGATAGAGTTTTTGTAAAAACTTTTATTTTCATGTATCATATATAAATATATATATATATATATATGTTCTGAATATGATTCAAATCGGTCCTTAAATAAACTTTTTCTAAATATCTCAACCTCAGTGCCACCTAGCGACACTATTTTTCGCAAAAATATCTCTTTTCACGTAACTAATACATTTTCTGAATATGAACCAAATCGGACCATAAATGCAACTTTTCCAAATATCTCGACTCCAGCGCCATCTGACGGGTCCATTTTTTGCAGAGGTATCTACTTCCCTTTAAGTAACATATATTCTGAATATGAGCCAAATCGGACCATAAATACAATTTTCTGAAATATCTCAACCCCAACGCCACCTAGCGGATCCATTTTTTGCAAAAATTTTTTTTTTCACGTAGCTAATATATATTCTAAGTATGAGCCAAATCGGAACATAAATACAATTTTTCTAAATATCACGACCTCAGTGCCACCTAGCAGGTCCAAACTAATTCAGAAACTTCGAGAGCGTGCGCACAACTCGCCAAAGTTTCATCGCAATCGGATGAACGGTTTAGGAAGGCATAAGAGACATACCGACAGACAAACATTCATTTTTATATATATATAGATTTGTAAGAAACATTAGGAAAATTACTAATTTCAGGTTTCAATTAAAAAAATAAAATGTTCAGTTCGGTTTAATTGCTTGCCCATACGTCAGATAATAGACCTTGAAATTAAGAACATTTAAAAACAAATTTAAGGCTCTAGCCATTATAAAACTTAAGATATGACCTTTCTACAACAAAAAATCAATATTCGGAAATCGCATATTAAAAATGAACAGCACTTCTACGCAGCTTTCCTGTGTGTTCTTAGTTGATAATAAAATTCTTATGGTCTCTATGTACAATTTTCTTTCGTAATACTAATTAATTTCAATAATCTTTTCATTTTTTTGTGCTGTACTTCACATTACAATATTGTTTGATTTGGGATGATACTCACCTAGATACATTTTTCTCTTCTTATACATATTACATTTTATGATGCGAGTATGATAAAAATTGTGGAACTGAAATATTTCTTCTTTTTCAGGCTGTCGCTAATGATGATGAGAACGTACTAATAAGTCCATTAGGTTTAAATCTTGCTCTTACGGCTTTATCTGTTGGAACAAATGGAAACACACTTAATGAATTTAGAAAAACATTACATCAACCTGAAGATGAATTCATAATTGAAACTGAATACAAAGAATACGCTGAATTAATAGAGGTAAGAAAGCACATAATGATTTGTTCTTCAAAGATACATTGCCTTTCATATTATTCAAAGGACATTCTAAGTTAACATCTGTAACTGAATTATTTTTTACAGTTTTTTGGTTTAGTTGGGAAGCATTGACTAGCATTTTTATGGTGTATTTCCTTTCTTACTCATACTTATTAAAGGGTGCAAGCATCTATAAATAGAAATATGTGAAATTATTTGTCCACTTACTATATCCAATACTACTTAATTGTAATATGTTTGAACTTTACATATATTAATTTAGCTACAGTATGGATTGAATCTATATTAAAGGTAAAAAGTGATAATAAATAATTTAGACCCTGGAGATGCTGTCCTGAACAAATAATCACTCTCAAATTAATAATGGATGTACACAAAATGAAACAAAGACAACTAATAATATCATTCATAGATTTACAAAAAAGCCTACGACAGTATTCACAAACCGTCAATGCTGAAAATACTAAGAAACCTAGGATTGCACCCGAAACTAGTAAAAATTATAGAACTAACATTAACTGACACATACTCCAACATAAAATTCAGAAGAGAAATATCAGAACCATTCCTAATCAAAACAGGTTTAATATAAGGAGTTGGATTATCCCCACTGCTCTTCAACTGCCCCCTAGAATATGTAATGAAAGAGTGGTACAAAGAAGACTCACCACACGTAACAATTGAAGCAAGGAAACATGTAAACCATATCAAAGGGTAAACTGTCTAGGATTTGCGTATAACCTATGGTTTCTAGCCAATAACATCACGGAAGCTAGAATCCAAGTAACTTCGTTGGAAGCACTAGCAGGAAAAATAGGCCTAAGGATATCATATGAAAAGACTAGAATAATGGCCATAAATTCCCTGGTATTCAACCACATAATCATAAACGGACACAAAGTCGAGCTAGTTGAACGATTTAAATATTTAGGACAAAATATCACACACGACCTCAAAGAAAAAATAAACTGGAAAGAAAGAACACAAAAGCTCAGTTATGCACAAAATACCACCAAAACAACATATAAAAAAAGATGCATCAATAGATAGTAAACTCAGACATTATAAAATTGTAATAGGACCTATAATATCATATGGAAGCGAAACAGTCTTCAAAGTAAGATCCAACATTTCCTACTCAGCAGAGATGCAAAGAACAGAAAAGAAGAATTCTAAGAAAATGCACAAATAAAAGACGATTTACTGATGTGGGTGAATGGAGACTCAAACCAAACCAAGAGGTACATAAAGACGTAGACAAGCTCTAGACTACTTTAGAAAGAAAAAAATCTTTTTGTTTGGACACATAATAAGAAAAGAACCGAACAGGCTTGTCAGGAAACTGGTCGGGAAATACTGGAAAATGTCCAAAACACCAACCTGGATAACCGAAATTAAAGAAAATATGCAAGAACTAGAAATCACAGTAGAAGATTTACGAAACAAAACTGGCAATATAAAAATACTAAGGGAAACAAAATTCAGATTTAAATTAAAGAAAAGAAACAAAAACAACAACGGTGGTTTGTTCAAATGAACTCAAAAAAGCAAGATCTGACAGAATGAAGAAGTATTGGGAAGCAATCAAGAAAAAAAAAAGAAAAAGAAAAGACGAACCAGAGTTGACTAAATTTGTCCAATGTGACCTCAAAATCCACAAAAAAAATTTAGTTTCTCTTAAATGTTTTAACATTCTTTGTCTGTTTTAGATATTTATAATTTTTTTTTAATTTTTTAACCAAACATTGCCGTAAATATGTAGGGTAGTGTAATAACCATGCCTTACGAGGCATTCTTATCCTCGTATTCTTATCTATGATTTCCATAACAATATTTTTTGGTAAACTGTATATTTTATTAATTACATTCATGATTAAACAGTTATACTACATTGCTGCAATTATATTACATTGATTGCATAATAAACCATGGATAACATCAAAAATGTTAAAGAAATTACTAGAAAGAAGGTGGTATAAGGATAAGAAAGAGGAAAATTAAAAAAAAATACTATCAAAAATAAGACAATAAGTTAAGAGGGAAACACAGAAAGTGTGGAATAACTGCCGCCTTGGAGAAGTACCTCGGTTAGATTGAATTATTCATGTAGTTGATTATGTGCTGGTTCAGTTATTTAAATAAAAAGTCTTGAATTAATTATGAATAGAAATTGAAATTATTGTAGCTTTTTTTTATGTAATTCACAAATATATCAATGATGAATGATGATAACAAGACAATGTGAGTCTTCAAGTGATGGAACGAGATTGCCTGATTCTAATGCGGTGCCAGCTTATGTACCAGAGGTCTCTCAAATAAAGACCGTTACATTGTAAAAAAATTTATTCTGAAAATTATAATTTTTTTTTTTTTAAATACTAAATAGCTTACACTACTTCTCCATATAATCACCACGTGAATAAAGACATTTATCGTAGTGTTACATCATCTTCATTATACCCTCGTCGTATTCTTCTGCCGC
Organism: Lycorma delicatula; assembly: GCF_047948215.1. Taxonomy (NCBI): domain Eukaryota; kingdom Metazoa; phylum Arthropoda; class Insecta; order Hemiptera; family Fulgoridae; genus Lycorma; species Lycorma delicatula. The sequence goes on from NC_134455.1 coordinate 136,468,507, forward strand.
CAGTTCATTTAGCCACTGATTATCAGCATTTTTAAGTTCATCGTCACTCGCGAATCGCTTACCAATAAAATTTTTTTTAATTTCCCAAACAAATGGTAATCAGAAGGAGCTGAGTCCGGACTATATGATGGGTGATCGTAAATTTCCCATCCAAATGTTCTCAGTAAATCTCGTGTCGGACCCGCAACATATGGACGTGCATTATCGTGCAGCAGGACGACGCCGTCGGTCAGCCACCCACGTTGCCGATTTTGAATGGTGCACCGTAACTTAAGTAGAATTTTCGCAGTAGGCTTCTGCGTTTATAGTCGTTCCATGTGGCATGAAATCGATCAGCAGTATACCAAACGACCCCGAAAGACTGTGGCCATCAGTTTTCGTCCAAATGGCTGTGGCTTGACCTTTTTCGGTCTGGTTGGTGATTGAGGATAACGCCATTCACTTGACTGCCGTTTTCTCTGAGGCGTGTTATACGAAATCCATGTTTTATCGCCGGTAACAGTTAAATTAAGGAACTCATCACCTTTTTCTGTATAGCGTATCAAAAATTCCAAAGCAGATCCCATTCGGATTTTTGTGTGACGTTCCGTAAAGACGTGCACATACCTGTGCTTGTGCATTGTTCACGACTTTTGTCGTGAACAATGCACAAGCCAACCTTAATGAGAGAAATTTCCCAGCGGTCTTTATGTTAGAGATATTCCTCTTAGTATAGATGGAACCGTCAGGAGTTGTGTGTATCGTGCGGAGCCGAATGAACTGTCAGGAACTATATCTCAACAGAAAGCTAGGGAAAGGTTTTTTTTGGTTTCGGCGTTATCATCGTCCGAACATGATGCATGTGTTTTAAGAAACCAAAATTTAAAAATTTACAATTAAAAATTATATAAAAATACTCGGAAGACAAAACATGAAAGCTAAATACAAAATTTAATAGAATAAAAAACTAAAACAAAATAAAAACGTAAAGTAGAAATTTAAAAACAAGATTAAAACGCAAACTAAACTACTAAAGACAACGACAAAATAAAAAAACTAAAATATTAAACACAAAAATATACAACTACCGTACAAAAAAATGTAAGAACACAATTTAAAAATTTGTATAACACTAATAGCTCGAAGAAATAAAAATACCCGGTCTAAACTTCTTTATTATTGCTCAGGATTTGACAAAACTTCCTGGGCAATTTAAATTTACGACGCAAGGCCGCATAACTATGCAATCCACAAGGTGTGGCGCACAGTCAAGCGGCACTTGCATCGTACGCATATCGGTGGATTTATTAGAAATAATTATATATTATTTATATCGGTGGATAAATTAATATTAAAAAAAAACGGTTTGTAAAAAAAGAGTTACGTACTATTTTTCTAAATAGTACGTAATTGTTTGTGCGAAATTGGTATAAAACGGAAATAATCAGAAAAATGAATAAAAATAAAAATAGATTAAATGAAATTAAAACAACAAACCTTTAAATGGAGTAAATTAACATTTTCTGGGAAATAAATTGACCCGATTAAACAATTCTTTAGTAATTATACTATAAAAATGGTTATAAATATGAAAATCCACTAAAAAAGATTTTTAATAATAACATAGAAGAAAAAGATGTATACAACAGTAATGGTATATACAAAATAAAATGAAAATGCAATGCAACATACATTGGACAAACGGGAAGGAAATTAAAATTAACATATAAGGAACATATAATATTTAAAAAAAATCAAAAACAAAATTCTAATTATGCGGCGCATTTAATAAAAGAAGAACATACCCCAATGAAAATGGAAAAATCGATTCAATTAATTCAGATATCTCTTAAAGAAATAAGAATGAACATTTTAGAAAGTCTAGAAATTTTTAAATTAAAAGGTAATAATAAAACAATCATAAATGAACAGATCAACAATCAAACTGATGTCCTTTTCAAGAACCTTAATTTATTGAAAACAAGAAATAGATAAATAAAATTAAAAGATAAGATAACCATTAATAACGAATAAAAATGAAGAAGACTAGATAAGGCATGACGTCAAATACAGGGAGGGGCGTTGACTAAACGCTATACGAGGTGTGTGAGAACAGTAATGAGATTGGTAACACTGCGAGCGATCTGGCAACGCTGTGTCTACCGGTCTGTGCTAGACCGGTTGTTCATCCCTTCAATATGCTCAGTATGAGTTTCAACTCCGTTCAGCCAACACATTATTTTTGACTGCGCCATCAGTGAAGTTGTGTTTTTTTTGTGGGTTACGAAAATGGAGCATCGGAATTTAGATTGACGTTGTGCAATCAAGTTTTGTGTTAAACTTGGGGAATTTGTGAGTGTGACCTTTGAAAAGATGAAACAGGCCTATGGGGAACATTGCTTATCAAGAGAACAAGTTTTCCGCCGGCACAAATCATTTTTGGAAGGCCGAGAACACGTTGAAGATCAACCTCGCTCAGGGAGACCTTCAACTTCAAAATCTGACGAAAACGTTGAGTGTATGAGAGTTCTTGTGAGATCAGACCGTCATTTAAGAATAAAGATGATGAGCGAACAGTTAAATTTAAACACTTTCGCCGTACATCAAATTTTGACAGACGATTTGGACATGCACAATTGGTATCGAAAAACCTCACAACGGAACAGAAGGACAATCAAAGAAACGTGTGCGTTGAACTTCTTGAGAGGATTGACAACAACCAAGAATTCTTCAATCGTGTGATCACAGGTGATGAATCCTGGATATTTGAGTACGATCCTGAAACAAAGTGGCAAAGCAAAGAGTGGTACACTCCGTCATCTCCTCGACCGAAAAAATGGCGAATGAGCAAATCAAAGATCAAAACCATGCTGATTTACTTTTTTGACTGTAGGGGTATCGTGCATAAAGAATCTGTTCCTCCAGAACAAACTGTCCACCAAGTGTTTCACAAAGGTGTCCTTGAAAGGCTCAGGAAGAGAGAGATTCGCGTGAGAACAGACATTGCAGACAAGTGGATGCTTCATCATGACAGTGCCCCGTGTCACACGACTATTTCCATTAGGGAATTTTTTACCTTAAAACGCATTTATACGATTACTCAACCCCCCCCCCCCCCTATTCACCTGATTTGAGTCCTTGTGACTTTTTTCCTTTTCCCGAAATTGAAACATGTCTTAAAAGGATGTCATTTCGAAACTGGAGAACATTCAAAAGACTGTGACCGACCAGTTAGCCCTACCAGTTGAAGCCTTCCAGCGCTGCTACCAGGAGTGAGAACAACGACTCCGCCGGTGTGTAGCTGCCCAAGGGAATTACTTTGAAGGGGATAATAGTGTTGTTTGAAAAAATAAAAACTTAGGTAAGTGAAAAGTCAGTCTTATTACTTTTCTCACACACCTCGTATGGCGCTGAATGTTTGCAAATTTTTTCGGATCAAATCCTAGTAAAGGCAGTTACTTTTATACGAATTTGAATACTAGATCGTGGATACTGGCGTTCTTTGGTGGTTGGGATTCAATTAACCACACATCTCAGGAACGGTCAACCTGAGATGTACAAGACTACACTTCATTTACACTTATACATATCATCCTCAGTAATATCTGATGGTGATTCCTGTTGGCTGAACAAGAAACAAAAAAGAATTTTAAGAAACACATACGGACCCAATTACCAGGACGGAATTTATAAACTAAAAAGTGAAACAGAAATTTATAAAAATACAGCAAAAATAAAAGATACCATCTGGAGAAGAAGATTACAATTTTATGGTGATTTATACAGAAGGAGCAAAAAAAAAATTAACAAAACGAGTATTTACCTTTTATAACAATAAAACAGTCAAAATTACCGTGCTTAAAGGAGTAGAAAACGATCTTAGAACATTAAAAATTTCCAAAGAAACTTGTTTAAATAGAGACCAATTAAAAAAATTAATCAAAGAATTTAAGTTTCCAGAGAAGAAGGATAAGATCATAGGAAAAAAGATAACAGAGTGAAAAAATAAAAAAACTGGGAAATTAAAAGAAGTTCTAAACTATTACGCAAACGTGATCCTTAGCGGTCCGGACGAACAAAGAAAAGCCAATTTAAAAAATATATCCGCTTTCGAAAAAAAACCTTATTGGCACTACCGAATAATTTTTTTCAGAATATAAGAAACAATTTTTGTTTTTTAGGAAGTCAGTAGAAGATATAACTGAATAAATATGTCACCCAGAACGATCGCATAACAAGAAAAATTAACTGAATAAAATGATGTTTTGGGAACAATTGCCAGAGGGTAAACTGTGTAGGGATGCGATCATGTCTATCAAGTAAGGGTAAAGTATAAATATAGTGTGTGGTAGATTTTAGAGCGAGGTTGGACTGTATATTCATAGGTGATGAATAAAGACAACGCCTTGTTGCTTGTTGAATAATGGTTTAATGAGTTGTCGTCTTGTAATTGAACATTTAATGCATAACATTCCACATATAAATAAACTTAGTAACATTTAACTTATACTAATAAATTAAGCGTTCATCCGAACATGTCCATCCGGCCTACGACCGCTATGGATCGGATTCTGACGTAGAATGCTAGTGCAACTTAACTCTCCGTTGAGTGCTAGCATCCACTAGATCGCAACACCGGACGACTCGACGTGGAACGGAACAGTGTGAATTATTGAAATCATAACGAATTACAATTTCAGATATATTTATTTTTATTAAATTTTTTGGTTGATTTATTTTTTACACGTTTATTAACCAGTGAAATAAAATCAATTTTATTTCAGATTATCTGCATTTTCTGTGTAATTTAATCGTATAACAAGAAGATCTAATATTTCTGTATCAGATATAATTAAAATTTTATCCTTTTTCCATATTTACCAAGTTTACATCAAATAAAACCGAGACCAGGACACAGACGAGTATATTGGCATAACTTTTGGTTATATAATATTGACTATAGAATAATCTTTTTAATTTTTTTAATTTGATTTTTTTTTCTTTAAAATATATTTGTAAAAATCGTACAAATCCCTGAAGAAGTTAATTGTTTTCTTTTTTCCAGAGTCGCTATCTAATATATGAAAATTAAAAACTTCATTTATAATTTCCTTTTATTTTTACAGAAGGATGATGTTTTAAATATAATGACTGAAATATTCCTTGATGATGAATTTACAATCAATAATAATTTTAAAGATACCATAAATAAACATTTTCATGCTGGCGCTGAAAATATCGATTTTTATAATTCTCCTGATGAATCAAGAAAAGCAATAAATAAGTTTGTTGACAATCATACCGACCACTTAATACCAGAGCTATTAAGTCCAGGTAAAAATAGAAAGTAATTTAATTTTCTAAGTTATAAGATTTAAAATTTTATTTTGGGAAATTTTTGTAACTAATATACAGAGTGGCACACGAAATGATCTAACATTTGGTTTGGTTAAAAAATATCTGTTTGAATCGCAATACAGAAAAGTGAAATAATACAAGTTTATTATATAACTTTTTTTTTCTTTTTTTTAGTGATGAGGAGGAATACCAGTTACGTATGCCCCATAAGGGGCAGTGTTGGACTTGCGACAGGTTCCGCAAGGTGTTATTTATAGTGCGTATGTATTCCTACGCCCTACCGACTAAATCTAAACTCTCTCACCAACTCCCCCGTCTGAGGCGGAGTTGGTGAGAGCAGACCAGCACTGAAGCATTACCACGGCTCCGACGGGAGCCTTCAGAGTCGCCGATCCAGTAAGCGTGGACCAGCGACAGCTTAGCAGGGAGCTTTCCTTCATCTCTTTGTCCTCCGGTCATGCTCTTCTGCCTTTCTCAGAGAACTTCTCCCAGAAGCTATCATTCTGTTAAAGGCACTGTAGAAATCCTACCGACTACCCAGCTCAGTCAGTCAGCATTCCAGTTTCTTCTATTTCCTTCGTATTGAGAGTATTTGCTATCATACTTGATGCCAGTATCCACTGTCTAGTATCTTTCAACATAAATTCTATCACATTTTCCGGTGTTAAGCTGACTAGTTCAGTTGAGACCCTAAAAGCATTCCATCTGTCACTATATAACTGGAAATTATGTTCTTATCATGTGTTCAATGTGACTACTATCACGTCCAGCAACTTCTTCAACATGAACTCCTATATTGTGAATAACTCGACGACATGTATTCTTCCTTTATCTCGATACACGCCTCAATGATCAGCTCTCGCAGTTCCATCACTGTACGAGGATGTTTAGGGAAAATCTTTTCCTTTAGAAATTCCCAAATAAAATAATCACATAGATTCCATTCAAGACTGTTTGGGGGCCAGTTCTGTCCACATGCAAAACGATTAGGAAATTGGTTTCAAATGACATTTGTGTTAAAAGTATGAAACAACATTAGCTGTGTGCGGTCTGGCTCCATCCTGCATGAGCCACTCATTTTCTAATCGAAACCTTTTTGCAAGAAGCTGAGGAACGAAATTATTATGCAGCGTGTTTAGATAACATTCATTGTTCACTTTCTGTCCAAAAAAGAATGGTATTTTTTCTATTCTCATTCCTTTTGGTCGTATATTCATTGTTGTTAAATTAAAGTTGATTGCTCCACCCCATGACTGTACTGTAATTCTTGGAGCGTGATGCAACTTTTCATGAAGCAAATGTGGATTTTCAGAAGCCCAAAAATGCACATTTTGTTTTTTAACGACCTTGTCTAGGTGAAAATGTGCCTAATCTGGAAACCAAACATTTTTCAACAATACGTTTTGGTACACAGCCTGTTCAGCAAATGCCATTCTTTGATGTTTGTTTTCAACCATTAATTTAGGCAAAACTGTTATTTTTTATGTATACAAATGGAAATCAGTTTTTTAAATTTGCTGCACAGATCGCCTAGAGATCACAAGTCGTGCTGCTGCTTTCCTTCTTAATTTGCCCAGGCTCCTCTGCAACACTACTCTGACAGCTTCGACATTCTGTGGAGAATGAACATTGGCAGGTCAGTCGTGCTTACTTTCAAATAGTGAACCATCACATTAATTTTTTCGTAAAGTCTACATGTTATTTTAAATAAGAGCTACCACAGAGTTTGAAAATGTGCATGAAACCTCTTTGTGTAAGCACCACACTTTTAGTTTCATTTAAAAACAACACAGTCTTTATGTGCAGTTCAACAGTCAGTCTTCCTTTGTCAGCCATCTTGGAACGATACACAAACAGCACATTCGTAAAGAGAAGAAACTAATATTCATGAACTGCTGTCACTTCTGCCAACATAAAACACATTAATAATTATTAACCTAAACAATTATTGCCAAAAAAAGTTGGATCATTTCATGCGTCACTCTGTACATTAGTTGACTAAACATTGATTAATCATTCTTATTTTTATTATTCAACGATAATAAATTTGCTCTAAGTTTTTCTTGTACTAGTTGATGGTAATAATAATAGTTTATTATTTTTGTACATTTGATGTAACAGAAGGATCTAGGAATGCTGAGGTTCTCTAAACAAAAAGTTTTTAAAGAATATCCTTTAACTCTGGTTATTGTCGTACTAGTCTTACAAAACTATTTCATGGCTTCTTTCTTCTTACTTAAGTAAGAATTCATAAACTTCAATGTTATCTAAATCTTGTATTGCACAGATTTCAAAGTTTACCTATAAAAAAGTGATTAATTGATCATATCTTTTTGATACATCTAAGTGTAACTAACTATTAATTACTTTTTTGTGCAGTCAGTGGGGTGCTTTACGAAAAAATCAGCTAATATAGTTTTTATTGATTTACCTTTTTATAATCTATTGTGAAAATGTTTTATTAAGTACAAAATGTTTTATTACATACATTTCAAACAAACAAAGAGGTTGCAGTAAGAGATCACCATCACAAATCAGCTAATTTCAAAGTTGAGAGTTCTAAGATTCAAATTTTAGTAAAGGTAGTTAGTTACTTTTATACATATTTGGATACTAGATCATGGATACCGATGTTCTTTGGTGGTTAATAGATGCTTGAGATTCAGACAAGAGTCCAGTATTCTGTGTAAATAAAATTCGAGTTTTTCCTTTAAAACATCTACAAAAATTGTGATCTAGATTTCATACGAGTAGTTTCTGTATGTTGGGATCCAATCTCTGATAGAAGCTAAACATTGGCTTTAAAAGTAGTTCCAACAATATAAATAAAATAAAAACAATAATAGTTTGGCTTTTGTTTTTGCAATCCAAAAAACAATGGAACTTTCTAAGGATACAGTCCATAATTTGCTTGAATACTTTTTACATGTTGACTAAACCCTTTCGGTATGCTGGAAGGCGGAGTTAGATTTCACCAGTGCTAAGTAGGGGATAAAAAAGATTTCCACCTTAAAGTTAAGAAAAACTTCAAATTTACTCAATATGACAATGTGAAATACCTTACGGTATTTTTTTTCACATACAACTATGTGAAAAAATGTTTCACATATTAAGCATACGACAAGCCCCATCTTCTTGTAATTCCAGCAACATTTAAGTCATTCCTTGCCGTAAGGGTGGTCATATCAAAAATTGTTTCAGATAAAAGTTTTAGGTAATGTTTAGAGGACTAACAACGACTTTAAACCGATAGGTTATGTTTAGGGGATTAACGACCACTTTAAACCGATTCGATGCTGTGCCTATTACAGGAGGTATTATTTTTATTGTCTTCAAAATCCCATTTTTTCCACCCCGTGGGCGAATGGTTGGTGATATCAAAAAACTTTACCTAGATATTTTAGGCCCTTATCCAAAGAACAGTAGGAACTTTAAACAAATTCGATATTTTACTTAATAAGAAAGTTACAGTGATATTTTGTTTTTTAAAAATGCCCCTCCTCATTTCCACTCCCATACTCCAATTTTGACCATTAATGAACATGATTGAGATTTTGGGTTGTTATATTTTATGTATCAATTTGAAAGTGATTGGCGCAAAATTACGGCAGTTATCATGTCCACAAGAAAGTGAAATATATATATATATACACATGTGAAATATATACACGAATATACAATATATTGCACTTCATGTATATAATATAAACACAAAGTGAAATATATATATATTTATATGTGTGTGTGTGTGTGTGTGTGTGTATCAACTTTTGAACTGACGATAGTTTTGAGATCTGGAGGATGTGAAACGTAAAGATATATTGAACTTTTCCTGAAGTCGAATAACAATAAAATCTACCTAAAATTGTACTCTGACAATAACCATGAAAAACTAATTTCTGGGATTTTACCTTAAAATATTCTCAAGGGAGTGAATTTAAATAAATAAATTGTTTTTATATTTCAAAAATGGTGGAAAAATTTGTTTATTTGTCAGTAACTTACTACTGAGTGTCTAAATTTATCAATTATACAAACTGGAAAGCACTTACTGTTTATACTGGCTAATTTTTGAATAAGTAGAAAGCCAAAATTTGTCATAGTTAATCTCTTAAACTCAAGTAGCTCATTTTTTTAAATAGATTAAGAAAATATCAAAGCAACCAAAAACTGAAATAAATTTTATTTTTAAGCTAATGCAAATTGTAGAAATTTTTTACAGAGACAATTAGAAACTACAACTTGTTCCTTTGGAACAATGAATAGATAATATTAAACATCTATAATTGAGTTGTAGAAGAGAATAAAAAAAAATTAAATCCTCTGTATTTCGTTTTAGTTTGGTTGGCAGTCTGTATCAGTAGCTAATAGTGATAATAAGTGAATTTTTTTTTGTTGTAAAAAAATTCATGTTGGACGGATTTGAACCTAGAACCATGAAAGACAGAGAATCATCCACTCTGCTGTGGAAATCAGCTAGTGAATTTAATGGTGACATTTTCAGTTTAATTATTTTATATTAAAATTTATAACAGAGATAATAGAGCTCTGATTTGGAACATTATGTTAAAAAGACATTGAATCTCCATAAAAATTCCCAAAAATTGGTATTAAAGATTTGATAATATTATTTAGCTCTAACCTTTGGTATTTTAGGCACATTACACTAATATAGGATTATTGTCCAGATTAGCTGATAAAAACTGATTACATATATTTGTACATATATTTAGGAAGAAAATTTTTAATGCTGGTACTACTATTAATGCAATAAAAAGATTATTTTACATTAAATATAATTTAAATTACCTATACACAAATGAAATTTGTTTATCGGTATACTTCTCATACACAATGCTTTAGTTTCGATTCATTTTTTTCAACTATGCTTTTCTAAAAAAACTTATTTTTAAAGGAAGGGTTGCTATAATTGAAGCTTATGTGCATTCTGTGGAGTCTATGTAAGACACATAAGCTTCCATTAGAGCTAACACTTTCCATATTTGGGTACACTTATACATGAATGAAATTAATTTGTAGATTTTAATTATTAATATTATTATACAGAATGAGCAACATAAAACCGACTAAGCCAGCTCAAAATGCAGAATTATTTTAGTGTTATCTTTAACTCTTGCTTTTACTATCAATTTTACTACAGTATATATATAATGTACATATATATAAAATTATATATATATATATATATATATATATATATAATAAATAATATTTAAATAGCATACATGTTAATGCTAATATAATATATATATAAAATGTTTCTAAAGAAACGATGGAAAGGTATATAGAAAACTGGAATTTAGGAAGACGGAAACGTGCAACATAGAAAGCTGAACTTGAAGAAGTTAAGTAAGAGGAGAAAGGCCCATCAATTTATCAATCTGAAATTATACAAGCTTTTAAAGATATGAAGAACAGGAAAGCAACAGGGTAGATGAGTATCCAGTAGAACCTTTTAAATGTTTATAAGACAAAGGAGTAGATGAAATTTTCTCAATGAGCAGTATAATTTATGATACTGGAGTAATGCCAAAAGAATTTATTAAAAAAATAATGTTACCAATACATAAGAAGCTTGCCACCATAAAATTTTTTTTTTTTTTTTCTTCAGACATTTGACTGGTTTGATGCAGCTCTCCAAGATTCCCTATCTAGTGCTAGTCGTTTCATTTCAGTATACCCTCTACATCCTACATCCCCAACAATTTGTTTTACATACTCCAAACGTGGCCTGCCTACACAATTTTTCCCTTCTACCTGTCCTTCCAATATTAAAGCGACTATTCCAGGATGCCTTAGTATGTGGCCTATAAGTCTGTCTCTTCTTTTAACTATATTTTTCCAAATGCTTCTTTCTTCATCTATTTGCCGAAATACCTCTTCGTTTGTCACTTTATCCACCCATCTGATTTTTAACATTCTCCTATACCACCACATTTCAAAAGCTTCTAATCTTTTCTTATCAGATACTCCGATTGTCCAAGTTTCACTTCCATATAAAGCGACACTCCAAACATACACTTTCAAAAATCTTTTCCTGACATTTAAATTAATTTTTGATGTAAACAAATTATATTTCTTACTGAAGGCTCGTTTAGCTTGTGCTATTCGGCATTTTATATCGTTCCTGCTTCGTCCATCTTTAGTAATTCTACCTCCCAAATAACAAAATTCTTCTACCTCCATAATCTTTTCTCCTCTTATTTTCACATTCAGTGGTCCATCTTTGTTATTTCTACTATATTTCATTACTTTTGTTTTGTTCTTGTTTATTTTCATGCGATAGTTCTTGCGTAGGACTTCATCTATGCCGTTCATTGTTTCTTCTAAATCCTTTTTACTCTCGGCTAGAATTACTATATCATCAGCAAATCGTAGCATCTTTATCTTTTCACCTTGTACTGTTACTCCGAATCTAAATTGTTCTTTAACATCAATAACTGCTAGTTCCATGTAAAGATTAAAAAGTAACGGAGATAGGGAACATTCTTGTCGGACTCCCTTTCTTATTACGGCTTCTTTCTTATGTTCTTCAATTGTTACTGTTGCTGTTTGATTCCTGTACATGTTAGCAATTGTTCTTCTATTTCTCTATTTGAACCCTAATTTTTTTAAAATGCTGAACATTTTATTCCAGTCTATGTTATCGAATGCCTTTTCTAGGTCTATAAACGCCAAGTATGTTGGTTTGTTTTTCTTTAATCTTCCTTCTACTATTAATCTGAGGCCTAAAATTGCTTCCCTTGTCCCTATACTTTTCCTGAAACCAAATTGGTCTTCTCCTAACACTTCCTCCACTCTCCTCTCAATTCTTCTGTATAGAATTCTAGTTAAGATTTTTGATGCATGACTAGTTAAACTAATTGTTCTGTATTCTTCACATTTATCTGCCCCTGCTTTCTTTGGTATCATTACTATAACATTTTTTTTGAAGTCTGACGGAAATTCCCCTTTTTCATAAATATTACACACCAGTTTGTATAATCTATCAATCGCTTCCTCACCTGCACTGCGCAGTAATTCTACAGGTATTCCGTCTATTCCAGGAACCTTTCTGCCATTTAAATCTTTTAATGCTCTCTTAAATTCAGATCTCAGTATTGTTTCTCCCATTTCATCCTTCTCAACTTCTTCTTCTTCCTCTATAACACCATTTTCTAATTCATTTCCTCCGTATAACTCTTCAATATATTCCACCCATCTATCGACTTTACCTTTCGTATTATACATTGGTGTACCATCTTTGTTTAACACGTTATTAGATTTTAATTTATGTACCCCAAAATTTTCCTTAACTTTCCTGTATGCTCCGTCTATTTTACCAATGTTCATTTTTCTTTCCACTTCTGAACACTTTTCTTTAATTCACTCTTCTTTTGCCAGTTTGCACTTCCTGTTTATAGCATTTCTTAATTGCCGATAGTTCCTTTTACTTTCTTCATCACTATCATTCTTATATTTTCTACGTTCATCCATCAGCTGAAATATATCGTCTGAAACCCAAGGTTTTCTACCAGTTCTCTTTATTCCACCTAAATTTTCCTTCTGCTGATTTAAGAATTTCCTTTTTAACATTCTCCCATTCTTCTTCTACATTTACTACCTTATCTTTTTTACTCAGACCTCTTGCGATGTCCTCCTCAAAAATCTTCTTTACCTCCTCTTCCTCAAGCTTCTCTAAATTCCACCAATTCATCTGACACCTTTTCTTCAGGTTTTTAAACCCCAATCTACATTTCATTATCACCAAATTATGGTCGCTATCAATGTCTGCTGCAGGGTAAGTTTTGCAGTCAACGAGTTGATTTCTAAATCTTTGCTTAACCATGATATAATCTATCTGATACCTTGCAGTATCGCCTGGCTTTTTCCAAGTGTATATTCTTCTATTATGATTTTTAAATTGGGTGTTGGCAATTACTAAATTATACTTCGTGCAAAACTCTATAAGTCGGTCCCCACTTTCATTCCTTTTGCCCAGCCCGTATTCACCCACTATATTTCCTTCCTTGCCTTTTCCAATGCTTGCATTCCAATCTTCAACTATTATTAAATTTTCATCTCCTTTTACGTGTTTAATTGCTTCATCAATCTCTTCGTATACACACTCTACCTCATCATCATCATGGGCGCTTGTAGGCATAGAGACGTTAACAATCGTTGTCGGTTTAGGTTTTGATTTTATCCTTATTACAATGATTCTATCGCTATGAGTCTTGAAATACTCCACTCTCCTCCCTATCTTCTTGTTCATCACAAAACCTACTCCTGCTTGCCCATTATTTGACGCTGAGTTAATTACTCTAAAATTACCTGTCCAAAAGTCGCCTTCCTTATCCCACCAAACCTCACTAATTCCTACTATATCCAACTTCATCCTACCCATTTCCCTTTTTAAATTTTCTAGCCTACTAACCTTTTTCAAGCTTCTAACATTCCACGCTCCGACTCGTAGAATGTTACTTTTTAGTTTTCTGGTGACCCCTTCCTTAGTAGTCCCCACCCGGAGATCCGAACGGTTGACTATTTTACCTCCGGAAGGAGGAATAGAAGAATTATTACAAAAGTGGAGGAGAGTTCTAGGGAAGAACAGTTTGGATTCAAAAAAGGAAAAGAAACAAGACAGGCTGTAGGATTGATAAGAATGATTAGAGAGAGATTTTCTGAAAAAGGAAGAGAATTGAGCTTGTGTTTTATAGATATGGAAAAGCCATTTGATGAAGCAGAGTGGGAAATGTTATTTGAGATTCTGAAAGAAAAGGGAGTTGATTGGAAACATAGGAAACTGATCATATTATTGTAAATGAAGTAAAAAGCAGCCTTGAAAATAAATGAGAATCTCACAAATTGCTTAGAATTAGGCAGAGAAGTGAGGCAAGGCTGCTGTTTATCACCAAAACTGTTCACTCTTTATATCGAGGAAATGTTGAAAGAGATATTGAATGGTCAAAAAGGAGTAAGAATAGGTGGAAGAAATATAAATTATCTCAGATTTTCTGACGATCTGCTGATTGTAGCTAAAGACACTTAGACTTTACAAGGAATGATAAAAACATTGGAAGTAGGGATGAAGGAATATGGGATAAAAATAAATATGTGGAAAAACTTATGAAGGTGAATGAGAGGGAAGATATGGATGTTGTAGCAGCAGAAGGAAAAATTGAGCAAGTAAAAAGATAGAGATATCTTGGAACATTACTAACTGAAGCCTGGAGGAGTAAAAAAGAGATCAAGACGAGAATTGCAATGGCAAAGAAGTCTTTTTTAGAAAGAAACACCTACTCTGCAGCAACATGGATCTGAACTGGAGCATGAGACTGGTAAAATGCTATGTTTGGAGTATACTTTTCTATGGTAGTGAAACATGGACACAGGGTCAAAAAAGGGAAAAAAATAAAATTGAGCCTTTTGAGATGTGGGTGGGTCTGAGGACCCACATCTCAAAAGATGACACATTTTGTCTTTTCCATCATGGAGAAGATAAAATGTGTGGAAAGAGTAAATAACTTAGAAGTATTAAGAAGAATAAATTAAGAAATTGATGACTATCAGAAAGAGGAAGGAAAATGGATTGGGCATATAATTAGGAGAAAAGGAATAACAAAGGCAGTTCTTGAAGACTCCGTTGAAGGTGAAAAAAGAAGAGGAAGGAAGAGGCTGAAGTTAATAAACAGCATAAAGTGTATTGAAGATTATGATGAGACTAAAAGAAAATTATTGGACAGAAACATATGAAGACAACAGTAATGCCAGGGACCTGCTAACATCCAAAACATCACATGATGAAGATGATGTTACTACTCTCAGATATTGTTAATAGTTGTAAACTGCTTATTCTTCAGAGCAGTATAGTTTCATAATTTTTTCCGATTGTGTTTTCCTAAAATTCCTTATTCCATAAAGGAAAAGATTGTTATAATGGAAGCTTATGTTCATTCTGTGGAAGCTTTATGTAAGACACATAAACTTTCACTACAGCAACACTTTCTGTTAAATATATTTGTACTGTCAAATATATTCACAAAAATATTCTGTAAATATTTGACACATTCGCTTCAGGAAAGGAGTAAAATATTCGTGAAAGAATTTTGTTTTGGAATGCCAGTATTCCAGCAAAAAATAGCATACCTAATTTGGTTAAAAAATTGTATACATTCCAACTCCATAAAGGAAGACACACCTGCCTTGACACTTCCAATCGCCACACCACCCCTTCCATTCCTAGCCCTGATGGGCTTTTGACTGGAACTGGAGTCATCTTCAGACCTTCTAACTGATTACACCTCAAAGTAATAAGCCAGGCCTTGGGATGCCACCGATGTTAATGTCTCAGTAGACATTTGTATCAGTGATTTTTAAACTCAGCTTTTACCTTCACTGTAGGCCTCATCTGGATAATGCCCTAAAAAGATTGAGTATTAGATCAGTTTCAAAGCAAACAAAATAAGCAAAATTCAGACTGTAGTTCCTAATGACTCCAGAGGCTATAACCGATATTCAAGTAAGAATTTCTGATGGTCCAAAAAATGTATACCTATTTCTCAATAACAAAGTCGTTTAAAATACACTACTTATCATAAGATTCTTCATGATGTAAATATGAAACGATATCTAGTAACAACTGTTCAATATCTTTAAGGAATGGAAAAATTGAAACGTTTTAATTACAGCGATTGGCATTTCAAAATCATTGTCGATTAACAGATAGGCCCAATGTTGTATTTCATATCCGATGAAGCACGGTTTCATTTATCTAAGTATGCTAACTCACAAACACCAAGTATCAGGTGATTAAAATCCTTCGGAGATTTAGTGTCCACTTCTCAATGAGACAGTTGATGTGTTGTTTCTGCCAATTAAATAACAGGACCAATATGATTTCTGGCAATAGATGTAGAATTGTAAAATATCATTTTTGAAGAAATGTATGCTCTGATACCAGATGGTGAAAAAGAGTACAGCTCCTTCCAAAAAGAGGGAACAACGTTTCATTCATTTAATGTTTAATGATCCACTCGCATAAATTCATGCAGCTTTTACAGAACAAACTATCAGCAGAGAGATGACCTCCTCATTCCTCAGATATTTTTTAGTTGGAAATTTTTCTTCTGGGTGATTTGAAGGATAGATTTTATGAATCAAATTCCCACACTATTGATGAACTTAAAGCAAAAATTCAACAATAAATCGACGATATTGACCACTTTATACATCAGATGACTCAATATGATCACTCGAGTTCAAAAGTTCATTGTCACCAGGTCGATTACTTTGATTGTCTTTTTTAAAAGTCGCTAATGTAAATATAGAATTTGATTTAACTTATGTTTTCATTTTCTTCATAAAATTTTACATGTTTAGTTTGCAGTGATTTGGTTTAAGTTGCTCACCTGGTAGATTTCGTAGGCAAAATTTATTTTAACTGTAATCTTCTGGATTTTTTATCTACCAATTAGTCATAAAACAGGTACTCTGTATTAAATATATGATGTTTTAGTTGTAATATTAATTACTGGAGTGAAATCCCTAAGTATGTTTTGAATATTTTTTTTTTTTTTGATGAAATTATGATTGATGTTAAACTATATAAAATAAGTAAGGGAAAAAAGTTGACGGTATGTAAAATTAATTTTTCAGGAACTGTTTTGTCCTTTACACAGTTTGTTCTTGTGAATACAGTTTACTTCAATGCCAACTGGACTCAACCTTTTGATTCAATTATAGAAAATGTAACATTTTACGGAAAAGATAAAAAGTTTAAAATTAATGCGCTAACAACTGAAAGTATTTTTCTATATAAAAAAGATGATGAACTTGAAGCACAGCTTTTACAGCTTCCATATCAGGTAAATATTTTTTGTAGTTTGCAATTCTAAGATTAATTTTCAGCAGTTTTCCAAAGCGCAAACAGTTTTCCAAAGGATTGTCAGCCAGTCGTATAAGATCTATAAAAGTTTGGCATTCCATGTCTTCCATAATCTGACTAATGTACTCTCTCCTGGATCATATAACAGTGATCATGTCTTAAAATATGCCCTATGCAGTTTTCCCTTCTCCATTTTATTTTATTCTAAATAGGAAGCACTTCCTTAACTTTCAGTAAAACTTCGTCGTTTGTCACTTGATCAATTCACAAAATATGTAACATCCTTCTTTAACACCAAAGTTCAAACGCTTCAACCTTTCTTTATTCATCTGAACCAAGAATCCACATCTCACATCCATTATACTGCATATAAACGTCTTGAATTAAGTGTTTTCAATTCTAAATTAATATTTTTGGATACAAACCTGAAAGTAGTTTTAACCTGGCCTATCCTGCACCCTACCACTCTTATTACTGCACTCATTAGATGTTATTCTGCAGCCAAGATATATTGATTCCTCTGTATTACCTAAATGATGACCATTTAGGGTTATGTCTGCTCACCACCAGAATTTTAGTCTTGTTTCTGTTTGGCATATTGTATTTATCATTGAGGGTTTTTTCATTTTTTCCGGAATTTTAATCAAATCTTCTCCATTTTGAGCAAGGACTGCAATGTCATCTGCAAATCATAACATGACTAGCCTTTTACCTTGTATTTTTGCTTCATCAA
Organism: Lycorma delicatula; assembly: GCF_047948215.1. Classification (NCBI taxonomy): domain Eukaryota; kingdom Metazoa; phylum Arthropoda; class Insecta; order Hemiptera; family Fulgoridae; genus Lycorma; species Lycorma delicatula. Next base: position 136,486,464 of record NC_134455.1, read on the forward strand.
ATACATCCAGCTCTGTCATTACTTCATATAGTCCTCTCTGAGTGTACCCATTGAAGAGAACTGGGGGCAATGAACATTTTTGTCTCACTCCTTTGTTAATTTTTGTTTCTTGTTGATGCTCACCACATCTGCCATTCCTTGTACAGATTTCATATTATTATCCTGTCTCCTTCATTATCTAAAATAACTTATTCCATTTAACCTTGTCGAAGGTTGATTTAGAGGTCAAGGGGAAAATTGGCTGCTCACAAATGGCGAGTCAACCACAATGTTGTGGTCCGCCATTGTGTTCGACAATGTGGCTTAGTATAAGCCACATTGTCGAACTGTGTGGGAGTTCCTTGATGCAGTTGCATTGTTCAACCAGCATCAGTATTTTGTTAAGGGAAAAGATTCCTACCGTACTGCTGTATGAGCTGTCTTCGAGAAATGGCTGTTCATCAGCCAATAACTCCAAGCACTGTAAATGGTTGGACACAAAAGCGAGTGATATATTGTTCCATGCTTATACCGTTCACGCTGTTAGGTTAGCTTCAGGAGCTAGTTAGGAACTGTTTGAGGCACAGTAGCTCTTTGTGGTACAGACATTCGGTCTTATGCTTTATGGCAATCAAATGGGGTGGTGGTGGGAGTAATGCCAGTAAAGGACAGTTAATCTTGTTGAACGCTTTTTCCAAGTCTACAAATGCTATAAAGGGTTCTTGTCTTTTCTTGTGCACTTTTCAGTTATCAGTCGGTGTGCGAAGACTGCTTATTGAGTACCTCTTCCCTTTCTAAAACCAAATTGGTCCTTTGTCAGAATTTCTTCAAACTCTGCTAAGAGAAGTAAGAATCTATGATGCATATGAGATAAGGTTGAGTGTTCAGTATCACTTTCATGTTCTTGTTGAGGCCTTCTTTGGCAAAGGGACAATAAGGCATTTCTTGAAGTCTGCCAGTAATGTCACCGTCTCATAAATTCTGCAAATTATGCTGCATAATTAATTTTTTGTATTATTCCCTGCTGACTTTGTTTATTTCCCTGCTTTCCTGTCTTTTAATGCCTCTACCACTTTACCATACTCATCTTGTAGTATGCTATCTCTCATATCATCTTGGTCAATTTCACCTTCATTCTCAAACATCATATCACTGATGTCCTCCATAAATACATCTCATGAAACTTAATAATGACAATGAATCGTCTATAATACTCTAAAAGTTTCAGTGACACCATGAATTTTGGTGCATTCTAAGGTATAGAATAATTCTGAATTAATTAAATCTTTGTGATACGAGGTTTCACACCTTAAGTTAAATAAGAAAAGTAGGAGGCGTATACAAACATTCCACGATGAGTTTTTCCAATTGTGTTTAGTATAAAGTGGTATTTAATCTAAGAAGATATTTCAACTTCGTCTTCAAAATCTTTAATGTTAGTTTTAAAACAGAAAAATAGTATCTTTAAATTTTTCTATATAGAGGATTCCTTTTATTGTAACTTTTACAATTCCATTGCACTTTTTCTCCCACTTTTACACCATTGCACTTTTTACTTTTTAATTAAATAATGAGTAATTATTAAATACTTTCAGTAAATTCTGGTATAGCTCTTTTTTCTTTTTTTGAGTGATTAGGATTATAAGGGGAATTTCTATGCTGTTATACTAAAACTTGTTACGTCAACGTCATTCAATTTTTGAATTATTTGGGGTTTCGGTTGTAAAAATAGTTTTCTATTGGTTATAAAATTTTACTGAAGATTATACTACTGAATTTAATTTTCCTGAAACTATTCAGCTATTAAATATTTAAATATATTGATATACTTCCGTAAATGATATTGTAGTTTGTTTCGAATTGGTCTGCAGTAATGTATACAACAGTGTACATGGTTTACTGTTTCAGATAGATAAATCGGATACATATATTTTAGGCAAATGATAACAGAGCACAGATTATAAATGGACTGATTAGGATGCTTAGATATACAAACTTAATATAGATTTGTTAAAGTTATGAGATATAGGCTGGTAACTTTCAGGTAAATTTTAAGATCTAATGATTTCAATTTTTTGTCATACATTAATAAAATGATGGGTTGATAATTAAAAACATCTGATGTGGACACCCCATGCATGACTTCCTTGTACACCTATTAAATTAAATATACACATTTTTTTAAAAAATGATAAGTACATATAATTTTATTTCATTAATAACTTCTAATATTTTTTCATATTTTTTCTTTTGTTATTATTGAATTATTATTCATCGTAAAAATTTTTTTATGATGAGAGGTTAATTATTAATAAATCAATGTATTTAAATTAGAAAAAAAATAAAAAGAAGGAGATGAAGTCTAATTCAAACCGAATCAGGGGAGCCTTCCTCTAAGATCCAAATATTTCATTAATTTAAATTTTATTTGGCTATAACTCTGGAACCAATGAAAATAAGTACCACTTACGATATCGTTGAAAAGATCTTAATGAGTGCTTATTACTGCAATTAAGAAAAAGTTCAAAATCCAAATTTTTGGGGATTTTGGGCTCGGACTTGAGGTTGTGTGACTCTTCAACCTTAGCAATAAGAAAGCAGTTTCTGGTTTTAAAGGGGAAGTAATCCACCTTAGTTCAAGTTGTGAGCCTTTGAGTGTGGGATGTTAGTTTTTGTGCTGTGTAACATGTGCTGCTTTTGTGTATTGAAAAATGGATGTTACTTCGAGGAAGTGTGCAAAAATTATTGCTCTTAAAGATCACATTTTATGACAGTGAGAGATATTGCTTCTGCAGTTGATGTAGGCAAATCAAGTATATCAAGAATTCTGCCAACATTTGAAGAATCTGGATCAATGTCTTCAAAATAGAGAGAAAAATGTGGACTTAAACAGAAAACTACTCCAAGAATGATAAAATTAAAATAAGAAATAGTAAAATTAATCAAAGGAAATCAGGCTCAGGTCTTAAAAGAAATTTATTGGCAACTGATTTTGATGTTAGTAGTTCAACTATTTGCTGTAGGTTTCTGGAAGCTGGCCGGAAGGCAATAAGAAAAACAATTTTTAACTCCTAAATGAAAAAAACCTTTAGCATGTGCCCAAAAATATAAATCATGGTCTGCTGACAACTGGAATAAGGTAATTTTAAGTGATGAAACTCATTTATTTGTGGAGGGTTACAAAACAAATGTCATGAGACCAGGTGTCAGAAAACTTTTGGGATTTTATCACGACAAATTGCCACTGGAAGTTTAGTTCCTCTTCAAGGTATGACGAATTCAACCAAGTACATAGAAATATTGCGGCATAGGATTGTTCTGTTCATGCAAACTTTCGACAAGATGTTTCAACATGATCTGGCACCTTGTCATAATTCAAAATTGGTCAAGATATTCTAGCTGGAAAATCAAATTAATATGCTTGATTGGCCTGGAAATTCTCCATTGCCTTATTCCCATTGAGAACTTGTGGAGTATTTTGAAGAGATATTTAGGTAAGATGGACTGCACAACAAAAGAATTCATGATAACTAATGGTATAAAAGTGTGGTTCCACAATGATGAAGTCAAGAATATATGTAATGATCTAGTGGAGTCAATGGCAAAACTTCTTCAAGAGATCATTTCTTTTAAAGGAAAACATACTTCATACTAATACATGTATTTATCCATGCATATAAAGGCATAGAATGAATAAAAGCATAATTTTTTTTAAAACAGTGCTTTTTTTAATTTTTTTTAGATTTTGTCCCACTTAATTTGCACAGTATATTAATTATAAAAGAAGGACTTTATCTTACAATTACACTGATAAACATAATTTTTGTTTCCTAACATGCAATTCATGATTTTACACTCTTTTCTGAGCTGAAAACGAATATGAACTCAGAATCTTTCTATCATCAACCATTTTTGAAAAAGTTTTAAATTTTAATTAAAGAATTTTTTTATTTTTCAACATATAGTTAGCATTTTAAGCTCCCGTATTGCATTTTGTTAGCACATTTTTTTATTGTTTAATTTTGTTAATATAATTTATACGCTGTAAATAAACAATATTAGACAAAGAATTAAATAATATCATAGTCACATATTATGACATCATATCTAATACTGAAGAGTAAGCATTCACGGACAAGAGTAATCATGTCTGTGCAGGTTGAAACATGCAGTTGAAAACACAGTTGTGTTGTTGGTATTAAGCACTGGATTTGGGAATGAATTAATTTTGTTTAGTCTTATTGCTGTCTTAACTTTGTTATTGCTGTTAAAGTTTGTCATAATGCCTCAAAATTGTGTAAATGATGTGGATGCCTTTGGTATGTTTACTGTAAAATCAAATAGAAAAAACATTACACCTTTACTTAAAAAAGAAAGAATATCATTTGTACTTTCAGTGTAAAATTGGTGATCAGGATAAGACATGGGCTCCTCATGTAGTGTGCACTAATTGTTCTGTATATTTAAGAGGATGGCTGAAGGGTACACAGAAGGCTTTGCCATTTGGTGTACCTATGGTTTGCCATAAACCAAAGGATCATGTAACCGATGGTTACTTTTGTTTAACAAGTGTGTCTGGAAATTCTAAAAAACCTAAACATACTATAAAATATCCTTCATTGCAATCTGTAATCAGGCCTATACCTCATAGTGAAATTATTCCAGTTCCTGAGCCATCTGTAAATGTATGTTTCGAAAGTAGCGATGAAGAATCGGGCAGTACTGAAGAAGACAACAATGATTTTGATTTTTAATTATCTTCCAATAAGCCACATCTTATATCACAAGGTGAATTAAATGACTTGGTTAGGGACTTCAATTTATCAAAAAAATCAAGCTGAACTGTTAGGAACAAGACTGCAAGTTGGAATTTACTCCGAAAAAATACAAAAATTTCGGGCTTTCAAAACCGACAAAAAGAACTTTCTCAGTACTATATTGATGAAAATAATTTGGTTTATTGCACAAATATTGATGAGCTTAGGTTGCACTTAGGACAAGTTCATAAACCTGAGGATTGGCGCCTCTTCATAGACTCGTCCAAGTGTAGTTTAAAAGTGGTTCTGCACAACGGTAACAAATATACTTCGATACCGATCGCTTATGTTATTATTTTGAAAGAGACATTCGATGTAATGAAAACAGTTCTTGAAAAATAAATTATAAAAAAAACATAGCTGGAATATAGGTGGTGATTTGAAAGTTATAATTATTTTGTTAGGCATGCAGTTAGGCTGTACTAAGTACATGTGTTTTCTTTGCCAATGGGACAGCCGAGCTAGGGATAAACATTATTTTACCAAAGAGTAGAAGAAACGAGACAGCTTAACTCCAAATGGGAAAAATATTATTTATGAGCCCTTAACTCAACCCAGAAAAGTATTTTAACCCCCTCACCATATCAAGCAAGGACTAATAAAAAATTTTGGAAAAGCAATGAATAAAGATAGTCCCGATTATACATCAGACAGAAATTTCCAAACGTAAGTGAAGGAAAAATTAAAGAAGGAATATATTTGTTGATCCTCAAATAAATATTTGAGTTGGTCAAAGAGATGTATTCAACTCGATATTAAATAATGTAGAAAGTGCAGCTTGGGCTTCATTTAAAGATGTTTGTAAAACTTTTCTCGGCAAACAAAAATCCAACTATTACCACGATATTGTTAATCAACTTCTTACTTCATACAGAGCTATGGGATATAATATGATTTGAAAATACATTTCCTCCACTCATATCTGAATTTTTTTCCCGGACAACCTCGGAGACGTAAGTGACGAACAAGGTGAACGTTTTCACTTAGACATTTCGATAATGGAAAGCCGGTATAAAGGGGAAACGGAATACTAACTTGCTAGCCGATTACTGTTGGACATTAATTCCGGATATGCCTGAGGCTATTTGTAAAAGAATAGCATCAGCAAAATCATTCTAACACAGGTTTGGCCATGCAAAATATAAATTTTACAGATTTTAGTTCTATTTTCCCTTATTTTATTTTGAAGTGTGAATTATTTAAAACTAAGGGTGATAGAAAAATTGTATTTACAGATCTGTAATGCACGCAAAAAAGTAATTCAAGAAATGGTATCACACTTAGAGAAACATTAAAAAAAAATTTTTTGTCTATCAGTTTTATTAATCAGGCAACCGGCTACAGATACCACACGCGACTCCCTTCGTAAATATAGAGCATTGCACCCTCCAAAAATTAGGTACCGACGGGCGAATTCCTACTTGCAACAAAAGACCTTGAGTGAAGGATTCAAGGCAACGAAAGGACGCAAATATCTTGCTGATTTCCAACGGAATAGCCCATGTTAAAAACTTTTAAAACTCGATTTACAAGGGACCGGGTCACAATCCCTCAACTCCTTGTAATAAAAATACATATATAACCGCCATCAAAATAAATAAACGCAGATAATTAGAAAGACCCAGCAGCAAGGAACTAACGTCCAGGCTCTGAAATGAAATTTTCATAAAATATCCCCCGATATCCTAGCGTTCTGTTCCGTTCCAAAATAATTTCAGTTTGATATAATAAGACAGACGTATAATAGACAGACGTTTAAGAAATCTAGGCAAGAAATAGGATCTGCAAGGGAAAAAGTCTGCGGATAAATCTCTCGAACAGAAAACAATTGATCACATAATGTACTTGTTTATGAGTTGCACGAACTCTTAGCTGTCTTGATCCAGTAACAGAGAAAGTTTTGGTCTGTAGGCAGGAATACAGAGAGCAAATCTTCATTTACAATCATAGTTAGAAACACTTTGCTCCATAATTTCACTGTCACCAAAGTTCCTTATGTCCTAATATATTACATTTCAGCATCTAATCATAAATCTGCTTCAATAATACAAGACTTGTCTTTAATCTTGTCTTAACTATGCAGAATTTTAGTTCTATATTTAGCAATATGACTGTGATGGCGACATTAATTTATGATTATTTTTATTTCTACAAATCATTACCACATGTCCAGTCCAACATACACGATTAACAATACTACACCCAAATTAAACATATTAAGGAGATAGTCAAACCAGATTTTGACAAAAATAATATTAAACAAATTTTTAAAAACTTGCTTTATACTTTTTAGTCATACATTAATCAAATTACTATCATTACCACCACCCCATTCGGTCGTCGTAAAGCGTAAGATCGAATGTCCATACCACAAACAGCTACTGTGCCTCAAAACGGTTTAGCAACCAATATCCTAATTAGCTCCTACAACTTACCTAACTGCGTGAGCGGAATAAGCGTGGTGCCCTACACCACTTGCTTGCGTGTCCCACCGCTCACTTGTCATATATTACTAAAATGGGTAGGCGCACCACGTCTCCCTACTAAAATACATGACTTGTCAATAAATTAAAATTTATTCCCTCAAGAACAGTGCTGCCACGCCTTGGTCGCTGAATGCCAGCAAGTACCTTTCCACCATATTGTAGCGCTTGGAGCTATATTTGACCGATGGCCAGCTATTTTTCGAGGGTAGCTTCTTACAGCAAGCGGTAGGAGCCTTATATCCCTAATACACTGATGCCGTTTGGACAAAGCAACGGCATCAAGGAACTCCCACACGGTCCGACAATGCGGCTCACGCCACATTGACTCGCCGCTTATGAGCGGCCAATTTTCCCCTTTCCTGTAAGTTCCAGGTTGGCCTGAGTTCTGGCCCCCTCCTCAAGAACTGGGCAGTTAAAAATCATGTGTTAGTTCGACTGGACCTCCCCGCAGACGCACAGCTCCAGCTGACAGGTGGAACCGAAACAAATATTGGTTCAAATTATTGTCTTACATTACATGAGTTTAATTAGTAGGTTAATCTGGATTTAAAATTCCGCATAGTCGTTTTGTAGATTTTGCAATTTTTTATACCCGCACCTTTAATTTCCACCTTTAATTTAACCCGTATGGGGGGATGTTTGCAAAAATAATAGTGGAATTTTGGATTGTCATTCGACCTTAGTAACTGTGCAAACTTTCATCAGTAGGCAGTGTCAGGAGCTATGTTAAATTATTACACCTGCACCCTTAATTTAACCCTGTACGGGAAGGGATGTTTGCAAGAGTAATGGTGCAGTATTGAATTATCACCCCATCTTAGTAATTGTGCAAGATTTCATTAATAGGCAATGTCAGGAAGTATGTTAAATTAAGGATGCAAGATTTTGAGGACAAACATTACAAAAAATTGAAAAAACCATTGTGAGTTAAAAAAAAATAATTTGTTCCGTTTATTAATTCTTTAAAATCTGCTGTTTAATGTGATATAATTATTTTTTCTGTATTTTAACACTAAATATTGAAGAATATTCATTTTATAGGTAGTCCTAAGTGATATTTTTTCTTTTTAAACGAAAGATTTGTTGATTTTAAATTTTTTTCTTGGGTTTCTGTAGTGAAAAGAAGTTCGTTTAGGTCTTATTTTAAAGCTTATTTTCTTTTCCTTCATGGACAAATATTTCCCACTTGATAGTAACGCTATAGTACTAAAGTTATTTGTTTGTGTCGTGCAGTTTTCTTTACTGTGTAACATTTTGATAAATACTTTTGGATTTTTTGATATTTTAGATTTGTAATGTAAATTATTTACATTTTATTATTAATTACCGTTTTTTATTTCATATTGTGCAGTTATTTGGGATAAATAAGATGCCGTTTTTAAAACATTGTGATTATAGTACTTATGTTATATATTTGCTATGGATTATGTATTGGTTTCTGGTACAGACATTTGCTTTTTTTGTTTATATTTGTTATAATTTTTATTTTATTAGTTATTAGTATAAAAAAATATGGAACCGACAAAAACCTATGAGCCAAGATTATTTTAAGATGGACACGCAGACAGGATCCCAATTCCGTAGGGTGAAGACACCCACCTTGTGATGTTACCGGTCGCCATACCACCTCTCCATTCAGGGTCCTGAGGGGCTTTACCGGAGGTCTTTAGACCCCCTAACTGATTACATCTCAGTCATCAGCCAGGTCTCGGTCGGGATGCTACCGATGTAAATGCCTCGGCAGAGATGTGCATCAGTAGAGTACAAATCAAATTTTGCCTTCACGTAGGCCTCAAACGGACATCTAACATGATTCATATCCAACCTAACATGATTCCCTCAAACTAACTAACCGAGACCGTGGAAACGCAGACCCCGCGCCTAGTCTAAATTTGACAACACCGTTCGTGACTGTGAGTGCCTCAGAAAACGAACGAGTTGTAAGGTAAATCAGTGCTACACTCATACCAATCAAAATTATGTTTTATGCAACATAGAAATCCAAACCTACATCCAAATAAGTGGACCAAATTAGGTCACCTAACAAGGGGAACGTAACTTCATTCCGGTCCGCGCGGGAGCCGGGGACAAATCCCGCACTCCACCCGGTCCCATCATGGAGTCTCGCGCGGCATTACCAAGTCACAATCAGGGACACGCAGACAGCAGTCTGCGAGTGAATTTATGAACTAATTATGTACTAAAAGTGTTTTTTTACATTTTCTAAAAACGTTTTTTCCCAGGATTTTAAACGCAAGAAAAGTTATTAGTAAACTTATATGCTGACATTTTGATAAATTTTATTTTTTTAAATTGCACATAAATCCTTGATCTGTGATCTATAGAGGTATCTTAAAATAATTAACATGAAATTAAATAAAAAATAAAATATCAAGGAAACCGTTATCATTTTAGCAAAACGATTTTTTTGACATAGGGAAAACTGGCAAACAAAAATTGTCTACACAGATGAGAGAGCAAAACTTTCTGTTTATTTTTGTTAAAAAATTACTTTTCTAGGATAAATCATATTTGAGACATAAATTTTCTCATAAATGATGATTATTTACCCCCACCCTTAATTTTAGGGATTATAAATCAAATATGGATATGATGTTTTATAACGTAATTTTCATTTAGATACTAGTTCATTTTCAGACCAGAACAACAAAAGAATCCCAAAAACTAAAAAAAACTTTTAATTGTGTTCATTTAATATATATATATATATATATATATATATATATATATACACACACACACGAGGGTAAGTCAAGTATTATCCGCAATTTAGTTATATTTTTGTTTATGTTGGTAGTAATTTCGAGTTGTGTAGATGACGCATGCGTGGCTTAATTGTTGTTATGTCTGTGCAGGTTTGATGCTGCTAGGTTAGTTCCATTATCGCTGCCGTGCCGTTAATCATGGCTGCTCCGGTTTCTGTTTGCACCAAAGAAGAGCAACGCTCAGTGATCCGTTTTTTGTGGTCGGAAGGTGTATCAGGGGCCGAAAATCATCGAAGATTTTCGGTACAGTACGGGAACAGTGTTTTGCCGCAACGGAGTGTCTACGAACGGATTGAAAAATTAAAAAATGGTCGCACAAGTGTTACGCACGACGAAGGAGCCGGATGACCGTTTACCGCCACAAATGATATGAAAACATTGAGAGTGCACGTGACATGGTTTTCTTAGACAGACGAGTAACTATCGATGAAGTGGCACATCGTCTGTAAATTAGTCACGGTTCTGCCTACGAAATCATCCACAGCAGACTTGGGTTTCATAAAGTCTGTGCAAGATGGGACATCTTTTCAGACAGAATCATCACTGGTGACGAAAAATGGATCAATCATTACGAGCCGGAGAGTAAACGGCAGAGTATGAAATGGAAACATCCAAATTCCCCTGTAAAAAAAGTTCAAAACCCAACTGTCCGCAGGAAAACTGATGCTTAGGTTTTTAGGACTCACAAGGCCCAGTACTGGAACATTATGAGGAAAGGGGCACGACAGTAAACATTGCACGTTACAGTGAGATGCTTACTGCCAAGCTGAAGCCTGCAATTCGCCGAAGCAAACGCCGAGGACTCCTGTCGAAAGGTGTTGTTGCACTGTAATGCCCGTCCACATACTGCTGCCCACACTGCTGAAACGATCCAGAAACTTTGAAGTACCGGCACATCTTCCGTATAGTCTTGATCTTGCCCTTTCTGACTACCACTGTTTGATCCACTCAAAGCAGCATTAATGAGCCGTCGATTTACCTCGGACGAAACAGTGAAAGAAGCGGTGCATTCCTGGCTCGCGGCTCAACCGAAAATCTTCTTTTATGAGGGCATCAGGAAGCTTGTGCAACGATGGATCAAGTGCGTTGAAATGCAAGGGGACTATGTTGATAAATGATGTACATGAAGTTTCCTATTTATATTGCAATAAAATTTATAACTACATTGCGGATAATAATTGACTTACCCTGGTATATATATATATATATATATAAATACACACTCAAATCGGCCCTCTATGCAGTTTGTTCTACCCCAACGTTTTTTTATCGTATACGTCATTAGTGACGTATTGTACGTCTAATTGCTCTACAGCATATAGTCATTTCTTATTTTCTTTTGGTCATTTTCGTTTTTCTTTTTGTTCGTGAATCTTTACAATGGCTCAAAAACGTTATTTATGATGAAAAATTTAAATATTTTCGGTTACGTGATTTTTACCAAGTAACTTCTCCTGAAGAAATGCTTTATTAAATAGCTACAAGACCACAGACTTCTGTTTAGAATACGATATTGCAAAAATGAGACCTCTAAAAACCAATGTAGCTCATGTCATCTTCATTGGCAAAAGATTGATTCCGTTGGTGTGCACTGATAAATAGTGTCGCAAAGAACTAGGATTTCAAAAAGAATAATTTTATGAAAAGTCAAATTTATTATTATCAGAAATTGTCCAGTTGATTTTTGGTGTTATGAGCTGGATAGTAGGATTTTTTTTCAGTTCTAATTGGGCATAGGGTCGTCAGAATTATCTTCCCATACTGTTGTCGACTGGAAAAAGTATTGCAGGAACACAAGTACACAGCATCTGATTAGGCACCAACTGCAAACTGCGGGCCTGGCATTCATGTGGAAATCGATGAAACATTACTAGTAAGACGAAAGTACAATCTAGGCCGTTTAATGGGTGAATAGTGGGTTTATTTTCGGGGGAATTGAGCTGGACACCAATAAATATTTCATGATCGCTGTTGAAAATCGAACAGTTTAGACGTTAATGGCCGTTTTGCAAAAGAACGTTTTATCTGACTCTGATGTTACGTCGGAGATGTGGAAAAGTTACTATATTCTTAAGGATCTTGGATACACCCGTTTCATAGTCAATCATTCTAAAACTTCCGTTGACCCTCAAAACTGGTGCATGTACGAATCACATCGAATCAAGATGGAAAAAGGCTAAAGAAAAGCATAAACAACGTTTTGGAACCCACGAAGAACGTTTGCAGTCATATCTGAGCGAATAGATGTGGCGTAAAAAGTATCCTGACAACGGTTATTTTTATTTTTGGAAATATTCTGAGGAATAGCCTTATAATTAAAGTTGTGTTTGATGTTTGTATTTTTCAAATAAGATTTGATTAAATTAAATTTCTATTTTAATTTAATCCGCATTAAGTATTTTTCATTGTTTGCACATTTTTTTGCATTGTTATAACAAGTTGTGTCTGAAGTGGAAAAAGTACCCTCAAATCTAGCCATGCGAAGCAATGCCGGGTCAGCTAATTGGTTATAAAATACCATGTTTTTAGAAAACTCCGTAAACACGGTGTTTTATATCCCAACCCTGTAGGGGAAGGTACCCGCCTTGTTACGCTTCCGGTCACCACACCACCTTTCCCGTTCCTAGCCCTGATGGGCTTTAACGGGAGTCATCTTTCGCTTTCTAACCTTTTACGTCTCATAGTAATAAGCCAGGCCTCGTTGGGATGGCACCGATGTAAATGCCTCGGTAGATATTTGCAACGGTGATTTTAAACTCAGCTTTTACCTTCGCTGTAGGCCTCGTTCGGACATCTTGAATGTCCTACATCGTTGCCCTCTGACCTAGCTAACCGAGTTCGTGGAAGCACAAACCCCGCGCCTAGTTCTACTTTTATTGAGCCAATTTCTAGTAAATATCTCGAAATTCGAGACAAATTAACAACAACATACCACCAAAAATGTTCGTAATAACGAAGTTTAGTCCTAGTTCCCTATGTGAACTCTACTCAAGTTCATACCCCTGACAGGTTAATTTACCGACTCCGGTCTGGTCTACAAGGGAGAGACGGACAGACCTCCTCATGATGTTTTACACTCAAAGTTCTGATTTCATTTGAAAACTTGTTAACTATCACCACAAACTATGGCTGCGATGCTACAGCGCATCCGATTTCCGTTCTCAATCACTGAACAAACAAGCTGTACAAGTTTTAAGTTTGATATTTAATGGAAAGTGTTGCATTCCTTAAGTAGCTGTTTAAATTTTTCAAAATATCTAAACAGCTGAAAGAAAGATTGTTGTTTTCCTCCCTTTGAGCACTTAAAAATTAATAATACCCTCTGATTTTTTTTCAGTTCACTTCTTAGTTATATTTTGAAATCAAACTTAGTACATATTTTTACTGTTTCCTTTCTTTTTTTATTTTATTTCAGAACGGTTATAGTTTTATAATTATTCTTCCTGAGGACGAAAAAGGAATTTCAGAAGTAGAACGAAAATTTAAATCAAAATATAACGAACCTAGAGATTCGTCTTTTTTAGATGAATTATTTGACGACAGTAAATTTATGTCAGTAGATGTTTTAATTCCACAATTTACATTTCAACAAACTTATGAGATGGGAGAATACCTTCCTAAGGTAAAGTAATAGCTATCATTAAATCATTAAGTTTTTAATTACAATATTCTATTCTTTTTACCTTTAAATAAAATTCACTCTTATAAAGCAAGATAGTTTATGTTATATTGCCGACAGAAAAAAATAAACTTGAAAAGGTTTGATATTAAAAGCGCTGGAAAGGTAACACATAAAAATTTTTGATTATAAACAGTCATAGTATTAGTATTTTACACCACATTAAAATATGAGCACAATAATGTATTTTAGGAAATCTGTTTTTAATCAGATTGCGTTACTTATATTTGTAATATACAACACAAATGAAAAAATTCCTTTCGGCACGCCGGAAGGGGAAGGTAGATTTCACCGGTGTAAGTAGGGGATAAAAAATATTTCCACCTTAAAGTTATGAAAAACTTTAAATTTACTCAATACGACAAGGTTACTTGTGAAAAAATATTTCATACGTTTACCATGTGACAAGCTCCGTCTTAGAATTCCAGAAAAATTTTGATCATCCCTTGCCGTAAGGGTGGTCATATCAAAAATAGTTTCAGACGAAAGTTTTAGTTAATGTTTAGAGGACTAATGAACACTTTAACCGATTCGATACTTTGCCTATTAAGGGAGGTATGGTTTTTTTGTCTTTGAAACCCCATTTTTTCCACCCCTAGGCGAATGGATGGTGATAACAAAAAACTTTACTTATAATAAGATTTAGGCTCTTATCCAAGTAATAGAAGGAACTTCAAACGAATTCGATATTTTACTCAATAAGAAGGTTATATAATTTTTTTTTTCGAAAAAGGCACCCCATTTCCACCCTCATGGTCCGATTTCGGCCGTTAACAAACTCGACCGAGATTTTGTTTGAGTCGAATTATTTTTAGGAAACAATTTCAAATTTCACTTTCAAAGTGATTAGCGCAAAATTACGACAGTTATCGTGTCCACAAGAAAGTGCAATGTGTATATATATATATATATATATATATATATAAATGTATATATAAACCTTTGAGCTGACGGTGGTTTTGGGGTCTGGGGGATGTGAAACGTGAAGATATGTCAAAATTTTCCGAAAGTCGAATCATGGTGCCCATTAAAAAGGTAGCTTTCTTATGAAATCTACCTAAAATCCAGTTGAAATTACTGCTGTATTATTAAATTTACACAGAGTTCTGTTCAGAATATAACCGAATATTTTTTAATACGCGCCAACAGAGATATTTAGTGACTTGCATTGGTAGCATCGTAAATTCCTCTGTATAATTAAAAAAAAACAAAAAAACTACAAAAATATGTTTGATTACATATAAAAAATTATTTTTTAAAAAAGCTTTTATATAACTAATATTAATATTAACAAGTAAAAAATAAGAGTTAGATGAAATTGAGAATTTAAAAAAAATATATAATATATTAACAAATATAAAAATTTACTGAAAAGTAAAAAATAAATTATATAAATATCTAATAAATAACCAATAAATAAATGTAATAATTATTAAATTTTAGAATTAAAAGTAATGAAAATATTTAGTAAAAATAAAAGCGTGGCGCAGTTTTTATAACAATCTTTTGGAATAAGTATTTATAGAAATTTTCTGTATTTTAAAATATATTTTTTGTTTAATGAGGTTGTTTAGTATATGTATATACTTTATTTATCTGTAATAAAATAGTAATAAAATAATAAATAAAATATAATTTATTATATTTATATTATTATATTATTTAATTTATTATATTTATATTATTATTATATTATATTATAATAAATAAAATAATAAAATAGTAATAAAATAGTTTTAATTCTTTCATGGTTCAAATTTGCACCGAGATGACCTTTAAGGGTTAATAAGATTAAAAATAAAAATTAAATTTAGAAATCTTGCACAAAGTACATTCTGACGGTAATCTGAAAAATTATTAATTATTATCATTATTATAATTGTAATTGTAATTATGAATTCATTAAATAAAAAATTCATAATTAATTAAAATGAAACTTTTAGCGGAAAGAGTGCGTTAAATGTGGCTTAGATTACAAGCAGGATTCGAAGATGATCTTCAATTATGTGAGAAGACGTACAAAGAAAGCGAGTGGATGTATTTTCCCAGATTGTTACTTGTAGTTAGTCAATCTCAACTGGAGAGGTTCCAGCAGACCTTTCTGCCACCTCGCGTCGTTATTGAAAATGAAAATGAAGATTAATTGTTGTAAAAATAAATGTTGTGTTGTTTTAAATAAATTATAAAAACTGCGCCATGATTTTTGTGGAAGTGTAGTGTGATAACATGTAAAATATCCTTGTACTTTTTTATAACGCAAAAATTTGTTAAATAATTTCTTCTCTTTTAATACGTAATAAACTCTGATACTTATACATATTATATTTTTAATTATTTTCAGATTGGCATAAATGAAATATTCTTCTTTACATCAGATTTCAACAGGTTATCTAAACCAGGATTTGCTGTTAGTAATATAGTTCATAAAACATTCATCGAAGTTACAGAATGGGGGACAAGAGCTGCAGCTGATATAGGTATAGTTTTTATTTGTTTGTTTATTTAATATTCTATACCCAATCAAAATATTTTTAATTTCATTTCTTGATGTCAATACTGTGATAGGATGAGTCAAAGGTTAAACTTTAAATCTTATTCTATAAACTCCTACACCGATTTGTATTTAACTTGCTTACCGATGAACAGAAACGTTCTTTTTCAATTAAAATTGAAAAATGCGTTACTTTTTTTTATCATTATTGCTTCATCACAAGATGAATGTTGTATGATAATGTTTCCATAAAATTTTTAACTAGATGGGTGACTTACATTCAATTAATGTTACTCTATAGATTGCTACATACCTACTATGTTCATTTGTTTTTTATAATTATGAGTGTCTACATTCTTTTAAAATCTGCCTGTCTAAAGTTTATTGTTGGTTCATTAATCAGTACTAAAGGAATTACAACTTTAAGTAATTGTAAAGTGCCTACATAATTTCACTTCGTTGTTATTATAATGTGCATAATAATACCTTTGTTTATAACCTAAAAGATTTTAAAATGAATGTGTGTATTTATATGTACACTTCATGCAAAAATCTAAGAAATGAACATGTGTATAACATGTCCAAGATAGTTAAAGTTTGGATTTTCTTTATGGAATCTTTGATAAATGAAATTAAAAAAAAATATATTACTTGTAGTCAGAAATTAATGTTCAGAGTAACATCCTTCTTTATGTAAGAGAAGGTTTATCCTCTGTATAGTAATTAAATATGTAGTGAAATTTATTAAACAAATTCATACTTTCTTATACAGGCTGGGGTTCAAAATGATGCAACATTTGATTTTGTTAAAAAATATTTATTTGAATCGGATACAGAAAAGTAAAATGCAACGTGTTTACTATATACCTCGTACCTGGAGATTATGTTCTGCTTACCACATGTTCAATATTACTATCATCACATCTAGCAACTTCTTCAACACGAACATCTTTGTTGTTAATAACTCGACGACACATATCCTTGATTATCTTGTTGCATGACTTGATGATCAGCACTCGCACTTCCATCATTGTATGATGATGTTTAGAGAAAATCTTTTCCTTTAGAAATCCTCAAAGAAAATAATCACACGAATTAAAATCAGGACTGTTCGGGGACCAGTTCTGTCCGCAAGCAAAACTATTAGGAAATCGGTTAGAAATTACATTGGCGTTAAAAGTTTCATATAGAAAGATTAAAACAAGATTAGCTAGTGCGGTCTAGTTCCATCTTGCATGAACCATTCGTTCTCTAATTGAACTCCTTTTGCAAGAAACTGAGGAAAAAAATTATTATGCAGTATGTTTAGATAATGTTTACTGTTCAAAAGAGAATGGCCGTATTACCCCATGACTTGAGATAGTGGCCCATACCGTAATTTTTGGAGCATGATGCACCCTTTCATGAAGCACATGTGGATTTTCAGAAGCCCAAAAATGCATATTTTGTTTATTAACGGCCATGTCTAGGTGAAAATGTGCCTCATTTGAAAATCAAATATTGTTCAACAATATATCTTGGTACACAGGCTGTTCAGCGAATGCCATTCTTTGATGTTTGTTGTCAACCGTTAATTTAGGCAAAACTGTTATTATTTACAGATACAAATCCAAATCAGTTTTTAAAATCCCTTTCACAAATCTCCTAGAAATCCCAAATCATGCTGCTGCTTTTTTCATTGATTTGCTCGGACTCCTCAGCCATCATTCTTATATTTTCTACGTTCATCCATCAGGTGCAATATATTCTCTGATATCCAAGGTTATCTACTAGTTCTCTTTGTTCTACCTAAGATCGCGTCTGCTGATTTAAGAATTTCTTTTTAACATTCCCCAATTCTTCTTCTATATTTTCTACCTTATCTTCTTTTACTCAGATCTCTTGTGATGTTCTCAAAAATCTTCTTTACCTCCTCTTCCTCAAGCTTCTCTAAATTCCGCCAATTCATCTGACACTTTTCTTCAGGTTTTTAAACCCTAATCTATATTTCATTATCACTAAATTATGGTCAGCATCATTGTGTGCTTCAGGATAAGCTTTGTAATTGACAAATTGATTTCTAAATCTTTGCTTAAGTATGATATATCTATATGATATCTTGCAGTATAACCTGGCTTTTTCCATGAGTATATTCTTCTATTATGATTTTTAAACTGGGTGTTTAAAAATTTAGAAATTACTAAATTATACTTTGTGCAAAACTCTATAAGTTGGTCCCCTGTTTCATTCCTTCTGCCCAGCCTATATTCACCCACAATATTTCCTTCCTTCCCTTTTCCAATGCTTGCATTCCAATCTCCAGCCATTATTAAATTTTCATTCCCTTTTATGTGTTTAATCGCTTCATCAGTTTTTTCGTATACACACTCTACCACATCATCATCATGGGCACTTGTAGGTATATAGATGTTAACAATCATTGTTGGCTTAGTTTTTGATTTTATCCTTATTACAATGATTCTATCGCTACAAATTTTGAAATACTCTACTCTCTTAATTATTCTAAAATCACCTGAGCTGACAGATATTTGTATTTACACAAATATTTGTATTAATATTATTGATTTTCCAGATTTAAAAACAACATAGAAAATTTCATCGTGTATACTTATTTTATAAATAATAATACTTTAAAATTTATCAACCAAATTTATTAAAATACCTAAACCAATTTTGATATATGAATTTGTAAGAATAATAAACACAGACTGACTGTTTCCTGACTGACAGGAAACAAAAAAAGTTTTGGATACCCTTTTCCTTTTTTTAATTGCACAAAAATAACTTCTCACATATTGGCTAAATAGTTTTGAAATAGTTTGTATGCACTGTAACTGCCACTTTTAATTTTGTAAATACAGTATTTGTTTACATGTATATACTAGCTTGACATGGGCTCTTACTAAATTTTTATTCTCCCTCTAATGAACATCTTTGCTCTTTTAAGCTGACGAAAACATATTGTACGGGAAAATTAATATCGTTCACTATGGGTTTTACCCATGATGGAACAGAGACAGTAAATGCATTTTGTGGTAAGAGGTTTTGCGTGTGTGTGTGTGAGTGATATATATATAGAGAGAGAGAGAGAGCGCGCATGTGCATGATTGCGTGCGCGCGTATACATATATATATATATATATATATACATACATACATGTGTGTATGTGTGTGTGTGTGTCACCATTTTTGTCAAAAACTACTGCACCTATTTTGATGCGGTTTCTTGCATTACAAAGTTATCACCTGAGAGCAGGTTCTTAGATTACTTTTTTGGTTATAAACCATCACTAGGCGCTGGAATAGATGTGTTTCTCTAAAATAGCTGGGCCGATTTTGATGCGGTTTTTTGCATTACATAGATATCACCTCAGAGTAGGTTCTTAGATTAGTTTTACAGTTATAAGATGACAGAGAGCACTGCAGTAGATGTATTTCTTCAAAACGGCTTTTGAATGTTTCTAAGTCTTTCTAATTCCAGAAAGACTACATTATTGGATGGATTATTAAATAATTTGCACTGGTCAAGTATACTGAACTTTCATCATTATCATCATCAGCCTGTAAACGTCGTACTGTTGAGCACAGGCCTATTAATCTTTTTAAATAAAAAACAAAAATTTTAAAAAACTACAATGAAAAACCTTAAAAATGTGGAATAAATAAATAACTGTATTTTTACCTTATAATCCTCTGTGACATTGTGATAATGTTTTTAAAACAACAATATTTAAAATTTTGATTAACCATCATGCTTGATCCATAGACTGCATAGATAAGCTTTAGTTATCATCATAGCTCAACGGTTAATCAAAATTTTTAAATTTTATAGTCTTAAAAACAATATCAAAATGTTACAGAGAAAAGTTAGTAGAGAAAACAAGACATGGGGCTTCACAGAATGTTGATGTTATTGTTAATGAATTACAATTTTCATCTCTACAGGTTGAGAATATCCACATATACATTAATGTTTTTGTTTACGAGGATTGTGGAATACAATTTTATTTTAATTTATCTCTCTTGTGGATGATTTTATAGGAAATTACTAAATTTTTATTAATCATTACTCGAAATGTTGTTAGAGTAAACATATATAACAAATTTTAGAGTTCCATTTTAACTTTAGTGAGATACTAGTTTGTACCCTGCCCTTTAACCACGATAATCACTAAGAAGATACCTTTTTAGCAGTAGTTAACAACCTAGGAGATAGTAAAATCCATAATTTAATTCATAGCGTCGTTATTTTATTGCTCATCCTTAGAAAATTAAGTAAGTTAAATTATGCTTTTATTTATCTTTCTAAATGAGCAAATTCAGGTTTTTGATAAAAATAATAACATATTTTTATATTTGTAATTTACCTTGTATTCTCTTGATGTGTATAATGTGTTTTTATTTTCTGATTAGAATAGATATTTATTTATTTATTTCAGGCACATCTTGTATTTTTTTAAGATGTATGGTAAATAAATAAATAATGTAAATTTCACTAAACTAAATAAGAAATTAGTAAATTTTGTAAAATATAAATATTTTGTTAATGTAAAAATGTTATTTTTATTACATTTGTTAATATTCTTGATACTTGCCATCGTAATGTTAGTAGGTTATATCTTATAATGCTGCTATATATTACATTTTTATATTATTTATAGAGTGAGCACCATAAAACTGAGCTCATAAAGTAACTGTTGCAGAATAAATAGGTTATGTTGGAATGAAATTTTATGAATGATATGGATAAATCAAATAAGAAAAACCAAAAAACATAGTTTAAATGTTGCATTTATATACCATATTTTAAAATATGTTCAAAATGATTTAAAAGTTGTTCAAAATGACCACCCTGGGCATCGATGCACTTTTGTGCTCGACTGATCATATTGAGAGTCGTCTGACGCAAAAAATTATCAATTGCGTTGATTTCTCATGGAATGTTCATCAGTATTGCAGGGGTTAGATGCATAAACTCTCTCCTTTAAGTAGTTGCAAAGGAAAAAATCGCAAGTAGATAACTCTGTGGAAGGTGGAGGCCACCGTTTCATTTATGAAAGCTGCATGAACGGGATTTACTGAAACGTTTGATGTGTGACACGTTGCTCCGTCTTTTTGGAAGAAGCTGTATTCTTTTTCATTATCAGTTAATTACGCATAAAATTCTTCGAAAATTGTGAGGTAAACTTGAGTATTGACAGTCCGGTAAGGTCAAAAAATATTGATCCTGCTGTAAGATTACCGGAAATGGCATACCAAACACCAATTTTCCCATCGTGAAGTGGATGCTCGAATATTTTCCGAGAATTTCTCACTATCCAATACCTGGTATTCTGCGAATTAACGTGGCTGGATAAATGAAATACACCATCGGGTATATCTATCCACCAACATTGTTTTCGAGAAACCAGTTGCAATAATCAACTAACCCACCGGGTTGGTCTAGTGGTGAACGCGTCTTCCCAAATCAGCTGATTTGGAAGTCGAGAGTTCCAACGTTCAAGTCCTAGTAAAGTCATTTATTTTTATACCGATTTCAATACTGGATCGTGGATACCGGTGTTCTTTGGTGGTTGGGTTTCAATTAACCACACATCTCAGTAATGGTCGAACTGAAACTGTATAAGACTACACTTCATTTACAGTCGTACATATCATCCTCTGAAGTATTATCTGAACGGTAGTTACCGGAGACTAAAACAGGGTAAAAGAAGAAGTTGCAATAATCAAGTCGTTTCAGTTTGTCTGTCTCCTTCAGATGCACAGTTGTAACGCGGTACGGTTTCAGTTTTAATTCACGAAGAATTTTACGGCAAGATGTGTATTTAACACTAGATTGTTGGCATAACATGTGTAGTGATTTTTTTTGGACTGGCAATAATTTTCCTTTCAATGTTGGCAATGGCCTTGGAGTCCTAACGGTAGGTTGCCTATTTCGTTTTGCATTTGAAACTGAACCTTTTTAATGCCATTTTTTAACTAAATCGTGTATGCTGCTCTTTGCTGGAGTACAGGCATTCAGAAATGTTTCTACGAATACTTGACGTGATTCCTCAAACGATCCAGAACGAATATAGGCCTTAACTATATCTATCCTCTCCTGGATTGAATAAGGCATTTTACACAAACACAACTGCACTCAATACCGCACTGCAACAAAATGTGTACTGTACTGACACGTAACCACCTGTCAAACGGCAGCAACAATCAGTGGTAACATTTACATCCACTAGTCGCGCTAGTTGTGTGAGTGTCTTTCATAAATAGTGTTGGGTAGCGGTTTCATTGTGGCCTCGGTTTTATGTTGCTCACCCTGCTGATCTGATTTTATAAATTCTATTATTATTTATGTTATATAAATATTTGTTATGGTTTACATGTGATAAATATTCGTTACATTTTTTTAATGTCGAATATGGTTAAATATGTAGAATTTACATATATTACATCAAATACGTATTTCTATACAGTATACAGTCCATGGAAAATTCTGACTTTTCGCACTACGTTCCTTCAAACAACCAGCCACTCAACAACCTTTTTCCATCTTCTCACTCCAATCCAAACATCTTTCTCTGACTTCCTCTCCTTTTTTTATCCAGTTTTCTAGAAAATACATCTCTATCTGCTCTTCTGGCATTTTTTTGACATGTACAACATATTTTATGCTGTTTCAACTCAGCTTTACGTCACTTCTCATACACTTGTCACTTCCTTCTTTTTCACTGGACTTTGGATTTTCCTTAAAACTTTTACTTTCCATCTCTATAGGGATTTCCCATGACTAAGGAAGGTCCTTGTATAGATTTATACAAAATCCGGGGGGCTCGTATGCCTCTCCTTCGTTTTTAAGGGCAACGGGAGCCCGATTGCTCTCCAACCATGTAAATTTAAACAAATATTTGTTTCAGTTCCGCCTGGCAGCTGATGAGCTGTGCATCTGCGGGGAAGTCCAGTCGAATGAACATATGATGTTCGTCTGCGCAGCTCTTGGGGTGGCGGGGGGCAGAACTCAGGTCACCCTAAAACTTGGAGGTCAAGGGGAAAATTAGCCACTCACAAGCGGCGAGTCAGTGTGGCAAGCACACATGACATAACATTGTCGGACCGTGTGGAGTTCCTTGATGCGGTTGCTTTGTTCAACCGACATCAATAGTTTACCTAAGGGAGAAGACTCCTACCACGCTGCTGTTGAAGCTAACCGAGATATGGCTGGTTACCAGCCAGATTAAGGCTGCAAGCGCTTTAATGGTGGAAAGGTACTTGCTGGCATTCAGCGGCCTAGGCGTGGCAGCGAATTGCTGTCTTTGACGAGATAAATTTAATTATTGATAGTCGTATATGTTTTACTAGTTGACAGGGTGCACCAACCGATGTTAATGGTATATGACAAGTTGGCGGTGGGACACGTAAGCGAGTGGTGTATGGGACCACGCTTATTCCGCCCGTGCTTTTAGGTTAGTTCTAGGAGTTAGTTAGGACACTGGTCACTAAACTGTTTCGAGGCTGAGTAGCTGTTTATGCACAGATATTCGGTCTTTTCTTTAGGGCGACCGAATGGGGTGGTGGCGGGAGAAATGTCAAGCAAACCATTTCCATCTCTATAGGTAATGCTCATCATTTACTACGACTGTTCATGTTTCTGATCCGTACATTGCTACAAGATTCATCACAGTTTTGAGCATTTAATTTTCTTATCCACACTGATGATTTTTAGCTTTCAACAAGTTTGATAATACTTAGAATTTATTTTCAACTGCATGTATATCCGTATAGATCTGTTTTTCTTAGACGAAATTGTACCAAAGTACTTAAATTCATTCACCCCTCTCTAATTCTTCTAACCCTTTGTCTTCGACTAGAAGATAAAATCTTCTTTGTTCTTTTTTTTTCTGTGTATTTATTATTAGCCTAGTTCTTATACGGTCTCTATTAATCTCTTTGATTTTGCTTATTTCAAATAGTTTAAATTATAATGTATTTGTATCACTTAACATCAATAAAATGTATATAATTAACATCTTAAAAATAAAATCTCAGAACGACCATCATTAGTGCTCAAACTTCTGGTTTTTTCTAATTGTACCATACTCAAATGAATCATGCACTCACTCACTCACTCACTCACACACACACACACACACACACACACACACAAACACACACATACACACATTTTCTTTTGGCTAATAAACAATTAAATTTTACGGTATTGATTTTTCATGGTATGTTTTTAATTTTAATTTTTATGTACTTTGTGAAATATTTTGCTGAATGTTTTATTGTAAGTTTACAACTTGCTGCTAGTATGTTGTCACATGTTTCGTGCGGCTCGATCTGGATATTGAGAGGTTGTTGACAGTTTAGAATGTATATATATAATTGCAGTTTATTGGCATAAAATGTTCAAATTACAACCAGGCAAATTAATAATAATAATAACAATGGTGATAAACACATAATAATAATAATAATAATAATAATAATAATAATAATAATGCCCTGAGGTAGATAATCCCCATGTCCGGAACACAACATCTATGTTCCACGTCCAGGGGGGCAACAGCTGTACTTACGTACATTACATATAGCTGGCTAACGGGGTTCCGAGAAAATTCCTCGGTTATGCTTTTTTAAGTTTGACCTGTTTCCAACTTCAGGTCACTAAACGGACTGGATTTTTCGGCTACCTGCAGGAAATGGAATAATAAACGATTTTGGAAATGGACTCATACCACTCTTAGAGCTGGTGATGTGGCGGCAGGGTCAATGTTATTGCAGGTGTAACGGAGATCCTTCCGTTGTCCACATGCCCCCTGCGATGTCAAGCATATAGCAGTGGTGCCCATGTATGACGGTGCATGGGAGCTCTGAAAGCTTCGGTGAGTAGGAGCCTGGAGTCAGTGCAGAGACTGCGCATCCGCTCTCTGCCAGGACATATGCCGGTTCCACCGGAGTACCGGATCGGACCTCCAAGGTTAGTAGTCCTGGAGTGGGGGTGTACCCCGACGGCTAGCCTTGCTATAGAAGGGATATATGTTCATGAATATTCTTGAACAAACTAACGTGGCAGAGGGTGCACGTAAACACCCTCGATTAGAAACCTCCGATTCGCCACAAGCGAAGAGGAAAAAAGTAAGAAATCTGATAAGGTAAAGAAAGATGCTGATAGAATCAGTAAAGAATTAAAGAAAAGTTTATTTGGCTATAGCGTACCTAAGCCAAGATTTTTAATTATTACAAAGGAGAATGGAAACTTTCAAAAAGTTAGTCCATTCTTAATCGCAAGAGAAATTACTAATTGTGCTGGTGGTCCTGTCAAAGAAATTCGTAAAACTTTTAATGGATTGCATGTCAAAACCATCAACGACATGCCAAGCCAGAAAGTTCAGGCGTTGAAGAAGATCGGTGAATTTGCGGTTTCTGTCCAACCGCATAGCACACTGAACTCATCCAGAGGAGTTGTTGTTTGTCGTGACCTTCTTAATTGTACAGAAGAAGAAATTGTACAAGAAATGTTGAGTCAGGGAGTGACTCAATGTCGCAGACTTACTATGAGAAGAAATGGTGAGATTCTTCCTTCGGTCTCGCATGTTTTGACATTTAATAGGCCGAATCTTCCTGAAAAGGTACGAGCTGGCATCCATCGGCTTGATGTACGAGCTTTCATTCCGCAGCCGATGAGATGTTTTAAGTGTCAGCGATTCGGACACACAGCAGCAAGATGTGAAGCGCAGGAAATATGTACATGTGGAGAGAAAACACATGAAGGGTCCCATGTAAAGAACCTCCAACCTGCGTTAACTGTAAAGGGCATCACAATTGTCGTTCAAGAAACTGTCCTAAATATAAATTAGAAACAGCCATTCAGGAAGTTAAAACGCTTCAGAAGGTCAGTTATCCTGAAGCGAAGAAAATTGTTAATCAGCGTACACCACGACCATCGACTTCTTACGCAGAAGCAGCGGCTGCCCCTTCCACATCTAAAATTAATGTGGAGCAGTTGCTTAACACGATGGCACCAAGTCTTGCGACAATGATTGAAAGAATCATTGATTCAAAGATTGAGTCGACTCATCAGAGAAAACAAAGTAAAGATGAGAAGGCTCATCCCCGGACTGACGCCGTTGACATGAGAGACGCACCAGCGCCGTTTAAAAAACCAACTAAATCTGCGATTGTAAAGTCACCAACTTGCGTAAAAATTAAAAATTTTGATTTATCTGACGGAGAGAAACAGATCACTCCGTCATGTAGTCACAAACCAAAAGAAATTATGACAAGAAAATCTGTCTCTACTGAAATGGAGGTGAAAGTTATTATAGAAAAAGCACCAGACGCAGATGAAATAAAAACTGCAACAATGGAGCCTCCAAAAGCTCAAAGAACAGCTTCAGCGAGAGCATCTATTTCAGCTAGACCCAGCACTGCAGTAGAGGTAGAATCCAGTTCATCAGCCGCGGAAAGTGCATCGCTTGCTAGTTTAGATTCAATAGCAACGATGCTAACTGCACCAACGATGTTTTTGTCTCCTGACGTCAGCCCGAGAACGTCACTGGCATCGGAAAGAGAGGAAGACCCTCTCTTTCCGATCTTCCTTTCTTGACATCGTCTTGATGCCATGTCTGAGGCCTCAGATACGCTGTCATCAGAGGTTGAGGCTGTTAGAAGAATGGAGAAACGGTGCAAGAAAGGATGGCCGAAAGGAAAGCCTAGGAAGTAATATTCTGGATTCGAAGTTATAGAAGAATGTAAATTTTTTAACATTTTGATTCATAAGAATGTGAATTATCGAACCTTTTTTTTTTTTTTGAAGTGGGATGGGGTTAATGACCAAAGTAGTCGATGCCCCTAAAAACCTCAAAAAAAAAAAAAATTATAATAATAATAATGCCCTGAGGTAGATAATCCCCACGTCCGGAACACAACATCTACGTTCCACGTCCAGGGCGGCAACAGCTGTACCCCGGCGGATAGTCTTACTGCAGAAGGGATTAACCGTTCATGAATATTGAACAACCAAACGTGGTAGAGGGTTCACGTAAACACCCTCGTCTAGAACCAGCCGTTTCGCCTGAGGAGAAAGAGCGCAGAATCTAGGAGAATTGAAGTTGAGGCTAGGAAAAGCTTGCAAAAAGCTTTCTTCAAAAGCAACGTTCCAAAGCCAAAATACTTAGCTATTACAAAAGAAGACGGTAATTTCTCGAAGGTTTGTCCATTCCTCATTGCTCGAGAAATAACAAAATGTGCTGGAGACCCTGTTAAGGAAATTAGGAAAACTTTCACGGGACTTCATGTAGATACTGTAAATGATATACAGTCTCACAGGGGGGACTAGTGTCACCCCTTCCACAGGCAGTGACCGGTGCGACCCCCGTGTCTGGGGTCGGCCAGGTTGCCGCCCCACAATCGGCGTCTGTAACCGGTGCCGATCCATGCCCGTCGTCGTCGGCGGCTTCGGTGGTCTCCGATTCGGAGACCACCGAAGATTTACGGGTGACGACCTTCTCCACGAACACGATGCTGTTCGAAAGATGGAGAAAAAAAGGAAAAAAGGGTGGCCGAAAGGCAAACCCAGACAATAATTTAATTGAAAATTAGCGAGTCGAGTACAATGGAACATCAATGGATGTTTTTCAAAAATCCATGAGCTCCAACGCTTGGTACATGATGTAGACCCGATTTGTATATGACTGCAAGAAACGCATTTCCGCCGAAATGAAAATTTTAAATTAAAAGGATTCGATATATTTCGGCGAGATCAACCGCTAAATGTAAGAGTTAGAGGTGGAGTAGCCATATTAACATCGACCAGAGCTACCACCGAAGCGGTTGTTCTAAACACAAACCTACAAGCGGTCGCCCGCTTGTATTTTATTTTAGCTTCCCCCACCTGTTTTACTGGTGGGTGACTTCAATGCTCATAATTCTCTTTGGGAATCGGATCGAGTAGATCCCTGCGGAAGAGAACTGGAAAGGTTCCTGATGAATTCAGAACTTATTATTTCAAACGATGAATCAGGAACCTTTTTCAATGCCAGAGATGGATCCATCTCTGTAAAGATCTTGCACACATCCTGTAAAGATCTTGCACTTATAAGCGGATCGATAGCACC
This sequence comes from Lycorma delicatula, assembly GCF_047948215.1. Taxonomy (NCBI): domain Eukaryota; kingdom Metazoa; phylum Arthropoda; class Insecta; order Hemiptera; family Fulgoridae; genus Lycorma; species Lycorma delicatula. The sequence goes on from NC_134455.1 coordinate 136,514,818, forward strand.
GAGGTACAGCTTCCATGTCTTAGACGATTTGCATGGAAGCGATCATTTCCCGGTGCAAATTGTAACTGATGTTACAAGAAAAACATATCCCATCTCTAAAAGATAGTTGTTTGAAAAGGCAGATTGGATGAGCTTCACAGCTAGAACAATACTCCCTGAAACAACTGGAGTTATCAGGAACGATCTCGACGGTATAACAAATACAATACTTGAGTCGGCATCGAGATACATTCCCAAAACATCTGGGAAACTTACGAAACAACCCGTTCCATGGTGGAACGAAGAAATAAGTGAAGGTATTAAAAGAAAGATAAAGAAACGTCCAACCCTACAAAATCTTATTGCCTTTAAAAAATACAGGGCGTATGCTAAACGTCTCATGATTGACTCGAAAAAACGATCCTGGCAGCAATACGTGTCATCCATCGACAGAACCACTACTGCGTCAGATGTTTGGAGGAAAGTGAAGGCGATTTGTGGGCGTAAAAATTTTGCGCCCATAACTAGCCTTCAAGATGAAGATGGAATTAAGGACACTCCAAACGAAATCGCAGAGCTATTGTCCAATCACTTCGAGAAGACCAGCAAAACGGCCAACTACGAGGAAGGTTTTCGAACCAAAAAAGAAGAACTCGAAGGTCTACTAAGTTTTAGAACTGAGTATAATTAATCATATAATGTACCATTTAAAATGGAAGAATTCGTGAAAGCGTTGGAAAAAGCAGGTAACATAGCTGCTGGCCCGGATGAAATCCATTATAATATGATCAGACAGCTGAATACCACTGCAAAACGCAGATTATTAGAACTTTATAATCAAATATGGCGGGATGGAATGTACCCGCAGCAGTGGAAAACAGCTCATGTTGTTCCAGTACCAAAGAAAAATAAAAATTTAACAGATTCCAATAGCTACCGTCCTATTTCCTTGACGTGTGCTATGGGAAAAATACTCGAAAAAATGATTAATAATCGACTCGTCTGGATTTTAGAAAAAGAAAACCCGATATCACCATATCAAGCAGGTTTTCGACAGTACCATTCCACCACCGATCAAATGATCAACTTAGAGAACATTATATATAATAGCTTTATTACAAGGAAACATTGTGTCGGAGTCTTCTTTGATCTTCAGAAGGCTTTCGATATGACCTTGCGTTATGGAGTAATGCTCCAGATATATGACTTATATGACTTTTGGCATTCGTGGCAATCTGCTAGTACTGCTCAGCAACTATATGAATGACCGTACCTTCCAAGTACGCGTCAACAATAAATATTCATCTGAAAGAATCTTGGAAAATGGCATACCGCAGGGTTCGCCGTTGAGCGGTACCTTGTTTATGATCGCCATTAACAAATTGATATTAGCCATTCCAGTAGAAATCAGCAAAAGCGTCTATGTTGATGATTTGGCAATTGTGTATGCCAGCAACAAGACTGCTATGGTGAAATACAAACTGCAACGGGCGATTGACGCCTTAAATGAAGTTGCGAAGAATAATGGATTCCAATTTTCACCAGAAAAAACGTGCTGTGTACACTTCTGCAGGAAGAGAATTCCTCATCAAAGTCCTACATTGAAAATTGGCAATGATCCAATACAATACAAAGAGAATGTGAGATATTTAGGACTAGTATTGGGTAAATCCCTTACGTGGGGATTACACATACAGGACTTGAGTGATAGATGCAAAAAAGCCCTAAACATTATAAAATGTTTATCGAACATTAACTGGGGCTCAGATAAAGATATATTATTGAGATTGTATAAAGCATTGGTTCAATCTAAACTAGACTACGGATGTATCGTATATTCATCAGCTAGAAAGTCGCATTTAAGAAAGTTAGACGTAGTTCATAATAGCGGAATAAGATATGTGACAGGCGCTTTCCACACAAGTCCGGCGAATAGCCTAATGTCCGAAGCCAGAATAATGCTACTACATTATAAATGTAGTAGCATAGAGATCCTTTTGTTAAGATATGCAGCAAATGTATGGGCTTTCCCTGCTCATATAAATAATAAATTGTTTACGAATCATCCTATGGCTGCAGTATATAAACATCGTCCTACCTATTCCAGACCAGTCGGAATTAGGTACCACGAATTAAGAAGAAAATACGAAATTGCTATACCAGAGACACTAGCAATTTCCACAAGAGAAATACCGCCATGGCTCTTGCCAGCGGTAAATGCTAGGTTGGATCTCTCTCAGGGAGAAATAAAAAAGAAACCAGCAGTTATCATCCAACAGGAATTTTTGGCAACCATCAGTAGTTACGAAGAACATATTAGAATTTATACTGACGGTTCTAAAACCGAACATGGTGTTGGATGCTCCATATATATAAATGGAGAAGCCCATTATTGGAAACTGCCAGATATGGCCAGTGTCTACACGGCAGAACTTACTGCCATTCAGCAAGCTCTTCGATACATAGAACATTATTGCGAAGAGAGAGTGCTAATATGTTCCGATTCTCTTAGTGCACTTGTTGCAATTCAGAACAAGAACATTAAGGATGTCCTAATTGCAAACATCCTGTCCATTTTATACGTTCTAAATCAACGAGGACAGCGATGCGTATTTGACTCCAGGGCATGCTGGTATTACAGGTAATGAAAGCGCAGACGAAGCTGCCAGAAAGGCAACAGTCTGCGATAATTTGGATGCATTTCCTGTAAGAGTGGCAGACGTTAAAAACCGTCTAACATAGTAAGAAACAAATGGAGTACTGATTGGAGGAGATTAAATACCAAATTAAACTCGGTAAAAACTTCTTCATATAAATAGAAAAGCGACGTGAAATTGACTCGCCGTGAACAAGTAGCTGTGACCAGACTTAGAATCGGTCACACGCGATTAACAAATTCACATTTGTTAACCGGCGAAGAGAGACCAATGTGCAGTGTCTGTAATAAAACACTGACAATCAAGCATCTAATAGAAGAGTGTACAATATATAAAGACCTCAGAAAGAGGTTCCGTCTAAAAAATGACATTACTGCTGATCTGGATAATGGAAATGAAGAAAAAATAGTTGCTTTTTTGCACGCCAGTGGACTTCTTAGAAGTCTGTAAAAGTCTGAAAATTTTAAAGCTGTGTTAGAGAATCTCTAAGATGGAAAATTTATATGTATGGGAGTCTCGAAGCGTGGCACGTGTAGTGACGGGAGGTATCCCTCTTGCTTAGGCCACCCTGGCTCGTCTGCATTCAAGATCAGTGAGTCGGACTGGGTCCGATGATGGCATGAGTGACCCTCCCTCAAGGGTGGATTGAGGCCGCGAGGTTATGGGTGTGCGCGGTGCATGCTTGTAGCCTGTTTATAAGAAGGATTCAACTGCCACGGCACCCTGGGCGACTGATATACTGCTCAACGGCGGTTCTGGTCGCCTCGAGGGTGCTTAAACAAACTATAAACGAGACTCGTAGAAGAAAGAAAGATATGGTATTGATAAGTTGAATTTTTAATTTCATGGTCTTTTGAGAATCTCAAGTTTTAATATCGGGGTCCTTTACACCCCGAAAGTGTTGTGTTCGTCTTTGTTATTTGTGTTTTAATGTTTTTGTGTGTGTAGTTTGTGCTTTTAAATAAAATGTAAGGGCCCTTTACACCCTTACATATGACGATCCTGATGGTGATACTTATTTCTTTTAAAGAATGTGACGAGGGCTAATGACCTTAGCAGTCAATGCCCGTAAAAATTAATAAATAAATAAAAAAATAATAAAATTAAAAAAATAATAATAATAATAATGATAATAAGTGACAATAATAATACAATTAATGAACACAAATATTAATATAGTAATTGCAACCACAATAATAGACAGAATAGTAGTAAACGATAATTACATGACATAAAACATAACGTAATCAACAAAGATGAACAATCAAAATATTACACATCAAATAGTGATGGAATGTCAGTAGTAAGTGATAAACACAGATTATACACATAAGACAGAATTCAAAATAAATAATCGTTGGGAATTTATTCCAGGTAGATAAATAGAAAGAAGACCAGTATTCAAATCCATTAACAAAAGATTAACAAAAGTCTTAACCCTGCTTAACCACTAGTCTTACATTAACAAACAATCTTCTAAAGTTCATTTGCAAATATATTTGTTATCTACCCTTGGACCGACGTCTCGCACTCTCATCTCACAGCCGTGATTCTCCTCGCTGGACCAGTTTGCAGACTCCGCTGAACCCATACGACTCCACATAATTCGCCGCCTCTCCTCGCAGAACTGCCTCTTGCGGGACCGATGTCGTAACGCCTCGCAGACTGGTTCTAATAAAACTCCGCCGAACTGATTTTTAGCTGGTCTTGCTGGGCTATTTATACTGCTAGCCTCTTTACCTGTCGGACCGGACCCAAGTCGAAGCGTGAGAACAGTCGACCGAGGCTTTGTTCCTATGAATTTCAAACCTGGTCTCTTCTCACCGTACAACAGGTGTTCATTGTGTGTTAGCGGGCAGTATAACAAAAGACGATTGTTAAACGGACCTCTATACTTTAAAAAAAGGTTCTTCTTTTTGTCCCTTTCTGAATTCCACCAATTATTAAATTATTATTACTTTCATAATAATTGGTAGGAATCCGTTACTCAAGCCCGCTGTACCGATCTTGTCATAATATTATACATGGCCTAATATTAATGAAAAATGGGCTAAAAAATAAATAAAATGTGCACAAAAACAATGTGTTTTGATAAACATGTCTGTTTGTTCATTGTTTTGTTGAAATTAGTTGTGCAATTGGTTAAGAAGTAGCTTTATATATTAATATTTTAAGTTAATACTTTCTTATTTTTTATAAAATATATTTTTACATTTTTTGTAATGATTAAATTACGTATATGTTCTTCATGTTTTCGGATGAATAAATAATTCTCGAAATCTTTTTTAAAATCGATTAAAATTTTTGTTTATGTGTTGAATGTAGTTCATTGTGTTTCCCTATTTAGTAGTTATGATAAGAGTAAATAATTTTTTTATGTATGTGAAATAATCCTTATGTTTTTAATTTTAGGAAGTAAAATTATTAAACATTCATATCCATTATTCGACGCCGAAATCAGTTTTGTGGCTGATCACCCATTTCTATTTGTAATAGTGGAGAGTGAGTCATTACTACCGTTATTTATTGGTAAATTTTTACAACCGTGAACAAATATTACATGTGTAAATATAACTAAACGAGTATCTTCTGTTACTGAAAAAAAAAAATGTTTAAATAAAATACATATCAAGAATACACAGACTTTTTTTTAAGATACATTTGTTTTTTCGTGGATACATGTTTGAGATTAATATAATTTTTATACATAAATTTTGAAATAATCAAATTCATCGGTTTTAGGTTAAAAACAGTTAAAAGTTACATCCGACGAATCAAATTCATCGGTTTTAATAAGAAAAAAATGTAAACTTGGTTATACAAGTAATTTAAATTGAACTCCATAGCTAGAGAACTTTTAATTTCTTAAATAAAATTATTATAAAAATATTTAAAGAAAGTATAGCGGGCGACGTGTAGCTGTGCACATTGAGTACCAGAGAAATAGACCGATAGGACGGTTGGAACAGTTAGATAGTCATTCTTTTACGAAAACATCTCATGTAGCTCTGTATACTTCCATAGTACGCAGTACATTGTCAGAGTTTTTACAACTTTCAGGATAATTAATAGCGCGGTAAGCCACCCGTCAGTCTATGTGCACAGCAATACGTCGCCCAATATACACAAGGATGATTTTTCTCCTCGTACAATTTTCCGCTGATGAATCCCTGTTCTTGCGGATCACATTCTTTACCGACAAATGAATTCACGGTAATCGCGTGGTTAAAATTCCTATTAATGGTAATAATAGAAATTTAATTTCCCAACCAAAAAACCAAATATCTGATTTTTTTATTAGATGACAAGTTCTCTTAGACGATAAAATTTATTTTCTTTGCAATAAAATCAAACCGTACTGTCTAGTTTGAAACACCCGAATAAAATGTTAAGCTAATCGTTATTAAGTATTTTGTATGCCTTCATATAATTATTCTCGTCTAAAATACAATGCCATCTGTTGGAGCTGCATAAAAATTTTAGAACGAGTTTTTACGATTAAAAAAAATGAACTGTTACATCATTATTTAGTAGCACTCATAAATATGAATTTTGTCGAACTATATTTTGGAAGTGAAACTTGGACGATCAGAGTACCTGAGATGAAAAGATTAGAAGCTTTTGAAATGTGGAGCTACAGGAGAATGTTAAAAATCAGATGGGTGGTTAAAATGACAAATGAAAAGGTGTTGCGGCAAATCGATGAAGAAAGAAGCATTTGGAAAAATATAGTTAAAAGAAGAGACAGAATTATAGGACACATATTAAGGGATCCTGGAATAGTAGTTTTAATATTGGAGGGACAAGTAGAAGGAAAAAATTGTGCAGGCAGGCAACGTTTGGAATATGTAAAAGAAATTGTTAGGGATGTAGGATGTAGGTGGTATACCGAAATGAAACGACTAGCACTAGATAGGAATCTTGGAGAGCTGCATCAAACCAATCAAATGACTGAAGACAAAAAAAATCAATATTTAGAAAATTTAATGCATTAACTTATTATCTGTATGTTTATGAATGTATAATTTTTAATAAAAATAATAAAAAAAAAATATTCATCTACTAGAGTAGATGGAGAACAAGTGACAAGAACGGTGGGACGGCAGCACAAAAGGAGATGGACACGCCGCCTGGTGAGAAATGTAAGGCGCTAGTGAGGGAGAGCTCATGGCTCTCTGGATTACTGCCTTACCCAGATTATGGCGCGCCATGGGGGATACAAAGCATACCTTCGTAAGTACGGCCTCGACAGTGAACAAAACTGCCCGGTATGCGAAGAGGAAGAAACGCCATAATACGTGTTCTTCCACTGTCCGAAATAGAAAGACCTAGCACAGAGCTACTTGACATACTAGGCAGGGAAGTAATGTTCCAGTCTGAGAAGCTGATAGATGAATAACAGAAAAGAAAGCGGTTTCGTTATGGGTTCGGTTTTATGTTGCTCATATTTTAACCGATTTATTGTAAAAAACAGGTGAAAGGGAATAAACTAACACACACACACTCGCGCGCGCGCACACAGTTAACCGAATTATATTTCTAATATTCTGAAAAAATTGCAAACGAATATTTATAAAATCTAGTAGTTAACTAAATAGCATTAGTAAAGACAGTTCATAATATCACCTCATTGCTGAGGACGCCAGAGCCCAAACCACAAGCAAGGGTGGCTTGGGTCGGGGCGTGCTGATGACGCAATGAGGACCTCAAGGTATGTGGGGTGGGCGCGCTGGATGGGGAGTTATGCGTGGGGAGCATACCCGGACCCTGAATAGTTACAGGCACGTGAAGAGCAGTCCTCTTGGGGAGGGGCATCCTGGCCTTTCAGAAGCGGAAGGTCAAGGAGTTATGATGAGCCAGGAGGGACCCCGACGGGAGTTTAAACCCCTTGTGACTTTAAACCCCGACGGGAGGCCCCTTGTGAGTTTAAAGATGGAATAAAAAAAAGTTCATACTATCACAAACAGTTTTAGGTTCAGGGTAATAGTCCATTAACTTTCGTATTTCCAGTAGAAGTTCATATTTTTCGTTGACAATATTTGAAGAGTACAGGAAATAAGGAGGTAAGTCCAGAATTATAAAACTGAGTTAACACTGCTATCTGGTGGCTTAAACTCTGTAATTTTATAGGATACACAGTGAAAAAAAGAGGTTAGTCACAAAGAGGTATGGATTTTTAAATATACATTTACAGGGGAAAAAGTCCATCTAGTTTAGTGGAAAAAGGAGGCAAGTCCAAAAATGTATGTGAAAACAGCTGGCTTTATTAAAATATTTTTATTTCAGGTTATGTGTATTTTTTGATGATATCTAGCAGTGATTTGTGATGTAATTGATTAATATTTCTTTCAGTATTTGCGGGTAGTAATTGTTTTAATGTATACTTATATAAGAGTTATTTTGATCAATAAAATTTTTTAATCATTATACTAGTTAATAATTATGTAAATTTTCTCATCTTTATTAAAGTATCTTATCCTTACATCCTAATTACCTCATATTTCTCGAAAACTACCCTATCTTATATCTTCATTTGAATAAACACCAATATCTACTCTTTTATTTTACCTTCAAAATTATGCTCTTCATAGAGAATATGTCAAGTAGTAACGTCGACTAGCTCGGGTACGAACGCTGTGTCGAGTGACTCTTCATTTTTTATTTTAAAATACATATCTTTGGTTTTATCCAGTACTTCTCATTGCAAAATCTATTTTACAATATAAAAAAATGAGGAATCCTAAATTAACTATTATTTTTGTGAACTATATGAATCGATACATAGGGAATCTCTCGTTTAAATATTGAAATCATTTATAATTAAACAGTAAACATTACAAAATATACATATTCAAAAAAACCTTTTACGTGAAATTTTCAAACCGTTTGAAACATAGATTAGAGTGAGACAAAGCGATTGTCTGACATTAATATTTTTCAATTGTTAACTAAGAAAAATAATTGGCCAATAGGAAAGGAAAATCCAAACACTTTAGATAAACCAAAATATAAAAATGAAGACAAACCATTAATCTTTTAACGTAAACATATTAGCATTTGCTAACGATCTAATGATTTCGGCAAAAGATATCAGTGGTGAGAATCAAAAGTAAAGAATTAAAAAAGAATGTACAAACAAAATTTGGTTAAAAATATTTGAACGAAAAAAAATTGTTTTCAAACAATAAAAGTGGAATCGAACTTAAAATATCAGAGGATATCTATGAAAAGTTTCAAAAACATTTTAATATTTATGTGAAATAATTGCCGCGAATGTTTTCAAAAATGAAAGAATAAAAGTCTGTCCATAGAAATAAAAGTGGCTTATCAAGAAGGTGTACATAATTTTCAGGAAAAATGTAGAAAAAATTGAAATTTAGAAAAATCCGCGGTCTTAAATTGGATAATAATATCTATAAATTAAGAAATTTTAATAAATTTGAAAAAATAGAACATGCAGTGAGAAAAAGAAGACTAGACTTTTACGTTCACTTTTATAGAAGAGATAAAACTAGTTTAAAAAAAATATATAAAAAATATATATATATATATAATTATCTAAATATTGATTCAAGAAAAATTAATAAACCTTCAGTATTTGTTCTACTGGGGAACATAAAAGAAATGTTTTTTTTAATGCTTTTATTTACAGTCGCATCAACAATTATAGTCGTTAGAGACTACAGTAACGCTATCATGTAGTATTATATAAAATAACAAAAATCATGAAGAAAAAAATAAACAATAAATAAACAGGAACAATAAAGAATAAACATAGAAAAGTGACAACAATAAATACAGAATAAAATACATAAATCAGACAAAAATCACTAAATCGTATTCTTCACTCCACTGTAGGAGAGGAACCGCAACAGACGTTTTATACCTTCGTTCTGGTTTAATGGAAATTTCAAATCCGAACCCAGGTCTAAGTTTTGTCGGATGGTTCCAAAGATTGGGCAATTTAAGTGCAGGCGGTACACGGACCATTTGACCTTGCAAGCCTCACAGATCTTCTGAGGAGAGCCAAGTAAGTGAGTGTGGGTGGGTAAGCCTGGTGTGTCCAATCCTTAGCCGAGTTAAGATGACTTGGTCTCTTCTGTTGCTCGGGGAAAGAGGTTTCTCGAGCACATTCTCCCGGATGTTATGTAATGCTGTGGGAGGATTCAGCAGCCAGAATCTATTACATTGAGCTCGCAATTTTACACAGACTGATATCATGTCTCTCTCACATGTCGATTGTACTCGGAGCCATTTATTGCAGCTATCTTGGCAGCCTCATCGGCCCGTTCGTTCCCGAGGATGCCACAATGGCCGGGGACTCATACCAGTACCACAGTCTTATTTATCCTTGAAAGGATATCATGAATAATCTGGACGATGGATTCAGAACGTTTGCAGCTCAAGCTCTCAAGTACACTCCTAGAGTCTGTAATTACTAGGAAGTTGTCATCGCTACGGGTTTCGATAACTTTCAAGACGGAGTAAATCGCGAAGCCTCGCAAAAGAACACAGAAGAACAGGCATTAAGTTTATGTAATGCCTCAGTGTCAGGAAGAACAATAGAACAGCCACATCCGTCGGCCGAGAATGACCCGTCTGTGTAGATAAGAGTGTACCCATTGTACGTCTTAGCCATGTTATTAAATTGATCTTTAACAGACTGGGAATCTGTGTTCCGTTTACAACTTCCACATTGTAAGTATACGATCTCTGGAGACGCGTGGAAGCAAGGGGCGCCGTATCCTATTCCCGTTTCAAGGATCTTTGGGGGCAGGCAAATCTAGTTATTGGAGAACTAGATCTTGGAGCGAAGCAGCTTGAGGCTGAAAGACTGCGGTAAGGATGTCCTTCCTTCAAGTAGCGAAGTGCGAGCATATCTGGTCATTTGCCGTGATCAATTGATGCGTGTTTGATGGTCTTGTATTTCCTCCTGTAATGCAATGGGAGTTCTTCGGATTCCACCAGTAAGCTTGGTGTAGGGGAAGTGGCGAATGCCCCTACTGATATGCAAATGCAGGTGTTATGCTCTTTCGCAGTCATATAATACAGACCCGTTTTCTAACTTCGGGTTAGAAAGTTGATATAAACATAGATTCGGAAATGCTTCGTTATCGGCTGGCGAAATATTTCGCCCTGATTTCTGCGCTATCGGTAAAATTAAGCTGGACTGTGATTCTTGGGATCCAAATTAAGGGGATAGATTTAGTGGTTTTTGATTTTGATATGTTTTATTCTTAATAAACTTCGAAATACTTGAGCTTTTATTTAGTTTATTTGGATTCATACCATTTTACTGCAGAATTAGATTCTTTATAAGTTTTACTTAAAACTGTTATATGATTATTACTTAACATATTTATTTTATGACAAACATAAAACAGTGTGTTTTTCGACCACAATCTATGTGTTTTACCACGTATAACTCAAAAACTATTAAAAGTACAGTTCTGGAATCGATTTATTCAATTTTTGAGGTCAGATTTCATATAAAAACATTAATTTTACCACATAATTTGGGTCTCAACAATTAAAGTCTGACTTAACTTTACCAAAGACGCAGAAATCAGGACAAAATCTTTCGCCAGCATGTACTCGCTCACATAGCGTCTCCGGACCTATTTTATATGAGGTATCTTGTTTATTTTCACAAATAGATTATGATTTGAAAGGTTGTTACATTCTTTGTGAACCCCTCTGTTCATACATTATTACAATATTTTAACGATTTATTGCGATAAAGTACAAATAAAATAAATAAAACTGAACAAATACGCGGTTTGAAACTTACATTGTTTTATTATATATTTCGCATTACTTAACTAATCCTTATTCCTATTCAAAATAATATATAGATTCATATTTATTTGTTGCTTTACTCATTATTCCGATATAAAGTGAGGAAAATTTAAGATTTCTGGGGTGGAAACAAGCACAAGTAAAATAAAGTGTTTTAAAGGATTTTATTCATGATTTTAAATTTCAACTGCATAAATACTTAGATAGACCTTACGAATAAATCCGTTATTGAGTAAATACCTTTTGATAAAGATAGAGTATGACAAAAAGTTACAATCCAGTAAGATATTCAGACTACAAAAAAGGATGACGCGTCAGTTGTTTGATGTATGTGCTTACATTTTTATTTGCTGCTATTGGCGCAGAGCAGACCGCGTGGTGCGGTGGGAAGTTGTACGCAGCGCACGAACGATTCATTCATTCAGTCGATTTATATGCTTGTTTATGCGAAGATTTATCTAAAATTATATTTGTATTTTGGGGATAAAAAATTTGAAGTAGACACCACATGACTTCCTTTTACGCCTATTAAATTATATATGCACATTTTTTGTTGCACTTCATTTAAACTTATTTCATTTTAAAGTAAAATACGATCCACCAATTCTTTAATAAAGTGGACAGTTACACAACTGCTGAAATATTAGTTTTTATTAACATCAAATATTTATAAAATTATTAATTCAGCAATCTTACCTGAAATATTAGGATAGAGTAAAAGTCCCTTTATTACTCTTTAAATAAATTTAAGTCTTATATCTATCTAATACTATGTATTTTAAATTATTATGATGTAACCATCAACAAAATGAAAACAAAAACGAATAACCAGATGTTTCACCAAATCTGACACATGACATACTTTACGCCTATTAAATTATATATACACATTTTTTTTTAAATGAAAAGTACATAAAATTTTATTTCATTAATAGCTTCTGATATTTTTTCATATTTCTTTTTATTGTTATTATTTATCGTAATTTTTTTTTACAATCTGAGGTTAATAAATTATTAATACTTAAATAAATATATTTAATTAAAAAAAAAAGGGAGAAGAAGTCTGATTCGAACCGATATGTAAGATCCAAATATTTCATTAATTAAAATTTCATTTGGCTATAACTCTGAAACTAATGAACGTAAGTACCACTATAGTTGAAAAGCTCTCAATGAGGGCAGTTAATAAAAAGCCCAAAATCCAAATTTTTTTGAATTTTGGGCTTTTTTCGACATTTTTAGTTCAGTCGATTGCAATCAAAAGGGGAGTTTTTTTTTGCACAACTAGATGTTACAATAGTCCTAAATCTAAAATTTCAACATACTTCGGCTAATCGTTTTTGAGGTAGGATACAAACGTACATACATACATGCATACTTACGTACAGACGTCACGCCGAAACTGTTCATAATGAATTAAGGGATGGTCAAAATATTTCCGTTGAAATCTGAGATCCGAAATTTTTCGCAATCACAATACTTCCTTTACTCCATACAAGGAAGTAAAAAGGAAAACATTGGAGTTAGAGCTTTTTTTTATATCCCTACATCCCCGGGCCGGACATCCAATTAGTACACTCGGCCCGGAGGCGTGACCTTTAACTCAAAGGAGGCCTCCCCACCCACCGGCTAAAAATTTGGCACGGGAGGTCGGCTTCCCCCCCGGTTCGATCTTCTGTTGCCTGTCTCAAATCCCCAGCGGACGGTAACCAGGTCTAACTATGTCGTTCCCAGCTCGCCCACCTGCCCGCAGACAGGCTTTGTCTTAACTTCTTCCATTGGGGTTAGAGCTGAGTTAAAAAAATCACAACTCAAGAAACAGCTAAAAATGTTCAGGATTTTGAAGGTTTTCATTGTTAGTACGCTAAATTCATGAACGTTATTTAGTTAAATTTGGCAAAAACATTTAACAAAATCATGTTTAATGAAACATAAACCATGTTACATTTTCGCGGGAAGCCGTAAGCACGCTTTTTTCTTGTAAGAAAATAATATTCATTAAAGATGAAAAATTATATGATAACATAGAACAAGGAGATAAAATACTATTTGATCAAGTCGTATAAGGTTTTACAGTACTTGAATTTCATAGCAACGAAATCACAAATATTAAATTGTATTTAGCCTAAGAAATTGATAAAACATTTTAGTAAACTATAAAAACGCTATTCGAATAAAACAAAAAAGAATTTTCAATTTTATGCTTAATCTATTAAATTACAACATATCAGAAAAAGGTTTTTGTTTATCATTTATATTATATATATATATATATACACACACACACACGTATGAAATGCAAAATGATAATAATCTTCGACAAATCTTATTCTCCTAACTCCAGAAAAAGTCTAGCGCATACAACAAGAAAAAAGATCAGTCTTTTTGTAAGTTGTATTTTTTTTTTTTATTTTTGACCATCTACACTTAAAAATGTGTAAGTATCCGATTCAAATAAAGCAAAACTATTTTACAGGAAATACAGAATTATTTCACTATTTTAGTACCAGTCTATTCTTTTCGGGAAAGTTAAATATTAATTTTTATTTTCTACTTTAGTCACGCAATGCTGTTTCTTTTTTTTCTATTGTTGGGAGAACCACTTTTAAAAAATTTAGATTTTTTCCCGTTATAACATCTCAGAAATAAATTTTTTATTACATATCTGAGTGTTGTGTGGTTCATACATGTATATACTCGTATATAAAAATGACCTCTTCAAGAAAGATTTCTATTTGTTTTCAGAAAACTTCTTTCCTTATATATTCAGTTGCAATAAAGTCTTATTTACAGATAACCTGTGGTAAAACCAATATTATATATAACATCTAATTTCATAATTTTTATTACTTAGCTATCAGACGATTCCAAATAAGCTAACTAAAACTGGTCAAGAAAGTAAGGTAAGAATTTTTTTTCATCTCAAAGAACATAGAAAACTAATCCACCGATTGATTAAAATTTTTAATTTTTATGAAAAAATCAATGTAAATTCGCCGTGTATAATTGCTTTAAAATCACTAAAAATTGTGTTTTCAAGTTTCCAAATATTTTAATATATAATTTAATTTTATGATATAGAAGTATGTTAAATTACTCTGTTATCGAATTATTGTTTAATTATAGAATTATTTGGCTATCTAAACAAGACTCTGTGTTTAAATTAATTTGTAAAAAAAGATTGCATACCAAATTATGGGAGAGTCTAACTCAATTTTACATGAAAAAAAAATAGGTTTCCTCACAATAATAATTATTATTATTTTTTTGCTTAATACGTAATCCAATATTTTCTGAAAAAAATTGTATGTTTATTTCTATCCTAAGGCGTTTATAATTGCATTTAATTAAATTTAACAGTACTGCATATCACGCAGAAATTTTGTAAATTTTCGATAAAAATTACGCGTGATACAAATTTGAATAATACATGAAGAAATTGATGTAGAAAAACAATTTATATAAGTTATGATTAAACACAACGATATTCTCGTTTTAAATAAAAGAATATATTTATTTATTTCAATTAATATTTTACAAATAATATGCATTTACTTGATTAATATTAATTGTATAATTATTCATTATTCGGCGTACATGTTAATAATGTAAAATAGGAAGTTAATAATTTAACGAACGAGTACAATAAAAAATACATCCATACATGGAGAGATCTTAAGATACTACATAATAGTTAACACAATTAAAATAAAGAGACAAAGGCTGCAGCTGCATTATAATTTTTCACACGGTGGGTTTTCCTGGAAACTATCGATATGCAACACACATAGCTTATGGAATGTAGGCTGTTCTGAGTAATATAACTTACATCAATTTAAAGTTGAATTCATTCTGTAAATGGTTCCGTACATTCTCGGAAGATAACAGAGAATTTATAACATTTCTATAATACCATGAAATATTTCTATAGTTCCATGGTTACAGGTTATGAGTTTTGTTACCAAGGTGGTGTCTGCATTGTTTACCGGTGTTAAACGTTAATTAATTGTTTATTAGTTTAACTTTTTGTTTAAAAACTAACTAAAGGAACATTTTAACAACAAAAAAAATTCGGAATTTTCCTGTATTTGATTGAAAAAATTTTGTATTTAGAGAATAATAATAAGAATTTATGGAAATTACAAACTCAGTCTGCTATTCAAAGAAGGTGGAAATGAAAAAGAAAACGTTTCCTCAGAGACTGATAAAGGATTAGTACAGCCTGATGTTATTGTATGTAATTAAATGTTAATGTAAATAAAGATGACATCTCAATGAGATAAACTGTTCTGACAACATTATATCGTTGTTGTTCCACTGATGTGAAGCCTTTCTTTTACTGTTTTAGCCTCCAGAATCCCGTAAGGTGTTGTTTCAGAGGATAATATGTATGAATGTAAATGAAGTGTAGTTTTGTACAGTTTTAGGTAAACCATTCCTGAGATATGTGGTTAATTGAAACCTAACCACCAAAGAACACCGATATCCGCGATGTAATATTCAAATCCGTTTAAAATTAACTGCCTTAACTAGGATTTAAACCTTGAATTCAGCTGACTTGCGATGACTAGTTCACCACTAGACCAACACGGCTGGTTACTGATGAGGAGCCTTGGCTCCTCATACACTTAGTATACCTTGGTATACTAAGTGTCCTGAAGGGATTACCAGCTGGTCCTTCTACAACCGTGCGTTGGCTTCAAATAAAGAAACTGGTAGTAGTAGAGAAAATGTCAGAACACCTATTAATTTGAATTTATTAAGACATATTGCTCCTATATAGCATAAACTATCTGAACCTGCTTTATTAAAAAAGTATCTTTATTAAAAGTATTTGACACAAATCATCAATGAAAGCCTATATAGTTTTATGTGGCGTCAGGGTGATAAAGCTAGAGGCGTTTTCAAAACATTTATTGAAACTGCAGTTACACAGGCCACAGAAGAGTATAATTATTTTAAATATAGCAGCTATAACATTCATGAAGGGAGCCTCTTTGTCACTTGGACACAATACTACAGTTTCAGCTAGGAGACATTACAGAAGGTGGAAAATTAAAACTGTAACACGCAGAACAAAAAAGAAAAAGATTATTGAAACTAATTAGTATTACGAAAAAAAAACTGAATAAAAAAAAGAAGGTTGTTATTTTTCTAATGTTTCTTATACATTTTTTAATAAATGTTAAAATAATAACAAAAAATTTCACGATTAGAACGGGGTGATGATCATGGAGGAAGGCAGAGATGGAATTTTCATTATTATGGTAAGATAAGGTTGTGTTGTAATAATTTGTTAGGTTAAGGGCTATGTGTAGATTATGATGCGTAACGTGCAGAATGCATCAAGCTGGTAAGAGCGAACGAGGCACGATGTTTTATTTATTTGTTCTTGTTTTGTGTGAAGGGCTTCAAAAAGCTTCAAAAAATAGTAGAAGCCGGGGACGAATTGTGGCGACGTATAGAGCCAGGGAGGTAGCCTTTTTACCTAGGGTGTTGGCTCCCCCGCATGCAAGAGTGAAGGAGTCGGGGCTCACCGATGATGGCATAAAGGACCCTCACGGTGTGAGAGGGTCGCGAGTTGTATCGGATGCGCGCAATGCGTATCCGAAACCAACTAGGATAGGGACAGGGAGGGTAGCCCTACAGCGAAGGAGTGTGTTGGCTGTCCGGAAGAGGGGGTTGGCGCACTCCGATGAGGCTCTGGGGACCCCGAAGGGAGAACCCTCTAAAAGAGGGCAAATAGAATGGGCAGAGACTGCTGCCACGAAACTCTGAGATGACTATGCTGTGTCTTAACAGGCGGAGGCTAGTTTCCTTGGGGGTGTTTAAGAATGAAGGAAACAAAAAAATAAAAAAAAGGTTGGATAAATTACCCAATAACTAGATATAACCATTTATACTACCAAACTCCAAACAGCAGGAAATATTGATATTAACAACACCTACGTAGGAAAAATAACCCAATAACACACTGTGCTGATAACATACGTGCTGTTTTATACCGGCCATTTGAAACATTCTCCATATTAACATATTTTACATATTAAAAATATAAGCATTATTGATTAAACTTTTATATACAATCTAAGCAAACTTAACCTACGCTCGCTTCGCTCTACCCGGACGACGACCTCATTGTCATGCCAAAAGCGTGGTGGTATTATTTGTATTTAAATCTTTATTCATTAATTTTCTTTAATTACTACGGAAGGCTCTCTTTCTTTCTCTCTTTTTGTGGTTCCTCCGGAACCACCGTAAGGTATTACTTCAGAGGATGATATGTATGAATGAAGTGTAGTCTTGTGCAGTCTCAGGCCGACCATTCCTGAGATGTGTGGTTAATTGAAACCCAACCACCAAAGAATACCCACCGGGTTGGTGTAATGGTGAACGCGTTTTCGCAAATCAGCTGATTTCGAAGACGAGACTTCTACTAAGGTTCAAGTTCTAGTAAAGGCAGTTACTTTTATACGGATTTGAGTACTTGATCGTGGATACCGGTGTTCTTCAGTGGTTGGGTTTCAATTAACTACATATTTCAGAAATGGTTGAGCTGTACAAGAACATACTTCATTTAGACTCATACATATCACCCTTATTCACGCTCTGAGGTAATTGACGACGACCTCATTGTCATGCCTCGACTGCCTCATTGACAGTCGAGTGGAAGCTTGTGTTGCGGTCGGACGTATTGTTGTGCGCTCTGTCTTATACTGTTTTTTTTTCGGATCAACGGTTTTATATCTGATTTTTGGAATTGGGAATTGACGGTGGAAAATTTTCGGAAGTGTTTTAATATAATTTGGTGATTTTTGGTTGCGGACTGACCTTTTTATTGAATTTTTTATCTGAGTAGCCTTATAGCTATTGGCAATAAGGTTCATAGTTGACTGCTGGTCGCAGTGGTTAGTGTGTGTTAGTAGTGGTGTACCTTGAGTTGTTTTCAATTCGGGTCTAGCTTATCTGTAGTGGATGGCATAGACAATTGTAAGTGGCATCGACTGATAATATTGTTTATTATTATTCAAGTGATAAGCTTTTGATATTGGAATTAATTTAATTAATTTCGGTTGTTCAGAGATAAATTTTGCAAGTCAAGCGACAAGCTCTGGCTTGTTCGTGACGTCATTGAAATACAAGTAAACAAGGACTTGTAAAAATTTTCAGAAGTTTTACGGTGTACTAGTAGAAATTTTTCTAAGTGTTTCCGATACTTTACACGGGCAAACTCCTATCCTCCATATCTCCTATAGTTTTGACCATAGAACCAAAATTCCCAAATATCTATCCGAAACCAAAGATTTCTGACCTTCTGACCCCCCTCATATTTTGACCCCGGATTTGGACACATACATTTTACTTCCCCCCCCCCCCAACACCCTCCTAAATTTTTTGGGGGGTACCCGCCCGTGTGGGGTAACATAGGACTCGGAATCAACCCCTGATTTCGAATCCGAGTCATGAGAAGACGAAGCTCGCTTCCAATAGAAGATAAGGCCTCTCCAGAGGCTGGGCCCTCGAGGGGAACTGCCGGAAAGAGGGATGGTGTTTCTGAAGTCTCAGAAGACATGGACATTGCAGGATTAAATCAAGGAAAAGCAAAGTGGAAGACAGTAGAGGGGAGAACCGCCAAGCGGCCGAGAGCAGGCTCATCAGAAGAAGAGGAGGCCCCCCTTAATTTGAAGGAGGTTACGTACAGGCTGGGTAATGCACTATTACAGCTTAGGCAACTAACTGGCAAGGCCAGTGTAACGGCAATCAAGGCTCATGAGAGGGAGCTGACAGAAATTTATAAAGATTTACAACGAATAAATGATGAGACTCCAGACACAGTCGACCAAAGTACGCAAACCGAAAGTCATGGCAGGAACGAGATGTCAGATATTCTAGATGTAGAGCTGACAGATGAACAACTGATAGACAGATTACCCACACGATGGTCAACCTGGGTAATGAACAGGCTGACCCAGGAGAAAGATCTAAGACCAGGAGATGACAGCTGTTTTTTCATCGATTTGAATGGATTAAAGCCATCCAGCCGGTATGCTGGGACGGCACCTGGGGCAATGATCTTACAAGACTCCACCATCCTCGAAGATGGAAAGATCACAAATACCGGAACTAGGTACACGGTAATCTATGATTCTAGAGAAGGAGATAAGATAATGGCCTCTCATATTATAAAGGCCTTACGAAGAGCTGTAGGTAAGCTGGAGTCAGCTGTCTTTGTGGTTCCCAGTGGTCCAGCGGGCATCATAGTGAGGAAAATAGTAATATACATGATGAGGAAGGGTAAGACCTTGCCGAGGATGTTACTCCCCAGCCTGAGCGAACAAGGGAGGGCAAGGTCGAGGTCGGTATCAACAAGAAGGGGAACCCCCCCGGTCGTTGAAAGTAAAACGGTCGTAGTAAGGGCCCCCGGTAAATCTTATGCCGATCTGTTGAAAACCATGAAAGAAAAGGTTAAGGTTGAGGAGGCCGGCGAAATACTGTCAATTAAACAGGGAAGGGATCAACAACTAGAGGTCCGAATTAGTGGGGCGCAGAAGGCGGGGGAGTTTTCCTCCCTGCTGAAGAACAGAGCAGAGGATCTCCAGGTGGATATAAGAACAAGAGGAGACCGTAGAACAGTTGTTCATGTAAAAGACATGCTAGGCGACACTACTGAGCGAGAGATCAGGGAAGCGGTAGAGAAGGTACTAGGACAAGGAGAAAACTTTCAGGTCACATCACTAAGGGAGGCATTTGGAAACACAAAAAATGCCACGGTGGTCACAAGTCAAAGGAATGCAATGAAATTAATTGCAGCAAGGCTGAGAGTAGGGTGGGTGAGTTGCAGGGCCTACATCCGGACGGATATAGAGAAATGTCCTCGATGTTGGGATGTCGGTCACAGCAGAAGAGAGTGCAGAGGCCAGGACCGTTCAAACCTCTGCTTCAACTGTGGTAAACCCGGCCATGTAATTAAAGATTGCAAGGAGGCGACCATATGCCTGGACTGTGGAGCCACTTCACATAGGACCGGGAACCCGTGCTGTAACAAAGGTCATGACTAAAGTAATACTAATTAATAATAATAGAAGTCGCTTGTCTTGTGATCTGTCTGAGGAGATTGCAACAAGATACGATGCCGACTTCTTGGTGGCCACGGAACCAAATGTGTACTTGGCGGCCAGGGGACATTGGGTGACTGACAGGAATGGGGATGTGGCCATCAGAAGGATTGCTGGCAATGTGGACTACAACCTGTATCATAGGGGTGATGGTATGGTAGCCGCAGAGTTAAGCAATATAATAATAATAGGAATTTACATTAGTCCTAATTGTACTACGGAAGCCTTTAAAAATAGACTTTTTGACTTACAGCAAGTCATGACGCGCTCCTGTAAGAGAACGCTTGTCCTAGACGATTTCAATTGTAAGACAGCGCTAGCTGGTGCGGCCTACACGAATATTAGAGGAAGAATACTAGAGGAACTGCTTGAGGCTAATGGCGCGAATTGTGTTAACGACGGGACCGCCACTTATAGCGCAAGAGGACATAATTCGATAATTGATTTGGTTATAATCGACAGTAGGATCCGTACTGACTCAATCGACTTTGAGGTCCTTAACGAAGAAACTGCTAGTGACCATAGGGCCATTTTAGTCACCCTTAGAGAGTACCCACCAGGAAGAAGACAATTAAACATCTTCAGTAGAATGACAGAACAACAGATTCACCGCGTTACCAACAACGCAGCAAACAGAATCAAAAATTGTCCACAAATAACTCCTGAGGCGTTCCAGGATATAATTAAAGAGGAGATAGCTAAAATACCGCCGAGTAACAATAAATATCACCCGGTTTATTGGTGGTCTGCAGAGATAGAAGAGCAGAGAAGAATCATGCAACGATACAAAAGAGCAGCTCAGAGATTACGCGCTAGAAATAGAACGGAAGAAGAAGGTCGTCTTGCGATAGAGCAATACAGACAAGCTAGGAAAATACTTAACTTCCTTATCAAACAAGCTAAAAAAAAGAAATGGCTGGAGTTGTGTGAAGAGCTTAACGAAGACCCCTGGGGAAAGGCATTTAGGATAGTGACCAAACGCCTGGGAAGATACGTGCTGACATTGAGTGCTGAAATGTCGGCACGACAGGTTAAATTGCTATTTCCCAGAATAGAAGATCTCAATAGAGAGGTAATTGAGTGTCAGGCTGGCAGGTTCACTCAAAAGGAGGTTTTGGAAGCCATCATGAAATTAAAAATTAAAAAAAGTCCAGGACCGGATGGCATACCTGCCGCCATCATTAAAGACCTTGCCAGGATCATACTCTGGGAATTAGTGGATGTTGCAAGTTATGGCTTACAAAACCGTAACTTCCCCAATTGTTGGAAAGAAGCCAGAACTGATTTCATTCCTAAAATAGGACCAAATCAAGAACAAGTAGGATACAGACCAATCACACTAATAAATAACATGGGTAAGGTAGTCGAAAGATTACTAGAAACCCGACTCAGAGAAGAAATCGAGGAAAAAGGTTGTTTACATGCGGAGCAATATGGTTTTAGAAAAGGCCGGTCTACGATAAACGCGATCGACAAAGTTAAGACCTGGGCATTAAATAGTAGAAACGGCACGTGGAGAACTAGGAAAATCCCACTTATTATAATGTTGGATATAAAAAATGCTTTTGGATCTGTTCCTTGGAGAGCCATTATCGCAGCATTACAAGCCATGAATATAAGTGATTATCTAGTCAACCAGATTAATCAATACCTTTACCACAGATTCATTGAGGTTAAAACGTTAGAAGGAAAATCCACATTTGAGATATTTGGAGGAGTTCCACAAGGATCAGTCCTTGGGCCTATACTGTGGAATATTTTTTATGACAAAATTTTTAGATTAGATTATCCCGAGGGGGTTTTTGTTGTTGGATATGCTGATGACATTGCTATCC
Source organism: Lycorma delicatula (assembly GCF_047948215.1). NCBI lineage: Eukaryota > Metazoa > Arthropoda > Insecta > Hemiptera > Fulgoridae > Lycorma > Lycorma delicatula. The sequence goes on from NC_134455.1 coordinate 136,537,204, forward strand.
TAGTAGAAGACAGAGAAGTTAATAACCTAGAGGATAAAGCAAATCAGGCGTTACGAATAATTGATGAATGGCTGGTAGGAAGCATGCTACAGATATCCCCTAACAAATCCTGTTGTTTGGTGTTTTCAGGTAGAAGACCTATTAGAAACCTCAATATAAATATTAGAGGAGAGAGAATTAAGGAGGTCAAAGAAGCAAAGTATTTAGGGGTTCTTTTGGATAAAAGCCTAAGATTTAGCAAACACGTAGAGATGATTTGTAACAAGGTCACCCCGTTGATTAAGGCATTGAGGACTCTTTTCCAGAACCATGGTACACCGAAAATGGTAATAAGGAGACTGATAACTGCGGCTACCACGTCAGCAATTTTATATGCGGCCCCGATATGGGGAGATACAATGAATAACAGAGAAACAAAACAAAATTAAAAAGAGTACACAGGCTTGCTTTACTGCGTGTAGCCGCGGGATACAGAACAGTGTCATACGACGCGTTGTGTATACTAACGAAGGTTCTACCCATTGATTTACAAATTAAACAAAGAACATTTAGATATAGGGGTATGTCCAAAGATGAGATTGAACGGCTAATTGATCAAGAGTGGCAGGATACATGGACACACTCTAGAGTTGGGGATTGGACCAGGCGACTAATCCCCAACATAAATATGTGGACTAGTAATAGAATAGGTAATGTAGATTTTTATACCACACAACTGTTGACGGGGCATGGCTCGTTCGGCCATTATCTGTTTAGAATTGGAAAAAGACCTACCCCACAATGTGTGTACTGCCCAGAGACTGATGATGCGGAACACACTGTGTTTGTATGCCCAAGATGGGCTCCAAATAGAAGAGAAATTTCGGACAACGGACTTACACCTGAAAACCTCTTAAATTGGATGGTCTATAGTGACGATAACTGGGATTGGTTCCGTAGGTTTGCCGGGGAAATCTTACGCACCAAGGAAGAAGAGGACAGAAGAAGGGGTTTATGAAATTAGGGTAGGGAGGACAGTCCCTCCGTGGAGGGCCCGTACGCCGTGGTGTGCGGGTTCCTGAGAAGGGGGGGAACTCCTGGGGAGTGTGGGACAAATAAAAGACCGAGTCCCGGTTGGCGGTGCCGCTCCTGCGGGTGCCTCGGCGCTTAGTAGGGGCGGTACCGCTGATTAGAGGCAAAGACATAATGACCGAGACCCGGTTCCCTGCTGAGGGGATGGGAGGTGGCGTAGCCATACCCCGTCTCCGAGGCGGGGGATTAGAGGCAGGCGAATAAAATAAAATTAAAGATCCGAGACCGGGGGAGCTAACCTGCCGTGCCGGGTGTACAACCGGTGGGCGGGGCACACTCCCTTAGAGTAAAAGGACACTCTCCCCGACTGAGTATACTTAAATGGATATCCGGTCGGGGAGAGTAGGGGAAAAAAAAAACAACACCTACGTAGGAAAAATAACCCAATAACACACTGTGCAGATAACATACGTGCTGTTTTATACCGGCCATTTGAAACATTCTCCATATTAACATATTTTACATATTAAAAATATAAGCATTATTGATTAAACTTTTATATACAATCTAAGCAAACTTAACCTACGCTCGCTTCGCTCTACCCGGACTACGACCTCATTGTCATGCCAAAAGCGTGGTGGTATTATTTGTATTTAAATCTTTATTCATTAATTTTCTTTAATTACTACGGAAGGCTCTCTTTCTTTCTCTCTTTTTGTGGTTCCTCCGGAACCACCGTAAGGTATTACTTCAGAGGATGATATGTATGAATGAAGTGTAGTCTTGTGCAGTCTCAGGCCGACCATTCCTGAGATGTGTGGTTAATTGAAACCCAACCACCAAAGAATACCCACCGGGTTGGTGTAATGGTGAACGCGTTTTCGCAAATCAGCTGATTTCGAAGACGAGACTTCTACTAAGGTTCAAGTTCTAGTAAAGGCAGTTACTTTTATACGGATTTGAGTACTTGATCGTGGATACCGGTGTTCTTCAGTGGTTGGGTTTCAATTAACTACATATTTCAGAAATGGTTGAGCTGTACAAGAACATACTTCATTTAGACTCATACATATCACCCTTATTCACGCTCTGAGGTAATTGCTGACGGTGCTTTCGGAGGTTAAATAGAAAAAAAAACCACCAAAGAACATCGGAAGGCTGTTTCACAATAACTTGTACTTTTCATTGGTTTGACTGTTCTGGTACTGTAGCTCTTTACAGTGCATCTGTAATATCAATGAATAAAATTCTGTTCTTTCAATATGTAAATTATTATGTTAATATCTAAAATAATTTTTCTATTACATTTTAGGTAAATAAAGAATAAAAGATATTATTATGTCAGAAATTAACATAATTAAATATTTATTAAATTTACTCGGATATAAAAATGAAAAAAATTATTCAAGTAGAACCATAATTTCAACAATAGTGACAATAATTCTGTCTTTCGGAACTATAATGAAAATTTATAAAATATGGAATATTGATATAATAAAACGATTTTCAGCTATGAAAGATTTAAATGTTATCATAACATGCTTATCGATTTGCTTAGAAATAATATTAATACCTCGTAATATATGGTCACTAATAAAAATAATTGATAAAGATTTTTATAAAGAGAAAATTTTTATTAATATTTTAAAGATAAATTTATCGGATGAAAAAATTAATATAATAATAAATAATAAAAAAATACAAAAATTTTATTTAAAAAATACATTTAATTTGATAGTTTTAAGTATAAGCATATTTATTGTAACACCGCTGATAATAATTACTTATAGATATTTCACAAAAAATGAGGGAAATTACATAAATTTAGACGAGTTACCATTACCGATTGAATTTTGGATTCCCAAAAATTCTAGATGTTCTATAATTACCTTTATTACGATATATATTTTATTGTCAATCGATTTATCTCTGGCAGGAATTTATGCTTTTATTGCACTCGGTGCGTTTAGTGCTTCAGTTAGATCGATCATTATTGATTTGAAATTATATTGTATCGATTTAAAAGAGATTGATAAATACGTAGTAATTAATTATATGTTTGATGATGAATACTGTAGTTACGAAAATGAAAAACAATTTTATTTTGATTCGAAATATTTAAAAAATAAAATTGATGAAAGAAAATTAAAATTATATCTAAAATATTTAATAATACAACTCAATGAAATTTACAGGTAAGTGAAATACTGTTCGACAACGATCTGATAGAACATGAGTGAATTCATTACCTCCAGTAAACTGACATTAACCTATGATAATTTTTGATATTGTATCAGTTATATTCAGAGGTAAGTATAATGAATTAACGAGACGGACCACATGCAATAGTTGAAATTGGAATTTTTTTTTTTTTTTGGTGAGGAGGGGGAATACCAGTTACGTACGCCCCATAAGAGGCAGTGTCGGACTTGCCAACGGTTCCGCAAGGTGTTCCTTGAGGTGCGTATGTGTTCCTGCAGCCTACCGACTAAACATTAATCTTCCCACCATCCCCTCCCGTCAAGGGCCAGACCGGCATTAAAGCATTATCATAGACCCGGCAGGAGCCTTTGGACTCAGAGTCCCCGTGCGTCATCACCGACGCCGATCCACGCAAGCGCGGATCAGCGGACAGGTCAGCAGGGAGCTGTCCTTCACCCTTTCGTTTTCCGGTCGTGCTCTTATGCCTCTCTCAGAGGACTTTTCCCAGAAACTATCATTCCACTGGCGAACCTGTAGAAATCCTACCGAGTACCCAGCTCAGTCGGCCAATATTAAAACACGCTGTGACTTTTCTTGAACAGAAGACATAGTAAAGAAAGAAATACACCTCAGCTCGATACAGATGTTAAAATGGCTGTTACACAATATTTTCAGAGATATGTTTTCAGTGCTTTTTACATAATTTCTCGAAATGTTTTCCCGAGTTTTTGAAACTCTTGATTCTTTTACGATGTTAATATTTACTTTTCACGAATTACAGATTATATTAATCATAATAGTGCGGAGATTTAATGAGCAAAGAGAGAGGAAATTTCGCTGAATCTTTAAAGCAGATCATTTATTTGATATCTACTTTTCATAAAATTATAACTGGTTGAGTTTTAAAATTAACTTTTTTATTTTTCATTTTTAAAATACTCATTTTATATGGAGCGTAAGATAAGTACTTGTAAACCTTGAAGAATAAATGGTAACCAGCCAACTGTAGTATGAAGTGGAAAGTATAGTGACATAATTATTCTAACTAACTGCAAAATATCAAGGTTTACGTAATGCCAAGGTGTAAGATTCAAGATGGATTTACTGACAAACCTGGAGTCCTTTCTGCTTGTTGTCGAACTTTAATAGTAAATATGAATTATATTTTTAGTTATATGCATAGACTTAGTGTAATAATAGACACTTGAATTTTAATTACATGTACAGGCTTAGTGTAATTTTAGACACTTGAATAATACAAAGAAAAAACAATCCAAAAAAATTACAATGAAATTTTAAGCCGTACGGTAAGAGTCTCGCAAATATCATTTCTTCCGCTTAAAAAAAAAAAAAAATTTCTGTAATATAAATAGAAATGTTTTTAACAAAACGATACTGATATCAAAAAAGGTAAGACACTATTACATTTCTATTATCAAAATCTGTTATTAATTTAGAATTTTCTTTAAAAAAAAATTACATGAATGTAATAGACAATAGATATACGATAATAGATAATAAACAATATTTAAGCGTTCCGTATGATAAAAAAAAGAAACATTTGATACAAAACTCTTACCGTTCCGATTTCATTTATTAAACAACGAATAATCATAAGAATTATATTATTTATGTAAATGTGATATGTATTACATATAAATGAAATCAAGCCGGCAAGAGTTTAGTAACAAATGTTTCTTTTTGTTTTGCTTATTATATGGAACGCTTAAACATTGTTTATTATCTATTACGCGTATTATTTTTCTGTTGTCTATTACATATATTTAACATATATTTTTTTTTTAAAGAAAATTCTAAATTAATAACACATTTTGATATTAGAACTGTAGTGTCTTATCTTTTTTTATATCAGTATCGTTTTGTTAAAAAGAGTTTCAGCAATTTAAAAAAATTAGGGTTCAAATACAGAGATAGAAGAACAATTGCTAACATTTACAGGAACCAAATAGCAACAGTAATAATTGAAGAACATAAGAAAGAAGCCGTAATAAGAAAGGGAGTCCGACAAGGATGTTCCCTATCCCCGTTACTTTTTAATATTTACAGCAGTTAATGATATTAAAGAGCAATTTAGATCCAGAGTAACAGTACAAGGTGAAAATATAAAGGTGCTACGATTTGCTGATGATATAGTAATTCTAGCTGAGAGTAAAAAAAAATTTAGAAGAAACAATGAACAGCATTTATTATCTATTACATATATTTAACATGTATTTTTTTAAAAGAAAATTTTAAATTAATAACAAATTTTGATAGTAGAAATGAGTAGTGTCTTATCTTTATTGATATCGGTATTGTTTTATTAAAAACAGTTTTATTTATATTACAGAAATTTTTGTTTTTTGAGAAGAAATGATATCTGCGAGATTCTTGCTGTACGGTTTATAATTTCATTGTAATTTTTTCCCCATATTACAGGGTTTTGGTAGATTATTCTTATTTTTTTTTTTAATTACTGATTTTTATCTTATGGATTTATTATTAAATTAATTGCCTTATAACAAACAATTGAATTTCACGGCCAATTTTTTTTTTTATTATATCATTCAATTCATACCATATTTTTCCTTTTTTAATAAAACTAGTATAATGATCTTTACGAATCGAAAATCCGTGTTGTAATATTGCACTTAGTACTTTGTAAGTATAATCCTCGATTTTTATCGTTGAATTCGATTTTACCAGTCGAATTTATTTATTCCTTTTTTTAATCAAACTAGTATAGTCTCTTGTAAACTAATACATTTATTTATTTTTTTTAATGAAGTGATGGAAATTAATAAAAATTGTTTCATCTTCATTAGTTTCATTTACATAAGACTACTTAGTATTAAAACAAGCTATAGCATATTTTCTTTTAAATTTTCTTATATCAAGTACAGATCAAGTTTTTGTATGCTATCTAGTACTGCTATCTTTTTTTTTGTCTTCAGACATTTGAATGGTTTGATGCAGCTTTCCAAGATTCCCTATCTAGTGATGCAAGTAGTTTCATTTCGGTATACCCCCTACATCCTATATCCCTAACAATTTATTTTACATATTCCAAACGATGCCTGCCTGCAAAATTTTTTCCTTCTACCTGACCCTATAATATTAAAGCGACTATTCCAGTTTGCCTTAGTATGAATCCTATAAGTCTATCTTTTAATTATATTTTTCCAAATGCTTCTTTCTTCATATTTTTGCCGCAACACCTTTTCATTTGTCACTTTATCCACCCAACTGATTTTTAACATTCTCCTATAGCACCACATTTCAAAAGTTTCTAATCTTTTCTTTTCAGTTACTCCGATCGCCCAAGTTTCACTTCCATATAAAGTTAAGCTCCAAATATATACTTTCAAAAATATTTTTCTGAGTTTAAATTTTGAAGTAAAAAAATTATATTTCTGACTGAAAGCTCGTTTCGCCTGTGCTAATTGCCATTTTATATCGCCCCTGCTTCGTCCATCTTTAGTAATTCTACTTCCCAAATAACAAAATTCTTCTACCTCCATAATCTTTTCTCCTCCTATTTTCACATTCAGTGGTCCATCTTCATTATTTCTACTACATTTCATTATTTTCGTTTTGTTCTTGTTTATTTTTATGTGTTAGTTCTTGCGTAGGACTTCATCCATGCCTTTCATTGTTTCTCCTAAATCCTTTTTACTCTCGTCTAGAACTACTATATCATCAGTAAATCGTAGAATCTTTATCTTTCACCTTGTACTGTTACTACGGATCTAAATAGTTCTTTAACATCATTAACTGCTAGATCCATGTAAAGATTAAAAAGTAACGATATAGGGAGCATCCTTGTCGGACTCCTTTTCTTATTACGGCTTCTCTTTTATGTTCTTCAATTATTACTGTTGTTGTTTGGTTCCTGTAAATGTTAGCAATTGTTTTTCTATCTCTGTATTCGAACCCTAATTTTTTTAAAGTGCTGAACATTTTATTCCAGTCTACGTTATCGAATGCCTTTTCTAGGTCTATAAATGCCAAGGATGTTGGTTTGTTTTTCTTTAATCTACCTTCTACTATTAATCTGAGGCCTAAAATTGCTTCCCTTGTCTACCTTTTCTGAAACCAAATTGGTTTTCTCCCAACACTTTTTCAAATCTCCTCTCAATTCTTCTGTACAGAATTCTAGTTAAGATTTTTTATGCATGGCTAGTTAAGCAAATGTTTCTGTATTCTTCATATTTATCTGCTCCTGCTTTCTTTAGTATCATGACTACAACACTCTTTTTTAAGTCTGACGGAACTTCCTCTTTTTCGTAAATATTACATAACAGTTTGTATAATATATCAATTGCTTCCTCACCTGCACTGCGCAGTAATTCTACTGCTATTTAGCATCGCGATTACTAAGGTAGATTAATAAAATGAATAAATATTCGAGTCTCGCAGTTCATCAAACGGAAAAAAATACGTCTAACAAAATTCGAGGTATTTTTTGAAAGTATTCTTTATTACTAATCTTATTGAACTGAAATATAATGTTTTCACTCTTATTTCCCCCCCACCCCATTTTCATTTCACTATTAGGTTAGAACTGTCACGTTTAGAACTGTAAACGTAGTTCTCTGACTTCGTCGCCTCTTACCGACGAAGTTCTAACGAACTCCGTGATAATGAAATTCTTATACTAATTTACGAAAACACTTCGTTTTTCTATAACAGCTGATTTTTTTTTATATCATTTGGTTAGTTTTATAATGTTTACAATTCCCTCTATTTTTTCTAATCTGAAAGAAGTAATTAATATAAAAACAAAGAAAATAAATTTATAATTGAATTTATTTACTACGTCTTTATTATCCTTATCTTAAAGATAATCTCTAAGATAATCGTTATCTTTATTACGCTTTATAGTTTCTACCTTCTACATTCCCGTAGGTAATGTTCAATCACGAATCTATTAATAAATATAATTGTTTTGATTAAACAAATTCTGCACATCTTTATTGTTATCTTTTATTCCTCTTACGACCGTTTTATCTAAAAATTTATTGAACGATTTAGTTTCCATTGTTACTTTTTGAAATTATAATTGACTTTTGATTGTGTGCTTTCCATGTTATGAGAGAATAAATCTTGTAAAAATCTCTACAATAAACCACTTTTCTCTATTATAATTTCATAACGTAATTATAACACATAATGAATGAGAAAGTGTTAAATTTTAGAAAATTAAACATCAGTAATTCAAACTACAGATATCGTGCTAACCTGGCATGAAACAAGGACAAACTGCTTTTCTGTACTTTTTGACCACTTTTTCTACGACAGGAAGTTGCACTAAGCAGTTCTGTATTACTCGTATGTATATATATATATATATATATATATGTGTGTGTGTGTGTGTGTGTAGTGTGTAAATTAGTAACATTAATCATTTTATATAAACCCACCGGGTAAACTCGTTGTCGTAAATCAGCTGATTTCGAAGTCAAAGATCTCAGGTTCAAATCCTAATAAAGGTAGTTATTTTTATTCCGATTTGAATACTAGATCGTGAATTCCGGTGTTCTTTGGTGGTTGCGTTTCAATTAACCACACATTTCAGAAGTGGTCGATCTAAGTTTGTTCAAGATTACAAATTTACCGGTACAGTTACATTATATTGATAAGTTTCTAATAATTTAATTGTTGATGCGACTATAAATAAATTAAATTTTTAAAAAATGTAATTTTTTTAAATAACATTCTCTGTTTTAGGAATATTAAAAATATAAATAAATACATACAGCTGAGCATAACAGCAACTAATCAAAGTTTTTGCTTTCAATTGTGTGTCTACTTATATTTAAGCATTGAGGTAATTTTTTTTATCGTTCGGAACAAACATTATAATAAAAACACTCTAAAACTTGACTAAATCTAAAATAATAAAAAAACAAAAACTTGCAACTAATATCATAACTGAATTATCATTAAAAACTCACTTAAAACTACTATCACAGCCGTAAAGGGCCCTTTTTCGGATAAAAAAAAATAAGAACTATGATAAAAACCATAACAATTATATGATTACAACTATTCCCAAAAAAAAAATCCCTTTCGGCACGCCAGACGGGGAAAGTAGATTTTACCGGTGCTAAGTAGGCGATAAAAGCCGGCCTCCGTGGCGCAAGTGGTAGAGTCTCGGCCTTTCACCCGGAGGTCCTGGGTTCGAATCCCGGTCAGGCATGGTATTTAACATGCATGTTACAAAACATTCATTTCATCCTCTGCGGAATGAATTGCTTGACTGCGGACCCGGAGGTAAAACAAAAAAAAAGTAGGGGATAAAAAACATTTTCACCTTAAAGTTAAGAAAAACTTCAAATTTATTCAATACGACAATGATTGCATGTGAAAAAAGTTTCACGTGTTTAGCATACGACAAGCCAAATCTTCTTACAATTCCAGCAATATTTGGTCATCCCTTACCATAAGGGTTGGTCATATCGAAAATTATTTCAGATAAAAGTTTTAGGTAAAGTTTAGAGGACTAACGAGCACTTAAACCGATTCGATACTGTGTCTATTAAAGGAGGAAATTTTCGTCTTCGAAACCCCATTTTTTCCACTCCCAGGGCCAATGATTGGTGATATCAAAAAACTTTACTAGTATAAGCTTTAGGCCCTTATTCAAAGAATAGTACGAACTTTAAACGAATTCGATATTTTACTTAATAAGAAAGTTACAGCGATATTTTGTTTTTTCTAAAAAGCCCCTTCATTTCCACCCCCACGGTCCGACTTTGCCCATTAACAAACTCGACCGAGATTTTTAGTCGTTATATTTTATGTATCAATTTGAAAGTGATCGGCGCAAAATTACGGCAGTTATCGTCTCCACAAGAAAGTGAAATATGTATAAATGTATATATAAACTTCTGAACTGACGGTGGTTTTGGGGTCTGGGGGATGTGAAACGCAAAGATACATCGAAATTTTCCGGAAATTGAATCACGGTACCCATTACAATAGGTAACTTTCTTATGAAATCTATCTAAAATGGACAGCCCCAGAAGAAATATATACAAGAATAAAAAAATCGAAACAAATAGATTGTTAGTTTCGTTGGCAAAACAGTGTTAAATTGTATGAAGTATATTAATGTCGAGAAATAAAAACACCCGGTCTAATAGCTCCTTATCATTGCCTAGGAAACGGCGAATGTTTCTTGGTAATTTAGATTTTATACTGCATAACATATTCAATTTAAAAGCATATGTGCATAACCCACCATAGATGGTCTAGTGGTGAACGCGTCTTCCCAAATCAGGTGATTTGGAAGTCGAGAGTTCCAGCGTTCAAGTCCTAGTAAAGTCAGTTATTTTTACACGGATTTGAATACTAGATCGTGGATACCGTGTCCTTTAGTGGTTGGGTTTCAATTAACCACACATCTCAGGAACAGTCGAACTTAGACTGTACAAGACTACACTTCATTTACACTCATACATATCATCCTCATTAATCCTCTGAAGTATTATCTGAACGGTAATTACCGGAGGCTAAACAGGAAAAAGAAACAAAGCATATGGTGCATAGTCAAGAAGCTGTTGTTCATCGTATACATAGCGGTGCGTTTTCTGATGACATCAGAAATCCGTGGCTAGCTTTGGTATATCCTAACCGCAAACGGCAGAGGACCACTTTCTCTCAGCGAATTTTTCTACATGGAGAGTCCCATCGCAGCAGTCTCCTAGATGTATTTGAGTTTATTATCTACTGCAGCATTCTACTCACCTTGCCACTTTGCTCGAAGAGTTTGTTTTACGCAGTTAATAATGTCGGCAGTAGTAACACGAGAGGCTAAGGATTGTTGACTATATGCGTGTTTAGCAGCGAAATCTGCATGCTTATTTCCCAGAACTTCCACGTGGCTAATGATCCAGAAGAAACTCGCTTGTTTGTTGCGGTGGTTCAACTCAGCGATTGTGTTACAGATTTCGATGACGATAGGATGTCTAGAATACAAATGTTCTAAAGCTTGGAACAAGCTTTAGAACATTGCACAAACCACTACAAAGCCACTACACAAGCCACTACAAATAAGAACATGATTATATTTTTGGATAATGATAATAAAAGCCTTATTGATGGCAAACAGCTAAGTAGTAAAGACACTTGTAATACTAGGTGAACCAAACATGTAGATTTTGTCATTAACAACAATACGCATCCAACGGTATCATTCTGTTTCGACTCATCTGCGTATACTATTCTGTCTGGTTTTATCTTTGAGAGAAACTGATAAAAAATTTGATTAAAAATGATAGGATTTTTTTATGTTTTATTCTATATGGTAAGGTGAAAATTAAATTGCATGGAGTTGATTCTTTGCGGAAGTTATGAACAGGGGTAAGTTGGAAAAATAAAGGTGTGCAAAATTTAAATTTAAATTTATATTTTTTATGGTTTTTATAATTCTCTATCTAATGTTTTTTTTTGTCTACTTTAATATACATTGTGAAATCATCTCCATGTGCCATACGATAAATAAAAATAAAACTTTGGAACATATGTTTGAACTACGTAGATATAAAAAAATAAACAAATTTTAATGTCAGGAGAGGTAGCTCCTGACATTTCCGGAGAGGATTGGCTCTCCGTTGAAAAAAAAATTTGGAATAAAATGGTTCCAGGTGACAAAAGAATACACATTTTGTTTGCTCAGGCGAAGAAGTGAAGTCGGTGACCTTGGTCCAAGCTTCAAGGTGAGATATAGTATTCTGTAGTAGTCTCTCAGCTGTGGGTGTTGAACGGGACGTGATATATATATATATATATATATATATATATATATATATATATATATATATATATATACATATAAAATATGTAACAAAATCATCAACAAATAAAGAACATGAAACGGTGGCTGCATATATTTAGTAATACTGTTGATGGCTGTAGCAAGCAAAGTGGAACTAATACACTTCCTTGAGGCACTCACTTCTTCAAGGTGACACTATTCGACAAGAATCTCCAACATGAACACGAAAAGTTCGGCCATTAAAAAGAACCCTAATAAAGGTAAGCATATTGCCTTTGACTCCCCGTTCTTTAAGGTGTTTAGAATACCAAGTTACCAGGTCGAGTCGTACGTCTTCCTGATATCAAAGAAGATAACGACCAGAGAAGTAAAAACTCTAACAGTTATACGTAGAGTTAAACTCGACCGTTATCCGGTCGATATATTGACCGCGTTTTAAGTTTCACACAAATGTATATTCGAGTGTTTGTAATTTGAGTTGATCGTCTCTGAACCCAACTAGCTCACGACTTGCGGAAATGCAGATTATTATTGTATTTACAAATTTCGCACTACAAATTTTCAAATTTTTAAGATCATTAAATGGTATTTTGAAAATCGTAAATTAAATCTTCCTCCAGACTTCTATTACGATACAAATCGGTAACACTTTTTCTGCCCAATTTAAGATATATCATTCACGTACAAAAATTTGCACGTTTAAAACACTTTTTACCATCATGTTTTAACATCCGCGAGAGAAATTTTAAGTTTTTAGACTTTCAAAAATTTAGAAAGATTTTATCGCAGCATACTGTTCTTCTACAGTACACGTTTAAAGAGGAGCAGTCATTTTGAATAAACAAAAAAGGGTTATAATAATTGAAATTCTTTTCAAACGGCTAATATTTTCTCTTTGTGCAGTGGTGGCTCGCGTATAGGCACTGTGGAAATGCAGCACCTCCTATTTTCAGTTGATATTATCGATAATATTTAATATAATGAGTCCTTTTTTCTTTATACGTGTACAACATTTAATATAACATATATATAATCCTTCAGCTTAATGTTAGTAGCCATCCCCCAGTTTATGAAAAAGATGCAAAGCTCTTTGTATGGAATTGTGCACTTCACAGTTCCAGCGGCGTGGTGTTTGGCTGTCGTGCGCATGCACTCATAGGAAGCTGCACGCGAGGCTGCGAGTGAGAGAGAGCACTGTCGCTCCCGCAGTGCCGATCCTGGCGTGCTGGTGGAAGATAGTTTTTTTTTTTACTCTGCGTGTGTATGGAACGTTCCTTGTTCGTTCCCTTTTTTAGTTTAGTCGGTGGAAGGAATATGAAAGCGGTTTAGTTGTTTTTTCAGAAGTGATCAGAAGATGGCGGAAAACAAGAGCTCTTTGATTGCCAAATCTGTCTAAAAACACGGTGAAAGGACGAAAGAGAAAGTAATTAGTAAAAACTAATTATGTATTTGTTTCTGTGTACATAGAAATTTAAATTTAGAACCGTTGGACTACAATGTTTTTAAGCGGACATTTTATTAAGTTATTAACTAATAATACTAAAAAAATATTATCTGTATTTACACTTTATTCTTTATTCGGTTAAACAGAATACGGTTTTTAAGCACTGTACTGTATTCTTGTATCCTACCCACCGGGTTGGTCTAGTGGTGAACGCGTCTTTCCAAATCTGCTGATTTGGTAGTCGAGAGTTCCGGCGTTCAAGTCCTAGTAAAGTAAGTTATTTTTACACGGATTTGAATACTAGATCGTGGATATCGGTGTTCTTTGGTGTTTGGGTTTCAATTAACCACACATCTCAGGAATGGTCGAACTAAGACTGTGCAAGACCTCACTTCATTTACACTCATACATATCATCCTCATTCATCCTCTGAAGTAATATCTGAACGGTAATGCCCGGAGGCTAAACAGGAAAAAGAAATAAAGAAAAGATTACTATCCTGCTTCCATCTATTCTATTTGATTCATTTTTTTTTTTTGTTCTTTTATTTTACAGAAAGCTTTAACCATGGCCTTGAAAAGGCTTAGAAAAAATTCTTTTTGCAGCAGCACCCACACTAATTTTAGCTATGAGCCGCCACTGTCTTTGAGAAGTTCCATTGAACGTCAGAGAGTTTCAGTATATTGTGTTAAGTAATATTTCGCTCTTGTCATTTTTCTCTTCAATTATTGATAACCCGCCTTAATAATTCTGGAAAAAATATACTTGTGCGTTTTATTATATATTTTTGTGCCAACTTATAAATATAAATTTTCTTTTCAGGGTGATAATAATTTAATAAAAATTGGATGCGTATGTGTAGCTTTATTTGAATGTCTCGCATTTTATTTTTATTGTATTAATGGACAGAAGCTAATTGATGAAGTAAGTTTAATGTAATTTTAAAAATAAATTTAAATTAACTGTATTTATTAATACGCGATCCCTTTATTGTTTTATACGAAATATATTTTATAATACAAAATTTAGAAGTTTTACTTACATAACGAAAAATGTCATACCGTTTTACTTGTTTACAAAGCATTCTCTATTGTTCAGTTGACTGTTGCGCGTTACCTAACCACTATCAATTCTGAATGAGCTGGATGAGATTGTCATACACATAGTTTCTATGGGTGTGACCATCATCTACTAATCTTCGATTTCTGGACAACAATCCATTATATGGGTTGGAGTACTTATTTTTTTGAACCCTACTTATGAACCAAGCTATTAATATGTTGAAGAAAAATGTTTAAAAATCCGAGTTTTTTGACAAATAAAAAATAATTTTTGATGGGAAAAATTGCGAATTTTTTGGTTAATTATGGTTAAAATAGTAACCAAAAAATGAAATGGAAAAGTAATCTAACGTAACTAATGATATTTTAACACGAGTACAGTAATTACCAGTGGTTATTATGGTATTTTCATAAACGAAAATTTTTTTATAAATAGAACGACAAATCGAAATGAAAATTAAAACGTTATAGGAAACTGAGAGATTAGAAAAAATGTTAAATGTTCGTGATGTTCATTTTACTGCCGGTTACCGAGTGAAACAGAGTGAAATTTATCACATTTTAATGTTAAACATATTGATTTCGGTAAACTTACCATAACGATATACAAAAATATGTTTCACTCACTGGAAAAAAACAACTGGAACCCACTTCCTTCCTCATACTCCTTAGTAAATCGAAATGGAAATGTTTGGTTATTTCGAGAACGCCTACGCCATTTTAATAATGACACTACTGAATGAGTGACGAATTATTTATAAACGTATTGATTAAGCCAGTTAACATAAAACATATTTAAGTAATAAAAGTAAATAAAATAATGAGACTGGTTCAGAAAAAAACATTTTATTTACAATCCAATTATACATGGACTCTATCACCTTCGAAACAGTTCCCTTGGGAAGCAACGCAACATTTAAAACGGGGTTTCCACTCTTCATAGCAGTGTTGGAACTCAGAAACCGGAATATCCTTCAGATGATTAGTTACATTTTTTTTTTAATGAGTTCTACTGTTTCAAAATAGTGTCCTTGTGGTGTTTCTTTTTTTTTTTAAATTGGGAACAGAAAAAACTTGCAGGGACTCAAGTTAGGTTGAGGATCTACAGGAATGTTTTTCTTTATCAAAAACTCATTAATTGAGAGTGTAGTATGACAAGATGCATTGTCATGATGCAGCATCCAGTTATCTTTGATGGCCGGTCTCACACGGGCAACTCTTTTCCGCAGTCTTTCAAGAATTTCTCGGTAAACATATTGATCTGTCCTGTAGGCAAAAACTCCTTATGGACAATAATATTACTATCGAAGAAACAAATTAGCATTGTTTTAATTTGCTCATTTTTGCTTTTTTGGGACGTGGTGAGTTTGAAATATGCTACTCTGGCGTTTTGTTTCTGGGTCTTACTCAAATATCCAAGATTCATTACCAGTAATAACATTGTTTAGAAAATTAGGATCAGTATCAACTCGCCCTAGAAGATCGCGGCACACTTGCATCCTGTTGTTTTTCTGTTCAATAGTGAGGTTTTTTGGGACCAATTTTGCACAAAAGTTTTTCATGTCCAATTCATTTTTCGAAATTTGATAGACTGTGGTACACAGTTCAAATTCAACTGTTCTACAATCATTCTGACAGTTGTTCGCCGGTCGTACCGTATCAAGCCTCTAATTCCCTCAAAATTGTCGTCACTTTTTGACATTAACGTTCTTTCAGAGCGTGGATCGTGTTCAACTAATATGAAAATGCTTTAAACCATCTAAAAAATTGGGCTCGTGACCGAATGTCATTTCCATACGCCCTTTTCAATTTAAAAAAAATTTCAGCCCATTCTCACCGAGTTTAACAGAAAACTTGATTGCACAACCTTGCTCTAATTAGTATCACTCATTTTTGTAACGCACAACAAAAACTCGTTTCATGAAAAATTTGTTTACGTCTCACGTGGAAACAATAAACTAAAAATATTAATACCTAATATAAATCAGCTGTTCATATAACCATTTTACTAGGAACTTTACAGTTTTGCCACTTTGGCTGCAAAAAAAAAAACTAGTCTCATTACTTTATTTATAGACCTCGTATATATTGTGGGGGAAATTGAGAAAGTCCACATTTTTTTTTTTTTTAGAAATAAGTTGTTTAAATTTATTATTTAAATAATTTTATCAATTATTTGTAGTTCAGAAGAATCAACACAAAGATCGAATAAAAAAAATAACCATCTTGGTTAGGATAAGTTTAACTCACTTACAAAAATTTTACATTTGATTTTGTGGTAGTTTTATAGTTGGTAATAAATTTGTTTACGATTAAAAAAATCATCAAATTAAAATTAGAAACATATAGATTTAATGATTAGAATATATAAATTAAATGTTTTATCAGTTTTGTAGAAAGTTGGTTTTTTTGTCCTGAAAAAGGAAAACACACAACACCAAAATAAATGATCTATCTCATGAAATCATGAAAGTTACTTTTAATTTAATGATATAGTAATTTTCAGTACGATGAAGTGCGAAGGTCATTGGCTGAGTGTTCTTGGGTGGATAAACCTCAGTGGTTTAAAACTATGTTATTAACAATGATGATAAGATCGACTGCATCGTTTCACATAAAACCTTTTGGATTGTACGTCATAAATTTAGAAAATTTTATAAGTGTAAGTAAAAAAAAAAAACTATGATCTCAATTTTATGTAAAAGTATTATAGAAGTTAAAACATTTTATAATAAAATTAATAAAAATAAGAATAGGTTGCTTATTTGAAACGATCTGCTTGACAGATAGTTTAGAGAATTACTGAAATAACATCAAAATATTATGAATCAGATTACAACTGTATCTTATCAGAGATTAAAGCCTTTTTCATTACTTTACATCAGTTAATTTATAGATAAATATTTTAATACTCTATTCATTTATCACGAAAGGGTTGTTTTATGGAAAGCTTCTTTGCTCATTTTAGTACAAGTTATATGTGCTTTCCTCCTCTATGAATCATGAGACCTTGCCGTTGGTGAGGGGGCTTGAGTGCTCAGGGATACAGAGTAGCTGGACCGAAGGTGCAACCATATCGGAGAGGTATCTGTTGAGAGCCAGACTAAGGAATGATTCCTGAAAGAGGGCAGCAACTCTTTCAGTAGTTGTTAGGGGCGTAAGTCACAATGACTTAAACGGCCATATCAACATCACTCAGTCCTCTGAGTACTGCGCAGCTGAAAGCAATGGAAAACTACAGCTGTTTTTTTTTCCAAGAAAATGTGGCTCTGCATTTTCAAAAGCAATAATGGAGGCGCCTTCCTTGGTAAAATATTCCGGAGGTAAAATAGTCCCCCGTTCGGATCTCCGGGTGAGGACTACTAAGGAAGGGGTCACCAGAAAAGTAAAAAATAACATTCTACGAGTCGGAGCGTGGAATGTTAGAAGCTTAAAAAAGGTTGGTAGGCTAGAGAATTTAAAAAGGGAAATGGATAGGGTAAACGTGGATATAGTAGGAATTAGTGAGGTTCGGTGGGAAGAGGAAGGCGACTTTTGGTCGGGTGACTTTAGAGTAATTAACTCAGCGTCAAATAATGGGCAGGCAGGAGTAGGTTTCGTGATGAACAAGAAAATAGGGAGGAGAGTGGAGTATTTCAAGACGCATAGCGATAGAGTCATTGTAATAAGGATAAATTCAAAACCTAAACTGACAACGATTGTTAACGTCTATATGCCTACAAGCGCCCATGATGATGATGAGGTAGAATGTGTATACGAAGAGATTGATGAAGCAATTAAACACGTAAAAGGAGATGAAAATTTAATAATAGTTGGAGATTGGAATGCAAGCATTGGAAAAGGCAAGGAAGGAAATATAGTGGGTGAATACGGGCTGGGCAAAAGGAATGAAAGAGGGGACCGACTTATAGAGTTTTGCACGAAGTATAATTTAGTAATTGCCAACACCCAATTTAAAAATCATAATAGAAGAATATACACTTGGAAAAAGCCAGGCGATACTGCAAGGTATCAGATAGATTATATCATGGTTAAGCAAAGATTTAGAAATCAACTCGTGGACTGTAAAACTTACCCTGGAGCAGACATTGATAGCGACCATAATTTGGTGATAATAAAATGTAGATTGGGGTTTAAAAACCTGAAGAAAAGGTGTCAGATGAATCGGTGGAATTTAGAGAAGCTTGAGGAAGAGGAGGTAAAGAAGATTTTTGAGGAGGACATCGCAAGAGGTCTGAGTAAAAAAGATAAGATAGAAAATGTAGAAGAAGAATGGGAGAATGTTAAAAAGGAAATTCTTAAATCAGCAGAAGCAAACTTAGGCGGAATAAAGAGAACTGGTAGAAAACCTTGGGTTTCAGACGATATATTGCAGCTGATGGATGAACGTAGAAAATATAAGAATGCTAGTGATGAAGAAAGTAAAAGGAACTATCGGCAATTAAGAAATGCTATAAACAGGAAGTGCAAACTGGCGAAAGAAGAGTGGATTAAAGAAAAGTGTTCAGAAGTGGAAAGAGAAATGAACATTGGTAAAATAGACGGAGCATACAGGAAAGTTAAGGAAAATTTTGGGGTACATAAATTAAAATCTAATAATGTGTTAAACAAAGATGGTACACCTATATATAATACGAAAGGTAAAGTCGATAGATGGGTGGAATATATTGAAGAGTTATACGGAGGAAATGAATTAGAAAATGGTTTTATAGAGGAAGAAGAGGAAGTTGAGGAGGATGAAATGGGAGAAACAATACTGAGATCTGAATTTAAGAGAGCATTAAAAGATTTAAATGGCAGAAAGGCTCCTGGAATAGACGGAATACCTGTAGAATTACTGCGCAGTGCAGGGGAGGAGGCGATTGATAGATTATACAAACTGGTGTGTAATATTTATGAAAAAGGGGAATTTCCGTCAGACTTCAAAAAAAGTGTTATAGTAATGATACCAAAGAAATCAGGGGCAGATAAATGTGAAGAATATAGAACAGTTAGTTTAACTAGTCATGCATCAAAAATCTTAACTAGAATTTTATACAGAAGAATTGAGAGGAGAGTGGAAGAAGTGTTAGGAGAAGACCAATTTGGTTTCAGAAAAAGTATAGGGACAAGGGAAGCAATTTTAGGCCTCAGATTAATAGTAGAAGGAAGGTTAAAGAAAAACAAACCAACATACTTGGCGTTTATAGACCTAGAAAAGGCTTTCGATAACGTAGATTGGAATATAATGTTCAGCGTTTTAAAAAAATTAGGGTTCAAATACAGAGATAGAAGAACAATTGCTAACATGTACAGGAACCAAACAGCAACAATAACAATTGAAGAACATAAGAAAGAAGCCCTAATAAGAAAGGGAGTCCGACAAGGATGTTCCCTATCTCCGTTACTTTTTAATCTTTACATGGAACTAGCAGTTAATGATGTGAAAGAACAATTTAGATTCGGAGTAACAGTACAAGGTGAAAAGATAAAGATGCTACGATTTGCTGATGATATAGTAATTCTAGCCGAGAGTAAAAAGGATTTAGAAGAAACAATGAACGGCATAGATGAAGTCCTACGCAAGAACTATCGCATGAAAATAAACAAGAACAAAACAAAAGTAATGAAATGTAGTAGAAATAACAAAGATGGACCACTGAATGTGAAAATAGGAGGAGAAAAGATTATGGAGGTAGAAGAATTTTGTTATTTGGGAAGTAAAATTACTAAAGATGGACGAAGCAGGAGCGATATAAAATGCCGAATAGCACAAGCTAAACGAGCCTTCAGTAAGAAATATAATTTGTTTACATCAAAAATTAATTTAAATGTCAGGAAAAGATTTTTGAAAGTGTATGTTTGGAGTGTCGCTTTATATGGAAGTGAAACTTGGACAATCGGAATATCTGAGAAGAAAAGAATAGAAGCTTTTGAAATGTGGTGCTATAGGAGAATGTTAAAAATCAGATGGGTGGATAAAGTGACAAATGAAGAGGTATTGCGGCAAATAGATGAAGAAAGAAGCATTTGGAAAAATATAGTTAAAAGAAGAGACAGACTTATAGGCCACATACTAAGGCATCCTGGAATAGTCGCTTTAATATTGGAAGGACAGGTAGAAGGGAAAAATTGTGTAGGCAGGCCACGTTTGGAGTATGTAAAACAAATTGTTGGGGATGTAGGATGTAGAGGGTATACTGAAATGAAACGACTAGCACTAGATAGGGAATCTTGGAGAGCTGCATCAAACCAGTCAAATGACTGAAGACAAAAAAAAAAAAAAAAATATGTGCTTTCTCATTAGAATGCAAATTTAATTTTTATTTTTTACCTTTTAGAGGGTTTTTCTAATTTGTTTCCTTTTTTTATTAATGTTAATATTAATATTAGTTAAATAAAAGCTTTTTAAAAAATATTTTTTTATATGAAATCAAATATATTTTTGTAATTTGTTTTGTACTTTTTTTTTATTTTTTACTTTTTAGTCTTAATGAACAATAAACTTTTAAATGCAAAAAAATATTCTTAATAATACTTATATCTGAATATTATTGTTTGTTTGTTTATTAAGACCAAAAAGTAAAAATATTTATTTTTACACATCGAAGTTACATACGTGTACCAAATTCAATCATTTTCATACGATAGTTCATTAGAAATGAAAATTTTCAACGAAATGCATGAATTTAGCGTAGGGGCGTGGGGGTTGGTCATATCAAATTCCGACACGGTAGTACTGTATTGTCATCGAAGTTACACACGTGCACCAAATTTCATTGATTTTCATACGATAGATCAAAAGGTATAGCAGTTGCAAGATTTGATTATAACTAAAGCAAGTTAAATAAAAGCTTATAATAAAAATACGAAGAAGAAAATTTTTCTTTTGAAGTTTTTTATATAATTACATAGAACAAAATTATTTTGATCGATACACAGTTTTAAACCGTATACGTGTAAAACCAAAAATATCGAGTAATGTTGGTGTTGCATCTGGATGATGTAATCACCAATAGGCTTCGGTTATGATACGAGACAAAAATATTTATAGACAAATATTATAAGACAAAAATATTTAACCGGTTTCATTTTATTTCAGTATCGCTTTGTAAAGAATGTAATTAACATAATAAAATTTTTGTACCTCATTGGTAACATTTCATATCATATTTTTATTTATTAAAATATAGTTAAAAGAATAGACAGCCTTATCGGCCACATATTAAGACATCCTGGAATAGTCATTTTAATATTGGAGGGACAGTAGAAGGGAAAAATTGTACAGACAAGCATCGTTGGAATATGTAAATCAAATTGTTAGGCATGTAGGATGCAGAGGTATACCGAACTGAAACTACTAGCAGTAGATAAGGACTCTTTTAGAGCTGCATCAAACCAGTCAAATGACTGAAGTAAAAAAAAAAAACATTTTTATAGTGTAAAAACTACCAAAATGTACTCGCACTAACTGGATCTTATAATTGCGTATTTATAATTGAGCACCTCCGGTATTTTATTCATAGCGTAACCTAATATCAAGTTTCTGTAATTTATTTTAGTCGTATATTTACGTAAGTTTTTCTTTTTTAACCTGCGGGACCACCCTTCAGGTATTACATCAGAAGATGAGGTAAATGACAATTGTTATAGCGTGTGGAAAATTCCATGCCTGACCGGGATTCGAACCAGGGACCTTCGGATGATAGGCCCAGACGCTACAATTCGCGCCATGGAGGCCGGCAATGATTCTGTAATTAAACTTAATTAATGTATACTTTTATTTAAAAAGATCTTGAAATTGTCAACGATAGAAAAATATGTCTGAAAGAATTAAGTTCACCACGAGTATTAATTTCCATTGACATTATCATGCTTTGTACGTATACATTATAAAATTATTACTGACCTTTAAAATAATTTCAGTTTTATTTGAAGTTCCAAATAAAAATCATTTTTTAATAAAATTTTGTTACATATCAAAATCCGAAAAAAAGAAACATTAAGATTATTTCTATTTACTAATAGTTTAAAAAAAAAATTTTAAAAGTACTTTACAAATAAATTTTTTTCAATGATAAACGTGTTCGAGTGGAAGTACACGAGACATTCAATAATTAAAGAGACAAATTTATGTAGAAAAAACTGCGTATTTTTACAAAATGAGCTTTTACAACTTCTCAGCATAATAACCACCAATATTAATACACTTATCCCAACGATGAATAGTTTTTTTATACCAGATGCAAAGAAGTTTTTGTCCTGCTGTTTGAGCCACTTTCTCATAAATTCTTTGATCTCCATGTAATGCCTCCTTGAGTGGACCAAAGAAATAAAAATCCAAGGGAGCCAAATCTGGACTGTAGGGAGGATGTGGTAGTATCTCCCAACCCCCATTTTCCCAATGGTTTCTTGAGCAGTTAGACGGTGTGAGGGTGAGCATTGTTGTACAGCAATATCACGTCTTTTCTTTGATGTCCGCGACGTTTTTCTCTCATTGATGGTTTAAAATTTTTCATCAACATGTCTGAGTAGTAGATACTATTTATTATACGCTGATTTTCCATATAATCACAAAAGACGACACCTTGGACATCCCCAAAAACGGTAACATGACTTTTCCCGCTGATGCTTTCGTTCTGAATTTCTTTCGGGCAGGTGCTTCCATTCCATGCTTTGTCTTTTGAACTCTAGTTCAAAATGGTGAACCCAAGTTTCATCTTATGTTAAAAACTTGTTTAGAAAAAGGTTACCTTCCCTTTCATAGCGTTCTTTCAAGTCTGTACACAATTTTTTGAGTCTAGTTTCCTTGTGTTGTTGCGTTAACTATTTCGGAATCCACCTTGCATTTGTTTTGCTGTACTTGAACGTGTTACTAATAATGTTATGAACCGTGCCAACACTTACTGCAACTGTTTTTGCTATATGTTCAAATGTAACACGTCGGTCTTCACGAATAATGTCGTCAATGCGGGTTTCAAGCGAAGGAGTTGACACTTCAACTGGCCGGCTAGATCGTTGCTCGTCAGTCACTAAGGATCGACCGTTTTTGAACTGTTCTATACACACTTATAAAAATTTCCGCGTTTCATACATCCTTCACCATACTGTAAAATCATTCGCGAAAAAACTTTAGCCGATTTTTCACCTTCAGAAAGCAAAAAACGGATCATTGAACGTTGTTCAACTAATGTGGAAACTTTAAGCGGACACGCCATCGTTAAATGCAATATTGAGGTTATAAACAAAAGAATTTTTATCCGTCAGTTGTTCTTAGCTCATCCCAGTGATGCCAACCTAATGACTAATGAAAATAATGTACTCATGAAAGTACAAAACTTCTCCTACAAACTGTTTCGTTTCTACATCAATTTGTTTATTTAATTATTGAATGTCCTTCGTAATAATAAAAGAATTCTTTTTGTAAAAAAAGGAATTTTTTTTTTAATTTTTGGGTTAATATAAGACAATTCCAGGAGCATATCGCCTTGAAATTTGGAAAACTATTTATTTTAAACCACAAAAAATAATTGTAACTCCCAAGTGCTAGAAGAGATTTACCAGAAAAAAATTTTCATATTTTGTACTTTTACACAGTTAACAGATAAGATTCAGACTTTATATTCTCGCTCTGTATCAGATATATATATATATATATATAATTTTATACGTCTGAACAAACTATAAAATTATCAGAAAATTAATTATTTTTAACAGAAAAAAATATATATTTAGGAAGAAGTTATATTAAACAGAATAATGTATTTTTAAGGAATATATATTTTAAAATTTATTTATGAAAGCATGTAAAAAATGATTTCTTTTCTCTTAAGTAAGCAAAATAAAATTCCTTGTAGAACTTTTAACATATGATAATTCGGAGGAAATACTTATAGAATGCATAACATTTTTCAATAATAAATTTACATAAAAGATGTTTTATATCTAGAATTATTACTCTAATAAAGGCATTTTGTTCTTGTAGTTGTATAAAGAAATGATATTATAAAGGAGTTGCCTATTGAGAAAATTTCATTCCGTTTTAGGTTGTCAATTATATGTAATCTATTTTTGTTTAAATAATTTTATCATTAGTACCAGTAAAATCACATTTGGAAGAGGTTAAATAAAAAAGCAACCCAAGTTTGTTGGTTAAAAAAATAAAATAAATACTCGATTGGATTAGTTGTTATATTCTTTAAACGATTAAAATTTAACCTAAGTTAAATAACATGATATGGGTACCTCGATTACCCAACCCACCAGGTTGTTCTAGTGGTGAATGCGTCTTCCCAAATCAGCTGAGGTGGAAGTCGAGAGTTACAGCGTTCAAGTCCTATTAAAGGCAGTTATTTGTATACGGATTTGAATACTAGATCGTGGATACCAGTGTTCTTTGGTGGTGGGGTTTCAATTAACCACACATCTCAGGAATGGTTGAACTGTGACTGTACAAGATATTTACACTCGTACATAACATTCTCATTCATACTCTGAAGTAATTCCTGAACGGTAATTCCCGGAGGTTAAACAGGAAAAAGGGGGAAAAAAGGAGAGCCTCGATTACTGAACAACCAAATCCAATCGGATAAATCTTGATTTGACTGCAACATAAAAACCGTTTTTCTGGTAATTCCCGACGGTTAAAACGGTAATTCCCGGAGGTTAAACAGGAAAAAGGGGGGAAAAAGGAGAGCCTCGATTACTGAACAACCAAATCCAATCGGATAAATCTTGATTTGACTGCAACATAAAAACCGTTTTTCTGGTGGCAGAAAAACAATTACTAATTCAATGAATGAAAAATGTATATTTTATTAACAGGTTAAGTTTTTGAACTATATAAATTGCTAAATATAATAAATACACAATATAATAATAGCCGTTATTTTAATATTTTAATTGGCTTAAACAAATTTTAACTTAATTGGCTTAATTGACGAATAAAAGAAATGTTGCGGCAAATTGAAGAAAGAAACATTTGGAAAAATATAGTCAGAAGAGACAGACTTATAGGCCATTAAGGCATCCTGGAATAGTCGCTTTAATATTGGAGGGGCAGGTAAAAGGGAAAAATTGTACAGGCAGGCAACGTTTGGAATATATAAAATAAATCGTTATTTCTTGCTGAGGATATCTTGGTTCAGTCACACGCAAGAGTGACTGGGTCGAGACACTTTAATGAAGTATGAAGGACTCTCGGGGTGTATGGGGTAGGGCCCGCGAGGGTCGGGTGGGGGGTATGTAAGGAGCGTATACTCGGACCACGACTACGAGTAGTGACGGGATGGGTTGCCCTCCTGGGGAGAGGCATCACGGCATCCACAAGCGGAAGTCGTGTTGTCTCAGTGATGGGACGTCCGAAGAGTTGACAAGGCAGGGCGGGTGGCAGTCGCCGCCGCGTCATTTAGGGCCAGCCGAGGCAACGTCTTTTATGCGGTTACCGGCTGCCCTTGAGTGATTAAAAAAGAATAAAAAAAACAAATCGTTAGGGATGTAGAGAATATACCGAAATGAAACGACTGGCACTAAATAGGAAGTCTTGGAGAGCTGCATCAAACTAGTCAAATGACTGAAGAAAAAAAAGTTTTTTTTTAAATTTTTAATACTTTTATAAATATTTAACAAAGATGTTTAATAACGGAAATGTGAACTTAGTCTAAATTTTTAGATTATATCTTCTTTTTTAAGTGAACTCTTATACTATTTTAGTGTTTGTAGTATTAAGTAATTGTGTGATAAATTTTTACCATAAACACTTGACATTAATTAAGTTAATTATATTTATTTTTTTACAGATATTAAAAGCATCTTATTCCTACTTCAATTTGATCCGCACTTTAAAATAGGATAAATTCCTTTATAAACATAATATTAATAACTAATTAAAATTATTTATGAATTAATCAGTGAGTATTTCAGTTAAGATCCATACAGAAAGTATTGCGCTTTACAATAATAATATAAACAATTTAGATTTTATCATAATTTATAACAAGTTTTTAATCGTTTTCAAATAAAGCCGTAATATGCTTTATTAACGGATCAGAATTTCTATTTCCTGTTTAACCAAAAAATTAAAACGTAATTTCCAAAATAAAGAACAAATATTCAGAAGGTATAGATGAAATTCAAGTCAGTATTTTATAAAAAGTTGTAAAAGTAAAGTAAAAGGTTTCATATATATATTTGTTGTTTATATTCTAATATCGACATATTACAAATTAGAATTATTCGGGTGTTCCGGTCTATAGTTATAGAAATATTATTACACTTGCTATTTAAAAATTAAAGAGATAAAGCATTTCATTTAATTGAACGTAATAATATTAAAACTGCTTATCTTGTAAAAACAAACTTTATAAAAAAATAAGAATAATACACGTGTAATGACACGCTTATAATAAATTACAATATGATAAAGCAAGTTTAAATTTAATATTATTATTATTATAAGCTGAGAACTTCCCAGTGGAAGAAATTAAGCATTCATGATTCATACTTCTTTCGCTTAACATTCTTCTTTTCCCTTCAAAATACTTTCATTCTTTCAGAAGACCTTCTTCCGTTCTTCAGAACATTTCGGACGATGTTGTTTAGGCTTCGGCACTTCTGGTTTAATTACCATTTATCTATTTTGTTTCTGTACGTGTTTCTGTCTATGATCCTCTCCAGCATAATTCCGGCGTGTTCTAAATCTTTTCGTGTTTCTGTGAGCCAGGGAATTGCAACCTTTAATGATGTTAAGTACGCGATTATTCTTTTGGTCAGTCGGTTTTCCGGCAGTCTGCAAAGGTGTCCGAAGAATTTCATTCGTCTTTTCCTTATGTCAGTTTCGATATTAGAGTGTGTTTCAACAATTTCGTTAGGTTGTAATCTGTATCCCTTTTCAGATTATCTCGGTCCCAATATTTTCCATATAATCTTCCTTACCTGTTTCTTTATTTCTTCTATTTCAGTTTTCCTATTTAAGGTCAATGTTTCACTGGCATATAATGCTGTGGGTTTAATAACTGTGCTGTAATGCCAGCGTGAGGGATTTCTTGTTGTAGAGATTTTACACTAAACCTAGAGCTTTCCTGACCTTCTGCGGAGGGTCCAATTGGCTTGGTTTCTCAGAGCTGTTCGGCGTAATAAATTCTCCAAGGTATTTAAAGTTAGGGGCTTTATTTATTACTCCATAATTTGTGTTTAAATTTGGGATTTCTGTTCTAGAGCAGACGAATACTGTTTTCTCAAACGAAATTTGTAGTCCCATTTTTTCTGCACATTCCTTGAGTGTTTCTATTTGTTTTATCGCAGTCCATTTGTCTTCCGCAAGGATTGCCAAATCGTCTGCAAATGCCAGGTAAGGGATACTTAAATTTAATTTTGCGAATCCCAGTGAAATCGGTTTCCAGTATTTTTGTTGTTTGAGTGTATCTTCCCACTCTTTTATCACTTTGTCCAAAGTGATGTTAAATAGCAGGGAGGAGAGTCCATCCCCTTGTCTCACTCCCGTCTTAATTTCAAAAGGTTCTGAGATTTCGCCCATACATTTTATTTTAGATTTAGTTCCAGTTAATTTTTGTTCTATTAATCTTCGAGTTTTTTGATCTAGTTCTCTCTGTTTTAGAATTTTGGAAAGAGATTGTCTGTCTACGGAGTCGTAGGCTTTTTTGAAATCTACAAAATGTGCAGATCATGTTGTTTTTAATTTCTGTTGTTTTTAATTTTGATTATCGTTTTCAGGCTGAAGTTCTGTTCTGGGCATGACCTGTTAGGTCTAAAGCCTGCTTAATATTCTGATAGGTATGGTTCCTGCTGTTCTTGTGTTCTAGTTAAGAAGGAGAATGACAGGATTTTGTATGCGACCGGTAAAAGGGAAATTCCTCTGTAGTTGTTTACGTCTGTCCTATCGTCCTTCTTATATAATGGGTAAATTTAAAGCTGTTTTCCATTCTTCCGGGATCTTTTCTGTCTGCCAGATGTCTTAAATAATTTTTGTGATTTCCTTCAGAGAATTGGGTCCTAACTTCTTCAGGAGTTCGGCTATTATTCCATCTTCTCCTGAGGCCTTATTATTTTTGAGTTTTTGATTATGGGATAAAATTTCATCTTGAGTTGGGGCAAGGGAATCTTTCTGTGTGACGCTTGGTGTGACTCTCGGAAATCTTTCTTCCGGTTCGGGGCAGTTTAACAGTTTCTCAAAATACTCTGCGAATTCCCGACAATTTTCTTTGTTCGTGAGAACCAGTTTACCGTTTTGTCTCTTGAAGCAGAGATTCTGTGGGTTGTATCCTTTGATTCGTGAAGCAAATGTCTTATAAATGTCGTGTATGTTGTTTCTAAAATTTGCTTCTATCGCATCTAACTGGTCATTGACGTATTTTCTTTTGGTTTGCCTTGTAATTTTGTTTGTTTGCCTTCGGATTTCTAGGAATTTCTTTAGAGTTTCCTCTGTTTTATTTGCATTGTGGTCTTTAAACACTTTCTTTAATATTATAATACAATACGAATAGGATAGGAAAGCTTACACTTTAATATCAATGCATCACTTTATATTTAAATAACTTGAAAATAATCACGTGATATTTAATAATTAAAGGTCCGATGTTTACTCTAATAAAAACGAGGTTAAGGTTTTAAATGGACTTTTGTTCAAAATCAGTAAAAGGTTATTAAAAATTAAAAATAAATTATTGTTATTATTTTTGCGTAAAATATCTATTTTTCAAACCGAATTAATTATCCAATTTTAAGGAGTTGTAAATGGGTAAAACCCCCCAAATCAGAAAATAGTTTTTCATTATATTTTTGCACAATCTAATGTTTTTGGTTGAATTCATAAGAATGCTACCTATTGTAATGGGTACCAAGATTCAACTTCCGGAAATTTTTGGCATATCTTTGCGTTTCACAGCCTCCAGATCCCAAAAGCTTATGTATACATTTATATATATATATATATATATATATATATATATATATATATTTCACTTTCTTGTGGACACGATAACTGCCGTAATTTTGTGCCAATCACTTTCAAATTGATATATAAAATATAACGACTCAAAATCTCGGTCGCGTTTGTTAATGGGCAAATCCGGACCATGGGGGTGGCTTTTTTAAAAAAACTAAATATTGTTATAACTTTTCTATTAAGCAAAATATCCAATTCGTGTAAAGTTCCTACTACTCTTTGAATAAGGGCCTAAAACTTATCAAAGTAAAAATTTTTATATCACCAACCATTGGTCCAGGGGGTGGAAAAAATGGGATTTTGAAGACAAAAAATTCATACCGTCCTTAATAAACACATGATCGAATCGGTTTAAAGTGCTCGTTAGTCCTCTAAACATTATCTAAAGATTTTGTCTGAAACAATTTTTGATATGACCAACCCTTACTGCAAGGGATGACCAAACGTTTTCTGGAATTGTAAGAAGATGGGGCTTGTATCCTAAACATATGAACCGTTTTTCTTATGTAACCATTGTCGTATGAAGTAAATATCTATAGTGAAAAATATCTTGGAGCTGTAAGAAAACAGTACAAAAATTTAGCGGTTTGCCACTTAGTGGCCCGAATGAGAAGTGCAGCACCGTAACGGATTATTTATTATTTACATATGTTAATAAATAATTTTTAATTTATAAATAACATTTCCTAATAAATATCTGTTCCATCGAGAGTGTACTTGATGAATTCAAAAGTTAGTCTTCAACCTACTAACAAATACCCCGTTTGAATTTTGAAAATCGGACGATTATTTGCAGAGATATCATAAGAGCACCCCGTTGCCCTTTCCAAAACAGCTCTCCAGTGGCACCCTGTTTGTTACCAGTTGATGGTGACGATTGGTATAGCTTCCCACGAGGTGTTTGCATACCTTACCATTCTAGCCCTATATACAGTTCCCGCGGAAAGCCCATCAATGGTAAACAGAATTTTTTTAAATTTATTTTATATTTTATTTAGCGTAAAGTTAATTCTATTATTTCTAATGTTACTCATTTGATTGATTCGAATCATTCAGTTTAAACCTAGCTCAAACAATGATAGACTCACAGTTCATAATTCATTAAAATATGTGCACCAACAGGCAAATCTCCAACTGCAACTACAAATATATATACATATATATATATATATATATATATATATATATATATATATATATATATATATATATACAGGATCTGGCATATAAACCTGACGATTTCTGAGGAATAATAATTAAACTGTGTTTTGTACTATTAAAACATTTAATATATCAAATTAAGATCAATTTTTGCAATTTATAGTGAATTACTTACATAGATTTTTTTTTAATTTGAATATTATGTCGTCCAAATGTTTTCCATTACTCCTCAAACACTCACTTAACCTCATTCTGAAATTTGACATTGCTCGCTCCAATCATCACTTGTGGAACTGCTTCAATTTTTCGTTGAATGGCCTCCTTGAGTTCTGCAATTGACTGTGGTCGACTATTGAAGACTTTACGTCTGAGATACCCCCACAGAAAAAAAATCACAAACAACCAGATCAGGTGAGACGTGCTGGTCAAGGAATGTCACCAAATCGGGAAATCAAACGTCCAGGAAAGGATTCTCGCAGAACATTCACTGCGATTCTCGCCGTCTGGGCGGTGGCACCATCCTGTTGAAACTAAATTTCACGTCCTTGAAAGTCATTCGGTTTCGGTCGCAGAAATTCATTCAACATGTTTACGTATCGATGAGATGTTACTGTTACTCTGCGATTTAACTCCTTGTTGGGTAAAGTTAAAAAAATAAAAGAAATTGGACTTTAATTAGAAAGAAAACAACTAAACTTATGTTAAATCATAACCTTAAAAAAATTAAAAGAAATGATGAAATAAACATAACTTAATTCTATACAGAATTTATACAAGTAATATCAGCAGAAATTAACATATCAGTTATAATAATACATGACAAATACATATTTCGAATAATAGTTTTGAGAATCTACAATTAAACAAAGCCTGAAAAACAAAGGAACTTAAAACGCCTTTATTACAATCATACGCTTAAACGAAATTAAAATGAAATTACGAGACAAATTTAATTTAAGTCTGTACAGAATTTATGCAAATAATATCGGCTGAAACAACATATCAATTCTAATAAGTGACAAATACATAAATATACATGTTTCGAATAATCATTTTGAAAGTATTGCATTAAAGTATGTGGGCAAAAACAGTTTAAATAACTAAATACATTATTATTCAAACTACAGGATGGAATACAAAAAACAATAAATATTACGAGAACAAATTACAATAATTACAGAGAAGTCCACAATTATGACTTCACTTCAGGAGATATAATTTTTAGATTAATATAAGAGTAATGAGAATTCAGTACATGAATAAATAAGAATTAATCTCGGCGATTAACAAATAACATTAGATTAAATGACAGAGTAAATTAAATTATAAACAAGTTGTAATAAGTAATCTTATAAAAAGAGTTCATTTAGTAAGCAAGCATTCTTGAAAATACTTAAGCTTCTTAGTCATTCTCACGTTAATGACTTCCTTCTTCTTAATTTGTGAAAAATAATGTAATATCTTGATTGAGCAAAACAATATTTAACATTGATTAGAATTATTAACAACAGCAATAATGTAACACATTAGAATTACGTAAAATAAAAGCTAAATAAACTATCTCATTGAAATTGTTATTTTCCAAATGAAAACAAGAGATCGTGTAGTTACAAGAATTCATGAAAAACAATAGAAAATGTTCCTGGAAGTCACTGAAATGTATATAAGATATTAACCAACACATTCATGTCCATGAATGTTTGTGTCACATATATTTTATAAATTCTGAAATGGTATTTAATTACAAGCTGATTTGATAATAACGATAGTTGGCATTAATAGCACATAAAATATGTTACACATGAAAAATAATAAAATAACCTTTATCTAGGCCACCTTGCATGAATATACTTGAATGAAGAAATGGTTGTATAAGCTAATCTTGAATTTCAAGTTCATAGAGTACAATAAGTTGAGCATTTCACTGATTTTACTAATAACATAACTGTAAAATATAAATAATAATGAATAATTTGAACTTGTATTTATCACACAAATATTAGCAAAAGATGAACTCGTGAATGAAAGTATACATGAATACATACAGTTAATCCTAGGCGTAGTCTGCAATGGCGTATCAAGAATACGGAGGTGAAACGTGGTTGAGAAGTTGAACAAGACGTGGCGTCTCAGATTTGTAGTAATGAGTTTGGAGAAATTCTGCATCGATAAAATTGCAATAAGCAGCTGGAGAAGATTTGGTGACGATGAAATTGGCTGGTTTGCAGTAATTGAAACACTTTCATCAGAGATGTAATATACTGAATTTGAAAATTAACTTATCAAAGAAACGAGGCTAGACGAAACATAGAAATCTGCAAAATTCACAAAAAGCTGACAAGAAAAGCAAGAGAGAATGACCACAACGTTTATGAGTATGAATACGATAAAAGTATTTAACACAAAGTACGAGAGAGAAAAGTCACAGTCGACTGCACATGGTGAATGTCTGGTCTACTCTGCCGAAAAAATGGCGTGAATGAAAACAGGGGGAAACCAAACCTAGGCAGTGGACAGGAGAGAGTGTGTGTAAAAGACAAGAGATGTGTGCATGTATTAGTATGGGAACGAAAGAAAAAGGGTGTGTGTGAAGGCAGCAATAAATAATGCAAGATATGAACACGCGGTCACTATTAAGATGACAGAACCGCCCGTCTGACTGACGCCAGGACTCGAGAGCTGACACAATAAACCAAACAAAGATAATCAAACAGATACACATATGACAAGCCCAATACGAAACAGAGTAATAAATTTACCAAGCCTGTAGCAACAGCAAGACCCAACCCTGACTTTGAATTCATTGGAAATAACGCAACTTTACGCAATGGCGTAAACACTCCTCAAAAAATACGGGCCGATTATGCCGAACTTTGAAACCGCAAACCGCACTGTAACATATTGACTGTGAAGTGGTTTTTCAAGAATTTGCCGTGGATTATGCGAAGCCCAATAACGGTAATTTTAACATCATCTTATACGAATGGAATTTCAGGTCGGCATGAAGAATTCGTCGTACACTTCGATCAGAAATGGCTAGCAGCATGTCTCGCTGCTGAACGTCGTGGAGACCACGTAACAGCTAACCTTACAGCGTTAATATTTTCAGGCGTTCTCACAGTCCGTTTTCGTCCTGTTGGTTTCATTTTTAAAGCAGACGATGTGTTCCTAAAATTCTTCACCCACAACAATATCGTATTCCTACTAGGAACAGACACGTGTCGATTTAAATTGAAATGTATGCGAAATAAACGCTGTGTTACAATAACCGAGTCATTATTTTTAAAATAGGCTTCAATCACAAACGCTCGTTGTTCACCCGACCACGACATACTGGCTACTGAAATAGCATGAATAGACCTGTCGATGTACAACACTCCCTCCTTCTCATTGGCAGTGGTGCCAACATAACAATTACTACAAAATCGTCAGATTTATATGCCGTACCCTGTATATATATTTTTTTGAGATGAAAAACCTTTTCAGTTATGCCAAGAAACATGAGTAAAGATTTAGTCGCCATTCATTGAGTAGTATTCTGTTTATCCAGAACAAACAATAGTTTCCTTTTTATATAATAATTTAGATTATTAAGATTTATTTATTACTATTAATAAAATGGATCAGCATTTCTCAAAATTTGTTTGATATAAAAAAAAAAATTATTTTATCATGCATTTCCTTCTCCTTAATTAAGGAAATTATTTGTATATAGCAACTACAAGAATAATATCAGTTATTATCCTAACAAGAATGAACACACAATGCCGATGGTTTTTTATACTCCATAGCGCATATGTACCTTCTTGTCTGTCCTATGTATATACCTTTTCAAACATATACGAACAAGTTTCTTAATGGCCACTATAAAACGATTGACGTACCTTTCTCTAGCAATTAAACAAATCGATTGTGAATATCCTACATAGAGACGGACACAGTTGCTTAAAGTGTTTTATATACTCTGTGATTGATTTGAAAATATTGTCATTGTTTTACTTTTTCATTGGATTGAATTGAAGCGATAATGTCGATATACGTATCTCGAAAGGATAATTTTCTCTTACGTACTTTCTTTGAATTAATCTGATTTGCTTTAGTCAGGATAAATAATAAATCAATATAGATAAGTGCTTTACAATAATACAATAAACATCGAATGTTTAATAAACTGACGATGCTTTCTTTGTCAGTTTTCTGAGAAAACATCGCAGCTAAAAATCGTGTTCCATCAGGCTAATAATCAAAATTTTCGGCGAGTCAAAAACCTCTTCTTACTAAAATACGAAATTTTTTTAGAAAATATGTTCCCAAGTACATTGTTATATGGTTTATTGTGACAGATGTAACCGTTGACTACCGTTAAAACCCATCAGGGTTTGAACGAGGGAGTGGTGTGGCAACCGGAAGCGTCAGAAGGCGGGTGTCTTCCCCTACTGGATTGGGATGTAAACGTTTAAGTACCATCTCAGTGTATAATCTGCTGTGAAATTCTTTCAAATCAAAGCATGGAACCCTCGTTGTTGAAACAGCACCGTAGTAATAAATACTCAACTTTAGAAAACAACCCTAAAAATTATTTTGTTCAAAAAACATTAATAAACCAGACACTGGAACTGTTTTCATATAAATCAACATACTACTTCAACGTGCAAGAGTGGGTCTTATTATATGCTTTCGTCGCCATTTTAATTTTATTACAGAATCATTTGAAAAATGTTTCACCAATTTGTATAAAACAAAATTTAAAAAAATTATCTTTTACGGAAATAATATTATTCTGTTGATAAGATTTTAAATAATATCAATTAAAAAACCCCTTTTGGCATGCCGGAAGGCGGAGGTAGATTTCACCGGTGATAAGTAGGAGATAAAAAAGATTTCCACCATAAAGTTAAGAGAAAAACTTCAAATTTACTCAATATGACAGTGGTTGCATGTGAAAAAAGTTTCACATGTTTAGCATACGACAAGCCCCCATCATCTTCTTACAATTCCAGCAACATTTTGGTCATTCCTTGCCGTAAGGGTTGATCATATCAAAAATTGTTTCAGAAAAAGGTTTATTAATTAATGTTTAGAATAACGATCACTATTAACTGATTCGATATTGTGCCTTTTAAGGAAGGTATGATTTTTTTGTCTTCGAAACCTCTTTTCCCACTCCCTGGATCAATGGTTAGTGATATCAAAACCTTTACTTACATAAATTGTAGGCCCTTATCCAAAGAATAGAAACTTTAAATGAATTCGATATCTTACTTAATAAGAAAGTAAAAGCGATATTTTGTTTTTTCGAAAAAGCCTCCTCCATTTCCAACCCAATGGTCAAATTTTACCCATTAACGAACTTGCCCAAGATTTTGGGTCATTACATTTTATGTATTAATTTTAAAGTGATTAGCGTAAAATTACGGCAGTTATCGTGTCCACAAGAAAATGAAAAAATAAATAAATAAATAAATTGAACTGACGGTGGTTTTGGGGTCTTGGGGATGTGAAATGCGAAGATATGTCAAAAATTTTCCACAATTCGAATCATAGTACCCATTACAATAGGTAGCTTTCTTATGAAATCTACCTAAAAAAAGATTTCAAGCCCGTTCAACGCATATATGTACTCAGAAGTATTATCCAATAGCACCTTATGAATTGTAAATTAATTTGTAGTAATTTTTTATAATTAATGTATTTACCTTAACATTTTTTCATTTGTTTTATTCATATAATTAATATGGCCTTAAAACCATCTATTTTTTGTTTAAAATTTCTTTTTATCTGTTTATATTAACATTTGTAATATATAGATAATGACACGCTCTATATAATGTATTATTATGTACTGGTTAGTATAAAATATATATTTATTAAATAATTTTATTGTTTTTTTTTCAGGTTTACTGCCAGTAAAGAAAGAGCATTAAAATTACTTGTATAACAAAAATTTTATCTAACAATATTTAATTTAATTTCATCTTATTTTTATTTTTTATTGATTTTATCTGCATTTCTATTTACATTATATTGTTAATAAATATGTTATGTTTTATTGTTAAAATAAAAATAGTACTTTAAATTTGTTCCTTTACTTTACCTTATTTTCTTTAGACTTTAGTGGGTTAGTATAACTCAGGAACAAGTTCCACTAATCAGAATTGATCTCATAAAACCCTGAGTATAAAACAAATCCTTGTGGTGAGTAGCATGAAGATGTCTCTTTTATGTCAAAATATTATCTGAATTTCAGTGGATTTGGTGAGCTGATATACAACCATATATTTTACTGATGGAGAAGAGCAACAGACATATGATTTTATCAACCTTTGAGATGTTGTATCAGTTTTGAAAGACACAGAAATCCATTGATGATTGTATTGCTTTTAAGGTAATAATATAATGAATAACAGCACTGAAAGATCACTATAAAAAATTCCAAGTGGGTAGATCAACATCTTGATAGTTGTGCATGCTCATTACATAACAAGGTAGGTTCAGACTGGTGGAGTAAAAAGAAAAAATGTATAGTTACAATGATTTGGGACAGCAAGGGTGTTTACAGACAGAATTTATAGAACCTAGAACCATCAACCCAAAAGTTGATGTTACCTTATATTTTGGTATTATGCCAATTTGAGGGTCATGACTTAGTGGAGAAGTGATTTCATAGATGTGTATGTAAACCCACCAGGTTGGTCTAGTGGTGAACGTATCTTTCTTAATCAGCTGATTTGGAAGTCGAGAGTTCCAGCATTCAAATCCTAGTAAAAGCAGTTACTTTTCTATGGATTTGAATAGTAGATCATGGATACGATGTTCTTTGGTGGTTGGGTTTCAATTAACCACTTATCTCAAGAATGGTTGAACTGAGATTGTACAAGACTACACACTTCACTTACACTCATACATATCATCCTCATTCATCCTCTGAAGTAATATTTGAATGGTAATTCCCAGAGGCTAAAAAAGAAAAGAAAAAAGATGTGTAGGTAACATGTGTTTAATAAAATCTTTTTATTTTTTTATCAGCTAATTGGAAGTCAGTTTTCAAATAGCCCTTGTACATAGATTGGCCTTTAAGCATCCTTGATTACTCAAACCTAGTGCAAGATGCAAAATCAGAAGGCCAAGAGGCTGACATGCAGAACTGGTATAAAAAACTTATCCATAATGTTCTCTTGAATATTTATTTTAAATAGAATTAAAATTTTATTCTAAATTAATTTAGTTTGATTTTTGATAATATTGTAAATAAAATTTAAAAAAAACCTGTTTAACTATATGAATGTATTTTATATTGGCTGATTCAAAGACTTTATAGAAAAAGATCTTTAATATTCTATTATGTTTTTATTATCAAATTTAGATGTAATATTATTAACATAAAATACTGCATTGCTTCAAATTTAATACATTACTGAAAATTCTAAAATTGCTTATGGAATTTTTTTAATCACCGGTGATTTAATACAATTTGTTAGTTTTTTTATGTTCTGGATATTGTTATGTTACATCAACAAAGTATTTCATTACTAGTTTTCTGTCCTATCGCCTAAAATTCCTTTTAATTTTGGATCAAACAGAAATAAATGGCACATGACAATAACATGTATTGTTTATTGTAATCTCTCGATGGAACCTTTTAAGTAATTCAGTATGTCAGTGCATTTATTCTGTTTGACATCATGAAAAAGGAGTTTTTCTGATACCAGGTCATTCATTTACCTGTAACCTGTAAATCTGTTAACCTGTAACTGATCATTCATTTACCACACTCTAAGAATTTCTTTTTTGTTTTGGAATAATTCCTAATTGATACTAATTAACAATCTAAATTAATTTTAATAATTTTATAATTATTTCTTATTTCATTAGTTACAATATAATAAAGAAATTCAACACCACCAGCTTATATCATTCAAAAATTGTCAAAGTTATTTTCTTATTTACTTTTTCTTGTCTTTTTCAGGTAGAGTAGTAGAAAAACACTTCTGGCATAATTTGTTTTTACTCAAATTATTCAATGAAAATTTCATAAATTCTATGAAAACTGCTGAGTTGAACTACATAATTCATATTTAAGTAATTTTATTCGTATGAATTTAATTATCAATATTTTTCTCTCTCTGATAAAAAGAAAAGATTGTTGGATATTTTTCTTTTGTGAACATTTGATTTCCCTTCATTGAAGAATGTGTTATCTTCTTGAATATGATTTATTCATACCCTTACCACTGAATATTTTCATTATCTGCTTATAAATTATTACCAGCCGAAACGTTCTTGAATCTAAAAACTCAAACTGATACTACAAGATTAACCGACATCATCATCGATGATGGAAGGCTGACTGTGTGAGTGCTACTTGCACATAATCTATTTTTTCTGTGATCAATATTTTATATTAACATATCCATCAATTAATCAACACATTTGATCAAAGGTTTTTAAATTTTAAGCATTTCAAATCAAATAATAAAATAAAAAT
Source organism: Lycorma delicatula (assembly GCF_047948215.1). Taxonomy (NCBI): domain Eukaryota; kingdom Metazoa; phylum Arthropoda; class Insecta; order Hemiptera; family Fulgoridae; genus Lycorma; species Lycorma delicatula. Next base: position 136,576,291 of record NC_134455.1, read on the forward strand.
AAACATTAGCATACAGTACCTTATTGGTGAAAGATTTTACTTCTTTCTTCATTTATATGGATTATTTTCCCTCTCTGTGCCATTTTGTTTGTTCAGTAAAAATGTATAAGTTAGAACAGATTGAAAAATTTTAATGAAATTTGGTGCAGATGTAACTTTCAAAAATTGTGACGGCTTAAATTTTTTAATCAAATTACATTTTATTAAATAAAATGTTAAGCTTTTTATTATGAACAAAATCACATTTCATTTGTTCAAGTCGATTGATAAATATCTTATATATGGCTAAAATTTTTAATATATGACTGCAATTGTCAACTGGGTGTCATTTCATTTGCAATAAAATGTTTAACATTTTACTTAATAAAACTAATGCTTGGAACTATGAATGATTAAAAAATTTAAACGGCTACTACTTTAAAATGGTTTCCAAGCTTAATTATTTTGTGAAAGATGTTAGGTACATGTACACAAAATTTAATCAGAATATTTCAATCTATTTATCATATTTCTTTGGAAAAAAACAAATTGGCAGACATAGGGAAAATGAAACGTGCTAGGGCATTTGTCCATTTACACTTTTTGTTTATTTTGATATCTTGAATCAGTCCCTTAAGTTTGGGCAACATATCCTAGGACACCAAGTATATAGTGATAAAAGTAAACTTATTATGGCACTGTTGTGTACATCTTTAATAATATCTTGTTTGTATTTTTATTAAGAAATCTAAAAATCTTATTTTTAGGCAAGTGTAATGTACTACATTACACATATGTAATGTAGTACATAAATAATATATATTTTTTAAATATTGTTACGTGTTCGCAGTTCGACAAGCACACTGAGGTAGCACACGTAAAAACTCTTACAAATGCATCTATTTAAATAACTTACAACAATGTATAAAATAGGTCAATCATAAATAAATAAATACGTAGTAAAATACAACTCTAATCTTAATTGTAAATATATAATACTAATCGGAAACTAATACAGAATTAACAAGAGATTATAACATTAAGATAACAATCATAAAATAATTTACTTTATGCTAAAATTATTCACTTTTAATGTTTACAAAAAGAAAGTGGCTTATACTTTTATAAATGAACAATGTTACTTTATCACCTGTTTACAAAAAAAAACTTGCCGAAAAGCTTTTCGTACTTATCACAGGTAATATTATCCCAAAACAGAATAATTGTGATGCACTCATTTGTTACTGCATACTTACTCCAAATGCTCTCGCACACTGCTCTCCCACTTACCATGCACTGAACCAAGACTGTCTCCTTGCTAGTTCTAATTAGTATTAATATCTTGAAGTATGGGATCTGACCTGCAGTACCAGTACCTGACTTGCCAGATACTGGCAAGTCAGATACTTTTAAGATCTGGTAAGTCAGACTTGCCACATCTGACAAGATGTTTAAACAAACTTGGGACTTTTGTTTGTTTAAACATAATGATTTCTATTGCCAACATATTCTATTTTTGTTGTTTCTTCTACATTATTATTTTCTCTGTTTCTTTTTTTGTAAGCTTCTCTATCTGGTTATACTTTGCTTTCCTTAAGCTGTTCATCTCCTGATAAGGCACCAGGTGGTTATGATCTTTATTCCTGAATTAAGTTGAATTCTGTAGACTACATTATTGATTTTGTTCAATACAGTTGTAAGGCACTTAACAGTTGGTCTGAAGTTTCAGACATCTACCGACTTCCTTCCTTAGACAGTTGATCCACAATTTATCTCCTTGAAATCCAGCTGAATTTGCATTTAGGTTGTGTCTTGCTTTCATGCAGTCACTGGCCATCTTTAACTGTTGTCAGACATTAGGAGTGGATTTCTGTTAGGTAATAACCTGATTCCATTTTGTACAGTGTTATTGGTTGCTGTTTACCAAACGGTGAACTGAAGAGAAAATCACATGATAGCCTCAGCTGTCTTTCCAACATTCTTGGAATCTACAGTTGCTCAGTAAGCAGCAGAAGAAAGGTAGATAGTTTCTTGTCCAGGACTTTGGATGAAGCAACAGTTTTTGTTTTTGTACATCAAAACATCATCCGATTTGTACTGAAAAACATCATCCAATTTTGTAAAAATTATCAAAAATCTAACACCTTTTTTTCTTATTTTTTTACATTAGAATGTACTATATAAAAGTATATAGTATAAAAATTATAGTTTTTATAATCAGTGATTAAAATCTTCCAGATTTTCCAAAATAAAAGAAAAGTTTTTCTGAAAGAAAAGTTTTAACTTAAAATTCCTAATTCTTCGTGATTTTAAATTTCTAAATGTAGTTAATTGATCAAATGAATAAGAACTTACATATGGCAGCACGAGTGCATGTGATATGGTTCTAATTATTAAAAAAAAAAATACAAATTTAGTTAACATTATTATTAATTTAATCTTGTCTAATTCTCAGGTTTGCATGTTTTTATCATTTTAAGTAGTACATCTTATGGCAATAATGAACCATCTTGTTTACATGATTTGCATAAGAATCTACGAAAGAAACTGCCTGGTGTGATCACAAAAGTTACTAACATTTCCACAGTGACAATGAAGTGAAGCAGGCTGTCCTAGATATCCTACACCGCTGGTCTAGTGGTTAACTCGTCATTGCAAATCAGCTGATTTAAAAGAGTTCTAAGGTTCAAATCCTAGTAAGGGCAGTTACTGTTATATTGTTGAATACTAGATCGTAGATACTGGTGTTCTTTGGTGCTTAGTTTTCAATTGACCACACATCTCAGGATTGGTTGACCTCAGACTGTACTAGACTACACTTCATTTACCTTACTACATATCCTAATTCATTCCCTTAAGTAATAGCTTATGTTGTTCCAGAGGCTAAACAGAAAAGTGCTGTCCTAAAATACTTCAGACATATTGATCAATTTTGCTATGCCGAAGCCCAGCCATTAGTTAAATGTTAGGATAAAGCAGGGGATTATGTAGAAAAATAAATCCAGTCTCCAACTCCTTGAAATTTGTTCTTTCTTTTACATAAGCTCCCTATTGAACGCCTCTCGATAGATTGATGAGAACAAAACACTTTAAAAATATACTAGGCTATTAATAAGTATGAATAATATTCTTTTTCTATTCATTAAAAATTTTAGTATAAATCTCACTCCATGACAATATAACCAAAATACTTCCTACATCACTAAAAACTGCCAAGTATTAAATATACTGGAGCCATCAGCTGATTTCTCTCTCCAAGTTCCTTTGGATGAATTTTCACTTTGGTTTCCAAACAGATTAAAGATTTAAAAGAATACAGGTTCACGATCTACATGGTTTTTAATTTCTCATATAATTCAACACCTCTTATACGGAAAAAGTTTTAAAATGAAATATTTAGTGGGATTACTTAAGTACTAAGCCTACTTATATTATAGAACTATGTTTCATCATTGTTTCTCCATTTAACCTGTTATTTCTGTAAGAAAATTTATATTAATAGACAAAGTGAAAACAGATATTATGGATTAAGTTATAGGTATGTTATGTTAGCAAGGTTTAAATAATATTTAACTTTTCTGTCACCTTTATTTACTTACTTATTTTTCAACAAAATATATTAAAATATAAAATACAAAATTCGATACAATACAAACATTATACATTTGTTGAATTCACTTAAACAAAAAAATTAATATTATTTTACATTAATTATTAAATTATTTAACAAAATATTCTAAAATATGAAGTGGATAATTCTATTGAATACAAACATACATTTAAAAAAAAATACAATTTTGTGGAATTCATTTAAATAAAAAAAAATTAATGTTATTCTACAAATTTATTTAACAAATAATAGATTATTTTGGTTTCATTAGTAAAGGACCTTGTCACTGGCAAAAGCATTCATTTAACTATAGTAATAGATCTATAGATACAATAAAGAGAAGCCTTGAAAATGCTACCTAAGTTCAAGAGCACAACTGTTAATTGCAATTTTAATTATAATTAAATATTAGATATTTTGAAAAAAATAAATAAAAACATTAGTAATATTTAATAAAATAACTATGTTAAAGAAAAAAATTATTTTTTATCTATTTCTTCTTAATTCTGAGTTGATTTTATATTTGAAACTTTATCTTCAAAAAATTTATTTGGTGCAAGGATCATCAGTAACATATTAATTTTAGTAAACTGACTTCTTATAATGGTCGAATTTGAATGATATTCCTCATATTTCTTAATTGCTTCATTTCTTAGTAAGTAAATATAATTCACTCTTAATTTACATCGTCCAACGTTAGGTTGATTGTGACTCACACAAGCAACTCCAGAGAAAGAAAGGAAATGGCATAGACAGAGTGACTCCAGAAACAGAGGAAAAGGCACACCTGAGCACATTCACACACACACACACACACACACATTCACTCACATATACATACATTCATTCACATATACATTTACCCCCCATACCCCCCCCCATGGTTGTAAAAATATTAAATATTTTACAGATATCCATTACAAAAAAAAGAATTAGTCATTTTATTTAATTATATTTCTGTTGCCATGATGACTAAGTTAATATGGTAAGGATCAATTTTTGTTTGATGAATATCTTGAATTCTCAACTTCACACCCCCAAGGAGGCTAGGTCGTCAACATACGACTTATAACCTTTCTTGTTATAACCCAAATGTAATCTAAAAATGTGAAAGCGATCGATTAGTTAGTTCTCGCGTGATGCTGTTGCAAACAAATAGTTCCACAAACTTTCGCATTTATATATTAGATGAGCCCTCTCAACACATTAATTAAAATAAAACAAAATATGGATTTATAAAATTGTTATTGACAACAAACATATATATAATAAATAGACTGATTCAATTAAATTTTTAAAATACTTTTTTATTTCAATGTAAAGTATTCTATTTTCATTTTTAGTTTTGCGGAAATTATCAATAAAAAAGTCTACAGGAAATATTGTTTACATTTTTAAAAAAAATATAGCCTGAAAAAAGAATATTATACAATGACAGGAAAATATTGGACATGAAAATGAAAAATAATCAACTCAATATATATCGAATTATGGCTAGCGAAAAATTTCCCCCAGAGAAATGAGGTCATATGAAATTTTTTGGGTGTTACACGTGGAGTAAATTTGGTGGTTTCTTATGTTTCATAAACTGAAAAATTGAATAAAATAGGTCCCAGAACTTAATCTCCTGTAGTTTTCATGATATCCAATGTAAAACAAAAAAATTCAATGATGAAAAACACGTAATTTTTTATGTTTTATGTAAAATAACTTAGATAAATGAATTATAAAGTTTAGTTATCAAAAGTTGAAGAAAACTTAATTCTGAGAAAACTGATCTAATAAAGTCTATGAAAACAACAATAAAAATCAATTTTTATTATTAAAACCAACAAAACGTTTTTTCCTAATGTTTACTTTGCAATGCTTCATAAAATTTAATATTTGCAATGTGACGCTAACTTCAATTTTTAATTCGGTTTTTGTATTTGTGTTCAGTATTTTTTTTAGTGCTTATCATTCTTAGTATTTTATTTTTAACCTTTGTTCTTTAATCTTGTTGTTTTCCGAGAAGGGGCCCTTTTCTCTACTCTCAAACTTCATTAAGTTTTATTTATGTTTATTTAAATGTTATATTTTATACGTTTGCTGTTTTTTTCTTTTTTTTTTTTTTTTTTTTTTTTGGGGCGAAAAACGGTTGAACGTTATCATCGCCCGGAAAATAAATAAATAAAAATAATTTAAGGTTTTTAGATAAAATTAAAATTAGATAAACTTAAAACTATGTTAAAATCTATCACATTAAAAATAAATAAAACTTAAAACTAAAAAAGGAGATAAAACTTAAAACTAATATCACAAAAATCTTATAACTAATATCACAGACGAATTTAAAAAACATACAAAAAAAACAAAAAAATCCGATAGGGAGTGTAAAAGGCTCCCTACTCGGATAACAAAAACAATACATAGGACAATACATACAATTACGAAAGAACACATACTTATTAAATTTTTTGCATTAACCCTATACTATGTAAAAATATAAACATCCGGTTTAAAACCTCCTTATCGTCACGCAAGATACCACGGATGTTACTAGGTAATTTAAATTTACGACGCAATGCCGCATAACATATGCAGTCCACGAGTATGTGGCGCACAGTCACGCGGCAGTTGCATCTTGCGCATAGAGGTGGTTGTCCTCTTGTAAACAGGTACTCGTGTGTGACTCTCGTGTGTCCTATCCGCAATCGACAGAGAACTACTTCCTCACGCCGGGGTTTTCTGTATGAGGAGTTCCATGGTAACACAGAATCTTTAATCTGACGGAGTTTATTATCGACAGTAGCTGTCCAATCACCTTGCCACCTTGTTCTTAATAATTGTTTTACATAGTTAATGAAATCAGAAGTAGCAACTCGGGTGGTGAAAGGAGGCTGGTTACATGCTTCTTTGGCAGCGGAATCTGCATGTTCATTACCTGGAATCCCTACGTGGCTAGGGACCCAGCAAAAACTTAATTCTGTGTTGCGATTATTCAACTCAGCGATTGCGTTGTAAATTTCAATGACGATAGGATGTTTGGAATAAAAGTTCTTTAAGGCTTGGAGAGCACTACACGAGTCACTGCAAATAAGAATTTTTCTATATTTAGGGTTAATGATGTTTAGAGCCTTATTTATAGCATATAGTTCAGCGGTAAACACACTCGTAATACTGGGGAGACCAAACATATAAGTTCTCTCATTGACAACAAAAGCACACCCAACCGTATCGTTTTGTTTCGATCCATCAGTGTATACAACCGCGTCTGGTTTCGTCTTGGAGAGAACACACTGAAACATCTGCTGAAAGACGATAGATGGTGTTGATTGTTTATTACATGTAGTCAGGTCAAAATTAAAATTTATAAGGCTTATTCTCCATGGAGGATATGAGCAAGGGTACATAGGAAAGAATGACGGTGTGTCAACATTTATATGCTGCAGCAGACGCCAGGTACGGACACCTACAGGTGCAGTACGACGTGGATGATCCTCATACTTTCCTAGATTAGGATTTTTAAAGACTGACTCAACAGCCGGGTGATTTGGCTGTCCTCTGAGACGAGCAAAATACGATAATAAAAGCTGGTCTCGTCTATCCCAAAGTGATGGTTCACCACAGTCTACAAGTAAGCTTGCGACAGGACTTGATCTAAACGCGCCTGTGGCAAGCCGAAGGAAAGCATGATGTACACAATCCAGCATTTTAAGCACGGTTTGACGAGCTGATGAGTAGGCCACACAACCGTAATCTAAACGGGAGCGAACAAAGGAATAGTAAAAACGTATCATACATGATCTATCGGCTCCCCAGTTGGTGTTAGTAAGGACTCGCATCATATCTAAAATTTTGGAACATTTTGTTTTCAATTCTTTTAAATGTTTGACCCAAGTAAGACGACTATCAAAAATTAAACCTAAAAACTTAACGTAATTAGAGATAGTAATAGTCTCACCGTTCAGAAAAATTTGCGGAATAGAAGGGTTTCGTAGCCGAGAAAAAACTACACATTTTGTTTTTTCGGATGAAAATGTGAAACCAGTAATCCTGGACCAAGCTTCAAGGTGATATATAGTGTTCTGCAGTAGTCTCTCTGCTGTAGGTGCCGAACGGCTTGCAATGTAGATAGCAAAGTCGTCAGCAAATAGAGAGCATGAGACAGGAGCCTGAACACATTTGGTAATATCATTTATGGCTACAGAAAATAAGGTGGCACTTAATACACTACCTTGGGGCACTCCATTCTCTAAGATGACACTATCTGAGAGCAAATCATCTACACGAACACGAGCCGTTCGGTGATTTATGAATCCCCGGATAAAAGCAAGCATATTGCCCTTGATTCCCCATTTTTGGAGAGTGTTAAGAATACCACGTCGCCAGGCTGTGTCATACGCCTTTTTTATATCAAAGAAGATAGCGACGAGGTGTTGCCGATTGAGGAAAGCGTTTTGTATGGCTGTTTCTAGTGACACTAAATGGTCAATAGAAGATCGTCCTTGTCGAAAACCACACTGTTCTGGAGATAGAAAGCCATGTTTCTCCAAGTACCATGTAAGTCTGCGGTTTACCATTCTCTCCATTATTTTACACAAAACGCTTGTTAATGAAATAGGGCGATAGCTTGAGGGGTTCGTCTGGTCTTTACCAGGTTTTGGTACTGGTATAATAAATGCTTCTGACCAGCCGGGTGGTAAGACTTGTTCGGAGAATAAACCGTTGAAAATATTCAAAAGTTGTTGTAGTGCCGAATTAGGAAGGTGTGAAAGCATGGAATGGCGAATGTTGTCCGGTCCAGGGGAAGTGTCCCGTGAATTTTTAAGTGCATGTAACAATTCTTTAAATACGAATGGAGTGTTTAATTCACCAACCGAATCACCAATGTTTAACGACAACACCTCCATTTGTATCTTGTACCGTTGAAAATCGTAATTATATGATGAGGTGAGAGACACCGAGCGGAAAGATTTTGCTAGACTATTTGCCACTTCCGAGGATGATGAAAGGAGTTCTCCTTCATCAATAAGACCAAGAATAGATTGTTTCGGTGATCCGAAGATTGCACGAATTTTCTTCCATACAGTAGACGTGGAAGTAGTGCGCGAGATAGTGCTCACGTATTTCGTCCATGAATTCCTCTTAGCGTCCAAGAATACTCGACGGCACACCGCTCTACCCCTGCGGTATAAATTTAGATGTTCTGTTGTGGGCCTACGATTAAATTTACGTAGTGCCTGCCGTCGATTCCTAATAGCAATTTTGCATTCATCGTTCCACCATGGAACGAAAGGACGTCTAGGATTACCCGATGTTTGTGGGATATACCTGTTGGCATTCTTAAGTATCATGGACGTAAAAGAAGAATATTGGTCGAGGATGTTCGCTCCATCGTCATACTGAGATTGGAATGCTTTACAGTATCCGTTCCAATCTGCCTTTTCAACAATCCATCTCCGTGGCATTCTTTTAATCTCGCAGTCTACACCGAAACTAATAATAATTGGTCTATGATCACTGCCGTGATAGTCATCACAAATCGACCAATTAAAATGAGGGAGTACATTCGGTGAGCATATGGAAAGATCAAGGTTAGATGCAGCACCAGTTGATAAGGACATAAATGTGTGTGATCCATTATTCAGTAGGCAAAGGTCAAAATCTTGTCTCAATCTGTTTATCATATTTCCTCGAGTGGAGCAGAAGGTTGAGCCCCAGGAAATATGATGGGCATTGAAGTCTCCTACTATTAACGATGGAGATGGTATTTGTGTAAGGAGATTTGAGACATCTAAAGCACTGAACACAGTGTTCGGTGAGAGATACAGATTGCAGATATGCAATTTGAAGGGAATAGTGACCTTTACTGCAATAGCAGGAATGACAGTGGTTAGTTGAATTCTTGTAGCTGACACCCCATTCTTCATGAAAATCGCTACTCCACCACTCTCCCTACTGTCTACTAGGCAGTCGTATCTCTCGCAGAAGTATCCTCTAAGAGTAATTCGGTCATGTTGTAGAAGGTGAGTTTCCTGGAAACACATGATTAGTGGATCATGTGTGTGCGCCAGTACTCTAATATCTTCAATGCGGGACCGAATACCTCTAACATTCCACTGAATAATGTTCATAAGTGAAAAAACAAATAAAAAAATAAATTTCGGAAACTATATAAAAATTAGTTGTACGTGATTCGGTTTTTATTTTTTGTATTTTTTATTTTAAAGAACTCCGATGCCCTAGGGTCGGGTGGTTCTTCAACCATATCCTCCAGTATATGAGGTGATGGTGGAGGAGATTTATTTGAATGGGATGCTGTAGTTGACATCCCAGAAGAGATAGTTATGTGGGTTCCCTTTATGGGGAGCTTATTAGGTGGCTTACTGCCAGCTGTGATAGTCGCTATTCGTGGCGGTACGATTTTGGGAATAGGAACTTTCGTATGTATCATACTGTTTGATTCACTAGCTGCGACGGAGGACTTTTTATTCATTTTTGTCAGCTCTGAGATAGTGGCTGTAAGTGAAGCTACTTGATCAGATAGCATCTGAACAAGTTTTTTAACCTCATTGCAGGATCCGCACTGCTGATTATTAGCATTTGTAGGAATTTGTTTAGTTGTAGCGGTGGCAAAAGATACGTCTGGTTTAACCAGGTTCCGTGAGTTGTTTATCTTTTTATATTCTCTACGTGCAGCCGGAAAAGATATTTTTTGCTCCGTACAGATTTTGAGAATTGCCTTTTCTTCTTTAAAAGTTGGGCAATCTCGGGAGCGGGCTGTATGTGGACCACTGCAGTTTGCACATTTTTCACTTTCTTTGCAGTTAGTGTCGTTGTGACCTTCTTTACCACATCGAGCACAGATCTCAGTTTTCGTGCAAGATGTTGTAGTATGACCAAAACCTTTGCATCTGAAACATCGCCGTGGGTTGGGTATGAATAGTCGTACCCGAACCGAGAGGTAACCCACTTTAATCTTTTCTGGTGGAACAGGGAGATTGAATGTTAATATAAGAGACGGTGTCGGTTCTTCTGATCCGTTCTGCCGTCTCATTACACGTTTCACCTCAACAACATCTTAATGGCAAAGCTCATCGACTATTTCCGAGATATCTATATCCACAAGGTCTCTACAAAAAATTACACCCCTGCTCGTATTTAAAGTTTTGTGGCTTTCAGCACTTATATTTATACCACCCATATTACGGAGACGTAAGATTGATCGACTCTGTTCGTCGTTGAATGTTTCAACCAGAATCGATCCGTCGCGTAATTTCCTGATATTCTTCGGGGAGCCACTTGCACCTGTTATGGTTTTGTTTATTAAAAACGGTGAGACCTTTTGAAGGGAGCCACCTTCCTGACTATTTCTGAGAACAACGAATCTAATATTTTTATATTTTGATTCTTTCTCTTTTGTAGGACTTTTATCCTCGTCAGACGAAGCTGATCGAGGTCTCTTCGCAAGACTTGAATTGGTGGTTTTTTCAGATGGACCACCAACCATCATTGTGTTAATTGTTGGAACTGAAATTTTGGTCCCACGAGTACCGGCGAAAAATGGACCACTCCAGCAGAGCGCACGCGTACTGGAGTTAGAGCTAAATACAACTGGGTTCGCCCTGGTGCCCAGAGGACATCGTTCGGGACTCACTACGTAGAGCCATTCACCCATCGGCACGATTTGTTCCCACCTTGGGTTACGGTTGCGTTTCGTAAGATGTCGCAACACCACCGAGTGTTAATGTAAGAAATATCAGTGTAGGATGTTGTTGTGTAATTGTGTAAGTGTGTATGTTGTAATTTATGTAGTGTTCTTGGTGTAGTATATGTGTATAATGTAAAGTGTTCTGCAGCTCACTGTATAGTGGGAAGAATAGCTGCAGAGGCTAGGCCCGTGGGGACGCCAACCCCCAAAGTCTTAAAGAATAAGACTCCCCGTCGGGGGACTGCATATGTTGTGCGACGTTGCTACGTAAATTTAAATTGCCCAGAAAAATTCGTCGAATCCCCTGGGATGATAAAGGAGTTTTAGACCGGTTGTCTTTATTTATTCGACGTGTTAGCATTTTACACACTTTTTAATGTAGTTATATATATATTTTTTTTTTTTGTTATAAATTTTATGATAAATCTTTGTTCTTTTTGTTATCCGAGAAGGAACCCTTTACACTTTCTTTTTTCATTAAATTTGTTTTAAATTTATTTTAGTTATATAAATACATATATATATATATATATATATATATATATATATATATATATATATATATATATTGTTTTTTTTACATATTGGTTAATTGTAATACTTTATCTGTGACAGTAGTTGTATGTTTTTAGTTTAATCTTAATATTTTAGGTTAAGTTTTTATTTTGATTTATTTTTTGTTTTTTTGTTAGATGTTATATTTTCTGACCATAACCTAAAAAACGTTTTTTTCCTCCCCACCAAAAAAAGGGCTAGGTAAGGTAGTGGGTGTTTTCCCCTACTGGGTAAGGATAAATGAATAAATGAAAAAATTACTTAAGAAAGGTCTTTTTTAATGGTTGTATAGACAAAGATAAATGTAGATACACAAATCTTCTTACACATATCGTATGTGTAATGCTGTTTGATCTTATTATTAATTTTCCATTATTTATCTTTCCGTCACAGTTCATAACCTTTGTCTAAGTTTTTTCAAGTTGTATTCCTTTTCTAGCAGTAAATCCTGCATTAAAAATTTTTCTTACGTATTTTTGGTTTCTGCCAAAAAAACAATCTCATCAGTCAGTTTTAACAATTTTTTTGAACTTTTTTAAAAGCATTTAACTCGCTTTAGGAATAATCAAATCTTGCAACTGCTATATCTTTTGATCTATCGTATGAAAATCAATGAAATTTTGTACACGTATGTAACTTCGATGACAATACACCACTACGGCGTCGGAATTTGATATGACCTACACCAACGCCCACACGCGCTACCCCTACGCTAAATTCATGCATTTAGTTGAAAATCTTCACTTCTCATGAACTAACGTATGAAAATGATTGAAATTTGGTACACGTATGTAACTTCGATGTGTAAAAATAAATATTTTTACTTTTTTTAGTCTTAAAAAAATACAAAAAAACAAAAAAAAATTACAAAAATATATTTGATTACATATAAAAAATTATTTTTTAAAAAAGCTTTTATGTAACTAATATTAATATTAACATTAATAAAAATGGAAACAAATTAGAAAAACCCTCTAAAAAGTAAAAAATTGGAATTAAATCAAATTGAGAATTTAAAAAATATATATAATATATTAACAAATATAAAAATGCACTGAAAAATAAAAAATAAAATTATATAAATATCTAATAAATAAAAATAAATAAATGTAATAATTATTAAATTTTAAAATTAAAAGTAATGAAAATTAACTTGCACTAGTTAAATAAAAGCGTGGCGCAGTTTTTATAACTTATTTAAAACAACACTACATTTATTTTTACAACAATTAATCTTCATTTTCATTTTCAATAACGACGCGAGGAGGCGGAAAGGTTCTGCTGGAACCTCTCCAGTTGAGACTGACTAGCTACAAGTAACAATCTGGGAAAATACACCCACTCGCTTTCTTTGTACGTGTTCTCACATAGTTGAAGTTCATCTTCGATTCTGCTTGTAATCTAAGCCAAATTGAACGCACTCTTTCCGCTAAAAGTTTCATTTTAATTATGAATTTTTATTTAACGAATTCATAAATACGATTACAATTATAATAATGATAATAATTAATAATTTTTCAGATTACCGTCAAAATGTAATAACTTTGTGCAAGATTTCTAAATTTAATTTTTATTTTTAATCTTAATAACCCTTAGAGGTCATCTCGGTGCATATTTGAACCATCAAAGAGTTAAAACTAGAGTTATTTTATTACAGATAAATAAAGTATGTACATATACTAAACAACCTCATTAAAAAAAATATATTCTAAAATACAGCAAATTTCTATAAATACTTATTCCAAAAGATTGTTACAAAAACTGCGCCACGCTTTTATTTTACTAAATATTTTCATTAGTTTAATTTAAAAATTTAATAAGTGTTACATTTATTTATTTTTTATTTATTGGTTATTTATTACATATTTATATAATTTATACTTTACTTTTCAATGCATTTTTATATTTGTTAATATATTATATTTTTATGTTTAAAATTCTCAATTTGATTTAATTCTTATTATTTACTTTTTAGAAGGATTTTCTAATTTGTTTCCTTTTCTTATTAATGTTAATATTAATATTTGTTAAATAAAAGCTTTTTAAAAAATATTTTTTTATATGTAATCAAATATATTTTTGTATTTTTTTTTGTTTTTTGAATTTTTTTTAAGACTAAAAAGAAGTATAAATATTTATTTTTACACATCGAAGTTACGTGTACCAAATTTCAATCATTTTCATACGGTAGTAAATGAGAAATGAAAATTTTCAACTAACTGCATGAATTTAGCGTAGGGGTAGCGCGTGGGGGCTACCCCAAGCGCTACCCCTACGTGTTGTGGGTCATATAAAATTCCAACAACGTAGTGCCGTATTGTCATCGAAGTTACATACGTGTACCAAATTTCATTGATTTTCATTCGATAGATCAAAAGAAGTAGTAAGGAAATGGGCATACGGTCGCCATTTGTAACGTCATTCCAAGATGGCGGCCGTTCGCCATCTTGGAAACGTCACTACTGACGTCATTAATTCAAGATGGCGGTGGTCGGCCATCTTGGATTGTGACGTCATTGGCGACCGTAGCCCGTCAGTGTTGCCAACATGATTTATTTTGTGTCGACAGCGATTCAGTGTTGCCAACTTGATTTAATTTGTGTTTGCATTGTTATATATTGAAGTAATATTTCAAAGGTTGGTATCACTGTTGTTTGGCGGTTGGTTTGAATTAAATGAATAATATTTAAAGTGAAAAAAAATTCTGTCGGCTAGAGGATTCGAACCCGGTCATGACGGGACGCGACCGACTGACGCCTTAAACCAATCGGCTGCGGTGACTCCCTGATGTAATGAGTGAAAAATGTTCTACGTAAGCTGTGAATTTTAACGTCACATCAGTCTGTACACAAACACACACACACACAAACACACACACACACACACACACAAACACACACGCACACACACATACATATATATACAAACAAGTGAATTAGACGTACCTCGAGGATGATCCTGATCGTCCAGGCGATGGCGTCGGGAGGCGTTACCTCGAAGGAGAGAGGTTCTCGTCGTAGATCGTGCACCGGGAGGCGGTGGCGGCGATGTCTGCTACAACACACACACACACACACATACATATATATACACACAAGTGAATATAGACGTACCTCGAGGATGATCCTGGTCGTCCAGGCGATGGCGTCGGGAGGCGTTACCGCGACGGAGAGAGGTTCTCGTTGTGGATCGTACACCGGGAGGCGGTGGCGGCGGTGTCTGCTGCGCGTGTGTTTGCGTGCGTGCGTCAGCGGAGTGACGTAGAGGTGTTTACCGTGCGAGATGCGGTGCTCGACTGAAGAATTGTGGGACCGACGTGGTCTGAAGTTGTCCGATTGACCAATCGCAGCGTTGGAATTCGAATCGGCGCATGCGCACTAGCCGTTAGTGCGTACGTGCGAACTCGAACGTCGTCTCTAATAAGAGCGGATGCGATAAGGAAAATGTTTTTTTTTAATAATTAAAACCACAAGCCAATTATTTTTTTTTGTTCTTATTGACAATATAAATACACGAATCGTATTTATTTTAATTTCTTATCTATAACTTGCGTCGGTTAAATCCGGTTGTGTTTGTAAATAAGTGAAAAAATTTGTGTGATTTCATCATTCGCAATCTGTTATTGAAAGTGAATACATCGATCCGAGAGAGATCATTACATTTTCATCTTAATTAGCAAGGTAAGTTTTACTTTAATTAATTTAAAAAATAAATACTAATAGAACAGTATGGTATTATCAAATAACTTTCAATCAAATCAAATCAAATAAATTATTTAATTAAATTTAAAAAAATAAATAGGATAAAAAAATACTTTATAAATTTAAAAAAATAAATACTTTTAAACAATTAAAATAAATACTTTATACAATTAAAATAAATACAATAAAAAATAATTTTAAACAAATAAAATAAATAATATATATAATGAAAAAATTTCTTCTTCTTCTGTTATTCACTGAAACAGAAAAAAAACAATGTTACGATATATGTTATTTTAATTTGTTTCAGATATTACAAAAAAAATTGAAATGGTATCACCGATAGTTATCCATGCAATAAATAACAATGTCATCCGTCTTCGATGGGACCTGTCTGACTCTGAGGAGATGTATCTCCTTTCAACCCTTCTACGGTATCAGAAGAACATCCTGAACTGTTTGAAGGAAGAAGGCAGACGCTTTGATGGCAACATAAAATGGTAATTAAAAAAAAGTTAATATTTTTTTTTTGTAAATGTACTGTTTTTATTTTTTTAAAGTAGTCAATATGTACTAAAATTATTCTGTTTCTACAGGTACGTTGCAGGAAACGTTGAATTGATGAAGCGGACACATCTCGAAGACGGAGTAGAAACAACATTCATCAATTTGTACTTGCATGGAAAAACTAGAACGGTGATAAATTTGGACGATAACACCGACGTTGTTGAAGAATCATGGATAGAATTAGTGGAGAAAATTATAGAGACACTGACCAAATTCATCAACAACGGCAGCGGATGGGTAATGAATAAAATAATTTATATTGATTTAAATATTATCCGTTACCGTCCGTTATATGGCGCCTCTAGTTCATTTATAAAAACACCAAAAAAACTTGTAAAAAGAGAGGCAATAATTAATGTAAAAACTCCGCATGATGAAAAATGTTTCCTATGGTCCGTACTAGCATACCTCTACAATCAACCTGGCAAACACCAAAGAACGGTTTGGTATGCAAGGTACGAACATGAAATTAACATGACCGGGATATCATATCCAGTAAAGGTAAAAGACATTGATCGCTTCGAGGTGTTGAACCCCACAATAAGCATCAATGTCTACGGCTATGAGGAAGATAACGATCGCGTGTACCCGGTGCGTGTTACCGAAAACCGCGATCGTACCCACTGCATACACCTATTGCTGCTTGCAGGGGAGACGAGAGATAAATTTCACTACTGCCTTATAAATACCAAACCAGGTAAAAATGAGCTATCTCGTCTCCTTTCAGGTCTTACACAACATCACTGCAGCAGTCAATATTGCCCTTACTGTTTGCACCGTTTCAGTTCATCAGACCCACTTGTCGCTACACAAAACCTAAACCAACATTTGATCGAGTGTAAGCGACACGGTGCACAAAGGATAAGAGTACCCGATCCCGCTAAAGAAAAGGAATGTGTGATGAAGTTCAGGGACTACTCGTCCACACTACGCGTTCCGTATACGGTGTATGCAGACTTTGAATCATTTGTACATCCGATGGACACTGCCACCCCTAAACCAAACACTAGTTTTACCGATAAGGTAGCCCATCATCTTCCGTCCGGTTACGCCTATGTAATCGTCGACGAGGAAGGGGAGATTTGTGAAGGTCCTGTAGTCTACCGAGCGAGAACTGATGGTGAAAATATCGTTGAAAAGATGCTGAATGAATTGCTCGATCACGCCGATAGATTGCACAAAATTATGATTACCGAAAAACCGATGGTGATGACTCCCGAAGACACTGAAACATTTCAAAGGGCTACCGAGTGTTTTCTTTGTCATTGTGAGTTGAACGACGATCGTGTACGTCATCACTCGCATACCACAGGACGGTTTCTCGGTGCATGTCATAACGAGTGCAATTTAAATTGTAAGCGCACCGAGCATATTCCAGAATTTTTTCATAACCTCCGCGGTTACGATTGTCATCATATAATTCAAGCTCTGGGAAAATATAAGGACGATCTAAAAATAAACTGTATCGCCAACACGTCCGAGCGATTACAGTCACTGTCTGTCGGTCCATTGAGGTTCTTGGACTCTTTACAATTTCTTTCGTCATCGCTCGAAAAACTTGTGGAAAATCTTGTAAAAGATTGTCAGGACAAAGACACCGTATTTAAACGTCTCACAAACTGTTACCCGCTACCCGAGAAAAGAGATTGTTTAATCCGTAAAGGCGTTTACCCGTACCTGTACATGAACCATATAAACAAATTTTTCGAAACCAAACTTCCACCGCAGACGGCATTTTACAGTACGCTAAGAAGAGAGAACATAACGGACGATGATTACATCAACGCTCAAAACGTGTGGGAATCGTTTGACTACAATACGTTAGGCGATTACCACGATCTTTATCTTCTTAGCGACGTATTATTGTTAGCAGACGTCTTTGAAAATTTCCGAAGTACGTCTATGCAATATTACGGTTTGGACCCCTGTCACTTTTACTCCACCCCCCATTTCACGAGGAATGCCATGTTAAAATTTACCCGACAAAAATTGGAACTGTTGACCGACATAGATATGCATCTGTTTGTCGAAAAAGGAACACGAGGTGGTGTAGCCATGATTTCAAACAGGTACGCCAAGGCGAACAATCCCAACATTCCAGATCAGTATGACCCATCCGAACCCACATCATGGGTTCAATATTACGATTGCAACAACCTTTACGGGACAGCCATGGTTGAGCCCTTGTCACACGCTAATTTTAGGTGGTTGAGTACTGAAGAGATTGACATTCTCGATATTAACAGCGTTTGCGATCGTGGTGAAAAGGGCTACATATTAGAAGTGGATCTTGAGTATCCACAAGAATTGCACGATCGTCACAAGGATTATCCTCTTGCACCAGAACAATTAGTACCAACCGATGATATGCTGTCCCCCTATTTGAAGGACATAAAGAGATGTCCCGTAAAGAAATTATTGACTACATTGTACGACAAACAAAAATACGTTTTACATGACAGAAACCTAAAGTTGTACACTCGACTAGGACTGAAAGTGAAAAATATTCACAGAGTTCTGGAATTTTCCCAGTCGCCTTGGTTGAAACCGTACATCAACTTCAATACTGAAAAGCGTGCACAAGCACGAAACAGTTTTGAAAAGGACTTTTTTAAGTTGATGAACAACGCGGTGTACGGCAAGTCCATAGAAAACGTACGAAACAGAATAGACTTCCAACTGGTCACTAACGAACGTAAATTGGATAAGGTGATTGCAAAACCGAGAGTTAAGGCTTGGTACATCTATAACAAGGATGTCGTTGGGGTAAGACTGAAGAAAACGGAGATATTTCTCAATCGTCCGATCTACATCGGATTTACCGTATTGGACATTAGCAAAATGATCATGTACGAATTCCACTATGATTACATGGTGGAAAAGTACGGTCATAATATAAATCTTCTAATGACCGATACGGACAGTCTGATGTATCATATCGTGACCGATAACGTTTACAACGATATTCTTCACGATATCGATCGGTTCGATACTTCAGATTACCCTCGCGATCACGCATGTTTTAGTAATACCAATAAGAAACAACTTGGTAAATTCAAAGACGAAATGAATGGAAAAGCTATTCGTGAATTTGTCGGACTTCGTGCTAAGATGTATAGCATTCTCGAATTCGACAAGAAAGAGAAGAATGTAGCAAAGGGTATTCCTAGAGTATCCATTGCAAAGGATCTTAGACACGATCTGTACAAAAAAAGTCTTTTTAATGATTCCGTTACGTATACAAGCGCGTACGGAATCATAAGCACTTTGCACAATATATTTTCCATTAACAAGTCAAAGAAATCGCTTTCACCTTATGACGATAAACGTTACATATTAGAAAATAAAATCAACACAGTTCCATACGGACATTACAGTATAAACAAAAAGAAACGTAAACTCCCACTCAACAATAACGACAACACTCCGCAAAAAAGACCAAGAACCGTAAACGAAGTGCTCATAGCCCACGGTCATGACTATTGTAGACCAAGAACCGTAAACGAAACCCTAATAGCCCACGATCATGACTATTGTTAATTTTTTTTATTATACGGATATATATTGCCTTTCTTTTATTTAAAATAAAACCATTATGTAATAAATTATTGTAAGTGAAAAAAAAATTATATGTAAAAAATATGAAATAAAGTATATATCTAATAATATAAATGACTTTTTTTTTATTTTAAGTGAAAAAAATTATTTGTAAAAAATATGACAAAGTATGTATCTAATTATATGAATCACTTTTTTACAAAAAATTTAATGTAAAAAAAATATGAAATAATATAAATGACTTTTCTTTAAAAAAAATTATAATTACTTACATCAATTACTGCCGTCGTCTCCCTCTCTAATCCGATGGTATCCACACATATCTCGTCGACAGACGGGACAATTCCTGCTATATCTTGCTAATTTCCTCACACAGTCTTCGCAGTATCGATGACCGCAACCCGACAACTCAACAGTAACCGATTCTGTTAAACAGATCGGACATCTGTCGGTTGTCGGGTTACCATCATCGACCTCGTCCCACTGGCTTGAATTAGCGTTGACGACCTGTTGCAGAACTCTGTTTAGAGTACTACAATGAGGTCGTCGTGGTCGTGGTGTTGAACTACTATCCACGTCTGTGATCTCGGGACGACGACATACCCGAATACGTCGACGACGACATTGATGACCACGTTGAACACGGTTATTGGCACTATGTTCAATGTTATCACCTTCAACATAACCAAATTTCCTAAATAATGTGTAATTCATTATCAGGTAATTGCGATGACGGTGGTTGGTCATCATTGTTGTCATCGTCGTCGGTGTTTGGATTGAAATCGGTCGCGGACCCATCGGATTCTGCAACCTCTTGTTGATGATGGTGAGATGGTGATGACGGTGGAGGCGGTGCATCAAAACGAGCGGCTAAAAGCATTGCCCGTCTTCTTGCCCTCAATATAGCATTTGATAAATCAGTCGCCGCTGTTCGACCTCCGAGTGATCATATACATTTCTGAGTATTCGGTCCTTTATTTCCATAAGGTCCCGAAAAGCGATCATTAATTCATCAATCTCATGTTGAACTGTATAAGATGTCATTGTGAACACACTCTAAATATGTAATGGTGACATTTGAAACGTTGAATGCAGAATGATACTTATATATATACAAAAAGTAAACTGCAATCTTTTTTTTTTTTTTTTTTTTAGGGCGAAAAACGGTTGAACGTTATTATCGCCCGGAAAATAAATAAATAGATAAATAAATAAAAATAAAAATAATTTAAGTTTTTTAGATAAAATTAACACTTAAAACTACTATCACAGAAACAAAATCCGGAATGGGTGTAAAAGGCCCATTCTCGGATAACAAAAACACTAATATGTAACTTAAAACTATGTTAAAAACTATCACATTAAAAATAAATAAAAATTAAAACTATGTTAAAATCTATCACATTAAAAATAAATAAAACTTAAAACTAAAAAAGGAGATAAAACTTAAAACTAATATCACAAAAATCTTACAACTAATATCACAGACGAATTTAAAAAACAAACAAAAAAAACAAAAAAATCCGATAGGGAGTGTAAAAGGCTCCCTACTCGGATAACAAAAACAATACATAGGACAATACATACAATTACGAAAGAATACATACTTATTAAATTTTTTGCATTAACCCTATACTACGTAAAAATATAAACATGCGGTTTAAAACCTCCTTATCGTCACGCAAGATACCACGGATGTTACTAGGAATTTTAAATTTACGACGCAATGCCGCATAACATATGCAGTCCACGAGTATGTGGCGCACAGTCACGCGGCAGTTGCATCTTGCGCATAGAGGTGGTTGTCCTCTTGTAAACAGGTACTCGTGTGTCCTATCCGCAATCGACAGAGAACTACTTCCTCACGCCGGGGTTTTCTGTATAAGGAGTTCCATGGTAACACAGAATCTTTAATGTGACGGAGTTTATTATCAACGGTACCTGTCCAATCACCTTGCCACCTTGTTCTTAATAATTGTTTTACATAGTTAATGAAATCAGAAGTAGCAACTCGGGTGGTGAAAGGAGGCTGGTTACATGCTTCTTTGGCAGCGGAATCTGCATGTTCATTACCTGGAATCCCTACGTGGCTAGGGACCCAGCAAAAACTTAATTCTGTGTTGCGATTATTCAACTCAGCGATTGCGTTGTAAATTTCAATGACGATAGGATGTTTGGAATAAAAGTTCTTTAAGGCTTGGAGAGCACTACACGAGTCACTGCAAATAAGAATTTTTCTATATTTAGGGTTAATGATGTTTAGAGCCTTATTTATAGCATATAGTTCAACGGTAAACACACTCGTAATACTGGGGAGACCAAACATATAAGTTCTCTCATTGACAACAAAAGCACACCCAACCGTATCGTTTTGTTTCGATCCATCAGTGTATACAACCGCGTCTGGTTTCGTCTTGGAGAGAACACACTGAAACATCTGCTGAAAGACGATAGATGGTGTTGATTGTTTATTACATGTAGTCAGGTCAAAATTAAAATTTATAAGGCTTATTCTCCATGGAGGATATGAGCAAGGGTACATAGGAAAGAATGACGGTGTGTCAACATTTATATGCTGCAGCAGACGCCAGGTACGGACACCTACAGGTGCAGTACGACGTGGATGATCCTCATACTTTCCTAGATTAGGATTTTTAAAGACTGACTCAAGAACCGGGTGATTTGGTTGTCCTCTGAGACGAGCAAAATAAGATAATAAGAGCTGGTCTCGTCTATCCCAAAGTGATGGTTCACCACAGTCTACAAGTAAGCTTGCGACAGGACTTGATCTAAACGCGCCTGTGGCAAGCCGAAGGAAAGCATGATGTACACTATCCAGCATTTTAAGCACGGTTTGACGAGCTGATGAGTAGGCCACACAACCGTAATCTAAACGGGAGCGAACAAAGGAATAGTAAAAACGTATCATACATGATCTATCGGCTCCCCAGTTGGTGTTAGTAAGGACTCGCATCATATCTAGAATTTTGGAACATTTTGTTTTCAATTCTTTTAAATGTTTGACCCAAGTAAGACGGCTATCAAAAATTAAACCTAAAAACTTAACGTAAGTAGAGATAGTAATAGTCTCACCGTTCAGAAAAATTTGCGGAATAGAAGGGTTTCGTAGCCGAGAAAAAACTACACATTTTGTTTTTTCGGATGAAAATGTGAAACCAGTAATCCTGGACCAAGCTTCAAGGTGATATATAGTGTTCTGCAGTAGTCTCTCTGCTGTAGGTGCCGAACGGCTTGCAATGTAGATAGCAAAGTCGTCAGCAAATAGAGAGCATGAGACAGGAGCCTGAACACATTTGGTAATATCATTTATGGCTACAGAAAATAAGGTGGCACTTAATACACTACCTTGGGGCACTCCATTCTCCAAGATGACACTATCTGAGAGCGAATCATCCACACGAACACGAGCCGTTCGGTGATTTAAGAATCCCCGGATAAAAGCAAGCATATTGCCCTTGATTCCCCATTTTTGGAGAGTGTTAAGAATACCACGTCGCCAGGCTGTGTCATACGCCTTTTTTATATCAAAGAAGATAGCGACGAGGTGTTGCCGATTGAGGAAAGCGTTTTGTATGGCTGTTTCTAGTGACACTAAATGGTCAATGGAAGATCGTGCTTGTCGAAAACCACTGTTCTGGAGATAGAAAGCCATGTTTCTCCAAGTACCATGTAAGTCAGCGGTTTACCATTCTCTCCATTATTTTACACAACACGCTTGTTAATGAAATAGGGCGATAGCTTGAGGGGTTCGTCTGGTGTTTACCAGGTTTTAGTACTGGTATAATAAATGCTTCTGACCAGCCAGGTGGGAAGACTTGTTCGGAGAATATACCATTGAAAATATTCAGAAGTTGTTGTAGTGCCGAATTAGGAAGGTGTGAAAGCATGGAAAGGCGAATGTTGTCCGGTCCAGGGGAATTGTCCCGTGAATTTTTAAGTGCATGTAACAATTCTTTAAATACGAATGGAGTGTTTAATTCACGAAACCGAATCACCAATGTTTAACGACAACACCTCCATTTGTATCTTGTACCGTTGAAAATCGTTATTATATGATGAGGTGAGAGACACCGAGCGGAAAGACCCTGCCAGAACACTCGCCACTTCCGAGGATGATGAAAGGAGCTCTCCCTCATCAATAAGACCAAGAATAGATCGTTTCGGTGATCCGAAGACTGCACGAACCCTCCCCCATACAGCAGACGTGGAAGCAGTGTGTGAGACAGCGCTCACGCACCTCGTCCATGAACTCCCCCAGCGTCCAAGAACACTCGACGGCACACCGCTCTAGCCCTGCGGCACAAATTCAGATGCTCTGTCGTGGGCCCACGTAGTGCCTGCCTACGTAGTGCCTACGTAGTGCCTGCCGTCAATTCCCAACAGCAATCCCGCACTCATCGCTCCGCCATGGAACGAAAGGACGTCCAGGACTACCCGATGTTTGTGGGATACATCTGTTGGCACTCCCAAGCATCACGGACGCAAAAGAAGAATACCGGTCGAGGATGCTCGCTCCATCGCCACACTGAGACCGGAATGCCCTACAGTATCCGCTCCAATCCGCCCCCCCAACAATCCATCTCCGTGGCATTCTTTCAATCTCGCAGTCCACACCGAAACGAACAACAACCGGTCCATGATCACTGCCGTGACAGTCATCACAAACCGACCAATCAAAATGAAGGAGCACATTCGGTGAGCACATGGAAAGATCAAGGCCAGACGCAGCACCAGCCGACAAGGACATAAATGTGTGCCATCCACCATTCAGTAGGCAAAGGTCAAAATCCTGTCTCAATCTGTCCATCATATTTCCTCGAGTGGAGCAGAAGGTTGAGCCCCAGGAAATATGATGGGCACCGAAGTCTCCCACCACTAACGATGGAGATGGCACCTGTGTAAGGAGATTTGAGACATCCAAAGCACCGAACACAGTGCCCGGCGAGAGACACAGATTGCAGATACGCAATTTGAAGGGAACAGTGACCTCCACTGCAATAGCAGGAATGACAGTGGCCAGTTGAACTCCCGCAGCCGACACCCCACTCAACATGAAAATCGCCACTCCACCACTCTCCCCACCGTCCACCAGGCAGTCGCATCCCTCACAGAAGCACCCTCTAAGTGCAATCCGGTCATGCTGCAGAAGGTGAGCCTCCCGGAAACACATGACCAGCGGACCACGTGCGCGCGCCAGCACTCCAACATCCTCAATGCGGGACCGAACACCTCCAACACTCCACTGAACAATGCTCACAAGTGTAAAAAACAAACAAAAAAATAAATTTCGGAAACCACACAAAAATCAGTTCAATCAACTGTCTACTAGGCAGTCGTATCTCTCGCAGAAGTATCCTCTAAGAGTAATTCGGTCATGTTGTAGAAGGTGAGTTTCCTGGAAACACATGATTAGTGGATCATGTGTGTGCGCCAGTACTCTAATATCTTCAATGCGGGACCGAATACCTCTAACATTCCACTGAATAATGTTCATAAGTGAAAAAACAAATAAAAAAATAAATTTCGGAAACTATATAAAAATTAGTTGTACGTGATTCGGTTTTTATTTTTTGTATTTTTTATTTTAAAGAACTCCGATGCCCTAGGGTCGGGTGGTTCTTCAACCATATCCTCCAGTATATGAGGTGATGGTGGAGATTTATTTGAATGGGATGCTGTAGTTGACATCCCAGAAGAGATAGTTATGTGGGTTTCCTTTATGGGGAGCTTATTAGTTGGCTTACTGCTAGCTGTGATAGTCGCTATTCGTGGCGGTACGGCTTTGGGAATAGGAACTTTCGTATGTATCCTACTGTTTGATTCACTAGCTGCGACGGAGGACTTTTTATTCATTTTTGTCAGCTCTGAGATAGTGGCTGTAAGTGAAGCTACTTGATCAGATAGCATCTGAACAAGTTTTTTAAGCTCATTGCAGGATCCGCACTGCTGATTATTAGCATTTGTAGGAATTTGTTTAGTTGTAGCGGTGGCAAAAGATACGTCTAATTTAACCAGGTTCCGTGAGTTGTTTATCTTTTTATATTCTCTACGTGCAGCCGGAAAAGATATTTTTTGCTCCGTACAGATTTTGAGAATTGCCTTTTCTTCTTTAAAAGTTGGGCAATCTCGGGAGCGGGCTGTATGTGGACCACTGCAGTTTGCACATTTTTCACTTTCTTTGCAGTTAGTGTCGTTGTGACCTTCTTTACCACATCGAGCACAGATCTCAGTTTTCGTGCAAGATGTTGTAGTATGACCAAAACCTTTGCATCTGAAACATCGCCGTGGGTTGGGTATGAATAGTCGTACCCGAACCGAGAGGTAACCCACTTTAATCTTTTCTGGTGGAACAGGGAGATTGAATGTTAATATAAGAGACGGTGTCGGTTCTTCTGATCCGTTCTGCCGTCTCATTACACGTTTCACCTCAACAACATCTTAATGGCAAAGCTCATCGACTATTTCCGAGATATCTATATCCACAAGGTCTCTACAAAAAATTACACCCCTGCTCGTATTTAAAGTTTTGTGGCTTTCAGCACTTATATTTATACCACCCATATTACGGAGACGTAAGATTGATCGACTCTGTTCGTCGTTGAATGTTTCAACCAGAATCGATCCGTCGCGTAATTTCCTGATGTTCTTTGGGGAGCCACTTGCACCTGTTAGAGTTTTATTTATAAGGAAAGGTGAAACCTTTTGGAGGGAGCCACCTTCCTGACTATTTCGGAGAACAATGAATCGAATATTTTTAGTGTTCAAGTCTAAAGATTTGTAGTTCTATTCCATAGGACTTTTATCCTCGTCAGACAAAGCTGACCGAGGTCTCTTCGCAAGACTTAATTTGGTGGTTTTTTCAGATGGACCACCAACCATCATTGTGTTTATTGTTGGAACTGAAATTTTGGTCCCACGAGTACCGGCGAAAAATGGACCACTCCAGCAGAGCGCACGCGTACTGGAGCTAGAGCTAAGTACAACTGGGTTCGCCCTGGTGCCCAGAGGACATCGTTCAAGACTCACTACGTAGAGCCATTCACCCATCGGCACGATTTGTTCCCACCTTGGGTTACGGTTGCGTTTCGTAAGATGTCGCAACACCACCGAGTGTTAATGTAAGAAATATCAGTGTAGGATGTTGTTGTGTAATTGTGTAAGTGTGTATGTTGTAATTTATGTAGTGTTCTTGGTGTAGTATATGTGTATAATGTAAAGTGTTCTGCAGCTCACTGTATAGTGGGAAGAATAGCTGCAGAGGCTAGGCCCGTGGGGACGCCAACCCCCAAAGTCTTAAAGAATAAGACTCCCCGTCGGGGGAAAATACGTATTGTTAATGTAACAAAGAGTAATTGATGAATGTAAGTAGTTACACACTTACCATTTTACGTTGCCGTCGAAGCGTCTACCTTCTTCCTTCAAACGGTTTAGGATATGAGTCTTGTACTGTTGAAGTGTTGACTGAAGGTACATCTCATTGAACTCGGTTAGGTCCCAACGAAGGCGGATGACATTATCATTAATTGCACGAATCGCGGCTGGATTAACTTGCATTTTTGATGATACCTAATAAACAAAAAAGAAATTATAGTAACATGTGTTTTTTCTTTTAGACAAACTTAATAGTAATTATTTTTTTTGTTTGTGTGTTTCAGTGATGATGACGAGTAGTGATAGGACAATTTTATTGTTTTAATAATTTTTTGATTATATATATTTTATTCATTTTATTCTTTTATATTTTATTGTTTTATTTTTATAATTTTTTTATATTTTATTAAATATTTACTTCCTTTTAATTATATATATTTTATTTAATCATTTTATTTTATAATTTATTCATTTTTTTATTTATTATTGTTTTTAATTTTATTCTTTTATTCATTTTTTTTAATTATATATTTTATTCATTTTTCTTGTTTATATTTTATTCTTTTATATTTTATTGTTTTATAAAATATTTACTTCCTTTTAGTTTGTTAGTTTTTTAAATTATATATATTTTATTTAATCATTTTATTTTGTAATTTAATCTTTTTTTTATTTATTATTGTTTTTAATTTTATTCTTTAATTCATTTTTTAATAGTTTTTTTAATTATATATTTTATTCATTTTTCTTGTTTATATTTTATTCTTTTATATTTTATTGTTTTATTTTTATAATTTTTTTATATTTTATTAAATATTTACTTCTTTTTAGTTTGTTTAACATTTTTTTATATCATATCATAATGTCATATTTAAAGTAAACTAAACAAGAGTTATTACGTGGTTAAACTTACCTAAATGCAAATAACACTGTAAAATATAGTTTTTTTACAACCGATGTTCACTCTTCTAAATATCGCTCTTGCAAATAGTATTTTTTTTACAATCGAAGTTCGCTCTTCAAAATACCGCTTTCACAAGCAAATAATACTTTTTTTACACACGATGTTGACTATTCAACAGTTAGTGAAAAAATGACTAAATGATGCGAATGCTTTATATATACACACGAAAGGAAACTTGATGGAAAAAATGTAACCGTTTTTTTAATTATCCATTTTAATCCGACTCGGTCGGTTGTTCACCAGTGTGAACTGGTTTGATGCAGTTGTATACATCGCAGGTCGAGGATGTGGGTACTGGGTTTCACACATTGTGATTGGTGGACAGCGCGGCAGGTGAACAGAAAAAAAATATTCCACCTAAACTAAAATCATTTCGTCATTTATTCAGTTGAGCGTTGGATCGTGCACAGTTTCTTAACCGTGCACGATCCAACGCTCAACTGAATCAACGATCCAACAGACATCTTTGTCTGTCTCCAGTGGACGCACGCACGCGCAGTCATCGCACTCTATGACAATATGGTGAGTACCTTAAAACACGTTTTATTTTACAAACACACACACACTTACCATATTACGCGCCAGGTGTGACGTCACAAGATGGCGGTTGAACCACCGCCCGCCGCTGTTGTCGTCGACTTATATACAACTTATTTCGCCCTCCGACCAGGGGAGCCGCTGCAGCCGAATGGTCTAAGGCGTCAGTCAGTCAGTCGCGTCCCGCCGTGTCTAGGTTCAATCCCTAGCCGACCTGGTTTTTTTTCACTTTAAATATTATTTATTTATTTAATTCAAACATACCGCTACACAACAGCTGAACAACAGCGGTACCAACCTTTGAATTAAATAATATTGAAACTGAAATAACATTACCAACGTTGGCTACCCTGTGGAATTTCAAACTTCCCGCAAAGGGAAACGGGAAATTCCCACAGGGAGAAAAGGGAAAAACCAACATGGCGGACGCGACACTAACGCTCCCCGCGGGAGGGCTAGGCACTTCTGACGCCGCCCTCCTATTTCTACACTACTGACGGTGTCGGTTCTTCTGTTCCGTTCTGCCGTTTCATTATACGTTTCACTTCAACAACATCTTGGTGGCAAAGCTCGTCAACTATTTCATTGACATGTATATCTAAGAGGTCTCGACAAAAAATTACACCCCGGCTCGTATTTAAATTTTTGTGGCTTTCAGCACTTATATTTATACCACCCATATTACGGAGACGTAAGATTGATCGACTCTGTTCGTCGTTGAATGTTTCAACCAGAATCGATCCGTCGCGTAATTTCCTGATGTTCTTTGGGGAGCCACTTGCACCTGTTAGAGTTTTATTTATAAGGAAAGGTGAAACCTTTTGGAGGGAGCCACCTTCCTGACTATTTCGGAGAACAACGAATCGAATATTTTTAGTGTTCAAGTCTAAAGATTTGTAGTTCTCTTCCATAGGACTTTTATCCTCGTCAGACAAAGCTGATCGAGGTCTCTTCGCAAGACTTAATTTGGTGGTTTTTTCAGATGGACCACCAACCATCTTGGGATTTAATATAGGATCAGAAATTTTGGTCCCACGAGTACCGGCGAAAAATAGACCACTCCAGCAGAGCGCATGCGTACTGGAGCTAGAGCTAAGTACAACTGGGTTCGCCCTGGTGCCCAGAGGACATCGTTCAAGACTCACTACGTAGAGCCATTCACCCATCGGCACGATTTGTTCCCACCTTGGATTACGGTTGCGTTTCGTAAGATGTCGCAACACCACCGAGTGTTAATGTAAGAAATATCAGTGTAGGATGTTGTTGTGTAATTGTGTAAGTGTGTATGTTGTAATTTATGTAGTGTTCTTGGTGTAGTATGTGTATAATGTAAAGTGTTCTGCAGCTCACTGTATAGTGGGAAGAATAGCTGCAGAGGCTAGGCCCGTGGGGACGCCAACCCCGAAAGTCTTAAAGTTAAGGCTCCCCGTCGGGGAAACTGCAATCTTATCAATTTAGTTTATGTACTGTTTTTAATTGCAGTGTTAGCGATAACAAGTACGCAGTTACCAATTAAGTTTATTAAAATACAATTTTAACTGCAGTGTGAGCGATAACATTTATGCGGTTTTGATAAAACTTCTTATAACAAACAAATATAATTATTATCATCAAGAGAGAGACGTAATGCATTTCATAATAAAGAAATAATTATTGCACATAACAATAAATAAAATTATGAAAATAAACTAAATTTAAAGAAATAATTATTAAATAAATTAAATTTTATATAACTTATCAGCGAAAAATGCATTCAGATAAAAAATAATTGGAAATTAAAATAAATTGCATACGATAATTTAATCGCGGTTACAAAGTCAACTCTTTGTATAAATTTTATTTTCGGAACTTGCATTCAGATAAAAAATAATTGGAAAATAAAACAAGTTAATTTTATAAGAGATAAAAAATATTATTCGAAACTTTATTCATTCTTGCGTTAACACTCAATCATAATGGAACGTTCTTTTTATGATAGAGTCCATACATTTTACAGGGTTACTAGAAACGGTAACAAAAAGATTTATACACCCTTATGGCCACATATGGACAATCCGTTACTTTCCCCCCTGATCCTAGCTATGCATGGATTCAGGTATGAAGGTATCGACGATGTGGTCAGATGTGACTATTGTCGTATACGTTTGTTTAAATGGGAAGAGACAGACAATCCGTATGTGGAACATACACGGCGTATGCCATCTTGTCCGTTTTTTCGGTAACCGTTTAAAATGTAAAATGACCACCCTAAACCCCCCGAAGCGATCACACATTAAATCTTTAACCGATCTGCACATGTGTAGATCGATTAATGATTTATCATTGTTATCGATACGGCCGGTGCCAAGGCCGGGATATAAGAGTGTTGAGGCGGGTAAAAAAAAAATAAAGAAATAAAGATCCTTTTTTTTCTTCCTATTCCTATCCAAACAAACACACACGAAATACGGTCAGTACAACAATGAACGTCAAGGCGTCAATAGCCAAAGAGCTCCATCGACAGGCGCGTCGAAACTACCCCACAAGACGCGTTGAACTTAAAGGTATTTCAGACCTATATCAAGCTGACCTTGTTGAGATGATACCGTATGCTAAATCGAACAAAGGTTATCGTTACATACTGACGATGATAAATTATTTTTCTAAACTAGCATTTGCCGTACCGATTAAAACCAAAACCGGTACGGAGATCGCTAAAGCCCTCAAACCCATATTGGATAAACACAAGATGCGACATTTTCAAACCGATTTGGGTAAAGAGTTTTACAATCCGTAGGTTAAACGACTATTACAGTCGTACAATAAAAATCACTATTCCACACATTCGGATAAAAAAGCGTCGATAGTCGAACGGTTTAATCGAACACTGAAAACGATGATGTGGAGAAAATTTACCGAACAAGGAACCTACAGGTGGTTAGAATTACTACCGAAATTGATCGCAAAATACAACAACACCAGTCACCGCACTATCGGAATGAAACCGAAAGATGTAAATAAGCGAAACCAAGCCGCTGTTTTACAGCGGTTAAATACGGTACTCTATCGAAAACCTACTTTACCGAAATACAATGTCGGCGATCGAGTGCGTATAAGCAAATTTAAAAAGACATTCACCAAAGGATATCTACCGAATTGGACGAATGAAATATTCATCGTACATAAGGTACATGATAATACGCGTCCGTGTACTTACACGTTGATCGATGTTCACGGTGAGGTGGTGAGGGGTAAATTTTACGCTGAAGAGCTCACTAAAACTAACGTTACAAATAATGTGTATTTAGTCGAGAAAGTCTTACGAAGAAAAGGCGATAGGCTATTTGTAAAGTGGCAAGGGTTCGATGGAAAACACAACAGTTGGATACATAAGGCGGATTTGGTGTAGTGAATCGATCAGTCATAAACATGAAGTTGGAACGTCAACAGGTCGGTAATATTACGCTAGAAAACGTCGACGAATATACAGGAGCCGGGTGTGGAGAGGGAAAAAGGACGTCATGGACCTCTTCTACCGAGTACAATCAGATGTATTATCTGTGGAACGTCTAATTGCGGAAAAACAAATGTCCTATTCAACTTGCTGTTCTCACCGGACGGTTTACGATTCAGAAATATTTACGTGTTTTCTAAATCGCTGTACCAACCAAAATATAAGTTTCTAGAACAAGTCATGACTGGTGTCCCGGAGATCGGCTTTTTTGCATACTCAGAAAACGATCATGTGATGGCACCCGACGAAGCGGAACCGAACTCGATAATGATTTTCGACGATGTAGCTTGCGAAAAGCAACATAATATTCGCAAGTACTTTGCGATGGGGCGACACAACAACATCGATAGCTTTTGTTTGACTCAGACATATTCCAGTGTCGGGAAGCACCTTGTACGGGACAACGCAAATCTCCTTCTTATATTCAAACAAGACGATCTCAACTTACGTCACATATATCAAGATCATGTAAATACCGATATGAAATTCGATCGGTTTAAAAGTCTGTGTGGTGTTGCATGGAGAAAACCTCATGGATTTTTGGTTGTGGATAAGGAGAGCGATATCGATGGTGGACGATATAGAGTAGGCTTTGATGTTTTTGTAAAAGAGATCAGTTGATAGTCGGTAACAATGGCAAGCATACACACCTACGAGGACGGAACACCGTACGCTAACGCGATACGTTTTAGGCAAAAACCGCAAAACAACTTGTGTTCCAAATATTTTAGCGACCGTCAGAAGTTTTGCGGTAACTACGTCTGTCGTAAAGTGAACTACTGTGAAAATAAAGACCGACGATGTTGGCGACATGTAAAAAGAATGAATCGTGACTATCCGTTGGTCGTTCTGTTGATGATTACTAGCGAAGGTACGATTTTCAATAAGCGTATATGGTTAAAATTTTTAGAAGAATGTGACATATACGAGATGCCAATCGAACTGGTGATATACGATAAAAACATGTTCAACACCACAATTCGACACGGATGGAACTTTATTTCAAGATTTAGACCCTCTCCGCTCGTGTACAAAAAGCCTTTATTGGAACTTCGAAACCGACATGCATCTATGGACTACACAAACGTTTACATGCACATGTTGGAATGCGGTAGTCGTCTAGAAGGAGCGAGATTCTGTATAGTGATCACGGAACGAACTATTCCGATCAGGTCGCCAAAAACGTTGTACCGCTTAGCGTTATCATACGGTAGAAAATGTTTTGTGGACACGGCTTACGGAGTACAATTTACCGACGACGTACCGGAAACATTACCGATAAGACGAGGAGGATTACCGTTCGACATCGTGGACAACAGGGCGCAGGCGCTCTTTTCTGGAGAATTTCTAAACGAAGCGCTACCTACGTTGCGATTATACACCGATTCGTTCGGATTGAGGTACAACGAACGACGCGAACTGTTTGAAATCCAAAACGAAGATCTGCTGCGAAAATGGTGCGAATATGCAGGAGCGAAACCGGACGAATTTTGGTTGTTGAATAGCTATCTGTTGCATTTACATTCGGAAGGTGACCGTCATCCGATCAGACGACTTTCCACACGGTACTTGACAAAGGTACCACAACGCGATCACTCAACGGTTGTGGATATTCCGCTGTGGGTTAGAAATGTAAAAAGGGCTGTTGTCTATAAAGACACAAGCACGACTCATGATACCGTCTATCGATCAGGGTGTGACACAATATTACCGCGAATTGTGCAATACCAATCGTCGTCCGACAAGAATGAATGTTTCGTTAATCGATGTTATACGTTTTCTACGCAGAACCAAAAAACATGCAGTGTTCTTTAGATCGGTGGAACTAGGATGGTGATGTGATTTCCGATCATGCGTAACCACGCATGATCGGACTGTTTTCCGATCATTCGTAACCACGATGTCGAACAAGAACGAGGTCGATATGCCATCCTCGTCGTCGTCGTCGTCTGCGAAGTTGGTAATGGAAATCGATAGAATACGAGATTCGATTAAACGAAAACATCGCGCTATTACGCAAGGAATAACAGAATCGGAACAAGTTATTGAAAAGCAGTTTAAGCCTATTGTCGAACCGCTCCGAGAACTTAATCAATCGTTTAAACAAAAGTACGATGTTAAAAAAGAACAAGAAGAGAATGCAAAGGAGGAGGTGGAAGACACCAACGGTTATGAGAAGACTGTTTAAAACACCGACGTCGGAAAAACAGTTCGTGAAACCTGTAGACCCGTCGACTAGACTAAGACTAAGAGTTATATCGATGACACACTATTTAATTTTTACAAATTTGTATTAAACATTAACGACAGCGCTAACAGAAACTTAAATCAAATATCGCTTATGCGTATATTAACCGCTGACAATCATCACCAAAGCGATTCCACAAACACAGATCTAAATAGTAAAGATATAAAGGAGAATGAGGATGCGATGAAAATTATGGTGCGTCCTCCAATCGCTGATAAGACAATGACCGCTGACAATCATCACCAAAGCGATTCTGCAAACACAGATCTAAATAGTAAAGATACAAAGGAGAATGAGGATGCGACAAAAAATATGGTGCGTCCTCCAATCGCTGATAAGACAATGAAGAATGATGATGTGAATAAAAATATGATACGTCCCCCGGTCTCGGATGATGTGAATAAAAATATGGTACTATTGCCGAACATGGATCCAATGTAAGATGGTAGAATGTCGTAAACAAGTTCATTGTATATCTGACATGGCAAGAGTGAAGAGGTCAAAATGTTCTCCCGTTCAAAAGGGTAAGGTGAGAAGATCTATACGAATAGCTAGTCTTAAACGAGGCGGTGGACTGTTAACAACTCTAACAGCAGGAGCTGCAGGAGCGTTAGGATCCTATATCGGTGATAAAGCATTAAAAGGTTTCAAAAAGGTGGTGGGTACGGTCATAAACAAAGGGGTCGATTTATTACCGATAGAGTTACATATTCCGGGATATCAGTACTGCGGACCGGAAACGAATTTAAAAAAACGATTAAAGAGAGGCGATCCCGGTGTAAACAAGTTGGACGCCGCTTGTAAAGAACACGATATCGCATACGCAACGTACAACGATAACGAAAGAAGAGCGGCAGCAGATCGTAAATTAGCCGATAGGGCTTAAGAAAGAGTTAAAGCTAAGGACTCGAGTATCACGGAAAAAGCTACAGCATTGGCGGTTACAAACGCGATGAAGTTAAAAGCAAAGTTCGGTGGTGGAAGAGTACGAAGACGAAGAAGACGATCAAAAAGGAATAATATAAAACGCCTTGTCGAAATGATGAAACGAAAAGCGGGCACTGCAGGGCGGGGATTATACCTTAAGCCCTACCCTTTGACCGGATCGGTGATGGGCGGTAAAAAAAAACATCGTCGCCGTCGTCGTCGTCTCCAATAAAGGGAATACCAGTGCGACCGCTATCGAACATAGAACTAATGTGGTACGCGAGAAGACTAAATATAACCGATTTTCAAGGGGTCTTCATGTTGGACGCATTACCCACACAACCGAAGATTAACGAAACTGCGATAGTTAATCTTGACCGCAGTACTGGTCATGGAACACACTGGGTATGTTATAGAAAACGTGGACGGACGGTGGACTATTTCGATAGTTTCGGTAATCTGCGTCCACCTAACGAATTGATACGTTATTTTCTATTCGATTCGATTATAAATTTCAATTATAACGCCAGACAGAGTATAAACACGATTATCTGCGGTCATTTATGTCTTGAATTTCTCAGTCGTGATTCGTCAGCCTACAGGTAAACATGTTTTACATAAGTGGAACTACGTCGTTCTTACACGCTACATTCTTTCCGCCATTGGATTTGTCTGATGGCGATTGGGAATTGGCGTTGATAAACTTAACCACATACAACTCGATTCCAAATGTCGAAGAGGGAATCAACAACACATTTACTGTTGTACCAAAGAAACCTCAAAAACCGATTAAGCTGACACTAGCGACCGGATCGTACGAAGTGGATGATATCGCTAAACGCTTGAGCGATGAACTCAAAGACAAAAGCAAAATAGATTTACTTATGCGTCCGAATAACAACACGTTAAAATGCGAACTTAAATGCAGCGCTGCCATCGATTTGACATCAACGGATAGTTTAGCACCGTTGTTGGGGTTCGAGAAAACTAATCTGACGGGGAATATATGGCAAGAGTCATCGAAGCCAGTTGCCATTAACAACGTGAACACCGTACGGGTCGAATGCAACCTTATACGAGGCTCCTACACGAACGGATCAGAGGGACACGTGTTGCACGAATTCACGCTAAGCGTACCGCCTGGTTTCAAAATAATCGAATCGCCGAAGAATAAAATCTATCTACCGGTGAATACGAAGAGCTTAGACGAGATCGTTATAAAGTTTACCGATCAAGACGGAAAACCGATTAATTTTCGCGGTGAAACCGTTACGGTGAGATTGCATTTACAAAGGAAAACGAAGTAAAAAAGAAAGCCAATAGATGGGGTTAATATACAACAGCGTTGGTACTAGTAGCGAAACGACACGCAAACCGATCAGTCGACGTGCAAACACCAAAGCGTTAACATCGCGTAACGTGTTGTTTCTTCGAAAACTTGGTTTTACAGTTTTGGTGAACAGTAATGGCAGGAGCGAATATGTTGGACGTCGGTGAAAGTGTTTCGTTCGATAACACGATCACACAGTACGAATATCATACCCATCTACCGTACGCTTCATCGACTTACAACAACAACGATGAAATCCGGATTCCGATACACCAACAAGATGTGTACACTTTACCGCATAAAAGCTATTTGATGGTCGAAGTTGCGTTAACTACTAAAGCAGGCGATAAAAAGGCAACGGAATCGTGGTTAACAAACAACGCGATACCGTTTCTCTTCGAAGAGATACGATACGAGATAAACGGTACGGAAATGTGTCGCGTACAAAAGCTAGGAATAACGACAACGATAAAGAATATACTTTCGTTGCGTAAAAGCGAAGAAAATATTTTGGAAAATTTCGGGTGGAAGTTCAAAGCGTCGGATAAGTTCGATTTGGAAGAAAACACGGGAAGATTTTGCTTCTACGTACCGCTGCGTATGCTTATGGGTTTCGCCGAAGACTACAGACACAAAATATTGAACGTCAAACAAGAATTGGTTTTGCTTAGATCTTCCAACGACGTGAACGCATTAGTGTCTTCAAAAGAGGCGCCTGATTCCAAGTCGAAAGTGACTAAGATAGCGTGGAAAATTCCGTATGTTCACGTTGCCGATACGATGCGATTGCATTTGTTGAAGGTAGTAGAACGAGATAGACCGTTAGCTATTGCTTTTCGTTCATGGCAGATCCACGAATATCCGGCTCTACCACAAACAAACATACATTCATGGACGGTAAAAACATGTGCGCAAACGGAGAGACCGAGATACGTGATATTCGGTTTACAGACCGACAGAAAAGATACAGCTACAAAATCATTGACGAACTTCGATATGTGCGAGTTGGTAAACGTTCGTCTGTATTTGATTTCGCAGTACTATCCGTACGACAATCTACAGGGAGATGTGAATATGATGTATGAAATGTTCGCCAGCTTTTGGTCCGGGTATTATAACAAACCTCAGGACGAATGTCCCGCTTACAGTTTGGCGGATTTCAAGACCAGTGTACCGTTAATAGTTATCGACTGTTCCCGTCAGAACGAATCGCTTAAAACGGGAACAGTAGATGTACGTATCGATTTCGATACTAAAAACAATATACCGGCCAACACGACTGCCTACTGTCTCATTATACATGATAGCATCGTCACGTACACTCCGCTCAGTGGAATAGTGAAAAAACGTATGTAATGCCGGTGGTATTTGAGATGGATCAATTAGGTGGTGGTCGGGGAGAGGAAGGTAAAAAGCAAATATTAGCTACGTGGCGACGGTTTACGAAATGGTTGATAACATTTAGTATATTTAAAACGGGTATTGCAGTTGGAATAATCGTAACACTGTTACTGGGCGACTTTTCGCATGAATCTTGTACAACGATCAAACCGATACGGTGTAGAGTGACTTTTTCTACACAATCACCGGTTAACATACCGTTAGTATGGTGTAATTCATCGTCTGTGGAGCTGTTGTCCATTTTTTACAACGCTACCGTATCACCACCATCATCTTCAAAAAACCTGTCTGCTGACGTAGTTAGCAACATCACTACATCGTTACCTTCAGCGAAGACAACAGTATTACCAAAGGTAAACATCGACAAAACCGCATTGAAGAGGAAAAACATAGTGAATGTAACGAAATCATTACCTTCAGCGAGGACAACAGTGTTACCAAAGGTAAACGCTACCAAAATCTCATTACGTAACATAACGTTACATGCACATGGTGATGATGACTATGATGGTCCTCTAAACGAGGAAGAAGAAGATGTGGAGGGGGTAACCCCCACCACTTCTACTTTGAAAGTATAAAAAGGCTTAATCCGACTGCGCGCATACAAATCAGTAGTTGTTGACCATCCGTCATGGAAGGAGGATGTTCTTATTCGCCAGACGACGTTCAATCGTTTCTATTCATGAACGATAATACCGAACACCATCCTAATGTTACGAAACATAGAAGAAGGAGGTGAAATCGAAACCAACGAAGATCCACAAAAAGAGAAATCCGCGTAAAATCTTATGATAAACCTGAACAGACGATCAAAAAAGACCATGATCAATAAGAAGGACACAAAGAAGGCGGATAAGGGGTAGGAGGAGAACGAAGGGATATCCCCCACCAACATTGTAATTTCAAAGACATCATAGGTGGTTACATATCTCCGTCCTCATTCACGGTTGAGCGTTCGTCATGGAAGGAGTTATCGAGTATCACGGCTTTCTCGGCAAACGAGGTGAGTTTATAGTTAAGGAACTTGCTGTTGTCGGTAATGGATGCTATATGATTCTTCATTTTCGATCACCGTACCCAAAGTCAGAGATGTCATCTAAATACAAACGGATGGCCGGATGGTTGGAGAGGAATTTTCACAAAATCGATTGGAATTACGGCGAAGTCGTATACAATGACGATATCATGAAGGCGTTATGTTCACAGTTTACCACGATATACACCAAAGGGTTGGAGAAAGTGGAATTTTTGCGTCGGTTTCATAACGATATTCGTCAGATACCGGACGACGCACCGAAACCGAAATTAAACTTTATCGTAAATTGTCCG